>NC_080403.1:43235000-44485000 GCF_030265065.1 Corythoichthys intestinalis | reverse complement strand
CAGAGTTAGGAGACACGCCAAAGGTGGCTGAGGATCCTTCAGTTGAGTTAATGATACACGACCATGACCTGCTTCCTGATGGTTAATTTGTAACCAAAGTTTCTGTTTTGTGCGTGTGGGTGCTCAAACAAAAGACGTCCTTTTATGTCACGAGTGCTGATAACAACATAAAGATGAACTGAAATGACTTTGAAGTCTTTATAGCGTAGCCTTAATATTTCTTAAAAAAAAAAAAGTGAATAAATAAACCCAAAATATATTGCATAAAAATAAAAATACAGATTTTCAAAAAGATTTGTTAAATAAAAAATGTTATTTTTTAAAATTTTATCAACAATTTAAATATTCATAC
This sequence comes from Corythoichthys intestinalis, assembly GCF_030265065.1. NCBI lineage: Eukaryota > Metazoa > Chordata > Actinopteri > Syngnathiformes > Syngnathidae > Corythoichthys > Corythoichthys intestinalis. The sequence continues at coordinate 44,484,648 of NC_080403.1, read as the reverse complement.
ATTTGAAAAAATAAATAATCACCCCCCAAAATTGCCAGATTGTTTTTAAATAATTATAATTAGAGTTGCAACGATACTAGTAGTCGATATGGCACTAAAATGCAGGTATCGGTATCGATATAGGCGAGCACTAAGAAATAACGCACTGATAGAGAGCAAAATTTGCTCTTCAAGATTTAGTTTCCAACTGATGGTGGACCTTCCTAAGATGGCCGCCAATTAAAAGCCCACAAGCCCACCAAGGAAGAAGAACACATTAAAGAGAGGAAAAAAATAGCTAAAAGTTGTTGAATATCTGAAAACGATGAGTCAAGTCATATAGTGTTTGAAGCCAAGAACAGGAGTTTTTAGCATTTAGCAGTCATATTTTCCATGCTACTTTAAAAAGTGGATACATTTACACGTCAAACTGTAATAGCAGCCAATATTGAACGTTTTCTGAACACTGACATTGACATGAACATCTATGAAGATGTTAGCTTTGCTAAAAGGAAGGGAAACTAGCAAAAGGAGGCTAGCGAACTTGTAAGTGAGTTAAGCTAATGTACTAGTGTGGTACAATACAATACAAATACACAGTTTGTATTAGCCTTTTCCCCCCCCTTTCTTTTCACAAATGATTTTAGGCAGTGTCTGACCAAGACATGATAGCAATTATTTACATTTATTTCACATTCAAGTGAGTATTCGGTCATTAATATACAACTATTTTGTATAATTTTTCCCTAATAAAAAATGGCATCGCCACAGTATCGCCAACCGATAACACACATCCAGGTATCGGGAGCAAAAAATGGTATTGGTGCAACACTAATTATAATATACCGTATTGGCCCGAATATAAGACGGTGTTTTTTGCATTGAAATTACACTGAAAAAGAGGGAGTCGTCTTATATTCGCGGTCTAGACATTATACCCATTCACGACGCTAGATGGCGCCAGATATCATTGAAGCGATGTTCTGTCATGACAGATCTCAGCTACTCTAAAGTTTAACCAGTTTGCATTATCCTATTGCAATGTTTTTCCTTATTCAGATTTGTTTCAAGACTACAGTTACAATTAGACTTCACTTTGATGGTTAATGCAATCATTGCAATTTTGTTGTTTTATCACAATAGATTGGTTTATTTAAGTTTCAAAAACCACGAGCCATTCATTTACGAATGTGATTGCACTTTAGTTTACATATTTAAATGTTCAGATATTAAGATTTGAATGAGGCAAAATAACATGCTTTTTCTCTCAAATATATTGTTATAATCATTTATTTCGGATGTACTTTAATTATTTTCTGTATAAAAATTAATTTGGTGTTCAAAAAGTCTTTTTTCAAACTTGAGTCTTGAAAAAGAGGGGGTCGTCTTATAATCAGGCCAATACGGGGATAGAAAAATCTATGGGGAAAAAAACTGAGTTGTTAACAGTTGCAATCTATGCACATTTTTTTTAAAATTAAGAAAGACATCTCTATTTTTTCCATTAAATCACAATATTAAAGTCATTTTTTGAGAGGGAGATCTAATTAAACCATAACTACATTCAAACAGGAAGTTTAGGTTTTTTCCCCCCAGTCTAATCCAGATAATGTTGTTATATTTTGAGAAAGATTAAAATTTTACAAATTTAAATGTGACTTTTTTTCCCCGGTAAAGTAACAAAACAACTATGAGATCAAAGTTATATTTACATTAAGAAAAAGAGTAAAGTAATACTTTTAAGGGAAAGAGGTAATATTAATATAAATATATAGGGCGGAAAACACAGACAAGACTGAAAGAGCAGTTTCTACTCTTGCACCCCTCTTTGAAATAAACTTCTGTATTTTAAGCCAAAAGAACTGTTGTGTTTGATAGAACAATATGTGTATATGTTGCCATAGCAGTTTCATGGCGCATTAAGCCCCCAAACTATTTTTAATTTGTCCGTTTTACCCTGGAGACCCCTGTTTACAGACACCGCGCAACCGCTTTTGTTTCAGCCCAGCCATAAAAAGAAGTTAAGTAACTATATCTATTATTCAAAATGTCTATCAGTTTTAGCTTAGAATCACTAATGGATGTCTAATATTTAGTTTAAAAAAACAACAACTTTATAAAATTATTCACTTGCATATTTTTCATTTTTAAACAAATCACGTCACAATGAAAAAAATAGTGTCTGTAAATAGGTCACGGATATCTACCTCATAACTTTCGCTGAATTGTATTTTTTTTTTTTGGTTACTGTCACATTTTCCCCGATATTTTAGATGATAAATAATCGATCCATACAAAGAAAAATCGAAAAATAAAATGTTTAAAAGGGTAAATATTTGAAAATTTTTTTTTCGATCACTCCTTGATGTCTGCGATTTCTGCATTGCGACCCTTGTTATATTCCCGTGTTTCCCCTATAAAATCCCCCAAAAGTCCGGCTGTGGCTGTTTAAAGTTGTGTTTTGACACTCGGTGAGACATGCTACACGGAGTTTTTGGATCGAAACAAGGTAAGCATGGGATAACTTCTCGTTTAAATCATGGTGTCTTTATTTATGCTCTCTCATGCTCTGACCTCGAGTTAGGGTTTAGGTTTTTTTTTTTTTTTTTAAATGCCCTCCTGTTCAGAATTTTTCTTCCCCCCGAAAATTGAGATTTTAAGCTTTCCAATGGTGTATCACACATGCGTATAGAACAATTTTGAAATTTGGCCAAATTGGGGTTCTCAGCGCGGAACTTCAAGTCACCTGAGTGTTTTCCGCCATATATATAATTAGTTAAATAATATACATAAATATAATACAAATACAACTAATATTCTAAGATTTGAGTTTCATCACCCAAACATCATAAAATTACAAAGATAATCAAATGTAAAAATTTACAACAATTATAGCAAAACTATTACTCCATATTTGAAAAAAGTAATATAGTAAAAAGGACAGAAAAAAAGACATTTTAAATATAAACAAAAATAAATGTGTCTTTTAACATGAGTTCAGTTATAGTTTTCAAAAAATAAATAACTAAATGAATAAATAAATAAAATAAACCTAATAGGACAAGATGAAACTCATCTTTTTTAATTCAAGAAAGAATTCAGTCATTCAAGTTATTATATAAGAATATCATAAAATGACATGACTTATGAGCAAAGTATGTTAGACATGATTTGTATTTCCTCTTTGTAGTCTTCCATGTTATGATCATATTATGAATTTATTGGTGTTGCGCTAAGAGCCGTGAGAACCGCAGGCGTGTGCGCGCGAACACGCTAAGCTCTTACATAACACAGTGGACTATTTTGAGGACGTTTAGTTCCACTGGACTGAACAACTACGCAATCCTCATCATCATCCTGCTCTTCTTCTCGCTCTCACTTGTCGTATTTTCTTTTTAAATGACGAGAGAAGGCAGGGTTCGACTAGCGAGATGTTGACGTTCACTCATTGGCTGACAAAAGTATTGCTTACAACCAAGTACGGATGAAAAGTGTATGTATTGGGAGAAATAATCATTTAAAAATGTGCAGTTTGGATTAGAGAATATACATTTCTGTATATATGAAGAATCTGCGCATATATAATTGGTACAAAAGGTACAAAAGTGGAATATTTGGACAAAAGACAAAAAAAATGTAAGACATTTCAGATTTTTATTTTTGGGGGACCAAAACAGTGAAGAAATGTGGGAATCTGGACAAACAGATTGGGGGGGGAAATGTAGGAATAATTCCTCAGTAACTACATTATAATGACATAGTAATAGCATTGTAATTAATACAAAGTGGAAGGGCGGCAGCGAAAAAAACATTGCCATGTCTACGAGTGATAAACTCATTTAACTTCACAGCAGAAAAGAGGATTGGACGCAATATGATTGGACTTTTATCACTGTCAATGGCACTGAAAGAGTTAACGAGGCCTAACAACCGCCACTAACAATGTCAACAATTACTTTTTTCATCACTATAAATGAATATTTGTAAGGAATCTAAACGTGTTTATGTGCTTAAAGCTATACTTATCCAATAAATAAATAAATACATCATAAATTTATATGATAAATTTATTAAAATTATTTTTTAATGACTTAAAAAAAAAAAAAAAAACTTGATTTAATCAAAAAATCAATAATATTTTTTTTACTTGTCTTATCACCATGTTTAAGTTTTTTTTTTATTATTATTGAGAAAACAAACCAAAAATTAACCCCCCAAAATTATCTGTTAAATCATAATTTTTTCATTAAATTTTTCAAGAAATGCATTTCATTATATTTTTCTTAAACTTTGTAATTCATGACATTAAAGCAGCATTTTTGAGAGAGACAATGACAATTAAAATAAAATTTCATGAAAAAGATCCATATACCCAAATATTATCACAAATAAGGTAAAAATAACAAAATAATGAAAACAAAAAAACAAAAAAACTAAATCTTTTAATCACAAGTAAGCAATCTGATTTTTGTGATTATTGATTCAAAATAATGAAGTAAATACAATTTTTTAAACACTATCCATTTTTCTTTCAATGTTTCTGTGCCATTGACTGCGATAGACATACAAACTATTTTGACTGGGAAGGGGCTGGCGACGATCACATGATCAAAAGGCTGTTTTTAATATTAACTAACTACCACAACAAATATTCTGTGAATACTGGCAATGAAAGAGTTAATATCAGAGGCAGGTAGTAACGCGTTACATGTACCGTTACATTTACTTGAGTAACTTTTTGAGAACAATGTACTTCTAAGAGTAGTTTTACTAAGATATACTTTTTACTTTTACTTGAGTAGATTTGTGAACAAAAAAAATGTATTCTTACTCCGCTACTTTGGGCTACACAAGTGTCGCTACATTTTTCCTCTTTATTCTTCACATTAGATTTTTTTTTTTTTTTTTTGCCAGCGATGCCAAGAATAGAGACGTGCCTGGTGTACTACCGGGGTAGCTCTCCCGATTTCACCAATGTGACATGGCGACAATAATCACATGACTCCATTATACCAATCAGACGTAAGCTTGCCGTTCTATCTTCACGCCAGCCTGTTCAGTCATGAATCCTGAAAAATGAAGTATTGGACATAGAGCACTGCCCTCAATATGACTGGAAAGCGCAGATTTTAACCTCTCTCCCAGTTTTTATTTGGCACCGATTGACCACGGAAAACCGAAGATATGATCCGTACTACTCTTACTATTACTCTTCACTATTCAAACTAGGAAATATTTTCTCCACCAGAGGGCAGTCATGCTCTTTGGTGGAATAATGCTTCACTTACGAATTTTTTTTTCTCTTGTCGGAATTCAATGATTTATTTTTCTTTTTTTCTTTTTGGCTTAATGTGGTTACGTAATGGGTTATTATACAGTATCATTATAACAACAGTCCACATAGATAACTTTGTGATCAGAATAAAAATATCATTGTTTAAAAAAAAAATAATAATAATAATCCAACAAAAATATAAGCAGTTACTCACAATGGTAATCATTACTGGAGTATATATTTCACCAAATACTTTTTTATTTGTACGTGAGCACAATTTTTGGACGACTACTTTTACTTGAGTAATATTATTTTGAAGTAACGCTACTCTTACTTGAGTAAAATTTTTGGCTACTCTACCCACCTCTGGTTAATATGCAGAGCCCCTCGCTACCGCTAAAATGTGTTTCACTGAAAAACGTGTTATTTACCTACACAATTTTTTTCCCCTAAGAAATCTGGTTCTTCTAATTAATATGCGTGTTATCTCGGAGCCAAAAACATGTTCGCCTCAAATCACGTTACTCCCGCTTGCTCGGTCGCGTGTCGCTAACTCAGCGCGCTTGCCGCACGTGTGCACGCGACATGGTTAGCAAATATCTCGCGCGGGACGCTTCCAAATACCTCGAGAAGGTGAATTGTCAGCTGAACGGTAAGAATGCAGTCCAAGCTATTAACACCTTTGCCGTGCTAGTAATCAGAGAATCCACTGGCAAGAGATGCAAGTTAGCGGCTAGGTCTCCAGGCGCCGACAACCCTTTCAAAATGATGTCTTTGGAAGTTACGCTTGGCCAAATATGCTCACGTTCAAGTTTACCAAACCAGATGACACCCGAGAGACACGAAAAAGATGGCTAATCTGCTAAGTAGATGCCTAAGGCAGTGGTTGGCAAATATTTTACAGTAAGTACAACTATCAGGGCTAAGATTAGCTCATTGTCAGCACAAGACTTTTAATCTATTTGAAGTGGGAAGGTTGATAGCGAATGAACAAATGACAATTTGCTGCCATCTTCCCACTTCAAATGAATTCGACGTCTATTAAGTGAGAAACTCTTTTCCATTCACACCGTAGTGACAACTGGACACCACATGATTGGATTCCTAGCTTCATCAATGGCACTGTAAGAGTTAAATTCAGAATATATTTAGTAAAAAAGATTTTTCAAATACTTAAAAAATAAAGTACTTCAAAAATCAAAGATGAAAAATAGCTTTGAAAATTCATAATTTATTGTAATGACATAGTAATAATACTGTTGTTAACTCATTTACTGTTATTGACGGCACTAATCGTCCAATCCATCAGAAGTTGGGGAGAATGGCGAACATTCATTCATTATAATGTCACTCATGGTCGTCCAGTCCATTTTAAATGGGAGGGCTGATAGCCAATGAACGCTGCCACTTCAAATGGACTCAACATCTACCAGTGACACCACATGATTGGACATCTAGCATCATCAATGGCACTGAAATAATTTAAGGGGGGAAAAAAATATTTTTTTTTTTTACAAAATAATAACGAAAAATACAAATGTGTAATTAATTCAATTGTAATTACATAATAATAACATTGTAACAAACGTGTTAAGTAATTTACTGCATTACTGCTATTGACTGCGATAAGCGTCCAGCCCATTTTAAGTAGGAAAAAAATCAGGTATTGACAGCAAAATTCCTCAGTAAATTGTAAATAATATTGTAATAACACTGCAACAAATCAGTTTACTCATTCAGTGCCATTGACAGTGATAGACATTCAATCCATTTGAAGTGGGAGGGGCGACTGAAACCACTTCAAATGGATTGGACATCTATTTTTGACAAGCTTGTTTCTATTCACAGGAGATGGATGATTGGTCGGCACATGATTGGATGTCTAGAATTATCAGCGGCACTGAAAGTTTTCATTTCTAAATTTGCTTATAAAACAAATAACAATCAAATAATCAATGATGGAAAAAATATTTTAAAATCTTATTAGTTACATTGTATTATCATGGTAATAACAGTGTAACAAATTCTCAACTCATTAACTGCCATTGACGGCGATAGACGTTAATTTCTAAATTGTCTCATGAAATAAATAATTTTTTAAAAAAAACCATTGATGGGGAAAAAAAATACATTTCTTATTATTTACATTTTAATGACATGGCAATAACATTTTAACAAATCTGTTAACTCATTTAATGCCTTTGATGGCGATAGACGTCCAATCTATATGAAGTGGAAGGGGCGAAGGAAACCACTTCCACTGGATTGGACCTCTACTTGCAATAAACTAATTTCCATTCACAGCAACAGGATGATTGGTCACCACATTGATTGGACGTATAGCATCGTCAGTGGCACTGACAGTTAATTTCTAATTTTGTTCATTAAAACAAAACAAAGCAAAAAAATACAAGAATAATCATTGATGAAAAGTCATTTTAAAAATATGTATTTATTACACTGTAATGACATGGAAATTACACTGCAAAAAAAAATCAACTCCTTTACCGCCAATAACGGTGATAGAAGTCCAATCCGTTTGAAGTGGGAGGGGCGAATGAAACGACTTCAAATGGATTGGACGTCTACTAGTGATTAAAATAATTCCTATTCACAGGAGAAGGATGATTGGTTGACACATAAATGGATGTCTAGTATTGTCAGTGGCACTGAAAGTGTTAATTTCTAGATTTGCTCTTAAAACAATAAAAAATAACAATCAAATAAACAATGACGGAAAAAAAATATTTTTTAAATCTTATTAGTTACATTGTAATATCATGGTAATAACATTGTAACAAATTTCTCAACTCATTAACTGCCATTGACAGCAATAGACGTCTAATCCATTGGAAGTGGGAGGGACGAATGAATTCACTTCAAATGGATTGGACATCTACTACCGACAAACTCATTTCATGATTCACAGCACAAGGATGATTGGTCGTCACGTGATTGGACGTTAAATGCACTGAAAGACTTAATAACCTTTTTTACCCTTCTAAGATCACGTGTGGATGACGCTTGAGGTGAAAAAAGTGAAGAAATGTCAATTTTTTTTTTTTTTTTTGCATCTCCAATCACACCTCGTGTTGCCTTCAATGTCACCCCCGCGAATAGACACAAGACCTTATAACCGAGCGACAACCGGCGCGTGTTGCGTTCAATGTCACCCCCCCAAAATCTACACAATGGAAGCAAACGAGCAGCGGGTTTCATTCATAGAGAGGATGAGGAGGGATGTTCTTACCTGCTGCCTCCGTCCGTTGGATTTCCGACACCTTTTTGTCTAGGTTTCTATTATCCTGAAATGGAAAAAAAAAAGCCAAAGAAAAAGTCCCTCTTTGTCGTCTGCCGCTGAGACCGAGACGTAAGCGTCTCCCAAAAAACGGGTGCTCCTTATAAGCTGCTCTTCGTGAACTTTGTCTCCTCCGGTTTGGGGGGGCCGGAGCGATACCATCGCCAGTGGAAAATCACCGGGCCTCCCTCCCCCCCCCACCCACCTCGCACCCCCTCCCCCACCTCCCTCCATCCTCCTCCTTCGCTTCCTCGCGGAGCAACAGGAGAGCGACGCCGCCTTCACGGCTCGGCGGAATCCGGCTTTTATTTGGGGAGGCTGCCGTTTACTGGGTGCACCTGAACGCGGCGCTCGGATGATGCCGACATGGTGGCAGGTGCGCGGATGGGAAAAAACAAAAACTCACAAAATGGTCATGTTTATGGATGCAAATGCGGTAGTTGATTACAAAAAAAAAAAAACAGTAAATATAAAATGAAATGAAAATACCTCAGAAAAGCACATTTCTTTGTACAAAATTCAAAATGTTGATGATTAAGATGTGTGTGTGTGTGGGGGGGGGGGTGTAAAAATAACAAGAAAATACCCCACCAAAGTGTATTTTTGGTATATAATTCAAAATAATGTTAAAAAAAAAATCTAAAACAGCTCAAATAAAATGACATCAAAATGCACAAAATGGTTAAATTTATGGATGCAATTGCAGCAGTTGAGAACAAAAATGTGAAATGAAAATTGCTCACAAAAAGCGCAATTTTTGGGATGAAATTAAAAATGTTGCGTATAAAGATGTGAAAATGCTTTAATAAAATGACAAAACTACCACACTTAAACGCAATTTTTGTACATACAACTTAAAATGTTGATGATAAAGATGCAAAATTCTTATCAATATTTCCTCAAAATTATACAAACCAGTACTGCCACTGGCCAACACGCAATACATCCAACACTCCAGAAAGGCAACTCTTTGTCACTTGAGTGCATTTTTAACTCAGTTTCTAAGATATGATACAAGACAATGCTGCCACACCCAAAATGGCCGACGCAAACATATTGAATACTCTGACAAAGCAAATGTTTTCCACTTAAATCCATTCTTAACTCTTATTTCCAAGAAATTATATGATACAGAACTGCCACATCCAATAAGGCCGACACGTTAACATCAAAACAACAAGCACACACACACAATGCTTCAACGCTGAACTGTAAAATGTCGTAACAGCTTGTCAGAATAAGCAAATGATCTAAGTAAATCAATATTGGCAAATGCAATAAATGTGGATTAAAAGAATACTTTTGTTCTGGTCTTGCCGATACCTGTCTACCCGTCGACTGAAGCTCCTTTAAAGCTAGCCTCGCCTACGGTACAAAGCTTGAATTGTCCCTTTTGACCAGGCAAAGCCGAGTCGGCATTCACAAACACAGCAGTATGTCATTCTTTTCATAGTATGCCTACTTACCATGTAATTAATCAACAGAAGCACCGAACTCAAACGGGGCGAAACACAAACACATGGAAAACACTGCCCACAAAAGACTTCATCCCAACAAGTTGCCGTGGTCCACTGAAATAATCGTAGCAACAACACGTCCTCCAAACATGTTTACGAAACAACCTCGGAAAGGTTCTAGTACTGAGTGATGGTACTTGTCCTGATCCGGTTTTTAGTTCTAAATGAAAGGTCAAGTCTAGTAGTCCAAGGAAAAACCTGGCAGCTATAAAAGAATGGTCTATTCTGAGGGAAGGTACAAGTATTTAAGAAAAGATTTGAGTCCCCGTAGATCGTTGTAGTCCAGAGATGAAGTATGTTCTCATCCTGAGAGGTTCTCATCAATGTCCAGTTTCTTGTCCTGGAAGAAAGGTCTGGTACAGGGGTGGGCTAACCGGATCTCAAGGGCCGCAGTGGGTCATGGTCTTTGTTACAACTGATCCAGCACAGGCAGTTTATGCAATGAGGGGTCAGGGAAACAAGAAACACCAAGAATCAACTAATTGCACTTGTAAGACACCAGATTAGTGAAAAGGTGTCTCCGTGATGTGTGCAACAAAAACCCGAACCCAAAGCGGCCCTTTGTGGAATAGTTTGCTCACCCCTGGTCTAGTATCAGGCAAGGTTCTAGTCTTTAATAATTTGGTCCCTGTATAAGATTTTAGTCCAGAAAGAATGTACAGTATGGTCTTGTCCTCACAGAAAGTTGATAGCCCTGTCCAGTTTCTAGTCCCAAAAGAAAGGTCTAGTCAAGCAATCAAAGGAAAAAGATCCTGTTCCTCAGAGAATGGTCAGGTCCTAAAGAAAGTTGTAGTCTTATAGTTAAGACTTTAGTCCCTGTAGTAGATAATGATTTTGTCCCAAGGGAAAGTTCTACATTTGGTTTAAAAATGAGTGCATCCCTTTTCTCAAAGGCCTTAAGGAATGATCTTGCTCATTTAGAGAAAATGTTCTAGTCCTGAGAGAAGGTTCTCATCCCATCTAGAAAGTTAAAGTCTAGTGGTCCCAGGCAATAGCTCCTAGTCCTAAAATAACAGTCAAGTCCCAGGGATTTTTCTTAGTCCTTAAGAAAAGATTTTACTCTAAATTCAGAGGGAAGGCTCTTCAGAAAAGCGTTTAGTCCTGAAAAGTCCTCAATTCCGTGAGAGAAAATGCTCTAGTCCTTAGGAAGGCTGCTTGTCTGAAGAAAGCATACTATCCACTGAACTAATACACCAAACAGGATAGCCCTGAAATAAAGTTCTACCTCCAAGAGAAGGTGGACAACCATGTGGCAGAGTCACCTAAACCAAAATATTGCAGCCTGCTTGGCATTTAAGGTGTGATATAATTTGTGGTCTTAGACATGAAAGGCCCAGATGCAAACATCACGGCGCGTCATTCATTTCACTATTACGCTACACACGTAACAAATCAACAACTGTTCAACTAACAGTGAGAAAAAACAAATACATTTCTGTCAATGAAGCACAAACATGTCATTCATTTGCCTAATACGCAAGCTAACCGTGCAAAAAACTTACATAAACACCACACTGAGCGAGGAAAAAACATTTCTTTGGACAAGAACACACAAAACAGGGTAAACAAGCTGGGAAAAACGCTGTACACAAACAAACACCTCAATCTAAATTCTGATGATGAGAACTTGAAAAATATACCCTGACTCCTTGGTTCGATCTCTAGGTGAGGGTCTTATCTCAAAAGAAGCATCGTACTGAAAAAAGGTTCCAGTCTTATGATGATATCCTTATCCCAAGAAAAAGGTTCTAGTCTCATGAAAAGGTCCTAGTAGAGAAAGTTTCAGCTTCCAGGTGAGCTCTCTTTGCAAAAAGGACGAAGTCCCAGGAAAACTAGAAAGTGTCAAGTTAATCATTCTCGGCATTCTCATCATTGTCATTTAAGGGAAAGGTCTTGGAAGAAGGTTTTAGTCCCTAGGTAAAGCTATCAAGCTCGTCCCATGAGTAATTTCAACTCGCGTAGGATGATTCAGGTCATCAAATAAGGTTTTCATCTTATTCAAAGCATTTTAGCCTTGAGAGAATGTTGTAGTTCCCTTAAGAGAGGGATGAACTCCCGAAAGTACTTTCAACTCTAATGGGAAGTTTCTTGTCCCAAGCGAAGGTTCTTGACCCAAGAAAATGTTTTAGTTCCAAAAGAAAACTCTTCTCAAAGGAAATTCTCATCTATATGAAAGTTTCAAGTTCCTTGAGATAATAAGGCTATCATCTTAAGAATCAAGTCCCAAGAATATTTTCAACTCGGATGGGAACGTTCTTGAACCAAGAAGATGTTCTAGTTCCAAAAGAAAGTACAATTCTCATAAGAAAGTTCTCATACCAAGAAAAGTCTCAAGTCCCACGTGAAGGTTCTGGTCCGAGAGAAAAGATATTGTTCCCCAAGTAAGGGAAGAGAGTATTTTCAACTCCCATAGGAGGTTTCTAGTCCCAAGAGAATGTTCTAGGTCCAAGAGAAAGAGCAATTCTCATAAAAAATTCTTATGCCAAGCAAAGTATCGAGTCCCAAGATAAGGTGAGACATAACATGCCTTAATAATCCGCTCCGTCACCAATCTTATGCTTCATGGAACTGCTCAATTGGTCTCTAAGTAACTTGGACAAGATCTTCTCAACAATGTGACCTACATCAAGCCAACGCCCATGTCGGGCCAATACTTTCACGTCTGGATTTACGGAGGATAGCTGGGGGAGATGGAGGCCCATATGTTTGACCGCGCTTGACATTGAGGATGTCGAAGATGTTTACGTGTTCAGCACACTGTTGGTTCTCGCTCTCCTGCTGGGTCTTGGTGCCCTTTGGATGCTCCGTTTCTCGGCGAAAGGGGTGCGACACCATAGAGAAGCAATTGAGCTTGCTTGCAATATCGGCGATATCAATGCGGGGCGCGCCAGCCTCAACAAGGCCTGTGATGACTTATCACAGGTGAAGATGGACCTAACAGCGTCTAATATTGGCACAGCTCAAATGGTGACGAAAATCATCACGGAGATTCAGGACCAAGAGAGGCTTGTTCGCGTGAACCAAGCTAGGGCTGACGAGGAGTGAACCACCTGCGCGGGATGCGGTGGAGGAAGGCTTCGGTGTCTCCCTTGTCTGTCCTCCATCAACTGGAAGATTTCTGAACAGATAAATTCTCACAGAATCAATGAGCAAACGGATGACTGACTGAAAGGCCCAAGTGCCACGTCTGATGAATGTCTACTGGGAAGATAATTCATGTGTTAAAAAAAAAAAAAAAAGCACTTGTATCACAATGTGAAATGTCTACACTGTCATGCGAAGATTTGCGTCCTTTGGTTTACTGGGGACTGGATTTAATAAGCCCAGGATTCTCCCGTCAGCCCTTGTCTTTTCTTTGGTTTAGATAATCTTATCACAATGCTGTCTCGTAACTGTCAATGATACCAATGATGATGACAATAAACAAAAAACAAGCAAGGTGGTCCTAGAGAAAGGATACTGGTTTCCAGCTATGGCTATCATATTGAGGAAGGAATAAAGTCCAAGTGTATTTTCTACTCCCATGGGAAGATTCTACTTCCTAGTCAAGATTAATAAATGTTCGAGTTCCAAGAGAAAGAACCATTCTCAAATCCCAGATTCAGCGTCTGGTTCTCAACATCTTCAGCAAAAGGTTCTAATCTTGAGAGAAGGTTCTTGTCTATTCAATTCAATTCAATTTTATTTGTATAGCCCTAAATATCAACAACAATGTCTCAAAGGGCTTTACAGAAATGAAGCAACAAAAATGAATAGATACAGTTCAAGTCCTGGGTATCCCCTATCCTTAAGACCCTCCATGTCGGCAAGAAAAACTCCAAAAACTCCAGAGTCAATTGGGAGAAAAATGAGAAACCTCGGGGAGTACCATAGTCAGGAGAGATCCACTCCCAGGACGGATAGACAGGAACCCCAGAACTGCTAGTGGGAATTAGCAGGCGAAGTTACAGTCCGTAAAAATGCAGTGGAGTAAAGGATGTCTCCAGGTAAAGCTCTCATCAAAAGAGAGTGATCTTGTCTTATGAGTATTTCCACCTCCCATGGGAAGTTTCTTTCCCCAAGTAAAGGTTCTTGACCTAGGTAAATGTTCTAGTTCCAAGAGAGGGACCTCTACCTAGAATCTACTGTAGTCACAAAAGATTGCTGTTCCAGAGAAGATTCTAGTGATGTTTGTAGTTCCCAAAAGAATTCTTGTTAGAAAGTTCTTATCCCAAGAAAACTTTTGAGTATGAAGACAATGTTCTAGTACCAAAATGGGGTTCTCATCCCATGAAAAGTATTCAATTCGTTAGGGAACGTTACTACCTATCCTTCAATAAAATGCTATACCGTCACAGGGTGATCCTACTCCAAAAACAGAAGGTTTCCTAGCAGTTATCATCAGCAATGTAATTTAGCACCTTTTTTTTTCTATGACATTAGCCTCACTTTTGCTTTCATGGCGTGCCTGTCCAGTGATTTATTTTTGTTCCTGTGTGGAGGAAGACAAACATTTCTTATCAGGAGACCTTGAGTGACCTTGAGCGATGACTTCTGTTTTTCAAACAGCACTTTCGACAAGTAGCGTCATGCTAACAAAACAAATGCTCCCAATGCAAACAATCGCTGAGCGCTTGCGGTTTGGCCGAAGCGGAATTTTAAAAAAGACAAAGGAAGCAATGGCATACTATTGAGTGCCTCGAGGGTCACGAGTGCGCTCAGTGATAAATTAGTATCCGAGTTTTCCTTACATGACATGACGTGAAAATTAAAGAAAAAAAGTACAATTAAATGACATCAAATGAAAGTCATGAAAATGAAGTAAATGAGAATCAGCTAAATAACTTTGGCTGCCATCGACTGCAATAGACAATATATAAATGTATAATATACTATATAAAATATGGACGGCAACCCGTTTTGATGGGGGGGCTGGAAGCGATCATTCTATCGATAAAAATAAATGTAAAAAATATATAAAATAAATATATGATTTTAAAATAAAACATGATTAAAGTATAAAAAATAAAAAATAAAAATAATACAAAAATAATATATGAATAAAAATACACATGCATAATAAAATTAATTTTTGGAAATATTTTTAAGACATTTAACACACGATTTAAAAATAGAAAACAATTTAAAGAATAAAAGCATATACATTCACAAAATATTTTTTATAATTGCTTTGAATAATATGAAAATAAAACAAAATATTTCTTCCCAGAACTCAAAACACTTAAGAAATGAATGATGTGATAAATAAACATAGACAGTGCATAAATAAATGTTAAAAGCATGGGAAATCCAAGCATGCTTTGAGCGAGAGATTAACGACTGTTGTATGATGATGTCATCGGTTTGCCGGGATGAGATTAGAGTCCAGATTATGTCTTCTTCCTGCTCTATAGCAGCTGCTGAGTAATGGGACCACTCATCATCATCATCATAGTCATCATCACCATGGTTGCCACGGAAACAGATCCTGCATGTGATGCCTAGTGCATTGTGGGTGCCATTTCAAAAGTACTTAATTTTTCACAACCTAATTTTTAATATTCAAAAATTCAAGTCCTTTAGTTCTGATTAGATATTTAAGTCACCCACTGCCATTGACAGCGATAGACGTCCAATTTATTTTACTGAAAGGCACGAATGAACGTTCGCTTGACCCTTTTAGTCAAATGAATTGGAGTCAATAGTGCTGAAACATAATCATTCAAAGTACGCCAAAATTAAGATTCCGTAAGATTTTAAACTGGCTTTGAAAAATGTTTAAATAAAAGTTTTACAATAATATACAAGGTTAATTTTTACATTAACCTGCAGACGAATATTGTTTTCAAAATTAAATAAACTCAAATAATCGACATGTAGCTCAATAAAATTACAGCAAACAATTAAAAATAGAGATTAATACAAAAAAAATTACAAAAAATTTGAATTGACATATACCACCCCTATATGAGAATTGTTATAAATTTTTTACTAAATTTAATAAAAATAAATCATAGTAATGAAACAAAAACATTTATAAAATAATAATAAAACACAAAAAATAAAGTACACCCTAGAAAAAAATCTTTAATAAAAAATATTAGTAAGTTGATAAAATTAAATGAATATGAAACATAAACGAAATCATTCCTTTCAAAATAGAAATAAATAAAATAATGAAAAATAATTGCAAAAAAATGTAACTTAATAGAATGAAAACATTAAAATACACATTTATAAAATATAAATAAAATGTAAAATACATGAAATATATATATATATATATATATATATATATATATATATATTAGTATATATACATACACCTCAAGTAAAACTAAATAATCATATAAAAATAACAGAAAAATCTAACAAGAAAGTGTAAATTAATAAAAGAATATAAGAAAATATAACACAATATTACACAACACAATGCAAAATCAATAAAATCCAAGGCCCTTATAAAAAAAAGAAAAAGACAAAATCAAATTCCCCAATTAGTGAAAATGAACACACAAACAAAAAAAACCTACAATATTGACAATTAACTAAATAAAAATATATTCCGCACAATTACGTTTGAAAAATAAATTCATACGTATACAGCGACCAAACTAACAAAGCAGGAAGTATTTCATGAATGCATAAAATGCATTTGAAGCGACTTTAGCAACATTTTCAATTACCAAGGAGGGGGACAAAAGCAGCCATTGTGGTCTGGGCTGCACGAGAAGGGGGCGGAGGTCTGGCAGATTTAGCGGGCGGGCCAATCAGCTTCTCCTTAATGAAGCATTATCCTGCTAGCCTTCCACTATTCACCTCCAATAAGTCACCTCTCGCTCTCTGGGTTGTTTTCTGTCTAAGCCGCTCAAAGGATCAACACATTCTCCCTCAACGATTGCGATATTTCATCAACACACCTTCAGCTTAAAGTTTTGTGACAGTCAATCAAAAACTGGATATACGTCTAATCCCTTTTGACTGGGAGGGGCGAATGAACGTTGGTTCATGGATGCCTATGGCTGTCAATGCTAAAACTACACTACACTACAACGCATTGAAATACAAAACACAATTGACATTCATTTCTGCATTGAAATCATGTTCCCTTAATGCTACTATACGCACTAATGCAAACTAGCATAGCGTAGCGGTATTTAATTTTCAAAACAACAAATATTTACACAGGAATATTCTTAGACAAGAAATACAACGTAACTGACCTTCGGATATTGACAAAGAAAAGTTGAAGGATGAAAACTTTAGCAGGACTTTGTCTTTTACTACTCTATATTACTTTTAGTTCGAATACAATACTTTTTGTACATATATTCATTTTCTTTTATGCATGAATTTCTTCATATGTTTGCAATTAGATGGTCGTGATCATATTTTGTGGGGGCTAGATTGCTCAGCCCTAATCTAGACTTTGTCTTCTACTACTCCATGTTACTGTGAGTGCTTCTATTGGTACTGTTACTATAATAAGTATATATATTCTTTCACTCATTTCCTTCATAGGTTTGTAAACTGACGGCCGTGATCATTTATTGGGACCAGATCACCAAGCCACAATCTAGACATTGTCTTCTACTACTCTATGTTTCTGTTAATAGCGATTCTACGAGAAGCGCTACTATCATATTCAGGTAGTCCCCGGGTTACGAACAAGTTCCGTTCCTACAATGGCGAAGTAATTCGAATTTCCGCGTAAGTCGGAATCAACCGATTAAGTACCCCAAAATCTCAAAATAACTATCCCAAAATTCCTAAAGCATGTATTTTGTTTAATGATGGAGGATACACTGCCCCCTTGGTGGCAGCGTTCAGTCTGGCTGGACTGTTGCCTTGTATAACTGAGTAGCAGACTCAGACGTCTGACATGGATAAAGGATAGCTGCGCTCTGGTTTGGTCCACATCAGGCTATAAGTTGTTTCAGCTAATATATGTTCGTGTATGCATTTGTAATTAAGTTTAGAGCTACAGTTTGTGGAGTTATGTGTGAGCGATTTGCTATGAGAATTGTAAATACGCTAGCATTCGTAGCATTTAAGCATACTTTTGTGAGGCTAAATTAGGCTAGGTAATTTCCCGAATATAATGCGCACTTTTTTCCCCCAAATCAACTTGTAAAATCATGGTGCGCATTATACACGGGTACAGGGACGGACACAGAAATATATATATATATATATATACACATATATAATATATACACATATATAATACTTCACTCTGATTGGTCGAATAATTTCTTCTGTGTTAAATTTGCTTTTTTCACTCTTCATAAAGCACAGAATTTAGTTTCTTCAACTCATTTGAGTCATCGTTTATTGCAACTCGGTAACTTGGACCATAACAAACGTAACACAACAGAGACTTCTTGTGTCCGTCAATTATATCTGTCCCTCGGGAAACTCAAACCCAAATAACAATAGTTCCTCTCATTAGTCAACAGCGATGCGCTCGTTCCGATTTCCGACTCCAGCCTTCATTTTTATTTTACCGTATCCATCCATGGAAGAAACATTTATTCATCATGATGAAACGAGCAAGTTATACAGCAGCATTTAAAAAAAAGTCACAACTGTTTTGTTTTCTCCTGGATTCTGGTAAATTGGAGAAGTTGTCAGATTATATCATTACCGTGCATATTGTCAGTTTACGGTAATGTTTTGAACTACCAATGTGCTATGCTTGTGCTGTGTTTCACCAGTCAGTAAAATGACATTTCTGTATCTGTACACGAGCACTGTTTTATTGTATTCTTCTATTTATTGGTGCTAAAATTAGGGTGCGCGTTATACAGGGGTACAATAATTTTCCCTAGATTTTACAAGTAAATTTGGAGTGCGCGTTATACATGGGTGTGCCTTATATTCGGGAAATTACGGTAATTCAATCTACTAAATTTATATAGTGATCAACTACATGGACGTTTGAAGACCAACTGTGTCATGTGTTTCATTGTTAAAATGCATGTCGTTTTGAACATAAGTGTACATATGTGGATAGACTTCATAATGTATTGACAGGACATGGTGCGCGGGGCCCATAAATAGGGGGCCTGCATTGTTGGCGAGGCCGTCAAACCTGACCAAGTGGAATCACAGACAAAGAGCTTTTTTCGTTGAAAATTCTTGTGAATAAATGCTTAAATCCCTGAATTCTTTATAGATATGAACGTAAAACAGTCTTGATTCTTAGTTAAAAGCAAAAAAAAAAAAAAGTGCAGTTCGCATTTATTTCACGTAAATATTGCAAACTATGACGCCAATGCCTTAGCGGCTAATTTCTCCCACTGATTTTTTTCACGTTTCAAAATGCATGCACGGTACGAAAAACATAATAATAACCTTGAATCCTCGAACAAATCACTCCTGAGACAATCCTTCCTGTTTGTATTTTGTACAGCTTTCGTACTTTTCCAACAGAAATCCGGCGTTAGATCCCTACGTGTGTGTGCGCTTGTGAATAGCTCCTCTTGGTGTGGGTGGCCCCCTACTTGAATGTGAGGTGCAATGCATGACCGATCTGAGCCGTCAATACATTATGAAGTCTGTGTTACAGCTTTAAAAATTGTCAAAAGTGAAGGAAGCAAAAAGCTTCAAAAAGCACAATTGTCTTATCTGCTGTCTGTAAAGCAGAACAACTTCAAGTTTATTGAGGACAGAACATGTCATATTAATAAAGTAGAAAACAAGAAACTGAGGTAAATTTAAGGTACTGTTTATGCGACTAAAAAAACAAAAACAAAACAGAAACGTCTTGAAGCAAAATTGCGGACGAGACTTCGCCGTCGTAAAGTCAAAATCGCGTAAAACGAGTACGGCGTAACCCGATGACTACCTGCAAATACTAGTATATATTTTCCTTCATTCATTATTTCCTTTCTGTTTGTAATTTGACAATCTGATCATTTTTTTTGGAACTAGATCATTCAGCCCTAATCCGGATTTGGTCTTCTACTACTCTATGTTACTGTCATTTCTTTTAGGGCCAGTAAACTCAGCCTTAATTTAAGATCCTGCCCATCCCTGGAAAACTCGCAACTCAATAAAAGGCATGTTAACAAAAGCAGTAACTCCAAATCTAACAACAACACTTTAACAGATCCACTAAATCCAAATCAATTCCAAAAGATTGCTGTCTATTGATTGTTTTTTATCTTTGCTAATGTTCCGTGGCTCCATTCTTCCATTTGCCTTGAAGGGGTAAAACAAGACATTAGTACTTGATTTACTAATTGAAGGTGGCGGGCCAAGCTCACTTGCTCAAAATCCCGTTGAATGCTTGCTTTTGTTCCGCTAGATGTATGTCAGGTGCTTTATATTGTTGTCTGTTATCTATATTTTAGCGTGATATGGTGATGCCTTGCACGGAAATCAGTCATTTTATCAAATCTATGCATCTGTGATTCCAGTGCATACTAAGCAGGACTTATGTAATAGCACACAAGTGCTCCTGCTTTTTCATTTCTGACGCTGGAAACTAAGATGCTAACAGTTTGGGAGCTGTGTGGTCGAAATGAATTTTCAGCACCTTTATGATCTGAGATAACCGCAAAGGATGTTGCAGCAAAGCCTCTGAGAGCCAATTGCGATCTCAACACTCGATTGCAAATATGAAAGAGTTATTTCAACATTTATATTTCTTTAATGGATTAATTTCAGTTAATCTGTCATGAATTATATAATTATATATATATTTTTTAAATTTAGTTATTATAAAATGTATATAAGGAGTAGACAAAAAAAACACTAAAATTTGAAATAAATACAAATTGGAATGAATGTTGAACAATAAAAAGTTGAATATCAAATGTTGAAACAAATGAAAATCTAATACAATACATTTTTAAAACAAATGTTGAAATTAAAAAAATTGAAATAAATGAGTCCGGGGAAAAAAACTTTAAATGAATACATTAAAAAAATTAATGTGCACATAAATGATTGTTGAAGTTAAGTTGAAATAAATTAAAATTGAAATAAATTTATACAAATTTAAATAATTGTTGGAATTATAAAAAAAAATTGAAATAAAAGTTGAAATAAAAATGAAATTACATTTGAATCGATAAAAATCGAAATAAAGGTTGAAATAAAGGAATGTTGAAATTAATACAATTGAAATAAAATAGAAATATACAAATTTTAAATTTAATTACAAATTGAAATAAATGCTGAACACTAAAAAGTTGAAATTCATAAATGTTGAAATGAAAATCTAATTAAATATTTTTTTTTTTTAATGATGAAATAAAGAAAAAATGGAATAAATGAATCCGGAAAATAAATAATTTACCTTTAAATTAATACAGTAAAAATAAACGTGCAAATAAATGAATGTTGAAATTAAGTTAAAATGTTGAAATAAATTAAAATTGAAGTAAATTTATACAAATTTAAATATTCATTGGAATAAAAAAAAAAAAAAAAATGAAGTAAAAGTTGAAATAAAAATGAAATTACATTGAAAGAGATAAAAATTGAAATAAATGTTGAAATAAAGGAATGGTGAAATTAATAAAACTGAAATAACATTGATATATATAGTTTGTAATTAAATACAAATTAAATAAATGTGGAACTGACAAAATAAAATTTCCAATTTTATGCTCAAATAAATAAATAAATTAATTAAAAAAAAAAAAGAAAAACTAATGAATAAATGTTGAAATGTATGAAATATACAAAACTGAAATAGATGTTAAAATATATAAAAATCTACAATCAGAAGTAAATACAAATGGAAATAAATAACTATGCAATATGTCAAATTAAATGTATTCATTTTTAAAGAATACATTTAAAAAAAAAAAACAATGACACATTTACATAATTGTTTTTGTTCATTCTTCAATGATTCATTTTTTGGAGTCCCTGCCCCTTCATACAAAAACAATCGCACAAACAAGTTTAAAAAAAAAAAAAAAAAAAAAAAAAAAGACCAGAGCCTTCAAACGTCACGAGAAATTTCTGCTGAGGTTTTGTGAAGCGCAATAAAAAGGGAAAGCCAGGACAGTCACATTTCCCCCACTTTAACACGCTTGATAAGTGTCACGCTCCAGGCTAGATAACGCCGCAGATGACAGAGTAAACAAATGCTTCGGTAGTACGAGCTCATAAATGTCGTTTAGTTCCCAAATTTTACAGCGTCCGCTCGTTGTCCTCCATTTCTTTTATTGCCGCAAAAGCGGGTCAATGCGATAAAGGAACTGTTAACAGCAGTCAAGGACGTTCCTATTATTGTTGTTGTCTGCCTCCCTTGCTTCTTCTGGGGTTTTCCAGAGTCTTAGACCGTTATTACATTGAAAAATTGTTTCTACCATGTTCCGTTCTTTACTGAATAGCAACTAACATGTGCTCATTTCGCTGAAATCACACATGTTGTAGAGAAAAATGGAGAAAATTACCTTTTTTATGTTTAACTCATTAGCACAAAAGCTGTCTTTACCATATTACATGCCCACTAAAACTTGTCTGTGTGTGTATTTGTCACATTCCAGACACTGAAGACCCGCTGACCTCGTAAGGTCACTTCTCCTCGTCGTGCCCAGCAACGAGCACTACGGGACATGAAAGCAGGTTGCTCCCGGCGACACGGTCGCGACTAAGAGGCGTGTTAATGAGTTGACAGGTTAGCTAATGAGTTCAGGCCAAGAACGAGACAATAATCAAACAGCTCGCCAACTTTTAAGGCCTCAAGAGCAGAGCGTTTTGATGCAAAACTAATTTATTTGAAAATTTCAAAAGCAATATGTTAAAGTAATGTTAATAGAGAAAAATGCATTGAGTCACATATCAAATTAAAGGCTTTTATGAGCAATTTCCATATCTACAACTCAATGATCAACGTGACTTTAGATGGTATTGTAAATACTAAATACATATTTTTTTGTGTTCAACCTAAATACACATGGAAATTCTAATTGAAACAACCAATAGCAAAGTCACATATCAAATTAATGGCCTTTCTGAGCATTTTCTATTACAACGACTTAATTTTTAATGCGACTTTACATGGTAATGTCAAAATTTAAAAATATAAAATTTAAAAAAACATTTTTTTGTTCTTAACCTATACGTTAATGGAAATTCTAATCAACCCATATCGAGTCGTAGATCAAATTAATGGCCTTTCTGAGCATTTTCCAGAACTACTTCAATGCGACTTTACATGATCATATAAATAATAAGAAAACATGTTTTTGTGCTCAACCTAAAACCAAATTAAAATTGTCAGTGAAAGCATAGTCTTCATAATTGTATTGACCGGTCACATCTGTCAGCCACTGTGCAACGACTTCAAGTAGGGGGCTGTCCTACAGACCGCTTCAGTTATTCGCAGTCGGTCGCAGTCAGTTAACACATGCAGGGATCCAACGCCGGATTTAGGTTGAAAAAGTTTGAAAGCTATACCGCATCCAAACAGGAAGGATTGTCTCAGGAGTGATTTGTTTGAAGATTCAAGGTAATTATTATATTTTTCGTACCATGGATGCATTTTGAAACGATGTGAAAAAAATCAATGGGAGAAATTAGCCGCTACAGCATTGAAATTATACTTCGCAATATTTACCTCAAATAACTGCACGTTTTTCTTTTTTTGCTTTTAACCAAGGACCTAGACTGTTTTACGTCCATATTTATAAAGAATTCAGGGAGTTAAGCATTTATTCACAAGAATTTTCAACGGAAAAGGCTCTTTGTTTACCCCGCTAATTTCCTTGCTGACTAGCCTCATAGTTTGCAATGTTTATGTAAAATAAATGCTACCTGCACGTTTTGTTTGCTTGTAACCAAGAATCGAGACTGTTTGACATCCGTATCTACAAAGAAATCTGGGATTTAAGCATTTATTCACAAGAATTCTCAACGGAAAAAGCTCTTTGTTTACAATGGCCGCCGCTAATTTCCTTATTGGCTAGCCTCATAGTTTGCAATATTTACGTAAAATAAACGCTACCTGCACTTTTTGTTTGCTTGTAACCAAAAATTGAGACTGTTTTACATCCATATCTATAAAGAATTCAGGGATTTAAGCATTTATTCACAAGAATTTTCAACAGAAAAAGCTCTTTGTTTACAATGGCCGCCGCTAATTTCCTTACTGACTACCCTCATAGTTCGCAATAGCCTATTTACGTAAGATAAATGCTACCTGCACGTTTTTTTTTCTGCTTTTAACCAAGGATTGAGACTGTTTTACATCCATATCTATAAAGAATTCAGTGATTTAACTATTTATTCACCAGAATTTTCAATAGAAAAAGCTCTTTGTGTTTCCACTCAGTGAGCTTTGACAGATAGGCCACCTATGAATCAGCCCCGCGCTCTGTGTCCTGTCAATACATTATGAAGTCTATGGTGAAGCAACCCATATCTCATTACATATCAAATCAACAGCCTTTCTGAGTATTTTCCATATCTATGGCTCAATTATCCATGCAACTTTACATAATAATGTAATTATTATTATTTTTAAAACATGTTTTGATGTCCTAACCTGAACCCAGATAAAAATTCAAATTAAAGCAATCAATATTGAGTTGCATATCAAATAAACGGCCTTTCTGAGTGTTTTCCATATCTATAACTCTACTGTCAATGTGACTTTAAATAATAAAGTAAATCCTAAAAAACATGTTTTTGTGCTCAACCTTAACCCAAATTGAAATTCTATTCGAAAGAACCCACATCGAGTCATACCTCAAATGAAAGGTCTCGTTAACTCCTTGTACATCTGTAACTATATTGCTGCTATATCCTCACGTGATGTCATAATAGCCTCAAAACATACTTTTGAGTGGTTACAACTTACAACCTTGTTTAACTTGAAGAGCTTCCATCGTCCTGCCGACATCTGTCAGACGAGGTGATAGCACAGAATGCTGGGAAAGTGATCCGCCATTAATAACAAAAGACGGAGAAAGTGGAGGAGGGCCACTAGGGTTACGTCTGCAATCTCCCGGCTGTCAATCAAGGCGCAACACCCGCACATCTCCCCACATTCCTAGCAGCGCACCCCTGCCGAGCGCGCTATATTGCATGTTATTTGCTTAAACGTCACAGGGGGGTTACGACCACAAAAAGTCCAGCGGGGAAGGCGCATCCGACTGTGTGATGAAACATAGATTCCCAAACTGGTGCGCCGGATTGAAACAGTGGTCTGTTTTAATAATTATGTGAGCATTTCAAGCTATATATGATGGATTGATTTACTAGGAAGGGCAAACTTTTTAGGGTGCGTGGAGCAATGAGTGGAAAAAGTAACCCTGCAAACAATGTGGAGATTTAATTGTGGTGTGTAGCTTGAATAATTTATGAAAAGATTTTTATGATTTTTTAAGGGTGCGAATGGGCAAGGGGTGCTCTTGTCACTCTTGTACCCCATACGCAGCACGACCCCAAGGGCAGTGCCTATATTGAACAGAATACACCAGAATATAACAACGGCTACCACCACTCTCAGTCATGATTGGACATACCTACCGATGAACCATTGCGGGCGTAACACACAATATATAATAGTCGCTACAGTACGAATATGCAGCCAAAATAAATTCCAGAGTAATATTCCAGAAAATTGTAAAAAATAAAATAAAATAATAATAATAATAAAAATACAAATACTATTTAATACTATCCACTAATCCCATGTGCTGCCTTGCAATGACATGGTCAGTGTTAAATGCTAGTCTTTGCTTACACTTAAGTAATTCATTTCTAATGCCTATTGACATTTTTAAAATCTACGTTCTTTAAATTGGTCAGCTGTTAGGGTGGGAAGTCTTGCACTCAAGTGCACTATAGAGAGTCTTACAGGCTGGTATTATAATTATTATTACCGTATTGGCCCGAATGTAA
Source organism: Corythoichthys intestinalis (assembly GCF_030265065.1). NCBI lineage: Eukaryota > Metazoa > Chordata > Actinopteri > Syngnathiformes > Syngnathidae > Corythoichthys > Corythoichthys intestinalis. Next base: position 44,458,727 of record NC_080403.1, on the reverse strand, counting down.
GAAGGTGTTTTTTGCATTGAAATAACACTGAAAAAGAGGGGGTCGTCTTATATTCGCGGTCTAGACATTACACCCATTCATGACGCCAGATGGCGCCAGATATCATTGAAGCGATGTTCTGTCATGACAGATCTCAGCTACTCTTTTTAGTTTAACCAGTTTGCATTATTTTATTGCAATGTTTTTCCTTTTTCAGAATTGTTTCAAGACTACAGTTACAGTTAGACTTCACTTTGATGGTTAATGCAGTTATTGCAATTTGTTGTTTTATCACAATAGATCGGTTCATTTACATTTCAAAAACCAGAAGCCATTCATTTACAAATGTGATTGCACTTTAGTTTACATATTTAAATGTTCAGATATTAAGATTTGAATGAGGCAAAATTACATGCTTTTTCTCTCAAATATATTTTTATAATCATTTGTTTCGGATGTACTGTAATTATTTTCTGAATAAAAACTAATTTGGTGTTCAAAAAGTCTTTCTTTCAAACTTCAAACGTCTTATAATCACGGCGTCTTATATTCGGGCCAATACGGTAATTTTTTAAAATTGAGTTTTGAATGATGATTCCACAATAAATGAAGGCCTAGAGAGATCAAACACATCCAAAAACACTCCCAGAAACAAAACACTACTGTGTAAAATGTCATCGAAATCCACTCAGTAGTTTCCGAGTTCATAGGGAACGAACACACATAAACCCAGACAAAGTTCCAGTTATATATAAGTATAGATGACCTTTTGCCTGTATTGTTACAAAAGTGGCAAAAGTGTGGTAATTGTCAGGATGCTAAGGGGGTGCGTAGCATGAAAAATCTATGAGAGGATGAGCTTTTTTGCTTGTATTTTTATTTTTATTCTCGGGTGTGAAGGGCAGAGGGGGTGCGCCAACTGTCGAAAATCTAAGAGGGTTGGTGCCATGAACAGTTAATGAAAAAATTTGTTATTTTGCCTTTTTTTTATGATTCTTTAAGGGTGTAATGCAGAGTGGAGGTGCGCTAATTGTTAGGATGACAAGAGGGTGCATTTTTTCCTGCATTTTCTAGGGTGTGATGGGGCAACATAGGTATGCTAACTGTCAGTCAATCTGAGAATAATTTTTTTGCCTGTATTTGTATTATTGTTCTAGGGTGTGGAGGGGAAGAGGGGGTGTGCCAGCGGTCGAAAATCCAAGCGTGTATGGTGCCATGAAAAGTATAAGAAAGGATGAGTTATTTTGGCTGTATTTTTATTTATTTTTTAAAGGTGTAATGCAGCAGCGGAGGTGTGCTATTTGTCAGTATGCTAAGGGGGTGCGTGGCATGAAAAATTATGAAATAATGAGTTTTCTGGTAGTATTTTTAAGGATTTTCTAAGGTGAGAGAGGGCAACATAGCTGTGGTAATTGTCAGGCTGCTAAGAGGGTAGGTACCTTGAAAAATCTAAGAAAGTATAAGCTTTTTTGCTTGTATTTTTATGATTTTTGTAGGGTGCGAAGGGGCAGAAGGGATTCACCAACTGTCGAAAATCTGGTGCCATGAAAAATGTATGAAAGGCAAAGGCAGAGTTTGACTTTTGTGGCGGGGAGGGGCCAAAACATGTTGATGACTCCGAAATGCAGAGTCAGCAATCAAATTAACTTACAAGACATATGCTCGGATAGTAGCTTAGCCCATGCTCGTACGCACTGGCATTTCAGCTGTGCGTGTCTATGTGCGTGCGTGTGTGAGCGCGTTTTTCTGCCTTACCAGAATCTGTCCTTAGGTAGTTTTGGCTAAGCAAAGCAAACGGCCGTCTGTAATGTGCTAGTCACATGATGTGTTCGAAAAATAATTTCGACCCATTATAAAAATATTTTTTTGTTCATTTCATTCATTTTTGTTGTTTGTTTTATTGCTTTACAACTTTTATAGACAATATTTTACCGGCAAAGTCTTGATTTTAAATTCATATATAGGAGAGTAATTTTCGGCCACCAGGGGGCTATGCCCCCCCCTTAATCGCCGCGTATGATTAAAGAATGTACTTTTTGTCTATATTTTTATGATTTTTCAAGGGTGTAATGCGGCAGCAGAGGTGCGCTAATTGTTAGGATGCTAATTAGGTCCTGAAAAATGCATGAAAGGATGAGTTTTTACAATTTTTCTGGGGTGTGAAAGGCGTGCTAACTGTTGAGAATTTCAAGAGGTGCATGGAATGAAAAGTTAAGGATAAATCTTTGCCTTAGGGGCTGTTTACTTGACAACAGCAACGGGGATGACAAAACTTTGCAGAGAGCTCCATTGTTTACACAGCGTTGGCGTTTTGGGGGGAGCTGAAAATGCAAAAATTTGAAAACGCCTTCCAGAGTGGAAATCTTGAAAACAGTTCATTGTCGCCATGTAAACAGTTGATAACGCAAAAGTGAGTTTTGGGTAACAGCTGACTTCCGTACTCCAGAACAGTAGGTGGCGATAATGCTCCAATATATTTGTCAATGAATGGGGTGAAGATACTGATGACGTCAGTGCACGCAGACAGTCTGACAGTGTATGAAAACATGTCGTCAAGCAGCAACCTTGTACAAAGGGAAGGTGTGATATGAAAAATTTATGAAAGGATTAAGTTTTTGCGTATACTCTTATGATTTTATGACGGTGCCAAAGGGGTGCGCCAACTGCAAACTCATTAGCTACCATTGACGATCCTAGACGTCCAAACATTTGAAATGGGAAGGTGGAAGCGAATGAACGTTCGCCAACCTCCTACTTCAATTGGATTGGTCGTGTACTAGTGATAAACTAGTGACAGTCATTTAAATTCACAGCAGAAGGACAATTGGACGTCATATCATTGTCAGTGCCACTGAAAGAGTTAAAGGGGGTGCGTGACCATTGTTTTTCAGGGTGAGTGGGGTCTGTGAAAGGCTGATGTTGACTGTTTTGATGATCAAATAAGCGGTGTGCAGCGGTGCGCGCTAAATCACATTGTTGGGTAACGACAGCACCACAAAAGGGGGACGCTTGCTAGATGTGACGCTCACGCTTTAAAACAGCAGTCTCAAGATGTCAACATGCTAAGCTAATATAAAACTAAGCTCATGTGTGGAATAAAGTGCGCTCAAATGCTTTGGCAACCACTCATCACCTTTGAATTTAATTAATTGCACGTGATTCTACATCAGTTTGTTAATTCTGAATTGTTTTATTGTGTTACAGATATGGAAAACTGTGTCATGTCGATTTTTTACATTATAGCATGTATTGGGACACAGTTGTCCTGTTTTGACTGTCCCAACATTTATGGACCTGGCTCGTCTGGCTAATTGCCTTTGAATTGTTTTATATACTTCCTTTATTGTTATTGACCTGAAAAGTACTGCGTTGTAATTATATGATGAGCACTTAGCCACATTTGATTGTGTTATATTGTGTTCCGGAGTTGAGGAACATTGCATGCATTTATTGGTTAATATTTAACATGTACGGTATTTCCTCTAACTCCAATTAATACCTACAAAGACAAGATATCTAATGTTCAAACTGAGAAACAGTATTGTTTTTAGCAAATAATCATAAACTTTGAATTGAATTTTATGGCTGCAATACGTTGCAAAAAAGCTGAGTCAGGTGGCAAAAAAAAGACTGTCAAACTTGAAGAATGTTCATTAAACACAGACGTTTCCCACTGAAAATGTGTGACGCATTATGAAGCGGAAAATACGTCAACGCAAACCTTGGACTGTTGAATTGCTGAAAGCTGTCAACCAAGCGAGAATGGGAAAGAACAAATAGCATCCTCAGTTGTCAAACACCTATTGAATGATGTTAAAAGAAAAGGTGATTAATTGAGTGGTAAACATAATTAAAAAAAAATAAAATAAAGACAAATACACTCTGGTTTTCAACCCTACAATAATACTTTAAAGTTATAATAGTTATAAAGTGGTAATAAAAGAGCATAAATAAATAAGATTTTTGATGAATAAAAATATACATTTCAAATAAAGCTTATGCTTTTCTTAAGTAAAAGAAATTAGAATGAGAGAATATTCAGTTTTCCTTTTTTTGGTATTTTAAATAACAAAACACTTTAAAAAGTTTAGATAATGAGAATGAGAAATGACAATGTTTGCATTTTGGGAAAAAAAAAAAAAAACCTTTTTAAATTAAAAAAAAATGTTTAAGATTTTCAAAAATATGACAATTTTACTATTAAGTCACTGCCTGCTATTGACAACAATAGAATTTAATTCAACTAGAAGCGCTGGCTGTCAATGCGCATCTTTCAGTGTGAATTGGACGTCCACTGCCGTCAATGGCACCCAATGAGTTACACAACCCAAAAATGAATCTTACCTCAATGTTTCTTCAGGTCGAGTACTCATCTATTTAGACAGTCCTGTTTGAAACATCCGTGCTCCGAATTGCAGACACCAACTTTAAGATGACTGATGACACATCCAAGATGGCGGCGCGCTAGGCGCATTAAGCTTGGGGCAGTAAAGACTTTAAATTTGGACTGGGTAAAATTGTTTACCCAATGATGTAAATACAATAACAAATATACAGTACATTGTTTATGCAAACGTATACATTTCATCATCCAAACAAATAGCTAAACAAAACAGCAGCCGTTTTGTTTGACTTTGGATGAAAATACATAAGAAAGCAGACGTTTTGAGACCCCAACGATGATAATAAGACCACCGTGTTGGCGCCGACGAGCGAGGAATTTCGCCTCATTAGTTTGAGTGAGGACAAAGCATTAGCGTTAGCATTAGCGCTATTGCTGGGGGCTTAAAGGCTTAGCGGCCTGAAGTGGGGGGAGAAAAAAAGAAAGAAAAAAAAGAGGCCAACTGTTTTACTGCACCTCACTTTTTTACTGCAGCTCACAATTTAGTTTTCTTCTATTACAAATGATTTATTACAAATGATTTTAAATTTAAGAAAAACAATCAGATTCCTTCCCACGTAGCACACGCACGTGATTGTTTTAGTGTGTTATTGCTTTACTGCAATTAACTTATTGGCTGTCTTTGAAAATATCTGCCTTTCTGGAAAGAGTTAACCCTTTCATGCAGAAATTATGATTTTTTTTTCTCCACTCTCATATAGGACAGTTGTCTCAAACCTGTGGCCCAGGGGCCAATTGCAGCCGAGTAAACAGCATTTTGTACCCCGCATTTGACATTCCAATTGTAACATTAGTTTTGCTTGCACATAATTAACAAAGGGCAAAAAATATATGGCAGAAAAAACAGACAAGAATGAAAAAGCAGTTTCTGCTCTTGCCACCCTCTTTAAAATAAACTGCTGTGTTTTAAGCCAAAAGAATTGTTGTGTTGGATAGAACAATATGTCCATATGCTGCTATAGGAGATCCATGGCGCACTAAGCCTCCACACTATTTTTAATTTGTCCGTTTTACCATGGAAACCTCTGTTTACAGACGTCGCGCAGCCGCTTTTGTTTCAACCTACCCATAAAATGAAGGTAAGTCATTTTATCTGTTATTCAAAATGTCATTTCTAGCATAGAATCATTAATTGATGTCTAATATTTAGTTAAAAAAAAAAAAAAAGACGATTTAAAAAAAATTATTCACTTATTCAATTACGTCACAATGAAAAATTTGGCATCTGTAAATAAGCCACGGATATCTACCTCATAGCTATCGCTTAAATGTATTTTTTTTGTCACTGTCGCATTTTCCCCGATATGTTAGATGATAATCGATCCAAACAAAGAAAAATTGAAAAATAATGTTTAAAAGGGTAAATATATGAAAATCTCGACGACTCCTTGTTGTCTGCAATATCTGCATCGCGACCCTTGTTATATCACCATGTTTCACCCATAAAATCCCCCCAAAATCCAGTTTCTGCCATTCACAGCTGTGTCTTGACGCTTGGTGATACATGCTCCATGGAGTTTTTGGATCAAAACAAGGTAAGTACGCGATAATATCTTGTCAAAATCATGGCGTCTTTAATTCTGCTCTCGCGTGGTCTCGCCTCCAGTTACGGTTTTGCTGTTTAATTTTTTTTTTTTTTTAATGCCCTCCTGTTCAAAAATTTTATTCCCCCAGAAAATTGAGAGTTTAAGCTTTCTAATGATGTATCACACATGCACATAGGACAATTTTGAAATTTGGCCAAATTGTGGATCTCAGAGCGGAACTTCAAGTCACCCTAGTATTTTCAGCCATATATACAATATCGTTTGGATAAAATGTATTTATTCAAGGAGCCAATTTGGGGGGGGGGGGGGGGGGGGGTTAAATTTGAAATTAATAAAAAAGAAATTTCAAAACGCAAACTTAAAAAAAAAAAATCTGAGTATCCAAAAAAGTTAGTAATTTAAATTGATTTTATATTCTTAATAAATTAACATAATTTGTAACAAATTGAAAAGAGACAAATTAAAATAAGAGTGGCCAGTGTGTATTTTGCTCTGGGAATTGTCTTTGTTTTGTAACTCTTGTGACCTCACACAGCTTAACTCTTTACTGCCATTGATGGCAACAGAGGTCCAATCCACTTTAACTGAGAGGGTCTGGAAGTGATCGAATGACATATTTTTCCCTTTAAATTGTGCATTCTTTAGTTGCAACTGATACACAGGTGTGACTTAATAGTTCAAATATACACTATATTATTTAAAATTTTTAATAGAGTTTATTTTCTTAACTTCATCATATTGTTAGTTGTATATACAAATGTGATTTTGTGGGGTATTTTTATGTCATTTTGTTTTTTAATGCATTTTTCACATCTTTATCATCAACTTTTTGAATTTCGTGCACATAAATTGCGCTTTTGTGAGGTTTTCTGAGCAAATATAGTGTTTTACGGATGTTTTTCAACGTATGACATTTGTTCTTGGTTTCTCAAATTAAAAAATTGCCCACCAAAAATATGAAATACTCCAGTTTTTTTCCTCGACCTCGTGCATTCTTTGGTTGGTTCAGGTGCGACTTATAACTCGAAAAGTACTGTAACTGAATATGAGTAATGGAAGAGTCATGTAGGTAGTTATGACTTTAGGGTATTTTGGGGCTGACAGCACAGAGGGGGAGACAGTGGCTACTTTTGTTCAGCATTTAAGTAAAATACATGTTTTGTTGACTGTCTTTTGTACTTAATGTGTCCTTTAAAAAAACATGTAGTACCAAATGAGCCACCTACAGTGGGATGAAAAAGTATCTGAACCTTTTGTATTTTCTCACATTTCTGCATAAAATCACCATCAAATGTGAATTGATCTTTGTCAAAATCACAGATGAAAAACAGTGTCTGCACTCTGCTTTAACTAAAATCACCCAAACAAATATAGGTTTTCATATTTTAATGAGGGCAGTATGCAAACAATGACAGATTGGGGGGGAAATAAGAGAACCATCACATTTAAGATTTTGTGACACCCTCCCTTTGGCAGCAATAACTTCAACCAGACGCTTCCCGTAGCTGCACATCAATCTGGCATATCGATTAGGACTAATCTTGGCCTATTCTTCTCTACAAAACTGCTGTAGTTCGGCATGAATCGCTGTCTTTAGGTCATGCCACAGCAACTCAATGAAGTTCAAGTCTGGACTTTGACTTGGCCACTCCAGAACGTGTATTTTGTTCTTCTGAAACCATTCTGAAGTTGATTTACTTCTGTGTTTTGGATCATGGGGTCTTGTTGCAACATCCATCCTCTTTTAGCTTCAACTGTCTGACAGACGGCCTCAGGTTTTCCTACAAAACATTCTGATCAACTTTTGAATTCATCCTTCCATTAATGATTGCAAGTTGTCCAGGCCTTGAGTCAGCAAAACAACCCCAAATCATGATGCTTCCTCCCCCATGGTTCACGGTGGGGATGAGGTGTTGATGTTGGTGAGCCTTTCCATTTTCCCACCATACATGACGTTGTGTATTACTCCCAAACAATTCAACTTTGGTTTCATCAGTCCAAAAAATATGATTGATTGATGAACATCCAGACTTTTAGGGATGGTTTTGTATTCTTTCCCAGCTTTATACAAATCAACAATCCTTGATCGTAGGTCTTCAGACAGCTCTTTTGACCAAGCCATGATAGACATCAGACAATGCTTCTCATCAAGACAATTGTGACGAAGTGTGTGTTTTATAGTGGGCAGGGCAGCTTTAAACCACTCACCAATGATTAAAAATTGGTTTCAATTGCTCTTTAAGTCTCCTTAGGCAGAGGGTTCACTTACCCCCCTCCCTGTCATTCTTTGCATGCTATCCTCATTAAAATATGAAAACCTATAAATGTTTAGGTGGTTTGAGTTAAAGCACTGTTTTTTTCATCTGTGGAATTTTGACAAAAATGTGGTCGCATTTGATGGTGATCAATGTGAGAAATTCCAAAAGGTTCAGATACTTTTTCATACCACTGTAGTTACCCCGACACTCCCCAACCTTTTTCGTTTACAGAAATATTTTGTCAGTCAAATGGAATGCGTTCCTAGAAAGATATCAAGTTGATGGGCGGAGTGACAGCTGCTAGAACGCCTACGTGTCCGAGGTGGCGGACGTGTTATGACGCAGGCGTTTACGAGCTCTCGTTCAAGGACACGCGGCTGCCTTTGCTTTGCTTTATTACCCTCGTTGTCGCCTGGCGGCATGAGTAACGACTGGAGCTAGCGATGACTATTCTCAGACATTACGCTAGTAGAGATTTGCAGCATCGTTGCAAAATGACTACCGAGCTAGCTATGTCGCTAACATCTTTTTATTAGGTAGGTAGCGTTATACATGGATATTATATTTGATTGCAAAATTAGCGATACTCAGTCCGACTGATCGGTTATGCCGTTTATTGTTGTGTAGTTTCTACATAGAGACAACAAACTGTTGTAGGGATGTTCCAATCTCATCCTGGATCGGAAATCGGGCCGATCAGGCCATTTTTCAGAAGATCGGAATCAGGTGAAAAGGATTGGGTTGTTAATTTATACTATATATAATAAACTAAAACATTGTGCTGGCTAGAATCGCCAGGGTTTAGCGCCAGTTAAAATTTTACAGTACATTACTGCCACCTTGTGGTCATAACAATACACTGCATCCACCATGTGCCGTAGTTTGGAACATAGGCTCATTCACTTTCACAGTACACAGCCTGTCCGTTGCATTGACATTTTTTAGTGATTTCTGTTACGTTTCTGCCTTGGAAATTAAATGTCTGCAAGTATTTGACAATACAAGCCTGTTAATATGCAGTATGTGTGTGTTTATGGGAAAACTATCTGAACTTATAGCTTGTAGCTCAAGTAGTGTGGCGTCAACATGGTATTTGTATACTACCGTGTATTGTGCAGTTGTGTTGAATGCATGCATGTTTCTTTGTTATAGTTTCACAAACTTAAACACATTACTTCATATAAAAACAAGAAAAGACCAAGCCTTGTGTTTTATCGGAGGACATACAATGTAAGCTGGTTGTTGGGCCGTGCAAAAGGAAACGCACTGTTTTGGGCAGTACACTTATATTTTTTTATCTTTTAAGAGCCAAAAAGTAACAAAATAATCCAGAAATACAATGGCATTGCCAAAAGAAAAATATATACGTTTTATCCTCCGCAACAGTCCCGAAAAAAGGAGGAAGGACTGTAAACAGTAGAGTACTGTAACGTTTGGAACTTTTGTTCAAAAAAAAAAACAAAACAAAAAAAGTGCTTAGTGTGTTGCACCATATTAGCCTTAATTATTGTTAAAATTGGTTACATTTGTTTTATTCATTTTTGCAATACCACATGTCCCCAGAAATTAGTTGTCATTGGTTAAATTTGATTTATCATAGTCTTGATAGTAATGGAGGATATTTTCATTGTTAAAAATATATGTATATAGTTTGTCTTTTCATATATGTAGTATTGAGTATGGTAACGTGTTTTTTTTAGTATTGAGCTGGAAATTTTAGTGTAATGACAATAATAATAGTAGCTACTGACCTTAATGTACATGGGAGCAGGAGTGCCAAAATTAAATACATGATTTTTAAAAAAAACAAAAAACTGAGTCATTCATTCTGCATTTGTTTTAATAATATACCTCCGGAAAGATTTTGAGATACTTCACCATTCAGTAGAATGAGAAAAGATTTCAAAACCTTCGAAGCAGGTGTATATTTGAATTTTTATTTTTTCCTAATGTTTTTTTTCTCCAAAATTTATTAATTTCGAATAATTTAAATAAGCAAAAACTGAAGAACCATAATTTAATAAATGCACAGATAATTGAATGCTGTTAGGTGTTTTAGTATACATTTCAAATGTCATTGATTCAGTGTATTCATATACTTATTGCAGTTTTTACTATTTTAATGTGATGTATTTAAAGTATGTTTAGTGTTGACATAAAAATTTGAAATCAAATAAAATGAAATTCAAACATATTAAAATTGAAATGAATTGAAGCAAATATTGAAATAAATTCTGAAATAACACTTTTTGACACTATTAATTATGTATTAAACTGGTCATCCATAGTAATACATTACACACGGGGTTAAGAGAGAATGTTGCGCCACCTAGTGGTCCAACAGCAAAACCACAGTGTGTAATGCTACTACGTTGCAGTCATCAGTTAACTCATTGCCTCCCTTTGATTATAATAGACGTCCAATTCATTTAAACTCGAAGGATTTGGAGTAAATGCTCATGTTTCAGTGCCACTGACGGCCCTAAACGTCCAATACATTTGGACTGGGCGGATGTTCATTCGTCCCTTCCAGTCCAAATGTATTGGACATCTATCACAGTCAATGGCAGCCAAATTTTACCTAACTCATTGACAATGATACACTTCCAATCCATTTTGCCTGATTGGACGTCATTGGTACTGTTAATAAGAACACCAGGCATTGTTTTTGTAATCAAACGACTGATTTTTATATGATCACATCTTAGCAACAACTTAAAGTAGCGATTCGCAATTTGTTTGGTGACCACAAAACAAATACATAATACAAAATTTCAAATCGCACAATTTCAAAAAAATAACAAAATAAAAAGCAAAAAACACTAGATTTTTTTTTTAAGCCACCAGTACTCAGCCCACCCGTAGGGGCGGGGCTACAAGGACGACGCCATCACCTCTGACGAACAGCATGGGAATGTTCCTCTTGGTTGACTGTTGAAAACAAACGAAAAGAATCGATTCACTACAATCCAGAAATTTCTGAGTTTTTTTTTACTAAAAAGCAAATAACCTATTAATTTGTCAGCTACACATAAAATTGAAACTTCACTTAAATAGATTTCCTTTTTTGTTAATTTAACAGCTCTCTCAATCAACATATTACAAAAACAGTTGATTTATCACTTCTGACCCAAAAAGTGACTTTTTAAACCACCTTCAAATTTTTTAAAAAATTAAATCCCATTATCACATTTAACATCACACATTTCTATGATGCTATATTTGATTCACACAATCCTATTTGAAGATATTCACAAAACATTCAAAATATTTAAACATTTTTGACCCCCTAAAAACCCACCCATTTATTTCCAATGCCACATAAAATTGCAGCTTCAAATCTGTATAATTCATTTTTGTGTATTTAATATTGCTTATAATTCCATTTTTCGATTTCCAATGGGTTATAAAATTGCAACTTCAAGCCCATAATTCATTTTTGTGTATTTAATATTACTCACAACTCGACAAGTCAACAAATTATAATTTTTTCATTTTTGACCAAAAACAAAATTCCTGATTAAATTACATTCAACATCACACATTCATATCATTCCTATTCATGCTATATTTGACTTACTCATTTTTATTCTTCAAAATATTTCAAATACCTTCATTTTCGTCCAAAAATCCACACTAACGCATTCAACACATAATTACTATTCATTCTATATTTGACTTATGTACATGTTCCTATTCAAACATTCACAATATTTCCCATATTTTCACTAAAAATTTACCATTTTTGACAAAAAAACACCCCATTAAATACAACAATGAAATGTAAGCTTATGTGAAGTCTATTCCCATCATTCATGTGACTAAAACAATTGTCACTTCTAGAGTCCCCATTAACATGATTGCACTCCTGCACAATTTCTCCAGAAGTTCATCTAGTTCCCAAATACGATAATGTTTTACTCTGCCTTGTGCAGGTTTCAGCTTGTTCCGTACTACCTGACAAAGAGCCATTCATATGCAAAACGAATACCAAATGTTCAAACCAGTGATAGTAGGGTATATTATTAGCCAAGTTTAAAAGCACTTCGGGACATGACCTTCTATGTACTCGTGGATGTTTTTATTACAAGCTGAAGGCCTGTCAAGTCACCACTCAGGTTATTGTTGTTGTCGGGTGACACAAACTTTGAAGTCCTAGCGACATAACCATTCAAGAGCTGATCGTTTTGATACTTGGTAGCTATATGGCATGGGTCTGTATATATCGACCCTTGAAGCGTGATTATAGTGGTTGTTATTTTTGTTTTCTTTTTCAAATTAGGGCTGACCAATTCATTGCAGTATTTTTAGCCAGGGCAGCCCGCTGTAAAATAGGAATTTGCCAGTAGAGGGCAGTGACTAATGTTCGTTTAATTTACCTCATTCAATCTTATTGACATCAAATCAATCTATCGTCCCAACCAGTTACTGTAGTTGATTACCTCGTTCCCAACATTTATACATCTCTCCAACTACCCTTCCTTACTACGTACCGCGATATGGAAACAATCAATCACGATATGGTCCATTTTATACCGCGATAAAATACATTTCTAATTATTTGGTGAAAATGATACAATTACTGGCCATAGTTAGTTGGGATTGGCTCCAGCAACCCCGTGACCCTTGTGAGGATAAGCGGCTTGGAAAATGAATGATACAATTATGACAGCTTTTTGATCATTCACTTTATTTTTGAATTGACATTAAGCTGACCTGCCATAAATGTTAAATTCATCAAGTAGTGCTGCAACTTAAAACTTTCCAGTGTAAACAGCCGTAGCACAGTAGCATACATTTTTTTGATTAGATGTAAAGCTATCTAATTACAGTGCTGCTCAAAAGTTTGTGAACCCCCTCAACATTTTGGAATTTTCTATTATTTCAACCTGATTTCCTAATCAATCAATTCAGTAGTTTTTTTTTTTGTTTTTTTAACAGTTGTGTTGTCGAGACTAAATTAAAAAGAGTTTTCATCAACTGATGTAGGTGCAAAATTGAACTGTTTGGTCACAACCAAAACCGCCATGTCTGGCGAAAAGTCAACACTGCATACCACCAAAAGAACCTTCTCCCAACAGTGAAGCATGGAGGTGGGAATGTCAAGATCTGGGCTTGATTTTCATCCTCAGGACCTGGACAACTCCACACAGTCCAGGGAATCATGAATTCTGAGGAATATTGTCAAATCCTAGAACATAACCTGACGCCATCTGTTTTGAAGTTAAAGCTTGGCAGAAGGTGGATCATGCAACATGATAATGATCCAAAGCATTCCAGCAATACAACCAAGGAATGGCTGAAAAAGAAGAAGATTCGTGTTCTGGACTGGCCCAGTCAAAGTCCTGACCTAAATCCCATTGAAATGCTGTGGCGGGACCTGAAGCGAGCAGTTCATGCCAGACGCCCATCAAACCTCTCTCAACTGACTGCGTTCTGCAAGGAAGAATGGGCAAAAATCCCCCAAAGTAGATGTGAGAGGCTGATTAGTCACTACAGAAACCGTTTGGTTGAGGTAATCTCTGCAAAAGGAGGCGCAATATCCTATTAACTGAAGGGGTTCACATACTTTTGCACACATGATATCTGAGTTTTTCTTAAATCAACCACTTTTGTTAAATAAAGAATGACAATATAACTATTTCTTTTGTTTCAGTCCATTATTTGGAATGTCAGTATTGTGGATTTGGGTATAACTTAACATTTAATAAGGTTATTTTAGTTTTTTTTACAAAAAATCTGACCATCGCTGTGGGGTTCACAAACTTTTGAGCAGCACTGTATCTACTAATACTTGTTACGTGTAGTTTTGACTTTTAAAACTTCTGTACATTAACTATTTTAAAGCCATTAAAATCTATTTGAACTTGGATAGCTAGCATTGAGAGATCATGTTTTGTTGCCATTGACGGCGCTAGATGTCCAATCCAATTGACTGGGGAGTTGGCAGCGATCAAACAATCGCTGGCAGTCAAAATAAATTGGACATCTAGCGCCATCAATGGCAGCCAATGAGTTACGTTACCACGATATTCTTAATAATAAATAAATTGATATTGGAATGATATGGGTTGCTTTCTTCAATAGTCATGCATGCATTACTCTCGTGCGAGAGAGCCAAATGGCTAACTATTGAGATGAGATAGGGACATCTTGAGGCCGGTTGGTAGTACAACAATGGCATATGGAATAATATCCAATTGGACGCCATCTGCTGGCCAAAATGTGCATTACCAGAGCAGACCTATTCACGGCTATAGACCCTACCCACCGACGTCACAAAATCACGTGCTCGCTGTATGGTTCCGCCCCCTTGTCCGTCATTTTGTGTCTGTATTATCAATGGTCTCAATTGATCGAGCAATTTATAATGCATTTCATGGAAGACCCGGTCCTTTCGGATGCCGTAAACTCACTTGATGCGTTGCATAAAAGGCGTTATGTGGAAAAGCTTCAGTTTATCCATTCGCCAGATCCATATTTGCTGCCTAAATCGATGTTTTTCGACCCGCTGTCTCCGCCGTATTTGCCTGACATCTGCTAGCCAGCCTGATATGTACAACTATCTTGTCCACACAAAATCAGCCTATTCTCACGAAAGTTTGAAAAACTTCAAGAGCTTGGAGGCTTATAAATACTTCGTTGCTGGTTGGGTGAAACAGGTCCTCGTCCACGAAAATTCGGCAGGAATCTATCTTGTGCTTGGAAAGGTGAGTTACGAAATTTTCAGTTCAAAATCTTTTGTTATTGCTAACATCCACTGTCAAGTCTAATGTATTTCATGTCGTTTGTCAATGGAGTTAGGGCTTTTAATGTTTATATGGTTTAGCGATAGCACTCTCACTACATACATACGTGTATGTTGTCGGCGATTAGCCTAGCAATGATCTTAATTGTGGTTGTCAGCCCAAAACCCTCTAAATATATATTAAATGCATCTTACCAGATATAAAATGACTACTACATAATGTGTGGTAATCGTTTGGAGCCCAGTTTTCTCGTCGAATTGCAGCAGCCCATCTCGCTCTCTTCTCTCCGGGTCTCTCGGAATCCGGTAGAACTTCAAGTCTCTCCGTCTTCTCCGTCTATCTTCTCTGTTATTGCAACCGACCGCCACACACGCCTTCACCATTTTGATTATTAATGTTAACGAGCAGAAAAACACGTCGTAAATAGGAGGAATGTACGTAGCCGTAACAGGTAGACATGATGTGTTGACGGACAATTGGGCGGCACCAGTCAGGAGGAAGGAGTTGTGACGTCACGTGGGTAGGGTCTATAATGACGATAGACATGTAAAATGTCGATAGAACGTTTTATATCGATTTGGTGATCCTTATGTCGTACAGCACTATTTCTCTCCCAATTCTTTGAAATTACCATATTTACTCATGTATAGGTCCCATCCCTAGTTTGTGGTTAAAAAAGTAGGTAGTATTAGGTTGACCCCCGTACAGGTGGCACAACATGGGAGATTTATGGGCAAGTTTTTGGACCAATTTTCGATACCAATATGACTGAAACAAAAAAACACTTGGTACATAATTTATTGACTGTAACAACTTACATAGAAACAACGAAGTACACAACACAAAAAAAGCCGACGTGGTAAATATATTAATTTTTTTAGATTTTTTAAACTGTTTTACGGTAACTCTTCTTCATCATCATAGCCCTCAAATTCCTTTTTATCATCACTATCATTTTCATTTTTCTAATCTCCTCATCTGTAACTGTCATGTCGCCTCGTGACATTGTTGGTTTTAAAATCCAAGATGGCTGCACGACGTACACGATTGCAGCTTCGATCGTGATCTTCGTCTTCATTTCTTCCTTAGGCAAGTTTTGTCCTAAGTATTGTTGTATTTTTTTTTTTTTTTTTATATTAGATATTTGTAGATTATTTTGAACGTAACATGTTTGTACAGTTAGCGTATGTAGCTAGTGCTAAGTTGTATGCTTTTTCAGTTTTACAGTTTTACGCATATCGGGTGTGTAGGTCGCATCCACATTTTGGGGCGAAATCTTCAGTAATTGCACCCAATGTACGAGTATATACGATAGCCCAATTGGGCAGGACAACACTGTGCGTACCTTGTATAGTTCTTCATAGGTCTCTTCGTCAATCTCCACCGTGGTCACAGTCTCCTCCACATCTCCCAGGATCATGTTAAGATGCTGATCGTATGCCTGATGCACAGCAAAATAACACAATCTGCAAAGAAGCTACGTGAAGATCAAGTCTGTATCAGTGCGTGTTTTACATGTAGTCGTCCACGCAGTTCTCGGTCGTTCCTCATCTTGACGTAGATCCTCTCGTCCAAACTGAGTCGGATCAGGTCAAGTGGCTCTTCTACTGTATTGGTGCTCGGTTGCTAAATGGTGAAAATGAAAACATGTCTTACATGTGATATTCTCATGAGCAATATTGTTAGTTTGTTCGTAATTTGAACTGCAAAGGTGGTAAATATGAGGGTCAGTGGAATACTTTAAATTGTAACTCCACTTTTCTTTATGATTTTGTTTCACCATTTGCTAGAAAACGTGTTAGTATTTACAAAATAGCATTGTTGTTGCTATCCTCTCAATTCAAGTGGAATGGAAGTTTACTAGTAAACTAATTATTATCATTGTCAGTGGCACTTAGAGTTAATTTCTCAAATAATTTGACAAAGAAATAAAAATATATCTGACTAAACTACAGTAGGTTTGCAATGCTTTTTTCAGGATTAGCATAAATTTCTTTTTGTAAATGTCTGACATTCAGGATGAGAAATCAAACCTTTATTTGCATTATATCACCTACATTTAATGTAAAAGCTTAAATTTATTTGATACAAGATTTTACTGACATTTATTACTTCTAGGGCTATAACTAACGATTATTTTCATAATCAATTAATTGGACGATTAATCGATTAATCGGATGAATGTCACTTTTTTCCCCCAATTAACTTCACAATTTACCTTGATGTTGTTTTAGGCATGTTGTAAGTAACGATGAAGACTAAACAGACGACCATCTCCTTCAAAAAAAATATTTTATTACAGCTGACTTAACTGTAGTCTAAAACGGTTTGATTACCAATTTCGTTGGCAACCAATTAATTGATCTTAATCGATTAGTTGTTGCAGCCTTATTAAGAAACTAGTTTAGACAGTAAGATATCTGGAAATCAGCAAAAATGTGAATAATTAGAATAACTAGCTGTTGTTTTCCAAAGTAAAAGCTGATTTTTTTGTTCATGTCATACTTTGACATAATAAAAATATAACGAAGAAATCTGATATTTACCGTATTGGCCCGAATATAAGACGACCCCGATTATAAGACGACCCCCTCTTTTTCAAGACTTAAGTTTGAAAAAAGACTTTTTGAACACCAAATTAATTTTTATACAGAAACGACCACGGAAAGCTTTTCTCTGACTGAGCTTTTTTTAGGCGATCTTTTTGAGCTCTCCATCTCCGTACATTACACTCTGTGACACCATATTTCACAGCCGCTTTGCAGTTGTTTGAAGACACCGCCTCATTTATCACCATCAACTTGAAGTTTGCGTCATAACTTCTCCTCAGCTGCCGGTGTTCTGCCAAAATGTCCTACATCGGCGAAACGTCCTACATTAGTCGAATTTGACACCTAAATTACTACCGTGCGCTCTAAACTTGTTTTGTTTAGATGCATACAGGAATAACGTACTAAAGAAATGCCTGCAGAAAATACTTAAATGTAGTTATGTCAAATAAGGACGATTTAAATACGCTACGTGACTAATGTGGTCAACTGCTTCAAAGCTAACACAAAAAAACACAATGGTTAAAAGTATGAGAGGGTAATACATGCAAAAAGTATCTTTGAGGCTGTGAAAAGGTTCTAAATAACTACATAAAAACAAAAATAGTGAGTACTCGCCGCTTCCAACCGATGTGCGCATGCGTGTGAATGCATATGCAAGCGCCCTGAGCATTGTGTAGGACGTTTCGCCGCGTAGTAAGGAATGGCCAAACACCGGTTAACCTGGCCAATCTTCGACCCACTTTTCTCCAAATTGTCGCGAAGTTTCTCCATTTTCGGTTATCTCTTCTATTACCGGTATTTTCTTCTCTTTTCCTTCTTACCACTTTCTTCTTCGTGTCAGGGGTTCGCTTTGGCCGCCCGAGTCGCGTTCAGCATTCGATTCATTGATGACTGGCGCCATCAAGCGTCGTGAATGGGTATATGTCTAGGCCGCAGTTTTTTTTTTTTTTTTTTTTTTTTTTTTAGACCGCAGTTATAAGACGACCTCCTCTTTTTCAATCTTATTTCAGTGCAAAAAACATCGTCTTATATTCGGGCCAATACGGTACAACTAAGAAGCTATATGGGTGACAGAATTTCAAGAATTTAGACAGGTTTAAGGTGAAGAAGGTCCTAAATTAATTTTTTATCAAAATAGTTGTTGATTAATTTGCTAATCGATTAGTTGTCGATTAATGGATGAATTGTTGCACCTATAATTGCTTCATTTTGAGATGAGAAAATTAAAAATCAAAGAAGCCTTTAAATTAAAACAATGACGATAGGTAAAATAATCATACTAAAAACTCGAATTATTAATAATAAATAGGTATTTAAAAAAAAAAAAAATCTTTCAACCAAATAAAACCAAATAAGAGTAAACATTTTTACACAGTGCATTTGACTCCCTCCTTGTACTTTACGGAACACACTTTATGAAGTCAAATATCCCATGTATAACCGACAACCTAATTTAAATGTCATTATTTGTCCATTGTTCGAAAATAAATAAATAAACGCCAAGTTAATTTGAACACTGCTAGCCACGCAAACGTGTTGCTAATTTAGCTAAGCTAGCTAGTTGACTAGCCGTCACCGGGCAAAATGACAGTGGAATAAATATCTAAACGTGGACAAAACAACTGTGTCCAAATCGTATTCATGCAGAGACTTCTTAATGACATTTTGCAAGCAGTAAAACAAGAAAAGCGAATGAATCCACAAACCTGCTCCACTTCGTCCGCCATGATTTTTGAGTCGTAGGACGTCAGAGTGACGTCACGAGGGTTGCCAGTTTCCCGGGAACGAGTCTCCGTCGTTTCCGTTCATTGGCAGTATAAACTGCGCATGCTCAGCTGCTGACTTGGCAACCCACTGCCTTTCTTTTTTTCCTTTTCTCGAACTTTCCGTCCACCATGCGAGTGAGTTTTGTTTTTAATGAATCCTTTGGACTTTTAAATAAGGTTTTGCACTCCTTGTTTTAAAAAGGTAAACCCTGGAACATAAAAGGACGTACAGGTGTAATTTCAAATAGGGCTGAAAGACGGCAGAATGATGACTGGACGTCTGAAGAAAATGTTTTTATTTGAAAAGGTTGTGTGTAGACTTTTTATGAACGAGCCTCCACGCACAGACCGGTCCGGTCTCCCATGCTGGTTCTGGTTCTGGTTCTGGTTCTGCAGGAGGCAGAGAAAACTAGCAGCGGTGTTACCCATTCCAACCTTAGCCTGACCCACTTTGGCTTTGTGCTGGAAGAAAACCCTGCAACACATTCCCCACCTCTTATCGGAACCGGTAAAAACCGGTTGACTAAATGTTTAACGTGAATGTAAAAAAAAACCCTAAGTTAAGATAATAAAAGAGGGAAAAACAATGTTGAGGTGAATGCTAACGGATTCTTTTTTGTTGTTGCAGGAGCTGTCATGAACGACGCAGGCCACAAGATGGTGCCAATGCAAAAGAAGCCGGAAAGAATGTTACCTTTGGTTGATGATAAAAGGCTTGTTTTTTTTTTAAAGAGAGAGAAAAAAAATCACTCTTCCATGACTTGAAGGCTATTCTATATTAAGCAACAGGAGTGAGTGCTGAAATATATGATTTCATGAATAATCGCGTAATTGATTTCAGAATGTACTGTATATATATTTTTTATTTTAAAAATGAATTTATATTTTCACGAATTTTATTTGTAAATAAACTGTATATGGGTACATGCGTAATTTTTAATTGAACATTCAGTATTTTATGTATAAATATTTAAATTTGTATTCCTTTTTATTGTATTACTCAACTATTTGAAATAAATGTTCAATATATGATTTTAGATTATTACTTTTTATGTTATGAGAAGGTGTATATCTTTATACACATAATAAATGTCATTAACTACGTGATTTCTGTACGTATTTTTACTCTTTCGATTTTTAAAAAATACATATATGGCAGAAAACAGTTCGGTGACTTGAAGTTCTGCTCTGAGACCTCCAATTTGGCCATACTTCAAATTTGTCCGATATGCATGTGTGATACATAATTGCAAAGCTTAAAATCTCAATTTTCTGGGGGATGAAAATTTTTGAACAGGAGGGCATTTAAAAAAAAAAACAACGCAAAACCCTATCTGGAGGTGAGAGCACACGAAAGCAGAATTACAGACGCCATGACATTAACGAGATATTATCGCGTGCTTACCTTGTTTCTATCCAAAAACTCCACGTAGCATGTCACCGAATGTCAATGTCAATACACAGCTGTGAATGGCCACAGCTGGATTTTATGAGTGAAACATGGTGATATAACAAGGGTCGCGATGCAGAAATCGAAGACATCAAGGAGGGGTCGAGATTTTATATATTTACCCTTTCAAACTTTTTTTTCCAATTTTTCTTTGTTTGGATCGATTATTTATCATCTAACATATCGGAGAAAATGTGACAGTAACAAAAAAAGTACAATCAAGTGATAGTTATGAGGTAGATATCTGACTTTTTTTACGGACACCATTTTTTTCATTGTGACGTCATTTGTTTAAAAAGTTCAAAATATGCATTTAATGACTCTAAGCTAAAAATGACAAACATTTTGAATAATATAATTAATTACCTTCGCTTTATGGCTGGGTTGGAACAAAAGCGGTTGCGTGACGTCTGTAAACGGGGGTTTCCAGGGTAAAACGGACAAATTAAAAATAGTTAGGGGGCTTAATGCGCCATGAGTCTGCTGTGGCAGCATATAGACATACTGTTCTATCAAACACAACAGTTGTTTTGGCTTAAAATATAGCAGTTTCTTTTAAAGGAGGGCAAGAGCAGAAACTGCTTTTTCTGTCTTGTCTGTTTTCTGGCATATATATATTTGAATTTTCAGTTGAACATATTTTTTTTATTGATTTTTTTTACTATTTCAGTTTTGTATCAGTCAAGCTGATTAAGTCAAAATACATGTAGATATATAACAAATGTTTAGTTCTCATATCTCAGTTTGTATCAGTCAAGCTGATAAAGTCAAAAATACATGTAGATATAGAACAAATTTTAAATGAATAAAACTAGAAACATCTGAAATACATTTAATGGAATTTAAGAATAGAGAAACAAATTCTAACTGTCCATATTTCGGCACACTTTGTCCTCCACAACTGTAAATCATATGTTAAAATTATATATACAAGTGGACGTTTAATGCACTAAAAAGAAGCACAGCCTGAAATGAAAGAGAAGTCTGAAAAAGTAGTTTTTTTTAAAATTTAACTGTCAAAATGATTTCGTTATGTATGCTTCACACTACTATGGAAAATAACACAAGCACACGTGTTTATTGTCTATTTTTGTGTGTGATGACGATGGAGGCCAGAACGTGCGCGTGCAAAATGTTCTGGCATCAGACCGGGAACCCGCACGCACGCACATGAGCATATGATAGAAAGCGGTGCTGCTGGCTGGGTATTTCAATCCCTGCACAAATTTCACAGGAAAGGCAAGTAGTGGGGGAGCCACAGTAATTATACAACAACAGTCAAAATCCCAAAATTGAGAAATTTAAATTAGAAATTTTGAAGTTGTATGTTTTTTTAAGAAATAGCCAAAGAATTACAGGATATTCAAAGAAAGGTTTATAGGGCAAATTGCAATATTTGATTACTAAAGAAAAAAAAATCTTAAACATTAGTAATTATTATTATTAATGTCCTTTAATTGTTAAAATTATTTAATACATTTAAAATATATAAAATTATAAATACATTTATAAATGTGTACAATGCTAGGTCAAAGAATTAATTATTAATGAATACAAATATAAATACAGCTACAGATAACAACCCCCAAGCCCTCAGTATTTAAAGCAAAACTTCTCAGTTTTAGTCCATTTTAGCGACACCGGTGGACAAAAGCGGAAGTGTTTTGCCTTAAGGAAGACTGCGTTTCCCATGAGGACCAGCGCACACATGCACAGTGTCTTAAAATCCTCAATCAATCAAAAATCAGTCTCGGCTGGCTTGGGAACACCTTGGGATCCTGCCGGAGGAGCTGGTTGAAGTGGCTTGGGAGAGGGAAGTCTGGGCTTCCCTGTTGAAGCTGCTGCCCCCGCGACCCGACCCCGGAGCAAGCGGAAGATGATGGATGGATGGGTTAGCAACAGTGGTAACCCCACCGCCCCACCCAAACTCTTCAGCGCTGACGAGTTTGGTTGAGGGGAGGAGGGCTTCACGCCAGCGAGTGAATGCTGGGCCAATGTTTATTCTCTATATCCTGGTAGAATCCCTTCATCCTCAGACAAAACGTTTTGTCTTTTGTGTTCTGCCATCTGTGCACAATTCGCGCGAAAGCGTTCGCATCGACTTCCATCTTTAAAATGAATGGGGACAGGGGAAAGTAACGTATGCCGTGAAGCAGTCAGTGCCAGGGAAAGCCATACAGACCCCTTCAAAATATATAAAACAGGTGTCATTCATTAGTTGTCAGTCGACATATTATCCCAAATGTTATGGAAATATTTTTTAAAGGTTGAAAAGTTAACTTAGTGTTGCTTTAACTAATAGCCTGCCATCGACAACGATTATGTCCAATTTGTTTAAACTGGGAAACTAGCTGTTATTGAGTGCCATCGACTGCGCTAAACCATTATGAGTGGCGAAGGAATACTTGATAGATACAAAACGCACAAGAAAAAAGACACTCTCACAAACACACACCGCCTCAGAATATACTTTAAACTCACACAGTGACACAGACGCACTCATACACAATCCAGACGCGTGCGGAATTTGTCGGAGTGGGGTCTGTCTGACAGGTGGGAGCCATTTTTAGATCCACAGTGATCTCATGCAAATACACAGCTAGTGTGTAATGTATATTGTATGTTTGTGTAAGTGTGTGTGTTTGGATGTGTATATGCCTATATATCTTTGTGTGTAACTATTAGAGTATGCTGACTACTATATATGAATGATACTGTTAAGTGTAATGCATTATATTTGGGTGGATGAGAAAATGGATTATATATAGTATATGCATTATATGAAAGGGTATGATGAGATAATAACCTAATTTTTGCACATGTTAACATTGGCTGCGATTGACTGTGATAAACGTCCAATCCATTTTGACTGGGAAGGTTGGCATGCAGTGGTCGTTAAATAATAATAAAAAAGGATATTTACGGGGGTATTGTTTTGTTTTTTAATTTCTGAAAAATGCATTTAAAAAAAGAAAATCTGAACATAAGATTGTTTACTATTAAGTCATTGGCTGCCATTAACAGCGATGGATGTCCAATCTATTTGGACTGGGGGGATGACTGATTTGAAAAAAAAGATAAACAATAAACAAATAATAGGATTTTTACTGTTTTTTTTTTAATTTAGAAAAAAATATATTAACAAATTATATTTATACTATGAGAATATTTACTCTTAACTCATTGGCTGCCATTGACGGCGATAGACATCCAATCTAATTTTACTGGGAGGTTGGCAGCCCCCCCAGAGTGAGTGTGAGTATGAGTGTTTACAGTATATGTGCGTATGTGTGTACTGTGTAATGTATTTGTAAAAGTGTAATTTATCTTGCGTTTGAGTGTTTGTCTATCTTTGAGGTTTTGTCCGCCCCTCCCAGTGGAAGTAGATTGGACGTCTAGCGCCATCAATGGCATAGAAAGAGCTAAATATGTGTTTGTCTGTGTGTGAGCACATATTTGAATGTGTAGTGTTTGTGTATTTGTTTTGTGTAGTGTATTTTATTATATATATACAGTAATTGTGTGTTGTGTGTGTACATGTGCTTTTAAAGGTGTATTAATGTACAAAGGCCAGTTTTCCCATCTCACATGACCCCCCCAATCCAACATGGGGCTCCGCCCTTTTTTCTGCTGCTATTTAAAGGCCCCCCGCAGTGGGTGGGCATCTCCCCCACTGACCAAGTGAGCAAGCGACGATCCGCAAGGCTTGCCGAAGATCTAGAAGCTGACCCGAAAGGATCATCGGGCCTTAGTGGGAGCTTTCTGACATCCTTTGCCACCGCTCAAGACCAAGAAGACACCCCCCCGCACCATGAGTGTGAGCCAAAAGGAGCCTCCGTCGCTAAAACGCACCGTGAAGAAGATCCGCTGCGCCGCCATGGTGGCCAGTCTCGCCAAGAGTTGGCAAGGTTGGGCCAACGAGCACTCTGACAAGCAGGACGCCGCCCCCGCCGGGTGGACGCCCTGCTCCGTGGACCAGCAGGACACAAAAGAGTGCCGCCGTGTGTTTAAGGTTGCCGCCGAACCATCGGAAACGAGCAATAAGGACGCCAGTTCTATCCGGACCATTTCTGTCTCCAAAACGGTTCAACCCAAAATCAGTGAACGTGGCGGTGATGTGGTCAACGCCATCCGCGGCAAGATGGAGTCTGTTCCCGAGGAAAGCAAGCCGTTTCTTGGTAACGAGTCACCCACGCGTAGGAGGCAAATCAGGGCGTTGCAAGGGAGTGGCGGAGGTGGTGTCATCCACGACAGGAAGTTGATGCTACAGGAGAGGAAGCTGAGTTCCAGAAGCAGCAGCCTAGACACAGAGGACAGCGGTCTAGGAGATGAGGTGGCGCCCGGAGATGGTGTAGACACCAAGACGGAAACCACAGAGATCAAGTGTCAAAAAGTCGGCGGCAAACCCAAGGTATCGCCAAAATGATGCAGACACTTGTGATGTTCTGGCTTTCATGTACGGTATTGTGGCCAAACATTTGTAGCACAAAATACCTAAAAGTAGCATCCATCTGTTGTATCGTTCCTTTGTAGTGCTACAAAGTATCCCTAAAGTATCGCAAAAATGATGTAGACTGATGTTCTAGCATTTTGGTGTAGTGTCCCTTAATATTGTCAGGTTACGTCCTAATGCGACACTGTAATAAGACATGGTTACATGACTACATTACTCTGACTCTGTAACTTGACTTCATAACGTAACACCGGACTGCAACGAGTCTGTAATGCGACTTTGTAACACAACTTTGTAACTCCATAGTGTGACATAGTGTGAAGTTGTCCATTAATATTATCGGGCGACATCGTAATGCATTTACACTGTAATATGACATATTTACATAACGCGACTCCATAACACAACGAGTCTGTAACGCAGCTATACGACTTTGTAACATGACTTCGTAACACGACTTCGTAACGCGACTCCGTAACGTGACTTTGTGACGCGACTTTGTGATGCAAATTCGTAACGCGACTTCGTAACACGATTCCGTAACGCGACTTCGTAATGTAACTCCGTAACGCAACTCCGTAACTCAACTTCGTAGCGAGACATAGTATGACACATTAATTTGACATGGTTACATAACTTCAGAACACGTTTCTGTCTCTGTAGCTTTATAACGCGGCTCCATAACACAATGAGTCTGTAACAGAATTATGCG
Organism: Corythoichthys intestinalis; assembly: GCF_030265065.1. Lineage (NCBI taxonomy): Eukaryota > Metazoa > Chordata > Actinopteri > Syngnathiformes > Syngnathidae > Corythoichthys > Corythoichthys intestinalis. The sequence continues at coordinate 44,432,859 of NC_080403.1, read as the reverse complement.
ACTTTGTAACATGACTTCGTAACCCGACTTTGTAACAACTTCACAAGGCAACTTCATAACGCGACTCCTTGACGTGACTTCGTGATGCAACTTTGTGTCGCAAATTCATAATGCGACTTTTTAACACGATTCCGTAACGCGACTTCGTAATGTAACTCTGTAATGCAACTCCATAACTCAACTGCATAACTCAACTTCGTAGCGAGACATAGTATGACACATTAATTCGACATGGTTACATAACTTCAGAACAAATTTCTGCCTCTGTAACTTTATAACGCGGCTCCATAACACAACGAGTCTGTAACGCAACTATGCGACTTTGTAACATGACTTCGTAACCCGACTTCGTAACACAACTTCGTAACTTGACTCCGTAATGGGACTCCGTAACGCAGCTGCGTAACTAAACAGCATAACTCAACTGCGCAACTCAACTGCATAACTCAACTTTGTAGCTTGAAATAGTAATTAAATCGCCCCTTAATATTGTCAGGTGACATCCTAACACTGTAATATGACATGGTTACATGACTTTATAACGTGATTCTGACTCTGTAACTTCATAATGCAACTCCAGAATTTGACGGGTCTATAACGCAACTTTGTAACATGACTTTGTAACACGTAACACAACTCTGTAACGCAATTCCGTAATGCAACTCCGTAACGCAACTCCGTACCACTTTGCTGCTTTTATTAGTTCAAATTTTTTACACTTTCGTCACAAAAACAACATTAATATGCGTAAACATTTTCAACACCTCGTATCCTGATCAGAGTTACCCTGGTTAGGCCTATTCTAGCTGACTCAGTCAGTCAGTCACTCAGTCACAGGACATGTAACCATGTAACCAGACAGACAACCATGATCACTAACATTCACACTGTCACTGAGCGGGAATTGATACCACGTTGCCTGATCCAAAGTAAGGTGAATATACTACACCATCATTTGGCACATTGGTGTAAACATTCCCGAACAAGACGACACCGGTGCTCTGACGTCTTAAAGAAATCCAACTCCGAGTAGCAAGGCAAGTCATGCTGTCCTATAAAAGGCAAACCATGCGGCCTGCAAAACAAGAGCCGGAACAGTAAAATGTAAATAAAGATTCTTCCGGAATGTGACCTTCAGGTACAGCAGGAAGTAATAACAAGCTGAAAGTGAAGGCAGTTTGAGTGACAGCTGACACCTGCTTCCAGAAAATCTTAAAAAGCGCTAACACACAATGAGTTGACATTGTGAGTGTATATGACATTCCATTTCATGGTCTATGAAGACACCCAAACTAGCTGCTTGGATACTTCTCATAGTTTTAGAGGAACAGCAGGTGGTTACATTGGAAAGTTCCACGAGTCAGAAGGACACAAGTTCGCCCGCTAAAAACATGAGGCTCAAAGTTAAATCTATTTCCTCCTATTTCAAGGGTATTCCCAACACGGGTGTTCCAAGGACAGACAAAAAACACATTGAGTCCCAGAATGGATAACTTGCAATGTCAGATGGATGTGGCTGGTTTTATTAGTGAAGTGACCCAAGAGAATTTAAAGGTAGGAGCAGAGAAATACTAAAATTTCTAGGTTGTATAACTCTGGATGCCAGAAGGACACAGATGGTACAGTTGTGATCCGTGGGCTAGAAATATAGTTAAAATCCTGGATCTAAGGCGCACAAATAGATCCTTGTTTTTGTTGTTGCACCGATACATTTCTTTGCTCCTGATACCGATTCCAATGCCTGGATATGTAGTATCAGCCGATGCCGATATTGTACCAACAGGGCCGGCCCAGCCTATACGCAGACTATGCAGCTGCTTAGGGCCCCTGACCACTAGGGGGCCCCCAATCTGGCAATTGTTTAATTTATATTCTATTTGGTTACTACAGTTTGCTTTATTTGACTTGTGTCAGTTTTGATACTTGATTACAAGCTAAAAAAATAAAAGTTCTTCCTTAACTTCTTTCTTTCCTCTTTTAGAAAAAGGTTTGACGTTATCTACTGTAAGTACTGACAATCATTTGGGGTGAGAAGTTTGAAGAATGCAGTCCAACAAAATCTGATTAATATACAAAATATGGACATATAGGTTGGATTGCATGTATGGGTTTCACAGTACACTGTGACGAAATGGTGGGCCAAAAATATGGGCCCTTTGGCATTATTTTGCTTAGGGCCCCCAAATGGCCTGGGCCAGCCCTGTGTACCAATACCACATTTGAATGAAATATATACAAAATGTATATAATTTTTAATACTTCATTACTCTATACTCGCTTCAGTGTAAAATATTCTTTTATTATGGCTTGGTCAGACCATAAGCGGATTTTACGGGGGGCCAAAAAATGTCATTGCATGTAACTGACTTTTATATATAAATATGTATGTATAAAAATATAAAAGTTGTAAAGCAATCCAACTGCAACAAAAATGAATGACCCAAAAAAAATTTATAATGGGTCAAATTTATTTTTCGAACAGATCATGTGACTAGCAACTTAGACGGTCATTTGCTTTGCATATAATTTTCAACAACAACAAAATTAGGGGAGGGCTATTTTTTTTTTCAAATGATTTTTTTCTTAATTTTTTTTAAATTTAAAAAAAAAAAAAATATTGAAGCAACTTTTTGGGGGATTAAACAATTTGGACACAAATGTCCTAATCATAATATGGCCCAAACACAAAAAGGATTGCTTCAATCAAAGAAAACTTTTTCGATGGAAAATGAAGCGTTCAGATGCAAATTTTTAAATCTCAAATATTCGCATTCAAAAACTTTTTCCATGATTCAATTTTTTTGTTTTGATTGAAGTGATTTTTCGTTTTGAAAATATATTTCTTTTGAAGCAACTTATTTTTTGATTGAATAATAAAGACAAAAATGTCCTAGCCAAAATATGGCCCAATCACAAAACAACATTACTTCAATCAAAAAAGTTGCTTGAATTAAAAAAAAAAAAAAAAAAAAAAAAAAAAAAAAACGGCTTCAATCACATTAAAAAAAAAAAAAAAAAAAATCAAAGAAAAATAGCTTCACATGCATTTTTTGAGTTTCAAATTTATTTTTGGATTCATACACATTTTAAAAAATATTTTTATTGAAGCGACTTTTTTTGGTTGAAAATATAGATTTTGATTGAAGCAACTTTTGTTTGATTGAATAATAAAGACATAAATCTACCTCCATATGGCTCCGCCCAGGGGATAAAATTTTTGACTGAGGTAACTACATTGGCACGACACCGGCGGGCGTGACATATTCAATAGATGACGATCTTGGCGAAAAGTATTGCCTAAGCAGCCTGATTTAGAATTCCCCTCAAGAATGATGGGAAACAAAAAATGCTAATTGTCAACTTATTATTATAAATATTCTTATAATTTAATTTTATTGCTGACACTGCCTTTCGGGGTCATCAACATGTTGTGCCCCCCCTGCCCCAAAAGTCAAACTCCGCCTATGGGTCAGACACTGCTTATAAACCTTTGTGAAACAGGAAAAACTAATAATACCGTTTTTGAGTGCACAGTCAATGCCACCATAACACATTTCTATATTAGCTTAGCTCATGCGCTTATCACTTTAACTAGGAGACAACACAAATTTGCTAGGCTACTTTTCCCTGTTTTCCCTCATTCTAACAAAGCTAACGGCTTTATAGATGCTTATTTCAGTGTCATAAAACATTAAATCCTGCCTGGTATTACCATTTGACAAAATCATTTATCCACCATTATAGTATAGACTGAAACATAAAAAATATAACTGCAAAATGAGCAGAATAAAAACAAAAACAAAAAAACACAGGACTTGACTCTATCATATTCCATCTAACAAAAGAAATATTCAACGTCGGTAGTTTTTTTTTCCTACCTCCTATGCTCTCTTAGTTTTCGGCGTTTGTAACTCGTGTCCATCTTGGGAAGCGCAAAAAGCGCTGCTTCTTTTGCGTTGGTAACCGGCGACCATCAGGGGAGGACAAACGATGTTTGGAAGACCCTAATAAGCCAAAATTGTTCTCTTGTACTCATAAACTTATTATGAACTCATAAAATATTGCCATTGATTTGAAAATCTATAATATTTGGTACATGTTTTGACCTACGGAGGGTGCCATCCTTTACGTGCCCAATGCACTCTGACACGGTTGGGGGGGTACTGGGAGAATAGCTGTGCTCGATACTAGCAAAGCTAGTATGACGACTGGTATGATTTTGTCACATTCTGCTGCTGGTCAGAATCTTTTGTTACAGAACTCGTGACATTGTACCTGCATCCAATTCCAGCTTATCAGCATTGTATTTAGACTGATCCTAGGCAGGTTACCGAGATACTGACTTGATGCCATTTAACCATTTGTATTCTCAATCTCTTCGATGTTAGTTAAATCCTTGCCTTTGTTTTTTTTTCGTTTGTCCGCCGCCCTCGTTTTTAGAATCCTCTACCTTACAGTATTTGTTTTTGCCCTGCTTTTGTGGCACTTTCACACTCTCACCGCGGTTTTCCCGCGATTTTTTTTTTTTTTTGATCCGGCCTTCTCTCCCGAACGGATTTTTTGTCTCCCTTTTCGCGATCGCATATTTTTTGTGTTTGTTTAATATACATTTGTACATAATCTCTCTGTTGTTGTTGTCTGCTTTGGGGTCTAACCTTGCTCAAGCATTCGCAGACCGTAACAGATTTGCTGGTTTTCATCTGAGGACTTGAGTTACTGATTGTAGCTAATAGAGCGATAAACAATACACATACTATCGATGTAGAAAAATAACATGGTGCTTGTGGTGTTAGTTAAAAATGTTACAAAACAATGTTATCTTGAACGCTACCTGCATGCAGCGAATGTGCCTTAAATACAAATAAAGCTGACGACGGTCCTCTTTTATATATGTAAAATAAGGCGTCATTGCAATCAATTGGGCAGAAAATGATAGGAATAGCAAGCAATCAAACTAAGTTTAATACAGTCATTAATTCGTTTTCTGTGTCACTTACGCCGAGTTCATGTTGCATGAGTATGTTCATAATGTAACTTGTTTATTTAGCACCTTTGATACTGAGAGTCCAACTGAATGTAAAAGAGTGCTTATTCACTGCCGCACCAGCTTAGGGAGCAACATCTGATAAGGGTGCAAAAACTGAGAACACCGACAGGACAATCATCAAACTGAACAGGGCATTTACATGACAAAAATATGATGGTTGGTGACCCGGTTCCAATCGGGTAAGGCAGCACTCTCTCAGTCACGGGGGCAGAGCCCATTAGACATCTCATTTGAGGCAAACTGCCTACTAGTTAAACTAACTTTACAAGATTTATAAAAACAAAAACAGTAAGAGGGATTTTAATATTAAATTATTATAACTCATACTAACATTTACCTTTTAAGAACTACAAGTCTATATGTCTGTAAATCTCTAATACAAGCCAAAACCAATACCTGAATTTTAGTACTGTATCGGGCCCCCTTCCGATACTAGTATCAGTATCTTTACAATACTACTCGCTTTGAAGAATTCAGTTTCAGTTATTTGTATCAGAAAGATTACATCCCTAATTGGACCATTTGCTACTTCGTATTAGGACTACAAGAAAGGTCAACCTAGGAACTGTTAAGACTGCTAAAATATCAGTTCCTACAAATTTCCTAAAATGTCTCAGTCATATGTTATCCCCCCTTCAGATTAAGATCGCCACCATGGGCGACATCAAGAGTCGCTGGCAACAGTGGTCCGATCAGCACACGGAGGGCCAGAAGCTCAACCCTTTCAGCGAGGACTTTGACTACGACTACGCCATGAGTCTGCGCCTGCGTAAGGGTGACAGCGGCTACGGTCGCCCCAAAGAGGGCTCCAAGACTGCAGAGCGGGGCGACCGAGCGCACAAGCACATCCATCGGGAGATGGAGGAGATGGTGTGGATCATCCGGGACATGGGCTATCAGGACCGCCATGGCCGGACTGTGGTCACTTTCGGGCGACTCTTTGACCGCTATGTGAAGATCTCGGACAAAGTGGTAGGAATCCTGCTACGCTGCCGTAAGCACAAGATGCTTGACTTTGAGGGAGAGATGTTGTGGAAAGGACAAGACGACCACGTGGTCATCACAGTGAGAGACTGACGGGAATGCAATGTCATTGAAGGACTATCTCTTACTATTAAAAAGCTCATCTGTATCTCTTATTTTTGTAGAATTGCAAGATAGTTATCTCAATTCAAAAGCTATATTCAATGTAGTACGTAGCTATTCTTTCAGGGACCGTAGAAACAAATAATGTGTGGATGGATGCTAAAATTCTTCACTTTATGAGCTTCTGGTCTGTTCTGCTGATTGCAGTTATAAACTACGGACTGCAGTAACCGTCCAAATGGTCAATTTGTGCACTTTGCAGTGATGTAGAACTATACAAGAAGTACTGTTGGAGAGCTCAACCCATGCAAATGTTGGGTTACATGCCAAATATATGAGTTCTTGCTCCAAAATTTAGACAGTTTTGACAGCTGGAAGAGCCAAAACATGAATTCGCTCAGTTCCCAATGTAATATAGGGTAGGGCAGAGCAACTTGCTTATTTAAATTTGGCGCCCTGAAGCAGTGGTTGCTCTTAGGATGGTAGGGATGGACTTATTTGAGAGGGTGGGGCTTAAAGTTTGGTTCTTATCGTGCGTTATTTATTTTGTGTTTATTTTTCATGAACCCCAGATATCATCATGGAGTGGATGAAGTTAGAACGCGCTTTCGCTGTTGAGGCATTTTTTTCAAGCGGTCGCTCAATCATCGCTAATGCAACGTGCATTCCGTAGACATTTCAATATTGCCACCCGTTCCAAACTCATCTGGTTCAGTGTTGGCAGGAAACACTCATTGATCATGTTGACATAACGGTCAGATGTCACTGATACTGCTTGTTCGTTTTCTTAAAAAAAAACAACAACAAAAAAAAACATGGGCCAATTATGTCAACTCGCACACCAAACAGTTACACATAGTACGTGTAGAGGACGTTGATGAAGTTCTCTGGGGTTTTCAGGACTTCAACAGCGCATGTTTACTTTTACAGACAACTCAAGAGCAGATTCATGTCTGCGGGCAGATCATCAGGGAGATCTCAAAATAGATTGTCTCACACCGTTTTGGGGTGACCTTGCTGTTCGTGGGAGGCCAGGTCTCTTTTTCTTTACATCACCCGTTTCCCTGAAGTTGTTTGCCCATGAAACTATCGACTGCTGGCCAGGAACATGACCATGGGGGGCAACATTGAAAAGTCTACGGAATGCACGTTGCGTTGCGATAATCGAACGACCCCTTGAAAAAAAAAAAGCCTCAACAGCGAAAGCGCGTTCCAACTTAGTCCGCTCCATGATGCTCACTGGGGTTCCTGGAAAAAATAAATGAATAAATAAATAACGTACATTAAGAACCAAACTTTAATCCCAACCCTCTCAAATAACTCTACCCCTACCATCCTCAGAGCAACCATCGCTTCAGGACACCAGATCTAAATAAGCAAGTTGCTCTGCCACACCCTGTATAACAAGGCAAGTGGTACCACTGCAAACATACACTTACAAATGTTGCTCGAAACATAAAAAATCATCAAGAATTCTGAGTTCAAAAGTTACTTTTCAATAGTAATGATCGGTAATCAGGAGGAGTACAGAAAAATCTAAGTTTGTAAACTTACTGAAGTCGTAAAAGGATGCTACAGTTGGAAATCTTTACCCTACAAATGTAAGGATAAAACTGAAGTTCATCCCTGTATTACCATCCAATGAAAAGTTACATCAACGGAAACAATCTGTAGATCATAGTAATTTGCTAATGACTGCTGAAACAATCCCTACTATCAGTTCACACACTTTCAGGCCTTGTAGACAGACCCGGTAGGTACCTATCCAAAAACATATCCTGGTAAATTCCGTTGTAAGGTTACGCAGGATTTACTTGCGTCATTGCTTTCACGCAAGTAGAGATATTCCGGGAATGACGGGGGTTGGACACTTTCACAGACTTGTCCCGTGTTGCTCATTGGCACTCTCTGTGCGGGAAGGGCTGCTGGCACACTTTTATAACCCGCATATTGCTTAATTTATGGTCGGCATCGGCTGTCACAATGTTGGTCAAATCATGTTTTGTTACAGAGCCGGTTTTTGGGAGCGTTCCCAAAGTCGCACTTGCAGCCAATTCACGCTTATCAAGACTGTATTTAAGCCCAGGCAATCCAAGAGAAGGGTGCTGAGATAATAACTTGCTGGTCGCCATTCGGCACCTTGTGCTCTCGAATCTCATGCATTTGCTAGGTTGTTCATCGGCCACCCTTGTTTTGAAATCCCCTACGTTGTGCTGGGATTTAAGTGTATTAGTTTTGTTTTCTTATTAGCGCTCTGCCTACCACTTAGGTTAGTATCATTGATCCCAGTCGACCTACTGTCACGGACCCATTGTGTTATTCCCCCTTTTTCGCGATCGCGTGTATTTTTGTTTGTATTTAATAAACCCTTGAACGCATCCCTCCGTTGTTTTGTGCTTTGAGATACAACCTTGTTTCCGCAGCTGCGGACCCTAACATGTACATTTCCAAAGATGGACAATGGATTCTCTTCCTTGGCTCTACAATCCAGTAGCAATTTAATTTCATTATGGGCGGCCGTGGTGCAGTTGGTCGCTGGAGTTGTCCTTTGTCCGAAAGGTCAGCGGTTCAATTTCCAGCTACAACTGCCCACTTTCGAAGTGGCTTTGGGCAAGGCATTGAACCCTAATTTGCTCCTAATGGGTTGGCAGTGCCTTGCATGGCAGCAAGACCATTGGTGTGTGAATTTCTGCGTGAAAGGGTAAATGTGTGCTAATGTAAAGCGCTTTGGGCATGGTAACCATGTAGATAAATGCGCTATATAAGTACTGTCCATTTACCATGCATTATGTTTTCAGTTTAGTTTAGCTATTTCCAGCTTGCTATGTTGATAATTGCGATGTTTATTTACCACTTTTCGTCTTACTGCGAAGAAAGAGAAAGTGACAATCGGCCCGCCATGATATTAATGTCATCAGCCATCATGCTGTGACCCGGGAATTTAACACTTGCGTTCACATACGCCTCATCCCGGGAAAGTCCCGGACAGTATACTAAGACATGTACATTATACTCAGACGCAACCCGGGAAATTGCTTTCACATACAAGGCCTGCCTGTTTAAAACCTGAGATTTAAACGGTGTTTTAGTGTATGTGAAAGGGGCTCAAGTTATCCCAATCAGTAATTACTTTAGGACTGCGGAAAAATATTAGCTTGTATACTTCCTGAAGTCCTAAAAGGATGCTGATGGTACCGTTGGAAGGTTTTACCCTATGAATGTTAGGATAAAACTCAAAGTCATCCCTGTATGACCTCCTGATCAAAAGTTATATCAACAGTACCTATCTGCTGATCGTGGTAATGATCCATGGGCCATAGTATCAGTTAACACTTTCTGGCATTGTAGAAGGACCCGGGATGAACCTGTTCAAAGTTATTCCACCAGAACCGATCGGTAATCTTTCGAGGACTGAGGAAAAAAATATTAATTCGTACATTCTCCAATGTAGTAAGATGATCCAGAAGCTACCATTGGAGAGCTTTACCCTACGAATTCTAGGATAAAACTCAAGTTCATCCCAGTATGACCTCCCGATCACGGGTTATATCAACAGTAATAATCATGAAAACATCCCAAAGTAGAATTTGACGATGGTTTTCCAATACTAAATTCACACAAAAATATGTTTTTCGTTTGAGTGTTGAAATTTTTTTGTCATGCCACCACAGAAGGTTAACAAAACTCTGTATTTATTAACCCTGGGTAACTTATTGGGACAATCGTATCTATTGCAATGTTGATTATTGAATGTTGATTATTGAATGGGAAAAACAAGCAATAAACACATGTTTTTTGGGATTTATTGTGTATTTCTTTGTACTTTATTTAATCCAAGTCACAAAATGTGGTCATGTGCATCCAAACAATCAATAAACAAGTTGAAAAAAATTACCTTTGTTAGGAATCGTTGGTTTGATTGATGTATTCGATACCTGCGCATGATCGTGGTTTGAATTTTTGTGTGTAAGGCCTCCGCGTCATGTTTTAGCGCTAAAACCGAACTCCAAGGCCTCGACTGCCTTAACCAAATTAAAAGAGTTTGACATTCAAGTGAAATTTTGCCCTTTTAGGAAGAAAATTGTTTAAAAAAGAAAAACAACCAGAAGGTGATGTTTGAAGGTAACAATTACGATTATTGTCGTGAAATGTTTTCTCGTTCTGACTTTAAAAACTTGTTTTTCCTGTTGTTGCTACATTTGTTGCTAACAGCTAACATCAGGTGAGTTTGTCATCGTAATAACGATAATTAAAAAGTATAACAAATTGTCTGTAAACGGGATTTTTTTAAGAAAATGTTTTGGCACAAAACTTTTAAATATTTGAAATTAAATACACTAACTCATTCGCTGCGAACGAATTAAATATTTATATAATAACATCTACATCTTGTGTTTATCATAGTTATGTTTTTTTGCATTGTTAAAAAAATAAAGCAGTGACGTCATATGCTAGTAGAACGATGAAGCTACAGGCTAGCATGTTAGCATGGGCGCGGACGTTGGAAAAACTGCCATAGTGACGGCAGTTTGGGGTTTTTATTGCTTATCACAATGTAGCTTACGATTTTTTTGAGTATAATAATCATAGGAATCATAACAATAATAATAATTTCCCTGCAGTGCTGCTACTGGCGAACCTGAGGCCGGAATTCGTTCGGATGTAACAAACAAAAATGTTGCTTCAAGTACGATGCTGCCTTGAGATACGAGCGCAACTCTTAATTCGTTTTAACTCATCACTCCCTACGATGGAGTACTGGGCCCCCCCCAAAATATATAGAACCATGAGTTTAATGTCGTAAAATCACAAGAATAACATTGCAGTATTAGTACGAAAAAAAATTGTAATATTACTAGATTAAAGTCTTAGCATTACTGCAAGAAAAAAGTATGTATGGATGCAATGCGCCTAATTTAGCTAAATTAGCCCATACGTACTTTGCCTGGAATATTTTACTTTAGCTGGGGGTTATGACAAAGTATTAGTATAAATTTTTCTATTGAATATAATTCGATGTTGATGAGCCAAAAGATGAAGGATTTCCCTATTTGTAAAACTGATTCTAAAACGCGAGATGCTCTCAATATTGTCGATTTTAACATAGACAGCGTAGCAATAGCCGCTATTAGCAGCTAATTTTGCAACATTAGTTGAACTGCATCCATGCAGTCATTTGAAAAAATTAGGACACCCCATCAAATATTCAGTTCTTTATAAAGAAGTGTTCACATATCAATGTCTGATCTTGTTTTTCTTTACCTCTGGAAAAGAAAGTGATTTAATTACAGCTAAGCAACAAAAAATAGCATTGTTTTACTCGTTAAACTAAATATATCAACAAAAATGCATATTCTAACTGAGGAAAAAGTTAGGACACCCTACCACCTAATATCTAGTGGTCCCCTCTTTGGCCGAAATAACTTCAGTGAGACGCTTTTTGTAGCCATCTATCAGTCTTTGACATCGGTCTGAATAAAGTTTGCGCCACTCCTCAACGCAGAATACTTCAACAGTGAGATGTTTGAGGGGTTTCTTGCTTGTACAGCACCATACAGCATCTCAATGGGACTAAGATCTGGGCTTTGACACGGCCATTCCAGGACTCTCCATTTCTTTTCAACCATCCTTGGGTGGATTTACTGGTATGTTTTGGGTCATTGCCATGTTGCAGGATCCAATTTCGCTTCAGCTTTTTCACAGATTTTTTTCCACAGATGATCTCACATGTTCCTCAAGCACCCTCTAATACACGATAGCATTCATGGTGAATTCTATGATGGTGACCTGCCCAGGTCCTGCTGCAGCAAAGCATCCCCAAACCATGACACTTCCACCTCCATGCTTTACAGTTGGTATGAGGTTCTTTTCCTGGAATGCTGTCTTGGTTTACGCCAAACATGTCCTCTGTTCTGGTGTCCAAATAATTCAATTATAGATTCATCTGTCCAAAGAACATTATCCCAGAAGTCCTGGTCTTTGTCTACATTCACTCTGGCAAACTTCAGTCTGGCCTTCATGTTCTTCTAGGAGAGCAAAGTTTTCCTCCTTGCACATCTCCAATGAATGTTAAATTTGTGTAGTCTCTTTCTGATTGTAGAGGCATGCACTTTCACATCAACTGTAGCAAGAGCTTGTTGTAGGTCCCGTGATGACATTTTAGGGTTTTTGAGACTTCGTTTCTGCCTGGTATACCAGACTCACCGCCGTTCCAGCGGTTGAGTTTGGCGACCGTCCGGCGGATCAAATTCTGAAGGCGGAGCTAGCCACAGTAAACAGACAGCGGAGTGGACCAATCAGCGACGGGCAGACTTGACGTTGTTAACGCGACAAGTAATTAGCGTGAGCGGAGAATGAAGAAGTTTATTCAACATGGCTAGCGCGAGCCATGTTGACTGTTGTCAATGACTTTTTTCGATGTGTTTTTGGTAATTTAAAACTGGTTTTACCGCGGATGGGAACATATTCTCGGCTCTCCCATTCGCCATCTGTGTTGTTGTAGAGACGACTTTCGGCGCGCAAGAGTGACGTTACTCGTTAAGAACACGTCACGCAAATAAACGAATCTGATTGGACGATTGATTTTGTACCGTGCTCGAGAGGCCGCTAATGGGCTGGGTCCCAGATTATTTCTCACAGTGTTTGAAAAATACAGGGAGAATAGTCTGGCTGTGCCAGGCAAACTTCTGTTAGGATCTTGCGGTTTGCTCTTGGGGTGAACTTGCTTGGACGGCCAGACCTGGGCATGTTGGCAGTTGTTTTGAATGTCCTCCACTTGTAGACTATTTTCCGGACAATGGAATGGCACATTTGATATTCTTTTGAGATCTTTTGAAATCCCTTACCAAAATCATAAGCGTCTACAGTCTTCTTTCTGAAGGCCTCAGACAGCTCCTTTGATCTCACCATGCTGTTTTCTCTCACTTCAACAGTCATGCACCGTTGAAAGTATTCTGCATTGAGGAGTGGGGCAAACTTTCTTTAGACCCATGTCAAAGACTAGTAGATGGCTACAAAAGGTGTCTCACTGAAGTTATTTCAGCCAAAGACGGTAACACTAGCTATTAAGTGGTAGGGTGTCCTAACTTTTTCCTCAGTTAGAATATGCATTTTTGTTGATATATTTAGTTTAATGAGTAAGACAATGTTAATTTCTGTTGTTTACCTGCATTTAAATCACTTTCTTTTCCATAGATAAAGAAAAACAAGATCAGACATTGATATGTGAACATTTCTTAATAAAGAACTGAATATTTAATGGGGTTTCCTAATTTTTTCACATGACTGTTGTACATATGGAATGGAATATTACGACGTTAATCTCGTAATATTGCAATTTTTTTGCCGTACTAATGTTACGATCTTGTAGTATTCTAATATGACAATTCTCGTAGTCCTATTTTTTTCTTTCTTTGTTAGCCCCTAAAACTCCGTTGTAACTGTCAGTACTCCCAGTTCTAAAAGAAATGCTACATTGTGTCTTGTCCGTTAGCTTGGCCTCACCATGCCGGACTGCATGCAGGTGCTAGCGGCTAATGCGACGAGCTAGCATTCCCTGGCGACATCCTTTGGCGCGCAATCGGAAATATTTACACCAAATTTTCTAAAGTGCCCGAAATTAAATGATGATGAAACGAAGAAAGACACTTGCTGGTCAAAGTTGGCACATTAACGACGGTTAGCGGGTAGCTAGGAACTTAGATAAACAGGTGACGAGAACGAAAATGCTACGAGGTTTTTCAGACGAGCTTTCTAAAACGCTACATGATCGCTCGTCCGATTAAAACGAAACAACAAAGCACAAGACGAAAAATTTTGGAGTATATTTTAGCGGTCAATGCGATGATTTTCGCTAACATTAGCACGGAAACAGCACGTTGATGTTGGGAAGTTTTTGACTTTTTGAAATTTATGTTCATGCTGTAGTTAAGGGTTTCTTTGTGCTTTTTTTAAATTCAGTTTTTAATTTGTTTCGGTTAATTTCTTAAAAATTCATTCTCGCTAAAGAAAGCGTTAAATGAAATCTTGAGAAGGAATTTTTCTTTAAACTAAACTACGTCACACTTTTTGGTCCTTAAATGAGTTGGTTTTGTAAACGTGTTCTAATATTTTAAATTATTAGTTCCTTCAGTCGTTATTTTTGTAAATGTTCGAAAATTGATCCATTTTTTAAAACTTTTGTTTTGATTCTAAATGTGTTTATTCACTGTTTGAGTTTGGGCATTATTTTTTTAAGTTTAGGAATTATATTTTTAAGTTTAGTTTTAAAAATGTCTTCTTTTTTTTAAGTTGTGCTAGTAATTTTGGTTTATGCAAGTTGTTTTTATTTATGTTTACAATTTTTTATTTGATTTATTTTACTGTAATATATGTTCATATATATATATATATATATATATATATATATATACTGGACTGTCTCAGAAAATTAGAATACACAATATTCTAATTTTCTGAGACAGTCCTGTACATTAATCCACCATTTAAAGCAGGGGTGTCCAAACTTTTTGCAAAGGGGACCAGATTTGGCGTGGTAAAAATGTGGGGGGCCAACCTTGGCTGACGTCCTTTACATAGAACAATATACAGGACTGTCTCAGAAAATTAGAATATTGTGTATTCTAATTTTCTGAGACAGTCCAGTATATACACATATATATATATATTTCATACTTTTGTTCACTCATTTTAACTTCATATTTTTACAATTTTAAACTATTTGTTAGTTTTGGGAGATTTATTAAAATTTATTAACACTTTTTTGTACTCTTTTGTTATTTTACTGTTTTATTTTTTTGTATTTTTTTTTTCATTGTTTCGTAAATGGCTTTTTCTTATCCATGTAAATTACTTTGGATTTTGTACATTTTTTACTGTCCTGCTTTGGTAAATTTTAATTATACTTTCATAAATGTGTACATTCATTAGTAAATTTAAATTATGTGAAATCAATTTTTTCAATACATTTGTGTGTAACTTTAATTGTGTACATTTCATTTGTTTTTATATATTTTTTTAATTAATATTCCAATTGCATTTTAGGTTTTCACTTTTGTGAATGTGTTTACTTAATTTTTTTGAAAAAAAAAAACATTTTTGGGTTTTTCGCATTCCAAATCAGTTTTTTTCACATTTTGTAAATGGTTTTATCTACAAATGTAAAATACATGTACACTTTGCATGTAACATTCCTGTAGTTACCCCCCAACACCCCCCTTTTTGTTGCTAGCACACAGCTACATTGTCGGACAAACTTTACATTCAAATATTACTACTGTAGTTTGGATGGCGACTGGGTATTAAAAAAAAAAGTAAAGCGTGGGTAACAAGCAGTTCACGTGGACACGTTAATGAAAATCAAACAGTGGTTCTCAAACTGGGGTCCTCAAAATTTTGCAAGTTGATTTTCAAGCCAGTTGTAACGTAGCTTCAATATTTTGGACATTTTGATTTGGTCACTTTCAGTACTTTCTTAAATTACTTGTAAAAATTCTAAATTTGTCACCTTAAAACTATGACATAGCCGAAGCTTTTTTGAATATAAATGTTCCCCTGGTTTGAGAACTGCAAACAAAAAAGACGAGACTGCGGTAGACGACGACGATGTGGTTGATAGATGCTGAGCCTGCAGCGTGAAGTTGGTCCAAACGGGAGGCGGCATCCTCGTCAGAGTGGTCCCAAAAGACAGGCCGGGAAACGTTCGGCGAGTCCCGAATGTGCCTCACAAGGCAGGAGGAGGCTTGACTCTCAGGGTCGCTCGCAACATGGCCCCACGGCGCTTTCCAGTGACATCTGCGACGAGTGCCGCATGAGGGGGGCGCTGGTGGGCTCCACCATGGACGAGGTAGGGAACAGCTTGTACCAGCCAATCACCGTGCTGCTCAGGTCCAGCTCCTCCAATAGGATGCGGGCCACCCCCATGAAGCATTTGCGCTCCATGCGCCCGTAGTTGCCCCAAACAATCAGCTAGCAACAATAAAAAGATTACAAGAACACACACATTTTAGGTTCATGTTGGAGAGTAACCATGGTTGCTTTATTGGGTTAAAAAATTCAACCCTTGAAGCCAGTTTAACTTTGCAAAATGAAATTTGGAGGACATGTCCATTGTAAGGATACCCACAAAAAAGTCTCAAGATGTCATGCTCAAAAACACACCGAAAGTCTGCCATTTGCCTTTAAGTGGGCATTTTATGCTCTTTCTAAGAGTTTTCAGGGTATTCAAATTTGTTGAAAAAAAAACCCCTAAAGCCTGTTTGACTTGTCCACATAAAACTTGGCAGACAAGTTTATCACAAGTAGAGCCACAAAAAAGTCTCAAGAAGCCATGCTGAAAACCACACTGAAAGTCTGCCATTTTGGTTTGAAGTGGGCATTTTAGCCTCTTGCTAGCCGTTTCCATTAGTACTTAAATGTTTTGAAAAATTCCGCCCTCGAAGCCAGTATAACTTGGCAATGTGAAATTTGGCAAACATGTCCATTATGAGGATACCCACAGAAAAGTCTAAGAAGTCATGCTCAAAAATACACCAAAGGGCTGCCATTTTGCGTTTAAATGGGCCTCTTATGCTCTTTCTAAGTGTTTCCAGGGGTATTGCAATTTGTTGAAAAATTCAGCCAAAAGCCTGTTTGACTTGTCCACATAAAACTTGGTAGACAAGTTTATCACGAATAGAGCCGCAAAAAGTCTCAGAAAGCCATGCTGAAAAACACACCGAAAGTCTGCCATTTTGGTTTGAAGTGGGCATTTTAGCCTCTTGCTAGCAGTTTCCATTAGTACTTCAATATTTTTGAAAAATTCAGCCCCTGAAGCCTGTTTGACTTGTCCACATAAAACTTGGCAGACATGTTTATCGCAAGTAGTGCCTCAAGAAGTCATGTTGAAAAACACACTGAAGGTGTGCCATTTTGGCTTGAAGTGGGCTCTTGCTAGCAGTTTCCATTAGTACTTAATTTTTTTTTTTTTCGGAAATTCAGCCCTCGAAACCAGTTTACCTTGGCAATGTGAAATTTGGCAGAAATGTCATTTATGAGGATAACCACAAAAAAGTCTCAAGAAGTCATGCTTAAAAAACACACTTAAGGTCTGCTATTTTGCCTTTAAGTGAACATTTTATGCTGTTTCTAAGTGTTCCCAGGAATATTCAAATTTGTTGAAAAATTCAGCCCCTGAAGCCTGTTTGACACGTCCACATAAAACTTGGTAGACAAGTTTATGACAAGGAGAGCCACAAAAAAGTCTCAAGAAGCCATGCTGAAAAACACACCGAAAGTCTGCCATTTTTGGTTTGAAGTGGGCATTTTAGGCTCTTGCTAGCAGCTTCCATTAGTACTTAAATTTTATTTTATTTTTTTTGAAAACTGATAATTTTATAGCCATTTTAAGTGGCTAATATAAAAAAACAGTTATATCAAGATTTTATTAAGGGACAACTTAGAATTTTTTAGATGCCGCTGCTCATGGAGACTCATATATGCCTAAAGGTGCCTGTTTTGGGTTTAGGTCACTAACAGCTTTGGTTTTGAAAATATTTGAATTTTAAGTTTTTGAAAATAGGCCCCCTATGGAGCTGTCCCGTGCCCCTTTTGCCGTCAACTGATAGTGAATTCGATGGCTTGGGTGACAAGTTCGTCATGGGTAGACCCAAAAAAAAAGTCTCAAGAAGCCATGCCCCAAATCTGACTGAAAGTCTGGCAGTTAAGTTTGAAGTGGACATTTTAAGCTTTTCCTAAGAGAACATGACTCAATCACTACTTAGTGCATCTCTGCCACGAACTATGAATATTTGCTGGTAAACACGTTTCATCGTACCTGGACCACCTTCCCCTGTGGGCTCTCGGAGAAGACCAGCACTTGGTTGTAAAGAGGGTCCAAGGACTTCCTGGCTGATTTGGTTTTCTTCTTGGCTACGCAGGCGCCGTTCTCCAGCAGGTAGACTTTAATGTAGGCCGCTAAAAAAGTCAAAATATGACAATAAAACATCAATAGAAAAAAAAGTTCAGGTTATCCTCTTTATTTTTAATGCTTTGTTTATCCTTTTTGGCCCAGTACGCTTTGTTCTTATGCAATGCCGCCGCATAGCATATTATGCAACCGTGCAGATTTAATAGTTTTTTTGTTACACAATGAACCTGTGGCATTCGGGGAATTACCGGGAGGCCCCTTGGAGCCCACTTTCATGGTGAGTCCTCTCGCCTGGACCACCTCCACCTCCAGACCTCCGTTCCTCTCCATCAGGCCGATCTCCACGTCACCTGGATAGAAGCCATTACAATCATGACATTATGACAGTTATCAAAAAGTATCAATACTCAGTAATTTATTTGTTTTGCACTACCGCTGGTCACTGCAAATATGTGGTGATTTCATGGAGTGAATTTGATTTTGCACTTGTCTTCATAATAAAGGACGATATTACCAAATCGATGTAATTTCAATTATAATGTCCTCCAAACCATCAACGTGCCTCCTAGACCCGTTCCCAACCAAACTTTTTAAAGACACCCTGCCTCTAACTACTGTATTGATATTATCCTAAATATAATAAATACCTCATTAGTTACTGGCCACGTGCCGCAGTCCTTTATATATGCTGTTAATAGGGCTGTCAAACGATTAAAATTTTTAATCGAGTTAATTACAGCTTAAAAATTAATTAATCGTAATTAATCGCAATTAATCGCAATTCAAACCATTTATAAAATATGCCATATTTTTCTATAAATTATATATATAGTCTGTAAAATAAATTGTTGGAATGAAAAGATAAGACACAAGATGGATATATACATTCAACATACGGTAATAAGGACTGTAGTTGGCATTTCATTCTACTGTCATTTAAATCCTTCTATGCTGTCCTCACTCCGAAGCGTCTACTTTTTCCAAAGCTAGACAGCTAGTGAACGACGCCTTAATAATCAGACTTCTTCCTTTTTCATCTGATTTATTAATAAAATGGCCTCAAACCATTGTCCTCTTTAGACCGTCGTAAAACTACAACAAAAAAAAGTACACAAGCATTGCATTAGCAACAACGTTAGCTTAGCACGCTATATAGGTTCACTAAACATAAAAAAAAAGCGTCTCATACAAAAAATATAACATTTCGCTTACTAACATAATATGTACATTCTTTACAACAACCTTACTTACGGACAAATCTTGTCCAAGGATCATGTAAGCACAACATTACAACGTAGGCGTCAGCCCGAGACGTCGTGCAGCCATTGTTGAACTGGCAAGAAAACAATAAACCATGTCGCAAAGGGACCACAAGAGTTCGCTGTTAGACAGCACAAAAAGCCTTGCTGTAAAACTTACCAAAAGGCAGAATACTGTCTGAGCGGGACATGTGCGTTAATTGCGTCAAATATTTTAACATGATTAATTTTAAAAATTAATTACCGCGCGTTAACGCGATAATTTTGACAGCCCTAGCTGTTATTAAACCGCTTTTGAAAAAACCTACTCTTGACCCTGATTTCTTGGCCAATTATACACCAATCTCTAATCTACCATTTCTCTCCAAAGTCCTTGAAAGAGTGCTAATTAAACAGCTCTGTCAGCACCTACAGGACAATAGTTTATTTGAACATTTCCAGTCTGGCTTTCGAGCTCATCATAGCACTGAAACTGCATTACTCAAAGTAACTAATGACTTGTTACTAGCCGCTGATGTTGGATTAGTCTCGATCCTGGTTCTGTTGGACCTGAGTGCAGCCTTTGACACAATCGACCATAATATCTTATTGCAGAGACTAGAATGTGGCATAGGCGTTAGAGAAGCAGCCCTCTGCTGGTTTAAATCATATTTATCTAATAGGTACCAGTTTGTCAATGTAAACCAGCAATCATCACCGTACTCTAGAGTTAGTTATGGTGTGCCGCAAGGATCGGTCCTCGGGCCCATCTTGTTTATCCTGTATATGCTTCCTCTAGGTAATATCATCAGAAAACATAGCATTAACTTTCATTGTTACGCTGACGACACACAACTGTATTTATCAATTAAACCTGAGCAGATCAGGCAAGTGGAAAAACTAAGCACCTGCGTCCGAGATATAAATACATGGATGAGCACTAACTATCTTCTACTTAACCCTGAAAAGACATAAGTCCTTATAATAGGCCCGAAAAGTGTGAGAGACTCTTTAGCTGTCCAGATAGTCACTCTGGACAATGTAAGTGTAGCCTCCAGCACCACAGTTAAAAACCTAGGAGTTCTATTCGACCCTGACTTATCGTTTAAAGCTCACATTA
Source organism: Corythoichthys intestinalis (assembly GCF_030265065.1). Taxonomy (NCBI): domain Eukaryota; kingdom Metazoa; phylum Chordata; class Actinopteri; order Syngnathiformes; family Syngnathidae; genus Corythoichthys; species Corythoichthys intestinalis. Next base: position 44,412,463 of record NC_080403.1, on the reverse strand, counting down.
AACAAACCTGCAGAGCGGCCTTCTTTCACCTGCGCAACATAGCCAAAATTAGAAATATTTTATCTAAAAACGATGCAGAAAAATTAATTCACGCGTTCGTTACATCAAGATTGGATTACTGTAACTCCCTACTTGCAGCTTGTCCTAAAAGTTCTCTAAAAGGTCTTCAACTAGTCCAAAACGCAGAGGCAAGACTTTTAACAGGAACCAATAGAAGAGAGCACATCATCCCTGTGCTCCGGCCCCTCACTGGCTTCCAGTCGAGTTTAGAATTAAATTTAAAATCCTCCTTCTTACATTTAAGACCATTAATGGGTTGGGGCCATCTTATCTCACTGATGCTCTAGTTCCATACCGCCCCAACAGAACACTCCGCTCTCAGAATGCAGGTCTACTGGTAGTTCTCAGGGTTTCTAAAAGTACTGTCGGAGCTAGAGCCTTTAGCCACCAAGCCCATTTTATGGAATCAGCTTCCAGCTAATATTAAAGACGCCAAGACAGTCTGCACATTTAAGATTAGATTAAAAACGCTCCTATTTGACAAAGCTTATGGTCAGGCAAGTTGAAGTCGGAGTAGACTCACAGTTTAGTCTAAGCTGCACTAGAAGCTATAATGCTGGGGGAAGTACAGCCACTGAGTTCTATCTCCTTTTTCCTCACTCTACCGACCACTTGTCTTACTTTATTTCTATTTTCCAATGTTATTATCTAGTTGTCTAGTCTCTTCATCACTAGTCGCCCGGTGTCCCCTTTCCCCTCCCCCCTCTGGGGAGGGGCTATTTTTCAGCTGCCGCCTCCTGACTGTCCGGACCCCTGGCCGGATGGACGTCCTCGTTGCTACCCCCGTCTCATCTGGCTAGATGGACCTGTTCTTGTTCCTTTACTCCACTGCATCTTTACGGACTGTAACTTCGCCTGCTAATTCCCATTGGCAGTCCGGGTGCGTCCTGTCCATCCGTCCTGGGAGTGGATCTCTCCTGACTGTGGTACTCCCCAAGGTTTCTCATTTTCTCCCAAAGACTCTGGAGTTTTTGGAGTTTTTTGTTGCCGACATTGAGGGTCTAAGGATGGGGGATGCCCAGGACTTGAACTTTATTTATTCATCTTTGTTTGCTTCATTTGCTGTTTCTGATTGTGTATCATATTGCCTCTGCAAAGCTCTTTGAGACAACCTTGTTGTGATTTAGGGCTATACAAATAAAATGGAATTGAATTGAATTGAATTTTAGCATTTTTTTCAGTGCCACTGACAATGATGTGGCGCCCAAACGTCGTTCTGCTGTGAATTTAAATGACTTTGTCACTAGTTTATCACTAGTAGACACTTAATCCAATTGAAGTGTGAAGGAATCTGACCTTTTAGCCAGATTGCCGGAATCACGCCAGCCAAACCATGCTAGCGCAATTCCAACGACCCGGGCCGGCGGAAACCCGAAAACCCGGCCAAAAGGCCAAACTCCACATGTTCACATTAGTCTTAACCCCTTGTACTGGCTCCATTTTAAAAGCTGGAAAAAGGCTTCGAAACACAAACTGACAATTTATTCCAAGTTGGCAGCAATCATAAAGCACAGAGAGGATTTCTGGTCTTTTTTTCTTTTTTTTTTTTTTTTTTTTTTTTTTACTGCCCTCACATCTCTTTTATTATTTTAAATTTGCGTTAAACATTCTACACTTTATTTTTCTTACTTTTTAATTTGTTTAAATGTTTTAAATGATTGTACGGTGACCTTGAGTGCCAGAAAGGCGCTTTCAAATAAAATGTATTATTATCATTATTATTATTATTGCACTGACTAAGCCCTATTCCCAGTCAAGAATTGGATGATAGTTAGGAGTTTGTGATGATGACGTGCGCCCAGTGCAGTTGAAGAAACGAAGCAACACAAATGTATTATTATCATTATTATTATTATTGCACTGATTAAGCCCTATTCCCAGTCAAGAATTGGATGATAGTTAGGAGTTTGTGATGATGACGTGCGCCCAGTGCAGTTGAAGAAACGAAGCAACAAAGCAAGTCCATGTCTCAGTTCCAATAGTTTATTTTGCTGGCGTCTTGTAACAACTCAAAAGCATTTCTTCCAAAGTAGCAAACCAAAAGACTCAAAAACATATTTAAAACCAAACAAACAAAATGCTTTCCTGCACCCTACACTAAGCCACAGTCAAAAACTGTTTTTCCCTCCTAACTACTAACGCCTGTGTAATGATTAGTTTAGACCACCGCTTTTGTCCACCAGTGTCGCTAAACTCGACCAAAACTGAAAAGTGACCAAGTGTTGCTGTAACACCACATAAACAAAACAAAAATGAAAATCTGTTAGAAGGGGGTAAACCTCGGTTCACTGTATGTGTCACAGTTTAATTAACGTTAACAGCAGAAAAGTCATACAAAAGTGGAGGACACTTCCCTCTAAGCAGCTTCCTACTGGAGTTTTGCAGGTTAGCAAATTCACACAGTTTAAAGTTATGCAAACTGTGATGCAGGTTGTAGCAAAATTTCAGTAGCAAAATTAGTGGTGTGTTCCCCACATACATAACATTGACATCTTTTAACATTACTTACAGTGGGTGCTGCTGGCTGAAAAAAACTTCAAGTATCCCTTCTCTTTAAAGGGGACGGATGAGGCGGCATGTTGGCGACATGTTGTCGGGTCAGTGCGTGTGTGTATGTGGGGGAGGGGGGGGGGTCATCAGCCAAGCAAACGTGAGTGTTTGAGGGGGAAAAAATGGACTAGCACATTCAGCAAAATAATTCACTTAATAATGGTAGGGTCAATTGTATCCTTACAACATATGGGGAGGCAATCGAAATAATCTATATAACTGAACTCATTATAAAATGCAACTAAGGTTGCTTCAAAGTTGGTGGGGACAATTTGAGCATCCTGAAAAGTTGGTAGTGTTGATTGATTGATTGATTGATTGATTGATTGATTGATTGATTGATTGATTGATTGATTGATTGATTGATTGATTGATTTATTGATTGATTGATTGATTGATTGATTGATTGATTGATTGTGAGCTTTGTAAATTGTATCATATCAACTGGTATTCAGTTCCCACTCCAAGTTAAGGTACACAGTGGGGCAAATAAGTATTTAGTCAACCACTAATTGTGCAAGTTCTCTCACTTGAAAATATTAGAGAGGCCTGTAATTGTCAACATGGGTAAATGTCAACCTTGAGAGACAGAATATGGAGGGGAAAAAAAAAACAGAAAATCACTTTGTTTGATTTTATTTTAAGAATTAATTTGAAAATCATGGTGGAAAATAAGTACCGGTATTTGGCCAATACCAAAAGCTCATCTCAATACTTTGTTATGTACCCTTTGTTGGCAATAACGGAGGCCAAACGTTTTCTGTTACGCTTCACAAGCTTTTCACACACTGTTGCTGGTATTTTTGCCCATTCCTCCATGCAGATCTCCTCTAGAGTAATGATGTATTGGGGCTGTCGTTGGGCAACACGGACTTTCAACTCGCTTCACAGATTTTCTATGGGGTTGAGATCTGGAGACTGGCTAGACCACTCCAGGACCTTGAAATGCTTCTTACGAAGCCACTCCTTTGTTGCCCTGGCTGTGTGTTTGGGATCATTGTCAGGCTGAAAGACCCAGCCACGTCTCATCTTCAATGCCATTGCTGATGGAAGGAGATTTTCACTCAAAATCTCTCGATACATGGCCCTATTCATTCTTTCCTATACACAGATCAGTCGTCCTGGTCCCTTTGCAAAAAAACAGCCCCAAAGCGCGATGTTTCCACCCCGATGCTTCACCATGGGTATGGTGTTCTTCGGATGCGATTCAGTATTCTTTCTCCTCCAAACACGAGAACCTGTGTTTCTACCAAAAAGTTCTATTTTGGTTTCATCTGACCATAACACATTCTCCCAGTCCTCTTCTGGATCATCCAAATGCTCTCTAGCGAACCGCAGACGGGCCTGGACCTGTACTTGCTTCAGCAGGGGGACACGTCTGGCAGTGCAGGATTTGAGTCCCTGGCGGCGCATTGTGTTTCTGATAGTAGCCTTTGTTACTGTGGTACCAGCTCTCTGTAGGTCATTCACTAGGTCCCCCTGTGTGGTTCTGGGATTTTTGCTCACCATTCTTGTTATCATTCTGACGCCACGGGGTGAGATCTTGCATGGAGCCCCAGATCGAGGGAGATTATCAGTGGTCTTGTATGTCTTCCATTTTCTAATAATTGCTTCCACAGTTGATTTCTTTACACCAAGTGTTTTACCTATTCCCAACCTGGTGCAGGTCTACAATTTTGTCTCTGGTGACCTTCGGCAGCTCTTTTGTCTTGGCCATAGTGGAGTTTGGAGTGTGACTGACAAGTGTCTTTTATACCGATAATGAGTTAAAACAGGTGCCATTAATACAGGTAACGAGTGGAGCCTCGTTAGACCTCGTTAGACCTCGTTAGAAGAAGTTAGACCTCTTTGACAGCCAGAAATCTTGCTTGTTTGTAGGTGACCAAATACTTATTTCCCACTCTAATTTGGAAATAAGTTCTTTAAAAATCAAACAATGTGATTTTTTGTTTTTTTTTCCAGATTCTGTCTCTCATGGTTGAGGTTTACCCATGTTGACAATAACAGGCCTCTAATCTTTTCAAGTCGGAGAACTTGCACAATTGGTGGTTGACTAAATACTTATTCTCCCCACAGTATGTTCTAAGAATTAACATTTTTTCACCACAACTTTACTTCATGGGAAACTGCACTCATACTCAAGTCCCGATTTTGGAATATGAGGATTTTTTTTTTTTTTTGCTCCCTCTGCTTCCTACTTTCAGATAAACGCCAAGCTGACTATTCTGAGCTGAGTGCTGTTATGTAATTACAGACTGGACCCAGTTCTGTCCGTGTTGTTTGGCCATGAACGCCGAGTTTCTGCCAGGGGAAAAAGTGACCCACTTCCAGGACGACCAAGCAGATGGGACCGTGTTTTGGGCGCTAGAGCTACATGACGTTTTCCAAACAAGGAGAATTGCGGAGTCTTCAGATTAGGAAACCTAAATTAACACTTCGACTGCCCCCTGTATTGCAAATCAAGGTGCTAACAATCTAACTGCTAACGGTCCCACTCACCCATGGACGTCATGGCCAGCGTCTGCCGGCCAACGAACTGCGCCGGTCCCATCCCGTCCAGGAAATCGCTGAACTGGGCATCGGAGGCCAGGCACACGCCGCTGTAGTTGAGGCTGCAAAAAATACAAAGTCAGACATGCAAAGTCAGTCGTTTTCAGACGTCGGCAAATGTTTTCGGGATATTTACGAGAGGGTTCTGGCAGAGGAAGAAGAAATCAGACCGGCGTTTTAATTAAGCTCAGAGTATCTTGGCAGTCGTTAGTGAATAATTTACAGTCTCGCTGCGATAAAATCACTTAGCCCAGATTAGTCGTTTATGCTAAGATTAGCGTCTTTGCTGTCCGCATTTGAATATTTTACAGTTGTCAAGTGCACTCGTTTAGCAGAAAAACACTAGCCAGCTGTAATCACATCAGCCTCTTTATACATTTTAAGGCCTAACTTCTTAAAACTTTTGAGTGGGTCTATTCATGATAGATATTACTACCATATTTTATGTAGCTGAATCAAAATGGCTTCAGGGGCTGAGTTTTTAAACACAAAGTGTGAAAACTGGCTGACAAGACTGCGCAAAATGGCTACTTAAATCAAAAATACTGAACTTCCTGTGTCATTTCAAGTATAACTTCTTGGGAATTTCGGGTGGGTCTCTTCAGGGTAGAAATGTTGACCAAATTTTATTTTACTGAGTCAAAATGGCTTCACGGACTGAATTTTTTTTTTAACTAAATAAGTAATCTTTGGTAACGTCGAGTAAGACGTCAGGATTTCTGCTTCAAACCGAACTATTGGACTTATTGTGTCTTTTAAAGCATAAATTATTGAGACTTTTTTGTGGGTCTACCCATGATTGACTTGTCTACCAAATTTTATCTTGCTAACTGAAACGGACTCCAGGGGCTGAATTTTTAAAAAGACAAATAATAAGCCCTAATAATGCCAACAAGACCTTAAGATGTCTATTTCAAACCAAAATCATTGACTTCACTATCAGTTTAGGAGACAGCTCCTACAGACATTGCGCCACAGCTTCCCGTAGGGGGCTAGGCCAGGCAGAGCATCATGGCAGCTTTCACTGAGATAAACTAAAACACACACTAAGTGCTAACGCCGGATTTAGGTGGAAACAGGATGAAAGTTTTAGTGCATACAAGCAGGCAGGAGTGTCTCAAGAATGATTTAGTCAATAATTCACAGTAATTATATAAAATAGCACCATGCATGCACTTTGAAACGTTGGGGAAAAAAATGAAATCAATGGAAAAAATTAACGTAACTTTAACTTAAAATATTTACGTTAAATGAATGATAAATGCCCGTTTTTATGTTTTTTTGTTGTTGTTTTTAACCAAGAATCTAGACTGTTTTACGTTCATATCTATAGAAATTCTGGGATTTATGCATTTATTTACAATAATTTTCAGCTTAAAAAGCTCTTTGTTTTGTGATGGCCACCATGTTGGATTTTGTATTCATGCACGATAGTGTACCTTTACATTCAAATAATCAGGCAATTTTCAGCCAAGCCCGTTTTTTAGTAAAGAAAAAAAACCTAGTAATTTCGACATTTCTGTGTCCATACAAAAAAAAAAGGCTTTTACATGTTTCACTTTATGTAACATTTCAATTTAAAAACGATGAGATCAAGACGTGCTAAGGCAATAGTGACATTGGAATTCAACCAAAATAAGTTTTGATTGTATACAGAAAAATGCAAAAATTTGCTTTTGTTGAGTAAAATTAAGATGATTTTGCATGTTTCCTCAAGCATTTGTCATGCCACGTCGCTTCCTGTTTTATTTTGAAGGCTTCACCCGCTTCATAGTCGTGTACTTGCCCTTCCTCTTGTCATCTAATCACCTATTGTTTCCACCTGTTCCCCATTACCTTGTGTGTATATAATGCCCTAGTTCCCCTTGTCAGGTGCAGAAGTGTCTTTCTTCAATGGTCAGCCACATCAGCCTCTCGCCATAGCTTGTCATAGTGATCCTGAATATTATCCTCAATTTGGAGCACTTTGTGTTTGAACCTTTTTGATCTTAGCCATCTTGACTTTTTCCTCCATTTGGAGCGTTTTGTGTTTTTGCCTTTTCCTCCCTTTTGGAGTGCATTTTTGTTTGAACTTTGATTGTGGTTGCCCTGACTTATTCCTCCGTTGGAGAGCTTTTGTTTGTACATTTTTCTCATCCCCGCATGTCAGCGGAAGAACCTGTGTTTTCAAAATAAAAGGTTTTGCCTGAACCTCTGCAACTGAGTCCGCCTCGTCGTCTCGGCCTGACAGTATTAAGTTTCACGTGTGAAAATTGAGTGATTTATTAGCTGTTGAAAACTTATGTCAAAATTCTGCTAATTGAAAAACTAAGTCACTATTTCGGGCAAAAACCTATATGATGCGTTAAATATTGCTATTGATCCTAAAAATATAGGTGATTATCTCAGCATTTGGTGATTTTTGTGCATCTAGCATAAAATCTTGTGAATAGCCTTTTTAAGTTTTGTTATACGTACGGTAGGACAAATAAGTATTTAGTCAACCACTAATTGTGCAAGTTCTCCCACTTAAAAATATTAAAGAGACCTGTAATTGTCAACATGGGTAAACCTCAACCATGAGAGACAGAATGTGAAAAAAAAAAACAGAAAATCACATTGTTTGATTTTTAAAGAACTTATTTGCAATTCATGGTGGAAAATAAGTATTTGGTCAATACCAAAAGTTCATCTAAATACTTTGTTATGTGCCCTTTGTTGGCAATAACGGAGGCCAAACGTTTTCTGTAACTCTTCACAAGCTTTTCACACACTGTTGCTGGTATTTTTGCCCATTCCTCCATAAAGATCTTCTCTAAAGCAGTGATGTTTTGGGGCTGTCGGTGGGCAACACGGACTTTCAACTCCCTCCACAGATTTTCTATGGGGCTACTGGCTAGGTCACTCCAGGACCTTGAAATGCTTCTTACGAAGCCACTCCTTTGTTACCTTGGCTGTGTGTTTGGGATCAATTGCCACGTTTACATGGAGCCAAATATTCCAATTACAATCGGAATATTTGTTCAAACCGAATAAATTTGTTCCATATAAACACCTCATTCGGAATGAAGAGGCCCAAACCGAATGGAATTTCATTCCGATTCACAGGGGTGGAATATTCCTTTTCCCAAACCGATTAGAAGTAAAATTATATCATGTAAACAGGGAAGCGGAATGGTGTCTGGTTGCGTTCTTTCTGCGCATGCTCCGTAGTGACGTGGTGACGTCACTTGGTGACGTAAGTAACGTCACTTGCAACATGGCTTCCAAGCACACGCACAGCGCACACACACAACTTTTTAAATGAACGGCGTATCATTCTGAAGTTTTGTTTCCACTCGAAAAGTTAAAACAGCAGCTGATCTGACGATCGATCTCCATGTTTTGCAACGTGACGCTTTGTTTTGATTAATCTGCGCATGTCAGACGGCAGTTGTCAAACGTCCTTTCGGAATAAAGGCAGTCACATGTAAACGCTGGATCGGAATAGATGAAGTGACATGTAAACAGCTGATGTGGAATTTCCATTCGGAATGATTTGAATCGGTATGAATAAAAGTCAGCATGTAAACGTGGCTAATGTCATGCTGAAAGACCGAGCCACGTCTCATCTTCAATGCCCTTGCTGATGGAAGGAGATTTTCACTCAAAATCTTTCGATACATGGCTCCATTCATTCTTTCCTTTACACAGGTCAGTTGTCTTGGTCACTTTGCAGAAAAACAGCCCCAACGCATGATGTTTCCACCCCCATGCTTCACCGTGGGTATGGTGTTCTTCGGATGCAATTTAGTATTCTTTCTCCTCCAAACACGAGAACCTGTGTTTCTACTAAAAAGTTCTTTTTTGGTTTCATCTGACCATAACACATTCTCCCAGTCCTCTTCTGGATCATCCGAATGCTCTGTAGCGAACCACAGAGAGGCCTGGACATGTACTTTATTAAGCCTGGGGACACGTCTGGCAGTACAGGATTTGAGTCCTTGGCGGTGCATTGTGTTACTGATAGTAGCCTTTGTTACTTTGGTCCCAGCTCTCTGTAGGTCATTCACTAGGTCCCCCCGTGTGGTTCTGGGATTTTTTGCTCACCGTTCTTGTTATCATTTAAACGCCACGGGGTGAGATCTTGCATGGAGCCCCAGATCGAGGGAGATTATCAGTGATCTTGTATGTCTTCCATTTTCTAATAATTGCTCCCACAGTTGATTTGTTTACACCAAGCGTTTTACCTATTGCAGATTCAGTCTTCCCAGCCTGGTGCAGGTCTACAATTTTGTCTCTGGTGTCCTTCGACAGCTCTTTGGTCTTGGCCATAGTGGAGTTTGGAGTATGACTGACTGAGATTGTGGACAGGTGTCTTTTATACCGATAATGAGTTAAAACAGGTGTAATACAGGTAACGAGTGGAGCCTCGTTAGACCTCGTTAGAAGAAGTTAGACCTCTTTGACAGCCAGAAATCTTGGTTGTTTGTAGGTGACCAAATACTTATTTTCCACTCTAATTATGAAATAAAAATTCTTTAAAAATCAAACAATGTGATTTTCTGTTTTTTTCCACTTTCTGTCTCTCATGGTTGAAGTTTACCCATGTTGACAATTACAGGCCTCTCTAATCTTTTCAAGTAGGAGAACTTGCACCATTGGTGGTTGACTAAATACTTATTTGCCCCACTGTATATAAAAATAATTTATCGGGATTTTATTAGGGTATGACTGAATTTTTTGATGCCGCTGCTCATGGAGACTCATATATAGTATGCCTAAGGGAGGTGCCTTTTTTGTTTTGAAAATATTTGAATTTTGTTTTGAAAATATTTGAATTTTAAGTTTTTGAAAATAGGCACACAGGCCCACAGAGCGGCCACGTGCCCCGTTTCCGTTTTTTGATAGTGAAGTCTATGCCAAAATATCAGACTTTTCATGTCTTTTCAGTGGGGGTGTCAAAATTATCGTGTTAACGAGCGGTAATTTTTTAAAAAATTAATCCCGTTAAAATATTTGATGCAATTAACGCACAAATGCCCCGCTCAAACAGATTAAAATGAGAGCACAGTTAAAGGTGTACTTGTTGTGTTTTTCGGAGTTTTACCGCCCTCTGCTGGCGCTTGGGTGCGACTGATTTTATAGGCTTCAGCACCCATGAGCATTGTGTAAGTAATTATTGACATCAACAATATTTTTTATTGAAAATTTTACAAATTTTATTAAAACGAAAACATGAAGAGGGGTTTTGATATAAAATTTCTATAACTTGTACTAACATTTATCTTTTAAGAACTACAAGTCTTTCTATCCATGGATCGCTTTAACAGAATGTTAATAATGGTAATGCCATCTTGTTGATTTTTTGTTATAATAAAGAAATACAGTACTTATGTACCATATGTTGAATGTATATATCCATCTTGTGTCTTATCTTTCCATTCCAACAATAATTTACAGAAAAATATGGCATATTTTATAGATGGTTTGAATTGCGATTAATTGCGATTAATTACGATTAATTAATTTTGAAGCTGTAATTAACTCGATTAAAAATTTTAATCGTTTGACACCCCTACTTTTCAGACATGACTTCTTAAGAGATTTTGGTGGGTCAACTCATGTTAGACAAGTACCCCAAATTTCACGTTGCTAGTTGAAACAGGCCCTAAGGGCTGACTTTCCAACAGTAAATAATAACCCCTGGTGATGTCAAACAAGAACAAAATTTTCTTTAACCAAAAATGTCAGACTACATGTGTCTTTACGTTCAGCTTCTTGAGACACTTTTGTGAGTCTAGCCATGATAAACATGTCAACCATATCTCATGTTGCTGCACTAAATTAGACTCAGTGACTGAATTTTCCAAATATTCCTTATACAAAAGTTTCTTTTGCATGGCAGCTGGAAATGACCAAACTCCCAGCCGTCATGTGCCTTTTCGGGCATTTCTTCTAAAGACCTTTTTGTGGGCCTACTCATGATTGACTTGCCTGCCAAATTTCATATTGCCAAGGCAAACTAGCTTCAGGCGCTGAATTTTTGAAAGATGATTCCAAGTTCATTTTAACAGTTCAGATTTGTCAAGTGTGGTTGTTCAGCAGCAACAGCAGCTGGCAGTAATGAGGTCAGACTGTATTATATTTATATATACAGTATATGCTGTATATCAATAATGCACTAAGTCTATCAACATTAGCCCAGTGAGTGAGTGAGTGAGTGGGTATTACAATTTTAGATTATAACGCTGCTGCAGGGGATTACGCAAGAAAAATGACACAAATAAAAAAAAAAAACTGACGATGTCACGCATATCCAAGGTCACACTTGATCCACTTTTCATGATTATTTCCAGCAAATATGATGTTTTATGAGATCTCCCCCTTAGCTGGTTTGCTAACTTGATTTGTGAAGAACATGGATAAAGTACACACAAAATTCTTCAAACCAAAATGGCTGATTTAATGTTTCTTTTTGGGAATGAAGCCTTGAGACTTTTTTGTGAGTCCACTCCTCTCATGACCAGAGGTGGTTAGTTACGCGTTACATTGAAGCCGTTACATTTACTTGAGTAACTTTATGAGAAAATGTAATTCTAAAAGTAGTTTTACTAAGCCATGCTTTTTATTTTTACTTGAGTAGATGTGTGAAGAAGAAATGGTACTCTTATTCCGCTGGACCAATGATGCTTAATTTCTGTCTTTTTTTTAATTGAATTTTTGTGTGTGTGTATTTCTTTGGCTTAATGTGGTTATGTAGTAGGTTATAGTCTTCTTCTTCGAAGTATAATAATTACAGTTCATATAGATAATGTTATGCTGAGGAAAAAAGCACCAATGTTTAAAAAAAGAAAAAAAATCAAAAATTGTAAACAGTTACTCACAATGTTACTCATTACTTGAGTATTCTTTCCACTAAATACATTTTTGGGATGACTACTTTTACTTTTACTCGAGTAATATTATTTTTGAACTAACGCTACTCTTACTTGAGTAAATTTTTGGCTGCTCTAATCACCTCTGCTTGTGAGAGAAACGTCTGCCGAATGTCATGCTACTAAATCAAACTATATTCAGGGGCTGAATTTTAAAAACATATTTAGAGAGATTTGTCTTAGGGACCTTACAAATTGACCCTGACATTGCCACTTTAAAGCAAAATAGCGGACTTTCTGTGTCTTTTCAGGCATGCCCTCCTGAGGCTTTTTTGTGGGTGTACATATGATGGATATCTCCATCAAATTTTCTGGTGCCATGTCAAACAGGCTCTATATAATTTTTAAACAAAGTTAAGGAGTTTTGAAATTACATAAAAACATACAGTGGGGCAAATATGTATTTAGTCAACCACTAATTGTGTAAGTTCTCCCACTTGAAAATATTAGAGAGGCCTGTAATTGTCAACATGGGTAAACCTCAATCATGAGAGACAGAATGTGGAAAAAAACTGAAAATCACATTGTTTGATTTTTAAAGAATTTATTTGCAAATCATGGTGGAAAATAAGTATTTGGTCAATAACAAAAGTTCATCTCAATACTTTGTTATGTACCCTTTGTTGGCAATAACGGAGGCCAAACGTTTTCTGTAACTCTTCACAAGATTTTCACACACTGTTGCTAGTATTTTTGCCCATTCCTCCATGAAGATCTTCTCTAAAGCAGTGATGTTTTGGGGCTGTCGGTGGGCAACACGGACTTTCAACTCCCTCCACAGATTTTCTATGGGGTTGAGATCTGGAGACTGGCTAGGCCACTCCAGGACCTTGAAATGCAAAGCCACTCCTTTGTTGCCCTGGCTGTATGTTTGGGATCATTGTCATGCTGAAAGACCCAGCCACGTCTCATCTTCAATGCCTTTGCTGAGGGAAGGAGATTTTTACTCAAAATCTCTCGATACATGGCCCCATTCATTCTTTCCTTTACACAGATCAGTCGTCCTGGTCCCTTTGCAGAAAAACAACCCCAAAGCATTATGTTTCCACACCCATGCTTCACAGTGTGTATGGTGTTGTTTTGATGCAATTCAGTATTCTTTCTCCTCCAAACACGAGAACCTGTGTTTCTACCAATTTTTTTTTTTTTTTTTTTTTTTCATCTGACCATAACACATTCTCCCCGTCCTCTTCTGGATCATCCAAATGCGCTCTAGCAAACCGCAGACGGGCCTGGACGTGTACTGGCCTCAGCAGGGGGACACGTCTGGCAGTGCAGGATTTGAGTCCCTGGCGGCACATTGTGTTACTGATAGTAGCCTTCGTTACTGTGGTCCCAGCTCTCTGTAGGTCATTCACTAGGTCCCCTCGTGTGGTTCTGGGATTTTTGCTCACCGCTCGTTATTATTTTGACGCCACGGGGTGAGATCTTGCATGGAGCCCCAGATCGAGGGAGATTATCAGTGGTCTTGTATGTCTTCCATTTTCTAATAATTGCTCCCACAGTTGATTTGTTTACAACAAGTGTTTTACCTATTGCAGATTAAGTCTTCTCAGCCTAGTGCAGGTCTACAATTTTGTCTCTGGTGTCCTTCGACAGCTCTTTGGTCTTGGCCATAGTGGAGTTTGGAGTGTGACTGACTGAGGTTGTGGACAGGTGTCTTTTATACCAATAATGAGTTAAAATAGGTGCCATTAATACAGGTAACGAGTGGAGCCTAGTTAGACATCGTTAGACCTCATTAGAAGAAGTTAGACCTCTTTGACAGCCAGAAATCTTGCTTGTTTGTCGGTGACCAAATACTTATTTTCCACTCTAATTTGGAAATAAATTCTTTACAAATCAAACAATGTGATTTTCTGTTTTTTTTTCCACATTCTGTCTCTCATGGTTGAGGTTTACCCATGTTGAGAATTACAGGCCTTTCTAATCTTTTCCAGTAGAACTTGCACAATTGGTGGTTGACTAAATACCTATTTGCCCCACTGTATACACAGGAAGCTATCTGAAAAAGCCCTATAATCCACAGGAAGTGACTCAGAAATGCCCTAAAGACAGCAAATAATTTCTAAAATAGAAAAACTGCAAATATGAAGAAAAAAAAAAAAAAACTGAAAACGTAAAAAACATGAAAAAATATTTTTAAAGGGAACCTCAGACTTGTAGGGAAGAATAAGCCACAATTGTTCTCTTTTACCGAAATATGTTATTAAAATACACCTAAGATATTGCCACTGATTTAAAAATCTATAACATTTAGTACATGCTCTGACCTACAGAGGGTGCCATGTTTTATGCACGCAATGGAGGCTCGGGATGATGACGTAGATTGTCACTGTCACAAGACGAACACTACCGGGTTACTCCAACTCCTTCTACGTGGCGAGATGTCCAACACATGCGCACATCGATTAAAAGCGGCGAGCACTTACTGTTTGTGTTTTTATTGAGTTTTTTAATTACCTTTTCTTTTTTAAAATTGACTGTTTTTTATTGAAAAGCATATTGTTCTTTCAACGTACAATACGAAGAGATTTTACAGATTTCTGTTGCTTTTCCTTTTTACAAACAAAATGAAACAAAACAAAAACAAAACAAAAACAAAGACCGAGGCCGATATTAGAGAGACCGATTAGAGACCGATATTACCCTTTTATTACCTTTTCATTGCCTCAAAATACTTTTTGCATGTGTTTGCCTCTCATACTTTTAAGCATTGTGTTTTCTTGTGGTAGCTTTAAAGCAGATTGTTGATCTGTTGACCACATTAGTCACGTAGCGTATACAAACCACCCTTATTTGATATTACTACGTTTAAGTATTTTCTTAAGGCATCTTTAGAATGTTCTGTCTGTATGCATCTAAACAAAACAAGCCGAACCTGCACAGTAGTACTTTGGGTGTCAAATTCGCCTCTTGTAGGGCGTTTCGCCGGTGTAGCACATTTTGGAAGAATATTGTTTTTTTCTTCCTACTCTCATCTCATCCCGTCTTTCCTGTTCATTTTGCTTTTGCTGCTCGTTACGTGAAATATCGACAGTGCTGTCGTGGTCATTCATGTTCCTCTCGAGTCAAATTGAATGGGTTGAACAGATGACATGTTTATGTCGCTAGAGTTATACTTTGGAAGCCCAGCAGCGTAATAATGTGATGTTACCGTCCCACGACGTCAACAACAATGGCGACCTACATGTTAAACTAATTTTAAAAATTGAATTAAAACAAAAACATCAACAGGGGTTTCAATATCAAATTATTTAACTCATAATAAAGTTTATCTTTTAAGAACTACAAGCCTCTGTGGATCCCTTTAAAATCCTGCAGAAAGTGAAAAAACGCAAAAACATGAAAAACTGCAAAACTGCAGAGAGGAATAGCTGCATGAAAAACTGCAACAAAAATCAAACACGAAAACTTTGAAAAATGCGGGGGTGAAAAAAGCTACTAAAAATGGAAAATAATTCATTTTAGTCTTCATAGGGCACTCATTGGCTGCCATTGACAGTGGGAGACGTCAATCCATTTTGACTGGGAGGGGCTAATGAACTAACGTCAATGCATAAGCGGATTTTAAGGGGGGCCAGGCCCCCCCGGTGGCTGAAAAGTGTAATTGCATCTATTTGACTTTCCTATATACATATGAAAATTGTAAAGCAATAAAACTGCAACAAAAATGAATTAAATGATCAAAAAAATATATTTTTATAATGGGTCAAAATTATTTTTTGAACGGATCATGTGACTAGCACCTTAGACGGTCATTTGCTCTGCATATAATTTTCATGAAAAAAATTAATATTAGGGGAGGGCAATTTTATTTTTCCAATGATTTTTTTCTTTGATTTAAAATATTTTTTTTTACCGAAGCAACTTTTTGAGGGATTGAACGATTGAGACACAAATGTCCTACCCTTAATATGGCCCAAACACAAAAAGGAATGCTTCAATCAAAGAAAACTTTTTCAATGAAAAATTAAGTGTTCAAATGAAAATTTTTCAATCTCAAATATTTTTTCGCATTCAAAAACTTTTTCTATGATTGAAATTTTTCTTTTTTTTTGATTAAAGTGATTTTTCTTTTTAAACATATATATTTTTCAAGCAACTTATTTTTTGATTGAATAATAAAAACAAAAATGTCCTAGCCAAAATGTGGCCCAAACACATATCAACATTACTTCAATCAAAAAAGTTGCTTCAATTAAAAAAAAAAAACGACTTCAATCCAAAAAAAAAAAAAAAAAATCTAAGAAAAATAGCTTTCAAATGCATTTTTTTTTAGTTTTTTGAGTTTCAAATTTATTTTACTTTTTTTTTTTTTTTTTTTTTTTTTTTTTTAATTGAAGCGATTTTGGGGGGGGGGGGTTGAAAATATACATTTTGATTGAAGCAACTTTTTTTTTGATCGAATAATAAAGACACAAATCTCCCCCCATATGGCTCTGCTCAGGGGATACAATTTTTGACAGTGGTAACTACATTGGCATGACACTGGTGGGTGTACCATATTCAATGTACGATGACGATCTTGGCGAAAATTATTGCCTAAGCAGCTTAATTTAGAATTCCCCTCAAGAATGAAGGGAAACAAAAAATGCTCATTGTCAACTTATTATCATAAATATTCTTGTAAGTTAATTTTATTGCTGACACTGTATTTCGGGGTCATCAACATGTTGTGCCACCCCTGCCCCAAAAGTCAAACTCCGCCTATGCGTCAATGGCACTGAAAAATGATCATTCCTCATCTTCCCAGTTGAACAATCATCAATTTTACTGGACTTTTTGGAGTTAAAACATTGCACGATGGGGCTGTCCTACTTCAACAATTTGATGACATTTTGCCTGAAACTCTAGAAATCGTAATTGAAATCTCTGGAGCCGTAGCGTCCACCCGAGGCTTATGACATCATTGGCATGTATACACGAGTAGCATCCGCACTCACAACCTGGCTTCCAAATCCCTGCATTACATAAGAAGGGGGGGGGGGGGGGGGGCTTTAAAATGCCGCCGCAAAATCAGCACAGGATGATTGCATCACAAGCGCATTCTATTCGCCACTCGGCAGCCAAAAACCTCAGCAGAACATCAAAGCAGACTCAGGTGGGAGGCACCCGAGGGACTCCGACACCCGATTGGCTAACGAAGCGAGAAGGGAGCCAATTAAAAGGCTAGCAAATTGGAACGAAATACTAGAAAAATCAAGCCATTTCCCAGGTGGTGGTTTGTCATCCATTTATGACAAATTCCATTTTAAAATATAAAATAACTTCAGGTATTAGAAGGGAACTTTTTGGCTAAAGGTGTTATTTTTCAAGAATGTTTCTGAAGAAACACGAAAGAGATATTTTTGTTTGATAAAAAATGTTGGTAACACTTTACAATAAGGGTCCATTAATTTACATTAGTTAATGCATTTTTAGACAATAACTAATGTTTAATTAACATACAATAATTAATATAATTGCGTATCTAACATTTATTATTATAGTAATTAACAGGAGTTAATGCATTAGCTAATGCATGAGTTAATGCATTAGTTAATGCATAAGCAGACAGTAACTAATGGTTTGGTCAAATTTGAAATATATATAGACCTATATAGGGTTAGGGTTTAGTGTTAGGGTTAGGGTTTGGTAACTTAAGCATTTATAATTTCTTAGTTAAGGGAGACATGTGCTACACTTTACATAAAGAGTCAAAAAAGCATTTAATAATGGTTAATAAAGGTTGGGGGAGGGGGGGGCTTAAGCATTTATAATTTCTTAGTTAAGGGACACATGTGCTACACTTTACAATGAGGATCCAAAAAACATTCAGGAATGGTTAATTAAGGTTAAGTAATACTTATGAGGTACGTTCCCGTGAAATAATGCAATACTTAAGGTGAGGTTAGCAGCAACCAAGGACTCGCTGAGCAATGTTTCTCATTTTAAAATAACAATCACTTACTAATACCAGTTACATTAATAACTATTTAGTGATGCACTAATGTACAGTATGTGGCGGAAAACAGACAAGATTGCACTTGGACTTGGACTTGCACTCCTCTTTAAAAGAAACTGCTGTATCTTAAACCAAAAAAACTGTTGTGCTTTATAGACAGGGGTGCACATAATTTTTTTGCCCAGGTTCTCAGAGGAGGACCTGGAGATGTGACTTGGTCCTCATTGAGCTTGACAGCCGACCCGCCTGATGCGATAAATTTATGACAAGCTTTACTTAGAGCCAATTAACTTTAATTATATTAACAATTAATGCTTGATTAACATCAACTGGCACAACAAAATTGCCATTACTTTGAAGTGAAATGTAAAGAAATAAAAAGCACCAATTCAAAATAAAGGGCATTATGCGGCTCCCACATTAACTCCAAGCGTTTTTAAAAGTGGGATGTCCTCCTCATAAGACCTCATTGAACGTGCATGTTTAGCTTTGTAAAATGCGAGCAAAAACACGTTTGTCAGTGCATGTCGCTGTTCATTACCTTTATTCCGCTCTATTTCGCAATTTGTCCATAGGGCGAGTGGGGTCCTGTTTGACATCGATAGTTTGCTTAATTGCCACATGATCTCTGTTTTTTTCGTGCTTTTCAAAGTTTGGATGGCTGAAATTGTTTGACCCTACATAAAATGTGCTGCTCTTATCGGCGACATTGGAATTCTCACGGCACATTTTGTACCGCATTTCCGTGCGAGCATCATTTGCTTCTAGCCATGATACCTCCTGTAGCCACTTTTCAGCAAAAGTCCTTTTTCTTGGTAGCTCCGGTGACGTCTCTGTCGTCTGTCTGTCTTTTAACGGGTGGGGGGGGGGACACGGAAGTAATTACTCAGTGTGGCCTGCCTCTTCGACATTTTGAGAAGTTATTTTCTTGTGTCCGCCGCAAATACAGTGGTCAGCCATCGGTACGCAAAAGCGTATGGAAGCCGTTGAGGGCCAGCGCGTTTGTCTACGTCCAGTACGCATGCGCACATGCGGCCCACTTATGTGCACCCCTGTTTATAGAACAATATGTCTATATGCTGCCATAGCAGATTCATGGCGCATTAAGCCCCCGAACTATTTTTAATTTGTCCATTTTACCCCGAAAACCCCCGTTTACAGACGTCGCTCGTTGTTTTAACCCAGCCATAAAACTAAGGTAATTAATTGTATTTATTATTCAAAATGTCTGTCATTTTTAGCTTGGAATCATTAATTGATGTCTAATATTTCGTTTGGAAAAAAAAAAAAAACACTTAAAAAAAATGTTCACTCGCTTATTTTAAACTTTTAAACAAATGTAAAAAAAATGGCGTCTGTTAAAAAGTCACGGATATCTACCTCATAGCTATCACTTAATTGTATTTTTTTTGGTTACTGTCCCATTTTCTCCAATATGTTAGATGATAAATAATCAATCCAAACAAAGAAAAATTGAAAAAAATTAACGTTTAAAGGGGTAAATATATGAAAAAGAAAATCTCGACCACTCCTGACATGACCTCATGTTGCTGTTGAATCTTTGTTGTACATATTTCCAAAACTGTGTCAATGTTTACACTTGCTACTGATGGGTATTTATTTTATGGGTTTTGCACTTTACCAACTTAGCTGCATGAGCTGTATGGATGCTCCAAACAAAGTTTCGTTGTGCTTTTTGTAACAATGACAATAAATATTCTGAATCTGAATCCTTGATGTCTGCGATTTCTGCATCGCAACCCTTGTTATATTGCTATGTTTCACCCATAAAATCCCCCATAAATCCAACTGTGGCCATTCATAGCTGTGTCTTGACACTCAGTGATACATGCTACATGGAGTTTTTGGATCGAAACAAGGTAAGTACGCGATAATATCTCGTTAAAGTCATGGCGTCTATAATTCTGCTCTCGCGTGCTCTCACCTCCGGACAGGGTTTTGCTGTTTAAAAAAACATTTAAAAAAAAATGCCCTCCTGTTCAAAAATTTTCTTCCCCCAGAAAAGTGAGATTTCAAGGTTTCCAATGATGTATCACACATGCATATCGGACAAATTTGAAATTTGGCCAAACTGGGGGTCTCAGAGCAGAACTTTAAGTCACCTGAGTGTTTTCCGCCATATGTGAATTAATGTTAAGTAATGTATTATATACAGTATACTATAACCTAACCTTAAGTATGGTATTATTTCACGTGAACATACCTCATAAGTATCTTTATTAACCATTACTGAATGCTTGGGTTGGCAGTGAATGAACTCCTGCCGCTTCAAATGGATTAAACGTCTCCAAGTGATAAACTCAGAGTATTCACAGCAGAAGGATGGCCACTCACTTTCCCTCGGAGCCGTAACTGTTCATGCTGTCTTCGATGGACTCGTGGCTCGCCTGCCGCGGCGTGCGGCTGGGCATCTCTACCGCCAGGCCCGTCTCCGTACTCCTCTGGATGGCCCCCTTCAACTTGCGCCCGTCCGGCTCCACTACAATGCAATTGCAAGAGAGTGTTTACCGGTTTTAACAAAAAATTCAATCAGGATGGCATTACTGGACCATATTATACAGTTCATGAAATTATTACACTGGTTTACTCTACGTCCGTGATGTTGATTCCGCCCCCCCCCCCATCCCATCAGATGCAAATTTATATAAAAATTATGTCAATCGTTTGTCAGAAGAAAATTTTTTACAGCACAAACGTAGCACAAACCAAAGGCACCCTAGCGGTTTCATTCCTCCATTGATGGGGGGGCTGTGTGACATCATCACTACAAATTTAAAGTAGAATATCAACAAAAATGTCTGTGAAGTTGGCACCCCATTGGACACAAATTTATATAAAAATTATGCCAATCGTTTGTGCGATGTTTGTGCCGGTTTGTTCAGTAAAAAGTTTTGTTCGTGCTGCTATCGTTATTGAGATATTTACAATTCTTTTATTGGTCAATCTGAGGTCAACCAGCCCCCCATTTTGATTTAAACCGGCTAAAAATGGTGTCATTTGCTTGTGCTTCGTTTGTGCTGGTTTGTGCTTTAAATATTTTCTCTTGGTCAAAGAATACACTATAAAATCTTACTGCGATTCTGCAAAAACATTAAAATACATGCTTCATTTGTTTGACCCCTACAATGCATCTAGACCCCTTAGGTAGGGTGGAACTTTGTGTGTTCCAAGAACATCACCATGGTTAGCAGATTTAAATCAGGGTTACAAAGTTGACTACATAATGGCTCCTATTGTTCAAATCCTCTTGCTTTTTATCCATTTATTTGGGTTTTTATTTTTATTTTTTTATTTATTTTTTGTTTTTAACTAGGTCTGACTGATTTTAACCTTTTTTTTTTTTTTTTACTATACAAGCATTGGAGGAGTACATAAGTACATAAAGAATGTGGTATTAAAACAAAATTAATAAATATAGAAAATCAAATTGAAAATGCAGCTAAAAACATGAAAATCATAAAATAAGGAAAAATCATGAAATTATATTTTAAAGAAATAAAAGTAAATATAGAGAATAAAAAAAATAAAAATTATAAATAATAAAAAAAATTCAAATGAATTAGTTGACAAATTCTTTATTTGTATTTATTATTTTTCAAAACAAATCAAAATATTTAGTTTCTTTCATTTTGTTGATTCATTAATTTTCAAGTGTTTTAAATTAAATCATAATTAATTTTGTGTACTTTTTCAATTTTTTAAATTTTTTTATTTTTATCTTTTATTTGAAATCCCCCAGAATTAGTTCCCTGGTATTATTTCTACTTTTCAATTAAATTTTCTCTATATATATTTTTTATTTACTATTGTTACATATTGATGTATTCCCCCAATACCTTTTGAAGTATATTTGTTAAAATGTAAATTCAGATATTAGAATGTGGATTCAATGCTTCCTTTTATATGGGTTTTTATTCCTTATTCAAAATAGTGTTTTAATGTGATATAAATGTTAAATTACCTTGTGTTGAATTGTCCTATACAAACAAATTTTCCTTGCCTTGCTTTGCCTTACACAGCACATGAGAGTCCAGCCTGACCTTGAAAAACCTTTTTATGCTGTCGTAAATCACTTTTCCAGGCAAAGACTGACAAATGAATGAAAAAGCAAACCACGCACACACACAAAATAAGCCCAGAACGCAACAACATTTCATCTTGTTGCTACTGCATGTGAAAATCAATACGCGGACTTGGTTATGGTACCTAACAAGGTGCCTCTCTAGAGTCTGGATCATCAGGAACTTATGCATGTGACCTTGTCTTTAGGATGCAACACTTTCCACCACGCACCCTAGGGCTGATTTTGATAGTCGATTAACCCATTCAAGCCTGAAGTTACATTTAGCAAATATACATAAAGCATTGAAGTACTATATAAGTACATAAAGATAGAATTAATACGAAAATGTGTACTAAATACAGAAAATTTTAAAAAAAAAATACAGCTAAAAATGTGAAAACCCTGAGTAAACAAATCTAAAAGATAAAAATTTACATGTCTTTAATAGTAATATAAAGAAATAATAATAAAATACAAAAAAATATATATATATAAACATATATTTTTATTTTAAAAATAAAATACCAATAAATTACCAAAATAAATAGATAAGTAATTTATTCTTTTTATTTATTTATTATATTTTCCCAAAAATTGTTTTATTAAGGTATACTTTTATTATTTATTTATTGTTTTATTAAAATATATATTTCACATTTATTATTTTTTAAAGTTTCATTCTCTGTTCTGTGGACTACACAAGTATATAAACATAGAATTAATACAAAAATATGTACTAAATGCAGAAAATCGAATGGAAAAATTACAGCTATAAATGTGAAAATCCTAAAGTAATCAGATCAAAACGATAAAATAAATAATATAAAGAAATAATAATACACAATAAACAATATATATTATGTACTGTAAATAAATTGACAAATATATATATAAACTTAAAAGAGCAACACATTTTCAAAATAAATACATTTTTACTTATTTTTTATATTTTCCCAAAGATGGTTTTATATATTTCAGTTTATTTTTTTTTGAAAATTTCATTCTCTGTTCTAATATTTACTACAATATTTATTTTTAAAACATCTTTTTATGTTTTTTTGTTACGATTTTCCAATTTTCAGTTGTATTTATGTATTTATACACACACTCATATATTAGTATATATGTATATACTAAGGGTGTAATGGTGCATGTATTCGTATTGAACCGTTTCGGTACTTGGTGCTTGGTTCGGAACGGAGTCGTATCGAACGAGTTTCTGATGTAATGCAACCCTTACTTTTCGAGGCTGGTTACAGCTTCTTTGTGTTGATTATATTTACTCCATCTTCTCTACTATAATGAGGAACAACACGGTAGGACAGAATAACCCAGAAACATCAACGGCGCGACAACGTGGCCGCCGCAAGAACACAGTGAAACACGGCCATTAAAGTCAATCAGCCAATGCACACCAGACACAGAGCGGTCGCGTGTTAGACGCGTCCCAGAAGCGGCTCAACGCGATGCACGCGAAAAGAACGGCAGAGTTTATTATTTGACGTGAGACGCGGCCCTCCTGCGTCAATAATACTAGCTAGCAGACCGGGCAGACCGGAAGTCACTCATGTAAAAATACGGGGGATCCGGTCGATTTTCAAACTAATATGCAATCGTAACCCACTTTTTGAGTCCATCAGATCTCTTGAGTGGTAGATCGGGGCACAGTTGACTTGTCTTTGTTGATTTACTGCTGTCTTCTCTGCTATAATAATAACCAACACGGCCCCGTGTTCAATACAAAACCCTCCTACCACAACAAAACGAGTAGGAACTAATATTCACATAGGAACTAAAGTTAAACAACATAAAATATACAATATAAATGAATACTACATCACATTTGTAAAATATAAACACATAATAAAATAAAAAAATAGCCCATTTAATTAAAATAAATTGAAATGAGCTAAAACACCTGTAATTAAATAATAAGAATAATACACAGATCCTGCTTACACAATTAAATTTATTCATTTCTGTGTGGCGCTTTAACTTGAGAAAATCCACCAATAAAGCTTTTGAAAACTGTTCAAAAGAAAAAAAAATTCATTGAGGCATTTCATTTGTAAAATACATGTTAAAATCTTTGTCACTGGGATTGCTTTTCTCTTTAGCACAGGACTTCTTTTTTCTTCTTTCTTTCAGAAAGATAGCTGACCAATATGCGGGGTCTGAAAGGCAAATTGTTGTTGGATTATCTTTAAATACCGGCTACTTTTTGATCAGAATTCTAGCTTTGTATAGGCTAATATTCCTATTGTTGAAAGCACAAAAGTGTGTAATAAACAACTAGCACATTTATATTTTGCATTTTGTTTTCTTACTGTACCGAAAATGAACCAAACCGTGACCTCAAAACAGAGGTACGTACCGAACCGAGATTTTTGTGTACCGTTACACCCCTGGTATATACTCATATACTGTATATACAGTGCCTTGCAAAAGTATTCGGCCCCCTTGAATCTTGCAACCTTTCGCCACATTTCAGGCTTCAAACATAAAGATATGAAATTTAATTTTTTTGTCAAGAATCAACAACAAGTGGGAAACAATTGTGAAGTGGAACAACATTTAGTGGATAATTTAAACTTTTTTAACAAATAAAAAACTGAAAAGTGGGGCGTGCAATATTATTCGGCCCCTTTACTTTCAGTGCAGCAAACTCACTCCAGAAGTTCAGTGAGGATCTCTGAATGATCCAATGTTGTCCTAAATGACCGATGATGATAAATAGAATCCACCTGTGTGTAATCAAGTCTCCGTATAAATGCACCTGCTCTGTGATAGTCTCAGGGTTCTGTTTAAAGTGCAGAGAGCATTATGAAAACCAAGGAACACACCAGGCAGGTCCGAGATACTGTTGTGGAGACGTTTAAAGCCGGATTTGGATACAAAAAGATTTCCCAAGCTTTAAACATCTCAAGGAGCACTGTGCAAGCCATCATATTGAAATGGAAGGAGCATCAGACCACTGCAAATCTACCAAGACCCGGCCGTCCTTCCAAACTTTCTTCTCAAACAAGGAGAAAACTGATCAGAGATGCAGCCAAGAGGCCCATGATCACTCTGGATGAACTGCAGAGATCTACAGCTGAGGTGGGAGAGTCTGTCCATAGGACGACAATCAGTCGTACACTGCACAAATCTGGACTTTATGGAAGAGTGGCAAGAAGAAAGCCATTTCTCAAAGATATCCATAAAAAGTCTCGTTTAAAGTTTGCCACAAGCCACCTGGGAGACACACCAAACATGTGGAAGAAGATGCTCTGGTCAGATGAAACCAAAATTGAACTTTTTGGCCACAATGCAAAACGATATGTTTGGCGTAAAAGCAACACAGCTCATCACCCTGAACACACCATCCCCACTGTCAAACATGGTGGTGGCAGCATCACGGTTTGGTCCTGCTTTTCTTCAGCAGGGACAGGGAAGATGGTTAAAATTGACGGGAAGATGGATGCAGCCAAATACAGGAACATTCTGGAAGAAAACCTGTTGGTATCTGCACAAGACCTGAGACTGGGACGGAGATTTATCTTCCAACAGGACAATGATCCAAAACATAAAGCCAAATCTACAATGGAATGGTTCAAAAATAAACGTATCCAGGTGTTAGAATGGCCAAGTCAAAGTCCAGACCTGAATCCAATGGAGAATCTGTGGAAAGAGCTGAAGACTGCTGTTCACAAACACTCTCCATCCAACCTCACTGAGCTCGAGCTGTTTTGCAAGGAAGAATGGGCAAGAATGTCAGTCTCTCGATGTGCAAAACTGATAGAAACATACCCCAAGCGACTTGCAGCTGTAATTGGAGCAAAAGGTGGCGCTACAAAGTATTAACGCAAGGGGGCCGAATAATATTGCACGCCCCACTTTTCAGTTTTTTATTTGTTAAAAAAGTTTAAATTATCCAATAAATTTTGTTCCACTTCACGATTGTGTCCCACTTGTTGTTGATTCTTGACAAAAAATTAAAATTTTATATCTTTATGTTTGAAGCCTGAAATGTGGCGAAAGGTTGCAAGGTTCAAGGGGGCCGAATACTTTTGCAAGGCACTGTATATAGTATATAAGAGTATATATACAGAATATATGAGTGGGAGCGAATGAACCTTCCATTTTAAATGGAGTGGACTTTTACACGTGATAAACTCATTGGTGGCATAGACTGCATAATGATATTGACGGGTCAAATCCGTCATACACTGCGCCACGGCTTCAAGTATGCCTTCATCAAGAGGAGTTATTCTCAAACACACGCACGCAGCGATTTAACGCCAGATTTAGGTTGAAAAAGTACAAAACTGTACCGCACACAAATAGGACGGATTGTCTCAGGAGTGATTTGTTCGAGGATTCAAGGTAATTATTATATTTTTCGTACCATGCATGTAGAAACGCTGGGAAAAAAATCAATGGGAGAAATTAGCCGCTACGCTATTGGCGTCATAGCTCGCAATTTTTACATAAAATAAATGCTAACTGCATGGTTTTTTTTTGCTTTTAACCAAGAATCGAGATTGTTTTACGTCCATATCTACAAAGAATTCAGGGATTTAAGCATTTATTCACAAGAATTTTCAACGGAAAAAAGCTCTTTGTGGTAATAAGGTGGTGCTACAGTGGCTTAAAGACTTGCAGCACATTTGACATTTTTACATAAAATAAATGCTAACAGCCCGGTTCTTTGCTCTTTTAACAAAGAATCGAGACTGTTTTACGTCCATATCTATAAAGTAGGGATTTAAGCATTTATTCACATGAATTTTGAACAGAAAAAAGCTTTTTGTGGTGACAAGGCGGCGCTACAGTGGCTTAAAGACTAGCAGCACATTCGACATATTAACGTAAAATAAATGCTAACTGCCCGGTTCTTTGCCCTTTTAACAAAGAATTGATAATGTTTTACGTCCATATCTATAAGGAATTCATGACTTCAAGCAAAAAGAAAAAGTAACGTAAAATTTACGTAAAATAATGCTAACTGCCCGGTTCTTTGCTCTTTTAATGAAGAATTGAGAATGTTTTACGTCCATATCTATAAAGAATTCAGGGATTTAAGCATTTATTCACAAGAATTTTCAACCTAAAAAGCTCTTTGTGGTGATAAGGCGGTGCTACAGTGGCTTAAAGACTAGCAGCACATTTGAGATAATTACGTAAAATAAATGCTAACTGCCCGGTTTTATGCTTTCAACTAACAATCGAGACTGTTTTACGTCCATATCTATAAAGAATTCAGGGATTTAAGCATTTATTCACAAGAACTTTCAACGTAAAAAGCTCTTTGTCTGTGTTTCCACTCGGTCAGCTTTGACGGAGATAGGTCTACTATTAATCGGCACCACGCCCCGTATCCCGTCAATACATTCTGAAGTCTATGTTGTGGGGATAGTGCATCTTAGTCCATTGACAGCGCTAGACGTCCAATCCATTTGGACTGGGATTAAATGGCAGCAAGTGACTTAAATAATATTTTTGGGGAGGTAATGCACCTGTTTGCCCCCTCTTCTTCATCATCTTCCGCGTCCCAGAGGAGCAGCCCTCCTTTCCTAACATGCCATTTTTTACTCCTGACTGTTTTGGGTCGACCCCCCCCCCCTCCTCACACTCACACACACAGCCCCCGCCCTCTTCCCCACCGCTGCGTCGAGCGTCCTCCATGAGTCACATGCTTGACGGCGGGCCCTGAAGCAGCTTGGTTGCGTCCGTTTTTGTTTTTTTTTTTCTTTTGCCAAAAGAACAAAAGGAACGTTCTTCTCTGCAAAGCTTGCTTGTACAAAGCTAATTTTATACCCTAGCGTACAAAAGAAATGCCACACCAATATTGTACTAGAAGATGCAATTTGTGGAGAAATTGAGTGGGGATGCTAAAAGGCTAACTTCCTGTAGATTTCCTTTTACTTCCTATTCATTTTGGGGCATTGTCATCATGGACTGGACATATAGCACCGTCAATGGAAGCCAATGAGTGCCCAGAATGACTAAAAGTAAAAATATCAACTAAATTGGAAATTTTTGGGTGATTTTTTTTTTTTTATTATTTATTTATTTATTTTAATTGTTTTTTGAAATAGTTTGCTTTTGGTGATGTGGTGGTGGTGATTAGGAATTTTTTTGTGGGGTAGGCGAGGGGTCAGTTTTGGCCCAAAAAAAGTTAGTGCATTTTAAAAAAAAATTTTTTTAATTGCAGCTTTTTTTTAAGTTAGGTGGGTTTTTTCTTGATTTTTTTGCCGGGTTTTTTGCTGTTTTCACAGGGTTTTTTTGCCTTTTAGTGCACTTTTTTTGCATTTTCTGTGTATATTTTTGTGTCGTTTTCTTGAGGTGGGTGTTTCATGGATTTTAGGGCATTTCTGTGTCACTTCCTGTAGCATTTGGCCTTTTTCAGGTCACTTCCTGTTAATATTGGGCCATTTGTATCCAATTGGAAATGTACGGGGCAAAAAATGGGGTAGTTTTTGTCAATTTTTAGTGGAATCTTACACAAAAACTGTACACAACTTTGGTGCATCTCCATTTCCTGAATTTCTTTCAGGTGTAAATTATCGTTCATTCGGCCTCTCCCAGTCGAAATAGATTGGACTACTAGCGCCGTCCATGGTAAAAAAAAAAAAATTGACATTGAAATACACCAAAATTAATAGAAAGTGACCAAAAATCCACAGGAAGTGGTAAAGCATCCCCACGCAATTTCTCCAGAAATGGCATTTTCTAGTTTCTATTTTAGTATTAATTTTTACTGTGGGGATGCTATGCAAAGCAAATGTGCGTATTAAATGCATTAAATAGTGCTGAAAGCTAAAACTTTCCAGTGTAAACAAAAGCAGTGACGCACAATACAAACATTTTTGCTATGCTATATCAAATTGCCTACTAATACTTGTGACTCGTGGTATTGACTTTTAAGACTGCTGCAGTTTAAGTAAGCATGACATCATTAATAATAAATATTCAACATTGATAATGGAATGATATATGTTGCTATTTTCAATTGTCTTGCATGCATTACGCATGTACGGTTTATATCAAACTAGCTACTAATACTTGTGACTAGTGGTATTGACTTTTAAGATTGCTGCATTTTCAGTAAGCATTACATCATTTATAATAAATTAATTGACATTGAAATTGGAATGATATATGTTGCTATTGTCAATTGTCTTGCATGCATTACTCACATGCGGTTAGCAGGGAGCTCCAACTGGCTATTTTTGAGTGGAGATAGGGACATCTTCAGGCCAATTGGTAGTACTACTATTGCATATATGAAATCCAATCAAATTGGGTGCCATCAACAGGCCAAAATGTGCATTGCAGGAACATGTCTAGCAATAATGACCATACTTTTCATATTGTTTTGGTAATATGTATTATCATAAAGATACATCGATTTCCGAGCAGTACTCTGGTAAAAGACTATCATGCTAGGAACCAGTTATCCAAGGTATCACTTTGCAAGATTGTTTTAAAAAGATTTGATAAATTGACGATGGCACGTAACCTAAAAGCATTATTGGCATATGTGTACAAATTTGCCGGTAAATGTTTAAAAGAGCAAAAATTTGTCTTGTGTTGGTGAGATTCGAGGCGGGCTTTGGGTGCTCGTCAAGCGGGTACAATGAGTGGAGCATGCACCATTTGCGGGTAAAATTTGTACAGAGCCTCAGTGGTTTTGATTGAGCATAGCAGACTTTTTGTGTTTCCTTGCAGGGTGTAATTTATTGTGAGGGTCCCTGCAGGTTCCCCCGAGAGGGCATGAAGTGCTGAGCGGGGTTTGAGCGCCTGTTTTACAAATAAAAATTTTAAATTGCCCTGGAATTGGCAGCAACCCCCCAGGTCCAGATGGACAGGACATCTATAGCCATCAACAGTGGGTGTACGTTTCATTTTTTACGTTAATTTATTCATTTTTTGAATTTGAAAAATAATTAATGTGTCTTTGATAAAATATTTCCATTGTTTTTCTTAATAAAATATTTTTTTTAAAAGGAAAAACTCTGGTTCCTTTAAGATTTTTATGTTGAAAATGCTGATTCTTCTGAGGATTTATTTTTAGTTTTCCTCAAAGACACGTCATTTCTGGATTCTGGACTTCAAAGATTTTTTCGGTGGGCAAAAAAAGAGTTATTCATCTTCTTAACCCCTTGTTCAGATGAGCGTCTCGGGGGTGCTGGAGCCTATGACCAGTTATGGGCAGAAAGCCGGATACACCCTGAAGTGGTTGCTAGCCAGAAAAAGTGATTTCTTCAAATTATTTCAAAGAATTTATACATGAGTCTTTGAGGGGGGGTTTTGTTAAGCGAAATATCAATTTCTCCTAAGTTTTTTGGGGGGTGAGAGATTTTTAAGGATTTGTATATTTAAGAAAATATATTGACATTGTTCTTTCCTTGTTAAAAGAAATATTATTTATAATGTTTTTAATGAAAAACGCCCGTCTTTTAACTTTTAAGGCCATTGACGACGATAGACGTCTCGTCCATCTGGACTAGCAGCGATTGTCCGATCGCTGCCTTTGGTCGGATGGACGGGACGTCTATCGCCGTCAACATCAGGCGACCCGCACGCATTCAGACTCACCTCCGTCGTCCTCGTCGAAGGAGTTGACGCAGGGGAAGTAGATGGCGAGCGCCTCGAAGGACGCGGACAGGCTGATGCGGCTCTGCGAGCGCTCCATGAAGAGGCCGCCTCCGCCGGCCCCGGCGGCCCCGCCGGCCATCGCCGTGCCCGGGTCGGCCGGCCTGGCCAAGCGGGGCTGCTGGGCATTCTTCACGCGGAGTACGGCGCGCGGCGTCTTGCACGGCGGTCGTCGGCTGCCCCCCGCGGCAGACCCCCCAAGCCGCAAGGGAAAGGCCGGTCGGTGACGGGAGGAAGAGGGCGAGCGGGACCGGGAGCGAGGGGAGCTCTCATAGAGGAAAAAGTGCGCTTTGACGCCGTCTCAGGAGAGATCCCGCCGACGGAAGGACGCTCGTCTCGGGCTCATCTCGTCCGAGCGGGGACGGGTGGGGGGGACGCGCAGCTCTGGAGGATGAGGAGAGGCTGGAGAGGAAGGAGCGAGAGGAGAGAAGGAGGCGTCCAATAGGAAGAGGGAAGGGGCGGATGGAACACTCACGTTAGTTTAAAGCTGTAACGTGAAGTAATTTCATAACATGCCAAATAGGGTCGCAATTAAAGTAATTAAACATTGTCCAACAAATAAAGCATGAAAAAATAATTATATGTTGTATATTTGACAAAATAATCGCGTATCCGAAGTTGGAGCCTGAAAGGGGACGAACCCGGAAGTGATACGTCACACCGAGAACAGCGATGGCAGCGCTCCATACGGCCGCCATACAAAGCCCTTCAAACAATGATTCAAACAGCGGTATAAGCAATAGATCGAGCGCAAGGGAGGAGATCCAAGTTTTTGAAGAGTTGGAGGAAGAAGAGGAGTTTGGAATTTTATGTTGGACCTAACATGTATTAGCCAGACGCTAATCAGGATGCAAACAATGTGCCTAGACTACCTGACATGGAATGGAGACAAGACCCATCGAGATTACAAGATTGGTAAGATATAGGCTGTTATTATTTTCATGATTTGAAGATGCAGGCATTTGCGCATAATTTTATGTTTTTGTCTATCTGATGACATTGTTTAAAAAAATAATAATCAGACTGCATGTTCATTTTGGCAGATCCTGCAGCTCTCGTGCACATAAAATAATTATATAAAAACGTTGGGGGGAAAGAAGGAGATGAGTCGTTGATGGCTTTCTCCACTTTATTGTGGCAACAATAAGAAAACAAAATAATAGCGGACTGCCGCTACATTTGACCGCAAAGTTTTGCTTCTCGCTCATCCCCGCCTCGCCTCGTACTACCAGCTACTACTACTTCCTGGGGCTATCGGCAGGAAGTGACGTCTAATGGCGTGAGGAAATGTATTTTTTTCACACAAGCGAACAGATTACAAAGCACCACTTCAATGTTGTTCCGAGACTACATTTCCCATGATTCACTGCGGGACTTGAGCTGTCAACGCTCACATTTGACAGCATTCTGCCGCGGTCCTCCTCGCCAGCTGTTTGCTCGCCATTCACGCTCATTTGCATTTGATCACTAGTCTGATACACTCCCGCTTTTTCGGTGAGGTCTTTTGTGTTTATTCGTTATTGGATCGTTTTTGTTCACCACTGTAAATAAGAGCACTGAAGCAAGAAGGGGTAAGTCGCCATTTCTGTTCAACCCGTTTTCTTCTGTTTTGTTTAGCATAAGAAGCTAGGTTAGTGGCTGTCTTTTCTTCGTTCTTTTTCATGATCAGGGTTTAGTTAGCGGGTGGGGTTCAAGTCTAGATTCCTTTTGTTTGTTGTTTTGGCCTGGGCTTACCCTGAAGCCGCGCTGCATCTACATTTTGTACATATTCATTGCGAGTTTTATTGTTGTGTAAATTTTGTGCCACTTGTGAAATTGTGTGGCTCGTTTTATGTTACGCCCTTCGCGAGCCGTCCTTGGGACGTAACACTAGCGAACACAACAACAACTATGCCACGACTATTGCCATGAGTTGGCTTTCGGCTAACGTCGCTAGCCTCTATTGTACATTCCACAACAGTTGGCAGCTCTGCTTTGACAAAGTCATCAGTCATCTATCCAAAAATCACACTTACTTTTTGGTAAATCCTTGATCACAAGCAGACCGGTTAAGGAAGCAGGCATCTTCGGAGTGTTTGCAGCAGAGAAGTCTATTCGATGATGGCGCAATACTGTTCTATGGCGGACTTCCCTCGCACTTCCCGGTGTGACGTAATTTCCGAAGATTTTCGAAGATTGCCGAAGGAAAGCATTTTCGTTGTCAAGGGCGTTGCCATGGGTTAAACAAAGAATCTGGAAGGGTGGCGTTAAAAAAAATAACAAAAATATGTTTATAAATGTTTAGCCATTGATATTATTCAAAAACATGGTTGGCCAACCTTACTTCACATTACTGCTTTAAGCGGGCATGAGCAAACAATACAAGTCTCTGCTTAGACACCATAAATTGCTGGTTACACTCTATATCATGTTTTCAGGAAAAATAATGGGACACAATCGTTATGTAATAATCATTTTTTAAAATTCTTGACATCTGAAATTACATTTAACCAATACACACTACATAAAAAAATATCTGGGGAATAAAAAGTGCATTAAAATAAAATTGTATCAAATTTGCTACATGAATTTTAGGTCAAGTGATATTTTTTCCACAGAACAGACCTGATTTATCATATTAATAGGATACAAATTTATGAAAAATTATATTAGGATTTTTTATAATTTTTCTGTTGGTTCCAAGCAGTGTTGTTTTCGTCAAAGATGACTACAGTATAATGAAAATATTTCGTCAACAAACAAGTTTTTCATGACGATGACGAGCTGGAGTGCCACGTCAACTTTCGTTGTTGACAATGTTTATTACTTTCTGACAATGACAATAAAGTTCTATTCTATTCTAAAAATGTGGCTCGGGAGACTAGAACATAACGAGACAAATGCCAGTTTTCGTCTGATGAAACGACAACGAGACGAAAATGCGACATTGTTCCTGTCATATGTTCACAACGCGTGACATTTTCATACTGTACGTGGAGTATCCCAGCTTGCATCGTGGCAGTGTTTGGGTCGTGTCACTCTGCGCCTGTCTCTCTTCACCGGAGTTTAGGATGTGTCTCAAGCTAGGCTGCGCTCCATCTTGCTTGTTTGGAAACACGGGGGGGCTCCAGCTAAGGGCGGTGGGACGGGCAGCTGGGGTTGGTGGTGCGTCGCCTCTTCTCATCCCTGAAGGCCAGTTAATGGGGGCGCGGGTGGCCCGGGGGACCACCCTGGATCCCACGGAGGTGACGATGGCCGAGTGGCAGAGTAAGGTCGGTTGCCGACAGGCTTACACTCACAAGGGATTCACACGATTACTGGTTTCTAGATCACCGAGCTGATTTGTGTACACTCCACCCCTCCCAATCACTTATCTAATAGACCCCCCCTTCTTTCCATGGTCAACAGGCCACCCACATGGTGTCAACCGGAAATACATCTAGCTGATGATAGCACCAACATATTCATAGTTAGTGTAGGCATTTAATGTATTTCTTGTTGTTGTTTGTGTTTCTTTTCTTGTTTCTTTTTTTTCTTCTGTTCCCCATAACCCTTTCCTGTTCGCTGTTTTGTCTTAATAAACGACGTATTTGAAAGATCACAATGGCAGTATGTCATACTCAATGTGAAAATTTAAAACTGTACAGACCAAACAGACACTTAGACTTCCATTCACCGTGTCAAATAGCTGAACAGGACAGGTTAAAAAAAAAAAAAAAAAAAAAAAAGGGAAGTACGGTAAGATTTGTGTTCTTATCTTGGCAAGAGAGAATATGGTTTGTGCTGAGTGATCACCATGATCATCAGAAATTACATGTACAGGGGTTGGACAAAATAATGGAAACACCTAACATTTTGGCATCATAATCATGAACATAATTGTTTAAGAATGGCATGAGGAACATTTCAATGAAGTTGAGCATCTCATTTGGCCGGCACAATCCCCAGACCTCAACATTATTGAGCATTTATTGTAAGTTTTAGAGATTCAATTAAGACGTCAATTTCCACCGCCATCGTCTCTTAAATACTCACAGGGTATTCTAACTGAAGAATGGCTTAAAATTCCTACAGAAACAATTCACAAGTTATATGAATCATAACTCGGAGAATTGAGGCTGTAATTGCCGCAAAAGGTGGACCTACACTATATTAAATTCATTTTCAGTGATTTTTAAGGTATTTCCATTATTATCTCCAACACCTGTAATCCTAGCATTAGCGTTCACATTAGCATTAGCTTCAGAATGGCGAGTGTTGTCTTAAAACACTGGCCAGTCTAAAGCAGAGCCACTTGGCTTTTCTGATCAGTAAGTCTAGACTCTAGAGGATGTTAAACACCCAGATAACTTTTTTCCCCTTTTTTACATATAGTTTGTGGCTTCTAGGTGGGTTTAATTGAAACAAAGACTTCATAACCTATTGACATGACAGGGGAAACGCTGCCGTTTCCCCTGTCCTATTTTCAAAAACAAATTCAAATATTTACAAAACCAAAGCTGCTCCCGACCTAAAACAAAAACAGGCACCTACCTTAGCCATATATGAATCTCCTTGAGCAGCGGCTTAAAGAAATTCAAAGTCGTTCCCTTATAAAATCCCAATTAATTATTTTCTATATAACACAACTTAAAATGGCTATAAAAGTCGGATTTTACACCAGATGCACAAAAATCACCAAATGCAGAGATAATCACCTATATCTTCAGGATCAGTAGCAATATTTAACATTACATATAAGTTTTTGACCAAAATAGCAACTTATTTTTTTTTATTTACTGCAGGTTTTCAACAGCTAATAAATCACTCAATTTAATATCAGAAACTTAATACTTGAGGAAAACATGCAGAACCAATTATAAATAATATGTAAATAAATAATTAACAAATTCTATATCCAATCACAACTTATTATAGAATAGAATATCCTTTTATTATCATTAAACACTATATACTGTTAGCGAATGAGGCTAGCGGCCGCCCGGCATAAACAGAGCTTTTCTGGTGAAAATTCTTGTGAATAAATGCTTAAATCCCAGAAATCGTCATAGTTATGG
The DNA here is from genome assembly GCF_030265065.1 of Corythoichthys intestinalis. Classification (NCBI taxonomy): domain Eukaryota; kingdom Metazoa; phylum Chordata; class Actinopteri; order Syngnathiformes; family Syngnathidae; genus Corythoichthys; species Corythoichthys intestinalis. Next base: position 44,376,700 of record NC_080403.1, on the reverse strand, counting down.
ACATAAAACAGTCTCGATTCTTGGTTAAAAGCAAATAAACTGTACAGTTAGCTTTTATTTTACGTATATTGACAAAGTACCATGCTACTATTTTAGCAAAGGAGGCTAGCGGCCGCCCGGCGTAAAAGGAGCTTTTCTGGCGAAAATTCTTGTGAATAAATGCTTAAATCCCTGAATTCTTCATAGATATGGACGTAAAATTGTCTCGATTCTTGGTTAAAAGCAAATAAACTGTACAGTTAGCGTTTATTTTACGTATATTGACAAAATACCATGCTACTATGTTAGCGAATGAGGCTAGCGGCCGCCTGGCGTAAAAGGAGCTTTTCTGGTGAAAATTCTTGTGAATAAATGCTTAAATCCCCGAATTCTTCATAGATATGGATGTAAAACAGTCTCGATTCTTGATTAAAAGCAAATAAACGGTACCGTTAGCGTTTATTTTACATATATTGACAAAGTACCATGCTACTATGTTAGCAAAGGAGGCTAGCGGCCGCCTGGTGTAAAAGGAGCTTTTCTGGCGAAAATTCTTGTGAATAAATGCTTAAATCCCTGAATTCTTCATAGATATGGGCGTAAAACTGTATCGATTCTTGGTTAAAAGCAAAGAAACTGTACAGTTAGCGTTTATTTTACCTATATGACGAAGTACAATGCTACTATGTTAGCGAATGAGGCTAGCGGCCACCTGGCGTAAAAGGAGCTTTTCTGGCGAAAATTCTTGCGAATAAATGCTTAAATCCCTAAGTTCTTTACAGATATGGATGCAAACGTAAACTATGAGGCTAGTCAGTTACAAAAATTAGCCGCCTTCATGTGTAAACAAAGACAAAAATTATAAAAAAAATATATTTGAATGTCAATAGAATGACTTCGATGGGAGCGCCGCTGCTACCAACATGGCCGCCCTGAGGGGCCGTGAAAGGTCTTTTCTTGCTTCTGCCGTGAATTGAAATAAATTTATCACTAATGGACGGCCTATCCAATTTAAGTGGGAGGCTGGCAGCTTCCACTTCAAATGGATTGGACGTCTAGCTCCTCTAATGACAGCCGATGAGTTAAGCAGGCAATAAGCTAAAATATCAATAATGGGAAAAAAATGGGTCGCTTCTTTTTTGGACACTTTAGCCTAGTTTTTTGTGGTGCGTGAAAGTGGGCCGAGGCCTCCGACTCACTTTCTTGCTAAAGTAGAGCGGCGGGCGGACGGCCGACTGGCGGGCAATCATCGGCCCTTTTCAACAATCCTAGGAGAACAGAACCACAGAACCCGCTACGGGTCACGCACGTAGTGTCTAGATGACTGAGACAGTTCAAAAATTTTACAAGCAAATACAAAAAACAGGATTTCCTACGGGAAGAATTTTATTGAGGAAACCTTGATTGATTATTGATTGCCTTTCGGACAAGTGCTTGTTGGAAAAAAATTGGCAAAAGAAATAAATAAAAAAGAAAGAAATACATGTAAGATTTAAATAGGATTAAATTGAATACAATAAAATTATTTAAATGAACTTAAGTAATTTTCGGAAAAATAAACAACTGATTAAAATCTAAATAAAGCATAAAATATATATATAAAAAATAAGTTAAAGAAAATAAACAATAAACTGAATATAATCTAAATAAAACATAAAATATATAAATAAGTTAAAGAAAATTAAATATTTAAAAAATACATTAAAATAATGTGAATAAAGTATATTTAGATAAATATTAAAAATGAATAGTCAATATTTAAATGGAATTAAATAACTTTGAACAAATAAATTGTATATACTACAGACAAAGAAATGAAAGTAAATCTAATAAAAATTACAATAATTTTTTAATTAACCTACATTAACATAATTGAAAAATCAATAAATACAATGAAATACAATAAAGTCAAACAAAATTAAATACAATTTGAAATAAATAATTTAATGCATAAAATAGGGAAAATTTGCAAATGTGAACAAGTAAGTTAATAAACACAATAAATGTTGATAAAGTTTAAGAACTAAGAAAAATGGGCGAGCGACATCGTTGACGTGTTGTCCTGACGTAAGCGCAAGCAGCAAATAAACAGCAACTCCATCGATTTCTTTATTTTCAACAGCCCCCACAGCGAGCTGTGAGTTATGACACTCCATGAGGTATCGATTAGCACGCCGGCAGCACCGTGATTGAAGACGCTTTCGCGTCACTCCTTTGGCGACCACTCCATCAAGTCGCCGGGAGAAGTACACCTGCCGTTGCCCGATTGTCGAATTTTGTTGTATTTTATTGAGACCGCCTGAGGTCAAAGTTCAACATTGACAAGTTAGAAAATGTAAGCTGCAAATAGTAATAATTAGGGTTGGGAATCTCTGGCATGAAGCCGATTCGATATGTATCTAGATACACAGGTTACGATTCGATTAAAAAACGATACATTCTTAAGGCCGAGCGATTTGATACGATTCGATACAGTTTAAGAATGATACGGTTCGATACAGAGTGAAAACGATACGATAGTAAACATTTGTTGTGTGTGTTCGTACAGTATTTTAAACATTTTAAAAAAACCATTAAAAATTACATTAAACAACAAAATTTCATACCAATGTTATGTTTTATTTTCTTATGAAAAAAAAAAAAGCTTACTATATGACCGTCATTTTGTTGGATGGGATTGATAAAAAAATAAAACTCCAGTGACAGACAACAATAAAGTGCAGTAATTTGATTAATGTATTCCTGGTGTTTTGAACACAAAAGGTAAATAATTTTAGTGCAAACTTTCAACGTAAACATCTTACAAGCAAAAAATATTAGTTATATGCAGCAGCTTTAGAAAAAAAAAAGAATTAAACCTGCTAGTGTTATCATAAATAAATAATAAAGTATGCTTTACCACTGGTATTATCGGGGGAATAAAAACATGGCATTTTAGACGGACAGGTCTATAATCATTACTTTAACCTTATACACAACAAAGTCATTCACTTATGCCTGTGCTTCCACATTTTTTTATTCCTCATGACTGTCTATATCGTTTTTGAAGGGCAGATTTTTCTTAAGGAAGATCGACTGATCCACGTGATAATGTTTAAGTAGACTGCGTTTCGTGGAAACAATATGCCCCCCTTTCCACCATTTTTCAGGGTTAAAAACTCACGATCTCTGTACCGCTCCACACTTCACACTAGCTCCGTCCATGCGAACAGGTCTGGCTGCCTTCATCGCTTCAAAGTCTGACTTTTGTTTTCCTGGGTGCGTTGAAAATCAATCGCTGCACGTCGCTGGCGGGGTTGCGCAAACTGTCCATTGTTTTAGCATGTTGCTTCGTTGCCACTACTAGTTTCGTTTTGGGCTGTGAAGAAAACGCTACGGAGCGGGCGTTACAGTGGTTTTGTTAGCTCTCGCGTTGTTATGACACGCCCGTGACGATCGGGTAATGACGGCGACTACCAGCGGTTCTGCCGAAATGAATGGGAAGTTAAGGCAACCACGACGGCGGTCACCATCTAAGTGCGCTGTGTGGTGAATGACTCAAGCGCAGCATGTGAGGTAAAAGCTAAATTATTATCATATTGAACAATGCATTGAACTAGGCATTAGAAGCCGATTCTTGTGCTCGCGATAGCCGAATTCTATCTCTACTATCGGTTCATTGAATATTTAATAGCTAATTACTGTCAAATGGTAACTTTACTATCGATACAGCTGTATCTCTCACCTGTAAAACCAGATATCCGGTCGTATCGGTTTATCGTTCTCAAGCTTAGTAATAATACCATTCTTACCAATTGTAGCCTGCTTAAAATCAGCCATCATCATACCAGTCCTCAAAAAGTCACTCACAGGAAACCTCAATGACTTCCGTCCAATCCTCACTCCAGCCATCAGTGTTGTCACAAACTACTTGCAAAAGTAATTTAATTACTGCTTACTGATTATGCCTCAAAAAAAGTAATCTTGTGGTGCTCCTAACACACACACACACATTTAGAGTATCAACTAGCTAACTTTTATGCTCCTGAATGAAATGTACCGCTTGGACGTGTGTGAAAGCGATCGATTTATATATTAAATTTTTTCAATCCCACGCCATTAAAGTGATCTTCTAACTTAAATACATGTAGGCTCTAATAAACCACAATTGTTCTCTTGTACTAAAATATGTTGTTCGAAACACATAAAATGTTAAATCAATGGCATTATTTTATAATATTTAGTCCATATTTTGACCGTTAGTTGGCGCCATGGTTTGCAAGCTCGCAGTGATGACGTCATTGGTATCTTTCCAAATGTGTAGCGTGTTTAACAATTGCTTATTGCTGCCTAAACTCGCGAAGTAAAATGCCACGATGCGCTGCTTTTGGATGCAATTTCCAGTCAAATGGAAACATGGGGACTGAAGTGAGTGGTCAAGGTGGAATTATTATTTTTAGTGAATAAATGTGCAAAAGTGGAAGCTTCTCCCCCTTTTTGGTCCCTGTATGCAGTATCCTACCCACCACGTGTTACAAATGGCGTCTGAACACTTTTCCTGGATCCTCAGTCAAGTAAGGGATCCGTCTATTTTCTGGATCCGACGGTCCCACCGCGTCTGCAATATTGGTTTCGGATCTGTCCGTTTTTTTGATTCGTCGGTCCCATAGCGGCTTTTCTGATCGCAGCTACGACATTGCCATGGGACTGGTCTAATTCCTGGATCTTCGAGTAAAAAACGCGGATTTGGATTACTATTGCTATCTTTTTTTTTGAGTATTCTTCGTGGGAGTTTTCCCCAAATCATACTAAATAATTAAAGCACTATGGCATGCTACAGTGACGACAGTGACTCTGACGTGGACCATACAACAATGTTGGAGTTCATCAGGGAACGCGTGTTTGCGTACTGCTGAGCTCCCGAGTGAAGAGTGGTCAAGGTGGAAATATTTTTTGTGAATAAATCTGCATAAGTGGAAGCTTCTCCCCTTTTTGGTACTTTCATACACGTATCCTAGCTACCACGCGTTACAATGTACAAGACATGGATTACACAAGGTGTGCTCTTTGGCCTGTACTGTATGTAAAGCACACGACAGCTCTGGATGCTAACAATCTACATAATTATATTGGGATAAGTTTGAAAACACAATATGCTTACCTTGAATATCTGCTAATAAAACCGGACAGCATACAACCGGAGTTCCCAACAGGACTCTCTCACATCACCAGTTTTGCCCAACTTTTGTCTTATCAGGTATTTGCTGCACGCATTTTTCCCTGAAGCTCGTCTTGTGAACGACCGACAGTGCTGTCCTGCGCTTCACTTTTCAGATCTGGTTCAAATAGGAAGGGTAGAACTGATGACATGTTGGGAAAGCTAACGAATGACACGCTGGAATTTCGTCAACGGGACCAGTGACGTCACGCACTGCGATGTAACAAGAATGGCGACCTTTCACTTGAAAACATTTTACAAACTTTATTAAAACAAAAACATTAAGAGGGGTTTTAATATCAAATTATTATAACTCATACTAACATTTATCTTTTAAGAATTACTTGTCTTAAAAATAGAGGATCCCTTTAAAATGAATAACCTCCTGTATTGAGGAGGAATGCGAGTGTGACGTCACCTGGGTCACCATCTCACAATACAGCATTTCTTTATAGCAGTACTTCTCAAATAGTGGTTAGTTTTTTTTTGTTTTGTTTTTTTGTTTTTTTTCCCGTACTAGAATGAAGTGTACTTGCACATCCACTCAGTAGGTGGCAGTGGCGCTCTCATTTTCAAAGTGCGCGCAGTATTTTTGAAGTAAGCAAGAGCATACAGAAGAGAGATATGAAGAGCTGTGCGCCGTTTTCGAAAGCCGTTTCCGGCCGGACTCACGCAGCGACCCACTGTCTTCTCCGGTTCTCACGTGTCCACCCAAGAAGTGCCATTTTCGGCTTGGGATCTGTTGGGTCTAAAACACCTTCTTCAATTTAGCTGTTGACCCAGAGCGAGGTGACAAAGGCAGGACACAAGGAGGCAGGAGTCAGAGAGTAGACTTTTACCAAGCTGCAGTTTGGGGAGAGGTCTGGGATCGGGCAACGTGACTAAGAGCGTCTCATCGAAGTCTCTCTTAGAGCTCCCCGCGCTGCTGACTTTTATTGAGGGCTTGTTGCTGGGCAGAATATAGTTACAACACTGTTGTCCAATGTGGCAGTTTTGATCGGGCAAGTTCCTTATTCTAGTCATTGATTAAATTAACAGTCACACTCATTGATTAAATTAACAGTCACACTCTTGATTAAATTAACAGTCACACTCTTGAGCGAGCAAGATAACTTTGTTTTGAACACACATTTGCACTCGAAGTAGCTTGGTGGAAAAGTACTGAGACGTTGTGTGATGAATCAACATATGTGTGTGTATCTATTTATCAGCAGAATGTGAGCAATTTCCGGTAAAAAAAATGGAAGCACATGATTATGGGCTAAAACTGTATTCTTCATAATAGCTTGGGAGAGCAAACTTATACAACCCGCAGAATATAATGGTCATACAATCAAGCATATCTTACAGGATCGTCACGACGACCGCCCTCACCTACGGGTTTCCCTCGGCCGCCGAGTTTTTTTTTTCGGGCCGTTTGCCTTTTGGCTTTGACATTTAATACAGTGGTAGATGAGGAAAGACCACTGTTTACTGCGTCTAAAAATGATTATAGCGGACAGCCGGAAGCCAAATCAATTAAGACGCCACTTAAAGACATTAGACCCCAATCTCATTGATAAGCCACTTGGTTGTTTTTCAGCGAAAACATGCCGAATATTGCCAACAATCGTCCCACTTTGTCAGTGGCGTCTCCAGAAATTTTTCATAGGGGTGGCCAGATGGGGCCACTTAAAATCTTGGGGTGGCCAAAACTGAAAGCCATAATTTCAGGTTTTCATTATATTATTGTAGTAAAAAGGTCAGGGGAAAACTATTAGAAATACTTAAGGACACAGCTACTGATATACTTTGGTGTACTGGGTAATATTTGATGTTACTAATGATTTAATGTGCATAGTCCATAACTGTCCAGTCAATATTTTGAGTTCCACAACAATTCTGTTTTATTGTGTTCTGTATATATTAGGTATAAAGTGTACATTTAACTAGGGCTGTCAAACAATTAAAATTTTTCATCGAGTTAATCACAGCTTAAAAATTAATTAATCGTAATTTAATCGCAATTCAAACCATCTCTAAAATATGCCATATTTTTCTGTAAATTATTATTGGAATGGAAAGATAAGACAAGACGGATATATACATTTAACATACTGTACGTAAGTACTGTATTTGTTTATTATAAAAATAAATCCACAAGATGGCTTTAACTTTATTAACATTCTTTCTGTGAAAGGGATCCACGGATAGAAAGACTTGTCATTCTTAAAGGATAAATGTGAGTTTGTATATTGTGACTAAATATTGCCATCTAGTGTATTTGTTGAGCTTTCAGTAAATGATACTGTAGCGATGTAACTGTTCTGCCCAAATGCATGATGGGAAGTGGTGCAACCATGACTGTGTGTGGTGGCTGCAAATGCTATATCTTCTCTGTGTTGGGTACACTACAGGGTGTTAAGAAAAAGATCAACTCCTGTCATTCTTCCCCACGTCGCTTCCCACAATATCTATATTGCAAAGCTTTTAATTAAAAGCACGGCCCCAATGAATGCTTGTATGTACTCCACTCTGCCTCTTATCTCTGTATATAAGTAAAACGGCGCCATTGTAGGCTGTTTGCGGCAATGCGTGAATGAGTCTTACCGCGAATGCGTTAATTGCGATAAATATTTTCACTTGATTAATTTTTTAAAATTAATTAGCGCCCGTTAACGTGATAAATTTGACAGCCCTACATTTAACAAAACAAAATACATGCATTCATTTGGGAAGAAATGCATAACTGTTGAGAGAAATGGTGGAGGAAATGTTTTGTATTCATAAATGTGTCCTCAGTTGATGTTGAAATAATGTTCCTATTGCTTATTATTATTGACATATTATCTTTTCGCCACAGGATGGCAGGATGGGACTTAATTGTCTAAAGTGCTACATTTATTACTTCTTTGTGTATGACTTTGATGACTTTGATTTGTGGGATTGCCTGTGAAGACAGCAATGAGAGAGGATGTATCCGCATGTCAATGGAAATTAAATGCGCCGAGTTTTGGCTAAAAGACAACTTAATTCTCCGTCAATTCTTCCTACGAATGCAACGTTGAGCTGCAACCACCTCAACAATAACTGATGCTACAGCAATCTAACGATATACTGGCAAGCGGGGTGGCCAGTGGGGTGGCCAACCACGGCCACCCCTGGCCACCCCCTGGTGGCGCCACTACGCTTTGTCAGTGTTATATCAGTAAACCAGAGAGCACTGTTAGCATGCTCAGTGCAAAATAACCCCACACCATTGCAAACTGGAGGTGATACTGTGAGCAGCAAAAATAAAAACTGTCCTTCTGTCCAAAGACACTCTTTTTTTCTTCGATTCAGTTATGTTTTTTTGGTCAAAATTTTTGGCATATTTTCCTCATGAATTAATGTTTCTAATCAACTTGAATTAGTTATTATTTACTGATTTTATTACATTTTATTCTTCAGTATCAAATGGTCAAAAATGTAACTTGAGTGTATTTTTACAGTTTGGATGTGACTTTTTTTTAAATTCAGGCAAATTGATGCGCGTTAAGTCTTTTCTGTTACAAACAAAACAATGTTAATAAAGTTATACTTTATAAGTTGATTTCTGTTATTTTCTCTAATAGAAAAAAGGACACAATGTGAGGCAGAGGCATACTTATAATAGCAATATTATAGACAAATGATACTATTTACAGTGGCGGCAGAGTTTGGGGGGGCGCAAAACATTTACGTCTTCCTTGGGGGGGGCGTAACAGAAAATAATTGAGAAGCACTGCTTAATAGCAGGAAGATGGACTGCGGATTCAGCTGATTTTGCGGATTAATTTGCTTATTTTTCGCATCACGCCAGCCAAATGTGCCGCAGGGATTTGTTGCTGCACCCGGGAGAGGTGTGTGAGCCTTTCTGGGTTTTAAAAAGTTCCTGTTCACCCCGAGATTGGCCAAAACAAGTCCTACAACTGTGGAACCATTGGCCTTACAAGGAAGTGAGTAAACATCCTGTTTTGTATTATGTCAAATACTGGGATCATGGCACATGTTTTAATACAGAGGTGGCTTACATTTTGTGGCTGACAATGCTCCTTGGTCACCGAGAATGCCACTCAGCCAATGACTGGCGGCTTGTCGCACACCCCCCTCGGTCCTCTTCACGTGCCTGCCGGGAGAGCGCTATACTTGGCTTATGCGGTTCCCCATATCGACCAGATTTCCAGCCCCTTCTGCCCTCTTCGTGTGCCTGGCAATAGACCACTATCCTTGGGTTAGGCTCAGGCAGCTACGCGCTCCTCCGACGTCGGCCGGTTTGTCCGACGGTCATTCTCCAGCTGCTTCCCCGTCAAACGAGCTCTCCTGCCCACAGCAGGAGAACAAGGGGTTGCCGATCAGCGAAGACAATCGACAACCCTGCAGCCCTGTGACATGATACGGGGTAGTATTGTGTTATCTTCGCTTCGAAAGGCGAGAATAAGACTTTGAAATGCCGCTCGGTTCGGATTAGCATGACGGCTAGCTGTCTTGCCTCCTGGTTTGTTTATGCTCTCCGAAGCCGGGGCAGGGAAATGACAAAAGCCAGACTAACTCCGGTGGCATAAAATATCATTTGGGAGGTGCAAGAAGTCAACAGTTTTGACAATTATGGAGTAATTTTGCCATGTCGTACTGAATAAATGCATTTTTAATATTTCATATTCCATCTATTAGCACGAGACTGTTATTTATCATGACCATACAATTTATTTAGCGGTTGGGGAAAAATACTTCGATAAAAAGAAAATTCTGTAAAAATATTGGCGTAAAGAGATTGAAACAATGACATTTTGCTGCTCTCTTCATCGCATTTTCCTCATTCTGAATAATACCCCCTCAATGGGCTGAATTCTAAATCAGATGAAATCGTGACCCTGCCGACTTCATCCTCCAGTTGGGGACGCTAGAGTGCTATAACGGCAAGCAGGGCTAAACGGCAGATTAAAAGACTAATTTCTCGTCATCTGCGCTTTGCCAAATTGTTGTATATAGTCGAATTGTCTTAAAATTAGGGCTGTCAAAATTATCACGTTAACGGGCGTTAATTAATTTTTAAAATTAATCACGTTAAAATATTTGACGCAATTAACGCAGATGCCCCGCTAAGACAGATTTAAATGAAAGTACAGTGAAACACTCACTTGTTAATTATGTTTTATGGAGTTTTGCCGCCCTCTGCTGGCGCTTGGGTGCGACTGATTTTATAGGCTTCAGCACCCATGAGCATTGTGTAAGTAATTATTGACATCAACAATGGCGGGCTACTAGTTTATTTTTTGATTGAAAATTTTACAAATTTTATTAAAATGAAAACATTAAGAGGGGTTTTAATATAAAATTTCTATAACTTGTACTAACATTTTTCTTTTATAAGAACTTCAAGTCTTTCTATTCATGGATCGCTTTAACAGAATGTTAATAATGTTAATGCCATCTTGTTGATTTATTGTTATAATAAACAAATACAGTATTTATGTACACTATGTTGAATGTATATATCCATCTTGTGTCTTATCTTTCCATTCCAACAATAATTTACAGAAAAATATGGCATATTTTATAGATGGTTTGAATTGCGATTAATTACGATTAATTAATTTTTAAGCTGTAATTAACTCGATTAAAATTTTTAATAGTTTGACAGCCCTAATATATTTACAATTATTTTTATAAAGTAGGTAAAAATTCTTTGAAAGTCTATCACCGTCAGGGAAGTTTTTAATGAGGTGTTTTTAAATATAGTATATATATATGATTTGCTGTTAAAACATAATTTGATTTATTTAAAAAAAAAAAAAAAAAAAAAAAAAAAGAGTCCCCAGGATAAGTTTTATTCTTTACAAAGTAGTAAGCATACACTTTACTGACATCTAGTGGCTACTGTGGCAAACCGCATTACACATGCACTACATTGTTCTAATCTAGTCTATTACTGTATATTTGAATCCTATACTGTATATGGAGGAAACACTCAGGTGACTTAAAGTTCCAATCTGAGAGCCCCAATTTGGCCAACTTTCAAAATTGTCCGATATGCATGTGTGATACATCATTGGAAAGCTTAAAATCTCAATTTTCTGGGGGAAGAAAAATTTTGAAGAGAGGGGAATTTAAAAAAAAATAAAAATTTAAACAGCGAAACACTATCTCGAGGTGAGAGCATGAAAGAGCAGAATTAAAGATGGCATGACTTTAACAAGATGTTATCGCGTACTTACTTTGCTTCGATCCCAAAACTCCATGTAGCATGTGTCACTGAGTGTCAAGACACAACTGTGAATGGCCACAGCTGGATTTTGGGGGATTTTAGGGGTGAAACATGGTAATATATCAAGGGTCGCGATGCAGAAATCGCAGACATCAGGAAGTGGTCGAGATTTTCTCTTTCATATATTTACCCTTTTAAACGTTGTTTTAAAAAAAAAAAAAATTTCTTTGTTTGGATCGATTATTTATCATCCAACATATCGGAGAAAATGGGACAGTAAAACCAAAAAATACAATTAAGCGATAGTTATGAGGTAGATATCCGTGATTTTTTACAAACACCATTTTTTCATTGTAATGTACAGTAATTTGTTTAAAAGTTTAAATATGCAAGTGAATCATTTTTTTAATGTCGTTTTTTTTTTTTTTTTTTAAAGAAATATTAGACATCAATTAATGATTCTAAGCTAAAAATGACCAACATTTTGAATAATAAATAATTAATTACCTTCGTTTTATGGCTGGGTTGAAACAATAGCGGTTGCGCGGCGTCTGTAAAAAGGGGTTTACAGGGTAAAGCGGACCAATTAAAAATAGTTCGGGGGCTTAATGTGCAATGAATCTGCTATGGCAGCATATAGACATATTGTTCTATCAAACGGAACAGTTCCTTTGGCTTATAATACAGCAGTGTCTTCTAAAGATGAATGCAAAAGCAGAAACTGCTTTTTCAGTCTTGTCTGTGTTTTCCGTCATATACAGTATACGGATATATAGAGGCTGTTTTTTTTGGGTGGTGATTTAAAATATATATATATATATATATATATATATATATTTCACCCACCATTACTATCTATGAACTCATTTACTGGTATGAGTGTTTTGGAAGACTAAGGCAAAATAACATGCTTTTTCTCTCAAATATATTGTTATAATAATTTGTTTCGGATGTACTGTAATTATTTTCTGTATAAAAATTAATTTGGTGTTCAAAAAGTCTTTTTCCGAACCTGAGTCTTGAAAAAGAGGGGGTCGTCTTATAATCAGGGCCGTCTTATATTCGGGCCAATACGATATATAAAGAAAACATATAAAGTAAATAACTATAATTGTTTTCATGTAGTAGATTTAAAAAACGAAAATTATTTTATTGCACAAAGTTAAAAAAAAAAAAAAAGATAAAATATAATTTGTAATATTTTATGATAGAAATAAGTAAATATAAGGGAGTTACTGGTAGATTTTATTATTAAAAAAAAATTATGATAAATAAATAAAACTAAAAAAAAAAGACTAACCCTCAATTAAAACCCAGTGTTTTTTTCCTTTTTTTTTTTTTTTTTTAACCCATTATCACTATGAACTCATTCACTGCCATCAGTGTTTTTGCAGACCCCAAAAATTTGTTAAATTAAAAAAAATAACATTTATATATTCATTCATTCATTCATTTTCCATGCCGCTTATTCCTCACGAGGGTCGCGGAGGTGCTGGAGCCTATCCCAGCTAACTTCGGGCAGTAGGCAGGGGACACCCTGAATTGGTACATTTATATATTAATGATTAAATTCCAAAAGTTTTATTTTACAAAATGTATTAAATTAAACAGCTAAAATATACACTGTGATGTGTTATTATACTAAATGTAAAAAATATATAAATGAAAAATAACCATGTGAAGTATTTTTATTATATTAGATTAAAAATAAATAATTTTAAGATAAGTTTTTACTGTACTAAATTTTAAAAAATAAAATAAATTAGAAAAAAAGAAATAGATTTACTGACAGTTTTATTGTACTCAATTTAAAAATAATTGCATAGAATTAAAAAAAAAAAAAAAAAACTGATCTAAAAACTTCACCTTGCATTGAAACCTTACTTTGACCACCTGACCGCACAAAGTGTAATTGCACATATATGACACCCGTCCAAATCTATCAATTGACATCAGGATGAACTCCCATCTGAGAGCAGCCTTGGAGACAGTAGCCATGGAAACCAGCACACGTCATTTTTTATGGGGGGGGGGCGGGGGGGGGGGGGGCGCAACCATAGAAACAAACATTTTCAAAAAATGTGTTTCATGTCAAGTTAAGGTTTCAAATTGTGGCTTCAGCACTAAATGAAGGTTTTCAAGTCAAATTTTGAATCAGGATGACATTTCTGAGCCACACTTTCAAAACAAAAGGGACAAATTGTAAGGCTTTCTGAATTAAATCTTATTTTTATCTGTCTATCATTACTATTCAATTTTTGCATGTACAGAGGGTGAAAAAAATTAAACAAATTAAAATTTAATTAAATTTAAAATTTAACAACCGTAAATTGCAACTAAATTAAATGTATATATGTAAATACAAATGAAATCAAATTAAATGAAAAGACATTTTTTTTCATATATTGTATTGGAATGTATTATTAAAAAAAAAAAAAAAAAAAAAAAAAAAAAACATAAAATAGGGAATAAATTAGGATTCATGCCAGGATTTCGAGTCAGGATTACAAAATTAAAAAAAAAAAAAAAAAAAAAAAAAAAAAAAAAAAAAGGAAAGTTTTCAAAATATTATATCTTTATCAATTTTTATATGAAAATCAATAGTATTATTGAATGCATGCATGGCATCTCAGTTGAAAATTCAAAATAGAAATTAAAAATTAATTCAAATTCAAAATTTAAAGCATTTAATTACTTAAATGTATACGATTTTTGTTTTAAAAATAAAATAATTTGCAATAATTTTCCAAAACTTTTACGCAAAATTTATATATTTTAATGCTTTCAAATAATTTAAAAAAATTAGCAAAACAGTGCCAAAATGACAACGTCGCCAGTCGTTGCCATGGCAGCTCTGACGTCAAAGCCCCTGCCCGGTTGCGGGGAAACCCCTCTGCCCCGTCGCCAAGGAAACCGGCGGGGGGAGGGGTGGGGCTTATAGGAAGCGGAAGTGTCAGCGCAGGCGGAAGTGGTACTGCCCTGAATACCCTGAGCAGCCAGAGGAGGACGGCTCGATAAAGCCTCATCGGTCACCGCAGAAAATCGGCAACTCTCGTACCTTGGAAACGTGAGTTGTCACCGTCATCGCTCCTCGGACCTTCCGCCGCGAAGGAGGCCAGAACGAGCGGTCGGAGCGCCGCTCCCCGAGCCTTCGCCTCCTCCGCGGCAGAAGGTGCCTATTGTGGTTTGGGGCTGGGTGCGAGCCTGCGAGGATTTAGGCCGAGATCCGCGCATATCCCCGTCAGAGCCCCGCCACACTCGTGCACTTTCTTTCCCCGCCCGGTGTTTCATTTTCGCATGACGCGCGGAATGGGAGTCGCCCAACGCCGTAGCAGCCTGGCTTGTTATTTGACTGCGAACCCGCGTTGGCTTGTCGTTTTAGGCGACATTTTAGCACGCCGTACAGCTTAGCGTCGACGGGGACATCCGCTCGGCTTACCCGACTCTACACTCTCGGTCCTCGGCCACCGCGGTGCTCGCTACACGCTTAGCCGAGCTGCTTCGTCGTGGCGTGGGCTAACACACCCTCATTTCCCGGGAGTTCCCCCCTCCTCCTCCTACTCGCTCCGCTCCCCCTTCCTCTACGGCTGAATTTCTACGGCTTCTTTTGAAGCGCTTTTCCGGTAAAATGCGCTCTTTTGCAAGCCCGCCATAGGCGCGTGTCGGAGGGGCTGCGGCCGAGTGAGGCGTCACTTGGGCCGCTGAATGAGCGAGGGAGCGAGCGAGCAGGCTTGAGCGGCGCTCGTGCTAGGCTAGCCTCCATCTTAAAATTCCACAGACGACGAGGGCGGAACTGCCAGCAGGCCCCGCTCGCAAAAACGCATTGCCTGCGGGGACGCTCGCCGCTCCGCCGAAATTCCACGCCCTCGGGCGACAATTTGAGCCACTTTGGTGACACTGGAAGTTGGAAGGAAGCCACCAATTGGCTTCCCCGCCCTCCGAAGACGGAGCTCGGAGCCTGGCTAGGAGCTAGCTAGGGTGGCGAGCTCCATTGGAACGCTTTTCTTGTTTTAACCCTTTATAGGGCAAGTGACTATTTATGGTCATTTAAACGAAATATTATATTTGATATTACTTCTAATCGATTTTTAAAATTAACTGTTATAAATTGATGAAATGTTAATAAAAACAACACACTCGTTACAGCACCCGATAACGCTAACGTTGATAAACAACAAATGATTTTTTTTTTTTTTTTTTTTAGATTTCCCTTCGTTTTCAATAAAGTAGCTTTTTGTACAAATATTAACACAGTAATAATAATAATAAACATAAATAGAATTGGCAGTTTTCTGTCTTATTTAAGCTATTTTTGTTGGTTTTGGGGCACTTACGAGCCACTTACTGTTGGTTTTGAGGTATTTACAGGTCAGTTTTTTTCTGGTAGTTTTCTGTTAATTCTAAAGCAATTAGAGCAGTGGTTCTTAACCTTGTTAAAGGTAACGAACCCCTCAGGTTTCACGGGTGCATTCACCTAACTTCATAATAAAGCTATTTTATTACGCTTGAAAACACTCAAAACCTAGCAAGCTAACGTCCAAAGGAATTCCTGTTCAAATATCATCGGATTTCTAATTTACTAAATAATTTTGCCTTTTCCTGTTGATTTTCACGTTTGTAAATTACATGACTCATTTAATGTCACTGTTCCTTTTGTTTTCATGTTTACATTCTCATTGTCGCATCCTTGCATCGCATAATATTTTCATGACACAAATGTTTTTGTTTTTTTTTTAGTTATCTACGCAGTTCACGCTGCCTGACATACCGAATGTGAGTCAACCTTCCACCGCGCAAACTAGAGGCGTGCGAAATTTCCGATTCTTAGATTATTTGCGATTCGGCCGTGGAAGATTCGAGAACAATTCACAAACATCCAAATTCCGATTATTGAATTATACCAGGTAAAGCGGAAATAAAACACAGTCAGCGCAGTCTTTAGGACGCAATGAGGAATGGACCAAGAGTAAATATCATGTTCAACTCATGCCGCTAGATTAAAAAAAAAAAAAAACCTGACAGCAGCCATCAGCCGCTACAAACAGCGCCCAGTTACTAGTTGCTACAAACATACGGCAACATACGGCTATGGTAGATATCACAAAAATCTAGAACTAGATGTGAAATGACAGACGACGGCCATGTCAGATCAAATACCAAGAACTAGATGCGAAATGACACTTTCCCGCGCTAGTAAACAGGCGCCATCTTAAAGCTGTAGACTTCTCTAGAAGGCTCTGTTGTAGAACCTAATTTATATCTTTAAAAAAAAAAAAAAAAAAAATCGGCAAAATCTTGACTTGAATCTAACTTTAAATGATGAACAGTTTTAAAACTTTCACGTTGAAAGTAGACAGAAGGCAAATTATGGAATAACGGGAGCAATTTTAACAACTTTAACGGTTGATTCACAGCATTAAATTAATTGAATGTAGTCTAAAGCTGGCAATACAGAATAGGGAGTTGAGTATTTTATTTACTGTTTTTAACGGTTAACTTGATACTGAAAGTTTGTTTTGCCTGAGAGGATTTTTGAACGATTTTGGAACTAGTGTACAAAAAAATTAAAAGTGGGGGGTGCATCAATAATCGATTAATAATCGAATCTGAGTCCCTGAATCGTAATCGAATCGTTAGGCGCCCAAAGATTCCCACCTCTACAGCAAACAGATTTCTACTCCCATTTGATATAGGGCTACGAAATGGAATAAAGCCTGTAAATTGAGGGATGCCAGTCCAAAACCTGGTCTAAACCGCCATTTTGGCTGGTTTTAGTCAGCATACAAAATAGGGCTCTGCGATTCTTAACTTTCACCGAACCCCTGAGGCTTACTCACCGAACCCGAGGGGTTCGCTCGAACCTCAGTTAAAAACCACTGAATTAGATGAATTTTATGTGGCAAAAAAAATCTTTATTATTGTGTAGTAGTATAATCAATCAATCAAATTTATTTATATAGCCCTTTACAAAACCCGAAAGGCCCTCAAAGTGCTTTACAACAAAACATTACTCAAGATAAATAAAAGGCAGGAAAGTATTACACAATGGCATTAAGAAAAAAAAAATAAATGAAACAAAAAAACGCGATAGAAGTTCAGCAAATAAAACAAAAAAACGATAAAATCCAAAAACATTAAAAACCCTAAAGCAAACAAAACCAGGCTATCCTAATCTGTATAAAAGGCGAGTCTAAAAAGGTGTTTTTAACCGAAACTTAAAAAGACCTAGACCCGTAGTGGTGCAGATTTCAGGGGGAAGGCTGTTCCACAGCCTAGGGGCAGCAACCGCAAAAGATAGGTCTCCTCAGTGTTTTAAGTTTTGACCTCGGAACATGTAAAAGAAGCTAGCCAGTCGAATGAAGAGTCCTGCCAGAGTTACGGTAGGTTAAAATTTCCGATAATTAAGATGGAGCCTGGCCATTAATAGAATTAAAAACAAACAGTAAAAGTTTGAAATCAATTATAAAATGGACTGAATGCCAGTGGAGTGATGATGGCACAGGGGTAATATGCTCACGTCTAGGTGTACCTGTTGCAAATGGAGCAGCAGCATTTTGAACAAATTGCAGACGAGAAATTGAGGACTTGGGGAGGCCAACATAAAGTGCATTGCAGTAGTCCAGCCTTGAGCCTATAAATGCGTGAATTGCCTTTTCAAGGTCGTGGCGACTAAGAAAAGGCTTCACTTTGGCCAAGAGACGGAGCTGGAAAAAACTTGCTCTTACAACAGAACTTATCTGCTTTTCAAAGGTTAGCCTGCTATCAAATATCACTCCGAGATTTTTAACGTGTGTCTTAAAAATGTCAGCCGGAGCGCCAGAGTTGGGCTCAAGGGCATTCAGTATAGTGGAGTTATTACCGAGTAACTTGAAAATGTTAGTATGGTGACAACAATAATAATAACGCATAAAAAGTCATGATATCAAAATTCCTGTCAACTTATTTGACCAAAAACATGGTTGTCCGCCAGTTGGCCACAAAAAGATCTGGATCAAGACCACGAGTTTAACACCTTTGCTCTAAAGTCTGACATCTAAAAATGACTTCCTAGGACTAGCGTGACCCACTTTTCATGAGTTTTAGTGCCGGAGGCAGCTGGTAATGAGGTGAAGACACCGCCATTGAATTTGAAACGCGTCTTTGTTATTAATAATTAGCGGCGAGATGGATAGGACCGACCTGGTGCAGAAAGCCAAGCTTGCTGAGCAAGCCGAGCGCTACGATGACATGGCGGCCGCCATGAAACAGGTGACGGAGCAGAACAAGGACCTGACCAACGAGGAGCGCAACCTACTGTCCGTGGCCTACAAGAATGTGGTAAGACAACGGTCGCACCCGACTAGCGCTCACGAGTGCTGTGCGATATGGAATACCCCCCCCCCCCCCTTACTTTGACTCTGTTATACAGTATTTAGGGCATTTTTGGGTCACTTTCTGTTGATTTCAGGTTCCTTTCTGTTTTTGGGCACTTTTGGTTACTTTCTATTTATTTTGGGGCCTTCTTGGGTTAATTAACATTTCGGGTCACTTTGTTGATTTTGGCGCATTCTTGTCACAATTTGCATTTTGGGTCACTTTCTGTTGATTTTGGGGCATTCTGGGGTCACTTGATGTACGTCTTGTGTCACTTCTTGTTAATTTTGGGCTATTTCATGGTCACTTCAGGTGGTTTGAGGTCACTATGGCTACGTTCATACTATAGGTCTTAATGCACGAGTCCGATTTTTTTCGTGTTTTTCCGACTTGAGTGAGGCATTAACTTGACGGTCTGAACGTGACAAGTCGCATAGAACTGGACCATTTCAAATCCGATCTGGGTCACTTTCGTATGTGGTTCAAATCCGATCTGGGCCACATTCTGTAGCGGCGGTCTGTACTGTCCAGTCTCCTTAATCGGAATTCATGCAGCAATTACGTCATCAAAAAGCGAGAGAGATGCCACAGTAGTGGTGCAGCTGTGCGTTATTAGCGCCTAGCTTGCCTTGAACACCGCTTTTTAGGAAGGGTCGGACTTGACAACAGTCATAAAAAATAAAAATGGGTTGAGGATAAGCCTGAGAATGATCGGTTTTCTGTCTGCTCCATATAAGCAATATTTCAACATTGCTTACACGGCCGAGAGTCGGGGCAAACTACGCGTATGTGTGTGTGACATGCACGGACAGTGCGTTAATGCTATGGATCCATATTCTTTGAATATAAGCCTAAACTGGGATTATTTATGCCTGTTATTTGTGTCCTCTTTTTAAAAAGCAAAATATGATATCCCTGGAATGACGAATGACGGCCAGCATGTGTGGTCATTTGTTTTGATGCTTCTGCGCATGCGGGTCGTCTTGCTCAGCGCTTGTCGGACTGTGAATTAGTGCGCATGCGTAATATTTGAATGGTCTCAATGGACAAAGGCAGTCTGAACGGGCACGCCAAAAAAACAGATATGACAAAAAATCGGATTCGTGCATTAAGACCTGTAGTATGAATGTAGCCTATGTTGGTTTTGTGGCACTTAAGGGACACTTTTTGTTGATTTTTAGGTCGATTTATGATTACTATAGAGTTTTCCAGAGTCGATTCCTGCTCACTTGTCGCCTACTATTGATTTTGGGTAATTTCCTGGTCATTTAGTATTTATACTGTAGGTCGCTTCCTTTTGATTGATGCTAGACGCCAAAAATGTCGATAGAAAGTTTCATAGTTTTGGGGAAAATATCGTACAGCACTAGTGCTTGGCATTTGCGATTTTTGGCACCGATGTCCTGAATTTTTATTCTTTCCAGGTGGGAGCTCGTCGTTCGTCTTGGCGCGTGATCTCCAGCATCGAGCAAAAGACTGAGGGCAACGAGAAGAAGCAGCAGATGGCTCGCGATTACCGCGTCAAGATCGAGGCGGAGCTCAAGGATATCTGCAACGACGTGCTGGTACGTCCTGTCAGCACGCGTTTGGTCACGGGATAGTCCGGGGTTGCTTTCACGCTTCAGAGCCTGGACGACTCGTTGTTTCCACTCATTTTTTATAGCGTCATTGATGGTGATAATGTCCAGTCTTGAACTGGGTAGGATGGCAGCCAATAATCGCTTTTTAAAATAAGAATCGTTAAAATAAGAAGGATAATTTTTAATTGAAAAATATTATTTGAAATGCACAATTAAAAAGCATGTTTATTTACTATGCAGATTTTGACCATTTTAAGTCATAGATGTTGCTAAATTATTAAAATAAAACATAAATTTAATGAAATGGAACACCATATTTTTAAGATAAATGGTTAAAGTGTTTAAAGTAGTGTAAAAGTGTGATTTCCCCCCCCCCCCCCCTTTTTTTTTTTTTTTTTAAAATAATATTACGGAATATTTCAGTTTAGTTTATACGTTTAGAAAAATGGGAGATTTTTTTTCATTTGAAATCCCATATTTAAATTTTAAGAAGTGAGCATTTAGAGCTGTTTTTCCCCTACATTTAAAAAAATGTTAAAACATTCAAATATGTTTTTTAAAAAATATATATATTTTTCCATTTTTGTTTTTCAGTTTGAAGTTAAAAAGTTTTAAAATAATGGTCAAAATTTAAAAATGTTTGAAAAATATATAGTTGAAAGCAAATAGTTTTTTTTTTATTTTTTTAACAATTTAAAATATTACAAATATATTTCCTTTTTACTCTAAAATTCCCCAAAAACTGAAAGGAGGCATTTGCGGTTCTTTCACCTTCATTTTAAAAAAATGTAGAAAAATATATATTGTTATAAAAAATTGAAAGGAAACAATGTAGCATTTTTTTCTAGTTAAAAAGAACGTGAAAAAACTATGCATTTAAATAAAATAAACACATGACCATTTTGACGTGACCAATTGGACTATCAAAATATTTGGCATTCGATGAATCGTGGTGTACCCCTGTTTGCTATTGGGTGTAAAATTCCCCGTTTTTTTCTCCTTCGCTAGGGTTTGCTGGACAACTTCCTGGTCATGAACGCCAAGCTGCCGGAGAGCAAAGTGTTCTACCTCAAAATGAAAGGCGACTACTTCCGCTACTTGTCGGAGGTGGCGTCGGCCGAGGACAAGAAGGAGACGGTGGGCAACTCCAACGAGGCTTACAACGCCGCTTTCGAAATCAGCAAGAAAGAGATGCAGCCCACGCATCCCATCCGGCTGGGCCTGGCCCTAAACTACTCAGTCTTCTACTACGAGATCCTCAACTCGCCCGAGCAGGCCTGCACTCTGGCCAAGCAGGTAACCCTCGGCCACGCCGCCGCCGACTGTTCCAAGCCGCTCGCTCTGACCCCCTCGGCCGTCCTGTCAGGCTTTCGACGAGGCTATCGCTGAGCTGGACACCCTGAACGAGGACTCCTACAAAGACAGCACGCTTATCATGCAGCTACTAAGGGACAACCTCACTGTGAGTAGCCGGACTTTTTCGACTCTTGCATTTGCACTGGCCGCCATTGACGGCACTAGACGTCCAATTCATTTTGGCCGGGAGGGTCGAATGAACAAATGTTGATTGGAAGTGTCCTCCCAGTTTCAATTAATTGAACATCAATTGCCGTTAATGATAGCCAGTGAGTCTGAGGCCCTACGCAATTCAGAGCGTATTTTGGACACAAACCAATAAAAAAAGGGACATAAACGGCTTAATGCTAGGCGTGTCAAACGATTAAAATTTTTAATCGAGTTAATTACAGCTTAAAAATTAATTAATCGTAATCGCAATTAATCGCAATTCAAACCATCTATAAAATATGCCATGTTTTTCTGTAAATTATTGTTGGAATGGAAAGCTAAGACACAAGATGCATATATACATTCAACATACGGTACATAAGTACTATTATAACAATAAATCAACAAGATGGCTTTACCATTATTAACTTTCTGTTAAAGCGATCCATGGATAGAAAGACTTGTAGTTCTTAAAAGATAAAAGTTAGTACAAGTTATAGAAATGTTATATTAAAACCAAATTTTTCAATCAAAAAATAAACTAGTAGCCCGCCATTGTTGATGTCAATAATTACTTACACAATGCTCATGGGTGCTGAAGCCTATAAAATCAGTCGCACCCAAGCGCCAGCAGAGGGCGGCAAAACTCCGAAAAACACAACAAGACACCTTTCACTGTGCTGTCATTTTAATTTGTTTGAGCGGGGCATTTGTGCGTTAATTGCGTCAAATATTTTAACGGGATTAATTTTAAAAAATAATTACCGTCGTTAACGCGATAATTTTGACAGCCCTTCTTAATACTGAAATTAGATCATAAATAGTCTTTCTTTCTCAGCTGCCTTGCCTCCACCCACTAAAAAAATCTGCACCCAGAAAGAGTGTCTGCGAGCTAGGGGTGTGAAAATACCATATTGGGCCGAATATAAGACGGCCCTGATTATAAGACGACCCCCTCTTTTTCAAGACTCAAGTTTGGAGAAGAAAAAAAAGACTTTTTGAACACCAAATTAATTTTTATACAGAAAATAATTGCAGTGCATCTGAAACAAATGATTATAACAATATATTTGAGAGAAAAAGCAAGTTATTTTGCCTCATTCAAATCTTAATATCTGAACATTTAAATATGTAAACTAAAGTGCAATCACATTCGTAAATGAATGGCTTCTGTTTTTTCAAATAAACCAATCTATTGTGATAAAACAACAAAATTGCAATAACTGCAGTAACCATCAGAGTGAGGTCTAACTGTAGTCTTGAAACAAATCTGAATAAGGAAAAAAATTGCAATAAAATTATGCAAACTGGTTAAACTAAAAAGAGAAGCTGAGATCTGTCATGACAGAAGATTACTCCTTAAGTTCAGCATTCACTTCAATGATATCTGGCACCATCTAGCGTTGTGAATGGGTATAATGTCTAGACTCCGAATATAAGACTACCCGCACTTTTTCAGTCTTATTTCAATGCAAAAAAAACCCTTCTTCGGGCCAATATGTTATATCAAAAAGGTGATCTATCGTTATACTTCATAGGCCGAATAGTTATTGATATGCTCCCTCCCATCAAGAATAGATATATTGTTGTGAAAAGGTGTCAGTTTAAAAAAAAAAAAACTGGTTGATACCAAAATCTTTCATTAGAATAGTGTCTACGGTGTCTACATTAGCTCACTGGCGGTCATTGACTGCGCTTGACATTAGGGCTGGGCGATATGGCCTCAAGCACGTATCACCGTAAATTGAGCAGATTTACCTCGATAATGATAAATGACAATAAATTCGCCCAAGTGGACTGTTATATAATTTGAAAATCTGAATCAACGCATGAAATACAAATTTCTCGTTGATTTGTTTACCAGATTTCAATTTAAAATATTTAACAATTGTACATGCAGTCTAAACATTAAATATTAAAAAAATTATTGTAAACAATAAGAATTCAAGTATGAACATTTATAACAGCTTGTATGGCTTGAACAATGTACATTGTCAAACTCAATAGTCCTGTGCAAACATGTCATTGTAACACAAATGCCTTCCAGCTTGAACCGTACACTTAAAAAAGACAACTTATTGTTAATGGCTGCTGTTACATAAATACTCAACACAAGTGTTTATTTCAAGGTTGTTGTTTTTTTCTCCCCCCAGTGCATTTTTTAATAAATGCAAGCACACAACCCCCCCCCCCCCCCCCCCACGCACACACACACACACACACACTAAGCTATATTGATCTTCTGCAAATGAAACATTTAAGATTTTATGATGTCAGTAATGACACAGAATTAAGCATATACAGAAAAATGGCTGCGGCCATTAAACGGTCATATTATTTATAATTTTTACTGTTGGATTGTACTTTATGCTGAATGCTTTACCATCACAAAAGCTGTCAGAGAAATTACACACAGACAAAATAACGCGACAAACTAATTGCTAGATGCAGTCCATGCCCAATCCACTCATTAAGTTCAGCCGTTTCAACAAGTTTAGAGCCGCTATCCGACTCCATCACGTTCATTTGTAGCGTTAGCTGCTAGCGTTAGCCTGTGGCCTGGCTACCAGTACAAAGCACTGAAAGCACCCTCTCCGGAAATTGTGAGAACAAGGGAGAGCAGTTGGTGAAAGCCCGTCTGGATGCCGCCAAGCGTCTACTTAATGTCGTATAGGGCTGCAGCTATCGGATATTTTAGTCGATTAATTAGTTAATTAGTTCGAATAATCGAATAATCGGATAAGAAACATGAAAAATTAAAATACCTGAGCCTCAACCGGTATAATTTTTTAAATTTTTTTATTTTTTTCAAAAAAATGATCTGAGTACAACAGAACAATGGGCTAACTTACATAGAAAAAGTCCGCTAGCTTAAATGCTATAAAATGCAATTTTTTTTTTTTTTTTTTTTTTTTTAACAATGCTCCTAACAAATAGTTCAGACACACATTCCCACAAAAAAACTTCTAAATATACCTATAAACTAAATTATTAATGCATTAAAGAACATTAGCTCAAACAAAAACTTGGCTTACGTTGGTCTTAACAGGGAGCAGTTGGATTCAGCTATGTGAAGAGGCAAACCAGGCAGTGTATCCGCCCTAATCAATAAAACTAAATGCAATCACTTTCAAAATAAACCATTACAACGCCACTTTAATTTTTAATTAATCGAATACTCGAAGCAAAAAAATTTAATTCGAGCTTTTTTTCAAGTATTTTTTTTCTAATCCAATACTCGAGTTAATCGATTAACCATTGCAGCACTAATTTCAGGTGAAAGTTTGGCGAACCTCCCTTAAGCCATGCTCCATCACGTTTGCTTGTAGCGTTAGCCGCTAGCATTAGCCTACCGGGCTTCTGTTTGTTTGGCTTCCTGATAACCACATGACTCCATACGTAAGTACACTTACTGCTTTTTTAAAGGGGAATGATCATAGCCGAACAACACGGCCAAAGCGGGATGAAAAGACAATATTTTTTTTGTTTTATTAAATTACCGAATTTACAGACATGGTCAAAATTACGTCGGTCATCGTGAAGAATTTCGGTAACGCTAAATTTTCGGTTTACCGCCCTGCGCTAGTTGACATCCAATTCATTTTGACTGGATTGGACGTCTAGCGCCGTCAACGGCGCTGAGGCCAGAGCATTCGCAGCCAGTCCTTTGATGGCATTTGCAGGGCACATCCTGTTTACTTTGGGACATTTGCAGGTTACTTCCGGTTCATTTTGAGTCATTTCCTATTCATTTGGGGACATTCTTGAGTCACTTCATTTTCAGTAACCAAAAATCAACAGGAAGTCATCCATAAATGCCACAAAGGGAAAAGGAAAGGACTGAAAATCAACAGGGAATGACGTGAAATGCCGCAAAATGATGTCATTGCCTGGTAATTGCTGCCTCCCACTTCAAATGGATTGGACGTCTTCTAGTGATACTCATTCCAATTCACAGCAATAGGATGAAAAAAGCTTATCTTTCTGCGTGTTAGTAGTTTTGTAGAATATCCTAGAATGATTTCCTGACCCATGCATCGATAATTGTTGTATTACCATACCGTTATTGTGAGCTTTGTATCGCAAATCGTATCATATCGTGAGGTCCTCAAAGGTTCCAACACTCACTCTTAGCATGCTATCCATAGGCACGCTATTCTCTCGCTGCAGTAGGGGCATTCTGTAAACGTGCAAGCTAGGTAGCACAGCGCTAGAAAGTTGAACATCATCATTGATTGTAGTTGTAATGTTATACCTAGAATTGATTGGGGGTGGGGGTCCCTGATGCCTTGTTTTGGGTGGAATAACTGAAACGGTACTCCAAAAAAAGCCATATTTGAGTGCCAAATTTTTTTTTTCTATGTGTTAAATAGCAGTGCAACGGTTTGCGGTTCAAAACCGAACCGTTCGGGTCGCCCTGCACGGTTCAATGCGCCTTTATGAACCGCGCCTTTTCGGTTTTACAATTAATGTATTCCGAACGCTTATGGAATGAATTGATCGAGCTCTGTGTGCCTGTGTGTGACGTGAAGCACCGCTGTGGAGAAATTCCCGCCCCGCAAGTAAATGTCAGATCGCTGTCAAGCACCTGTGTAATAGAAGCCGAGTAACGCGCTCTCTCGCTTACGAGCGAAGTGAAAGTGAAACAAGAAAGAAAACAAATAGCTAGGGCGAGCGTAGACCGAATTTTGAGAAAGCACCGGCTTCTTTCAAATTTGCAACATTTTGGGTTCCCCGTGGATTTCAATGCGGAGGGAGAGAAAATATTGGAGGGGAAAAAATTGCAAGTATTGCTCAGCGCTTGTTCCCCATGCTAATGGCAACAATTTTATAACATGACTCCGGCACCTCAGCCAGCATCACCCACAGATATCACTTTCTCAGGGTAGGACAACCCCGAAGATGACACCAGTGAAAACACACGGCGGGCTTCGTTAATTTATTTGCAACGCTTCACCCGCGTTACATTGTTCCCTCGCGGACATATTTGTCCAACAACGTAATCCCCGACATTTATGAAATGGCACGCAAAGCCATCGAAGATGATTTCGCTAAAGCACATAGTTTCGCCCTGACCACTGATAGTTGGAAGTTGGACGTCCCGTGCTACAGAGTGCTACTACCTAACTGTGACGGTCCACTATAATTCATACCTGTCAAATTGTACGGTCTCATCGTAATTTGTACAAGTGAGCACTCATTTTCGAATGTGTACGCCGTACATTACGTTCAAAATCTGCACGTTTTTCGTGCATTACGTTTTTTTTTTTTTTCATCCGTTCGGATTTGGTCACAGTTTCTGCAGCGAGACAATGCGTTGCTTGAATGACACGAGATAAGTCAGAGACTCGGAGAGGGTAGAGTGTTTGTTGAGACGCTGTAGCAAAAGCGATGCTAGGCTAGGTGGCTCCAATATGACCTGACTTAGCCGACAACATACAATCTCCGCCTAGATGTCTCCTGCATATTGAACTACATGCGAAATGACACACTCGGTAGCGTTAGTAAACAGCCGCCATTTTAGAGCAGTACACTTCTCAGAAAGGCTCTGTTGTAGTAAACCTTACGAGCGAACCTAAGCAACTTTTTATCTAAAATACTCCTAAATCGGCAAAATCTTGACTTGAGTCTATCTTTAAAGGATGAAACAGTTTTAAAATTTTCACATGTCGAAAGTAGACAGAAGGGAACTAATGCAAAAACGGGAGCAATTTTATCAACTTTAACGGTTGATTTACAACATTAAATGACCTCCAAACATAGCAAAGGTTACTACGTTTTTTTTTTTTATTTTATTTTTTTTTTTAATGAAAAAAACAAAAAACATGAAAGGTATCACCAGTTACTTTGCCAAGTAACTTTTTTACTACTGTGTGTGTATTTCAGTAGTCAGTCACTACACTAGCCAAAGAGCTGAGGCATTTTAACAGTCGAAAATGTTTACATTTTAAGTGTTTATTTCATTTTTTAAAAAGCAAAATAAAGGCAGTTTAAAAAAAAAAAAAAAACGCAAACCAAAACCGAGTTTCAAACCGAACCGTGGGCTAACTGAACTGTTGCACCCCTAGTGTTAAATGACATTAGTGCATTCAGATTTTTTTTCACATTTTTTAGTGTAAATAGAGAGTATATGATTTACTTTGTTAATTTTTATTTATCAGTGCAATTTGATTTGTCAGTGACGTATGAGTATTTAAATTAATATTCATAATTTCATGAAAATGTACATAGAATGTTTTAACATTAAGAAAAATCTTAATTCTTTACACCTTTTCTTAAAAGAAAATTTTGAAGGTAATATTGCTGTTTGATATGTTGCTGTAACCAGAGTGCAATTCTGTATTCATTTTAAATGTTTTATGAACACATTTTATCCATTTCTTCTTAAATATATATGAAATAATTTCAATAGGAAATTCTATTTTTTTAAGTTAGGTTTTTTTTTTTTTTTTTTTTAAAGTACATTCACTAACTCATCTCTTAAAATAACTTAAATGTAAACATCTTTCTCCATAGAAAAGGAAAAGCCAACTTTTATTTATGATCAGTTTTATTGTTATGGGGGGTGAGCGGGGCAGAACCGGGGCGTATTTTTTTCATTTGAATTTGAACAATTCATCATTTCATAAAAAAACAAACAAATCAGTAGTAAATATTATTGTTCATTATTGTGTTTATTTTACCTAATAATTAAATAACAAAAAAAGGGCGGGATAGTAAGGTTAATTTTTTCATAGCTTAAAAAAGATACACTACCATTCTCGTTATTTCAAATATTTTATATACAAAGACGGGGACTTTTTAAAATGTTACTTTTTTTCGTTATTTTTAAACCTAATCGTTTTGGGGGGCCATAACAAGAGTGTATTTAAGTTTGTTTCTGTTTTGTTTTAATGAGCATTTTATGAGTTATATATATATATATATATATATATATAATTTTTTTTTTTTTTTTTTTAATGCAAATAATAAAAAAAAAATGTTAAAGATTGAGTCTTGTTTTGATTTTTAAGGAGAATGTGATTTGATGACTGAGAAATTGGCAATGCGTGACATCCAACTTGTTTTGTCCCTCCCGCAGCTGTGGACATCAGAAAACCAGGGCGACGAGGCGGAGGCCGGCGAGTGCGAGAACTAGTAGCGACGCCCTACCCAACACCCCTGCTCTTCTTCCTCCTCCTTCTCTTCATGCACACAAACGTTCATTCCTTCTTCTGTAAAAGAAGCAGCATGCCCCCCCCCCCCCCTCCCCATTCTGACCCGGCACTCCACAAGCTCCTTTAGAACCTTCTGGCCCGTCCTTTCTCACTAGGAGGTTTTTTTTTTTCTTTTCTTTTAAATCTATCCCCGTTTTCTTCTTCCTCCCTAACTTCCTGTTGGCTTTGTTAGTCCTACCCACTGGCTGCTTTTATTCCACTTTAATCCAAACAAACAAGAAAACAAAAAAAGGTTATTAAACTGTGTGTTTATTTTCAACAAAAACGCTCACAATTTTTTTTGGGGGGTGGGGGGGTATGACCCCAAAAAATACGACGAAAGGATCATGGCAGACAGGTTCATTGACCTCTTCAAAAGTCCCAAGAACTAAAAGAGCAGACCCTAAAGATCATTTACTAGAATAATCAGACTCCAAAATGTTCCTGGAACTTCACGGTTCAAGGTTGCTGGACCGTTAAAAAAGTCCCAAGAATAACAAAAATAGAATATATACACTGTGTATATGGCGGAAAACAGACAAGGCTGAAAAAGCAGTTTCGGCTCTTGCACTCCTCTATAAAATAAACTGCCGTATTTTAAGCCAAAAGAACTGTTGTGTTTGATAGAACAATGTCTATATGCTGCCATAGCAGATTCATGGTGCATTAAGCCCCCGAACTATTTTTAATTTGTCCGTTTTACCCTGGAAACCCCCGTTTACAGACGTCGTCGCGCAACCGCTTTTGTTTCAACCCAGCCATAAAACGAAGGTAATTAGATTTATTATTTAAAATGTCATGTTTAGCTTAGAATAATTCATTGATGTCTAATATTTCGTAAAAAAAGCGTGGCGTGGCTCAGTGGTAGAGTAGTTGTCCCCCAACCCAGAGGTTGTGGGTTCGATTCTCTGCCCTGATCAACTCGCCTAAGTATCATCGAGCAAGATACTGAACCCCACATTGCTCCTGGTGCTGCGTCACCAGTAGGTGGATGGCGATGTAGTGTAAAGCGCTTTGAGCGCCTTGCAAGGTGGAAAAGCGCTATACAAGTAGAACACAATTTACTAGGGTTGTTCCGATCATGTTTTTTTCTCCCGATCCGATCCCGATCGTTTTAGTTTGAGTATCTGCCAATCCCGATACTTCCCGATCCAATTGCTTTTTTTCTCCCGATTCAATTCCAATCATTCACGATAATTTTTCCCAATCATATACATTTTGGCAATGCATGAAGAAAAAAAATGAATAAAACTCGGACGAATATATACATTCAACATACAGTACATAAGTACTGTATTTGTTTATTATGACAATAAATCCTCAAGATGGCATTTACATTATTAACATTCTTTCTGTGAGAGGGATCCACGGATAGAAAGACTTGTAATTCTTAAAGGATAAATGTGACTTTGTATATTGTGACTAAATATTGCCATCTAGTATATTTGTTGAGCTTTCAGTAAATGATACTGTAGCCATTTAACTTCTGCCAAAATGCATGATGGGAAGTGCAACCATGACTGTGCGTAGTGGTACCAATTGATATATCTTCTCTGCGTTGGAAAATAACATAGGGTGTTAAGAAAAAGATCAATAACTACTTTTCTTCCCCACATTGCTTCCCACGATGTTTCTAATCGTAGGGAGGGGTATTTTAAGGCTTTAGCCAATTAAAAAAAAGGCTCCAAAGGCTGTCAAAATTCACTCTACTCATTTTACGCTGCCATTACATTTTAATGTGATAAATTTGATAACCCTACTTTAAGCCTAAACTAAAGCCTCTGGATGAGTGTAACATATTATGTCTGTAACGTTAAATACAATTAGAAAACGATTTAATTAAAACAAAATATATATATATATATTAAAGGCATGTCCGATATTTTTTTGCCGATTCCGATACTTTGAAAATGACGTGATCGGACCCGATTGATCGGCATCTCTGCCATTTACCATTTTAAAAAAAGACTTTAAAAAATTATTCACTCACATATTTTAAACTTTTAAACAAATGACGTCACAATGAAAAAAATGGCGTCTGTAAAAAAAGTCGCGGATATCTACATCATAACTATCGCTTAATTGTATTTTTTCTGTTAGTCGCATTTTCCCCAATATTTTAGATAAATAATCGATCCGGACAACAACCAAAAAAAAGTTTAAAAGGGTAAATATATGAAAAAGAATCTCGACCACTCCTTGATGTCTGCGATTCCTGCATCGCGGCCCTTGTTATATTACC
The DNA here is from genome assembly GCF_030265065.1 of Corythoichthys intestinalis. NCBI lineage: Eukaryota > Metazoa > Chordata > Actinopteri > Syngnathiformes > Syngnathidae > Corythoichthys > Corythoichthys intestinalis. The sequence goes on along the minus strand of NC_080403.1, from coordinate 44,345,442 downwards.
ATGTTTCACCCATACAATCCCAAAAAATTCCAGCTGTGGCCATTCACAGCTGTGTCTTCACACTCAGTGATACATGTTACATAGTTTTCTGGATCGAAATGAGGTAAGTACGCGATAATATCTATATGAAAAAAATTCATGGTGTCTGTAATTCTGCTCTCGCGTGCTCTCACCTCCAGATAGGGTTTTGCTGTTTAAAACATTTTTTTTTTTAAATGCCCTCCTGTTCAAACTTTTTCTTCCCCCAGAAAATTGAAAATGTAAGCTTTCTAAAGACGTATCACACATGCAAATCGGACAATTTTGAATGTTGGCCAAATTGAGGGTCTCGGAGCGGAACTTCAAGTCACCTGAGTGTTTTCTGCCATATATTGATATATACCACACAATTATCTGGACCTAAAGACTTATAACCAAAAGGTTCCTGGACCTCTTCAAAATTTCCAAGAACGGAAAGATCAAACCCCAAAATGTGAAAAATTAGGTGCCGAAAGTAGCTAAAACTAAGAGACCAGACCCCAAATGTTCCCGAACCAAAAGAAAAACTTATCAGACCCCAAAAAATGAACTAGATTAGGGCAACCTCTAACAATCAAAGAGCCGTTTCGAATCAATGGCCACAGAAAAGATGAAGGAGAAACTGGGAGCTGCGCGCACATATTGACGTTTGAACTGAGTTCGATTGTTACGAATACATACTAGTCCTTCTCAAAAAATTAGCATATTGTGATAAATTTAATTATTTTCTGTGATGTACTGATAAAAATTAAGACTTTCATATATTTTAGATTCATTACACACAACTGAAGTAGTTCAAGCCTTTTATTGTTTTAATATTGATGATTTTACATTACAGAAAATAATGAACTTTCTCACTATGCTAATTTTTTGAGAAGGACTATAGCAGGGGTTCCCAACCTATTCCACTAAGGCACACTGTGGGTGCAGGATTTCATTCTTACCAAACAAGATGACAACACTTTTTCCCCAATCTGGTGTTTTACAAGTGCAATCAGTTGATTGCAGTCAGGTGTGGCTTGTTTTAGCAGAAGCCTCATTGGTTCAACTGTCTCTGCTGGATCGGCTGGAACAAAAACCAGGACCCACAGTGTGCCTTGAGGACTGGGTTGAAAACCCCTGGACTATAGTATATACTGTGACCATGTGGCGCATTGTATTAAAAGGCGCAAATTCATTTTCAGGTCGTTCTTGTATTTAACACACAAGGCGCACCGCATTATTGGGCGCATGAAAAACATGCCCTAGTGTTTTTTAATGTAGCGGGACCAAAACTGAGTTCAATTGTACTTTTTAAAGAATTGAACTAAGTAGTCATATCAATCTTAATCCACTAATACATCCATCCTTATCTTCTGTATCCGGACAGCTAGGCTAGGTCTCCATTAAACACGGCAGGTTCCCTCGTCGTTTTTTAGTCAGTCTTCTTTCGTCTCCTCCTCAGAAATGTCAGCTTTGGCACAAGCACGAACAGTGCAAGCAGACACCTTAGCCAAGGAACCACAATCCATTCGCAAATTGTTGCGTAACTCGCCCGGTGCTGCCTCCCAGTATTTGTAAAGCTGTGTTCGCCATTCCTCATGCATTGCTCCCACGCCGCTCTCGTAACTTGACTTTGAACGCCTGGTTTAAACTGACGTCCAACGGTTGGAGTTCCTTCGTCAAGCCTTCCGGAATGATGGCAAGATGAGATTGCCGCGCATGGAGTCGCAGACCAACAGGGATGGTGACGCATAGAAAAAAAACCTCCAGTCGCTTGACGTTCACTTCCCTCAGCCACTCTCTCATCTTCTCGTCCATCCAGCCCTTTTGATTGGCCTTCACGATGACTTCGGTGGGAAACCTTTCTTTAGGCAGTGTCTTCATGGGCGGAGTTTGACTTTTGGGGCAGGGGGGCACAACATGTTGATGACCCCAAAACGCAGTGTCAGCAATGAAATTAACTTAGAATATTTATAATAATAAGTTGAAAATTAGCGTTTTTTTGTTTCCCATCATTCTTGAGCAGAATTCTAAATCGGGCTGCTTAGGCAATACTTTTCGCCAAGATCGTCCTCAATTGAATATGGTTCCCCCACCGGTGTCGTGCCAATGTAATTACCCCCGTCAAAAATTGTATCCCCTGCGCGGAGCCATATGGAGGTAGATTTGTGTCTTCATTATTCGGTCAAAAAAAAAAAAAAGTGTTAGAATTAGGGCTGTCAAAATTATCGCGTTAACGCGCTGTAATTAATTTTTTAAATTAATCACGTTAAAATATTTGACGCAATTAACGCACATGTCCCGCTCAGAAAGTATTCTGCCTTTTGGTAAGTTTTACAGCAAGGCTTTTTGTGCTGTCCAACAGCGAACTCTTATGGTCGCTTTGCGACATGGTTTATTGTTTTCTTGCCAGTTCATTATGGCTGCACGACGTCTCGGGCTGATAATGTTGTGCTTATATGATCCTTGGACAAGATTTGTCCGTAAGTATGGTTGTTGTAAAGAATGTACATATTATGTTAGTAAGCGAAATGTTATATTTTTGTATGAGACGCTTTATGTTTAGTGAACCTGTATAGCGTGCTAAGCTAACGTTGTTGCTAATGCAATGCTTGTGTACTTTTTTTTTGTAGTTTTACGACGGTCTAAAGAGGACAATGGTTTGAGGCCATTTTATTAATAAATCAGATGAAAAAGGAAGAAGTCTAATTATTAAGGCGTCGTTCACTAGCTGTCTAGCTTTGGAAAAAGTAGACGCTTCGGAGTGAGGACAGCATAGACAGATTTAAATGACAGTAGAGTGAAATGCCCACTACAGTCCTAATGTACCGTATGTTGAATGTATATATATCCATCTTGTGTCTTATCTTTCCATTCCAACAATTTATTTTACAGAATACATATATATAATTTGCAGAAAAATATGGCATATTTTATAGATGGTTTGAATTGCGATTAATTGCGATGAATTACGATTAATTAATTTTTAAGCTGTAATTAACTCGATTAAAAATTTTAATCATTTGACAGCCCTAGTTTGAATACAAAAATACATTTGAAACAAAAAAAAAGCATTTGAAAGCTACTTTTCTTTGATTTTTTTTTTTTTTTTTTTTTTTTTTTTGATTGAAGCAACTTTTTTGATTGAAATAATGTTTTGCGTTTGGACCACATTTTGACTAGGACATTTGTGAAAAATAAGTTGCATCAAACAAAAAATATATATTTTCAAATGAAAAATCTCAAAAAAGAAAAATTTCAATCAGAAAAGTTTTTGAATGCGAAAAAATATTTGAGACTCAAATATTTGCATTCGAACACCTAATTTCTAATTTAAAAAGTTTGATTTTAGCAATCCTTTTTGTTTTTGGGCCATATTATTGGTAGGACATTTGTGTCTAAATCATTCAATCCCCCAAAAGTTGCTTCAATACCCCCAAAATATTTTCAAACAAAGAAAAAAATCATTTGAAAAATAAAATTGCCCTCCTGTAATTTTTTTTTTTTTTAATAATATGCAAGGCAAATAACCGTCTAAGGTGCTAGTCACATGATCTGTTCGAAAAATATTTTTGACCCATTATAAAAATTTCTTTAGTTCATCTCATTCATTTTTGTTGTTTGCGCTAATGCTTCACAACTTTTATACATATATAGGAAAGTCATTTGCATGCAATGACACTTTTCGGCCACCGGGGGCGGGCTGCCCCCCATTAAACTCCGCTTATGAGTGTCTTCCTCTTAAAAATCTTCATAGGTGGCAGTTTCATTTTGTTTCGCGTAGGTGATAGCCTAGAGTTTGAACAGGGCTTCATAAGCGTCTCTTCGCAGTAGACACCCATTTCGAAGGTACTTCGCCAAAACAATGTTGTTTAGCCTAACGCATACACTCGAGCGTTACAGCTACTGGGGGCATGCCTCCTTTCAAAAATTGCTCAGCCAGTCAGTCACATTTTGGTACTCGGTCCACACAATAAGCGTGCCACATTATTAGGTGCAAAGAATTTTTTTTTTTTTTTTTGGTGTGTGTTATGGTCATGAAAATACAGTATATATTAGGGATGCAACGATATAGTTAAGTCACGTTTCGGTACGATTTTCGATACGATTCAATACATTTAATGCTCAAACAAAAAATACAAGTGTGTGTGTTTTTTTTTGTTTTGTTTTGTTTTTTTAATTTTGCTAACAAGCAAAAATAACGCCATCATATAAACATGCATTATAGTGCATAATATTTATGTGCTTCTTACTAATCTGAAGAAATTTTGTATAAAAGCGCTGAGAACAATCTTTGCTGTTTGTAAAGTAACGGGGAACACTGTTGATTGCTACTGGTCTCTTAGCAGGTATGTTTACCACATGAGCAAAACATCCTATTAGTGGTCCGAGTCCATCTGTGTTACGTACTGAATTAACATCTGCAGCATTATCTATAGTTACTGGTATGGATTGATTTGGTCTGCTTAACTTCCATTCAGTCATGTTGGTTTTTAATTCATCGATGTAGTATATGGACTACTACCGTAATTTCCTGAATATAACGCGTACTTTTTCCCCCAAAATCAACTTGTAAAATAATGGTGCGCATTATAAACAGGTACATGGATGGAGACAGAAATATATATATATTACATATATATATATATGTATATATATATATATATATATATATATATATATATATATATATATATATAAAGCGATTTTTTTTTTTTTTTTATTGACACGCCCACGTTGTGTTGAAGAAACGTATGGGGCGACCCGTTGCCGACCATTACGGTACGTGACGTCACCATTTTGTTTCGGTAATACTTCACTCGAGTCGGCCGAATGATTTCGTCTGTGTTAAATTCAGCTTTTTTCACTCTTCATAAAGCACAGAATTTAGTTTCTTGAACTCATTTGAGTCAGCGTTTATTGCAGCTCCGCAACTCGGACCATAACCAACGTAACCCCACAGACTTCCTGTGTCCGTCAACTATATCTGTCCCTCGGGAAACTCAAACCCAAATAACAATAGTTCCTATTGTTACTGTCGTGTCGACAGCGATGAGCTCTCACGGATTTCCGACTAACGTTCTCACTTTCATTTTACCGTATCAATCCATGGAAGAAACATTTATTCATCATGATGAAACGAGCAAGTTATACAGCAGCCTTTAAAAGAAAAGTCACATCTGTTTTGTTTTCTCCTAGATTCTGGTAAGTTGGAGAAGTTGTCAAATCATATTATTACCAAAAATATTGTCAGTTTATGGTAATGTTTTGAACTACCAATGTGCTATGCTTGTGCTGTGTTTCACCAGTCAGTAAAATGACATTTCTGTATCTGTACATGAGCTCTGTTTTCTTGTATTCTTCTATTTATTGGTGCTAAAATTAGGGTGCGCGTTATACACGGGTACAATAATTTCCCCTAGATTTTACAAGTAAATTTGGGGTGCGGGTTATACGCGGGTGCTATTTGGGAAATTACGGTAGTATATGATCTCTGGGCTCACGCAGCCAATGGCATGGGACTTGGGGGGGAGGGGGGGGACGCTAACGTAGCATATCTAGGTTGCTATTTGATGATATCTAGTGTGTGCGCGCGAGTGTTGTCGGGCATTAAAAAAAGTTGACAAACGCCACAGAAAAGTCACGTCTGCTCATTACTGCACAACACCAGCATTTGACAATCGACTTTCATAAACAGGAGTTTGAAGTACAGCGCTCTTAATTTGCCACTCAATATTCATCATGTAACCGTGAGATAGCTCTGTCATCCCGGGTTGTACAGCTGTCTATTGTTAAAGCGAGGTTGTTCGTAGCAGCCAAGTGTTAGGCAACAATATATATGCCGACTTTGTTATAAGTATCCGTAAAGACAGTCTTTTTCAAATATGTACGAGTGGGGATAGCATATCAGCTCACCCAAAATACTGTCATACAACGGATCTGTACGACATTGAAAGTTTCTGTCTTCATGAGCAATGATCTTCGTGCGCTACACCTCCCACCTTTCAAGCAGTTTAGGCGAGGAGGGGGGCTGCTCGCGGCAGGGTTTATTTTTTTCAAGGCAAAGCTGCGACAGACATTTTAGCGAGAGACACGACTAAAATAAATTCGGAAAATACATTCTGGGAGCTTTTAATTCGGATCAAATGTTTTTGTCTATTGAATCGAAGAGGGCGTATCGAACGGTTCAATATAAAACCGAGTATTGTTGCATCCTTAGTATATATGGCGGAAAACACAGACATGACTGAAAAAGCAGTTTCTGCTCTTGCACTCCTCTTTAAAATAAACTGCTGTATTTTAAGCCAAAACAACTGTTGTGTTTGATAGAACAATATGTCTATATGCTGCCATAGCAGATTCATGGTGCATTAAGCCCCCGAACTATTTTTAATTTGTCTGTTTTACCCTGAAAACCCCCGTTTACAGATGTCACGCAACCGCTTTTTTTTCAACCCAGCCAGAAAACGAAGGTAGTTAATCATATTTATTATTCAAAATGTCTGTCATTTTTAGCTTAGAATCATTAATTGATCTCATTTTTCATTTAAAAAAATAATAAAATAAAAATAAAAAAAGACTTTAAAAATTATTTATTCACATATTTTTAAACTTTTAAACAAATTATGTCACAATGAAAAAAATGTCTTCTGTAAAAAAAAGTCAGGTATCTACCTCATAACTATGGCTTAATTGTATTTTTTTTGTTACTGTCGCATTTTCTCCGACATTTTAGATGATAAATAATCGATCCAAACACAGAAAAATTGAAAAAAAAAATTTTAAAAGGGTAAATATATGAAAAAGAACATCTCTACCACTCCTTGATGTGAGCGAGTTCTGCATCGCGACCCTTGTTGTATTGCCATGTTTCCCCCCAAAATCCAGCTGTGGCCATTTACAGCTGTGTCTTGACACTCAGTGATTCATGCTACATGGAGTTTTTGGGTCTAAACAAGGTAAGTTAGCCATAACATCTCGTTGAAGTCATGGTGTCTGTAATTCTGCTCTCGCCTCCAGATAGGGTTTTGCTGTTTAAAAAACATACTTTTTAAAATGCCCTCCTGTTCAAAATTTTTCTTCTCCCAGAAAATTGAGATTTTAAGCTTTCCAATGAAGTATCACACATGCAAATCGGACAATTTTGAAATTTGGCCAAATTGGGGCTCTCAGAGCGGAACTTCAAGTCACCTGAGTGTTTTCCGCCATATACATATACAGTATATAGACCCTACCCACGTGACGTCACAACTCAGTCCTCCTGACTGGTACCGCCCAATTGTCCGTCAACACATCGTGTTTACCTGTTACGGCTACGTACATTCCTCCTATTTACGGCGTGTTTTTCTGCTCGTTAACATTAATAATCAAAATGGTGAAGGCGTGTGTGGCGGTCGGTTGCAATAACAGAGAAGATAGACGGAGAGACTTGAAGTTCTACCGGATTCCGAGAGACCCGGAGAGGAGAGAGCAAGATGTGCTGCTGCAGTTCGACGAGAAAACTGGGCTCCAAACGATTACCACAGATTATGTAGTAGTCATTTTATATCTGGTAAAATGCATTTAATATATATTTAGAGGGTTTTGGGCTGACAACCACAATTAAGATCATTGCTAGGCTAATCGCCGACAACATACACGTATGTATGTAGTGAGAGTGCTATCGCTAAACCATATAAACATCAAAAGCCCTAGCTCCATTGACAAATGACATGAAATACATTAGACTTGACAGTGGATGTTAGCAAGAACAAAAGATTTTGAATTGAAAATTTCGTAACTCACCTTTCCAAGCACAAGATAGATTCCTGCTGAATTTTTGTGGACGAGGACCTGTTTCACCCAACCAGCAACGAAGTATTTATAAGCCTCCAAGCTCCTGAAGTTTTTCAAATTTTCGTGAGAATAGGCTGATTTTGTGTGGACAAGATAGTTGTACATATCAGGGTAGCTAGCAGATGTCAGGCAAATACAGCGGAGACAGCGGGTCGAAAAACATCGATTTAGGCATCAAATGTGGATCTGGCGAATGGATAAACTGAAGCTTTTCCACATAACGCCTTTTATGCAACGCATCAAGTGAGTTTACGGCATCCGAAAGCACCGGGTCTTCCATGAAATGCATTATAAGTTGCTCGATCAATTGAGACCATTGATAATACAGACATAAAATGACGGACAAGGGGGCGGAACAATACAGCGATCACGTGATTTTGTGACGTCGGTGGGTAGGGTCTATATGAGGCGATTGCTCTAAGACCGCAAGAGAAGCTCGGCTTCCCCTAAAATATAAAAAATAAGTGATCAAACGAAAACTTGTTTGCACATGTCATTGACTAAATATGCGCTCAACTTTCGTTAAGAATTAGCTTCTTATCACCGGTTATGATGCAGCTTGCTTTTCATTCATTCATGCAACTTCACAGTCTTTTAAACAGTGTGGATGCTGTGCATCTCCTGAGTTGACAACATTGTTCCACTACAGCGAAACAAGACGAACCATTGGCTAAAGGCTGGGTTTATCCATCAGACGCAGTACGTCCCGGGGGCTCTATGGGCAGTGGGTGGGGCTCGGCTGGCCCGGACGCTCTGGTTTTCTGCATGATGATTGGATGAGCTGAGGCTAAATACCTGAATTCCTTTTTTGATAACGAAATGAGCGAAGAAGTGACTTTGTCGTATTAAAGACTTTTTTCAATTTTCATTATGAGTTGAACTTGAAACTTCCCTAATCAACCTAGGGACGCTTTGTTAAAAACTAGCGAAAAATTCATCCTTTTTCTCGTGTTTTTTTTCTACTGTAGCTGCTTGTATTTTGGAGACTTGTGCCACTCTAGTTTCTTTTCTCTACCGAGCAGCAAGTGCCGCTAAGCCCCTCCGCAGTCACAAAGCATTCACAGGCGGACACACTTTGAGGTTCCCCTCATTGAAAGACCAGCATCTGCCACTGATATGTATGTATGTATGGATGGATGTACATGTATATTTATGTAGCGGGTGCATATTGTGGCTAGAGCTGCTAGCCTGGGCTTTTGGCCTAGCGGCTGGCGCTTTCGAGTCCTGACTTGGATGAGGGTGATGGATCACGTCATATGGCGCGGCTCCATACAGACCGGCTACATACACTCACCTGCCACTTTATTAGGTACACCTGTCCAATTGCTTGTTAACACTTAATTTCTAATCAGCCAATCACATGGCGGCAACTCAGCGCATTTAGGCATGTAGACATGGTTTAAGACAATCTCCTGCAGTTCAAACTGAGCATCAGTATGGGGAAGAAAGGTGATTTGAATGACTTTGAACGTGGCATGGTTGTTGGTGCCTGAAGGGCTGGTCTGAGTATTTCAGAAACTGCTGATCTACTGGGATTTTCACGCACAACCATCTCAAGGGTTTACAGAGAATGGTCCGAAAAAGAAAAAATATCCAGTGAGCGGCAGTTCTGTGGGCGGAAATGCCTTGTTGATGCCAGAGGTCAGATGAGAATGGCCAGACTGGTTCGAGCTGATAGAAAGGCAACAGTGACTCAAATAACCACCCATCACAACCAAGGTAGGCAGAAGAGCATCTCTGAACGCACAGTACGCCCAACTTTGAGGCAGATGGGCTACAGCAGCAGAAGACCACGCCGGGTGCCACTCCTTTCAGCTAAGAACAGGAAACTGAGGCTACAATTTGCACAAGCTCATCAAAATTGGACAATAGAAGATTGGAAAAACGTTGCCTGGTCTGATAAGTCTCGATTTCTGCTGCGACATTCGGATGGTAGGGTCAGAATTTGGCGTCAACAACATGAAACCATGGATCCCTCCTGCCTTGTATCAACGGTTCAGGCTGGTGGTGGTGGTGTAATGGTGTGGGGAATATTTTCTTGGCACTCTTTGGGCCCCTTGGTACCAATTGAGCATTGTTGGAACGCCACAGCCTACCTGAGTATTGTTGCTGACCATGTCCATCCCTTTATGACCACAATGTACCCAACTCTGATGCTACTTTCAGCAGGATAATGCACCATGTCATAAAGCTGGAATCATCTCAAACTGGTTTCTTGAACATGACAATGAGTTCACTGTACTCAAATGGCCTCCACAGTCACCAGATCTCAATCCAATCCAATCCAATCCAAGCATCTTTGGAATGTGGTGGAACGGGAGATTCGCATCATGGATGTGCAGCCGACAAATCTGCACCAACTGTGTGATGCCATCATGTCAATATGGACCAAACTCTCTGAGGAATGCTTCCAGCACCTTGTTGAACCTATCCCACGAAGAATTGAGGCAGTTCTGAAGGCAAAAGGGGGTCAACACGTTATTAGCATGGTGTACCTAATAAAGTGGCCGGTGAGTGTATATACAACCCGAAGCAAAAAGTATGGAATCACCAGTCTTGGACGAGCACTCACTCAGACATTTTATTATGTAGAACAAACTGAGGTAAAAAGCTTGAAAAAAATAATTAGTTCAAAAGTGCAACTCTTTAGCATTCAGAAACACTAAAAGAAATGAATAAAAAATATTGTCGTGGTCAGTAGAGGTTCGCAAATTTTCCGATTCTTAGATTATTCGCAATTCGGCCGTGGAAGATTCGAGAACAATTCACAAACATCCATGTTCCGATTATTGAAATATGCCAAGTAAAGCCGAAGTACAACACGCTCAGCGCGCCGCGCGGTCTTCGGGACGCAATGAGGAACGGAGCGAGAGTAGCTAAACATTATGCTTGTCATTACCCGGCCCCTCGGGTAATGCCGATGCTCAACTCACGGCTCTAGCTCGACTCATGCCACGAGATGAAAAAACACAACAACATACCTGACTGCTGCCGAAAAGCTGCTCCAAAGTGCATCCACATAATGTTACGGTAGATATCATTTATATAGGACTAGATGCAATATAGATTCGGTAGCGTTAGCAGCACATCTACAGAAAGCTAGATGCGGGCGTTAGTAAACGGCCGCCATCTTAAAGTAGCACACTTCCCTGCAAGGCTGTTGTAGCGAACTTAATAAACTTTTTATCTAAAATACTCCTAAATCGGTAAAATATTGACTTGAATCTATCTTTAAAATAGTTTTAAAACTTTCACATGTCGAAAGTAGACAAAAGGAAAATTATGGAATAACAGGAGCAATTTTAACAACTTTAACGGTTGATTCACAACATTAAATTGAATGTAGTTTAAAGCTGCTGATACAGAATGGGGATGGGAGTTTTTTATTTACTGTTATTTTTGTATATTTGTTTACTGTTATATGTTAACGTGATACTGAAATTGTAGTTTGGTTTAGCCTGAGACTATTTTTGAATAATTTTGGAACTAATGTACAAAACAAAAAAAACAACAACAAAAAAAGGAGGGAGGGTGCATCAATAATCGTTTTATAATCGAATCGGAGACTGAATCGTAATCGAATCGTTAGGTGCCCAAAGACTCCCAGCTCTAGTGGTCAGTAAATGTTACTTTTATAGAGCAAGTGCAGGGAAATATAGAATCACTCCATTCTCAGGAAAAATATATGGAATCATGAGAAACAAACAAAGAAATAACAGTCAAAACACATCTCTAGTATTTAGTTGCACCACCTTTGGCTTTTATGACAGCTTGTAGTCACTGAGGCATAGACTTGATGAGTGATAAACAGTATTCTTCATCAACTTGGTGCAACTCTCTTTGATTGTAGTTGCCAGATCATCCTTGCAGGTCGGAGCCTTGCTGTGGACCTCCCCCCCCCCCAATTTCCACCACAGGTTTTTATTAGGGTTGACATCTGGGCTATTTGCAGGTCATGACATTGACTGGACGAGTCTTTCTCCAAAGAATGCTATTACAGTTTTAGCTCTGTGGGATGAATCATTGTCATCTTGGAGAATGAAAACATTTTCAATTGAAGGGATAAGAAAGCTGTCTAAAATTTCAATGTGAACTTGTGTATATATTGAAGATTTAACCACAGCCATCTCCCCAGTGCCTTTGCCTAACATGCAGCTCCAGACCATCAAGGACTGAGGGAATTTTGATGTTTTCTTCAGGCAGTCATCTTAGTAAATCTCACTGGAACGGCACCAAACAAAAGTTCCAGCATCACCTTGTCCAATGCAGATTGACTCATCACTGAAAAAAAAACCTTCATCCAGTCATTCACAGTCCATGTTTGCCTCTCCTTAGCCTATTGGAGTTTTCTTCTTTTTTGTTTAAGTGTCAATGATGGTTTCCTTTTTCCTTTTCTGTATGAAAATCCCATTTCCTTTAGGCGATTTTGCACAGTTGTCACATACCTTGACTCCATCTTCCTCCCAGTTCTTCATTTGTCTTGTTGTGCATCTCCTGTTCTCAAGACATATGGCCTTTAGTTGTTTGTCATGGCGTTTGGATGTCTTCCTCGGTCTACCAGTACGCTTAACTTTAACAGCCTTGCCATGCTGTTTGTACTTGGTCCAACTGACTGAACAGCCCACATCTTTGGCAACCATACATGTAGCATTACCTTCTTCAAGAAGTTTGATAATCCTCTCCTTGGTCTCAAGAGACATCTCTCTTGTTGGAGCCATGATTCTTGTGAATCCACTTGGTCCAGCAGCCCTCCAAGGAGTGATAACTGCACCGTTTTTAACTGCTGACTAACGAGCAGCTCTAATCTGAGGCAGGGGCCCAATTAAGGAAAGGAAATTCACTGGGTGAGTCTATTTTCTCCTGAAAATGGAGTGATTCCATATTTCTTCAGAATGGAGTGATTCTACATTTCCCTGCACTTGCTCAATAAAAATAACATTTACTGACCACCACAATGTTTTTATTCATTTCTTTTAGTGTTTCTGATCGCCAAGGAGTTGCACTTTTGAACTAATTCATTATTTTTTCAAGCTTTTTATCGGAGTTTGTTCCCCATGATAAAATGTCTGAGTGAATGCTCGTCCGAGACTGGTGATTCCATACTTTTTGTTTCGGGTTGTATATGTCACCAGCTATGGAAAGTCACAGTTAAAACTTGAGAAGTGTACCCACAAGTCTTTGCACCTGTGAATGGCGCTTGGACTTGTGGGTACACCTTCTCAACTACAAATATTCAATTATTGCCCCCCCAACGACAGGGATGGATGTCCAATTCATTTCAACTGTGAGGACTGGCTCATGTTTCAGTGCTGTTGACATGGCTTCAAGTACATTCGCCCTTCCCAAACTAAATGGGATTCAACGTCTAGCGTCATCAACAGCAGCCAAACCTTTACCCCATTAAACTCATTTAAATGTAAAAATGCTACAATTCAGTTCAAATCAGGAAAAACAATTTACTTGTGTGTGTAAATGTGAATGATTTCACTCTCCTTTGAATAAAACCAGTTTTATTTATACATTTATTTGAACGCAAAAACAACAAACTCGCCCAGCCTGATGACTGTGGTGGTCAATTTGTCTTTTCCGAGTCGACGACAAGCAAACAAATGTATATTTAACATCCGCTAGTTATATCGGCAGCTTTTAAAAAATGGCCGCCAACTTTAAACGGAGACAGAAATAAGTTACATAAATGACCAATAAGAGGGTAAAACGCTAAATGTAGTAACTTGAGTGGCCGCCGGAATGGGCGAAATGACCAATGAAAACGTTGGAAAAGCCCCCCACGGCGACCGTAATCGTTTCAGGCACTTGGGTCGAAACGACGGGCGCCGATTGGTCGACTCTGCGGGTTTAGCTCCGCCTACTTTCACCTCATGCCTCTGCTGGTCACTTCTTCCGGTTTCTTGTTTTTTTCTTCTTCTCCTGGGGCGGCGGGGCTTGTTGTTTGGGGGGTTGTTCTTGCTGTTGTAGTTGTTGTACTTCCTGTAACAGCTTGATGGCAGCCATGTTGGTAGGCTCCACCTCCAGCAGTTCTTTCAGGTCCTGTATGCAACCGGTCATGTTCTGGAGACAAAAGTTGAGATGAGTGGATGACTGAGTACGTTTCAGGGTTTTCAAGAACCAAGCCAATACAAGGGTAATGAGGTATTTGATTATTTAGTTATTTAAAATGTATTGATTTATTTCAGCATATATGTTTTTTAGTTTATTCCAATCGTTATTTAAATATTTGTTTTCATCATTTATTTTCATGCAATAGTTTCATTTGTATGTAATTTGTTATTTAAACATCGATTTATATTTTATTTCCGTTTTCAACATTTAGATATTTCCATTTTTGTTTTAATTTATTTCAATTTATAGATAAATGTTATATTTCTCTTTTTTTAATGTTTTCATTTATTCAGTTTATATTGACATTAATTTTTGTATTATTTAAATTTGTATTTACTTTAACATGTATTCTAACCTGTATTTAAATTTTTATTTTGACATTTTTATTTCAATATTTAATTATTTGTTATTATTTCCAGTTCATTTTTATTTCAACTTTTGATTATTTCAACTTTTATTTCAATATGAAATTATTTTAATTTGTGTGTATTTTTTATATTTCTAATGTATTTTTTATCGTAATTTGTTTTAATTTTTATTTCAACTTATATTTCTTTTAATTATTTTTCCGTTTTAATTTTGCTTTTTTCATATTTATTTAAATATCAATTTCAATTAGTATTTTTTCCACATTTGTTGATTTATTTCAGTATGTATTTCGATTTTAGGTTATTGATTTAATTTTGTTTTATTTGATTTTTGGTTGATTTTAATTTCAACATTTATTTATTTTACCTTTAATCTCTCCATTTCTATTTATATCGGTTTTTATGTATTCCCACTTTTGTTTTTTACAATTATTTCAACATTACCATTTCAAATTATTTAATTATATATTTTAGTTCTTTGCATTTCTTAATTTGGCTTTGTATTGACTGGATGGCGGGTCACCTTGAGCTCCTTGTAGGCCTGTGCACGTCGGTAGAGCGCCTTGACGTTGACGCCGTCCAGGGCTAGGGCCGCGTCGCAGTCACCGACGGCGTCGCGGTAGCGCTTAAGCGCCAGGTAGCACAACGCCCTGTACCAGCGCACACAAACACAGGTTAGTGTCGACATCAGCGGCGTCCGGTGTTGCCAACCCACCGGTTAGTGAAGGCGGCAGCTTCTTTGTCGTGGCACAGAATGCTCTGCGTGTACTTGTCGACGGCGCGGGCATGATCGCCCTTCTTGACCAAGGCGTTGCCTTCTTCCTTGAGCGCCTTGGCTCGCCGTGCGTCGTTGGTCGAGGCGTCCCCCGTGGCGCCGTTGTGCCGCGGGGCAGCTTGGCTCATCTTTTCGCGGACCGCCAGGGGGACCACTGGGATGGCGGGGAGCTTCTCGCGCCATGCCGGACCGTCCACCTCTGTCAGCGCTTTTGTCATCCTGCGGAACATTAGAAAAGTGGGGGAGGGAAAAAAAAGCATTTTTTTTTTTTTTTACCTGCAAATGACGAGTTGCCTTTGGTTATTTCTGGTCAAGTTACACATTCATTAATAAGCACAGCCACTTTTAAATAAACTAGATTATCTATTTTGATACATTTAATTTTCAAATTCATTCAACATGTACAAATAGATTGACTTTTATTATATTTATTACATAATCTATTATTTTGATTACAATTATCAAATTATTGATTTATTTATTTAGGGTTTTTATTTTGTTCCGTGTCAAAATTCATTTATTTCCATGTTAATTTAAATACTTCAGCATTTTCTGATTTAAACATTTATTTTTACTGATATTTCAACTTTTATAAAATTAAACATTTATCTATTAAATTATTTCATTAAGAATTCATTTCAGTTTATTCATCTTGTCAACATTTTTTTGTGTCTCTATTTATGGAAATATTTACTCCAACATTTATTTCAACATATATTTGTTTCTATTTTTTATTTACTTATCTTTTTCAACATTTCACTTTTTATTACATTTCTAAAAAATATTTCAACATTCGTGTTTTTTAGCATTTGTTTAGCCATCCATTTACATCCAATTTTACTTCGCCGTTTTCACTTATTGTGGCGGGTTCTGGTCCCCATTAACCGCGAAAAACGAAGGATCCCTGTATTTCTGAAAAGCTTTAAGAAGCAGGACTCATTCCCACCACTCGTCGGGCCGGTGTTGTGCCGACACCGGCCGTCAGCTCAAATCCAAGCCGAAAATAACGCGTCTCCGGCGGACGACGGGAGCGATGTGAGGCGCCCCCTCCATCCGAGAGCATGCCGCTTAATTTGACTCAACAGTGTGTTTCTTCGTTTATATTACCGCTAAATACACAAGCTTGACGCCAATTTAACGGGAGCTTTTTTTTTTCATGGGAGATTTGGCTAGCTCTGGCAGTGTTCAACACAAGCTGCAACGAATGGCAGTAACTTTTTTATATCGCAAAATGTGAAAACGATTGAAACCATTACTCATCAAATTCAATCTGCTGGCAAATACAGGCAAGTGTGTATGCTGCGCTCTGGTCTGCCCCGGTGTGGATAAGGCCTGCTTTTTGTTTTTCGCAGCTTTGCAATGCAACCAAAGGCTCTCCGAGCACTCCATGCACAGTAAGGAGTGCGCGTGTTTGGAATAATGGAACGCAACTTGGGCCGATGATTGGTTCTTGTCAGCGAAGCATCTAGAAGGATTTGCTGACTGTGTTCTTAAGTGCTCAGTTTACGTACTAAGTTAATCACATGATGATAATAATAATTAAAACCTCCCGACCCCCCCCCCCCTCCTCCCAAAAAGAATTTCTCCTCGGATCTACGCAATTCACGTAAGTCGCCCTTTTTGACTTCAAAACGGCGAATTTCGCCGAAAGGTGAGAGATTTTCATGCCTGTTTATTAATTTGAACATACCGGTATATTAATGTATTTTATTCCCTTCTTTTCTTTAAACATTTATTTTTTTTGGTGTACTGTGTGGCATATTTTGATGGGGACTCTGGGTCGCCGCTCACCTGTTGGCTCCGTCGTGTGCCGCCGCTATGTTGGCGTCCAGCTGAAGGGCGGTCTTGTAGTCCACGTAGGCCTGGCGATAACGCTCCTGGGCCTCCGAGGCGGCGGCCCTCCGGAGCAAGGATTTGACGTTGAACGGTACCAACTCCAGAGAGCTGGCAGGAAATTGGGAGGGGCTTGTCAAATGACGTACTGAGTAACACTGCCACCGACGCGCTCGACGTTCAATCCATTTTGACTGGGAGAGGGCGAAGCTTCAATGGCAGACAATGAGGAAATACTCACATGTTGCAGTCCTTGAAACATTCGGCACAGTTTCCTTCTTTGAGGTAGCTAGCAGCGCGGTTGGAGTGCAAAACGCTCAAATCCTCCACATTTTTGGGATCTGGTGGAATAAGAGGCATTCAAACTTAACTCCTCAGTGCCTGAATTTACATTTAACAAATATACATCAAATAGCATTGGGAATACATAAGTGGATGAAAACGTGTTTTTGTGCCACGAAGAGTAAGCTAGGCGATATGTACCA
The DNA here is from genome assembly GCF_030265065.1 of Corythoichthys intestinalis. Taxonomy (NCBI): domain Eukaryota; kingdom Metazoa; phylum Chordata; class Actinopteri; order Syngnathiformes; family Syngnathidae; genus Corythoichthys; species Corythoichthys intestinalis. The sequence goes on along the minus strand of NC_080403.1, from coordinate 44,328,025 downwards.
TCGATCTCGTGAAAGGTACGATATATTTTTTTAGGGCTGTCAAAATTATCGCGTTAACGGGTGGTAATTAATTTTTAAAATTAATCACGTTAAAATATTTGACGCAATTAATGCACATGCCCCGCTCAAACAGATTAAACTGACAGCAGAGTGTAATGTCCGCTTGTTACTTGTTTTTTTGGTGTTTGGCGCCCTCTGCTGGCGCTTGGGTCCAACTGATTTTATGGCTTTCAGAACCATGAGTAAGGTGTAATTATTGACATCAACAATGGCGAGCTATTAGTTTATTTTTTGATTGAAAAATTTACAAATTTCAATAAAACGAAAACATTAAGAGGGGTTTTAATATAAAATTTCCATAACTTGTACTAACATTTATCTTTTAAGAACTACAAGTCCTTCTATCCATGGATCGCTTTAAGAGAATGTTAATAATGTTAATGCCATCTTGTTGATTTGTCGTTATAATAAACTAATACAGTACTTATGTACCGTATGTTGAATGTATATAGCCGTCTTGTGTCTTATCTTTCCATTCCAACAATAATTTACAGAAAAATATGGCATATTTTAGAGATGGTTTGAATTGCGATTAATTACGATCAATTAATTTTTTAACTCTATTAAAAATTTTAATCGTTTCACAGCCCTAAATTTTTTTCTTTGCACTTTGTTCTATTATCTACTTTATTACAGGTATTAATGGTAAGGTTAGGTATATGGTATGATTCAAATGTGTTTGGCTGTTGTTTTATTCCTGTTTTTCCCCAATTATAAAATTTAATGGCGTGACAGTAATGCTTGGAACAGATTAGGGCATTTGTAAAACGCGTCTCTATGAAGTTTTTGGGTTTACGAGACCGCTTCCGGAACCAACTAATGTCGTAAGTACAGGTAGCACTGTGCATGCATACATACATTTGTGAACTCATTGGCTGCCATTGACGATGCTCTGGCATCAAGGGGTTGATGCAAATAGCAATTATTTTTAATACGTCAAAATTGACTAAAAATAAACTTGTGAGTCTTTGAGCACATATAAGTATATAAGCATATAAGGCAGTTGCCCAGGACAGCAAATTGCTTCAGGGAAAACAAACGGCGGGAGAATGGGATAGGATACGCTTCCTGAACGGTTTCTAACATATGAAGTTACTTTCAGCGTAACACAATTGATAAATGAATGTCTCACGACGTTTAAGAATTTTAATATGAAAAGGTCCAAGCTCCCATGGGCTGCTTTCAGAAAGCGAAGAAAGGTGGTGGAGGAAAAAACGGGCCCAGAGCAGGTAGAGGTACTGTATGTCCATCATTGTCTTAAATAAAAGTGAAATCTACGGAACTCTCCCCAAGCAGCACAACAGAGTGGGGCAAAGGTTGTTGGTTTTATAATTAAATAAGTATATAGTCCAGATTAGGGCTGCAGCTATCGAATATTTTAGTAATCGAGTAATCAACTGAAAATTCTATCGATTAATCGAGTAATCGGATAAAACATATATTTTTAGGTGAAGAGCAATTATAAATATACGGGAGAAAACAAGACATTTCTTCTAATCTTGAACCATTTTCAGTCAATCAATGTCTTTATTTTCAATGTACCGTATATTGTTGAAAACAGCCAACAATTGCTTCTCAGATGTAACTAGAATAAAAAAAGACTAATTCACTGCTTTAACTCAAAAAACCTTTAGATCTTATTAAATATACCTAAAAATGCCGTTACGCTTGATAACACACATCACTTAAAAGTTAGGATTTTTTCCCGCGTGTTTCAATTGAATTTTTATTTGTGTCAAGCTATTTTAAAGTTCTATTCATTCATTTTCCATGCCGCTTCTTCCTCACGAGGGTCGCGGAGGTGCTGGAGCCTATCCCAGCTAACTACAAGCAGTAGGCAGGGTACACCCTGAACTGGTTGCCAGCCAATTGCAGGGCACAAGGAGACATACAACCATTCACGCACACACTCATACCTACGGACAATTTAGAGTGTTCAATCAGCCTACCATGCATGTTTTTGGGATGTGGGAGGAAACCGGAGTTCCCGGAGAAAACCCATGCACCCAACAAAGTTCTAGTTAAGTTTTAAGTTAGTCTAAACTGTAAGTCCTGATAGGATTTTGAGTTTTTGCAGTGTTCAAAATAAATGTATGATACGGGCTGTATTGGAGCACATTAGGGACCAGTGCTACTTGGTGTTTTATCCAGCACTGACTACTGAGCTAAAATTGATAGTTAGCATCATTGACTTTTTATTTTACACCCTCATCACTCCACAACGCTATGTTATGTTAAAGCCTGTATGTAAAACACGTTAGCCACGCATCGTAAGTGGTCATAATTAATAAAAACCTAGCCCTCCGCAGGGCTAACGTTACGTGAGCTGGTGACAGTTACATTAATTTATTAGCGCTTAGCGCTCTACTGCTCTAAGATGGCGGCTGTTTGCTAACGCTGCCCAGACGCGGCCAAGTCTGTCATAGCGCATCTAGTTCAACATACATGTGATCTCTATGAGACTCATCAGACGCTACCTGCTACCAACGTGGCATCGTGCGGGCTAGTATTTAGCAACGTCGGTGAAGTTTGTAGCGGCTGTCGGCTGCAGTAAGTTTTTTTTTTTTTTGCTTCTTCCTCTACGCACTTGACATCAGCGCATTGTCCCGCATTAAAAGTAGTCTGAGTAAAACGTGATGCTTAGAGCTGTCAAAATAAACGATTACTTGAGGTGAATAAAATTACTCGGATCAGTTTTTAAACTCGAGTTACTCGAGTTGCTCGAGTATTCGTTTCAGCTCTAGTCCAGATACACATAAATATATTCATATAACCACATTAATTTATGCAAGATAAGAATTGCATGGTGGTGTTTAAAATAGACAAGTACGTATATTGTATTATTTTTAGTATATGGCACTATTAACTATTATTAAAACATATACACTAGCGGTGTGCCATCTTAGGAACCCCACGATTCTATTTGACTACGATTCAGGGTGCTACGATTCGATTATTGAACGATGATCACGGTTATCACGATTATCGATGCATCTTACATTACAAATTAATAAAGTAACCAAATATATTTATGTCAATTATTTATTTAAAACATCCTAATGATTCAACAGGAACGATGGAAACATGCCCGTACAAAAAAAAGCTGCTCTTAAACTCTAACTTTAAACTTTAAACAAGAAAGTGCAAAAACATTAACCATTTTAAAGGCAATACTTATTCTCAATATGCCCATACAACACACAGCTGACCTTGAGATACTCTTTTTCACAAGAAGGTGCAAAAACATTAGCTGTTTCAAAGCCAATACTTATTTGTCTCAACAATACAATAAAATTTACACTGGTGGAATGAATTCCACAGTTTCTCGAAACAAACAAAGAGTCTTTAGAAATAAGACTTAACCAACTGTTTTTACAGATTTCTGCACTATAGCACATGTTTGTAGTGTTACTAGAGCTGGGAATCTTTGGGCACCTAACGATTCGATTACGATTCAGAGGCTGCGATTCGATCATAAAATGATTATTGATGCACTCCCCTCCTTTTTTCTTTTTTAATGTTTTGTACATTAGTTCCAAAATTGTTCAAAAATCCTCTCAGGCTAAACCAAACTACTATTTCAGTATCAAGTTAACATATAACAGTAAACAAATATACAAAAATAACAGTAAATAAAAAAACTTCAATCCCCATTCTGTATCAGCAGCTTTAAACAACATTCAATTAATTTAATGTTGTGAATCAACTGTTACAGTTGTTAAAATTACTCCCGTTATTCCATAATTTCCCTTCTGTCTACTTTTGTCAAAGTTTTAAAACTATTTCGTCTTTGAAAGACAGATTCAAGACAAGATTATGCCGATTTAGGATTATTTTAGATAAAAAGTTAATTAGGTTCGCTACAACAGAGCCTTCTAGAGAGGTCTACTGCTTTAAGATGGCGGCTGTTTACTCACGCCAGAAAGTCTGTCAGTTCGCATGTCTGTTCAATAATACATGTTTAACACCTAAGTCATCTGTCACTTTGCATCTAGTTCTACATATATATGATATCTACTGTAGCCGTATGTTTGTAGCAACTAGCAACTGGGCGTTGTTTGTAGCGGCTGTCGGCCGCAGTCAGGTATGATTGTTTTTTTATCTAGCGGCATGAGATGAACATGATATTTACTCTCTGTCCGTTCCTCATTGCGTCCCAAAGACCGCGCTGACTGTGTTTTACTTCCACTTTACCTGGTATAATTCAATAATCGGAATTTGGATATTTGTGAATCGTTCTCGAATCTTCCACGGCCGAATCGCGAATAATCTAAGAATCGGAAATTTCGCATGCCTCTAAGAGTTACCGCTGTACTTAATCCTGGTTTTAAAAGTTCTGCATCTGGAGTAACTTATGTACACCACCAAACAACGAACGCACAACTTGACATGGAAATACATGTTAGCGAAGTCGCTAATTAGCAATAGCATTGCGCTCGGTGCTAACTAGTAACATCTAAAAAACAACGACAATAAAGGCTTAACAGTACAAGACGGTTCGTGTACTCACCTCTGATAGACGGACACGGGACTTAATAAAACACTAGGGACTTTTTCAAATTAACATGACTTGACCCTACTAATGAACAACTGAAAGACAAGGAGCAACGAACCATCTCTCGTCCGCTCTCGCTCTAAAAACTAACTTGCGCACAGAAGCGTGACCGCCGGGACCCCGCCTGTCTCATACACAAATTTATTTTCCAGTCTTTTGAAAAGAAGTAAATCTCTTGCTAAGTACCGGCAGCATCCATCATAACGTTGTGCGTGCGTCCGTTAAAGGTGTCCGGGCGGCAGACTTGAATTTTGTTCTGCTACGAGCGGCTGTCATAAAGTTATTAGGGGGAAAAAAAACATTGTTTTTTAACTATTATGAATCGTAATCGAATTGTCACGTGTCGAATCGCGATACATCTAATAATCGATTTTTGGGATCTTCTAGGTACACTTTCCCTTAGGGCACTTTGTCACCAAGGGCCAGCCCTGGGTGGGTAGGTGTTCAGCATGCTTTAATTCTGCCTAGCAACGGTGTATGTTGCCTTCGTGGCACCTGGGGTAAAATGTAAATGTAAAAAGTGGAGTTTGGAAATCTCTATCAAAAGGCACTTAATAGCTTCTAGATAATGTTTAAATTTTTTACTTGACTTCATTAGCGGGATTAAAAATAAACATGAATGTAGTAGTAATACCATAAAATAGATTTAGAAGTAAACTCACTCGACTTGTGTAGTTCGTCGATGGCCTGGCTGTAGAAGCGGGTGGCCTCTCCGTACTGGCCCGCCTTGAAGAACTCGTTCCCGGCTTGCTTCAGCTCGTTCCACGACTTAACTTTCGTTTTCTGAGTCATTCTCGTTTTTCTGTTTTCGGGGAATTGGAAACTCAGCACGCGTGACAACAATTTTTTTTATTGCATTTTCTCGAAAACAGTACGCCTAAAATCACAGTCACGAATATTTCCCATTAATTCAAGGAAACTAATAATATTGCCTTCAACGTGACTATTTAGCGAAATGTGATAGTAACAAAACGATGAGCCATTTTTGAGCACATACGTGTTTTTCAGCAGGGAAAATGGTTGTGCTTTTTAACACACACAAAAAAAAAATTACATAAAACAAGACGCTTGAATTCACATGTAGCTATGTCATGCTAACCATGACCAGTGTTTTCCTAATGGGAGCTAACCCACATAGAAGCTAGGCTAAGCAGCACACTTCCGGTTGCGAGCTAAGCTAATACGTACATATAAACGGACGGTGAAAGCGAAGCTAAACGGCTTTTTTCCGGTGGCTAAGCTTGATGGAAGCCAGCACCGGCGTGCGGGAGACGTTTGAGAAGGGGGAGGCACGTATCACTTACCGGCTTTCGTGGTGTCTTCAGCGGGAAAAGTTGGCGGAGGGCGCGTAATGTTTTAAAATGTCATTCACTAGAAAACGTTGAAAAAACACAGTCATTCCTCCAAATGCTTGTTTTGCCCTCCTTAATGGTTGTCGGGCTGTTGTTCTGCTGAATGTGCTAGTGCTAAATGCGGAGACGCGGGGGGCGGTTGTCCGGAACTTTCCGGCCGGCTGTGCTCACTTGTCAGCGGGAAGGATGATGACGCTAGTCACTGGGTAGGGGGTTGGTTCTCCTCACGCTGCGTTCATGTGCCCTGGGAAATAAGAAGACTTTGGGCAATGCGCTGGGTTTGAGGGGATACGTTATGAGAAATTGACGTAAATCAAGGGGTCCCCAAACTTTTTCCTGTGAGGGCCACATAACTTTTCCCTTCTCTGATGAGGGGCCGGGGTCAGTTTGTAACAGAAAAAGTGTGACGATTGCAGGAGTGCCTAAATGTAAAAAATTATTGTTCTTCAGAAAGCCACAATCAAATAACCCTTTCTGGATTTTTCACGGAACAAAAGTACAGTGGTACCTCTACATACGATCACTTCGACACACGATCTTTTCGACATCCGACGTAAAATTTGAGCCGCCATTTGTTTCTACATCCGACGAGTTGCTCGAAATACGACGACATGACAGCACTGCAAACGAACGCACGGTGGATTTTCTTGTGTGAGAAATCAACACAGTTTTCAAAAAAAGTTGATACAGTTGGAGAAACAAGGAAAAAAGTGATGCTTACCTTTGAAATGAAGATGCAAGTTATAGAAAAATATGAGCTTGGGGTGCGTGTCCCTGAACTGGCTCAACAATACAGCTCCGTGGTCCTCTTCCGACCACCGTTCGCCACTATTTATAAGTTAAGGTGAAAATTATCATTGTGGTAACATTGCCAAGGAAATCGCCAGCTTCGTCACGTTTTTATCATTTATTTAAGAACTTATCCAACACAAAACGCCCATTAAGCAGTTGACTGCTCTCAAGAAAACGAAAGTATTATCTCTACCGCACCGACCTATCTCACTTCGCGGTGCGTTCAGGGACAGTAAAAAGCCTGAACTGGCTCAACAATACAGCTCCGTGGTCCTCTTCCGACCACCGTTCGCCACTATTTATAAGTTAAGGTGAAAATTATCATTGTGGTAACATTGCCAAGGAAATCGCCAGCTTCGTCACGTTTTTATCATTAATTTAAGAACTTATCCAACACAAAACGCCCATTGTCTTAAGCAGTTGACTGCTCTCAAGAAAACGAAAGTATTATCTCTACCGCACCGACCTATCTCACTTCGCGGTGCGTTCAGGGACAGTAAAAAGTGTCCGCCATATTAGAATCCGATTCGTTACATTATTTACAGGAATAATTATTAATTATTCTTCTTATTATTATATTATTCTGAATTATTTATTTATAACTTATTTGTTTTTCTATGTTTAATTGCCATTTGTAACAGTGCCAGCAGTATTTATTAAGAATTTAGTATATGTTTTTAGGCTTTGGAACGAATTAATGGAATTATAATGTATTCCTATGGGAAAATCCTGCTCGACATACGACCATTTCGACTTACAAACAAGGTCCTGGAACGAATTAAATTCGTATGTAGAGGTACCACTGTAAATAAAATAAAAATAATAATATAATAAATAATAATAACACTATAAATTAAATACATTATAATCAAATAACCCTCTCTGAGTTCTTCACAGAAAAAGGCCAGGAAATAAATAACACTATCGAGAAAAAAAAAAACAAAAAAATCAAAATGCCCTCTGGTATTGTTCAGGGGGCCGGACCAAATGTGGAGGTGAGCCGTATCTGGCCCGCGGGCCGTTGTTTGGGGACCCATGACTTAAATAATAATTAAGAAATAAATGATTTAAATAAACATTTAAGTCATTGGCTGCCATTGTCGGCGCTAGACGTCAAATGATTTTTTTTTTCGCCCCTTCCAGTCAAAATTCATTAATAGTAAATATTCTTATTTATTAAAAAAACAAAACAAAACAAAAACTCAATTTTATTTTTGAGATTTAAAAAAATATATTTTTTAAACAGTAAATATTGCCTTATTTATTTTATTTAATTTTTAAAAAATAGCTTGAATAACAAAAGAAAATAAAAAATGTCTTTGAAACCTCTTTTAAAATATTTTTTTCATTAAAAAAAAATCTTAAAAACTGAAAAGGAAAACTATAAATATTGTAATTTAGTTATTCATAAACTTTAGAGTAGTTTTGAGAGCCCTAACAAGAGTGTGTTCATTTTTATTAATTTTATTTGTATTCATTCTTAAAAAATATACAAAAAAATAATTATTTCTAATTCTTAATATTAACATATAAACATTTTAATCAAGAACTTGCATCCAAATTTTTATCAGGCTAAGTTTTTTTTAATTACCAAATATATTCACCTAAACTTAAAGGGCTGTATCATGTTTTAAAATGTTTTAATATAAAATGTTCACTTTTTGTGTCTTGTGTAATGAGCTACATAAACATGTGCTTAATTGTATTAGACAAAAATGTGGTCTGAAAAAGTCAAACTTGTGTTAAAAAGGGAAATTCATTTCATCAAAATGTGAAAGTCGACCCATTTCGTGGCCATGGTCAAGGCTTTATTTGCAGCACACATAAAGCATAATAATAATGATAGTAGAGCAAAATAAAGTCAAACTGCTCACAATTTTTCTTGTATTGCTGTAGCAGGTTCAATTTCCTGTTCTAGGGTGGGGAAAAAAAGTCAAACGTGATGTTAAAAAGCACCATCAAGAATAAAAAAAATATATTTTTTAAATGAAGCACCGGTTTCTCTAAAAAAAGAAGAAAAAAACATTTTGTGGGCAGAACAGACATGATGGAGAGCAATGATTTAAGCCGGTCTTATATTGATGTCGGCAAAGCCTTTGAAATCTTTAAAAATGCTAGAACTTATGTCGGCAATAATTGTCTTCTTTCCCGCCTTGTATGGCGTAGCTTGCATCTTGATGCGGATGCGATTGTTGGGTTTCAAGTTGGGAAGACTGAAAGAGGGACAAAAAAAAAAAAAAGAAAAGAAAATTATTACACTTCACGATGTAATTTAAGTGAAATGTGTAACCAATTTCAAAACAAAACAGGTAACGGCAGAATTGAGAAAATAAAAAATCTAATAGGCACGGATTTTCCACGTCAGAATATTCCAGATTTATTCTAATATTTATTCATGTTCTGATTTATTTCAACTTGCATTTGTATTTCAATTTTTTTTAATGAACACATTCATGAAAATCGAAATAAAAACATTTAAATGAACGAATAAAATGAAATCAATACAAAATAAACATTAAAATAGAAATTTGAATAAAAATTCAATTTAAAAAAAATTGTTCATATTAAATACAGCGCTGGCCAAAAGTATTGGCACTCCTGCAATTCTGTCAGATAATGCTCGATTTCTCCCAGAAAATGATTGCAATTACAAATGCTTTAGTAGTAATATCTTCATTCATTTTGCTTGCAATGGAAAAACAGAGAATGAAAAAGAAAAAAAAAATTTAAATCATTATCATTTTACACAAAACGCCAAAAACGTGCCGAACAAAAGTATTGGCACCCTAATACTTGGTAGCACAACCTTTAGACAAAATAACTGCGAACAACCACTTCCGGTATCCCGTCAATGAGTTTCTTAAAATGCTCTGCTGGAATTTTAGACCATTCTTCTTTGGCCACTTTATAAATCTCCAGTGCTTTCTCTGAAACAATTTTCTTTTGAAGTGTGTTTTGGGTCATTGTCCAGCTGGAAGACCCATGACCACTGAGGGAGACCCAGCTTTCTCACACTGGGCTTTAGATTGTGCTGCAAAATAGTAGTCTTCAGAATTCATAATGCCATTCACACGGTCAAGCAATCCAGTGGGAGAGGCAGCAAAGCAACCCCAAAACATCAGGGAACCTCCACCATGTTTGACTGTGGGAACAGTTCTTTTCTTTGAAGGCCTCATTTTTTTCCCTGTAAACTCTATGTTGATGCCTTTTCCCAAAAAGCTCTACTTTTGTCTCATCTGACCAGAGAACATTCTTCCAAAACGTTTTTGGCTTTCTCGGATAAGTTTTGGCAAACTCCAGCCTGGCTTTTTTGTCTCTCGGTCAGAAGTGGGGTCTTCCTGGGTATCGTACCATAGAGTCCCTTTTCATTCAGACGCCGATGGATAGTACGGGTTGACACGGTTGTACCCTCGGACTGTAGTACAGCTTGAACTTGTTTGGATGTTAGTCGAGGTTCTTTAGCCACCATCCGCAAAATCTTTCATTGAAATCTCTTGTCAATTTTTCTTTTCCGTCCACATCTACAGAAGTTAGCCACAGTGCCATGGCCTTTACACTTATTAATGACACTGCGAACGGTAGACACAGGAACATTCTGGTCTTTGAAGATGGACTTGTAGCCTTGAGATTGCCCATGCTTCTTCACAATTTTGCATCTTAAGTCCTCAGGTAGTTCTTTGGTCTTTCTTTTCTCAATGTTCAATGTGGTACATACAAGGACACAGGATAGAGGTTGAGTCAACTTTAATCCATTTTAACTGGCTGCAAGTGTGATTTAGTTATTGCCACCACCTGTTTTGTGCCACAGGTAAGTAACAGGTGCTGTTAATTACACAAATTAGAGAAGCATCACATGATTTTTCAAAAGGTGCCAATACCTTTGTCTGGCCCATTTTTGGAGTTTTGTGTAAAATGATAATGATTTTTTTTTTTTTTTTCCATTCTCTTTTGTGTTTTTTTCATTGCAAGCAAAATAAATGAAGATATTACTACCAAAGCATTTGTAATGGCAATTGTCTGGGAGAAATTGAGCATTACAGTGGGGCAAATAAGTATTTCGTCAACCACTAATTGTGCAAGTTCTCCCACTTGAAAATATTACAGAGGCCTGTAATTGTCAACATGGGTAAACCTCAACCATGAGAGACAGAATGTGGAAAAAAAAAACAAAAAATCATATTGTTTGATTTATGAAGAATTTATTTGCAAATCATGGTGGAAAATAAGTATTTGGTCAATAGCAAAAGTTCATCTCAATACTTTGTTATGTACCCTTATTTGGCAATAACGGAGTCCAAACGTTTTCTGTAACTCTTCACAAGCTTTTCACACACTGTTGCTGGTATTTTGACCCATTCCTCCATACAGATCTCCTCTAGAGCAGTGAAGTTTTGGGGCTGTCGTTGGGCAACACGGACTTTCAACTCCCTCCACAGATTTTCTATGGGTTTGAGATCTGGAGACTGGCTAGGCCACTCCAAGACCTCGAAATGCTTCTTACGAAGCCACTCCTTTGTTGCCCTGGCTGTGTGTTTGGGATCATTGTCATGCTGAAGGACCCAGCCACGTCTCATCTTCAATGCCCTTGCTGATGGAAGGAGATTTTCACTCAAAATCTCTCGATACATGGCCCCATTCATTCTTTCCTTTACACGGATCAGTCGTCCTGGTCCCTTTGCAGAAAAACAGCCCCAAAGCATGATGTTTCCACCCATGCTTCACAGTGGGTATGGTGTTCTTCGGATGCAATGCATTATTCTTTCTCCTCCAAACATGAGAACCTGTGTTTCTACCAAAAAGTTCTATTTTGGTTTCATCTGACCATAACACATTCTCCCAGTCCTCTTCTGGATCATCCAAATGCTCTTTAGCAAAATGCAGACAGGCCTGGACGTGTACTTTCTTCAGCAGGGGGACACATCTGGCAGTGCAGGATTTGAGTCCATGGCGGTGCATTGTGTTACTGATAGTAGCCTTTGTTACTGTGGTCCCAGCTCTCTGTAGGTCATTCACTAGGTCCCCCCGTGTTGTTTTGGGATTTTTGTTTACCGTTCTTGTTCTCATTTTGACGCCGCGGGGTGAGATCTTGCATGGAGCCCCAGTTCGGGGAGATTATCAGTGGTCTTGTAGGTCTTCCATTTTCTAATAATTGCTCCAACAGTTGATTTCTTTACACCAAGCGTTTTACTTATTGCAGATTCAGTCTTCCCAGCCTGGTGCAGGTCTACAATTTTGTCTCTGGTGTCCTTCGACAGCTCTTTGGTCTTGGCCATAGTGAAGTTTGGAGTGTGACTGACTGAGATTGTGGACAGGTGTCTTTTATACTGACAATTAGTTAAAACAGGTGCCATTAATACAGGTAACGAGTGGAGCCTCGTTAGAAGAAGTTAGACCTCTTTGACAGCCAGAAATCTTGCTTGTTTGTAGGTGACGAAATACTTATTTTCCACTTTAATTTAGAAATAAATTCTTTAAAAATCAAACAATGTGATTTTCTGTTTTCTTTCCCACATTCTATCTCTCATGGTTGAGGTTTACCCATGTTGACAATTACAGGCCTCTCTAATCTTTTCAAGTAGGAGAACTTGCACAATTGGTGGTTGACTAAATACTTATTTGCCCCACTGTATCTGACAGAATTGCAGGGGTTCCGCTACTTTTGGACAGCACTGTAAATAGATAAAAATCTAGAAATTAGAAAAAAAATAAATCATTACAATGAAAATAAATCAAATTTTATTCAAACAAATATCAAAATGAATCAATAAACATTGACATGTATAAATTCATTTTTTTAAAAAAAATTCAATAGAAGGGTTTAAGATAAAAAGAAAGGAAAGGTTTATAAAACTGCAGTGAGAGCAGCGATGTTTGGTCTGGAGACAGCGCCACTGGGGAAAAGACAGCAGGCAGAGCTGGAAGTGGCAGAGATGAAGATGCTGAGGTTGTCTTTGGGAGCCACCAGGATGGATAGGATCAGGAATTAAAGTATGAGAGGAGAGCACGTTAGAGGAAGTGGAGATAAAGTCAGAGAGGCCAGACTGAGGTGGTTTGGGCATGTCCAGAGGAGAGATAGTGAGTATATTGGCAAAAGGATGCTGAATTTCCATATGCCAGGAAGGAAGTCTAGAGCAGTGTTTTTCAACCTTTTCTAAGTCACGTCACGTTTCTACATAGAAAAATCCCGTGGCACACCACACCACAAACCAAAAACGTTCCAAAATTACTTTCTGAACTGTATATTTAATCATAAAATAATTTCTCAGTGTGAGACTTGAGCCTGTTCAGACGAACACAAAACCAATATCCTGGCAGGAATCTTCTTCAACAGCTCTGAGTCTCTCTCTGTTTTTATTTTATTTTTTTTATAATAGTCAGGCTTGAAAAGGTCAGAATTACCAGACAGGAGGACTTTAGCAATGTTTTTAAATGCATCAGGGCCAAGCAACTCGTTGACCATGGCTTTGCAGGCAGGTAGTATTAATGTCTCTGCCACAAAGTGGGACTCTTGGATTGAGCAACAAGTTCAGCAACCTTTGTAGTTTTTCTCAAAAAAGTTGCCTGTTTCCCTGTATTTTTACAAAGGCGATCAGAATAGTCCACAGTTAGAAGCGACTGGTGTTTCGTTTGGAGATGACGTTTAAGCTTCCTTGTTGGCACCATTGCACTGTTAAAAAATGCTGCTCGTGTCACGTTCAAGAACTCCTCGGATTTCTAGCCATCAGCCACCTTGCTGTCCTCAACAATGTGTTGAAAGAAAAAAAAACACAGAGGGAGGATTTACGGTCATCACATATGGATAAAATGGAAAATACGTGTACATCGACACTTGACTAGTCTAATCAAATAATGTACAGTAGACGCGCCGGGATTGTCGTGGACAGCAAGGTAGTTGATGGCTAGAAATCCGAGCAGTTATTGAACGCGACACGAGCAGCATTTCTAACAGCGCAATGGTGCCGACAAGGAAGCTTAAACGTCATCTCCACGATACCTCGATCATCTGCACGTGACATAAACCGAAACCTTCTACCTACTCCTTCCTTCCTACTGTAACTCCGCCCGACGACGTTGAAAAAATATATATATACTGGATACACCAGTTGAATAACATCTGTCTAAAGGACGACCACAGAGAAGGTTTATGGATGTAGTTAAAGAGGACATGAAGGTAGTTGGTGTGAGAGCAGAGGATGCAGAAGACAGGGTTAGATGGAGACAACTGATTCGCTGTGGCGACCCGTGAAGGGAAAAGTCGAAAGGAAAAGAAGAAAATTAATACACACTGAAATAAATAAATAAAATATAAACTGTATTTTTCAGACTATCAGTCGAACCTGAGTATAAGTCGCACCAGCCATAAAATACCCAACGAAGAGGCAAAAAAAAAAAAACATTCATACTGTGTATCACAAAAGTGACTACACCCCTCGCATTTCTGCAGATATTTAAATATGAAAGTAGTCTGCACAGCTTATATAACACAGTTAATTTATTTTCACCTCAAAATAAATCCAAATATAGCCATTAATAGCTAAACCCCTGGCAACAAAAGTGAGTACACCCCTTAGTAAATACATACATCCCTAAATGTCCAAATTGAGAACTGCTTGTCATTTTCCCTCCAAAATGTGACTTGTTACAGGAGTGCTGTCAGCATTGCTGCAGAGATTGAAGAGGTGGGGGGTCAGCCTGTTCGTGCTCAGACCATACGCCGCACTCTACATCAAATTCGTGTGCATGGCTGTCAACCTAGGAGGAAGCCGCTTCTGAAGACGGTACACAAGAAAGCCCGCAAACAGTTTGCTGAAGACATGTCAACAAAGCACATGGATTACTGGAACCACGTCCTATGGTCTGATGAGACGGGCGGGCTTTTTTGTGTACCGTCTTCAGAAGTGGCTTCCTCCTGGGGTGACAGCCATGCACACCAATTTGATGTAGAGTGCGGCGTATGGTCTGAGCACTAATAGGCTGACCCCCAACCCCTTCAATCTCTGCAGCAATGCTGACAGCACTCCTGTAACATGTCACATGACATTTTGGAGGGAAAATGACTAGCAGTACTCAATTTGGACATTTAGGGATGTACGTATTTACTAAGGGGTGTACTCACTTTTGTTGCCAGGGGTTTAGCTATTAATGGCTATATTTTGAGTTATTTTTAGGGGAAAATAAATGAACACTATTTTATAAGCTGCACACAGACTACTTTTCATTTTGTCAAAGTGTAATTCTGTCAGTGTTGTCCCATGAAAAGATATACTTAAATATATCTGCAGAAATGCGAGGGGTCTACTCACTTTGGTGATACACTGTAAGTCGCACCGGAGTATAAGTTGCATTTTGGGGGGAAATTTACTTGATAAAATCCAACACATAGAACTGATATGTCATCTTGAAAGGCAATTTAAAATAAAAATACGATAGAAAACAACATGACGATTGAATAAGTGTTCAGTATTATAATGTTACATGATGCATGAACAACGGATTGCGAACGTGGCCGGTATGTTAACGTAACATAGCTATTAAGAGTTATTCAGATAACTGTAGCATAAAGAACATGCTAACAAGTTTACCAAACCATCAGTGTCATTCCAAAACACCAAAATAACATGTGAAATGATATAATAATGTGTTAATAATTTCACACATAAGTCGCTCCAGAGTAGAAGTCGCACCCCAAGCCAAACTATAGAAAAAACTGCGAGATATAGTCCGAAAAATACGTCAGTTTAATACATTGTAAAAATAATAATACCTGTATATAATACAAAGTATACAAATCAACAGTGAAATACATAGTAGATAAATACTATGAATAACAGATTTCATGATGTAATAGTTGATTTGAATTTGGTCACTCTTGGTCTTTTTGTTACCTCAGTTCAACCTCTTCGCGGAACACGCCAGTTCCCACCAGGGTGAGCTTCACGTCTGTCAAGGTCTCCTGGAGGGGGTTCATGAAGACCACCTCTATGAATATCTTTCCGTTCTTTTTGGCATCACCGTCAACCTATCCGGCAAATGCACAAATTAAGTTAGTTAATACATATTCAACAAAAGTTGTATTTTATTGTCAACGAAAATAAAAGATAAAATAAAAGATTAACCCCTTAATGCCTGAATTGTAAATGCTCATCTCATTCTCCCCTCCCGGTCAAAATTGATTGGATGTCTAGTGGGGGTGGGAATCTTTTGGTACCTCACGATACGATACGATTTGCGACACAAAGCTAACGATAACGATGATCTTACGATATGGCGATAGAGCGATTATTGATACATTGGGCAGTAAATCATTCTAGGATATTCTACAAAACAATAAACAGGAAAACAAGCTATCTTCATCCTTCTGCTAGAATTGGACCGAGTTTATCGCTAGAAAGCATCCAAGTTTATCAGTAGTAGATGTGCAATCCATTTTGAACTGGGAGGGTGGCGGCGAATGAACCCCTCCCACTTTAAACGGGCCCGTCCCACTTCTATGGCCATCGTTGGCAGCCAATGCCAGGCAACCAGGTCATTTTGGCACATTTCAGGTCATTCGCTTTGTTGATTTTCAGTCATTTCCTGTTGATTTTGGGGCATTTCTGGGTCACTTCCAATTGATTTTCAGTCACTTCCTGTTGATTTTGGGGCATTTTCTGGTCACTTCCTGTTGATTTTGGGACATTTTATGGTTCATTTCCCGTTGATTTTGGGTCACAGAACAGGAAGTGACCCAGGTATTTCCCAAATGATTGGGCAGTGACTCAAACTTTTTGAGTTTGGTTTGTGGTGTCATGGTTATTTCCTGCTTTATTTTGAAAGTCTTTCCCTCCTTGTTTCAGAACACTTGCCCTTCCTCATGTGCTCCCAAATCACCAATTGGTTCCACCTGTTCTCCATTACCTTCTGTGTGTATATATAGTCTGTCTCCCCTTTGTTTTGTGCCAGAGTGTCTTCGTCCGCTGACGTGTCACCCCAGCCTGCTTTCTTCTACAGCCAAAGTCACCACGTGAATCTAGTCCTGAAGAATTTAGTAAGGTTTTGAGTTTGTTTGCTGCTTTGCTTTTGATGGTATTTTTTTGCCTTCCTTGTGAAGTGAATTTTTGTTGAAGAACCTGCCTTTTGATTGTGAATATTTTGTAAGCACTTCTGAGTTAATTTATTACTTTGTGTTTATGATAAGATTTTTGCCTCCCACAGTGGAGTGACCTTTTGTTGTGCCATATTGTAAAATAAATACATTTTTGTTAAACAAGAAAACTCTGCATTTGAGTCCTGACAAACTCAACAGGAACAGACCTGTAAATGCTCTAAAATGAACAGGAAGTGACCTGTAAATGCCCAGAAAATCGAAAAGAATGAGTGTGAATGCTCTGAATTTGAATTAACGAACATTCATGGATTAATGGATTGGACGTTGAGCGCCGTCAATGGCAGCCACAAAGTTAACTGAGACATTATTACGGTTCAAGATTTTGGTCGCAACTTCTTGGTTTCTTTCTTTTTTTTTTTTTTTAAAATAACATTTTTAAAACGATATCTCGATTCTTGGCATGAGAGTATCGATAACCTTTTGAGATGAAAAGTATCACGATATATCACCATTTCGATATTTTGTCACACCCCTAACCTCTAGCGCTGTCAATGGCAGCCAAAGAGTTAAAAAGCAAGTTACTTGACTCTCCATTGGAGGTCATTGTTTTGACAAAAACTCTTGTCCTAAATTCAATTAGAACCTAAATGTACAGAAAGTTATATAAATCGATATATCATTTTAAAAAGGTGTTGTTTAAAAATACTAGTATACCATTAAATAAACAAAGACATGACCCTCATTGCCTACCATTGACAAAGATACACGTTCAATTCATTTAAAATGAGAGGACTTCCTGTACACGTTGGATAATTTCTTGTTCATTTTGGGCATTTCTGGGTCGCTTCCTGTTCGTCGGTTGCTACCTGTTAAATTTATGTCACTTACGGGTCACTTTTTATTGCTTTTTGGGTCATTTCCTGTTAATTTTGGGTCAATTTTAGTTGTTTCTGTCAAAAACAATGACCACCAATGGAGATATTTTTGCAGGTCCAAGTTGAGAATGAACAGGAGTGAATGGAAACGTTTTTGTGGGAGTTGAATGCACCATTGAAAATGTATGAGGCAGTTTTTGTCAAATTTTGTTGCAATTGTACACCTTTGCCAAAAACGAGCTGATAGATTTTGTGATTGTTTCATTCTAAATTATGTGAATTTAGACAAGTAGCATTTTAAAATTTTGTAAATTGAAATGTATTTGCCATTGAAAATACATGCATGTTTTTCATTATTATAAAAACCTGTTTTTGGAAATTGTGAATCAGTCAAAGCGTGTGGGCTGGCAAAAAAGTAGACGCGAAAAAAAATCTGAATTTTATAATGTACATTGGAGCTTTGCTTTGCCTACAAAAAGTGATTGTGGTGCTTACGTTGATAATGACAGGGGGGTCTTGCAGGACCACATTGTCCTCAGCCAGGTAAGGTATTTCAGGATGGCGTTTGTCTGACAATATGGCTGCCACGTTCAAGCTGTCGGCTTGGCGCATGTGCTTGTAGTATGACTTCACTGGGATGTTGATAGGCACGGTAAGCTCTGCAACATTTGACAGCAACTCAAAAAACACTTTTTGGTCTGGTTTCAAAACATGGAAGTCACTTAGCAAAAGGTCTACATATATTAAAAAAAATTCCCAAGATGTTAAATTTGACACACTATTCGATGTTGCTTGTCACATTTTTTGCTCCATTTGCTCCATTTTGAGTCATTTGTCAAATTAAACACAAAAAAAAATTCTTTTGTCCAATGTCAAAACAGAAATGCAAATAAACAGCGGACCTCAATATATGATAGGCTTACATCAAGACCTTTAATTTGAGATGTGACTCGATATGGTTTGTCACAATTATATTTTTGGGTTTTTGACAAATTAGACTGAAAAAACAATTTCTTGGCTTAGTGTCAATTTACAAATTAAAATTGACAAGAGGTCTATATATTGGTAAAGTTTACACCAAGATCTTTAATTTGAGATGTGACTCAATATGGTTTGTCATCATTACATTTTTGGGTTTTTGTCAAATTAGACTAAAAACAATGTCTTGGCCTAGTGTGAATTTACAAATTGACAATAGGCCTAAATATTGGTAAAGTTTTCATCAAGACCTTTAATTTGTGATGTGGCTCAATATGTTTTTTCATAATTATATTCTTGGGTTTTTGTCAAATTAGACTGAAAAAAAAAATTCTTGGGTTAGTGTCAGTTTACAAATTAAAGTGACAATAGACCTACATATTCGTATAGCTTACGTCAAGACCTTTAATTTGAGATGTGACTCGATATGGTTCGTCATCATTACATTTTTGGGTTTTTGTCAAATCAGACTAAAAAACAATTTATTGGCCTAGTGTGAATTTACAAATTAAAAATGACAATAGACCTACCTATTGGTAAAGTTTACGTCAAGACCTTTAATTTGAGCGGTGACTCAATGTGGTTTCTCACATTTAAATTTTGGGGTTGTTTGTCAAATGAGCTCAAAAAAAGTTTCTTGTCCTGGTGTCAGTATATGAATCTAAACTGGGAACAAATCTATTAATCTCATAAGATTGCCTCAAGACCTTTAATTTCTGATGTGATTTGCTGCAAATGTATTTTGATGGACATACTACTACAATTCTCGTAGGATGAAATCTTTCACCTGTGGAAGGCTTCAGCGTCTCTTCTTTGACTTGGGTATGGACGGTGGCGACAAAGGTGCCATTGTAGCGAAGAGCCTCCACGGTGATGTGGATGCTAAGGTTCCTATCCACTTTGCTCTCGCTGCTTAACACCAACTTCAGCTGCACGTCCTGCCCGTATTTTGGCTGTGAAACTTCTTCGAACTGCAAGGAGAGTTGAGGCGGGGGGGTTCCATCCGTCGCCGAACCGCCGACGGCATTCTCTTTGTCATCGCTGATGGCGTAATTGAACACGGCACGTTCTTCTTCGGAGCCTAAAAAGTAATAAAAATAATAATAATTGTTAAAAATGTATCATAAAAAAAAATTATAATGAGTAATGTCAAAATAAAAATAAAACTTTAAAATTAGAATGTATTTATTCATATTCAATGTAAAACATTTATATTTAGAAAAGTAAATAAATAAAAATTTTATATTTTTAAAACCCAATAAATGATTTTTTAAAAATACATTTTAAAAAATGATCATGATAAATACACATAAAACAGGAAATAAAAAATATAAATGGTAAGAGTTTAATACAGTACGATAAAATACAGAAAATATTAAAAATTAAATATGAATGGAAGAAAACACAAGTTTTAGATTTTTTTAAATAGTCTACAATAATACATTTAATACATTATTAAATAAATTACTTTAAAAATACAAATATATTACTTTAAAAATGAAGCATATAAATGATAACGTTTTGAAAATTGAAAAGTTTATTTTTAATGTAATACTTTATAAGATAGAAAAATTGAAATACATGAATAAATATTTACAAAAATAATTAAAAGTTTTAAAACCCGAAAACAGAAAATGAAAAAAGAAAAAGAAATTATCCAGATAAATAAATACAAACACAGCAATAATAATCCAACAATAATAATTAAAAATCTTGAGAATTTAAAAAAAGAAATACCAGAAAACAAAATCATAAAATTAAAATATAAATATAAACTAAAGTAAATATATCAAAGTTAAAATACAAAAATAGTACAAAAATATAATACTTTTTAAAATATAATACTAATAATTAATTATAAATAATTCAATTATAAAATAATAAATACAAATAAATAATAAAAATAGAAAATAAAACTGAATATAAAACAATTATTAAAAATTAAAAAAAAAAAAAAAAGTTTAACTCTTTCAGTGCCTCTGACGAAGACAAACGTCCAAACATTTGGCATCCCATCATCTTTCTGCTGTGAATTTCAATGAGTGTCAACAGTAGACGTCCAACGTCTATCAGTGATAAACTTATTTAAAGAGCATTAATGGCAGCCAATGAGTTTAAAAGTGGATGGGAATTCATGCAAGGGGTGTGGCTTCCACGCTTTACTTACCCTCCTTGTGCTTGTAGGAGTTGGTGATTGTGACCCTCTCGTCAGAGCCGACAGCTTTGGTGGAGATCTTCTTCCCGACGCGTTTGGTGTAGGACTTCATGGCCTCCTTGGTGCCGTCAGCTTTGATCTAAAAGGAGTTTTTGCGTTTACACAAAAATGCCAATTACGAATATGACTGTGGTTGCCTACCAGCCAGTCCACACAGTCCGCGTTGACCTCGGCGAAGACGAAGGGGACGTCGTACGGCATGTCCGTCTCGCCCCGGAAGACGGCCGAAACAGAGGCAGGGCCGCACTGGTACAAACCTGATGGCGAGAATAAGAGGACAACGGCGATAGATGTCAACGGAGCTAGTGTAGGCGGTGTCAGACCAAGGACGTTATTTTGGTCTCAACATTGGTAGGGAAGATACAACAGGATAACTTGCATGTACACTTTTTGCTGGGGACGGGACATTAATAAGACCAAACAGATTGGTTGAACAGGGGGTCAAGGCTATGTTTCTCACGAATATGTACCTAACTAATCGATAGGCTAAATGATCAATGCAAAAAAAATGTGTATTAGTTCAGGTGATAAACTGTTCGATTCAAAACTTTGTTTTCAAAAACTACTGAAGAAACATTTTGAAAACTTCCAGAATAAATGTCTGGATTTAACTTAACCTACAGTGGTATAAAAAAGTATCTGACCATTTTGGAATTTCTCACATTTCTGCATAAAATCACCATCAAATGTGATCTGATATTTGTCAAAATCACATAGATGAAAAAAACGGTGTCTGCTTTAAATGAAACCACCCAAACATTTATGGGTTTTCATATTTTATTCAGGATAGTATGCAAACAATGACAGAATGGGGAAAATAAGTAGGTGAACCACCACATTTGATATTTTGTGCCTCCCCTTTGGCAGCAATAACTTCAACCAGACGCTTCCTGTAGCTGCAGATCAGTCTGGCATATCGATCAGGACCAATCTTGGCCCATTCTTCTCTACAAAACTGCTGTAGTTCAGTTAGAGTCCTGAGATGTCTGCCATGAATCGCTCTCTTTAGGTCATGCCACAACATCTCAATGGGGTTCAAGTATGGACTTTAACTTGGCCACTCGAGAAAGTGTATTTTGTTCTTCTGAAACCATTCTGAAGTTGATTTACTTCTGTGTTTTGGATCATTTTCTTGTTGCAGCATCCATCCTCTTTTTACCTTCAACTGTCTAACAGACGGCTTCAGGTCTTCCTGCAAAACATCTGTGACGGCCCTGCCCGTTTAATTGTTATTTTTTGAGACTCTTCCAGTCAGCTGATCGTCTCCTCCACCAGCTGGCTGCTTCCCCTCCCACTGTGACGATAGCTGAACGACGCAGGACGGACCGACGACGTCGCCGCCACTGATTGGCCACGAAAAAAGGCGCCAAGCTTCTTAAACCTGCGGCTGTCAACACTCTGAGAGGTCGCATTTGACAGCATTCTGCCGCGGTCCTCCTCGCCAGCTGTTTGCTCGCTATTCACTCTCGTTTGCATTTGATCGCTACTTTGATACACTCCCGCTTTTTCGGTGAGGTCTTTTGTGTTTATCCGTTATTGGATCGTTTTTGTTCATCACTGTAAATAAGAGCACTGAAGCAAGTAGGGGTAAGTCGCCATTTCTGTTCAACCCGTTTTCTCCTGTTTTGTATAGCATAGGAAGCTAATTTAGTGGCTGTCTTTTCTTTTTTCTTTTTCATGATCAGGGTTTAGTTAGCGGGTGGGGTTTGAGTATAGATTCCTTTTGTTTGTTGTTTTGGCCTGGGCTTAACCCGAAAGCCGCGCTTCATCCACAATTTGTACATATTCATTGCGAGTTTGATTGTTGTGTAAATAAATTTGTGTCCACTTGTAAATTTGTGTGGCTCGTTTTATGTTACGCCCTTAGCGAGCCGGCCGTGGGACATAACACATCCTAATAAACTTTTGAATTCATTCTTCCAATAATAGATTTCTTTTTTACCTCTCTGACTATTCTGCGCTGAACTCTTGGCGTCATCTTTGGTGGACGGCCACTCCTCGGGAGAGAAGCAACAATGGCAAACTCTCTCGATTTGTAGACAACTTCTCTGACTGTCAGTTGATGAACATCCAGACTTTTAGAGATGGTTTTGTATCCTTTCCCAGCTTTATAAAAATCAACAATCCTTGATTGCAGGTCTTCAGACAACTCTTTTGTCCGAGCCATGATGAACATCAGACAATGCTTCTCATCAAGACAATTCTTACCAGGTGTGTGTTTTATAGTGGGCAGGGCAGCTTTAAACCACTCATCAGTGACTGGGCACAAACCTGACTTAAATTGTTTGGTAAAAAGTTTCAATTGCTCTTTAAGTCTCATTAGACAGTGGGTTCACGTACTTATTTTTCCCCCTTCTGTCATTGTTTGCATGATATCCAGTGGCGCCACCAGGGGGTGGCCAGGGGTGGCCACGGCCACCCCTATAAATTGGTTGGCCACCCCACTGGCCACCCCGCTTGCCAGTATATCGTTAAATTGTTGTAGCATCAGTTATGCATTTCATCCCAAATGAATGCATTTATTTTGTTTCGTTAAATGTAGGGTTGTCAAACTTATCGTAATTATTATTTTTTGATTAATCACGTGAAAATATTTATCGCAATTAACGCATTCGCGGTACGACTCATTCCCGCATTGCCGCAAACAGCCTACAATGGCGCCGTTTTACTTATATACAGAGATAAGAGGCAGTGTCAAGTGAGTGGAGTAGATACAAGCATTCATTGGGGCCGTGCTTTAAATTGGCAAAACCTTTGTCATCTCTCCCACAGCAACTATAAATATTGTGGGAAGCGACGTGGGGAAGAATGACAGGAGTTGATCTTTTTCTTAACACCCTGTAGTGTATCCAACGCAGAGAAGATAGAGCATTTGCAGCCACCACACACAGTCATGGTTGCACCACTTCCCATCATGCAGTTGGGCAGAACAGTTAAGTCGCTACAGTATCATTTACTGAAAGTTCAACAAATACACTAGATGGCAATATTTAGTCACAATATACAAACTCACATTTATCCTTTAAGAATTACAAGTCTTTCTACCTGTGGATCCCTTTCACAGAAATAATGTTAATAATGTTAATGCCATCTTGTGGATTTATTGTTATAATAAACGAATACAGTACTTATGTACAGTATATTGAATGTATATATCTGTCTTATCTTTCCATTCCAACAATAATTTACAGAAAAATATGGCATATTTTAGAGATGGTTTGAATTGCGATTAATTATGATTAATTAATTTCTAAGCTGTGATTAACTCAACTACAATTTTTAATCATTTGACAGCCCTAGTTAAATGTACACCTTATGCCTAATATATACCCAATACAATAAAACAGAATAGTTGTGGATCTCAAAATATTGACTGGACAGTTATGGACTATGCACATTAAATCATTAGTAACATCAAATATTACACAATACACCAAAGTATATCAGTAGCCGTGTCCTTAAGTCTTTCTGATAGTTTTCCCCTGACCTTTTTACTGCAATAATATAATGAAAACCTGAAATGATGGCCTTTAGTTTTGGCCACCCCAAGATTTTAAGTGGCCCCATCTAGCCACCCCTATGAAAAATTTCTGGAGGCGCCACTGATGATATCCTCAGTAAATTATGAAAACCTATACAGTAATTGTTTGGGTGGTTTTAGTTAAAGCAGACACTATTTTTACATTTGTGTGGTGATTTTATGCAGATATGTGAGAAATTCCAAAAGGTTCAGATACTTTGTCATACATGTAACTACATTGTCCTTCACCACAAGTGTAATACATTGCTTTATTTGGTTGTCTCTTTCATCTTCCTGTCCCTTGTTTTCATCTCTAAAGTGCATCAATGGGTTGAGGAATAATGGAAACAATCTACAGTGGGGAGAACAAGTATTTGATACACTGCCAATCATTGGCAGTGTATCAAATACTTGTTCTCCCAACTGTATATCATGATTAGTTAAACTTTTTATCTCAACTATCATTCATGTATGATTATCTGAAAAAATACATAGGCAGCAAATAAAAATATTTTAAATAAATAATGCAGAAAAAAAATAGTGAAATGAATGCACAAATAGGTATTTGGTTTCACAAGTGTCAAGTCGCAACATGCTCTAGCCTTCTTCCCTTCCAAACAAGGCCGTTTACAAGAAGAAAAGCAGTAGCATAGGCTTTTTTGACAGTCAACACGTTCCTGTGAAACACAGACTGGGACCTTTCTTCTTGCTCACGTTTTTCTGGTTCTATAGTTTCCAGAAGAGTTCACTACATTTCTCAGTTTAATTAACGTTAACAGTAGAAAACATCTACAGGAGGACACTTCTCTTTAAGCAGCTTCCTACTCGAGTTTTGCAGGTTAGCAAGTTCACACAGTTTAATGTTGTGCCAACTCTGATGCAGGTCAGACTTTCAGGAGCAAAATAAGTGGTGTGTTCCACATCCCCAAAATATTGACGTCTTTTTACCTTACTTACAGTTGCTGCTGCTGCTGGCAGAAACAAACTTCTAATATATCTCTTCTTCAAAGGGGCCGGAGTATGTGGCATGTTGTCGATATGTATTTCTGTCAGGGTTGTGTGAGTGTGCGTGGTCATCAGCCAATCAAACATGCGTTTAAGGGGGGGAAAAAATGGATGGGTACATCCAGCAAGTGAAAAGGGGTAAATATCATCTGAACATAATGAAAGTAATTCACTTAATAATTGTAGGGTCAATTCTATCATTACAACATATGAGAAGACAATCTAAATTACCTGTATAACTGAACTCATATAACTCAAATAGGGTTAATTAGAAGTTGTTGGGGACAATTTGGGCATTCTGAAAAGTTGGTAGTGTTATGTCCCTACCGTCCCGATGCAAACCCACGCCCTTGGGTCAGACTCATGTTTTTTGGCCTCCCACTGACGATGCTAAACGTCCAAAATGGCTTAGACGTGTAGGTGGAAAACAGGAAATATTAGTAGAAAATACTGCATAACAGTAAATATTCTTAGTTTTTTATGTATTTTTTTTCTACAAAAAAAAACTTTTATTTTTACATTTACATTTATCTTAAAATAATCAAAAAAATTAAAACCAAAAAAGAGGGGGAATCAGTAAACATTTTTTTAATTTAAAAGCCGTTAAATATTCTTTCATTTCTCTATTTTTTTTAAATCAAAAAAGGGGAATGATCAATATTTTATAGTTATGTATTTATTCATGTTAAGTCATATTTCATTTTTATCTTTGATAAACTGTACTTGAAATTTTAATAACAAAAAAAAAGTGGAAGAAGAAATTAAACCTTTTTTTTCGTTTTTGGATTGAATTTAAGAAAATAAAGGAAAAAGCAGTAAATATTGTCTTTGCTTCTACAATTTTAATAATTTTATTTGTTTTGTTACAAAAAGAATAAACAGTAAATATTTTGCGATTTTTGAACTACGGAATTTCTTCATCAGTTTTATTTTATTTAATAAAATTTAGCCAAATTAAATTTCATGCAGGTGATTTGCTTTCTTTCACAGGCCACCCAAAATGCTTTGGGGGGCCACCAGTTTGAGACCCCTGATGTAGCGTACCATCACTGAGCTCCTGAGGCGTGGCGTCCAGAACTTGCCAGCCGTCGAATTTGCCGCCGGCCTTCAAGTCGGGACGCTTCATCCACGATTCCACCCACACGTGGTAGTTCCTAATGTAATATGACGTGGCTATAAAACACATCAGGCAACGATTTCAAACTTGAGATTCGCGGGTGCCTACCAAATACTGTCGTCGGAGTCTCTGTGCTCCGCGCCCTCGTCAGCGTGGTAGACGTCAATGGTGAGGTTGGCGTCGGTGTCGTGCGCCGAGGCGAAGTTGGTGATCACGCGGGTGGGCACGCCCAGCAGACGCATGACTGGATGCAAAGACCGCCCCGTTTTACGTCACACGCTTGCTCGCTAGTAAGTAGCGGCTAAGGTCTAAAATAGTGCTGTACGATATGACGACAAACAGTGGAACTCAGTATACGAAATGAATTCGTTCTTGAGTGGCTTTCGTATCATGATTTTTTCGTATAATGAATCGTGTGAGCTGTCTTGCCTAACTAAACTTAGTTGTTGTTGAAGCTTTTGAAAGCTTAGGTTTAAAGAAATTCCAAATATCTATCTTGCCTCCTCAGGTGTAGTTTTGGCTAAGCAAAGCAAAAGGCTGTCTCTAAGGTGCTAGTTACATGATCTATCCGAAACATAATTTTGACCCATTATGAAATACTTTGTAGTAGTGCTGCAACGATTAATCGATTTACTCGAGTATTCGATTAGAAAAAATATCCGAATTAAATTTTGTTGCCTCGAGTATTCGTTTAATTAAAGTGGTGTTGTAATGGATTATTTTGAAAGTGTTTGCATTTAGTTTTATTGATTAGGGTGGCTACACTGCCCTCTGGTCTGCCTCTTTTCACATGGCTGAATCCAACTGCTCCCTGTTAAGACCAACGTAAGCTAAGTTTTTGTTTGAGCCAATGGTTTTTAATGCATTCATAATTTTGTTTATAGGTATATTTAGCGTTTTTTTTTTTTTTTTTGTGGGAATATACAGTACATTCACCGGCCACTTTATTAGGTACACCTGTCCAACTGCTCGTTAACACTTAATTTCTAATCAGCCAATCACATGGCGGGAACTCAGTGCATTTAGGCATGTAGACATGGTTTAAGGCAATCTCCTGCAGTTCAAACCGAGCATCAGTATGGGGAAGAAAGGTGATTTGAGTGACTTTGAACATGGCATGGTTGTTGGTGCCAGAAGGGCCGGTCTGAGTATTTCAGAAACTGCTGATCTACTGGGATTTTCACGCACAACCATCTTTAGGGTTTACAGAGAATGGTCCGAAAAAGAAAAAATATCCAGTGAGCGGGAGTTCTGTGGGCGGAAATGCCTAGGTGATGCCAGAGGTCAGAGGAGAATGGCCAGACTGGTTCGAGCTGATAGAAAGGCAATAGTGACTCAAATAACCACCCGTTACAACCAAGGTAGGCAGAAGAGCATCTCTGAACGCACAGTACGTCGAACTTTGAGGCAGATGGGCTACAGCAGCAGAAGACCACGCCGGGTGCCACTCCTTTCAGCCAAGAACAGGAAACTGAGGCTACAATTTGCTCAAGCTCGTTGAAATTGGACAATAAAAGATTGGAAAAACATTGGTCTGATGAGTCTCGATTTCTGCTGCGACATTCGGATGGTAGGGTCAGAATTTGGCGTCAACAACATGAAAGCATGGATCCATCCTGCCTTATATCAACTGTTCAGGCTGGTGGTGGTGGTGTAATGGTGTGGGAAATATTTTCTTGGCACTGTTTGGGCCCCTTGGTACCGATTGCGCATTGTTGGAACGCCACAGCCAACCTGAGTATTGTTGCTGACCATGTCCATCCCTTTATGACCACAATGTACCCAACGTCTAATGGCTACTTTCAGCAGGATAATGCGCCATGTCATAAAGCTGGAATCATCTCAGACTGGTTTCTTGAACATGACAATGAGTTCACTGTACTCAAATGGCTTCCACAGTCACCAGATCTCAATCCAATAGAGCATCTTTGGGATGTGGTGGAACGGGAGATCCGCAACATGGATGTGCAGCCGACAAATCTGCACCAACTGTGTGATGCCATCATGTCAATATGGACCAAACTCTCTGAGGAATGCTTCCAGCACCTTGTTGAATCTATGCCACGAAGAATTGAGGCAGTTCTGAAGGCAAAAGGGGGTCCAACCAGTTACTAGCATGGTGTACCTAATAAAGTGGCCGGTGAGTGTATGTCTGAACCATTTGTTTAGAGCGTTATTAAAAAAAAATGCAAAAAATCATTTTATAGCATTTAAGCTAGTTGACTTTTTCTATGTAAGTTAGCCAATTGTTATTTTGTTTTACATAGATCCTCGTTTTTTAAATTAAATTTATACCGTGTGTTTGTGTTGTGTTACGTTTGTTAAGGTCCGAGTTGCCGAGTTGCAATAAACGTTGACTCAAATGAGTTCAAGAAACTAAATTCTGTGCTTTAAGAAGAGTGAAAAAAGCAGAATTTAACACAGACAAAATTATTCGACCAATCAGAGTGGTATTACCGAAACAAGTATTACCGAAACAACATGGTGACGTCATGTACCGTCATGGTCGGCAACGGATCGCCACAGACGTTTTCTTCAACACAACATGATCGTGTCAATAAAAATAATCTGTCTTTAGATATATATAATATGTATATACAGTGCCTTGCAAAAGTATTCGGCCCCCTTGAATCTTGCAACCTTTCGCCACATTTCAGGCTTCAAACATAAAGATATGAAATTTAATTTTTTTGTCAAGAATCAACAACAAGTGGGACACAATCGTGAAGTGGAACAACATTTATTGGATAATTTAAACTTTTTTAACAAATAAAAAACTGAAAAGTGGGGCGTGCAATATTATTCGGCCCCTTTACTTTCAGTGCAGCAAACTCACTCCAGAAGTTCAGTGAGGATCTCTGAATGATCCAATGTTGTCCTAAATGACCGATGATGATAAATAGAATCCCCCTGTGTGTAATCAAGTCTCCGTATAAATGCACCTGCTCTGTGATAGTCTCAGGGTTCTGTTTAAAGTGCAGAGAGCATTATGAAAACCAAGGAACACACCAGGCAGGTCCGAGATACTGTTGTGGAGAAGTTTAAAGCCGGATTTGGATACAAAAAGATTTCCCAAGCTTTAAACATCTCAAGGAGCACTGTGCAAGCCATCATATTGAAATGGAAGGAGCATCAGAACACTGCAAATCTACCAAGACCTGGCCGTCCTTCCAAACTTTCTTCTCAAACAAGGAGAAAACTGATCAGAGATGCAGCCAAGAGGCCCATGATCACTCTGGATGAACTGCAGAGATCTACAGCTGAGGTGGGAGAGTCTGTCCATAGGACAACAATCAGTCGTACACTGCACAAATCTGGCCTTTATGGAAGAGTGGCAAGAAGAAAGCCATTTCTCAAAGATATCCATAAAAAGTCTCGTTTAAAGTTTGCCACAAGCCACCTGGGAGACACACCAAACATGTGGAAGAAGATGCTCTGGTCAGCTGAAACCAAAATTGAACTTTTTGGCCACAATGCAAAACGATATGTTTGGCGTAAAAGCAACACAGCTCATCACCCTGAGCACACCATCCCCACTGTCAAACATGGTGGTGGCAGCATCATGGTTTGGGCCTGCTTTTCTTCAGCAAGGACAGGGAAGATGGTTAAAATTGACGGGAAGATGGATGCAGCCAAATACAGGAACATTCTGGAAGAAAACCTGTTGGTATCTGCACAAGACCTGAGACTGGGACGGATATTTATCTTCCAACAGGACAATGATCCAAAACATAAAGCCAAATCTACAATGGAATGGTTCAAAAATAAACGTATCCAGGTGTTAGAATGGCCAAGTCAAAGTCCAGACCTGAATCCAATGGAGAATCTGTGGAAAGAGCTGAAGACTGCTGTTCACAAACACTCTCCATCCAACCTCACTGAGCTCGAGCTGTTTTGCAAGGAAGAATGGGCAAGAATGTCAGTCTCTCGATGTGCAAAACTGATAGAAACCCCAAGCGACTTGCAGCTGTAATTGGAGCAAAAGGTGGCGCTACAAAGTATTAACGCAAGGGGGCCGAATAATATTGCACGCCCCACTTTTCAGTTTTTTATTTGTTAAAAAAGTTTAAATTATCCAATAAATTTTGTTCCACTTCACGATTGTGTCCCACTTGTTGTTGATTCTTGACAAAAAATTAAAATTTTATATCTTTATGTTTGAAGCCTGAAATGTGGCGAAAGGTTGCAAGGTTCAAGGGGGCCGAATACTTTTGCAAGGCACTGTATATATTTCTGTCTCCATCCATGTGCCCGTGTATAATGCCCACCCATGATTTTACAAGCTGATTTTGGGGAAAAAAAGTGTGCGTTATATTTGGGAAATTACGGTACTTAAACTTAACTGGAACAATAGACTTCCTAATGACATTGACGGGTCAGATTCCACCTTCACTGCACCACGCCTTCAAGTAGGGGGCCATCCCACAATCCGCTTCAGTTTTTCACAGTTGGTCGCAGCGACACATGCAGCGATCCAAAGCCAGTTTTACTGTATGTAGTTTGAAAAAGTACGAAAGCTGTACCGCATACAAACAGGAAGGATTGTCTGAGGAGTGACTTCTTCGAGGATTCAAGATAATTATTATATTTTTCGTTTTTTCACAAGAATTTTCAACATTAATAGCTCTTTGTTGTATGGCTGCCGCCACATTGTCTAACAGACTCGTATCATTCTTCGACATATTTGCGTAGAATAAATACTAACTGCCCAGTTCTTTTGCTTTTTTAACAAAGAATCGAGACTGTTTTACATTCATATCTTGGGGTGTGACAAAATATCAAAATGGTGATATATCGTGATACTTTGTATAGCAAAAGGTTATTGATATGCACCTGCCAAGAATCGAGAGATCGTTTTAAAAAGGTGTCAATGTCTAAAAAAATAAATAAAAAGGAACCAACAAGTTGTTACCAAAATCTTCCACCATAATGGTGTCTCAAATAACTCTAAGGCGGCATTGACGGTGCTCGACACCCAATCCAATTAGACTGGGAACGTTCGTTCATTTGAAACCAGCGCGTTCACAGTCGTTCTATCCGATTTTCAGGGCATTTACTGGTCACTTGCTGTTCCTTTTAGGGCACTTACATGTCATTTCCTGTTGAGTTTGAGTCACTGCCTATTTATTTGGGTGATTCCCAGGCAGTGTTGTCAGTCTGATTACTTTTTTCAGTAACGAGTAATCCAACGCGTTCATTTTTCTACACCAGTAATCTGATTAAAGTTAGTTTCCTTAGTGTCTCTGCGTTACTATTTTTTCATTGCCTCATAACGTATGTAGAATGAAGAATATTGTAGTCATGTACGAAGAGCATTTTGAATAGAAAATGCCAAAAACAAAAGGTTCCCGGTACGTGTTTCCATGACAACCTCTTAGCTATTTCCTGTTTTGGTCTCGCATCACATGTGTTGTGGGACTGAAGGCGTGGGCCAGGCGGGTGGACATTTGAGCCGAGTGTTGAGACGTTGCGAGGGAATGTTGATCTGTGGATATCCATTAATGAAGGTGAGTATTTTTCCTTCATTCTGGAGGGTATCAGCAAAAGGTTGGACCCCATACATGTGCGGCCGTTTCGTAGCTTTGCCATAGCAACGACGGGCTCATCGCTCCAAGTTGGCAAGCTTTGTTTACGTCATATGCGTGTTGCACATTTATGTGATGTGTTCATTTAGCATCTGTGGGATGTGTTCTAAGTCCGATTGAGTGTAAAGTGCTTAGTTGCCGCCACGTTTTGTGGCCAAATTGACCGCGTGTGTGTTGAGAGGAGTACTTCTGGGTTGTGCACGCGCATCCGCACCCGCCACCACCTTTGCAAGTTTGTGCAGTCAGTTTGCATTGTTTTACATTGGCACTGATATGCTGTTAACCATAACCCGAAAATCAAAAGTTTTGACATTAGGCTTAATCTTAGAGTTAGTGGGATTTAATTGGTCGGTGGAGTTGATTTCAACAAATTCCAAGCAGTTTGTCAGATATTTGTTAGTTTCAGGGCTCCGGAGTGGCTAAGCTAGCGCGAAATTCTGATATTCCCCTTTAAATTCAATCATCGGAAAGTCAATTACATGTGATGACATTTTTCTGTTGTCATTCTTATGTTGAGGCGGCAAAGGGAGAAAAATGGGTAAAGAGTAGCTGATAGATTACTTTTAAAGTAACTTAGTTACTTTGATAATGAAGTAATCAGTAAAGTAACCAGATTACTTTTTTGAGGTGTAATCAGTAATCAATAATTAAATTACTTTTTTAAGTAGTCTGTGACAACACTGGCCGCCACATTGACTAACAGACTAGCATCGTACTTCGACATATTTACGTAAAATAAATGCTAACTACCCGGTTATTTGCTCTTTTAACAAAGAATTGAGACTGTTTTACGTCCATATCTATAAAGAATTCAGGGATTTAAGCATTTATCCACAAGAATTTTCACCGGAAAAGCTCTTTTTACATAAGGTACATTTGCTTACTGACTAGCGTCATAGTTTGCAATATTTACGTAAAATAAATGCTAACTGCACGCTTTTTTTTTTTTTTTTTGCTTTTAACCAAGAATCTGGACTGTTTTGCGTCCATATCTATAAATAATTCAGGCCTTTAAGCATTTATTCACAATAATTTTCAACGAAACAATCTCTTTGTCTGTGATTCCACTCGGTCAGCTTTGACAGAGATAGGCCCCCTATGAATCGGCCCGTGACCCGTCAATATATTATGAAGTCTATGCTAGAACTTAAAAGTAGCTTGATACAAACGGAAATTCTATTGAAACATGGGGTAAAAACACCTAACTATTATGTGATGTGAGCTATCAAGCATAACAACATTTTTTGGTAAGAAATAGGATTTTTTAAATAAGTTTTTTGAGTGAAAGCGGTGAATTTTTTTTTTTTTTTTCCTAGTCACATCTGAGATGCAATTGTTGGCTGTTTTCAACAATGCACATCTAAAAAAAAGACATTGATTGTATAAAAATGGTTCAATATTAGGTAAAATGTCTCGTTTTCTCATGTACATTTAAAATTGCTCTTTATCTTAAAAAAAAAAAAAAAAAAAAAAAAAAAATCGGATTACTCGATTAATTGATGGAATTTTCAGTAGAATACTCGATTACTAAAATATTCGATAGCTGCAGCCATGGTCAGTTTTATTTCAGTTTTTCCCCACTTTTTTTCCATATCACACAGCACTAATGCCTAAAGACAGCAACGACTATGGCGACGTTACCCGAACACATGACACCGGCGAAGACCCAGCATTGCCCATACTTGACCGGACTTCCGCTCTTCTTCCACTTGCTGAGGATGTCGTGGCTGCCGCTCCAGTGTGATGGCGAATAGCCGCCCGCGTAAGAGTCAGACCAGTTGCCCATCAACACGCCGCTATCGTCAAAGTTGTTCACCTGCCGAGGAAAATCACACATTATTTCTGAACCCACTGCGTGTAATCTCAATTTTTGTTGCTCTGAAATTTCAATAGAAAAAGTAAAGTTTTGCTTTAAGTATTAAGGAAGAGGAGATGATTGTTTTCCAAAGTAAAAGCAAAGATATGATTTTAATTCATTACAAGGAGAATCTAATTTCAT
The DNA here is from genome assembly GCF_030265065.1 of Corythoichthys intestinalis. Classification (NCBI taxonomy): domain Eukaryota; kingdom Metazoa; phylum Chordata; class Actinopteri; order Syngnathiformes; family Syngnathidae; genus Corythoichthys; species Corythoichthys intestinalis. Next base: position 44,293,885 of record NC_080403.1, on the reverse strand, counting down.
TCAGGATACATAAATCATATAATAGGCATATTTTTTCTTTTAAAATATATTTTATTGTTTTGGTATTGTATTTGAAATTTTTGGTTTAGTGAAAATGAATATAAATGAATAAATAAAAATAGAATATTTGCTTTTTTTTTGGGTTGTTTATTATTTAGAACGCTTTAATAACAAACAAATAAATAACAAAAAAATATGTACGTTTTTGACCTTTTTTGTTTTAAAATATATCAGTGAAAAAATATTTACTTTTTTTCCCTTTTTGGTATTTCTATTTGAAAAATGTATATAAATCAATACAATTAAAAATACAAAATGAAAAAAGAAAATTATTTCTTGTTTTTTCTTTTGTTTATGCAAAGTAATTTTATAACAAATATATAAAATGAAGTTAAATAATTTATTAAATAAAGAATACTTATCCATCTATATTCAGGTTATTCATTTATAATCTTCATATTGCTTTTTGTATTATTAAATTAAATAGAAAAATAAAGAACATTTTAAAGAAAATATTTCGTTTTTTTTTTTTACATTTAATTAAACTAAAAGTCAAAATTAAAATATTCTTTTAGTCATTTTATTCCCCTAAAAATACTGTACATTATAAAGTAAAAAAAACAAAACGAAAAAAACAACAGACATTTTAATGAATAAAACCCAAAAAGAAGTAAAAACATGAATAAGACAATATTTACATGTAAAAGGCTCAAAAAATGAGAATTTAGACCATTTTTAGCATTGAACCATCCATTAGTTCATCATTTTAGATGATCCATTAATCCAAATAATGTCCAGCCACCTCCAACAGTGAGAAACCTACCATAGCACTGACCACACGGCCCACATAAGCGGGGTCGCAGCGGGCCGCCAGATCGCTGCCGGGGTCCTTTTTGTACTTGACATTGTTATCCAGGATGTGGAGGCAAATATCCACCATATCATCTTCAAACTGGAAAAGAAGGAAAGAAAAGTAAAGGAGTACCGCTAGGTCCCATTCAGGGTGATTTTGGGAGTGTGTACTAAAAACGAAGGTACATTCTTTATTCTTTAAATTACACTAATCATTTATTTTATAGTGCAAGTGTGCTTTTCATACATGTCCATAGTCCCAGGTCAAAGGTGATATGTAATCTGAACTTCCTCTGAAGATGACTCCGTGTTCATTCAGCACATACTCTCGTCTCTCCTGCTCATCTGACATAAAGACAGCGTCACCTGCGTGGACCGCAAATAGCATATGCTGTTAACGTACTACAAACGGTAGGACAACAATTAGTGTTGCATCGAAACCATTGTTTGGCTCCTCATACAGATTCCGGCTGTGTGTACTGTCGGATACTGTACCGATACCGTGATTTTATAATAAAGAAATAAATTACTGCATACTCACTTAAACGTAAAGTCATTGCTATCATAGGTTGGTAAGGCATTCCTTTAACTCATTGTGAATAGATGTCCAATCAATTTGAAGTGGGAGGGATAGCAGCAACTGGACAAAGGTTCCTTCACTGCTACCCTCCCACTTCGAATGGATTGACGTCGATTAGTAATAAACTCATTTCACTTCACGGCAGAAGCATGAAAAGACCTTTCTTTGCCCCTACTAACATGGCTGGCCCAATCGATAAGGCCATACAGCTATACCGTAACTGAGCAGTAGAGGCAGCAACACGAGTACAAGCAAGATTGGGCAGGTGAAGAAGATATTGACCATTAAAAACAAACTGTGAAAGTAGCGCACCTTCAGATGGGTGCTGCACACTCTTGTACAGTAGGTGGGGACATGCACCTGATAGTTGTTACAATCCACCATTAAGCGTTCCATTAATCATTTTGTCAGGAGATATTGGTTAGGTTGGATTTGGAGTTTTTTGAACTTCTTCTTTACAGTGCACTCAAATTCATTGCTTGTTTTTTCATTCTTCAGTTTTACATAAACGTGAGCAGTCAATATATTTTCTGGTTCTTTATTTGAATATTGGCTCAGATCTCTATACATACAAATATACTGGTATATATATATATACATATATACACACAAATATATAATGTATATATATCACATTTTTGCATCAGAGAAAAAAAATTTACTTGTAAGGTAAATGTTAAAGCAAGTACTTTTGTACTTTAACTTTTTAACTTTAACTAATTTTCGGACTATAAGGCGCACCAGACAATAAGTCACCACCCACCAAATTTGACAAGAAAACGGCATTTGTTCATAGATAAGCTGCACTGGACTGTACGCCGCAGATGTCCTCACTGTAAATTGGGCTATTTATAGTACACCAAAAGATATTAACTGGTAACACTTTATTTGACAGCGATGTCATAAGACTGTCATAAGACCCTTATATTATGATATGACACTGTCACGAGCATGAATGAATGTTTATGACAGATGTCATTTAGTGTCATCCGGCAAATTATCTCACTTCTGAATGGATATAGAAGATGTGAGCTAGACATAGAGTGGTGCAAATAAGTATTTAGTCAACCACTAATTGAGCAAGTTCTCCCACTTGAAAATATTAGAGAGACCTGTAATTGTCAACATGGGTAAACCTCAACCATGAGAGACAGAATGTGGGGGAAAAAAAGAAAATCACATTGTTTGATTTTTAAAGAATTTATTTGCAAATCATGGTGGAAAATAAGTATTTGGTCAATACCAAAAGTTCATCTCAATACTTAGTTATGTACCCTTTGTTGGCAATAATGGAGGCCAAACATTTTCTTCACACGGGGGGACCTAGTGAATGACCTACAGAGAGCTGGGACCACAGTAACAAAGGCTACTATCAGTAACACAATGCGCCGCCAGGGACTCAAATCCTGCACTGCTCGACGTGTCCCCCTGCTGAAGAAAGTACACGTCCAGGCCCGTCTGCGGTTCGCTAGAGAGCATTTGGATGATCCAGAAGAGGACTGGGAGAATGTGTTATGGTCAGATGAAACAAAAATAAAACTTTTTGGTAGAAACACAGGTTCTCTTGTTTGGAGGAAAAAGAATACTGAATTACACCATACCCACTGTGAAGCATGGGGGTGGAAACATCATGCTTTGGGGCTGTTTTTCTGCAAAGGGACCAGGACGACTGATCTGTGTAAGGCAGACATGTCCAAAGTCCGGCCCGGGGGCCAAATGCGGCCCGTGGCCAAATTTCATCCGGCCCCCAGCCTCTGTCATAAAATCAATAACGTCTGGCCCGCACACAGATTTAATAAATTGGTCAGCAATACTCCTACAAGAATATGAAGTAGCTTAACTAAAAACTAAGAACTAGCTTAACACTAAATGCTGCTCCTCATTTACCCACTATAAGGCAGCAGCACTCTAAACAACATTACCACGTGACCCTTTACTCCCAATTTTGTAAAATGACGACAATCAACAAAAAACAAAGTTGACTGCAACGGCCGGCGCTTCAAGGATAGGTGGAAATTGGACTATTTCTTCACTAAAATACGCAAGAACTGTGTCTGCCTCATTTGCAAAGAGACAGTCGCTGTTTTTAAAGAGTTCAATATGAGGCGATATTACCAAACAAGACACGCTGACATGTACGACAAGATTACATGGAAGATACGTAGCAAGAAATTGAAGCAACTTGAAGCTAGTTTAATTTCACAGCAGCAGTATTTCGCAAGAGCCCGAGAATCGAAAGAGAACGCCACAAAGGCTAGTTGCGAAACTGTTGAAATTATTAATTAAAAAAAAAAAAAAAAAAAAAAAAAAAGCAAATGTGAAACAAAGAATGGCTTGCTAAAATTTGCTTAAATATATTGTTTTAGGTAAAGGACGTCAGCCAAGGTCGGCCACCCACATTTTTACCACACCAAATCTGGCCCCGTTTGCAAAAACTTTGGACACCCCTGGTGTAAAGGAAAGAATGAATGGGGCCATGTATCGAGAGATTTTGAGTGAAAATCTCCTTCCATCAGCAAGGGCATTGAAGATGAGACGTGGCTGGGTCTGTCAGCATGACAATGATTACAAACACACAGCAAGGGCAACAAAGGAGTGGCTTTGTAAGAAGCATTTCAAGGTCCTGGAGTGGCCTAGCCAGTCTCCAGGTCTCAACCCCATAGAAAATCTGCGGAGGGAGTTGAAAGTCCGTGTTGCCCAACGACAGCCCCAAAACATCACTGCTCTAGAGGAGATCTGCATGGAGGAATGGGCCAAAATACCAGGAACAGTGCGTGAAAAGGTTGTGAAGAGTTACAGAAAACGTTTGGCCTCCGTTATTGCCAACAAAGGGTACATAACAAAGTATTGAGATGAACTTTTGGTATTGACCAAATACTTATTTTCCACCATGATTTGCAAATAAATTATCTAAAAATCAAACAATGTGATTTTCTACTTTTTTCCCGCACATTCTGTCTCTCATGGTTGAGGTTTACCCATGTTGACAATTACAGGCCTCTCTATTATTTTCAAGTGGGAGAACTTGCACAATTAGTGGTTGACTAAATACTTATTTGCCCCACTGTAAATACGTACATACATATATATAATCACATATTTGCATCAGAGAAAATATTTTTACTTGTAAGGTAAATGTTAAAAGGTAAATGTTAAAGCAGTACTTTTGTACTTTCACTTGAGTAAATTCTTAGATACTTTTACTTTTACTTAAGTACCATAATTTTCTGACTATAAGGCGCACCAGACTATAAGTATTTCTCAAAAATATTATTTCATCAATGTAAAAGCATCTGCTATTTCTTCGGTGGCTGCAAATTATAGTACTACACGTCCAATCAATTTGAAGCGGGAGGGATGGCAGTGAATGAACATTCGCTGCCAACCTCCCGCTTCAAATGTGCTGGATTAACATAAGGATGATTGGATGTCACACGAGTGAGTCAATAAAAGTTTAAAAAAGGTCCATACAAGCACTTAGGTATGAAGATAACAAGTAAGGGGCCGCAAGATTGTTGAGGAACATACCCGAGAACCAGGGGTTGAAGAGGAGCATGAAGGTGGCCAACGTCTTATCCTCGCCCCACAGCAAGCCATTGAGAGTGTACTTGCCAACGGGGGCATCAGGAGGGGGCGTGATGAGCACAGCCAGGGAGGAGGAGGTGGAGCCGCTGTCCAGTGTGGCCTTCCACACCGCTTTGGCGGAGGACCGTCCGCCTGTCGGGTCAGGGATGCCGAAGCGACATGAGGTGCCGTTCTCCTCCGAAGCATGTTTGCCTGAAGGAAATTTGCTCAATTTAAAAAATAAATATATAAATACATCAAGGATTTTTGTTGTCGTTGTTTTAATGAGACAAAAAAAAATGAATAAAACATTCTCATTATTTACTATTTACTTCTTTACTGATACTAATTCTTATTCTAAAAATATTCTTTTTTGTATTATTCAATGAAATACAAATGAATTAAAAATAAGGGAATACTGTTTTTTACTTTACTAGTTTACTCGTACTTTTTTAACTTTTATTTGCATTGAGTGTTATTTAAAACATTTTTTTATTAAAAAATATACAAAAATGAGTTATTAATAGAGATTAACATATAAAATAGGTCTTAAAAATGAATAGTAATAATAACAATTATTTTATATATATATATATATATATATATATATATATATATATATATATATATATACATATATATATATATAACAAAATTAGGCTACTGTGTTTTTTTTTTTTTTATTAAGAATAAAGTTGAAAAAATACACAATAATAGTATTAAAAACTAAAACATAAGATATTTACTATTCTATTAATACTATTCTATTTTATTTTAATGAAATAAAAATAAAGTAAAATGAAAACTAATGGAAAATGGTTTCTTACAGTATTTGTATTGTTTTATTTAAACAAACAAACCAAAAAAATATATATATGTATCTTAAAATGCAAATTACTGTGTTTTCTTTTTGTATTTTAATTTAGAAAAAAAATAAATAAGTAGAACTTATAAAAATGAAAAAAGGTGTTGACCGCTCTATTTTATTTGAATTAGATAAAAATAAAATACCGGTATTAAAAAAAAAAAAAACAATTTAAAATAACAAATAAAAATGAAGGAACAACGTTACTTTGTTCTTGTTTAAAATATTTTTAAAAATAGACAAAATTAAATACATATATTCATGGAGTTCCTTTTTTATTTTAAAAAGAATGTGCACACTGGAAAAATTAATTACTATTCTATTACTCATAATGATATTCTGTTTTTTCTCTTTTTTTCAAATAAATAAAAATGCAAGAATTGAAAAACAATTTTTAAAAAATGCATAAGACTGTTGGTGTTTTTTTTTGTTTTTTTATTTATTTAAAATCCTTAAAAATATATATCAAATATCATATTTACTGGGGTTTTTTTGTTAAAAAAATACAACACAAATAAACATTTATGCTCAAGAGGGTTAAAAAAATCAATTAGTTGTTGATTAGTGGGTGAATCGTCAGTCCTAATTTACAGTATATTATGCACAGAATGTAGTGGAGTCACGCTTACCTCCAGTGGAAGCGACGAGGGTGAGAGAATCAACGCCTTTTTTGAAGGGCTTAGTCAAGTTCAAAGTGACCTTGAAGGACTGTCCTCGGCGGACAATCAGCTGATCAAGAGGAAGCTCGCTGGTATGATGCGAGAAGTGGTTGCTCATGGTGTGGACGTCCACGCCCTTAAAAACTGACGCAAATGAACACAACAAAATTTGTTAGTTTCCCACTTTCATGGTTAACTTTTTCAGTGCTAATGTAGATGATAGACGTACAGTAACACAGCATGTAATCATCCTGCTGCTAAGCATTGAAACAATTTACTGACTAGTATCGCTAGTAGACATTCGATCCATTTGAACTGGGAGGGTGGCAGCGAGTTAATGAACCATTGTTCACCCGCTGCCAACCCTCTCATTTAAAATTAATTTGACGTCTATGGCTATCATTGACAGCCAATTAGTTCATTTGAGGGCATATACTGTTGAATTTGGGTCACTTTGTTTTAATTTTGGGACATTACTACTGTCACTATCTGTTGTTTGGGAGAACTTGCAAGCCACTTTCTATAGATTTTAGGGTCACTTGTTCATTTTGGTGCAATACAAAGTCACTTCGAGTTCATTTTAGGGCATTTCCGGATCACTTTCTATTGATTTTGGAGCACTCATTCCCGGGTCATTTGCTGTTAATTTTGGGGCATTTCTGGATCACTCTCTGATTATTTTATGTCACTTCTTGTCACCGGCCATCACTGACAGCAAATTTGTTCATTTGAGGACATTTACGGGTCAACTCCTGTTCATTTTGGGTCACTTTGTATTGATTTTGGAACATTCCCAGGTCACTTCCTGTACATTTTGAGTAACTATTTTTTGTTTTGGAGAACTTACTGTACATGTCACTTTCTGTTGGTTTTTGGCTCACTTCAATGTTATTTTTGGCGCAATACTGAGTCACATCCAGTTGATTTTAGGACATTTAACGGGACACTTCCTGTTCATTTAGGTGTACTTATTATTGATTTTGGAACATTCATTCCCAGGTCACTTCCTATTAATTTTGGGTCATTTCTGAGTAACTACCTTTTCATTTTGGATCACTTCCTGTTGATTTTCAGTTCACTTTCTGTCGATTTTGCGACATTCCCAGGTGAGTTCCTGTTTAGGTCAGATCCTGCTGATTTTGGGGTATTCTCGGCTCACTTGCTGTTGATTTTGGAGCTTTTGCAGGTAACTTCCTGTTGATTTTGGGACCTCTCCATATCACTTCGTGTTGATTTTGAGGCCTTTCTGTATTACTTCTTGTTGATTTTGGGTAACTTCTTGTTGATTTTGCGACAATCCCAGGTGGCTTCTATTCATTTTGGGTCACTTTGTGTGGATTTTGGGGCCTTTCCATATCTCTTCTTGTTGATTTTGCAACAGTCCCAGGTGACCTCCTGTTCATTTTGGGTCAATTATTGCTAATTTTGGGGCATTCCGGGTCACTTGCTGTTGATTTTGAGGCCTTCGGTCATCCACTGCCAACCTCCCACTTCAAATGGACTGGACGTCTAGCATCGTCAACGGCAGCTAGTAAGTTATTAGCAGATGCTTTGACATTGATGAAATAATCTTTTAAAAATCAGTTGAGAAATAATCTCGTCATATAACTTAATTTGAATGTCAACGCATTGACTCTGATGGGAAAATCGCCCCAACCAACATGGCCGTCCTTAGGGGGGCGATGACATGTCTTTCCTTGCTTATGACGTGAATTGAAATGAGTTTATCACTAGTAGACATCCAATCCATTTGAAGTTGATTGGACATCTAGAACTGTCAATGGCAGCCAATGAGGAGAGAGAAAAAGAATAGATTACAGCTGGCAGCCAATGAGTTAATAACTTTTTCTTGTTGTAAGCGCAATTAAGGGCGCACCCCTATGCCATTTCCGACCCGGAATGTGAACTTGGAGTTGTCCCAAGAGCTAAGGTTAATGGTAAGCATTGAGTAGCAATCATCTAGTGTCTTTTCATTTTTTTTGTTGTTGTGCTTTTTCTTCTTGCTAGACCGCAAAACAAGCCTGCTCATGTTGCAAATGTTGCAAGTCAGCTGAGGTGATTGCAATTTATTGTCTTTGGAAATATTCCTGTTTTATTACAGTGCATGTGAAAGTCCAAATTTAGAGTCGCACATACTGGACTGTCTCAGAAAATTAGTATACACAATATTCTAATTTTCTGAGACAGTCCTGTACATTAATCCACCATTTAAAGCAGGGGTGTCCAAACTTTTTGCAAAGGGGACCAGATTTGGCGTGGTAAAAATGTGGGGGGCCGACCTTGGCTGACGTCCTTTACATAGAACAATATACAGGACTGTCTCAGAAAATTAGAATATTGTGTATTCTAATTTCCTGAGACAGTCCAGTATAAAAGAAAAAATAAGTTGAAAAAAAAACAATAAATACATTTTGGGAGAGAGTTGCATGTGAAATTAATTAGTGCAGGAAATAAGATAGTTACTTGGGAAAGTCCAGGCTTTGAGATACAAGTCTAAAAACATAAATATATATATCTGTTTTTAAAAATAGCCACACTATAATTAATAAATAAATTAGAACAATACAGATGTAAAATATTTATTTGGCAACATTTTCATGTTTGGGCTTAAAAGTCGTACAAGGGCAAGTTCAAATTAAAGTTGTATGTCTATATAAAAAAGTATATATATATATATTATAAATAAATAACATTTTCAAAAGAGCCAAACGTCAAACAATAAAGGAAAATATTACTTTGGCAATATTTTCATGTCTGTTCTTCATAGTAGTACATGGAAAAGTTCAAATTTAGACTTGCATGCCTAAAATAAATCTTAGAAAAATGAAAAATACATTTTTTGCACGTCTAACAGCAGATAAATTGATTAAATAAATGAGAAAAATATTTATAGTCAATATTTCTTGTTTTTTATTTATATAATTTAAAAACAATAAATTTGAAAAAAAGTTGCACATCTAAAAATAAATAGAATATATATATATATTTTTTAAATATATGAAAAAATATTTTTACAAAGAACAACAAAGGAGTTGCACGTCATACGATCAACGCCAATTTCTGCCAGTCCTCTTAGTGGCCTGGTACGCTTTTCTTGCAGCAGTTCAGTCATTTTCGTTTTTGCTACATTTATTTAAAGTTTTTGTACGAATCCAGTTCATGCACACAATAATGTTAGAGTAATGTTAAGTCAATGAGGTGAATATTCAAAATTAAAACATTGTAAATCCCATAAAATGTGCACATTAAAATTTGAATAAACATTGTCAATACCATGAAAATACACATTTGCATAAGCAGTCTATTATTTTGGGAGGCAAAACCAATCAGTTTTATGTTCTGAAAAGTAATTTCAGGATATTAGAAACGATTATTTTTGACTCACCTGAGTTGTTGCCCACCGAGCTCATCTTTGCACGTGTATGCAGTTGATCAAACTACAGAGGAGGCAATGCTGCAAGACGCTGAAATACCTGCAAAGCGCGACAAACCTGGTAACCCTTTATCATGTCCGGGAGCAAGTTAGTCAGGTTTCAACCACACTCAGCTGCTTCAGAGATCTCCTACTCACACCCATGTAGTGTCATTTACCGTATAGTATTTGGTATCGTTGCACATTTGGAATACGAAGCCTAAAAAAAATCTTCAAGGCACACAAGGTGATGATGAAAACTTCAAACCAAAATGGCACACTTCCTGTGCATTAAATTTTTAAGGCAAAGCTCATGTTTTTAAAGGAATCCACGGATAGAAAAACTTGTAGTTCTTAAAAGATACATGTTATTATGAGTTAAAATAATTTGATATTGAAACCCCTCCTGATGTTTTCGTTTTATACAATTTGTAAACTTAGTTTAACTAGTAGGTCGCCATTGTTGCTGACGTCACAGGGCGGTGATGTCACATGGTTACGCTGCCGAGCTTCGAGAGTATGACTCTAGCAACATAAACATTGCATATATACATACATACAGTGGGGCAAATAAGTATTTAGTCAACCACTAATTGTGCAAGTTCTCCCACTTGAAAATATTCGACAGGCCTGTAATTGTCAACATGGGTAAACCTCAACCATGAGAGAGAGAATGTGGAAAAAAAAAACAGAAAATAACATTGTTTGATTTTTAAAGAATTTATTTGCAAATCATAGTGGAAAATAAGTATTTGGTTAATACCAAAAGTTCATCTCAATACTTTGTTATGTACCCTTTGTTGGCAATAACGGAGGCCAAATGTTTTCTGTAACTCTTCACAAGCTTTTCACACACTGTTGCTGGTATTTTGGCCCATTCCTAAATGCAGATCTCCTCGAGACCAACGATGTTTTGGGGCTGTCGTTGGGTAACACGGACATTCAACTCCCTCCACAGATTTTCTATGGGGTTGAGATCTGGAGACTGGCTAGGCCCTTGAAATGCTACTTACGAAGCCACTCCTTTGTTGCCCTGGCTGTGTGTTTGGGATCATTGTCATGCTGAAAGACCCAGCTACGTCTCATCTTCAATAGCCTTGCTGATGGAAGGAGATTTTCACTCAAAATCTCTCGATACATAGCCCCATTCATTCTTTCCTTTACACAGATCAGTCGTCCTGATCCCTTTGTAGAAAAACAGCCCCAAAGCATGATGTTTCCAAACCCATGCTTCACAGTGGGTATGGCGTTCTTCGGATGCAATTCAGTATTCTTTCTCCTCCAAATACGCGAACCTGTGTTTCTACCAAAAAATTCTATTTTGGTTTCATCTGACCATAACACATTCTCCCAGTCCTCTTCTGGATCATCCAAATGCTCCCTAGCGAACCGCAGACGAGCTTGGATGTGTACTTTCTTCATCAGGGGGACACGTCTGGCAGTGCAGGATTTGAGTCCCTGGCGGCGCATTGTGTTACTGATAGTAGTCTTTGTTACTGTGGTCCCAGCTCTCTGTAGGTCATTCACTAGGTCCCCCCGCGTGGTTCTGGGATTTTTGCTCACCGTTCTTGTTATCCTTTTGGTGCCATGGGGTGAGATCTTGCATGAAGCCCCAGATCGAGGGAGATTATCAGTTGTCTTGTATGTCTTCCATTTTTAAAAATAATTGCTCCCACAGTTGATTTCTTTACACCAAGCGTTTTACCTATAGCAGATTCAGTCTTCCCAGCCTGGTGCAGGTCTACAATTTTGTCTCTGGTGTCCTTCGACAGCTCTTTGGTGTTGGCCATCGTGGAGTTTGGAGTGTGTCTGACTGAGATTGTGGACAGGTGTCTTTTATACCAAAAATTAGTTAAAACAGGTGCCATTAGTACAGGTAACGAGTGGAGCCTCGTTAGACCTCGTTAGAAAAAGTTAGACCTCTTTGACAGCCAGAAATCTTGCTTGTTTGTAGGTGACCAAATACTTATCTTCCACTCTAATTTGGAAATACATTCTTTAAAAATCAAACAATGTGATTTTCTGGTTTTTTTCCACATTCTGTCTCTCATGGTTTAGGTTTACCCATGTTGACAATTACAGGCCTCTCTAATCTTTTCAATTAGGAAAACTTGCACAATTGGTGGTTGACTAAATACTTATTTTCCCCACTGTACATATACCCATATATATTAGGGCTGTCAAACGATTAAAATTTTTAATCGAGTTAATTACAGCTTAAAAATTAATTAATCGTAATTAATCGCAATTAATCGCAATTCAAACCATCTATAAAATATGCCATATTTTTCTGTAAATTATTGTTGGAATGGAAAGATAAGACAAGATGGATATATACATTCAACATACGGTACATAAGGACTGTATTTGTTTATTATAACAATAAATCAACAAGATGGCATTAACATTATTGACATTCTGTTAAAGTGATCCATGGATAGAAAGACTTGTAGTTCTTAAAAGATTAATATTAGTACAAGTTATAGAAATGTTATATTAAAACGCCTCTTAATGTTTTCGTTTTAATAAAATTTGTAAAAATTTCAATCAAAAAATAAACTAGTAGCCCTATTCTGTCCTCAATGTGTGTGAGTACACAAATTGATAGATAGCGAACATAAGTTCCAAAAAGAAATCAGACGGTGTGGCAAAGTTGCATGGGCTTTACTGAAGTAATCTCTTTTTGACAGGAGCACGTTTCTTGTATTTTTATAAAACTGAAAATAACAAGGCAATGTGTCAATTACTTGCATAAATCACAAAATAACATAAAATGTACACACACGTGTCCATTTGAGCAGTAGCACTAGCCAATTAGCTCACAAGCATCTAACAATGTAACTGCATTTCACCATATATGTGAACAAATTCAAATACACATCATCAATAACTATCTAATGCTCATGAATATAAACAAAGGAGGAATATAGCTCACAAGCGATGCATGTATTAGACACAAACAGTGTGATGGGGCTATGAGAACTGCCACTGAATACTGGATGCGGACGTTAGCTGGTCTGAATAGCACTGTCTATTAGTGTGAGTTCGCGTCGACATATAATCACGTCAGAAAAGCGCGCCGAAACCCAAATAATCAGCTGCACTGAATTGCCAGCAGAGGGCGACATTACGCCACATAACATATGCAAGTCACACCCAAGCGCCAGCAGAGGGCGGAAAACCTCCATAAAACACAATTAACAAGTTGGCCTTTCACTGTACTGACATTTAAATCTGTCTGAGCGGGCCTAGTGCGTTAATTGCGTCAAATATTTTAACGTGATTAATTAAAAAAATTAATTAACGCCCGTTAACGCGATAATTTTGACAGCCCTAATATATATATATATATATAATTTTTAAAAATCGTCGTACCGCCCACCCGGGTAGTACGGTCACTCCTTTCAAGCTTGGGTCCTCTACCGGAGGCCTGGGAGCTTGAGGGTTCTGCATAGGATCTTAGCTGTCCTTTGGATTGCGCTCTTCTGAACGGAGACGTCGGACGTTGTTCCTGGTATTTGTTGGAGCCATGCACCAAGCTTGGAGGTTACTGCTCCTAGGGTCCCGATCACTACTGGCACCACTGCTGCATTCACTCCCCACATTTTCTCCGACTCTTCCTTCAACCCTTGATATTTCTCCAGCTTTTCGTGTTTTTTTTTCCTGATGTTGCTATCGCTCGGGATTGCTATATCTATCACTACTGCTGTCTTCTGATGTTTATCCACCACCACTATGTCACGCTAGTTGGCCATTACCAGTTTGTCTGTCTGGATCTGGGATATGGGACGTGTTTTTCAATGGTGACAATCTCTGGAAATGACCACTTCATGTGGGTTTTCTAGGATTGCTTCTTGAGACTTTTTTGTAGTTCTCCCCATTAAAGATATGTCTACCAAATTTCATGTTGCTAAGTCAAACTGGCTTAGGAGTTTACTTTTTTTCCTGGATTAAAAAAAAAAAATCTCAGACCAGTTTGTCATAGTAAGGGTCCTTGGAAATGGCCGATATGGCTACCGCCTGTATGTTTATCTCGATGGCTTCTTTTTTTCACTTTTTTGTGAGTCGACTCATGATAAGACATGTCTGCAAACTTTCATGTTGCTATGTCAAACTGACCACATTTGTTTCTCAATAAAAGAAAACCAAAATAGTTGACCTGTGTCTATTCAGGCATTGCTTCTTTTGACTTTTTTGTATGTTTACTCATGATTGACACATCCATCAAGATCGATGTTGCTAACCTGCCTTTTTAGTTCGAGTTAAAATCCAGTTTTTCACAGCGCAGGCACGACTCCGATCAGGTGTAAATTTCCACTGTGCTCAACACAACATTTGTTTTTGAAAGACAATTTATTTGACCAACAAAGAAACTGAGCAAACAATACTGTGGTGTTATGAGTTTAACCCTTTGATGCCTGAATTTACATTTAACTCTTTTAGTGCCACTGACGGTGCTAGACGTCCAATCGTGTGGCGTCCAATTATCTTTCTGCTGTGAATTTAAATGGCTTGATCACTAGTTATCATTAGTAAACATCCTAATCACTCAAAGTGGGAGGTATGACAGCGAATGAGCGAACGTATAGTGCCGTCAATGGCAGCCAATGAGTTAACAAACACACATAAAGCATTGGAGGAATACATAAGTACATTAAAATAGAATACATTAAAAAAAAATACAAAGTAGAGAAAAGAAATTGAAAAATACAGCTAAAAATTAGGAAATCCTTAAATAAACAAAAATTTAATATAGAAATTATATATAGATATATATACATAATATTTAAAGGATTTTTAAAAATATTTAATAATATTTATTTTTTGTTTTTGTTAATCTTTTTAAAAAAAATGTAATTATTTATTTTTTAACTTTTATTTTAGTTTGGTCGTTTTTAATCCTTTTTATTTTGAATTCTATTTTAAATTTTGTATTTTTATTTTATTTTTTCATTTTTTTCTGTGCTTTTTAATTTTTACCTAAGATTTTTTTTTTAAATTCATATATTTTTAATCACTTTTAACCTTTTTTAGATTCATTAAATTTTAAACTTTTTTAGATTTTTGTAAATGAGAGTTTTCCAAATTTAACTTGTATTTTTAATTAAATTTTATATTTATCATTCTTTTCATGTTCCTGTGTATTCCCCCAAAACTCAGGCATTAAACGCACACGTGTACACATACACACTGTCTTTAGCCGTTCCCTTGAATGAGATCTTTGGCTTTTTGCAGGTTGTGGTCCACGGCTCCGTCCAAGAACTGAACCCAGGACGATTCGGCTTCACCGCAGATGTGATTGGACCTGATTTTTGGCCGACAAGACAGATAATGTCAAAAGCTGCTTGACCTGGAATCCCTTGACACACCTAATTATGTAGTTTGAACGGTTCCTACGCAGAAATGCCGCTTCTACCACACTTCACTGACATTTCATCTCACCTGACTTGAACTTTAAGTTTAGAGTTGAGACAAACTGGTTCTGTGCAACTTTCAGGAAGTAAAATTACAGTTGTCAACACAGGGGTAAAATGTATTATTAGGCTAAAAATGACAAGTTGACTGCACTCGAGTTGAAACTAATGATTATTTAAATGGTAACTATTTTAACTTCACCTTCACTGGCAACTTGAAGCCTTTTGATTTTTTAGTTTGTTCATGGCGTCTTCTGCATGTTTTTCCTAAAATATTCCAATAAATTAAATCATTCACTGATTTTAATGCATTGTAGTCATCATACATGTCTAATTACATAGTAATTACATGGTAATGGCATAGTAATAACAAAGAAATGAATGTGTGGCATTGACAGCAGTAGATGTCAATGCCACTTGAACTGGGACTGGGATGGCTGAAATTGACTGTTTCAGTGTCATTAACGGCAATAGATGTCCAATCCATCTTGACTAGGAGGGTCCGAATTAATGTTCATTCGCCCCTTCCAGTCAAGATGGACTGGACATCTATCGGCGTCATTAGCAGCCAATGAAATGAAATGAGTGTATTATTTTGCCCTTTATTGTTTCAATTTCATGGAAAAAGTTTAAAATAAAGTAAATACATACATTCTCACTTTTAGTGCATTTCTGGTTTCTTCATCACCAATGAACAGTAATTGGTCTATTTAATTTTTTTTTAATCAATGAATGAATTAGAACTACAGTGGGGAGAACAAGTATTTGATAGACTGCCGATTGTGCTGGTTTTCCCACTTGCAAGCCACGTAGAGGTCTGTAATTTGTATCATAAGTTCGCTTCAACTGAGAGGGACGGAATCTAATACAAATATCCAGAAAATCACATTGTATAATTTTTAAATCATAAATTTGTATTTAACTGCATAAAATAAGTATTTGATACATTACCAACTAGTAAATATTTCGGCTCTTAGTTCTTTTTTAAGAACCCCTCCTGTTGTAACTAACTGCACCTGTTTGAACTTGTTACTGTATAAAAGAAACCTGTTCACATGCTCAAACAAACAAACTCCAACCTCTCCACAATGGCCGAGACCAAAGAGCTGTGTAAGGACATCAGGGATAAAATAATAGGCCTGCACAAGGCTGGAATGGGCTACAGGAAAATAAGCAAGCAGCTTGGTGAGAAGGTAACAACTGTTGGAGCGATTATTAGAAAATGGAAGAAGTTCAAGTTAACAGTCAATCTGCCTCGTACTGGGGCTCCATGCAAGATCTCATCTCGTGGGGCATCACTGATCATGAGGAAGTTGAGGGATCAGCCCAGAACTACACGGCAGGATCTGGTCAATGACCTGAAGAGAGCTGGAACCACAGTCTCGAAGAAAACCATCGGAAACACATTACGCCGTCATGGATAAAAATCCTACAGCGCACGCAAGGTCTGCTGCTGATGTCAGCGCATGTCCAGACACGTCTGAAGTTGGCTACTGACCATCTGGATGATCCAGAGGAGCAATGGGAGAAGGTCATGTGGTCGGATGAGACCAAAATGGAACTTTCTGGTCTAAACTCGGCTCGTCGTGTTTGGAGGAAAAAGAAGGATGAGTACAACACCAAGAACACCATCCCAACCGTGAAACATGGAGGAGGAAACATAATTTTTTGGGGCTGCTTCTCTGCCAAGGGTACAGGACGACTGCACCGTATTGAGGGGAGGATGGATGGTGCTATGTATCGCCAGATCTTGGCTGACAACCTCCTCCCTTCAGTGAGAGCCCTGAAGATGGGTCGTGGCTGGGTCTTCCAGCATGACAACGACCAAAAGCACACAGCCAAGGCAACTAAAGAGTGGCTCCGTAAGAAGCATCTTAAGGTCCTGGAGTGGCCTAGCCAGTCACCAGATCTGAACCCGATGAAAATTCTATGGAGGGAGCTGAAAGTCCGTGTTGCCCGGCAGCAGCCCCGAAACCAGAAGGCTCTGGAGAAGATCCGCCTGGAGGAGTGGGCCAAAATCCCTGCTGCAGTGTGTGCAAACCTTGTCAAGGACTGCAGGAAACGTTTGGTAACTGTAATAGCAAACAAAGGTTTCTGTACCAAATATTAAGTTCGATTTTTGTGATCTATCAAATACTTATTTCATGCAATTAAATGCAAATTTATTATTTAAAAATCATACAACATGATTTTCTGTTTTTTTTTTGTATTAGATTACATCCCTCACAGTTGAAGAGAACTTATGATACAAATTACAGACCTCTACATGCTTTGCAAGTGGGAAAACCAGCAAAATCGGCAGTGTATCAAATACTTGTTCTCCCCACCGTATCACTGTAAATGACAGCCAAATATTTAATTTAGCAAAAATGAATTTGAATATTAACTTATTTGCTCCCCAAAACGTATAAATACGTTCTATATTTAATTGCTTCAGTGTCCCAAAAAGTTACTTATACGTCTTTTGCGTTGTTTTTTTTTTTTTTGACAAGACAAGAGGCATCTATAGGTTCCTATGTATCTAAGATACAATGCACAAAGCTCAAAACCCATTTTAAAGCAATAAAACTGGCCACTGGAGGTCAGTAGCGCATTTGGTTAGAACTCATCTCGGGCCAAGAAAGGAAGTGAAGAAAAATAGGAAACGGAAGTTGGAGGGATCTAGTGAAGACACGTAAGAATTTGAGAAACATGTGAAGAACAATCGGGGAAAAAAAGGCAACCGACACTGGAGGAGTGTTTTGAAAAGAAAACGAAACCATCGTCAAAGAAGGATTAAAAAAAATCTATCTTGATGAGACAGACGGTGACGTCTACAACAGCGTCAGGTTCCACACGCGTTCTGCGGAGCTCACGTTGCGTTACTCCTTAGCCCGAGGTTGAAACCAACGATGAAGATGATAAAAAAAGTGAGACCGATCTTGATCCGGACTTATCAGATTAGCCACGGGAGCAGCAGAGAGCCTTCCCCGTTGTTATATGCGCAAATAGTCCAACAGTTCAATAGTTTAGTTATCTGTAAATAAATTGTTACTTTGCGATCAAAAGCTCTATTTGTCTTTTTGTTTGTTATTTTGTAGAACGAAAACATTATTCAGATGTTTGGGATGTCACTTAAGCGAAAAATAGCTGTGTTTAAGTCAAAGTTATGTTTGAAATGTATGCTTTCACAAAAAGCTCAATTTCTCTGTTTTTTTCCTCAGAAATTGGAAAACTGCTCAAACTAAGCTATTTTCTAATGCTGATTTCTAAAGAATGGAAAAAGATATGAACAAATTTTTTTTCTTCTGCTGAAAGAAGAGATTCTAATCTTTCTTTTGGTGGGTTCCATGTTTATATAGCAATAGAACAGAATTTTCTACGGGCCTTGCAAAATCACTCAAAATCCAGTAAAACTGCCGGGAGCGAAGGGCCTTGCTCCGGTGAAAATGGCTGGGAGTGAATGAGAGTACACTAACAATACATACAAAACATACAAAAGGCCAAGTCAATCATCCAATTAAATAAAAACTATGCAAAAAAAGATTTTTTTTTTGCGTATTACTCAGCTTCCATCAGTTTTTGGGAGGGGGTAATCATGACTCATAATGGACACAAATGAAAATTTTTAAAAAATTAAAAAAAGAAAAAAACAAATCTGGCACTCACCTGATTATAGCGAGAAGTTTCTTCAACAGTGCCGCCAGTTTGGACACCTGCAAAAAAAGTAAAACAAAAACAGACGATGATTCTTATTATCAGGTAACAAACTAAGTAGAATTGATGAAAAGATTAAAATTAATGGCAATTACTGGCTTACGCCTACTTGTGACAACAATCTATTCATCAAACTCATCACCAAATTTGACTATTCACAATCATCATTGTTGAAAATGAGTACACTTTTATTTTTTTTAAACCGGCAGGAGTTGGCGCGACGAGCCAACTTGTCAAAAATGTTCCAACCTAGTTGATTGATGAACTCAAATAAATTGATACTTGCAGAAACCTGCTTTTTCTGTTGCGCTTCATTGTCTCGCCCTTTTGAAAATGGACCACATAGATTTTTTCCCAGATGCAGTGTGACTTTTAAGTTTTTAAAATAATTACTAGCATGTATGCGAGAAGGTGTGGAAGTCAAATGAACAAACGAAAAGAAGCCAAGCCGGCGTTGGTTTGAGATTTTTCTGCGCCCATCTTTTTGTTTATAATCATTTAGAACAGCAGTTGGCAAACATTTTACAGATCCTAGTACTACCAATTCAAAGAATACTTTTGGCTTTTCAAGTACCGCCATCAGAGCCTTGCAAGCAAGACAGTAATTCTTGATTCATTGACTTAACTCGGTGACCGTCTTGCAAACCTCACCTGTCCAACCACTTCCAAGGGCATCTAATGATTAAGCCAATCCGGAGATAGAGGCAGGAGCAGCAGAAATGACCAGGAAGCAACTATCTGCTTGAATCCTATTGTGGAATGCGAAGTGTTTTTTGCAGATAGGTCAATTTTTCACGTTTTGTCTGAGATACACTTAATTTTCTCTTAAAAAAAAGAGGAGCATAGAACATCATTAAAAGCTTTTTTTTTTTATGTTTTCGCAAGTGTGATGAGAAGAGCCATCATCAAATCAGCAGCATTTTTTGAAGGGTCCTCCCATTAAAACAGGTCTCGATTGGATCTTTCCCAGATTGATCTGTGGAATATACTGTATTTGTAGGGAATATATGGAACAATCACTCTGGCGTGCCAACATTAACGGACGTCCAATCCATTTGGACTGGGAGGGAATGGGGGGCGTCGATGTCACTGAATGATGAGGATTCACAGATTGTCCTTCCAGTTCAAATGAATTGGACGTCTATCGCGATTGTTTATTTATTTTTTGTTAACTTTTTTTAGCCTCTTAACTCATTAGTTGCCATTGATGGCACTAGGGTTGGGAACCTCTTGGTGCCTCACGATACGATATGATTGGCGATTCGCAGCTCACGATAACTATGATCTGACAATATGGCGATACAACGATTATCGATACATTTGTCAGGAAATCATTCTAGGATATTCTACGAAACAATTAATAAACAGAAAAACAAGCTATGTTCATCCTTCTGCTGTGAGTTTATCACTCACAAACATCCAATCCATTTGAACTGGGAGGGTGGTAGCGAATGAACCCCTCTCTCTTCAAACTGGCCCCTCCAACTTCCCTGGCCGTCAGTGGCAGCCAATGCCAGGCAACAAGGTTCTTTGGGACCGTTTCAGGTCATTAACTGCTGATTTTCCGTCACGTCCTGTTAATTTCAGGATATTTCAGAATGCCCTAAAATGAACTGAAAGTGACCTGTAAATGCCCCGAAAATCAGAAGGAGAGACTGTGAATGCCGTAGTTTCGTATAAACTAACGTTAATTCGCCCTTCACATTCTTAACGGGTTGGGCGTCAAGCGCTGTCACAATGGCAGCCATAGAGTCAAATGAGACACTATTATGGAGGTAGATTCTGGTACCAACTTGTTGATTCTTTATACCAGGGGTCAGCAACCCTGGTCCTCGAGTGCCACTATCCAGCTTGTTTTCCATGTCTCCCTCCTTTGACACACCTGAATCAAATAATCAGCTCATCAGCAAGCTCTGCAGGAGCCTGATAACGATCATGATTATTTGATTCAGGTGTGTTAAAGGAGGGAGACATGGAAAACAAGCTGGATACTGCACTCGAGGACCAGGGTTGCTGACCCCTACTTTATACCTTTTTAAAACGATATCTTCATTCTTATGTTGTTATATTGCTTCCTCTTTTCTGAGCGAGCAATAATGGATTTTGAGCACAGAAAACACCCCTCCTGCTCTTGCTCAATTTCTGCACACCTGTGCTGCCTCTATTCTGAGCGAGCAATAATGGATTTTGAGCACACATCCTGCTCTCGCTTAATTTCTCCACTGCTGCGCTCGTCAGTTTTTTTTCTCTGTGCGCTCAGTTGAGCACACGCTACTACCGTGTGATGAAGCCAACCAATCAGAGAGCTAGCGGAAGTACACTGGTTGGCTGTTTGCCCTCCGCTAGCTCTCTGATTGGTTGGCTTGGCTTCGTGACACATTAGTAGCGTGCGCTGAATTGAGCGCGCAGAGGGAAAAAAACGACGAGCGCAGGAGTTGAGAAATGGAGCGAGAGCAGGAGGTGTGCTCAAAATCCATTATAGCTCGAACAGAATAGAGGCAGCACAGGTGTGCAGAAATTGAGCGAGAGCAGGAGGTGTGCTCAAAATCCAAATGCTTGCTCAGAATAGAGGCAGCAATATAACGCCATAGATTCTTGCCATGAGCGTATCGATAACCTTTTGGAATGCAAAATATCAATATATATTACCATTTCGATATTTTGTCACACCCCTAGATGGCACTCGGCAACTAATCCATTTGGAGTAAGAGGGCTTGCAATAGCAGCCAGTGACTTAATTTATGCAAAACGTAAAGTTGAACGAACAGTAGGAAGGGTTTTGCTGCGTTTCCTGAAGTTGATTGTTTCAACTGTAAATTTGACAAAGTTATTGTGTGGTCAAAGAAAAAGCAGTTCTGGTTCATCTATGGCTGTAAATAAATTATAGGTGCACGATAATTATCGGTCCGATAATAGGAATTAAGACGTCATCCCAATGAATCCGATAACATTATGTATTATCGGGCCTATCAATATTATTTTTTGCACTGTGTTGGTGGATTGGAATGTGTGTGTTTGTTTCCACTCCTGTTTTGCCAGTATGCAAAGTTTTATTACTGTTCCAGAGGCCTTATTTTTCCATCCCTGAGTGATGAACGTTACTATTGCAATTAAAAAATGTTTGCATTTTACAGTCTTATGTTTACAAGTTATTGTGAAGCCTTTTGGTTATTGATAGGCTTGCTGTCCTAAAATAGCCAGGTTAACAAAGCTGTTTCATGGACCAAGACGACTAAAGTCTCATCTCCTATTCCACCAAAAGTGTGATGGTCCTAGCCCACACTCCCCTCTACTGGCTTTTATTGTTACACTTTCTGTTATATGTGGCATGAGTTCAACCTTGGCAGGCTGGGTGTGGCAGACCTGGGAGTGCACTTGCAGCTCATCGTAATCAACACTGCTTTTAAGGAGCGGCCCGGGCAGCAAGCAGGTGCCAGATGATTCTGCCAATCACCAGTGGACAACCACCCATCAAGCCCTCGCAGCCACAGCCTGAAGCCACCGCCACAGCCATAGCCATTGTTCAATAAAACCCTTCACTCCACTACCGTTTCCTGGTCGCACTTTGGTCCACCTCAACTTTGCCAACTTTGCCGCGACAAAAAGATTAATCTGCTGACAAAACACAATATCTGTTGGGTTTATGTTTGTTTTAGTTATGTGGTTATTGTTCAGGGGAACACATGGTCAAAGATATTGACTGATTGATTGTGATTGACTCATATTACATTTATTTGAAAAAAATAATATGGGCACTTTATTTGAAGTCAAAATTGTTCTTGTCTTTGTTTAGTTCATTATAATAATGTTCATGTCATCATGAAAATTCTGGTTAGGTTAAAGGCAAATCCATGCTGAATCCACTACTAGTATTTTTGACCTACAGGTGTTCAAAAACTCAGGTGAATATACATTGAAAATAATATATATATAATCGGTTATCGTATCGGTATCGGCCTTAAGGAGCAGGAAGTTATCGATATCGATTTCAAAAAATGGATATCGTGCACCCCTAAAATAAATGTGCTTGTTTGAATGTTTCCAGGCGTATATTTGTGTGCAACACTATGTGTTTGTCTGTTAGTGTATGCAAATACATAACCATGTATATAAAACTAGGTAAGCTAAGGCAGCATTCAGTTACCGTCCTCTGGAACAAGTTACCTGGCGGTCAGAAATGTTTTTAAACGATTAGCTCCTTTAAATCAGGGCTAAAAGCAGTATTATTTACTAAAGTGTATTTATAACTGCTCAGATAGTTCAAATTTCAACTTCTATGATGTTTGCTTTTCATTCATTCTTTTAGTTGTATTTCTGTTTCCAGTTTCAATTGTTATTGCTTTGAACTGTATTGATGATTTTGTGTGACTTTTGTGTAACATTTTTGTATTTTCATATGATGTAAAGCACTTTGAATTAGCTTGTTTTGAACTGTGCTATACAAAAAATGTTGCCTTGCCTTGCTTTGCATTACAAAGCACATAAGAATCCAATTAGCCTTGAAAAACCTTTTTGTGCTGCCGTAAATCATTTTTCTTGGCAAAGACTGCCTTGCCTAGTGATTGTTACTGTGTATGTGTTCCACTTGCATTATTCTCCACGCCGTTGTAGTCCACAGGCGGGTAGAGACACAAAGCCAGGTCGTCAACTCTGTCAAGAAATAAAAAATCATGCTTTGTGTTGTTGTTTTTTTTTTTCATCACAACAGTGGGCATGCAGAGACATGACTTTTTCAATGAGCTGTGTTTTATTTTAGGTGTTTTTTTTTTTTTTTTTTTTTTTTTTTTACAAAAAGCAAAGTTACTGAAGCATATGTATGTCACATAAAAATGGAGAATCACATTTATAACATGATAATTATCACATTTTTTCATGATAGTTATGTTTTTACATGGTAGTATCTGTAAAAACAATTGTTTTTTTTTGGGTGTGATAGCAATATGCTTCCATATAAAGCATGTCTGTGTTTTACACGTTCCGCACAATACGAGGCAATTAAAAAAAGTATGCTGGTTATTTTAACACATAGGTAAGGGTGAAAAGTACCCGGGGCTGATTTCCATGCTGCCATCAACAAGGTCATCCAGCTGTTCCACTAAATGTGGCACGCGGGCGTCCCCGTGAGCCCTGACGGCCGTCGTCATCTTCTTCAGGCAGGCGGCGGCAGCCTTCATCAGCCCCCGGCAGGCGGCGACCACGCGCCGGTCCCGTTCCGACCAGTACGTGTCACGGTTGCCCCGTGGCTCGTCGCCGTCCTCCTCGTTGTCCAGGACGTCGCCAAAAGGGTCATGGGTCTCGGACAACGCCTGGCATATAAACGGCAAAGTTCACGTTGAGTGTCTGTTTGATGTTACGCGCGCGTGGGTACCACCTGCTCCAATTCCTCGATGGCATCTTTTACAATGCCGCTCTGACCGCTTAGAAGCAGCAACACAGCAGCTTTATTGTCTGAAACAAATGGACAAATTGGGTTGCCACGATTAATCGACTAATTGGCAACTAGTAGAAAACTATTTTCATTTATTGGCAAATAATAGAAAACTATTTTGATAGTCGATGAATCATATAGAGCAGGGGTGCTCATTGTTTTCTTGCTCCAAGATCTACTTTACAAGGAGAAAACCTCCCGTGATCTACCTTAACAGCAGGAGGGTTTTTCATGTCCACATATGTTGCACACAGAATATAATTAAAACCCCCTCAGAACTGCATTTTTTCTGCTGGGTTAAAAAAAAAAATCTACGCTGATTTTTACTCAAACACCAGAACAAAGTGCGATTTTTTTTTTGTCGTGGATATTTCAAGCTTTTATTGGTTATTTTTAATGTTAATGTGTTTTTAATGAGAAATTAGCACTTTAAGTTATCTTTTTTGAAATTGCCTTTGGTCAGCCATTTTCAAAGAGCCAAAAATAAAAAAGAGGGCTTGCCAAACCTCATGATATAATTTCCATGGGTAAAGTTTGAAGGAGCTAGACGGTGCCTACGAAAAAAGGTACTAACTGTTTGCATTATTTTAACATACTTAATAGAATCAATTAGGAATAGTATTGTTTCTCGTGTTTAATGTTTGACTTTTTGTATTATTTTAACACACCCAATATAAAAAAAATAGCAATTATACCATAGTTTAAGGAAAACAAGCAGAATATAGGGCATAAAAGATGCCATAATGCCTTCTTATGACGGAAGCCCAACGTGTGCGTCATGAGCAAGATTGACGCTGACAAGCCCACATCTGCACCAACAACTCTCAAAATCAGTTCTCCCGGACCGTCCAGAATACATTGCGGGACGCCCTATCCCAACACACGGAACACCGGGAAACGCCAGATATCCAGTGGATAACATGACTGATAAGACTCCAACAGCCCCTTTGACGCTCAGGTGGCAAAATCCACAACCCTCGTTGCCCTCACAACAGTAACTCCCGAATCCTCCTGTCCAATCCACAAACAGACAATAATCCCAAACACACCCTTCTTCCTGCCCACGACCCGCCCCGCGAGAGCTTTCAAAAGACTGAATGTTTAACTAAGCGTTGTCATTTTTTTCGCCAACCTTTTGTTGACTTCTAATATGGTCACCTTGGAACGAGTTTGCCTCCTTGCCTTTGTCTGTTTCGCCTTTAGTACAAAGGGTTAAGACGCGAATGCAAGGAATTTGGCCTTCTGGCCGGATCGTTGGAATCTCGCCAGCCCAGGTCGTTGGAGCTGCTTTAGCGCGGGTCCGGCGGTTCGGCTGGCGCGATTCCGGCGGTCTGGCTAGAAGGTCAGATTCCTTCAAGTTTCATCTAATCATCTCCCAGAAGTGGCAATATCAACTAAATTCAGTGTATTTATTGGTTTTGAGACGCAAACACGTCATGTCCTTCAGCAGCATGCTTTGGTCTGAAAGGGTTAACGATGTAAATTTTACTTATTTTTAATGCCACAATCTACCCACAATAGCGTTGCGATCGACGTAATGAGCCCCCCAGATTTTGACACATTGTTGACCTCAAAATTGGACAAAACCTTTGTAAAAATACATTTTGCAGAGAAAAAAAAAATACTAAATATTTTTTATTTCATTTTCTAAACTGACTTTTAGGATATTTATTAAATACAAAATAACTCAGAATAATAATGTATAATATCTGAAACAATAAATATTCTCTTTTTATGTTTTCATTTCAATTATGTTATTTACTTTTAAGAGTATAAAAAAATATAAATACAAATGAACAAAAAAGGGAAAAAGCAGCAATTTGCTTATTTATTTGGTTCATTTTTTTAAAATAACACAGTAGAAAATCTATGTATTTACATTGTTTTATTTATTGATTTAAAAAAATATGCATAAAATATATTTTAATTATTTCTATTTTTTAATGCTATTTAAAAGAAAATTTAAAAAATATTTAATATGATATTTAAAAGAGTAAATATTCCCTTTAAGTATGAATTTTCAATTATTTTATTGATTTCAACAA
The DNA here is from genome assembly GCF_030265065.1 of Corythoichthys intestinalis. Lineage (NCBI taxonomy): Eukaryota > Metazoa > Chordata > Actinopteri > Syngnathiformes > Syngnathidae > Corythoichthys > Corythoichthys intestinalis. The sequence continues at coordinate 44,267,370 of NC_080403.1, read as the reverse complement.
ACAGATATTAATAGACAAAAAAAGAAAAAAACTGGATTAGTTAATTTTTTAATCGTTAAGAAATCTGGAAAAAAAAACATCAGTCTTTGTAATTTATTATTTACATTGTTCTAATTTATTGATTTTAAAAATATCTGTAATATTAATTATAAATATCTATTATTAGCCAATTTTTATTGTAATTTGTATTTAATTCTTTTGATTCAAAGTTTCAAAAAGTTTTTTAAGCATACTAATTATCTTTGTAATAAATCCAAAATATAATCATTGCAAACACACAATATCATATTATTTACAGTCCAACCTATTTTAGCAGTTTTTGCTTTCAATGCACATTTCCAGCTAAAATGTAAAGCCCAGACCAATATAACAGTAACTGAGACGTCCCAAAATTAATGGCTGATTAATCGACTATCAAAAGAACCTCCTCCTGGTAGACGCAGACTAACCTTTAGGCAGGTGGCTAAAGCGGTCGCACGCCGACCACACGCCTCCTGTCGACGTCAACTGCTCCTGACTCAGACTATTACAATTAAAGTCATCAGTTCACCTAACCTAACATTATTCAAGAAGACAGTCTTCTTCATGTGTATGTACCTTTGTAGCGGTGAAGTGAGGATGACCTCCAGTAGCTGCGTCACTCCTTCTAGGACTTCTACGGTGGCATCTCGGACATGGCGACGCAGACTGACGCCTGAAATGCGGGCAGAACAAATAATAAAAATAACATTTCCTGTCATTTGGGTATGAGCAATTCAGACAAAAAATGGTGGGGCTATAAATAAGTTAGCAAAACTGTTACCTCGGCTCTTGGGAAGCCAGTAATAAACAGTGGCGAGGCTGAGAACGCTCTTGAGAAGCGAGTCAGCTAGTTTTTCTCCATCCTGCGGGACGAAAATACAAAGCGAGAAAAAATTTGCTGCGTCACTTATCATTAAAACATCACGCTAGCTAACCTGCTGTGACGGTAATGGCGGCTTGGAGAAGGCCAGGCTAATTTTTGTGGCTTCCTGAGACACGGCCTTCACTGCTTGGTCTGCAACACACAGCGTTGAAGGAGTTAAATTAGCATGTAGCTTGCGTTTTATTTTGGTGGGAAAATGTGACACAAAGTACTCAGCTCAAAGTGTCCCAAAAGTTGGAGAGGTCAAAGTCTCCATCAGATTCGTTGGACTCGCCGTCTGTGACAGAAACATCTATGTAAGTATTGGAGCTAATGTCATTGAATGCTACATTAATAAATCCAAACTATGTAGATGAAAAAAATCTCATCGAGTCTTTTGTGAATGCCCCCCCCCCCCCCCCCCCCGTGTACTAGTGGGATGAGCCAAAAGGCCGTAAAAGCATTTAATTATTGCAAATTTCCCCCATTATCTAATTTTATTACATCAATTTATTAATTTATTCATTCTTTTATTCTTTAGAGCATGCCTGGAATGCTGTAAATCTGCTAATTTGTATACCAATGTTCTCCTATTGTCAGATTAATTGAATTATTGTTTAATTATTTTAAATGCAGTGTTCCTGTTCAAAAAATACTTTTAAAAAGTTACAAAATATTTCTAAAATGTCATTATTAAAGGGATGACACAAATATCGCATATTTTTGCCCCGAAGTCAGAGTTACCTGGTTTTGAGAATTTGCCGATACCGAGTTACTATCGGATACCGAAAATTGTATTTATGTATATATTTTTTTCATTTTAACAAAAGTTCCTAACATGTTTTCTGGGCGTGCTGTGGAGTATAAAATGTAGATTTTTTTTCATTTTGGCAATGCCACTGTATTTCTGGTGTATTTTGTTAGTTACTTTTCAGCTCTTGAAAAATAAAAAGATTAAATATTTTTTAAATAAAAACCTACACCCCGATCCTCTGAAAAATGGCCCGATTTCTGATCAAGTGCTCGTATCGGGTATATTGCTAGAAATTGTGCAAAAAAAATTAAACTTGATATGATTTTATTAAAAATTAAAAATATTTTTAAATTAAAATACGTACATATACATTTGGAAAATGATACATTAAATTATAGAAATACATGTGTGGATATGTGTGGATATAAAATACTGGTGCACAATAATTATTGGTCCGATAATTATCGGTCCGATAATAGGAATTATGACGTCATCCTGATAAATCCAATAACATTGTTAATAGGACCGATAATATGTACTGTGATGGCTTTACAGTTTACAGTACACACTAGTATGGGAAATCAGTTGACCATTTGCGGGGCATTGCTGCCACCTGCTGGTCAGAATAATTCCCTGCATCTATTTTTTGTCACAGTAGTTTGGTCCATTCACTTACATATTGCAGTGTCTAGCGGTAGCATTGACAATCGTGAGTGCTTTCTGTTACGTTTCAGCTTCGGAAATATATAAGTATTTTATGTTTACTATAACATATGGATGTGCAATATATGTTTACTTCTGTGGTGAAGGGTCATATGTACAGAACTTCATAAGTCGTTGTGTTATAGAAGCCAGCCAATACTTTAGTAGCTCAAGCTAGTGTGCTATGCTATACATATAATAGTTGTGTATATAAGTGTACTGTGCAGTCTGTTGTAAATTGAGTATTGAATATGTATTTTTCTGTTGTACTTTCACAATATTAAGACGAGTGTCTTCCCATAACAGCAAGAAAAGACCAAGCCTTGTGGTTTATGGAAGTGCATTCATTCTTAGCTGGCTGTCGGGCAGTGCAGAAGTGAAACGTACTGTTTTGTTCATGTCATTATGAAAAATCCATTGAGATCAAAGGCAAATCTATGTTGAATCCACCAGTTTTTTTTTGTTTTTTTTTTACACCTCTAGGTGTTCAAAAACTGAGGTCATACATTTAAAAAAATGTTTTATCGGTTATCGATATCGGCTTTGAGGAGCAGGATGTTATCGATATCGGTTTCAAAAATGGATATCGTGCATCCCTAATATAAAATTAAATATGCTACATCAGGGGTCTCAGACTCGCGGCCCGGGGGCCAAGTGCGGCCCGCAGTACAATATTTTGTGGCCCGCACCTTAATATGAAAGTATAATATTAGTGTGGCCCGCGGAGAAAGTGGACCTCCGAGGGGCCAATCAGCCAGCTCCCGCGCGCCGTACCTTGTCGGGGCTAGGATAAGCTACACCAGCTTCGTGCACTTCACGCTTGCAACAACAGCACGGCGTGTGATGAACAGCCAGACAGCAGTCGCCTTTGCGCTTGCCATCTATCGTACTTTCTACCACAAATGTCATGATCGAGCGCAAAAAGAACGGCAACTGTTAGCGGGCTGTTTATCGTCTATGCTGCTGTTACAGATAGAAGCGTGTGACGGAGCACCTGTAGCTGCCATGACATTCAGCTACCGGAGCTCAGTGAGCTCCCGACCGGCGCCTCTCGCTCTGGCTCGAGAGCGCGGCAGAGCACGCTCCCAGTGAAGGCACGCTCCGTCACAAAGCGGAAATTACGTTTTTGCGTTAAGACATTCTCTGTGCGCAATTAGCTAGCTAAATACTTGTTTGAAACGTGAAACAAGAGCGCCACTGAGCGGAATCAATTAGATTTTGTCATACCCCAGTCATGTCTTTATCAAAGCCTGCAGTGAAGAGAAAGGTTGGTGACGAGCACAGACAATTTCAAGAAAAGTGGGAGATGCAGTATTTCTTTGTTGAGCACAGGGGCATCCCCACATGTCTTATTTGCACAGAGAAAGTTGCAGTGCACAAAGAATACAACGTTAAACGCCATTATTCAACTAAACATGCTGAGGAATGTGCAAAATACCAGGGGGATGAGAGAGCCAAGCGGGTTGCCAGTCTTAAAGCATGTCTACTGAGGCAACAAGATTTCTTCAAGAAAGCAACCAAAGAGAATATTGCAGCAGTCGAAGCTAGCTACATGGTTAGTGAGATGATTGCTAAGGCAGGGAAACCATTCACAGAAGGCGAGTTTATTAAAAAGTGCATATTACAGGCTGCAAGTATTGTCTGTCCGGAAAAGAAAAGTCAGTTTAGCAACATGAGCCTTTCTGCCAACACTGTGGCAGAGCGCATTTCTGACCTGTCAAGTGACATTTATCATCAACTGTGTGAGAAAGCAAAATGTTTTGATGCATACTCAGTCGCTCTTGACGAGAGCACAGACATAACAGACACTGCTCAGCTCACAATTTATGTCCGTGGCGTTGATAGCAATTTTGAAGTGACAGAGGAGCTGCTCACAGTAATTCCAATGCATGGCCAGACCACCGCTATCGAGATATTTCGTCAGCTGTGTGATGCCATTGAGAATGCCGGTTTGTCATGGAAGAAGTTTGTTGGAATAACAACTGACGGCGCGCCATCAATGACAGGGAGGAAAAATGGACTGGTGGCACTTGTTCAAAGAAAACTGGAAGAGGAGGGTGTAGAGGAGGCCATTGCTCTGCACTGCATTATCCATCAGCAGGCCCTTTGCAGCAAATGCCTGAGGTGTGACAATGTGATGTCTGTTGTTGTGAATTGCGTCAACCAAATCAGATCCAGGGGCTTAAAGCACAGGAGGTTCCGTGCTTTTTTAGAGGAAATGGAGTCAGAATATGAAGATGTGCTCTATTTCACCGAGGTGCGTTGGCTCAGTAGGGGAAATGTCTTGAAAAGATTTTTTGAGTTGAGAGAAGAAGTAAAAGCCTTCATGGAGAAGGATGGGAAGGCTGTTCCTGAGTTGAGTGATCACAAATGGCTCATGGACTTAGCTTTTCTTGTTGACATCACACATGAGCTGAATGTACTGAACAAGAAGTTACAAGGCCAGGGGCAGCTCGTCAGCGCTGCCTATGACAACGTGAGAGCATTCTCCACAAAACTTGTGTTATGGAAAGCCCAGCTCTCTCATACAAACCTTTGCCATTTCCCAGCATGCAAGGCACTTGTGGATGCAGGCACACCATTCAGTGGTGAGAAATATGTTGATGCTATTTTGAAGCTACAGAAGGAATTTGATCACAGATTTGCAGACTTCAAGACGCACAGAGCCACTTTTCAAATTTTTGCCGACCCCTTTACCTTTGATGTGCAAGATGCCCCACCTATGCTTCAAATGGAGCTCATTGACCTGCAATGCAACTCTGACCTCAAAGCCAAGTTCAGGGAGATGAGTGGAAAATCAGACAAGCATGGGCAATTTTTGAGGGAATTGCCCCCCAACTTCCCTGAGCTTTCCCGAATGTTCAAGCGGACCATGTGCCTTTTTGGCAGCACATATTTGTGTGAAAAGTTCTTCTCCACCTTGAACTTCAATAAGTCGAAGTACAGGTCCAGACTTAGTGATGATCATCTTCAAGCCATACTGAGGGTCTCAACTGCTTCCTCTCTCAAGCCAAATGTGGTTCAGATTTGTGAGAAGAAGCGCTGTCAAGTCTCTGGCAGCAAGGAGTAGGCAACAGAAGCCATGTTCAGAAGAACCGTTAATGATTTTCACTCAATGTTCCATTCACGTTCAGGACACTTCATGTTCAGAAGAAATCATTAAAACTGTTAATGACATTTGAGGACTTTTTTTAACTTGTTTTTTGTGGAATCCCTTATGCGGCCCACCCTCACCCAGACTCTGCCTCCAGCGGCCCCCAGGTAAATTGAGTTTGAGACCCCTGTGCTACATGCTAACACCTGCAGCAGGGAATTGCTACCAAATAACCACAGCCAGTCTTGTGGCTAACATGCTCGGCTTCTCTGAAGCTTTGTGTTAAGTTACTAACTTTAAAGTTATACAATTTTCATTTTACAACTCGTAACTACCCACTTATAAACACCACTTTTCAAGTTACGTTAGCAATTTAGCCCACGTTACGCCAACTAGTGTCACTAACCTACTGTGCTCTCAATGCTAACCACGCTAACGTTAGCAGTTTACGAAAGGGGCTGCACCGACCTCGAACCCGAGCCGTCACGCACTTGACGGACTGGAGCAGGTTACGGAGAGGCAGGCTGATATTGTGTGCCGCGTTGTCCCCTGTTTCCATGTCGTGGAAAAAAATGAAAATAAAATTTCCAGCAGACGTGTTGTTGTTGTGGAACAAAATTTCAGCAGAACACGGGGGACGATTAAAGACGACGCTCAACAGGAAGTTATTGCTAAAACGGAAAACGCTTTGGTGACATCAAGTGGTCATTTGTGTAAGTACAGGAGATTCATATTACAGTGTATTTAACCTATTCATTGCCATTGAACGCGGGAGTCATTACCGTAAATCTATTTGAATATAGAGTCATGGACGAAATTATTGGCACCCCCGGATTTTTTCCAGAAAATACAGCATTTCTCACAGAAATTAATGCAATTACAAATGTTATCAGCATGAATGTGTTTATTTCTTGGCGTTGCATTGGAAAAACACAAAAAAGCTGAAAAGAAAAGCCAAAATGTACACAATTTTAAATAGAATGAAAAAATCGGCTAGACAAAACTGTTGGCACCCTCAACTCAATATTTGGTTGCGCATCCTTTAGAGGAAATAACAGAAAGCAATTGTTTCCTATAAGCATCAAAAAGTTTCTTGCACCTCTCAGATGATATTTTGGACCACTTTTCTTTTGAGAACTTTTCCAGGCCTCTCAGATTTGAAGGGTGCCTTTATGCAACAGCAGTTTTGAGATCTCGCCATAGTGTTCAATATGATTTAGATCCGGACTCATTGATGGCCACCTCAGAATTCTCCAGCGCTTTGTCTCCAACCATTTCTTGGTGCTATTTGAGGTATTTTTTGGGGTCATTGTCCTGTTGGCTCACTCATGACCTCTTACGCAGAGCCAGTTTTCTGACACTACATCCTACATTGCGGCTCAAAACATTTTGATAGTCTGCATATTTCATGACTCCTTGCACACTGTCAACGCACCCCGTGCCAGAGGCAGCAAAACTACCCCAAAACATCATTAGACCTCCACCATGTTTGACTATAGGCACTGTGTTCTTTTCTTTGTAGGCCTCGTTTTTTTTTCTGGCACTGTGTGTATTCTGCGTTGAGGAGTGGGGCAAACTTTCTGGCTAAAACAAGCATCTCGCTAAAGTTATTTCAGCCAAAGGGGGTAACATTAGCTATGAGGTGGTGGGGCGTCCTAACTTTTTCCTCAGTTAGAGTATGCATTTTTGTTGATATATTTGTTTTATTGAGTAAAACAGTTTTAATTTTTGTAATTAAATCACTTTCTTTTCCAATGCTAAAGAAAAATAAGAACAGACATTGATATGTGAACATACAGTGCCTTGCAAAAGTATTCGGCCCCCTTGAACCTTGCAACCTTTCGCCACATTTCAGGCTTCAAACATAAAGATATAAAATTTAAATTTTTTGTCAAGAATCAACAACAAGTGGGACACAATCGTGAAGTGGAACAAAATTTATTGGATAATTTAAACTTTTTTAACAAAAAACTGAAAAGCGGGGCATGCAATATTATTCGGCCCCCTTGCGTTAATACTTTGTAGCGCCACCTTTTGCTCCAATTACAGCTGCAAGTCGCTTGGGGTATGTTTCTATCAGTTTTGCACATCGAGAGACTGACATTCTTGCCCATTCTTCCTTGCAAAACAGCTCGAGCTCAGTGAGGTTGGATGGAGAGTGTTTGTGAACAGCAGTCTTCAGCTCTTTCCACAGATTCTCGATTGGATTCAGGCCTGGACTTTGACTTGGCCATTCTAACACCTGGATACGTTTATTTTTGAACCATTCCATTGTAGATTTGGCTTTATGTTTTGGATCATTGTCCTGTTGGAAGATAAATCTCCGTCCCAGTCTCAGGTCTTGTGCAGATACCAACAGGTTTTCTTCCAGAATGTTCCTGTATTTGGCTGCATCCATCTTCCTGTCAATTTTAACCATCTTCCCTGTCCCTGCTGAAGAAAAGAAGGCCCAAACCATGATGTTGCCACCACCATGTTTGACAGTGGGGATGGTGTGTTCAGGGTGATGAGCTGTGTTGCTTTTACGCCAAACATATCGTTTTGCATTGTGGCCAAAAAGTTCAATTTTGGTTTCATCTGACCAGAGCACCTTCTTCCACATGTTTGGTGTGTCTCCCAGGTGGCTTGTGGCAAACTTTAAACAAGACTTTTTATGGATATCTTTGAGAAATGGCTTTCTTCTTGCCACTCTTCCATAAAGGCCAGATTTGTGCAGTGTACGACTGATTGTTGTCCTATGGACAGACTCTCCCACCTCAGCTGTAGATCTCTGCAGTTCATCCAGAGTGATCATGGGCCTCTTGGCTGCATCTCTGATCAGTTTTCTTCTTGTTTGAAAAGAAAGTTTGGAAGGACGGCCGGGTCTTGGTAGACTTGCAGTGGTCTGATGCTCCTTCCATTTCAATATGATGGCTTGCACAGTGCTCCTTGAGATGTTTAAAGCTTGGGAAATCTTTTTGTATCCAAATCCGGCTTTAAACTTCTCCACAACAGTATCTCGGACCTGCCTGGTGTGTTCCTTGGTTTTCATAACGCTCTCTGCACTTTAAACAGAACCCTGAGACTATCACAGAGCAGGTGCATTTATACGGAGACTTGATTACACACAGGTGGATTCTATTTATCATCATCGGTCATTTAGGACAACATTGGATCATTCAGAGATCCTCACTGAACTTCTAGAGTGAGTTCGCTGCACTGAAAGTAAAGGGGCCGAATAATATTGCACGCCCCACTTTTCAGTTTTTTATTTGTTAAAAAAGTTTAAATTATCCAATAAATGTTGTTCCACTTCACGATTGTGTCCCACTTGTTGTTGATTCTTGACAAAAAAATTAAATTTCATATCTTTATGTTTGAAGCCTGAAATGTGGCGAAAGGTTGCAAGATTCAAGGGGGCCGAATACTTTTGCAAGGCACTGTATATGTGAATAGTTCATCTTTCCTGGGAGCCTTTGCCATCGGTAGCGTCACGAAAGAGCGATCCTGAATGGTTACCTTTGGTGGAAATATCACTGACATTGTTGTTGCTGCTATGCTAGCTGTGGATAGTCTTCTCTGTTGCGTCGGGGAATCTACGTCACACTTCCGGGTTTGCGAATGGACCATTAACGGAGTGCAAAAAAACTAAAAAAACGCAAATTATCCTTACAATTACGTGTTGATAATGTCATGGTTCTTTTGACGAACTTATCCAAAGTTTATATTCGTAAAATTACACCAAAATCCAGAAAGGTCTTCAGTTGCCCTTTAATAAAGAACTTAATACTTAATGGGGTGTCCTATTTTTTTCACATGATTATTTATATATATATATATATATATATATATATATATATATATATATATATATATATATATGTACGTATATTTCTTATTACCATGCTTATAATATCTTGCACGTATACTAGGGATGTGACAGAATATCGAAATGGTGATTTATCGTGATACTTTGAATCCCAAAAGGTTATCGATATGCTCCTGTCAAGAATCGAGATATCGTTTTAAAAAGGTGACAATTAAATTAAAAACAAACAAAAAAGTTGCCACTGACGGTGCTCAACGCCCAATCCATTTAGACTGGGAACGTTCGTTCACTCAAAACCAGAGCATTCACAGTCATTCAATCCGATTTTCGGGGCATTTACAGGTCACTTTCTGTTCATTTTAGGGCAGGGGTGTCCAAACTTTTTGCAAAGGGGGCCAGATTTGGTGTGTTAGAAATGTAAAGGGCCGACCTAGGCTGACGTCCTTTACGTAGAACAATATATTTAAGCAAATTTTAGCAAGCCCTTCTGTGTGTCACGTTTGCTTTTTTACCGTATTGGCCCGAATATAAGACGGCCCTGATTATAAGATGACCCCCTCTTTTACAAGACTCATGTTTAAAAAAAGACTTTTTGAACACCAAATTAATTTTTATACAGAAAATAATTACAGAACATCCGAAGCAAATGATTATAACAATATATTTGAGAGAAAAAGCATGTTATTTTGCTTCATTCAAATCTTAATATCTGAACATTTAAATATGTAAACTGAAGTGCAATCACATTCTGGTTTTTGATATGTAAATAAACCAATCTATTGTGATAAAACAACAAAATTGCAATACCTGCATTAACCATCAGAGTGAAGTCGAACTGTAATTGTAGTCTTGAAACAAATCTGAATAAGGAAAAACATTGCAATAAAATAATGCTACCTGGTTAAACTTGAGAGTAGCCGAGATCTGTCATGACAGAACATCGCTTCAATGATATCTGGCGCCATCTAGCGTCGTGAATGGGACGAGTAGCTGAGATCTGTCATGACAGAACATCGCTTCAATGATATCTGGCGTCATGTAGCGTCGTGAATGTGTATAATGTCTAGACCGCGAATATAAGATGACCCCCTCTTTTTCAGTCTTATTTCAATGTAAAAAAAAACACCGTCTTATATTCGGGCCAATACGGTATTTTTTTAAATTAATAATTTCAACAATCTTGCCTCCTTGGCCAAGAAAACTGAGTGTCTTCTCTCCTTATTTTTGGGTAATTTTACAATGTCTACCTAAGGATCTATTTTTGAACTTGACATAGCCTTTGTGGCGTTCTCTTTCGACTGTCGGGCTCTTGTGAAATACTGCTGCTGTAAAATTAAACTAGCTTCAATTTCTCGCTACCTACCTTCCCTGTAATCTGGTCTTACATGTCAACGTGTCTTGTTTGGTAATATCGCCTCACATTGAACTCTTTATAAACAGCGACTGTCTCTTTGCAAATGAGGCAGACACAGTTGTTGCGTATTTTAGTGAAGTAATCGTACAATTTCTACCTATCCTTGAAGCGTCGGCCGTTGCAGTCAACTTTCTTTTTTTTTGTTGATTGTCACCATTTTAGAAAACTGGGAGTAACAGGTCACACAGGGTACTGTTGCTTAGAGTGCTGCTGCCTTTTAGTGGGTAAATGAGGAGCAGCATTTAGTGTGTAAGCTACTTCATGTGCGGGTTGCAGTACTGCAGACCAATTTATTGAGTGTGTGCAGGCCAGACGTTATTGATTTTATGACAGAGGCTGGGGGCCGGATGAAATTTGACCACGGGCCGCATTTGGCCCCCGGGCCGGACTATGAACACGTCTGTTTTAGGGCATTTACAAGTCATTTCCTGTTGAGTTTGAGTCACTGCCTATTCATTTGGGTGATTCTCAGGTCACTTCCTGTTCTGTAATGTAAAATAAACAGCAAGTGACCCATAAAATACCCCAAAATCAACAGGAAGTAACTGAAAATTAACAGGTAAATGACCTTAAATGGCCCTAAATTACCTTATTGCCTGGCATTGGCTGCCACTGATGGCCATAGACGTTCAATTGGAATGAGTTTATCACTAGTAGACGTCCAATCCGTTTGAAGTGGGAGGGATGGCAGCGAATTCATTCGCTGCCATCCCTCCCACTTCAAACGGATTGGACGTCTACTAGTGATAAACTCATTCCAATTCACAGCCGAAGCTTGTTTTTCTGTTTATCAGTTTTTTTGTAGAATATCCTAGAATGATTTCCTGACCAATGTATCAATAATCGTTGTATCGCTATATCGTCAGATCGTTATCGTGAGCTTTGTATCGCAAATCGTATCGTATCGTGAGGTATCAAGAGGTTCCCACTCCTAACGTATACATTATCTTCCATTTCTTGATTTTTCAACTTTTCTCACTGATTTATCACTTTCACTTTGTGTTTGCACGCGAGTGTATTTGTGTGAACTGTGTCTAGACGACAGATTAAACTGCATAATGAGGCTGTGTAGCTTTGAGTGGAAGACGATGAGGAGGAAGGAGGAGGGAGAAGAAAAGATGGTGGGAGGATATAACTACATTGAATATTTTGTTGCCTGCATCTTTGATTGTTTTCTTGCCAACTTGTTCGTGTATGTACGTTTTCCCAAATCCTACTGGAGGATATTTGTAACAGTTGACTGGGTCCAGCTTATAGTGGGAAGAAACGGTAGACAGAGGCGGGAAAGGAGATGTGTGCATATGTGTGCGTGTGTTGGAGGAAGACAGATTGTGTCAGGTAATGAGATCGAAAAAGGAAGCAAGGATTTGCGCTGCGCTCAGACAGACATTACCTCATGCATTCACACTGCTGCAGTGCTGGCTGGGATGTCGTTTTGTCACTTGCTAGCTTTTCCACTGTGTCACCGAACATGATGTCACACATGATATCATCTGTTTTTTTCATGGCCAAAATCTGTCTTTTGCGAAGCTTCCAATATTGTCAATCATCGTGTCTAATATTATGTCATGGAACATAGCAAAGGAATCCAGACTACACATTTCAGTACAGGAAAGCAAAGTGATTCTTTAACTTTTGACATATGCTATACATAAATGTATCATTAATTATCTATGCTAATTTGATATTTTTCCAATTCTAATTTTCAAAAATATGCTGATTCAAATTTTAAATAAACTCATTTTACTGTTGTTGTTGTTGTTGTTTTTTTTTTATTTAAAGTTTTAATTGCATTTTAGTTGGAAAATTGAAATCACAATTGCATATTTTATTTAATTATACATTCATACACTTTTTACGTTATTTTTTTCCCTTTTTTTTTTGGTATAGTTTGTATCAATATATTTTAGTCTAATTTAATTTAAACTTTTAATTGCAATTATAATTTTATTTGAAATTGTAGTAGTCACTGAGGTCCAGGAGGGGGTAGCACGGGGCCTGTGACATACGCTACAGATACAGTACAGTATACGTATAGCATTAAGTATATTAATTTTTATTTTATTTTTTTTACTTTTTAAATCAAATCATTTAATATTAAAATTACTTGAATTAGTTTTTCTTTAGAATTTAGCATGAAGAAGTTTTCCCAAGTTTGTTGTCCAATGACATCATGCAATAAAGGTTAATCTATTCCGATTGCATTAAAAAATAATAACAATGAAAATAATTTGAAGTTTTAGTTACATTTTTTTATTTAAACATAAATTATACATGAATAAAATGTTGACATTGCTTTTGTAAATTTAATTTTAAAGGAATCTAATTTAAAAATGTAGTTGAAAATATAATTTTATCTTAAGTTATATTGAAATAATTGAGTTACATTTCAAATAAATTACTTTTTTTTTTTTTTTTTTTTTACTTTAAATTAAATTTTATTTAAAAAAAAAAAAAAAAAAAAAAAAAACACAATTATCCCAATCTGCACTTCAGCCAAGCCATTGGTCAAGGAAATCATTGGTGACGTCACAACACATTTGCTTCTCACAGATTACGTCACGCCACGATGACTCCCGACCAAAACTTTCGTAATTTTGTCACGTGACAAGTCCAATTAAGGTGCTTCGCACCGTTTTCTATGCGCATGCGCTATGAACGAGAGGGAGAGCGACAGAGAGAGAGAGAGAGAGAGAGAGAGAGAGAGAGAGAGAGAGAGAGAGAGAGAGAGAGAGAGAGAGAGAGAGAGAGAGAGAGAGTATATTCCTTCGCCAGACGTCTGATTTTAGTTGAGTCGCCGGTCACACGGCGTAAAACACGGAAGAACCGGTACCGAACCGGTACCGATAGATAGATAGATAGATAGATAGATAGATAGATAGATAGATAGATAGATAGATAGATAGATAGATAGATAGATAGATAGATAGATAGATAGATAGATAGATAGATAGATAGATAGATAGATAGATAGATAGATAGATAGATGGAAGTGATGAGAGTTTAAATTTTGCAACTTTTCATGGGCGTCCTGAACGCAACAGCCGCCAATGTCTCGTGCGCGTGCGGGTGCGCGCGTCTCAGCTCCGTGCACGTCATGGACGTCAGTGAGTACTTTTTTTTTTTTTAATCGTGGTGATGATCGCGATTAACGGTGATCGATCGTTGTATGTGACTGAAGTTGAAAAAAGTTTGAGGTGGATTTCCTGTTCTGAGATGTCAAGTATGAGGTAGCGTGTTCTCACGAGACTTTGCGGAGATTCAAATTGCGGGAAGTTTGTGTCATTATTGTGGTTCCGTCATCCGGCTGGTCGGGAAGTGTGCGTGTGTGTGTCTGTGGTGCGTGTGCGTGTGTGAGGTCAGCATGTTCTCTTGATGATTATTCACGATTCATAATTTAGGGATTTTTAACTGTGAATCATATGTTCTCACTTTAAGTTTGATGTTATATTGTGTGTGTGTGTTTTTTAGTAACTCATTGGCTGCCATTGACGGCAATGGACGTCCAATCCATTTTGACAGGGCGGGGGCGTATGAAGTCTAAATGGATTGGACGTCTAGCGCCGTCAATGGCACGCAATGAGTTAAAACACAATTGGTTGTCTGTTATGTATTGTGTGTGTTGTGTAAACGAAAGTATTGTGTATTTTGTGAGTTATGAATGTTGTGGGTTGTTTCATTGTGTGGTGTTGTGTAGGTGTTTGTGTGCTGTTGGATGTTGTGTCATAAATGTTGAGGGTTGGGTTTTTGTGTGAGTTTGTGTGTATATGTTTATATTATGTTGTGGGAGTCATAAATGTTGTGTTGTATTGTGTGTGTGTGTGTGTATGTGTGTATTTCTTCTTTGTGCTGTTTTGTGTTTGTTATAGTTGTGAGTGTTATGTTTTGCGCGTTTGATAAATATTGAGCTGTATGTGGGGTGTATTGCGTTTTGTGAGTCATGATTGTTGTGTTTTAGTTTTTGAGTTGTTTTTTGTGTGGTTGCGTTTTTGTAATGTGGTTGTGTGTGTTATGTATAGTGTTTGTATTACCTGTTGAGGTGTGTTGTGTTAGTATTTTTGTATGTTTTGTGTTGAATGAGTTATTATTGTCTTGTGTGTTTTGTATTTTGTCAGTTGTGTTTATTGCGTGGTATCAATGTTGTGTCTGTTATAGTTGTGTTATGTTTCGTGTGTTTGCGTTTTTGTAATGTGGTTGTATGTGTTATGTATTGTGTTTGCGTTACCTGTTGAGGTGTGTTGTGTTAGTATTTTGTATGTGTTGTGTTGAATGAGTTATTGTTGTGTGTGTTTTGTATTTTGGCAGTTGTGTTAATTGTGGGGTATGAATGTTGTGTCTGTTATAGTTGTGAGTGTTATGTTTTGTGTGTTTGACGTATACTGAGTTGAATGTGGGGTGTATTGTGTATTTTGTGAGTTATGAATGTTGTTTCATTGTTTGGTGTTGTGTAGGTGTTTGTGTGTTGTCTGATGTTGTTTCATAAATGTTGTGGGTTGGGTTTTTGTGTGACTTTGTGTGTATATGTTTATATTGTGTTGTGGGAGTCATTAAAGGTTGTGTTGTATTGTTTGGTTGTGTGTGTGTATGTATTTCTTTGTGTTGTTTTGTATTGTTGTATGTGTCTTTAATGTTGAGTGTTTAGTTTTTGTGTGGATGCATTTTTTGTGTGTGATTTTTTTTGTGGTTGTGTGTTTTGTATTTTGTGAGTTTATTGTTATTAGTGTTTATTGTGTGATATGAGTCATGAATGTTGTGTTTGTTATGGTTGTGTTATGTTTTTCGTGTTTGATAAATATTGAGTTGTATGTGGGGTGTATTGCGTTTTGTGAGTCGTGATTGTTGTGTTTTAGTTTTTGGGTGTTGCATTTTTGTAATGTGGTTGTGTGTTTTATGTGTTGTGTTTGTGTTACCTGTTGGGGTGTATTGTGTTAGTATTTTGTATGTGTTGTGTTGAATGAGTTATTTTTGTTGTGTGTTTCGTATTTTGTCAGTTGTGTTTATTGTGTGGTATGAATGTTGTGTTTGTTTTATTTGTGAGTGTTTCGTGTGTTTGATATATATTGAGTTGTATGTGGGGTGTATTGTGTTTTGTGAGTCATGATTGTTGTGTTTTAGTGAGATTTTGTGAGTGTTTCTGTGTGTTATGTATCCTGTGTCTTGATTATTATGTCATGCAGGAAAGTTGTGTGTTGCTTTTTGTGGGGCTGCGTTTTTGTAATGTGGTTGTGTGTGTTACGTACTGTATTTGTGTTACCTATTGAGGTGTGTTGTTAATGTATTTTGTATGCGTTGTGTTGAATAAGTTAATAATGTTGTGTGTACCTGTTGTGTTTTTTTTTTTTGCATGGTTTTGTTTTTCGTGAAGCAGTTGTGTGTGTTACGTATTGTGTCTGTGTTGCTATTGAGTTGTATTGTGTTAATGTATTATGTTTGTGTTGTGTCGTAGGAGTCATGAATGTTGTGTTTGTACTTGTTGTGTATGTTGTTTTATTGTGGTTGTGAGTTTTATGTATCATGTGTGATATGTAAAAGCGTACTGTTGTTTGAGTCATCACTGTGTTGTTTTTTTTTGTGTGGTTGTATGTAATGCATTGTGTGTGTTACCGATCGAGGTGTGTGTCATGATCACATTTTATGGGAATTAAGTTAATGTATTTTGTCCCACTGCACCCCCAGTTTTGTCATCGACTCGGTTTCTCTATCGTGTATATTCCCCGTTCTGTTTCTCATGATGTCTCCTGTTATGTCTGTCCACCGTTTGACTTGCTGTAGGTTTCCCAATACTTCCTCTGTCTAACTTACATCCTCTCAGCCTGGAAGTTACTGCTTCTAATTGCATGCTAGCCACACACACACCTGTTCCGAGTGGATGACTAGTTCGTCAAAGAACATGACATCAGCATTACTCAGTGGCTAGACGCCTGGCTTTGTAAGTGTGTGTTCATGTCTTTTGCTTTTTCAGATGGGTGACATCACTCGCAAGGAGTGTGCGCTTTTGAAAATTCAGCCCCCGAAGCCTATTTTACTTAGTAAGATGATATTTGGTTTATTTGTCGAGAATGAGCAGAGCTACAAAAAAATTCTCAAGGCATTTAGCATCTCGTTGGCTATTCCAAGGAGTCCTAAAATTCAACCCCTGAAGCCAGTTTCATTTAGCAGCATGAAATTTGGTGGGTATGTCTCTCATGAGTAGACCCACAAAAATGTCTCAAAAAGCCATGCTAGAAAAGAGATAGAAAGCCAACCGTTTTGGTGTGAAGCAGATACTTACCATATTGTTAGCCGTTTCAAGGAGTCCGGAAATGGTTTTTGAAAATTTAGCCCCTGAAACCGGTTTGACTTAGCAACATGAAATTTAGAGTACACGTTGATTACAATTAGCCCCACCAAGAAAATCTCAAGAAGCTATTTCAAAACATACATAGGAAGTCTGCCATTTTGCTTTGAAGCAACAATTTAGTGTATTTAAACGTGTCCTAAAATACGTTTTAAAAATTCAGCCCTTAAAGCTACTTTGACTTAGCAACATGAAATTTAGTAGGCTTGTTAGAGCTCGCGATCTTGAATAGGGCTGCAGCTATCGATTATTTTAGTAGTTGATTAATCGATGAACTAGTTAGTTCGAATAATCGAGTAATCGGAAAAGGAACATGAAAAATTAAAATACCTGAGCTGAGCCTCAAACGGTGTTAAAAAAAAAAAAAAAAAAAGAGTATCTATGTACAACAAAAGAACAATTGGCTAACTTACATGGCAAAAGTCCGCTAGCTAAAATGTTATAAAATGCTTACGTTTTTTTTTCCAATGCTCTTAACAAATGGTTCAGACTCATATTCCCACAAAAAACGGCTAAATATACATATAAACTAAATTACAAATGCATTAAAACACATTAGCGCAAAGACAAACTTAGCTTACATTGGTCTTAACAGGGAGCAGTTGGATTCAGCCATGTGAAATGCGGTAGACCAGAGGGCAATGTATCCACCCTAATCAATAAACTAAATGTAAACACTTTCAAAATAAAACATTACAACGCCACTTTAATAAACGAATACTCGAGGCAACAAAATTTAATTTCAATATTTTTTTGTAATCGAATACTCGAGTTTAGTGCTGGAACGATTAATTGATTAACTCGAGTATTCGATTAGGAAAAAAAGATTCGAATTAAATTTTGCTGCTTCGAGTATTCGTTAAATAAAGTGGCGTTGTAGTGGTTTATTTTGAAAGAGTTTGCTTTCAGTTTTATTGATTTGGGTTGATACACTGCCTTCTAGTCTGCATCATTTCACGTGGCTGAATCCAGGTGCTCCCTGTGAAGACCAACATAAGTGACGTTTTTGTTTGAGCTAATGTTTTTTTTTAATGCATTTCTAATTTAGTTTATAGGCTATTTGTTGTGGGAATATGTGTCTGAACTGTTTGTTAAGAGCATTGTTAAAAAGTTAGCATTTTATAGCATTTGAACTAGCGGACTTTTGCTATTTAAGTTAGCCAATTGTTCTTTAGTTGTACATAGATCCTCATTTATTTATTTTTTATACCGTTTGAGGCTCAGCTCAGGTAATGTAATTTTTCATGCTCCTTATCCGATTACTCGATTATTCGAACTAATGGTTCATCAATTAATCGACTACTAAAATAATCGATAGCATAATCGTTGCAGCACTAATCTTGAATGGATATTTCGGTGGAAATAGCACAGATATTGCTGGTGCTGCTGCGTCTCTGCTCGCTGTGGATAAAGTCGGCCATCTCTTCTATTCCCTTCTGGAAGTTACGTCAAACATCCGGGTTTAGGAATGGACTATTAACGGAGTGCAAAAAACTAAAAAAAAAAAAAAAGCAAATTATCCTTGCAGTTTCGCGTATATTTACGTATATTGCTTTGAAGTGGCCATTTTAGGCTCTGACTTATTGCACCGTGCCAAGCCCCAAAACCAGTTTTACTCTGATAATTAAACTAAATTACGTCACGTAAAGAATAGGTGACCACTAATTGGAGAAATATAGCCGTAATGACAAAACTCGCAGGGCTTGAAAACACACAAAACAAGCCCTTCTCCTGTCATTGAGCTCTCAGCTGTTTTTTGTTTCTCAGTCTAGACAGCGGCGACGCTCTCAGGCACCACAAAAGCAGCGCGTCACGTATGTAAATGAGGGCGGCGTGCGCGTCTGGAGCGTTCCGGCCCGTGCATATGATCTGCATACGCGCCAGCATTTAGCCCGAGCCCTGCAGACATCTCGGGTCTTCTTTGTTGTGCCATTAATTAGTCTGGAGTCGAAAAATTTACATGATTTTAACACTAGTAGACGTCCAATTCATTTGAACTGTGGACGTCTATAGCTGTCAATGGCAGCCATTGAGTCAATGTGAGGGTATTACGGGTCACTTTTTGTACATTTTGGGATATTCTCAGGTCATTTCATGTTTATTTTAGGACATTTGCTGTTGATTTTGGCGCATTTCTGCGTAACTTTCCCGGGCAGTCTAGCCTGGAGAGAACGTAGAATGAACTGAACCACACTGCAAGAACCACTAGGGAGAGAAAATGAGCAGACATAACAGGATGTGTTAAACTTATTAGCTGCCATAGACAGCAATAGTCGCCCAATCTATTTGAAAAAGATTGAAACGCCACATTTTTTTCCTATTGGTGTCCCAGTACTTTTGCCCAGGTGACGTATGTTTTTCACTTTTAAAATTCCATCTCTGTCCCAATTAGGCACGTGCCGGTATGATATTCTGACGATATGATAAACTTCAGCCAAAATTTCACGGTATCACGATGTTGCAATTACAGCTCTAAAATGTGTTACTTGAAGATATCTGGGTTTAAAAAAACAAAAACATTTTTCCATTGAACAGGATTTTAATTTTTCGTAACATATTAGCAAATTGGAACATAAATATAATATTAAGTGTGTATGACTCGTATCATGTTTACATCCCTCTTGCGCAACACAGACAGTTGCCAAAGAGAAAAAAAAAACACGTTTTACCACCGCTAGACACACTATTCATGCTGGAGTTAACTCTCGTAGATGGTGGGAAACATTCATGACAGTGTTTACTAACCTTTAATTTTGTATTAATGCCAAATCATATTGGAGGCAAAAATGTTTTACACGTCGGGTGGCTCTCCTCCTCTAAGCCGCGGCCGTCTAACTTTTCTGTAGCCGAAGTACTCCCATACCAGCAATTTCATTTTCTTCGATGGGGGAAAAATTTCAGGAGTTTCACCTCCTCCACCCATCGTGTAGCACAGCTGACTCACTGACACTAAGCAATGTAATATTGTAACATAAATATATATCTACAGCAACAACCAGTAGGAGAGGGTTGAGTATTGGAGCTGCAAGCGAGGGATTTCTCCACGCGTTATTGGGACATAAAAGTAGCTAATACCTTAGGGACTGTATGACAGAATATTTTTGCTGTTTTGAAACCAGTAATCGGCACATGTCTAGTCCCAATACTTGTGTGCAAATCCCATATTAAACTTTTGGGGATTTGCACAAAAGTATTGAGACAATTTTTTGGGGCGTTTCTGGGTAACTTCCTTTACACTGGTCACTTTACACATAACAATAGCAATTAGTTGAATTTTTCTTTTATCCCAGACAATAGTTACAAGTGGTTTATATACCTGTTAGCTGACATGTTTCGGGGAACACTTCCGCCCCAAATTCAACTAATTCATAAGTGTAGTCAAAATGAACTAATTACAACAATAGCAATTATTACTAAATAATTGTGTTAAATTAAAACGTAATAAATAATAAATAAAAAGTATATAAATTAAAATAGATTTCAAATTTTTTTCAAACAAAAACTCATCCCATTGTTATATTTTTTAAAATAAGTAATGAAAGATTTATTTATTTTAATTATATACTAAATAAATAAAATTATGGTAAAACTACCTTTGGTTGTATGGCTATATTCTGTTTTTTTTTTTTTTTTTTTTAATAAATAGTAAGTTTTATTATCAATATTTTAAAACAAATCATTTTTAAAAATAATAAAATGAAATTCAATTAAACCGTAATAAATATTAAATAAAAAGTATATAAATAAAAATAGATTTCAATTTTTTTTTTCCCAAACAAAAACTCTGCTCCCTTTCATCCCATTGTTATATATATTTTTTAAATAAGTAATGAAAGATTTAATGATTTTAATTATATAATAAATAAATAAAATTATGGTAAAACTACCTTTGGTCGTACAGCTATATTCTCGTTTTTTTTTAATTTATTTATTTATTTAAAATAAATAGTAAGTTTTATTATCAATAATTTAAAACAAATAACTTTTAAAAATATAGAAATGAAATTCAATTAAACTAAAAACTAATAAAATTATACACAAAATATAATAAAACAAATTTCTAAAAAAAAATCAATGGACGTTTTTTTTTTTTTTTTTTCCAAAACTTTATTTGGCCCTAACGTTGGTTGTTTAGTAATGTTTTTTTTTTCCTTCTAATAATAATTTTAAAAAATTAAAATGAAATACTAATACAAAGATAAAATAAAATAAAAAAAACTATTAAATTCAATGCAACTAATAAATACTTCAAAGAGTAAATAAAAAAAACAAGAATTGAAAGGTTACTGACAAAACTTCCATTTCCTTTTTTTTTTTTTTTTTTTTTTTCTTAAAGCACACATGCATGCGCACAGTCACAGACACTCACACACACACACACACTGAGTAGTCATTTAAATTTGAAAGGGTGTGAAGTCAGACAGGGCATGTCTGACAGGGTGTGTATGTGTGTGTGTGTATAGTCTGGTTCCTTCAGGCTGGCATTCTAATAAGGCGCACACACAGACACACATGCAAACAACGGCACACAGACAAGCAGCTGATCATAATGAGCTTTGATTTTCATACGTTTCAGACACAGTGCAAGTGCATGGCTCTACGTTTACATTCACAAAGATGCAAAAGTCATTTCTTGGCATTTTGGCTACGATAAATAAAACTTAAAAAAAACATAAATTCATAAAATTACTGAGGACAATTGTTAACCTATTATAGGGCACCAGAACAATTTTAACAATTAACTTTAGAGTGTTCTTGAAGGACATAACCAGAGTCTATATCTGTTTTTATTCTCTATTTTTTTTTAATTGATTCGTTTTGTTTTCTTAACATTTTATTAATTTGTTATTTTTTACAATTACATAAAAATATTTTTTTAAATATATCCCACAAATTTAATATTTTTAAATTTCTTCAGTTACATAGAGAGTAAATACAGTATGTATATATACTTTTTGATTATTTGGGGGTATTTACGGATCAATTCCTGTACATTTTGGGTCATTTCATGTTCATTTAAGGGCAATTCTAGGATGTTTTTTTTTTTTTTAAATGATAATTGCGATAATAATACTAATTGAGATTTCTTGTTTTTTTTTTTTTTTTTTTTTTTGCAAGTCTGGGTTTAAAATCAATATAAGTAAATGTAATGTTTTCGTGGGAGTTGAATGTGTCATTGAAAATGTATGGCAAGGAAATGAAGTTGACAAAACCTAGGACAAGTGGCCATGAAAATCAATAGATGTGAATGGAAATATTTTCATGGGAGTTGAATGTGCCATTAAAAATGTATGGGGAAGTTTTTGTCAAATTTTGGTGGCATTTTGCCAAAAAATGGCTTAATGTGTGAATGAAATGAAGTTGACAGAAAATGTAGAAGTAGCCATTACAGTCAATAGAACTGAATGGAAAAGTTTTTGTGGGAGTTGAATGTGCCATTGATATTGTATGGAGACGTTTTTGTCAAAGTTTGGCAAAATTTTGCCAAAAACTGCATGTGTGATGGCAAGGAAATGAAGTTGACAAAACCTAGGACAAGTAGCCAAGAAAATTGAAGTGAATGGAAATGTTTTTTGTGGGGGTTAAATGTGCCAATGAAAATGTATGGAGAAGTTTTTGTTAAATTTTGGTGGAATTTTGCTAAAATCTGGCTGCACGTGTGAATGAAAATGGCAAAAACTAGGACAAGTAGCCATTAAAATCAATAAAAGTTAATATAAATGTTTTCGTGGAGTTGACTATGCCATTGAAAATGTATAGCGAAGTTTTTGTCAAATTTAGGTAGAATTTTGCTAAAAAAAAATAGCTGCACGTGTGAATGAAAATGGCAAAAACTAGGACAAGTTGTCATTCAAATCAGTACAAATGAATGGAAACGTTTTCATGGGAGTTGAATGTGCCGTTGAAAATGTATGGAGAAGTTTTTGTCAAAGTTTGGCGGAATTTTGCTAAAAACTGGCTTCCCGTGTGAAAGAAATGTTGACGTTGAAATGTTGATGTTAAAAAAAATAACTGCACGTGTGAATGAAAATGGCAAAAACTACGACACGTAGCCATTATAATCAATAGAAGTAAATAGAAACGCTTTCGTGGGAGTTACATGTGCCATTGAAAATGGATGGTGAAGTTTTTGTCAAAGTTTGGTGGAATTTTGCCAAAAATTGGCTGCATGTATGAATTAAATGAAATAAAGTTGACAAAATCTAGGAGAGGGAGCCATTAAAATCAATAGAAGTGAATTTAAACGTTTTCATGGGAGTTGAATGTGCCATTGAAAATGTCTGGCGAAATTTTTGTCTAATTTTGGCGGAATTTTGCCAAAAATTGGCTGAATGTGTGATGGAAAGGAAACTAAGTTAACAAAAACTAGGACATGTGGCCATTATGATCAGTAGAAGTAAATGGAAATGTTTTCGTGCGAGTTGAATGTGCCGTTGAAAATGGAAGGAGAGGTCGTTGTCAAATTTTGGTGGAATTTTTCTAAAATTGGCTGCATGTGTGAATGAAATGAAGTTGAAAAATTTAGGACAGGTAGCCATTCAAATCAATTGAAATGAATGGAACGGTTTAATGGGAGTTGAATGTGCCATTGAAAATGTATGGAGAAGTTTTTGTCAAAATTTGGTGGAATTTTGCCAAAAACTGGCTTGATCTGTGAATGAAATGAAACAAAATTGACAAAAACGAGGACACATAGCCATTAAAATCAATAGAGGTGAATGGACATGTTTCCGTTGGAGTTGAACGTGCCATTGAAAATGTATGGCAACGTTTTTGTTAATTTTTGGTGGAATTTTGCCAAAAATTGGCTGCATGTATGAATGAAACGAAGTTGACAAAAACTAGGACACGTAGCAATTATAATCAATAGAAGTGAATTGAAACATTTCTTGGGAATTTGAATGTGCCGTTGAAAATGTACGGCAAAGTTTTTGTCAAATTTTGCCAAAAACTGGCTGAATGTGAATGTTTTGATGTTTTGAAAAATTAGGACAAGTAGCATCAAATGTTACTTGAAACTTTTTCAAAATTTGAACTATTTTTGGCATTGAAATCAAAACAGTCTGCATCGCATGTGGGCGTGCTGAAAAAGTGGACAGAAAAAAAGGCAAATTTTTATACGTGTATACAATATATGCTTTACTTTGCAAAGCATCCCAAATGTCAATTATTTCAACCATTGAAATGAATGGGAATTCCTTCAATGAAGACCATTTTTGGTCTGAGAGCACATCCCAAAAGTCTCAATGTGATATGTGTTGTGGTAGTTAGTAAGTATCGGCATCAATGGCAGCCAGTGTGTTAATATTTCACTATTAATTGTAGGCTCCAGACAGTTTTAAACACATGCCCGCATATCTGTGGGAGTTTTAGTGAGCAAAGTTCCCACACTTGTTGGCCTCGGTGTGCATGACCGGGCGGCACAAAGTCAATGTGTGTGTGTGTGTTCTCTCTATATAGGCTTTCTCATGGAAATTGGCAAGCAAACTGTGTGACCCGCACACTCACACACAAACACACACTCAGCTGTGTGTGCGGCCAGACTGCCGAGTCACGGTGCGACCGGCCGGCGACAGTGGGAGGAGCTTTTGGCTCTCTTTTCCTCCCTCAATTTTTCACTTTTTTTTTTTCCAACTTACTGATTTTTTTTGTTTTTTTTGCCTTTTTTGGTGTTCAAGAAGGACACAAATGTAAGATCAGAAGAAAAGTATTTCGCTAGATTATTTTGTTGTTTAGTAATCAGTCAGTGAACATGATCTTTATCTTAAATCATTTTTTGGATTAAAAAAATGAAGAAAATAGTTAACTGGAGAAATGTTTGTTTGTTTTTTTTTTGGTCCAAATCTGCTTTTTGAGCTTCCCAATAGTAAGTATTCACTTATTTATCATTTAAAAAAAAAAAAATTATTCTGTATGAATATTTTTTTTTTTTACATAAAAAAAAGGGACAAAAAAATAAAATTGTATTTATTGTATTATTTGTTTTTAATGATATATTTTTGAAATTCCAATTATTTAAATTATTTTTTTATGCTTTGGAATTTTATTCATTTATTTTTTTTTTAAATATAGAGGAAAAATAAATACATTTATTTTTAAATTTTGACTTTTACAGTATATATTTTTTTAAATTAAAAAATGGGGGGAAAATAATATTTTTAATTTGGTTTTTAATCTTTTAAATGTGCTTTATTTTATTTTTTATTTATTTTATGTTTTTAAACAAAAAAATGCAAGAAAAAATAAATACTAACTATTGTTTTGAAAATAAATTGTATTTATTGTATTATTTGTCATTAATTATAATAAAAAAAAATACTAATTATATGAATTATTTTTTATTCTTTGGAATTTTATTCATTTATTTAAAAAATAAAATGGAAAAATGAATAAGCATATTTCTTTTAAATTTTTTACTTTTACAGTATATATTTTATAGATTAAAAAATGTGAAAAACTAAATAGTTTTTAATTTGGTTTTTAATCTTTTAAATGTGCTTATTTATTTATTTAAAAAAATTTAAAAATGCAAGAAGAAAAAATACTTTTACTTTGAAAATAAATTTTATTTCAAATAAATTTTATTTATTGTATTTTTGTATATATATATATATATATATATATATATATATATATATATATATATATATATATATATATATATATATATACACAGTGGGGAGAACAAGTATTTGATACACTGCCAATGGGAAAATCCATTGACAGTGTATCAAATACTTGTTCTCCCCACTGTATATATATATATATATATATATATATATATATATATATATATATATATATATATATATATATATATATATATATATATATATATTTTTTTTTTTTAATTCTAAATATCTTAATTATTTTTTATTCTTTGGAATTTTGTTCATTTATTTAAAAACTAAAAGGAAAAATAAATACTAATATTTCTGTTATTTTTAAATTTTTACTTTTACAATATATATTTTTTAGATTAAAATATGAGGAAAACTAAATATTTTTAATTTGTTTTTTAATCTTTTAACTGTCCTTATTTATTTTGTTTTTAAATAAAAAATGCAAGAAGAAAAAAATAAATACTAATTATTGTTTAATGAAAAAAAAATATTGTATTGTTTGTTTTTAATCATATATTTTTTTAATTCTAATTATTTTTTATTCTTTGGAATTTTATTCATTTATTTAAAAAACATTTTCTATTTGGATTTTAATCTTTTAAATGTGTTTATTTATTAATTTATATGTTTTTAAATCAAAACTGAAAGAAGAAAAAAATGAATACTATTGTTTTGAAGATAGTTGTTTTTCAATCAACGTTTGTTCATTCGCTGCCAGTCCTCCCTTTTCAAACAGATTGGATGTCTATGGCCGTCAATGGGAGCCAATAAGTTAGTCAGTGTCTGACCAAGCTATGATCGCAAATACAGGGCGACCCCCCCCCCCCCCCAAAAAAGTGAACTTTTTAGCAATCCAATAAAACCACACAGTGATTGAAGAAAAATGGTTTCCTATATAGTAAAAGAAACCTTGAAACATAAAATTTAACAATGATGGAATTTAATTATTTTTTTAATAACATTCTTTAAATGGTGTCCTCCTGTACAAATGCATTCTTAAAATCTACTGTTGAGATTCCTCATCTGAGCTGGGATGCTGTGAATTTTGTTCCAAATTCACCATAGTTACTAAAATGGCACATTGTTTAACTTGCTGAAGGTCACTGTCTCGCAGTGCTCCCACTTGTTCCTGTCTGCCCATACGCAAAAAATTTTTTTTTCAACAGTGTTCAACAGCATATTTCAAGAATGCATTCAGACGCCATTTAAAGGACACCGCATCGCTGCAAAAGTAGCTATCAAAGTCAAAACAAACTGCGTCTTATCTCATGATCGTGTTTTTGCAGAATTTCGTACTGTCACTGAACACACCAACAAGTTAAAAGTTGAGCTCCACATTATATGACATGCAGCTCCCCAAGTAACCCATCTGTCTTTGCCAGACGCCCCCCACCCAATAGTGCCCCCTTTTGTTCACAACCAAAAGGGGGGGTCGCTCAGCTGTTTCACTTTTGTGTGGGAATGCGGCTGGGAAAAAAAGGGGCGAGTAACTTTGCGCACCCACATTTAGTGTGTGTCGGCCGGCCGGTGAGGACGCACCCGCCATTGCGTTCCCTTCCATCTTTTTTTCCTTTTATTTTTGTGTTACTTTCACTCGTCGTCTAAATATCGGAAGCCATGCATCCTTCGACGGGGACGCACAATCATGATATCTGTGTGGAGACGCAAACATGTGGTGAGTCATACGTAGACGATATCCCGATATGGTCGTGGGAGAATAAAAATTGTGTTCGTCAGTTAAACAGGGAAATTGGAAAAATTTATTGGGAAAAATGAATTCAAGAATGATCATTACTACGGTTTTTGTCGTGCGATTTTCGATTAATTGTTTGAAAACATCATAAAAATGAAGTGATTCAGTCGGCAACTTTAGATAACTGGACATGAAAGTTTTACGATGAACTACTGCTGATATCACGATATTTATTCAATATTTATATATTTGATCGAAAACATTATAAAAATATAATGATTCAGTCACCAACTTTAGATAACTGGACATGAAACGTAATTTTAACGATAAACTACTGCTGATATTATTATATGATCGTAGCGAGAAGAAAGATATCGGTCGTCAGGAAAACGGCGAAGTTTAAAAACAATAGTTTCCAATAATAGGAATTCAAGAAATGCTATCAGTACGTTTTTTGTGGTGTGATTGTTGATATATTTGACGGAAAACATCGTAAAAATGAAGTCATTCAGTCACCAGCTTTAGTTAACTGGATATGAAACGTCGTTCTTACGAATAACTACGGCTGATATCATGATACAATCGTAGCGAGAAGAAAAATATCGGTCGTCAGGAAAACTGCGAAGTTTAAAAAAAAAATTGTGTCAAATAAAAGGAATTCAAGAAATTCTATTAGTACGATTTTTGTGGCGTGATTGTTGATATATTGATTGAAAACATCGTAAGAATGAAGTGATTCAGTCGCCAACTTTAGTTAACTGGATACGAAGCGACATTTTTTTACGATAAACTGATGATCTCATGATACGATCAAAGCTAGAAAAAAAATACCGGTCGTCAGGAAAACAGCGAAGTTAAAGAAAATAGTTTCCGATAAAAGGCATTCTAGAAATACCATGAATATGATTTGTGTTGCGTGATTGTTGATATATACATCGAAAACATTGTAAAAATATAATAATTCAGTTGCCAACTTTAGATAACTAGACATGAAACGTAATTTTAACGATAAACTACTGCTGATATTACTATACGATTGTAGCGAGAACAAAAATATCGGTGGTCAAGAAAACAGCGAAATTAAAAAAAATACGTTTCTAATATAAGGAATTCAAGAAATACCATTAGTTCGATTTTTGTGGTGTAATTGTTGATATATAGATAGAAAAAAATCGTAAAAATTAAGTAAATCAGTTGGCAACTTTAGTTACAGTGGTATGAAAAAGTATCTGAACCTTTTGGAATTTCTCGCATTTCTGCATGAAATCACCATTAAATGTGATCTGAGCTTTGTCAAAATCACACAGATGAAAAAACAGTGTCTGCTTTTACTAAAACCACCCAAACATTTATAGGTTCATATTTTAATGAGGATAGCATTCAAACAATGACAGAAGGGGGAAAAATAAGTAAGTGAACAATCACATTTAATATTTTGTGGTCCCCCTTTGGATTCAACCAGACGCTTCCTGTAGCTGTAGATCAGTCTGGCACATCGATCAGGACTAATCTTGGCCCATTCTTTTACAAAACTGCTGTAGTTCAGTCAGATTCCTGGGATGTCTGGCATGAATCGCTGTTTATAGGTTATGCCACAGCAACTCAATTGGGTTCAAGTCTGGACTTTGACTTGGCCACTCCAGAACGTGTATTTCGTTCTTCTGAAACCATTCTGAAGTTGATTTACTTCTGTGTTTTGGATCGTTGTCTTGTTGCAGCATCCATCCTCTTTTTAGCTTCATCTGTCTGAAATACGGCCTTAGGTTTTTCTGAAAAACATCCTGATTAACTTTTGAATTCATTCTTCCATTAATGATTGCAAGTTGTCCGGGCCCTTAGGCAGCAAAACAGCCCCAAATCATGATGCTCCCTCCACCATGCTTCACGGTGGGGATGAGGTGTTTATATTGGTGAGCTGTTCTATTTTTCCTCCACACATGATGTTGTGTGTTACTCCCAAACTTTGGTTTCATCAGTCCACAAAATATTTTTGCCAAAAAGTCTGTGGAGTGTCCAAGTGTCTATTTGCGAATATTAAACGAGCAACAATGTTTTTTTAGACAGCAGTGGCTTCCTCCGTGGAGTCCTCCCATGAACACCATTTTTGGCCATAGTTTTGCAGATAGTTGGTGCGTGCACAGAAATATTGGACTGTGCCAGTGATTTCTGTAAGTCTTAAGCAGACACTGTAGGGTTCTTTTTTTACCTCTCTGAGTATTCTGCACTGAACTCTTGGCGTCCTCTTCGGTGGACGGCCACTCCTTGGGAGAGAAGCAACAGTGCCAAACTCTCTCCATTTGTAGACAACTTCTCTGACTGTCGATTGATGGACATCCAGACTTTTAGAGATGGTTTTGTATCCTTTCCCAGCTTTATACAAATCAGCAATCCTTGATCGCAGGTCTTCAGACAGCTCTTTTGACCGAGCAATAATGCACATCAGACTATGCTTCTCATCAGGACAATTCTTAGCAGGTGTGTTTTATAGCGGGCAGGGCAGCTTTAAACCATTCATCAGTGATTGGGCACAAACCCGACTTAAATTGTTCGGTAAAAATTTGTTTTAATTGCTCTTTAAGTCTCCTTAGCCAGAGGGTTCAATTACTTATGTTTCCCCCTTCTGTCATTGTTTGCGTGCTATCCTCATTAAAATGTGAAAACCTATAAATGGTTGAGTGGTTTTAGTTAAAGCAGACACTGATTTTACATCTGTGTGATTTTGACAAAGGTCAGATCACATTTGATGGTGATTTTACGCAGAAATGTAAGAAATCCCAAACGGTTCAGATACGTTTTCATACCACTGTAGTGCTGTAGTTTGTTAACACTAACATGAGGATACAGCAATAATGTAACCATGCTGGATTTTTTTAAGAGCAAACAACTGCATTTTGTAATCACTGTAAAAAATGTACCGTATTGGCCGGAATACAAGACGGCCCTGATTATAAGACGACCCCCTCTTTTTCAAAACTCAAGTTTGAAAAAAAAAAAATTTGAACACCATATTAATTTTTATACAGAAAATAATTACAGTACATCTGAAACACATGATTATAACAATATATTTGAGAGAAAATGCATGTTATTTTGCCTCATTCAAATCTTAATATCTGAACATTTAAATATGTAAACTAAAGTGCAATCACATTTGTAAATGTATGGCTTCTGGTTTTTGAAATGTAAATAAACTAATCTATTGTGATAAAACAACAAAATTGCAATAACTGCATTAACCATCAAAGTGAAGCCTAATTGTAACTGTAGTCTTGAAACAAATCTGAATAAGGAAAAACATTGCAATAAAATAATGCAAACTGGTTAAACTTGAGAGTAGCTGAGATCTGTCATGACAGAACATCGCTTCAATGATATCTGGCGCCATCTAGCGTCATGAATGGGTATAATGTCTACACTGCGAATATAAGACAACCCCCACTTTTTCAGTCTTATTTCAATGCAAAAAACACCGTCTTATATTCGGGCCAATACGGTAATTTGCAAAGAATCTTTCATTAAAGTTATATTGCCATATTTTGTCCCCCCAAAATTATATCGTAATAAGTGAAATCTGAAAAATTCAGAAACAGCAACAAACATAAGTAATGATCTCAGCAAAATGTGATAGCGATGATAACAATAATAAAATGATGACTGAAAAATTTTATCTTAATAAAACGATGACATCATCAAAATCTATATGGAAATTCAGTCATTAAATATAAGAAAAAAATGGAAATAACGAATAATGAATTTTGCAACGTTACCATTTTTTAGCTAACAATAAAATCACAAAAGCCCAACAAACTTATCAATGAGAAAACTCGATAAAAACTATCAAAAAGTAAATATTTTAACATTTCATTTTCAGGACGGCTGCTGTTGAATGACCAAGTTTCATTGCCTTTGACGGCAATAGACGTCTAATCCATTCAAGTACAGATAACGAATGAATGAAATACAATACGGTTGAAATAATTTGTGTATGTGTGCAGTCAGACATTTACAGCTCTGTGTGTGCTGTCTAGACGCCCGTGTGTGTCTGGGTGACCTCTCGGTGCACCGCGTTAAAAAAAAAAAAAAAAAAAGTGTGAGAAAAACACTGTGTGCGGTTGTTGGGGGGTGGTGGAGCATTTCCAGCAGACTGCTGTTAAACAAAGCCCGCCCTGTCTGTCTAGTCTGCTCTAGTGCGGGTGTGTGCGTGTGTACGTGGGTGTCTGACATACTAAACCCTGCTGCATCTCATCATGACAAATCATTTGCAGAGGTGCAAAGTAACAAAAACAGCTTAAAAAGGGCTGCTTCAAAGCCAATTGCCTGACTTGTTGGGTCTTTTCGAGTATTGCTTCAAGAGACTTTTTTTGTGCGTATACACATAATGGACATATTGACTAAATTTCATGTTGTTAAGTTAAACTGGCTTTAGGGGCTGAATTTTTAAAACATTCCGATAGGGTATTAGTCTCCTTGAAATTTACAAAAATGGAAATTTTGAATAAAAACAGCAACGTTCCTATTGTCTATCTTCCTGGGCCTGGTATCTTGAGACTTTTTTTGTGTGTCTACATCTGATAGTTACAGTGAGGAGCAGAGGTATTTGCACCCCTTGTGATTTTGCAATTTCATACACTTAGAACATAGGTAGAGGTCTGAAATTTTAATCATAGATGCATATCCTCTTATAGAGACATAATCTTAAAAAATAAAAATCCGGAACTCATACAACCCCTAGCAAAATGCATGGAATCACCAGTCTCGGACGAGCACTCACTCAGACATTTTATCATGTGGAACAAATTCAGATAAAAATCTTGAAAAAATAATGAATTAGTTCAAAAGTGCAACTCTTTAGCATTCAGAAACACTAAAACAGATGTATTAAAAAAATGTGGTGGTCAGTAAATGTTAATTTTATAGAGCAAGTGCAAGGCAATATATATGGAATCACTCCATTCTGAGGAAAAAAATATGGAATCATGAGAAACAAACAAAGAAATAACAATCAAAACACATCTCTAGTATTTAGTTGCACCACCTCTGGCTTTTATAACAGCATGCTGTCTCTGAGGCATGGACTTGAGTATTCTTCATCAATTTGGTGCCAACTCTCTTTGATTGCAGTTGCCAGATCATCCTTGCATGTCGTAGCCTTTTTATTCTTTGGAATTTTATTCATTTATTTAAAAAATAAAATGGGAAAAATAAATAAGCATATTTATTTTTCATTTTTTATTTTGACAGTATATGTTTTATAGATTAAAAAATGGGGAAAACTAAATATTTTGAAATTTGGTTTTTAATCTTTTAAATGTGCTTATTTATTTATTTATTTTAAATTTTAGAAGAAGAAAAAAATACTTCTATTTTGAAAATAAATTTTTGTTATATAATTAATAACAAATGATACAATATTTTTTAAAATTCTAATTATCTTAATTAATTTTTATTCTTTGGAATTTTATTCATTTATTTAAAAAATAAAAAGGAAAAATAAATACTAATATTTCTTTTATTTTTACATTTTTACTTTTACAGTATATATATAGATTAAACAAATGAGGAAAACTAAATATTTTTAAATTTGTTTTTTAATCTTTTAAATGTATTTATTCATTTTGTTTTTAAATAAAAAATGCAAGAAGAAAAAATAAATACTAACTATTGTTTTTTTTTTTTTAAATATTGTATTGTTTGTTTTTAATTATATATTTTTAAATTTCTAATTATTTTTTTATTCTTTGGAATATTATTCATTTATTTATATATATTTTTTATTTGGATTTTAATCTTTTAAATGTGCTTATTTATTAATTTATATGTTTTTAAATAAAAACTGAAAGAAGAAAAATGCATACTAACCGTTGTTTTGAAGATAGTTGGTTTTGAATCAACGTTTGTTCATTCGCTGCGAACCCTCCCATTTTAAACAGATTGGATGTCTATGGCCGTCAATGGGAGCCA
Source organism: Corythoichthys intestinalis (assembly GCF_030265065.1). Taxonomy (NCBI): domain Eukaryota; kingdom Metazoa; phylum Chordata; class Actinopteri; order Syngnathiformes; family Syngnathidae; genus Corythoichthys; species Corythoichthys intestinalis. Next base: position 44,234,100 of record NC_080403.1, on the reverse strand, counting down.
ATAGGTTAGTCGGTGTCTGACAAAGCAATAATCGCAAATACAGGGCGACCCCCCCCCCCCAAAAAAGTGAACTTTTTAACAATCCAATAAAACCACAAAAGTGATTGAAGAAAAATGGTTTATATGTAGTAAGTGAAACCTTAAAACATGCTATTTAACAAACAATGATGGATTTTTATATTTTTTAAATAACGTTCTTTAAATGGCGTACTCCTGTACAAATGCATTCTTGAAATCTGCTGTTGAGATTCCTCATTGATTCCTCATCCTAGCTGGGATGCTGTCAATTTTGTTCCGAATTCACCATGGATACTAAAATGGCAGATTGTTTACTTGCAGGTCGGAGCCTTACTGTGGACCATTTTTTTCCAATTTCCACCACAGACTAACAATAGGGTTGAGATCTGGGCTATTTGTAGGCCATGACATTGACTGGATGAGTTTTTCTCAAGGAATGCTTGAACAGTTTTAGCTCTGTGGCATAATGCATTGTCATCTTGGAAAATGACAAACATATTTTGAATTGAAAGGATAAGAAAGCTGTCTAAAATTTCAATGTCAACTTCTGCATTTATTGAAGATTTAACCACAGACATCTCCCCAGTGCCCTTGCCTGACATGCAGCCCCATATCATCAAGGACTGAGGGAATTTTGAGGTCTTCTTCAGGCAGTCATCTTTGTAAATCTCACTGGAACAGCACCAAACAAATGTTCCAGCATCATCACTTTGTCCAAAGCTGATTCTTGACTCTTGGCACCTTGCCCAATTCGGATTCTTGAATCTTGACAAGGTGATGATGCTGGAACTTTTGTTTGGTGCTGTGCCAGTGAGATTTACAAAGATGACTGCCTGAAGAAGACATCAAAATTCCCGCAGTCCTTGATAATATGGGGCTGCATGTCAGGCAAAGGCACTGGGGAGATGGCTGTGGTTAAATCTTCAATAAAGTTGCACTTTTGAACTAATTAATTATTTCTTCATGCTTTTTATCTGAGTTTGTTCTACATGATCAAATGTCTGAGTGAGTGCTTGTCCGAGACTGGTAAATCCATACTTTTGCTAGGGGTTGTATTGTATGATTTTTCAATAATTTACAGTGGGGCAAATAAGTATTTAGTCAACCACTAATTGTGCAAGTTCTCCCACTTGAAAAGATTAGAGAGACCTGTAATTGTCAACATGGGTAAACCTCAACCATGAAAGACAGAATGTAGAAAAAAAAACTGAAAATCACATTGTTTGATTTTCAAAGAATTTATTTCCAAATTAGAGTGGAAAATAAGTATTTGGTCACCTACAAACAAGCAAGATTTATGGCTGTCAAAAAGGTCTAACTTCTTCTAACGAGGCTCCACTCATTACCAGTATTAATGGCACCTGTTTTAACTCCTTATCGGTATAAAAGACAGCTGTCCACAATCTCAGTCAGTCACACTCCAAACTCCACTATGACCAAGACCAAAGAGCTGTCGAAGGACACCAGAGACAAAATTCTAGACCTGCACCAGGCTGGGAAGACTGAATCTGTAATAGGTAAAACGCTTGTTGTAAAGAAATCAACTGTGGGAGCAATTATAAGAAAATGGAAGACATACAAAACCACTGATAATCTCCCTCGATCTGGGGCTCCAAGCAAGATCTCACCCCGTGGCGTCAAAATGATAACAAGAACGGTGAGCAAAAATCCCAGAACCACACGAGGGGGACCGAGTGAATGACCTACAGAGAGCTGGGACCACAGTAACAAAGGCTACTATCAGTAACACAATGCGCCGCCAGGGACTCAAATCCTGCACTGTCAGACGTGTCCCCCTGCTGAAGAAAGTACACGTCCAGGCCCGTCTGCGGTTCGCTAGAGAGCATTTGGATGATCCAGACGAGGACTGGGAGAATGTGTTATGGTCAGATGAAACCAAAATAGAACTTTTTGGCAGAAACACAGGTTCTCGTGTTTGGAGGAGAAAGAATACTGAATTTCATCAGAAAAACACCATACCCACTGTGAAGCATGGGGGTGGAAACATGCTTTGGGGCTGTTTTTCTGCAAAGGGACCAGGACGACTGATCTGTGTACAGGAAAGAATGAATGGGGCCATGTATCGAGAGATTTTGAGTGAAAATCTCCTTCCATCAGCAAGGGCATTGAAGATGAGACATGGCTGGGTCTTTCAGCATGACAATGATCCCAAACACACAGCCAGGGCAACAAAGGAGTGGCTTCGTAAGAAGCATTTCAAGGTCCTGGAGTGGCCTAGCCAGTCTCCAGATCTGAACCCCATAGAAAATCTGTGGAGGGAGTTGAAAGTCCGTGTTGCCCAACGACAGCCCCAAAACGTCACTGCTCTAGAGGAGATCTGAATAGAGGAATGGGCCAAAATACCAGCAACAGTGTGTGAAAAGCTTGTGAAGAGTTACAGAAAATGTTTGGCCTCCGTTATTGCCAGCAAAGGGTACAAAACAAAGTATTGAGATGAACTTTTGGTATTGACCAAATACTTATTTTCCACCATGATTTGCAAATAAATTCTTTAAAAATCAAACAATGTGATTTTGTTTTTTTTTCCACATTGTTTTTTTCCCACATTTTGTCTCTCATGGTTGAGGTTTACCCATGTTGACAATTACAGGCCTCTCTAATATTTTCAAGTGGCACAACTTGCACAATTGGTGGTTGACTAAATACTTATTTGCCCCACTGTGTCTGTAATTTGAGGAGAGGTTTTACATGGAGCCCTGGTCCGAAGTAGATTATCAGTCATGTTTAGCCTTTTTTTTTTTTTTTTTTTTAAATTTGCTGCAACTGTTGTTTTATTCTCACCAAGCTACTTTCCAATTGTCACATAGCCTTTTCCAGTTTTGTGGAGCTCAACAATTTTTTTCTCTGGTGTCTTTCGGAAGCTTTCCTGTCTTGTCCATGGTAGCAGTTGGATTATGACTGACTGTGGGGTGCACAGGTGACAATATTGAGCTCAAACGGGTGCTGAGTAGGTGGTTATTTATAGGGTATAGGACTTTTTTTAAGGTAGAATGACAACTGTTTGAGCTTCATAATTACAGCTGATTCTCAGGGGTACAAATACTTATGAACCCCAGTAAATTACAAATAAATTAGTGAGAAAAAAAACCATACAATGTGATTTCTGGATTTTTATTTTTATTTTTTTTAGATTATGTCTCTATCAGTGGAAATGCATCTATGATTGAAATTTCAGACCTCTACCTATTTTCTAAATGGGTGAACTTGCAAAATCACAAGGGGTGCAAATACTTTTGCTCCTCACTGCATATCTGCTAAATTTCATGTTGGTGAGTCAAGATGACTTCGGGGGCTGAATTTTAAAATATTCTGGTAGGACAGTAAGACCATTGAAAATGATAAAAAATGAGCGCTTTAACCTAAAATCGCAGCCTTCGTGCGTCTTTTCGGGCATAGCTTCAAGAGATGTTTTTGTGTGTAGACACATGATAGACAAGTCTACCCAATTTCATGTTGCTTAGACAAACCAGCTTCGGGGGTTGAAATTTTAAAACATTCTTTTAGGACAGTAGGACCATTGAAAATGATAAAAATGAGCACTTTGAACAAGAATGGTTGCCTCATTGTGTGTTTTCGGGCATAGCTTCAAGTGATGTTTTTGTGTATCAACACATGATGACATGACTAGTCTGCCAAATTTTGTGTTGCTGGGACAAACTGGTTTTTAGGGCTGAATTTTTAATATTCCGTCAGGTTAGAAATAGACAAATATGGACCCTTTGAACCAAAATGGCAGCCTTACTCACAAATAATACATTTATTTCTTAAAGTATGACTTGAGTCTTGTAATAATCCAACTTTCTAACCAACAAATGACTTTTGGAAAATTGCATTATTTCATGAAAAATTCATTTTTAGTTAAAATTGTATTTTCCTCTGTTTGTGCTGAATTGAAACGTGTTTGTTTTGTTTATTTGCAGCCCAGCTGGAATTGGTTCAGATGGTGGTGATCGTAGTGGTGATGCTGGTAATGGTGGTGGTCATCACGTGCGTTCTCAACCGTTACCGGATGTCGGCGCACTCGCTGCGTTCCAGACGGGCGCTGCCGCCGGGGTCGCGCTCGCACCTCCACTTGGTGAGTTGGCACTTTTTCCAGACTGCCAGACTGTATTTCTAGTGGGAAAAAAAGATATTTTGACTGGGAAAGTCAACTTAAATTGGACGTCTAGTGCTGTCAATGGCAGCCAATGAGTTCATGCTGAGCTGAAAATTTGCCTATTAGGAAGCGGGTCTGTGGAGCTCAGATGTTCCGAGCAGCGTACCCCGACGTCTCCCACAGGGTTGTCCACCTCCCGCCGCTCCGAACCGCATCCAGCCCACGTTCCCGTTTCTGCGGCGCGACCTAATCATGGACCTGCCACACACCATCTCGCTATCGGACGGGGAAGAGCCTCCGCCCTACCAGGGCCCGTGCACCCTACAACTGCGGGACCCCGAGCAGCAGATGGAGCTCAACCGCGAGTCGGTGCGCCCACCGCCCAACCGCACAGTCTTTGACTCGCTGGATCCGTCCACGCCCTATGTCAGGTAACCAGTAATCGACGTAATTCCTAAAAAAATGCGATTAGGGATAACAGGATTTAAGATTAGGTTCGAATTGGATTTCAGGGTGGGGGTTATTAATATTTGGTGGTTAGGGTTAGTGTCGGTAGGAGTAGGCTATAACCAGTGTATTTTTATGGTTTGGATTAGGGTTAAACTATTGTTGGGTCTAAAACGCCTTCTTCAATTTAGCTGTTGACCCAGAGCGAGGAGACAAAGGCAGGACACAGGGAGGCAGGAGTCAGAGAGTGGACTTTTACCAACTGCAGTTTGGAGAGAGGTCTGAGATCGGGCAACGTGACTAAGTGTGTCTCATCGAAGTCTCTCTCAGAGCTCCCCGCGCTGCTGACTTTTATTGAGGGCTTGTTGCTGGGCAGAATATGGTTACAACACTGTTGTCCAACGTGGCAGTTTCGATCGGGCAAGTTCCTTATTCTAGTCATTGATTAAATTAACAGTCACACTCATTGATTAAATTAACAGTCACACTCTTGAGCGAGCAAGATAACTTTGTTTTGAACACACATTTGCACTCGAAGTAGCTTGGTGGAAAAGTACTGGGACGTTGTGTGATGAATCAACATATGTGTGTGTATCTATTTATCAGCAGAATGTGAGCAATTGCCGGTAATAAAAATGTAAGCACATGATTATGGGCTAAAACTGTATTCTTCATAATAGCTTGGGAGAGCGCGTATAATAGGTGTGGGAGAGCAAACTTATATAACCTGCAGAGTATAATGGTCATAAAATCAAGCATATCTTACAAATGGTAAATGGTGTTATACTTGTATAGAGCTTTTCTACCTCTCAAGTTATTCAAAGCGCTTTACACTACATTGCCATCTACCTACTGGTGGCACAGCACCAGGAGCAATGTGGGGTTCAGTATCTTGCTCAAGGATACTTATGCGAGTTCATCAGGGTGGAGAATCGAACCCACAACCTCTGGGTTGGCGGACAACTACTCCACCACTGAGCCACGCCAACTATATTAAAAGTAGAGATTTCACTTTGGATTATAACCTTCTCTTTGGACTAGGATCTTCTCTCAAGTCTAGTTATTTCTTTTGGTTTAAGAACATTTTCTTTAGACCAGAGTTGTCCTCCAAAAACTAGGACTTATAATGTCGGTAAGAGTAGGCTATAACCACTGTATCTTGATTGTTTGGATTAGGGTTAAACTATAGTAAAAGTAGAGCTTTCACTTTGGAACATAACCTTCTTTAGGAACAAGGATCTTCTCTCAGGTCGTTATTTCTCTTGGTTTGTGAACCTTTTCTTCAGACCAGAATTGTCCTCCAGAAACTAGGACTTTCTCTTGAGATTAGTACCTAGTGTCTTCTACCAGAACTATAGTATGTCTTTACGCTAGGGTAGGACCTTATTTTGGGACTAGACCATTTCTACGGACTGGATTGGACTCTTTTTTTTTTTTTTTTTTTTTTAAATAACCTTTAGTCTGGACTGGGGCTTTCTCTTTGAAGTTCTATCTTGTGTCTAGACCAGAACCTTCCCCCAGGACTTCAATTTTATCTTATGTCTAGAACCTTTTCTCAGAACTATATCTTTGCTCTGGGGTCAAACCTTATTTTGGACTACAACTATTTCTCAGAACATGAGCCTTCTTCTAATAAAAACTTTCATCAAGATTCGATCTTTCCCTTTCGACTTATGCCTTGTCTCCTGACCCAAACCGTCCCCCAGGACTTGAAATCTCCTTATAACTAAAACTTTTTTCTCAGAACTTTACCATTGCTCAGGGGGAGTACCTTATTTTGGGACTAGAAGTATTTCTCTGAACTGGAACCCCTTTTTCGATTATAATCTTTAGCCTTGACTCGATCTTTCTCTTTGGACTTCTACTTTGTCTCTTGACCAGAACCTTCCCCTACCTTCTAACTGAAACCTTCTCCCAGAAAGACATATTTGTTTTGGAGCAGAAATTTATGTTGGTACCAGAGCCATATCTTAGGACTAGATCCTTCTTTTGGGGGTGTAACCTTTGGTCAGGACTTTCTCTTTGGACTCAAACTTTGTCTTTCGACTTGAATTGTCCTCCTGGACTAGAACCTTACCTAGTTACTAGAAGCTTTGGCCACAAATATACTCTTACTTTGGAATAGAAAGTTACATCAGGATTCTAATATGCATAGTCTGGACTAGATCTTTCTCCTACGATTTGCTCCTTGTCCCTCAAACAGAATTGAACTCCAGGACTCAAACCCTATCTGGTGACTAAAACCTTGTCTCAGAATTGCATCTTTGCTTTGAGATTAATATATTGGGATTCAAACCATTTCTCACGACTGGCTCCTTCATTTGGGATTTTAAACCTTAGTCCAAAGTTAGTCTTTCTCTTTGAACCTTGACTTTCAACTAGAATTGTCTCCCGGGACCCGAACCCTACCTCTGAGACGAGACTGTTCCGTCATCACTAGATTCTTCTTTTGAAATTAGAACCTCGGGAATTTAGTTGAAAGTAAGATTTAAGGTTTCGGAGTGTTGCCTGTTGGTATGGTTCAGGTAGGGTTCCACTCAGGTCTGCTCCATATTTATGTGTCCTTTTTTCCACAGCCTCCAGGCAACCCGGCTGAACAAAAAGGAAGGAGCTCCCCCTACCTACAATGAGGTGATAGGACACCACTACCACCCAGGGTCGTCAGAAATGGACAGCCGGAAAACCAGGAACACAAAAGAGAAATCCTAGGAGCCTCGGCAGGCATGACCTAGCTAAAACTGGTCAGTAATCTGTGACGACCGACCTTCAGTCCTATTGGTCGGGAATGTGAGATGGTTGCGCCTCATTGTCGGAGGCATCACTTCCTGTTGCACAGCATTCTACTTCCTGTTGAAGGATTGTTACATATTTACTTGTTTGTCTGTCAAGTGTTTTTTTGTTGTTGTTGTTATGTTGACCTGCTTTTCTTCTGTTCCGGCGGCCAGCACCGCAACATGCTAGCATCAGTCCAAAGTAGCACCGGGACATACTAGCACACAAAATCGTTTCTTCCTTGCTTTGTTTTACTAGCTTAGCATATGCTAAAAGCTGCCTTAACGTTCTCCACCGGACCGAGGAGTCGACGCTAACAAGTTAGCTGATGAGATTGTTTCAAGACGTTTTCTACAGAAGCTTTGCACAAGAAAACTCCAAAACGTCCGTGATGAACGACATCATTTCTAATCAGTAAAAGATTGTTTTTGTGTTTTTATGTTCATTTGTTCAACTTTTTCTAGTTTTAGTAAGTGAAAAGAGTGTTAGCATCCTGTCTGCAAGTGGAAAAGGTTTTATTTTATTTATACGAGAAAAATTGCACTATTTTTTTCTAAAGGTCGACCGATATATGGACTTTTTCCTAAATCAGCCGATATATTGCCGATGTAGTAGGATGTTCACTAATTAGGTGATGATCTTTTTTGTCAAGGTCGACCAGTATATTGGCCGGCCGATATATCGGGCCGATTTATGAACTTTTTTTTTTCAAGATCAGCCGATATATAGCAGACTAGTAGGATAATTTTACGTTCAGTATCTTTGTTAAGTAGTAGTAGGAGAAGTAGGATAATAAAAAATCACTTTAATATATGCATTTATATGGCGAGTATTTCAATTGCTTTTAATCATCTGCGGGCTTTTAAAAAAGTATATCGGCCTCAAATATTGGCTTAAAAATCGGCTTTAAACATTCGCAAATGGCTGAATTAAAAAAAAAAATCTGTATCGGCATCGGCCTTTGAAAATATATCTATCGACCTCTACTTTTTTCATGTTGTTCCGTGGAGAGACTGATCGGAAAAGGAGCTGTGTTCTGGCAAATTGTCCAATCAGAGAGATCCTAAATCCTCCCCTCCCATTGGCTGAAAGGTTAGCCCCTTTTCCAAAACAGGTGGTCACAGAACCTCACACTTAATCTATTTTTTGCCACCTTACGGGGTAACCAATTGACCAACAACAAAAACCAATCCAACGTCCAATCATTTAATATATAACAAACAGTTTTCCATCTTACTCTTACTGTCGACGCGTGACTGGTAGCGGACACCCGGAAGTGTTGACAAGTGACACGAGTGTCAGCCGCGACCTGTCCGCCGCGCCGTGGCAAGAGGCGCCGCAGGCCCAACAAATCCAGTCCGGTCCGGTCTTTATGCAACAGCGCCCTCCGAAAGAAAGAAGCCGTACCAGCAGGCGCTTTCGCTAGCTCGGTGCGGTTGTCTTGACTATGAAGGTCGCAGCGGGTACGAAAAGTCCGGATGGGTTCTGATCAGGGATCCTGCGGTGCAGATGATGGCTACTGATTGGGCGAGGTGGTGAAGGGGGCGGGAGCAGTTTTGACTCAAGGTGTGTGTGTGTTGAGAGTTGCATCAATATCATCTACAGTGGTATGAAAAAGTATCTGAACCTTTTGGAATGTCTCACATTTCTGCATAAAATCACCATTAAATGTGATCTGATCATTCTCAAAACCACACAGATGAAAAAAAAGTGTCTGCTTTAACTCAAACCACCCAAACATTTATAAGTTTTCATATTTTAATGAGGATAGTATGCAAACAATGACAGAAGGGGGGAACATAAGTAAGTGAACCATCACATTTAACTCATTCACTCCCAGCCATTTTCACCAGTGCAACCCCCTTCGCTCCCAGCCGTTTTACTGGATTTTGACTGATTTTGCAAGGCCCACAGAAAATTCTGTTCTATCACCAAAAGATTAGACTCTCTTCTTTCAGCAGGGAAAAACAGTTAGTTCATATTGGTGATAAACTCATTTCAATTCACAGCCCAATGTTTCCCACCTCCACCGTCCAATGACAAAGCTCCCTCCACAGTCCGCCCGGCGACACATTTAGTTTGATGATGTTTTTGTTGTAGCGAGAGCGTTGCAATACATCCGCTGTTTGCCTTCTTTTATGCTAGCTTAGCTTAGTTTTGGATGTTTTTTTGACATTCCCATGTCTTCCTGTTGTATTTTATTGTGTCCAATCAAATCACCTTTTGTCAAAGTGTCTTGCGCTAATCCCGGCGTCTTACACACGCGTGCCTTCTGAGTTTTTGATCTTATTCTGTGTGTTTTCAGAGCATTTTGTAAAAAAAATCATTAGCATGTGGGAGTTCCGGTATGATGCGTTCATAGACTGGCTGGGCATTTGCAACTCTCCCTAAATTGAAAAAGTGAAAATATGTAATGGATACTCCAAAGTGGATCACAATTTTTGAAAATATACATATAAAATTCCTGGGTCAAAAATATGTAAAATTACTTTGAAAGTGTAAAACTGACAAGTTAAAGGGAAAAATAGTTGGTAGCAAAGTAAAATATACAGTAAAGAATAATATATAATGATAAAATCATAATAAATTTAATTATAAATAAATAGTAAGTAAGCAAGCAAAAAATAAATTCCAAAAATGTCAAAAATTGCAATTTTAGCATTATGAAAAAGTGCAGAAAATTAAGTCATACAATGAAATTATAACAAAGTAACACATTTGTAACTACATAATAATAATAAGATTGAAGTAAATTTAACATTTTAAATCAGTCAACAAAGGTGGAATACATTTTTAAAATGTAAAAAAAAAAAAAAAAAAAAAAACGATTTTAATGTTTTAAAATATAAGTGCAAAAAAATCATGATATAAAATAAAATAATTTAAAAATAAACTAGGCTAAATAACAATAAGATTAAAGTAAAGTGAAAAATAAAGATAAACAATAAATCTAAAAAAATAAACTTATATAAATAATAATAACATTAAAATTGACAAAAACTTGAGTGAAAAGTAAACTAAAAAAAATTGACAAACATGTGAAAGTGCAAAAAAATAAACATAGACAATAAAAATACAATTATCTTTAATAGTAGGTTTAAAAAATGAAAAGTTTAGAAAAGATTAAAGTAAAAAAAAAAAATCTAAAGTGAAAAATAAACTTCAAATTGTATAATCATATATTTTTTAATCATTTTGATTTAAAAAGCAATATACACAACTATAGATAAATACACTTAATAATAACTAAATGATTTGAGTATGAAATGATATGGGTAAATGACCAAATATAAAAATGTTAAAAAATATACAGAATATTATAATCAGACTAAAATAAAGTAAAACTACTTGCACCTCTCAAAACAGACGTGCGACAAAGAAAAAATAGCATACTCAGAATAGTATAACACAGATTTATTTATTTTTTATTTTTTTGGGGGGGGAGGGGGCGTTGAATTTTTGTTCGAAGGCAAAATTGTTCCACTTTGGGGAGGCGTCCCAAACCAATTTTTACAGGAGTTGAGCACTTTTCTTGAAATGTCCCGAGTTCCTTTGAACGCACCATCCGACTAACGCTAGCAAACGTTTGTGAGCGTTTGCTAGCGTTTCTTCGGCGCTTCTGGAAACTTCCTCGGCGAGGGTTTAGTCATATTTTTTTCTGAACAAGTACTGTTTGTTTATCGGACAAAATTCCCAAAGGCACAATTTCAAGAGACATTCCAGTGTGTTGATTTTTTTCAGTCAAAGTGTACTCATGTAAAGTTTGCATCGATGTTGTCACCATAAAAAAAAAAGTTGTTGTTGTTGTCGGTTTGAATCATTTCAATTTGGTATATTGTGAAAATAAATGCCTTTTATACAAACGTGTGTGCTTCTTCACTATTATTATGCATCGTATTTTTTTGCTTTAAAGCTTATGCTCAACATTTGTTCTTTATCACGCAAAGTCAGGGAAGGGAAAAAAACAAAACAAAACAAAAAAAAACAGTATGATTAGATCATCTTAAAACTATGTCTATTTTTTTTGTTTGTATTTAAATATTAAAAAACCTACAGCACCTGGTGTGCCCGAGAGCCATGTAACCTTGTCATCAGAGCTGTATAAAGAGAGTCGCGACACTCTTTGATGTCGCCACAGGTGGTCACGTGGTTCCTGTAGGGCGTTACTTCTCAAATAGTGGGGCGCGGAACGATGCTGGGGGTGGCGCATGTGAGTTGGGGAACATAATTTTTCGCCATACTAGAATAAAGTGTAATTGCACATCCACTGAGTGGGTGGCAGTGGCGCTCTCATTTTCAGCATAAACGCAGTATTTTTGAACCAAACGAGCACACAGCAAAGAGCATTGGAGATATGAAAAGCTAAGACGAAGAAATATGATGAAGCGTATGTAGCATTTGGCTTTTGGCTTTGACTTTTAGTACAGTGAGAGACGAGGAAAGACCAGTCTGTTTACTTTGTCTAAAGATGTTTGCAGCGGACAGCAGGAATTCTTTTTTTTTTTTCAGCGAAAACTTGCCAAATATATATCGTAATAAATCGTCCCGCTTTGTCAGTGTTACGTCAGTAAACCAGCGAGCACTGTCAGCATCACATAAGGAGGCATACCAATTTGCTCAATGCAAAATAACCAAACACCATAGCAAAGGAGCTGATACTGCCCGCACTGTTGTTTTTGTTCTATTATTTTTGGGGTTTTTTTTCAGTCTAATAGTTTGGCATATTGTCCTCTTAAGTTAATGTTGCTAATCAATTTGAATTTATGATTATTTATTAGGGGTGTAACGGTACACAAAAATCTCGGTTCGGTACGTACCTCGGTTTTGAGGTCACGGTTCGGTTCATTTTCGGTACAGTGGTACAGTAAGAAAACAAAATGCAAAATATAAATGTGCTAGTTGTTTATTACCAGTGTTGTTAATAACGGCGTTACAATATAACGGCTTTACTAACGGCGTTATTTTTTTCAGTAGTGAGTAATCTAATTAATTACTTTTCTCATCTTGGCAACGCCGTTACCGTTACTCAGGCGGGAAAGGCGTGCATTACTATGCGTTACTAAGTTGGTTGAATAAAAAAAGTCAGAGAGATGGACTCACGGAGACGAGAGAGCAGAGCAGGAGTGGGGAAGACGCCGTTGCAAACGCGATGCTAGGTGGCTCCAATAATACCTGACTGTAGCCTACAAACTACGCCCACATGATACGGTAGATATCACATATTATAGAACTAGATGCAAATGATAGGCACGGCTGCATTGGCAACATGTTTTAAGGACTACATGCGTGAGTAAACAGCCGCCATCTTAAAGCAGTAGACCTCTCAGGAAGGCTCTGTTGTAGAGATCCTTCCTTGCGAACCTAATTTTGTATTTTTTTTTTTATCTCAAATGGTCCTTAATCGGCAAAATCTTGACTTAAATCTATCTTTAAATGATGAAACAGTTTTAAAACTTACACATGTTGAAAGTAGACAGAAGGGAACTAATGCAATAGCGGGAGCAATTTTAACAACTTTAACGGTTGATTCACAACTTTAAATGACTTCCACACATAGCAAAGGTTACTATCTAGTTATCGCAATACCCTTGTGTCTAGTTAAGTGGAGGGTAAAGAATTGGGCTTGGGCCAATAGGGAATGGGACGTACTACGTCATTGTTTGGACCCGCCTCCATGCTGGCAATATAATTCACTTCCGGGCCGGCAGAGTCAATGCGGATTGTAACGTGTGGTAGTGCTAAGCTAACTCTTTCGGTGTTTTAGAAAGAAAATATGGGTGCTTATTGTTGCGTTACCGGGTGCAACAGCGTCTCCTACGACAAAAAAAGGGGTTAGGAAAAATGGACTCACTTTTCACCGTTTTCCTGCATGGAGGACCAAATATCAGATCACGAAGGTACGACGGATGGCTGGATTGCAGCGGTTCGTCGGAAAAGCATTTCTTATGATCATATTTCTGCTGGAATGAGAGTGTATTCCCCTCATCTCTACTCTTGTAAGTTGAACGATTTATCCGTTTTGGTTTCAATACGTTTTTTGTTTTTTTCTTTACTGTTGTGTAAATCTGCCTCGGTAGCAATGCTAACCTACTCCTCCTCATCACCTACCTGTTGTGTTACTAGGAAAACCTGCATATGAAATGCTGACAACACATCCCGATTGGTCACCATATGTCTTCTTGGGTTATTCTGAGGTCAAGCGCACCACATCGGAGCGTTGAGAGGTTGGAAAGGCGAAGAGTGCACGCTGAAACTTCAGTTTGCTCTGCTCTTACAAACACGATCCCAAGTGTTATGAAAAGTCAATAAAATATGAATACCAAAACATGACTTGAACAACTTCTTGACAAACTGTAACTGCTTGTTGTTTACTTCAGGTCTTCATAATAAACAGGTGTAATAATTACAAAGTCAGGTGACTTAATTTTGTTATTCTATTTGGAATATGCATTGACAATTTTTGGACAGTGTTGTAGACAAGAACTGGGACTGATAAGTTGCAATAGATTTATTTCAAGTAATGCAATTTCTCCAATACGATATTTGAATTGACAGTTTAAAATCTTTAAATTAGTGCAAACAAGGCCCACCCTCTGACGGTGGCAGCAAATATTATATAATTATAAGTAATACACAAATACAAGATCACAATAAACGTGTCTTTGTCAAAGCAGTTTAAAACACTATTTACTGGCCTTGGGTAAATTGCCAGACAGGATAAATATGTGCTTTAAAGTTCTTGCATTTCCATTTTAAGTATTGCAAGTACTAGTCTCCAACACAGTATTTGAACTGACAGTTTAAAATCATTTTAGTACAAAATGGCCCACACTCTGGCAGGGGGCAGCAAATATTATAATACATAATACATTATAAAAAGCTATATACTATATAAATACAAGATCACAACAAAACCTGTATTTTTCAAAGCAGTTAAAAAACATCCAGTTGCCTTAGGTAAATAAAGGTGTATAAATATGTACTTTACAGTTCTTGCATTTCTATTTTAGGTATTGCAACTTTTCCAACACTATTTGAATTGACAGTCTAAAGTCTACATAAGTGCAAATAAGAATATTATAATTTAAAAATAATAATAGAATATATAAATTCAACATTACAATGAAAGGTGTCTTTGTCAAAGTGGTTAAAAAAAAAACGTCACTGGCCATAGTTAAATAGCCAGGCAGAATAAATATGTGCATTAAAGTTCTTGCATTTTCACAAGTTAAAAGCCCACAGTTCATCGACGAGAAGGGCAGACCCAGATGGCGTCTGCTGCAGGGGCTTGTTTGAGTCCGACACAGGACAAATGGAACCACTCCATTGAACAAATTTTCTTTGTCAAATGATCCAAGAAGAGAGATGGTGACCAATCGGGATGTGTTGTCAGCAGGTTTACCTAGGAACACAACAGGTAGGGGAGTCGTAGTAGGCGAGCATTGCTACCGAGGCAGATTTACACAACGGTGTAAAAAAACAAAAACGTATTGAAACCAAAAGTGGATAAATCGTTCAACTTACAAGAGTAGAGATGACAGGAACACACTCTCATTCCAGCAGAAATATGATCATAAGAAATGCTTTTCCGACGAACCGCTGCAATCCAGCCATCCGTCGTACCTTCGTGATCTGATATTTGGTCCTCCATGCAGGAAAACGGTGAAAAGTGAGTCCATTTTTCCTCACCCCTTTTTTTGTCGTAGGAGACGCTGTTGCACCCGGTAACGCAACAATAAAGCACCCATATTTTCTTTCTAAAACACCGAAAGAGTTAGCTTAGCACTATCACACGTTACAATCCGCATTGACTCTGCCGGCCCGGAAGTGAATTATATTGCCAGCATGGAGGCGGGTCCAAACAATGACGTAGTACGTCCCATTCCCTATTGTCCCAAAAACCCTTTAAACTTCACATTGTGTGACCTTTTTTTTTTTTGGGAGAAAAAAAAAAGCATGAAAATTATCACGAGTTACTTTGCCAAGTAACTAATTACTCTTAAATTCAGGTAACTGAGTTACTAACGCAATTACTTTTTGGGAGAAGTAATTTGTAACTGTAATTAATTACTTTTTTAAAGTAAAATTAACAACACTGTTTATTACCAGTGTTGTTAATAACGGCGTTACAATATAACGGCGTTACTAACGGCGTTATTTTTTTCAGCAATGAGTAATCTAATTAATTACTTTTCTCATCTTGGCAACGCCGTTACCGTTACTGAGGCGGGAAAGGCGTGCGTATCTGTGCGTTACTAAGTTGGTTGAATAAAAAAAGTCTGAGAGAAACGGACTCACGGGGACGAGAGCAGAGCAGCAGTGGGACTGGGGAAGACGCCGTTGCAACCGCGATGCTAGGTGGCTCCAATAATACCTGACTGTAGCCATAGCCGACAAACTACGCCCACATGACACGGTAGATATCATATTATAGAACTAGATGCATAAACTGACACAGCTGCATTGCCAACATGTTTTAAGGACTACATGCGTTAGTAAACAGCCGCCATCTTAAAGCAGTACACCTCTCAGGAAGGCCCTGATGTAGAGATCCTTCCTAGCGAACCTAAGTAACTTTTTTTTTTTTAATCTAAAATGCTTCTAAATCGGCAAAATCTTAACTTAAATCTATCTTTAAATGATGAAACAGTTTTAAAACTTACACATGTTTAAAGTAGACAGAAGGGAACTAATGCAATAACGGGAGCAATTTTAACAACTTTAACGGTTGATTCACAACTTTAAATGACTTCCACACATAGCAAAGGTTACTAGCTAGTTATCGCAATACCCTTGTGTCTAGTTAAGTGGAGGGTAAAGAATTGGGCTAGGGCCAATTGTCCCCCAAATCCTTTAAACTTCACATTGTGTGACCTGTTTTTTTTTTTTTTTTTTTTTTGGAGAAAAAAAAAATTATCACTAGTTACTTTGCCAAGTAACTAATTACTCTTACATTCAGGTAACTGAGTTACTAACGCAATTACTTTTTGGGAGAAGTAATTTGTAACTGTAATTAATTACTATTTTAAAGTAAAATTAACAACACTGTTTATTACACACCTTTGCGCTTTCAACAATAGGAACATTAGCCTATACAAAGCTTGAATTCTGCTCAAAAAGTAGCGGGTATTTAAAGATAATCCAACAACAATTTGGCTTTCAGACCCCGCGTATTGATCAGCTTTCTTTCTGAAAGAAATAAGAAAAAAGAAGTCCTGTGCTAAACAGAGAAGCAATCCCAATGACAAAGATTTTAACATGTATTTTACAAATGAAATGCCTCAATGAATCTTTTTTTTCCCTTATGAACGGTTTTCAAAAGCTTTATTGGTGGATATTCTCAAGTTAAAGCGCCACACAGAAATTTATAAATTTAATTGTGTAAGCAGGATCTTTGTATTATTCTTATTATTTAATTACAGGTATTTTAGCTCATTTCAATTTATTTTATTTAGAGCTGTCAAAATTATCGCGTTAACGGGCGTTAAATTTTTTTTAAAATTAATCACGTTAAAATATTTGACGCAATTAACGCAGATGTCCCGCTCAGACAGATTTAAATGACAGTACAGTGAAACGCTTACTTGTTGTTATGGAGTTTTGCCGTCCTCTGCTGGCGCTTGTGTGAATGACCATCTCGCATATTGCCTCAAACAGATTACAGTGAGGCCGTTTATGGACATTAAGAGTGAAGAGAATGCCACCGGCCGCTTGGGGGCAGCGCCGTTCCATACTCATGTTATTTCTTCTCAACGTGGGAGAATGAGTAGTTGTGAGACGTTTATGCTGTATTCACAATGCAATGCAGATTGCTATTTGTGCTCCACACATATTTCGGTAAGTTTTCTTTCTTTTTGTGGCAATTATGTGTCTCTTGTTGTATTTTGGGTAAGATATGTACAGATATATGTTATACAGTAAAGGCGAGTGGATACAGGCGTTCTTTGGACCGCGCCGTTTAATGGCAACTCCTTCACAACAAACATACAGTAGGGAGAACAAGTATTTGATACACTGCCAATGGGAAAACCATTGGCAGTGTATCAAATACTTGTTCTCCTCACTGTAAGTATCGTTTAGTGAAAGGAATATTATTTTTGTTGTGCTGTCTCTCAAAAAAAAAATAATGTTCACAAAAAGAAAAGCACTTCAGTCTATAGCAGTACTTCTCAAATGGTGGGGCGCGCCCCCCCAGGGGGGCGCAGAGCGATGCCAGGGGGGGCGCGAGTGACCTCGGGGAACATGCTTTTATTTTTTTTTGCCGTACTAGAATAAAGTGTACTTGCACATCCACTCCGTGGGTGGCAGTGGCGCTCTCATTTTCAAAGTGCGTGCAGTATTTTTGAAGTAAGCAAGAGCACACGGAAGAGACTCATGCAGAGCTGGACTCACGCAGCGACCCACTGTCTTCTTCGATTCTCACGTGTCCGGCCGAGAAGTGCCGTTTTCGGCTTGGGATCGTCACGACCACCGCCCTCACCTACGGTTCTACCTCGGCCGCCGAGAATGCGCTTTTTTCGGGCCGTTTGCCTTTGACTTTTAATATAGTGGGAAATGAGGAAAGACCACTGTTTACTGAGTCTAAAAATGATTATAGCGGAGAAGCCAAATCAGTTAAGACGCCACTTAAAGACATTCGACCTCAATCTCATTGATAAGCCGCTTGATTGTTTTTCAGCGAAAATGTGCCGAATATTGCCAATTGTCACAATCGTCCCGCTTTGTCAGTGTTATATCAGTAAACCAGTGAGCACTGTGGTGAATCAGCGAAAATAAAAACTTTCCTTCTGTCCAAAGACTTTTTTTCCCCCCTTCTATTCAGTTGTTTTTCGGTCAAATTTTTTGGCACGTTGTCCTGAAGAGTAAATGTTTCTAATCAATTTGAATTTGTTATTATTTACTGATTTTATTACATTTTATTTTTCAGTATCAAATGGTCAAAAATGTACCTTGAGTGTATTTTTACAGTTTGGATGTGACTTTTTTTTTTTTTTTTTTTTTAACTTCAGGCAAATTGATGCACGTTAAGTCTTTTCTGTTACAAGCAACACAATGTTAAAAAAGTTATACTTTATTATAAGTTGATCTATGTTACTTTTTTTCTTTAATAGAAAAAAAGGACACAATGTTAGGCTGAGGCGTACTTATAATAGTAATATAGACGAATGATACTATTTACAGTGGTGGCAGAGAGTTGGGGGGGGCGCGCGAAACATTTACGTCTTCCTTGGGGGCGCGTAACAGAAAATAATTGAGAAGCACTGGTCTATAGTAATGAGGCCCTATTCTGACATAGTTTAACAACAATGCAAAATGAACTGGCATTCCATATCAAAATAGCTATGCAAAATACACGTAAAACTTAGACTTTGGTCACTCTATTTTTATTATATTAACTCTACTTTTGATTGAAAATTTTACAAATTTTATTAAAACGAAAACATGAAGAGGGGTTTTAATATAAAATTACTATAACTTGTAACTATAACATTTATCGTTTAAGAACTACAAGTCTTTCTACCCGTGGATCACTTTAACAGAAAGAATGTTAATGCCATTTGTGGATTTATTGTTACAATAAACAAATACAGTACTTATGTACAGTATGTTGTATGTATATATCCGTCGTGTGTCTTATCTTTCCATTCCAACAATAATTTACAGAAAAATATGGCATATTTTAGAGATGGTTTGAATTGCGATTAATTACGATTAATTAATTTTTAAGCTGTAATTAACTCGATTAAAAATTTTAATCGTTTGACAGCCCTAATTTTATTTAAATAGGCTATTATTTATTCTATTATGTGTTTATATTTTACAAATGTGATGTAGTATTCTTTTATATTGTATATTTTATGTTGTATAACTTTAGTTCCTATGTGAATATTAGTTCCTACTTGTTTTGTTGTGGTAGGAGGGTTTTGTATTGAACACGGGGCCGTGTTGGTTACCACTATAGCAGAGTAGACAGCAGTAAATCAACAAAGACAAGTCAACTGTACCCCGATCTACCACTCAACAGATCTGATGGACTCAAAAAGTGGGTTACGATTGCATATTAGTTTGAAAATCGACCGGATCCACCGTATTTTTAAACGAGTGACTTCCGGTCTGCCCGATCCTAGCTACCGGTAGTAGTGTTGACGCAGGAGGGTCGTGACTCGTGAGGGAACGCGTTGCTCTGTAATTGACCGCCAAGCCACTAGAGGGGTGTGGCGTTATGTTTGTACAGTTTTGGGGCATGCTTGTTGACTTCCGCTAGTTTAACGGAGAAAAAATAAAAAATATAAGATGGAACACTTGAATGTAAATCTTCACCTCATCAACATTGAATAAATGTTAAATAAATAATAATAAATAAACCATTATCATAAAAGCACTGAGGCACTCTCAATCAGTGATGATGTATCGAGTGTGAACTAGGGGTGAAACTGGGCCAGAACGGTCAGGAACGCAGTTCCGGTATAAGAGTTAGGGCCGGAATGCTATTCCGGTACATGCTGCTTTTATTCCAAAAATATGACAGCAACTGTCAAAACGCTATGTAAAAAAATGCTAAGCTGCCACACATGCATTTCATCTCCAAGAAGAAAACAATTTACCAACATCAGATTTATATACACAAGTGTTAACAACAAGCATAATGAAGTGATTGTGTGGCGTAATCCGTTTCCACCGATATTTATTATTTATTTTATTCCACGGACAGCATGGAGGTTTCCCCCAGGTGCTGCAGTTATCAGAGTCTGACGGTGATGAGTCACGTCAATTTGCGAATGCACGCAGCAAAGCAAAACGCCTGGACTCATTTATCCGTTCAATTGCTTGACATACTGACATGTGATCAGCAGAGATAGTTAGCGCTGATTGGTTCAAATGTGCATGTTTTCTGGAACAGCAAAAAAAAAAAAAAAAAAAAAAAATGTTGAATTGATGCAACAACAAAAAAAAGGCAATGCAACAGAAAATGGATCAAATCTTTAAGAGCAAGGAAAGAGTTGAGGAGGCTTATTTATCATATTTAGTTTTATTTGCTCTGATGGGGAGGTTCAGAACATCTTAGCTGTCATTGTGCACTTTGGACTTATATTTGTTCATTGATTTTAGGCTACTTATTCATTTCCTTATTATTTCAGAAAGTCAAATGTTTGCGCGATCTTCAAAATATAATCAATTTCACTCTGCATAATATAAGTCATTTGTACTTATTTTTCTGAATGTACGTTACTTATATCTAAAATCAGTTTTTGTATGTTATAGAAATAACTGTGCCAAAACAGTTTTCTTTGCATTTCAGTAGTTTTAGGAGGTTTGACCCCCCCTCCCCCCCAAAAAATTAATTATATATATATATATAAACCAAATTTCTGGCTCCGTGGCGACCTTCACGTCGGGGAGTTCCAGCAAGAAATTCTAGCCACTTTCACCCCTGGTGTGAACTGTCTGTTGTGGAAAATTAAACATCAAAACAACTCTTTTGACACCAAACTTGTGATTTATTCTTCATGTACTTGAAGTGTGACATGTAAATAAGTCACAGACTCACAGCAAAAATAAGTACAAAATAAATGATGAAGAGCACCAACCAAAAATACGACATAAAATTATAAAAAGTTGGCAGTTTTTGGGCAACCGCTTCATGTGGCCACTCGATTCCGAACACACACGTTTCGGTGCTACTTCCATTTATTTTATTCAATCGCCGACCTTGCCATTTGGCAATTTTTATGATGTCTTGAAGAGACTTGCTCTTCGATGATACTCCCATCGGCTTAGTCCATTTTTGCGTGGAGAAAAATAGTGTTTGATTCTATTCTACAGTGGTGGTGACCGGAAACAAGTCTGAGCGGACCAATTACAGTCCATTTCCGCCACGTCATATGCGTCGACATGACGCTAGGGTTTGAAAATTCAATAGGAACAAGCAGGGCTACGGCGCAGGGTCATAAATCGGGTCTTCCTTGACGCCGCAGGTCTGACGCGGAAGCATAACTCGGCCTTTAGACTTAACTGAGACACTGTTATGGTGGAAGATTTTGGTAGCAACTTGTTGGTTCCTTTTCATTTATTTTTTTTTAGACATTGACACTTTTTAAAAACGATATCTCGATTCTTGGCAGGAGCATATCGATAACCTTTTGCGATACAAAGTATCATGATATATCACCATTTCGATACTTTGTCACATCCCTAGTGGCCAACAACTCCAACCTACTACCTGTGGCTACTGCTCAGTTGTCCAGGGCCCGTTCCAACAGAGCTGTCACAGCTGTTAGAAATGACCTCATGGCTTTTTTTCAGTCATCTCAAGGAACTGTGCCATGCCAAAATAAAATGGCGTACCGGGGCACTCTGAATGAGTGATAATGTATCGAGTGTGTTAACTCAATTGTTGAAAATTAAACATCAGAACAAGTCTTTGACATCAAATGTGTTCTTTATTCACATACTAGAAGTGTAACAGTGAAAAAGGCCACAGCAAATATATGGTGAAAAAAAAGCTTGGCTACCCTTTCCATTCATGGATCGTAGTTTGAATCTTTAACATTAGAGCAACTCTCCGGTCCTCTGGCACTTGCCGTAGAAGTTCTGCTACAGTTTGCCCAAACCTGGTGCACACATCCACACTCTGCTTCAGCTCCTGTCTCTCTTCCTCCAGCTTAGCAATATACATCAATAGCAAATCATCTGTTTGATCCCGCTTCCTTTTTGGGCGAGACTTGAGGGCAACAGACAGAGCAGGGGGTGCCGCAGAAACAGGGGATGCAGAGGGAGACAGCAGGTCCGGTGTGGAAGACCGGGAGGACCATGATGCAGATGAGGAAGACTCCCCTTCATCCGTGGATGTAGATGCCAACACCACCTTTTTAATGCAAGGGGGGAAAGCTTTAATTAGTCAATGAGTTGGTTTACAAACACCACAGACTGATTTTTGGTCAGTGCACCTTTAAGCCATTTTGGAAAACCAACAAAAAAGGCAGACATTCTTTTTTTTTTTTTTAAATAAATAGACAAGACCCTGCTGCAGCCGCAGAAAATTTGTCAAACTAATATTTTAGACCCTGCTGCAGCCGCAGATTATTTGTAAAACTAATATTTTCTACTCCAGTTCAATAATACTAATATAGAGGAAGTCGGACATCCGGTCACTTAATGACGTCACCAGCCACAACAAAGCGTCGCCATATTGCTTTGGGGCAAAAGACGAGTCACAAGCAGTTGCTCTGTCGTTCATTGTAATACAAACGCGTTTAACTTTCATTTTATTTGCGGTCTTTTTTCCGTCGGAATGACCAAAAGTTGCTGTGTTGCGGGTTGTCACACAAGGAAGAGTTCGGAGCCGCATTATAAGTTCTTTATTCTTCCACGTGAGAAGAAAAGGAGAAACAAATGGCTGAGAGCAATTAATCGAGGAACAGTAAAAGAAGACGGTTCCGTGGACTATTTTCGCCTGTGAGAACCTAAATCCAAGCACATTTACGTTTGCAGCCGACATTTTATTACTGGTGAGTCGATTTTTTTGGTCCCAATTAGCTGCTAGGATTCAATAGACTAGGCAGTGGTTATTATTACCGTAGCAGGCAACTCGCAAAGCACTATTTTTCTTTTGCCGTGAACTGCTCTGATTAGTCAATCGGTATATTATTGGCCTGGTGGGAATTGGTTATTTTGCCGTGAGGTGCTCACGGCTAAATAACGCTTGGAGGCGAATTACCGGTTACGGCAGAAATAATCACTTCGTATAGACCCTACTCACCTACGTCACAAAATGGGCGTGTCGCTGTTTCCGGCCGCCATATTGTACCTCTTTTTCAGACCTATTCTCATTGTTTTCAATTAGTCGAGCAAGTTATAGAGCAATTCATGGAAGCCCCGGTGTTATCTGACGCTGTAAACTCATTGGATCCGTTGCATAAAAGGCGTTACGTGGAAAAGCTTCAGTTTATCCATTCGCCAGATCCGAATTTGATGCCTAAATCGATGTTTTTCGACCCGCTGGCTTCGCCTGACATCTGATATCCTGATATTTACAACTATCTTGTCCACACAAAATCAGCCTATTCTCACGAAAGTTTGAAAAACTTTAAGAGCTTGGAGGCTTATAAATGCTACGTTGCTGGTTGGGTGAAACAGGTCCTCGTACACAAAAATTCGGCAGGAATCTTGTGCTCGGAAGGTGAGTTACGAAATTTTCAATTCAAAATCTTTTGTTCTTGCTAACATCCACTGTCAAGTCTAATGTATTTCATATCATTTGTCAATGGAGCTAGGGCTTTTAATGTTTATATGGTTTAGCGATAGCACTCTCACTGTATACATATATAATACGTAATAAATATGAAGTGCGATAGCACTACTCCAGATTGTCCCTAGTTGAAATTATTTTTTGGCTTTTGACCTCAATAGTGAAATTGTAAATTAATTGTATGACAACTGTCTGATTATCCCCTTATAATTATATATTTTCAGGTAGTTCATTCACAACGTCTGAGTGTATGTTGCCGGCGATTAGCCTAGCAATGATCTTAATTGTGGTTCTCAGCCCAAAACCCTCTAAATATATATTAAATGCATCTTACCAGATATAAAATGACTACTACGTAATCTGTGGTAGTCGTTTGGAGCCCAGTTTTCTCGACGAATTGCAGCAGTCAATCTCGGTCTCCTCTTCGGGTCTCTCGGAATACGGTAAAAATTCAAGTCTCTCCGTCTATCTTCTCTGTTTTTGCAACCGACCGCCACACACGACTTCACCATTTTGATTATTAATGTTAACGAGCAGAAAAACACGCCATAATAGGAGGAATTTACGAAGCGCTAATGCATTAACATGACTAGTATCCGGACAACATGGCGCGGGGGCGTGGCTGTGACGTCACGTGAGTAGGGTCTATATACTACCAATTTTCTCAGTTCCACACAGTACATATTCCACGTAAATGATAAAGGTCAACTTACAGGGTGACTTTATGAGGTAGTTGTAGATGTTTCCGAACTCCACTGCAGGCCATTCCTTTGTTTTAGAGCTGTCCCGACTAGTCGACGTCATCGATGACATAAATCCGTCGACGAGCACAACATCCCGTCGACGGTTAATGAAGGGTTAAAAAAATATATTCGTGGAAAGTTCAGAATGTCGGATGCTCTGTATGCAAGCAGGGAAAGCGGCACAAAGCCAAAAAAAAAAAAAAAACAGTGTCCAAAACATTGACTTATTTCAAAGAAACAAAGGAGGGTACACTCTTCCGTCCTCTCTTCAATGCCAAGCTTGGCTGCACGTCGGCCGTGAATAAACACCTCAAGCGCCGTCACCCAGTTTGTAATTTTTTATTTTATTTTTTTTCATTTTTTGTACACCAGAGGGTGCTGTCGCCTTACTAAATAATAATGTTTCATTGACAATGGGCCTATAAGTGCTATTAGTATTGTTCCTGATGCTAATTGAAAGGTTTATTTCATGTTATGGTTTATTTTATGGTATAGAAAATTATATAAGGTTAAAAGGTCATAAATATATACAGTATATACAGTGATTGCACTCAAGGGAGAGATTGTCAATAAGGTAATAAATTAAGGTAAAGACAATTCATATAGGCAATTCATTGATATATAAATAAGGTTTAAAAGGAAAAAGGTGAAAAGTTTTTGTTAATTTCTAATTGTGTTGTTTTATTTGTGTGCACCGTAGCTCTTACGGTGTGTTTACATCAAGGATGGAATAAAAGTTGTAAACCATCAGTTTAAGAGACCATCTTTTCAATCGGGATGCTACACTAGTTAATTCTATCAGCATTTGAACTCATTGTTTATTTGTGATTTATTATTGTTATTTACGTGTTTATTTGTACTTTAATAAATAATTTAAGTGTTCCAATATGTTTTTTGTGAATTGATAAGCGTCAACAAAAATTTCATTGCTAAATTAGTAAAAATAATAATAATAATAATAATAATAATTATTAGATTAGTCGACTAATCGTAAAAATAGTCGGCTGACTAATCGGCAGAAAATTAGTCGTTTGGGACAGCCCTACTTTGTTTATCCAGCTATCAGCTGCGACTGTATCGGCAGCTTTGTAAGCCAATAAACGCTAATTTTAAATTGAATCGCCTCCTCGCGTCTGTTGGCAGTGAGTCGTGATAATAGTAAGCCACGTTTAAGACGTTTTTAGGAAAAAAAGACATTCAACACACCTGAAATATATTAATTTCAGACGTTTGTCTATGGAATGTTTAGCTGTGCGTTCCCCCTTCACAAAATGGCGACACGTTGCTAAGCGAGGTGACGTCATCGTGACATCACGCCGACCTCCTCGGGAAGGGGAGCCAATTCAACACATTTTTTCAAGATTTGGGCTCGTTCTCCGTTTGTTGTTTTTCCAAAATGGCCGAAAGGTACACGGACCTTTTTGCCATGCCTGCTTCTAGTCCAGTTCGGCGACTGTTTAACGACAGAAATCCCCCGATAGAAGGCATAAAAGCACAACACATACCTTTTCCACATAATTTGAGTGCGTTTTCCGGTGCTTCACGTTTGGGGTCAGCCATGACATCAAGTGATAAAAAGCCGGAGCATCCCTTCGTGTCGACATTCGCCTCCGAACACGCACATACTTCTGACGAAGGTTCTTCCATTTTTTCATGCATTCGCTGACTTCCAGCCCCGTATTTTCAGCAATCTCCTTCCACGAATTTCTTGCCATTTGGGAATCTTTGTAATGCCTTGACGAGGCATTGTACAGGTGGTCGTACTTGCGGACCTCTTCGATGAGCATCTCGTCGGCTTCGTCCATTTTTGCGTGTGGCGCAAGAATGTTTGAAAATGGCGGTGATTTTGCGCCGAACCGGAAACAATGTGCTGGGCAGACCAATCACAGTCCATGGGCGCGTTACGTTACCACGCGTTGACGTGACAAAAACGTACAAACACAACGCCACACCCACCTAGTGGCTTGGCGGTGAATTATAGAGCAACGCGTTCACTTGCCGCAGAACAATCGAATACTCAATGACAATGGAGCAGGGGTGTCCAAACTTTTTGCAAAGGGGGCCAGATTTGGGTTGGTAAAAATGTGGGGGGCCGACCTTGGCTGACGTCCTTTACGTAGAACAATATATTTAAGCAAAATTTAGCAAGCCATTCAGTGTGTCACATTTGCTTTATTATTTATTTTGAATGAATAATTTCAACAATCTCGCAACTAGCCTTTGCGGCGTTTTCTTTCGACTCTCGGGCTCTTGCGAAATACTACTGCTGTGAAATTAAACTAGCTTCAAGTTGCTTCAATTCCTCGCTGCGTATCTTCCCTGTAATCTTGTCGTACATGTCAGCGTATCTTGTTTGGTAATATCGCCTCACATTGAAGTCTTTAAAAACAGCGACTGTCTCTTTGCAAATGAGGCAAGACACAGTTGTTGCGTATTTTTGTGAAGAAATAGTCCAATTTCCACCTATCCTTGAAGAGTCGGCCGTCACAGTCAACTTTTTTTTTTTGTTGATTGTCGCCATTTTGGAAAATTGGAAGTAGAGGGTCACACGGAGTAATGTTGCTTAGCCCTTAAATACCTGCAACATGAAGCAATTATCAGAGAATCCCAAAATTTGAAAAATAAGGTCCTAATGAAACCTTTTTTTCAAATTTGTGAAAAGTCAAAATGAATATGTGTAATAAGCGCTCTAATATCTAACCTATGCTAAATCATGTTTTTTTCTTAACCTGCAGATGCATGTGTTGACTTGCATCCATCATTTTTTTTTTCCAAAAAGAAATTTCAAAATTCTAAATTAGACTGAAAATCATGAAATTTTAGGTGTATCAAATGTGATACATTTGGCAATAAAGGGTTAAAGAGCTGCTGCCTTTTAGTGGGTAAATGAGGAGCAGCATTTAGTGTGTAAGCTACTTCATATGCTGGTTGCAGTACTGCTGACCAATTTATTAAGTCTGTGTGCGGGCCAGATGTTATTGATTTTATGACAGAGGCTGGGGGCCGGATGACATTTGACCAAGGGCCGCATTTGGCCCCCGGGCCGGACTTTGGACATGCCTGCAATGGAGGTTGTGTCTTCATTATTCAATCAAAAATAAAGTTGCTTCAATAAAAAAAAAAGTTGCTTCAATCAAAATATATATTTTCAATTTAAAAAAGTCATTTAAAAAAATGTGAATGCAAAATAAATTTGAAATGAAAATGCAATTTTCAAATTCAATGCAGATGAAAGCTATTCTTTGATTTTTTTGGGGGGGGGGTCGAAGTTAAGTTTTTTTTTAATTGAAGCAACTTTTTTGATTGAAGTAATGCTTTGCGTTTGGGCCACATTTTGGCTCGGACATTTGTGTCTTTATTATTCAATCAAAAATAAGTTGCTTCAAACAAAAGTAACATTTAAAAAAAAAAAACACTTCAATCAAAAAAAGAAAAAAATTCAATCATCCAAAAACTGTGTGTCTAAATTTTCTTTGTATTCAAAATAATAATAAAAAACTTACAGCACCTGGTGTACACTGGCCAGCAGATGGCATCCAAGAGGAAAGATCAGATCCCAAGATCTGCTCAACCCCAGGATCAGCAATAGACCCCACTCACCAAAGTCACACAATGGCGTGTCGCTGTATCCGGCCACCATATTGTCCGTCATTGTTTATCCATATTCTCAATGGTTTCAATTTGTCGTGCAATTTATAGTGCAATTCATGGAAGCTCCAGTGCTTTCAGACACTGTAAGCTCATTGGATGCGTTGCATAAAAGGCGTTACGTGGAAAAGCTTCAGTCTATCCATTCGCCAGATCCATATTTGATGCCTAAATCGATATTTTTCGACCCGCTGTCTTCGCCGTCTCTGCCTGACATCTGCTACCTTGATATCTACAACTATCTTGTCCACAGAAACTCAGCCTATTCTCACGAAACTTTGAAAAACTTTAAGAGCAGCACTCTAAGCAACATTACCCCGTGTGACCATTTACTTTCAATTTTCTAAAATGGCAACAATCAATAAAAAAAAAAAGTTGACTGCGATGGCCGACGCTTCAAGGATAGGTGGATATTGGACTATTTCTTCAATAAAACACGCAACAACTGTGTCTGCCTCATTTGCAAAGAGACAGTCGCTGTTTTCAAAGAGTTCGATGTGACGCGATAATGATAATACCGAACAAGACACGCTGACATGTACGACAACATTACAAGGAAGATACGCAGCGAGAAATTATAGCAACTTGAAGCTAGTTTAATTTCACAGCAGCAGTATTTCGAAAGAGCCCGAGTGTCGAAAGAGAACGCCACAAAGGCGAGATTGTTGAAATTATGAATTTAAAAAAATAATAAAGCAAATGTAACACACTGAAGGCCTTGCTAAAAATTGTTTAAATATATTGTTCTACGTAAATCAGCCAAAGTAACCCGCCACATTTTTACCACACCAAATCTGGCCCCCTTTGCAAAAAGTTTGGACACCCCTGTTTAACTGATGATCCGTAGACGAGGCCAGCTTCTTTCACTTGGTACCAGCTAAATATTATCCAAAAAAATAATGATGGCGGAAGAAATAAACATCTTGAATTTGAAACTGTATGTTGTCGGCGATTAGCCTCGCAATGATCCTAATTGTGGTTGTCAGCCCAAAACCCTCTAAATATATATTAAATGCATCTTACCAGGTATAAAATGACTACTACATAGTCTGTGGTGATCGTTTGGTGCCCAGTTTTCTCGTCGAATTGCAGCAGTCCATCTCGCTCTCCTCTCCGGGTCTGTCGGAATACGGCAGAACTTCAAGTCTCTCCGTCTATCTTCTCTGTTACTGCAACCAACCGCCACACACGCCTTCACCATTTTGATTATTAATGTTAACGAGCAGAAAAAAACACGCCATAATAGAAGGAATTTACGTAGCGGTAATACGTAAACGCGGGGGGTCATGAGCCACAGCCAGGCGGTCTCCAATCCAATGCTAACCAAGCCCGACCCTGTTTAGCTCTGGGGGGGGGGGATCATGAGCCTAGGCTAGCATGGATAAAATGTTGAAATAAATTTAGATACTGGACTGTCTCAGAAAATTAGAATACACAATATTCTAATTTTTTGAGACAGTCCTGTGTATATATACAGGACTGTCTCAGGAAATTAGAATACACAATATTCTAATTTCCTGAGACAGTCAGGAAATTAGAATATTGTGTATTCTAATCCTGAGACAGTCAGGAAATTAGAATATTGTGTATTCTAATTTCCTGAGACAGTCCTGTATATATACACAGGACTGTCTCAAAAAATTAGAATATTGTGTATTCTAATTTTCTGAGACAGTCCAGTATGTGCTGTCAGCATGATTTAGGACGTGAAATGGGAGAGTTATTATAACTTTTTCAGTGCCGTTGGCGATGATACAAATGAGTTTGTCACTAGAAGATTTACTATGTCACTTGCAATAGCAGCGCATATGCAGCAGATGACGGGTTTGGACACATTACTAGCTGCGTGGCGTCCTCTTGTGGCTACATTCTTTTACAAAGTTTTAAGTACATAAAGGTCGTATTTTTTAATGTTCGCCATTTGGACGTAACCGAAGTGGACGCAACCAGAGGGGACATTTTGTGCTAAAGGTAGCCCTCAGCCTAGCTTAGCTTGCATAAAACCTCGCATGACTTTGGATACTTGATGAGAAATCCGTAATTTTGCAAATAAACGTTTTGAAATGATTCATTTAATTTCTTTGATCTATAGCTATAAGAGTAGACACGTTCTGCTCAACTAAACTCTACTTCATGCAAAATTGGCTCTTAATTAGGGCCCGAGCACTAAGCGTGCAAAGGCCCTATTGTTTTGCAAAGGATTATTTAGTTTTTTTTTTTCAGGGCAAATGAAAACTGCCAATTTGGAGGCCTGAACATGCACGAAAAGTCACCAAAATTTGCCTATACGTGCGGAAAATTGTAAATTTCGATAATTTTGCAACGATGCAAAAAAATTCTAACAAAATGGCTCAGTGGCGCCCCCTTGAAATTTTAAAATTGGCCTATTACATTAGGGTCTGTCAGCGTAGAGCAATGAAATTTGGGGAGTCTATACCTTGTCTAAAACCGCTCCAAAAAAGCATTGGCACCCATATTCCAAACCCAACAGGAAATCGGTTATTTTGGATCGAATATGACATTTTTATCGATTTACAAGGTGGACATTTGAGACCTTTTCGCCGAGGGAGTTGGTTGGATCATCTTCAAAATTGGTGAGACTATTCAGGAGACATAGGAGATCTAAAATTTTCAAAATGGTGCGTTTTTATTCATGGGTCTGACCTGGGCGTGGTGCCAAAGTCGGCCATTTTTATTGGCAAAATGACAAATTCAGTAAAAGACTAATAGCTCCTTGACACAACGTTCAATCTTTTTCATATCTGGCATGTATGTGCGGGATCCCACCCTTAACACGAGTGCATTGAAACATTACCCATTAGACCTAGCGCCCCCCAGTGGGAACAGGAAATGCCTTTTTTTTTACTAAACAGGCTCCTCCTCCAAGGAAAAAAATATATTCACCTGAAACCTGCATCAGGGGAGCCATAAGACCAGGTGCCTGATGAAAAATACTGAGGTTTGGTTGAAGCAGAAGAGTCCAACAGGAGAAGTGAAAATGACTGAAGCCATTTCGTCTCACCACAAGTTTTGAACAGTCATAACTCCTACAACATATCTGCGCCAAACATCTCGTGCTTGTTGAGTCATACTCTGAAGGGTCCTGTAGGGGTCATTTGCATCAACCCTACAGCGCCAACTAGTGGCAATAGAAAGTCACTCATTTTTCTAATATATGTCCAGTTCTTTTCAGGTTGGTCATTGTAGTTTCAAGACGTTTTGAAATACTTATTTTACGGCCCATGTCCACATGTCTCTGTCTGTTGCTGTGATGACCCTTTATTCGCTCCTTTTTTGTAGTACTCTCTCCAATAGGGGTTTTTATCTCTTAGGTGTGTGAATGTAAAGAGGCGACTTTCGAGCATGTTAGGTTCTAATGAGATGATTAGAGAGGACGATCTGCCACCACCCTGACCTGCACACTGTCCGAGTTGCGTGACGTCCGAGTTGCGCTAGATTGCGAGGTCCCGTTCAGTCCTGCTTGCAGGCCTAGTTTTAGTTTTTATTTTATTAAAAAAATTAAATTAAATTAAATTAAATTGCTTACCACAGTTGATTTTCCCGCCACTGGTGCGACGTTAACGCAAAAAGTGATGTCTTTTATAAATGGTGAATTTTCTTAAAGGTACACAAACGCAACTTAACAGAGTGGACGGTGACACTGGGGAACGAACAGATTGTTTTTTGTTTTTTTAAATAAAATAATTTAAAAAAAAAAATTTTTTTAATTTAAATACAACACATAATTAAAGACAGTTTTTCAAGGAAAATAAAATAACACATTTTGGAAATTATTTGTTATTTTATAGATGAATTAGAATGAAACAGACTAAGGACAAAGCAAAATTCCATTACAACCTTTTACCATAAGTCAAAAAAAAAAAAAAAATTAAGAGCCTTTACCCTTGAATTTATAATAGACAGAAATTGATAATACAGTGACCCCTTGCTACTTCATGCTTCAAACTGTCAGGCTGAGGTAACGAGGCGGACTCAGCTGCGGAGTTCTGGCAACAAAGTTTTATTAAGAAAACAAAGGTTCTTCCGCTGGGGTGCGGGGATGAGGAAAAGTACAAATATAAAATGCTCCAAATGGAGTAATGAGTCAGGACAACAACGGTCAAAAATTCAAACACAAAGCACTCCAAAAAGGAGACTTACAAACATAATGAGGCCAAACGTTTTCTGTAACGCTTCACAAGCTTTTCACACACTGTTGCTGGTATTTTGGCCCATTCCTCCATGCAGATCTCCTCTAGAGCAGTGATGTTTTGGGGCCGTCGTTGGGCAACACGGACTTTCAACTCCTTCCACAGATTTTCTATGGGGTTGAGATCTGGAGACTGGCTAAGCCACTCCAGGACCTTGACGTGCTTCTTACGAAGCCACTCCTTTGTTGCCCTGGCTGTGTGTTTGGTATCATTGTCATGCTGAAAGACACAGCCACGTCTCATCTTCAGTGCCCTTGCTGATGGAAGGAGATTTTCACTCAAAATCTCTCGATACATGGCCCCATTCATTCTTTCCTTTACACAGATCAGTCGTCCTGGTCCCTTTGCAGAAAAACAACCCCAAAGCATGATGTTTCCACCCCCATGCTTCACAGTGGGTATGGTGTTCTTCGGCTGCAATTCAGTATCACCGTTCTCGTTATCATTTTGATGCCACGGGGTGAGATCTTGCGTGGAGCCCCAGATCGAAGATTATCAGTGGTCTTGTATCTCTTCCATTTTCTAATAATTGCTCCCACAGTTGATCTCTTTACACCAAGCGTTTTACCTATTGCAGATTCAGTCTTCCCAGCCTGGAGCAGGTCTACAATTTTGTCTCTGGTGTCCTTTGAGAGCTCTTTGGTCTTGGCCATAGTGGAGTTTGGAGTGTGACTGACTGAGCTTGTGGACAGGTGTCTTTTATACCGATAATGAGTTAAAACAGGTGCCATTAATACAGGTAACAAGTGGAGCCTCATTAGACCTCGTTAGACCTCGTTAGAAGAAGTTAGACCTCTTTGACAGCCAGAAATCTTGCTTGTTTGTAGGTGACCAAATACTTATTTTCCAATCTAATTTGGAAATAAATTCTTTAAAAATCAAACAATGTGATTTTCTGTTTTTTTTTTCCACATTCGTTCTCTCATGGTTGAGGTTTACCCATGTTGACAATTACAGGCCTCTCTAATCTTTTCAAGTAGGAGAACTTGCACAATTGGTGGTTGACTAAATACTTATTTGCCCCCACTGTATGTGGCCGTGACTGTGTGTGGGGAAGTTGATATGCTGAGTGAAATTCAGGCATTGTAGCAGATCAAGAAATTCAGTGGCCAGTTTATTGCTAGTGCTGCCAATGTGCAGACTAAAATCACCGAGGAGAAGAATTGAGGGAGAGATGTCAAACAACTGTTAGTACATCAGTAAGGTCAGAGATAAAAGAGTGGTGTGGTTTGGGGGGACAGTAAGTAGTAGCAGCAACCAGAGAACTAGGGCCAGAGAGTTTGAAGATAAGGTGTTCAAATGAGGGGACGGATGGAATAGAGGTGGCAGTTGTCTTGATAGTCTTTCTGTATATGACAGCAATGCCTCCACCTCGGCCAACAGAGCTGGGTTTGTCCAAGTCTGTGAATCCAGTGGGAGTGATTTGATTTAGAGAAAGATATTCTAATGGTTTTTGCCATGTTTCAGTAAGGCAGAGGAAGTCTAGGTTCCTTTCTGTTATGAATGAGTTGAGAATGAGTTTTGTTGTTGAATGATGGGGAGTTCAATAACGCCGATTTCAGAATATTTTGTTTTATAAGGGGTAGTGATGATATGGGAATTTGACGGAGGTTGGCTGAATTGGTCTGTCTTGATTTAACTAAACGGCACCGCCTGTGAGTGATGACAGTTTTGATTTACAGGTGGAGATACAGCAACTGAGGGGGCCAAACAGGGGCGTTGATGGACGTAAACCAGTACTGTGATGTTATCGGATTTATGTGAGGGGAGGGATCGGAGGAGTTTAACAGTCATGCTCTCATGTTCAACACATGTGTCCAAGCTAGAGTTTTGTAATGTTTTTCATTTTTGACATGTTGTGTTATGATTTTGGCACATTCATTTTGAATCACCCTATAATGCAAATAAGGTTGCTTAAAAGTTGGTGGGGACAATTTGAGTATCCTGAAAAGTTGGTCGTGTTATGTCCGTACCGCCCCTATGCAAACCTACGCCCTTGCATTGAACACACACACTATTTTTTTTTCTAGTGCTACTTAGCGGTTTTTCACTTATCGCGGCAGGTTCTGGTCCCTGTTAACCGTGAAAAACTGTACACACAAAAAATAAGTTGAATGATTATTTGTCCAATTTTAGTGAAAATACAGCTTAATTCATACCGAGGACAAAAATGACACCCTGTTAAAAAAGCATCCTTAACATTTTGGTATTGATCAATAAAAATATAGTTTTTGTATAAATAAACTTTCAATTTAATAGTTTTTGTCATATTAAAAAATAAAAATAACAAACGATTACTTGGGTCTGCACTTTATTTTGCTACGTGGAAGTCTAACCTGTATCAAAACTGAAAAGAAAACAGAACTATACAGTGGGGCAAATAAGTATTTAGTCAACCACCAATTGTGCAAGTTCTCCTAATTGAAAAGATTAGAGAGGCCTGTAATTGTCAACATGGGTAAACCTCAACCATGAGAGATAGAATGTGGGAAGAAAAACAGAAATTCACACTGTTTGATTTTTAAAGAATTTCTAAATTAGAGTGGAAAATAAGTATTTGGTCACCTACAAACAAGCAAGATTTCGGGCAGTCAAAGAGGTCTAACTTCTTCTAACGAGGTCTAACGAGCCTCCACTCGTTACCTGTGTTAATGGCACCTGTTTTAACTCATTATCGGTATAAAAAGACACCTGTCCACAACCTCAGTCAGTCACGGAGCAAACTCCACTATGACCAAGACCAAAGAGCTATCGAAGGACAGCAGAGACAAAATTGTAGACCTGCACCAGGCTGGGAAGACTGAATCTGCAATAGGTAAAACGCTTGGTGTGAAGTAATCAACTGTGGGAGCAATTAATAGAAAATGGAAGACATACAAGACCACTGATAATCTCAATCTCCCTCGATCTGGGGCTTCATGCAAGATCTCACCCCGTGGCGTCAAAATGATAACAAGAACGATGAGCAAAAATCCCAGAACCACACGGGGGGACCTAGTGAATGACCTACAGAGAGCTGGGACCACAGTAACAAAGGCTAGTATCAGTAACACAATGCGCCATCAGGGACTCAAATCCTGCACTGCCAGACGTGTCCCCCTGCTGAAGCCAGTACACATCCAGGCCCATCAGCAACAGTGTGTGAAAAGCTTGTGAAGACTTACAGAAAACGTTTCGCCTCCGTTATTGCCAGCAAAGGGTACATAACAAAGTATTGAGATGAACTTTGGTATTGACCAAATACTTATTTTTCACCATTATTTGGAAATAAATTCTTTAAAAAAATCAAGCAATGTGATTTTCTGTTTTTTTTTTTTTTCCACATTCTGTCTCTCAACCCAACCCATGTTGACAATTACAGGCCTCTAGTATTTTCAAGTGGGAGAACTTGCACAGTTAGTGGTTGACTAAATACTTATTTGCCCCACTGTATACCAAGTGGCAAGACAATGAGCAACACTTGGGCAGAACAAGAGGCCGAGAGAAATAGTGTTTTTTTGTTTTTGTTTTTTGTTTTATTGAATCAAAACAAAGAGAAAATAAGAATCAAGACAGTCCAATTTCATCACTACATCTAATTAAATATATTGACTGACTTGAAAGAACTTCATTTCGGTAACACAATGTTGCTTTCGACGTCAAATCAGCTTAACAATGTTGACCAGCACATCACCGTCCACCGTCAGCTGTTCCAGGCCTTGCAGGTCGAACCCTCGATTTTCCAAATCCAGGCGGTAGTTGTCATCGACAGTCACGCGGAAATGGTTCTCGTTGCACTTGATCATCACCTGAAGGTCAACATTGAACCAGTAAGACAAGTGACTATTTTTGCAAATTAAAAAAAAAAAAACTAATTACGTTACTAGTACAGTATATTAGTCCTTCTAAAAAAATTAGCATATTGTGATAAAGTTCATTATTTTCTGTAATGTACTGATAAACATTAGACTTTCATATATTTTAGATTCGTTACACACAACTGAAGTAGTTCAAGACTTTTATTGTTTTAATATTGATGATTTTGGCAAAAAAGTCAAGAAAAACCAAAAATCTCTATCTCAAAAAATGTTTCATCCGACCAATACAAAAAGTGTTCTTTAATACAAAAAAAGTCAACCTTCAGTTAATTATATCTAGTGATGCACGATAATGTATTTTTCAGCCGATACCGATAACTGATAATTTCCTCCTCGTTCCAACCAATAACCGATAATGTCAAGCCGATAATTCTATTAAAAGATTTATGTAAAATTTTAAAATATACACAAGAGAAAATATTACTGTGCAAAAATATTATAGCTTTTTTAGTCCAACATCAAATGTGAACAAGTAGTATATTCCAACATTAAATAAAGACAGATTGTCTGACATTGTGTAATGGTAAACTTTTGGCAACAATTACTTACAGAGTAAATACCTAAGTTGCACAAAAATGGCGTTAAAAGTAAGCCATTCCTAACGTACACAGCAAATTACACAGCAAAAACACAACTCCTTAAAACTAGTTAAATTTCCTTGTTTTCAGTGTAAATCTATTGGAAATAAGTAGGGTTGTTCCGATCATGTTTTTTGCTCCTGATCCGATCCCGATCGTTTTAGTTTGAGTATCTGCCGATCCCGATATTTCCCGATCCGATTGCTTTTTTTTTGCTCCCGATTCAATTCCAATCATTCCCGATAATTTTTCCCGATCATATACTTTTTGGCAATGCATTAAGAAAAAAATGAATAAAACTCGGACGAATATATACATTCAACATACAGTACATAAATACTGTATTTATCATGACAATAAATCCTCAAGATGGCATTTACATTATTAACATTCTTTCTGTGAGAGGGATCCACGGATAGAAGACTTGTGACTTTGTATATTGTGACTAAATATTGCCATCTAGTGTATTTGTTGAGCTTTCAGTAAATGATACAGTAGCCAAGCCCAAATGCATGATGGGAAGTGGAACCATGACTGCGTAGTGCTACCAATTGATATAGCTTCTCTGCGTTGGGAAATCACATAAGATGTTAAGAAAAAGACCAGTTGCTACCTTGCTTCCCCACACTGCTTCCCATGATATTTCTAATCATAGGGAGAGGGATTGTAAGGCTTTAGCCAATTAAAGAAAGGCTCCAAAGGCTGCCAAAATTCACTCTACTCATTTTACGCTGCCTTTTAGCCCTCTACAGTGCCTTGCAAAAGTATTCAGCCCCCTTGAATCTTGCAACCTTTCGCCACATTTCAGGCTTCAAACATAAAGATATGAAATTTATTTTTTTTGTCAAGAATCAACAACAAGTGGGACACAATCGTGAAGTGGAACAACATTTATTGGATAATTTAAACTTTTTTAACAAATAAAAAACTGAAAAGTGGGGCGTGCAATGTTATTCGGCCCCTTTACTTTCAGTGCAGCAAACTCACTCCAGAAGTTCAGTGAGGATCTCTGAATGATCCAATGTTGTCCTATATGACCGATGATGATAAATAGAATCCACCTGTGTGTAATCAAGTCTCCGTATAAATGCACCTGCTCTGTGATATTCTCAGGGTTCTGTTTAAAGTGCAGAGAGCATTATGAAAACCAAGGAACACACCAGGCAGGTCCGAGATACTGTTGTGGAGAAGTTTAAAGCCGGATTTGGATACAAAAAGATTTCCCAAGCTTTAAACATCTCAAGGAGCACTGTGCAAGCCATCATATTGAAATGGAAGGAGCATCAGACCACTGCAAATCTACCAAGACCCGGCCGTCCTTCCAAACTTTCTTCTCAAACAAGGAGAAAACTGATCAGAGATGCAGCCAAGAGGCCCATGATCACTTGGATGAACTGCAGAGATCTACAGCTGAGGTGGGAGAATCTGTCCATAGGACAACAATCAGTCGTACACTGCACAAATCTGGCCTTTATGGAACAGTGGCAAGAAGAAAGCCATTTCTCAAAGATATCCATTAAAAGTCTTGTTTAAAGTTTGCCACAAGCCACCTGGGAGACACACCAAACATGTGGAAGAAGGTGCTCTGGTCAGATGAAACCAAAATTGAACTTTTTGGCCACAATGCAAAACGATATGTTTGGCGTAAAAGCAACACAGCTCATCACCCTGAACACACCATCCCCACTGTGAAACATGGTGGTGGCAGCATCATGGTTTGGGCCTGCTTTTCTTCAGCAGGGACAGGGAAGATGGTTAAAATTGACAGGAAGATGGATGCAGCCAAATACAGGAACATTCTGGAAGAAAACCTGTTGGTATCTGCACAAGACCTGAGACTCGGACGGAGATTTATCTTCCAACAGGACAATGATCCAAAACATAAAGCCAAATCTACAATGGAATGGTTAAAAAATAAACGTATCCAGGTGTTAGAATGGCCAAGTCAAAGTCCA
Source organism: Corythoichthys intestinalis (assembly GCF_030265065.1). Taxonomy (NCBI): domain Eukaryota; kingdom Metazoa; phylum Chordata; class Actinopteri; order Syngnathiformes; family Syngnathidae; genus Corythoichthys; species Corythoichthys intestinalis. The sequence goes on along the minus strand of NC_080403.1, from coordinate 44,195,505 downwards.
GACCTGAATCCAATGGAGAATCTGTGGAAAGAGCTGAAGACTGCTGTTCACAAACACTCTCCATCCAACCTCACTGAGCTCGAGCTGTTTTGCAAGGAAGAATGGGCAAGAATGTCAGTCTCTCGATGTGCAAAACTGATAGAAACATACCCCAAGCGACTTGCAGCTGTAATTGGAGCAAAAGGTGGCGCTACAAAGTATTAACGCAAGGGGGCCGAATAATATTGCACGCCCCACTTTTCAGTTTTTTATTTGTTAAAAAAGTTTAAATTATCCAATAAATTTTGTTCCACTTCACGATTGTGTCCCACTTGTTGTTGATTGACAAAAAATTAAAATTTTATATCTTTATGTTTGAAGCCTGAAATGTGGCGAAAGGTTGCAAGGTTCAAGGGGGCCGAATACATTTGCAAGGCACTGTATATAGGTAAAACGGCGCCATTACAGATTGAGCGTGACAATGCGTGAGTGGGTCATGCAGCGAATGCATTAATTGCATAAAATATTTTAACGTGATGCATTTTTTAAAAAAATTAATTACCGCCGTTATTGGGATAAATTTGATAACCCTACCTTAAGCCTAAACTAAAGACTCTGGAAGAGAAACATATTATGCCTGTAACGTTACATACAATTAGAAAACGATTTAATTAAAACATATATATATTAAAAAAAAAGCACGGCCGATATTTTTCTGCCGATTCCGATACTTTGAAAATGACATGATCGGACCCGATCGATCGGCATCCAGAAATAAGTGAAATTAACTGCCAGCACTTCAAGTATATTTCACTCAGATTTCTTGAAGAAAAATAGCCAAATGAAAATAAGCTTAACAGCCTTATTTTAAGCAATAAATTATTATACATAATCCTGAAAAAAAAATAAAAACTTGTGAGAAATGTTCTTTATTCAAGAATATGTATGGTTCAAAACATTATGGGTGGAGAAGTGGGGAAAACTGCTTCGGTTCCGCACATTTGGAGGCTAAATCAAGTATATAATTATCGGATTGCAATATCGGTTGATTTTTATTATCTGTGTTATCTGTGTGACATCATAATTGCCATTATCGGCCGATAATTATCGGTAACCGATATTATCGTGTATCTTCAATTATATCAGCTATGCACTCAATACTTGGTCGGGAATACTTTTGCAGAAATGACTGCTTCAATGCGCGTGGCATGGAGTCAATCAGCCTGTGCACTGATGAGGTGTTATGGAGGCCCAGGATGATTCGATAGCGTAGTGTCCACAGTGTTAGGTCTGGTTGTTTCTCAACTCCCTCTTCACAAAATCCCACAGATTCTCTATGGGGTTCAGGTCAGGAGAGTTGGCATGGTCACCTCCTGTGTATTTTGGTCACTTGCCGGTTAACGTGGGGCATTTCTGGGTCCCTTTCTGTTTAATTTGGTATCTTGCGATGTATTTTAGTCACTTATTTGGTGGCATTCATGGGTTACTTACTGACCATTTAAAGAACTCAATTGCAGGTCACTTTCTGTTGATTTTGTGGCATTTCTGGGTCACTTCCTGTTGATTTTTTGGTCATTTCCTTTGTATTTTAGGGCATTTCTACGTCACTTTCTGTTGATTTTAGGTAATTTCTTCCTGTTTATTTTGGGTCATCTGCTATTGAGTTGGGTCATTTCTGGGTAACTTCCTGCTTATTTCGGTCACTTCCGGTTAACGAGGGGCATCGCTACATCACTTTCTGTTGATTTTAGGTTATTTCTGAGTTACTTTGTTTATTTTAGTCAGTTCCTCTTTATTTTGGGTCACCTGCTATTGATTTTGGGTCATTTCTGGGTGACTTCCTGTGTATTTTGGTCACTTCTCATTAACTTGGGGCATTTCTACACCACTTTGTTAATTTTAGCTCATTTCTGGGTTTCTTTGTTTATTTTAGTCAGTTCCCATTGATTTTTGGCATTTCCTAAGTTATTTCATCTTTATTTTGGGTCAAATGCGGTTGATTTGGGGTAATTTCTGGGTCACTTCCTGTGTATGTTGGTGACTTCCGGTTAACGTGTGGCATTTTGGCATCACTTCTTGTGGGTTTTGGTAACTTTGTATTTTGGTCACTTGTTTCCAGGTTACATGCTGCTGGTTTTGGTTGCTTCCTGTTGAATTTACGTAATTTCTTAGGTTGGTAGTGTTCATTTTGCCCAGTTCCAGTTGTCCATGAGAATTGAAGTTGAAATTAAAATGGGTGCTGCAATGAATGGTGCAATGACCTGAAATTGGCGTCCAATGGTGAATGGTAAGGGCTCGTCTTTGGCCACATTGACGCCCCACTTGTCGGCGCCGTGGCGGCTGTTCAGCTCAAACGTTTTTGTGGTGAAATCAGCTTTCAGGTGCAGTGCTATGCCGCCTTCTTTGCGCATCAGCAGGTTGACCACAAAACTGCAACACAAAAAAGATCACGGTCGGTTTTTCGGTTTTTGTCGGTGATAAATTGGACGCCCATCAGTGGCAGCGACCAAGTACTTGTCTGCCTTGTCCTTAATTTGTCCCAAGATGGCGATGCTGTGGCCCACGCGCAGATGACCCAAAAGTGGCGCTCGGAATCCGTTCTGCAAACACCAAAATCACCGTCACCTTATTTTCAATGATTCCTTAATCATTTCCATTTGTTGTTTTACATGTTTGTTCATTTCTTTTATTTTTCATTGTTTTGTTTTTTTTAACTTTATTTCATTTTGTTTGATTTTTAATCCATTTAATTCTTATATATTTATTTGAACTGCAGTTGACAAGATAACATTTTATTTATATCAATTTTTTATTGCTAGTCAGACACATAAGAATAAATGTTGCGTGATAAGCACTCAACATTTGTTTTTTGTTGTTTTATCACACAACAAATTATACTAGGCCTGCAAGCAGGACTGAACGGGCCCTCGCAGTTTGGCGCAACTCCCACATCACGCAGGTCAGGGTGGTGGCAGATGTCATCGATTAATGAGAACCTAACTTGCTTGAAACTCACCTCTTTTTGGGGGATTAGAAATACAGTCAAACACCTAGGAGAAAAAAACCCTATTGAAGAGGGTCCTACAAAAAAAGGCGGGACTACTCAGCTGTGCAGTCACGCCCTTATTCAAAACCAAAATGAATCTTGTAATTGGGCAATTCGACCAAGTGTTCCAAATTTCATGGCTCTATAAGCTGCTAAGTCCCTGAAGAAATCTACTTTTTAATGGCGAACAAAGGGTCGTGACGGCAACAGACATTGAGCCATGTGGACATGATGATTAAAATTTTGTACTGTATAACAAAAGGTCTTGTAACTACAATGATCAACCTGAAAAGAACTGGACATGTATAAGTAAAATGAGTGACTTTCTGTTGCCACTAGTTGGCTCTGCATAGTTGATGAAAAGGACCCCTACAGGACCCTTCAGGGTTTCACTCAACACGGGAAGTTTGGTGCGGATATGGTGTATGTCTGCCAAGTTACTGTATGACTGTTCAAAATTTGTGGCGAAACAATATGGCGAGGGTCATTTTCACTTTCCTGTTTGGATCCTTCTGCTTCAATGAAACCTCAATATTTTTCATCAGACACATGTCTTAAGGCTCCCCTGAAACAGGTTTGAGGTAAATTGATTTTCCCTTGACGACGAGCCTGTCTCTTAAAAAGTCTGTATCCTGTTCCCAGCAGGGGCAGCAGGCCTAATGGGTAATAGTTCAATGCAGTCGTGTTCAGGTTGGGATACCGCTCATACATGCCAGATATGAAAAAAGCTGAACTTTGTATCAGGGAATTATTAGACATTCAGTGGAATTTGGCGTGTTGCCAAAAAATGGCCGACTTTAGCACCCCGTCCAGGTCAGTCCATGAATAGAAACTCACCATTTTCATAACTTTAGATCTCATATGGCTCATGAACAGTCTCACCAATTTTGAGGAGGATGTAACTAACTCCCTATGCGCCAAGGTCTCAAATGTGCATCATGTATATCGACTAAAATTGCCTATTTTTCACATTCAATCCAAAATACCCCATTTCCTGTTGGGTACTCGAGACATTTTGGAGCAGTTTTGCACAAGGTATCGACTCCCCAAATTAATTGCTCTACGTTAAAAACACCTAATAGTAGAGGCCTTTTTGAACATTTCAATACGGCGCCACTGAGCCATTTTGTTACGTTTTTTCGCAAGATTTCAAATATCTAAATTTACTTGCCTGGCACAGCCAGACTATATTCCCTGTATTTTTCAAACACTTTGAAAAATAGTCTGGGACCCAGCCCATTAATGGCCTCTCAAGCAAGGTACAAAATCAGCCGTCCAATCAGATTCGTTTATTTGCGTGACGTGTTCCTAACGAGTAACATCACTCTTGCGCGCCGAAAGTCGTCTCTACAACAACGCAGATGGCGAACGGGAGAGCCGAGAATATGTTCTAATCCGCGGTAAAACCAGTTTTAAATGACCAAAAACACATCGAAACAAGTCAGTGACAACAGTCACTAGCCATGTTGAATAAACTTCTCCATTCTCCGCTAACGCTAATTACTTGTCGCTTTAACGTCACGTCTGCCCGTCGCTGATTGGTCCACTCTGCTGTCTGTTTGCCGTGGCTTGCTCCGCCCTCGGAATTTGATCCGCCGGACGGTTGCCAGACTCAATCGCCAGGCAATAAATTTACGCCAAGCAAATTTAGCAAATTTTGGGGAGTTTTCCAGCATGTTAAGGTATCCAAATTGGACATTTTCATTAGCCATGAAAAAATAATAACAATCCTCTGCATTAAAATAGGGCTCTCGTGCCAGTCGGTGATTGGGCCCTAAAAATAATAAATTATCGATTTGGTTTGTCTTTTTTCTGCATGAGGACATTACAGTCAGTGGACATTGACAGTAACAGTTTGACAGTGGAAATTGTCAAATTAATTAGTATGCTTGAAAATACCTACAACATCGTTTGCTTAGATGTAAGTGTTGAACCTGAATTATTTTGCCTCGATAGCTTGCTATATTTTCAATACAAGCCATACATACTGCATATTGTCAAACCTTTTGCTTCAATCTGGAGAAGGTTGCACTGGTATTGCTCCAAAATAAATCACTCTAAGCACTATACATCTGCCTACAACGGCTTGTGCCGTTGGAGTCACGAAACCTGTTGGCTTAGCAACTGTAACTAAGGGGGGCGGAGCTTATGCAAAAGGTCAATTGGAAGCCCCCAATTTAATCCACATCCACTCCTGCTTACTTTAGCAACCTTCAAGTCAATGTGGACTCAACATGAAGAGCCCAAAGGCCGAGCGTAATCAACACCTGGAGAAGAAGCGCCTGTGCCCTCATGGTCCTCAAGTCCGCAGAAAGCAGTTTTCAATGTGCGTTAGTTTGTTTGTCAATGAAGTAAAAGTGATCCAGCTGCTTCACTTTCTTCTAAGTTGCTCCAACGAAGACGCGCGCATCATCAAAGCCCTGAGGTTTTGACATCATGGTTAGTCAGGTGCCTCTTCTTCCACTTAAGAAGCTCCTAAGTGGTGTCATAAGAGCTAATAAGTTCTTTCTTACTCCTATGAGATCATTTGATGATGGCTGCTATGATGATAGAACTACCAGAGTTGGTTTAAAACCAACTCATTCATTGCCAGCCTGGGAAACAAAGTATGTGCTATGGTAGCTAGTATTGCTGCAAATAGACGTCCAATCCTCCCGGTTCAAATGGATTGGACATCTACTGCCGTCAATGGCGGAGAAAGAGGTAAACTATGTGGAGTGAAAAGAGAAAATAAATAAAATTCCCAGTGCAAATATTATCATGCTATTACATGTTTTGACCTACGGCGCCATGTTTTATGTGGGACAAATGGTATTCAGTTAATGTGATAATAATTGTAAAACACCACCCATTAGATTTTTTGTTAGTTTTATTGAATGTACAATTGGCCATGTATAAGGACAAGAGTTAATAAATAGCATTTTTAGTCAGGAGATATAAGGGCAACTCACGCAGGCAGGTGCAGGCATTTCGGGAGGGGCTTCGTTTGGGTCCTAATTGGGAAATGTCTCGAGGTGATGTGGCGTGATGGAGTTGTGGCTCTTGTCATTTCAGGTGGGAAAATGTTATTTATATACATTTTACATGTAAACAGCTCATTGTTGGGTCCTAATTGGGAAATGTCTCGAGGTGATGTGGCGTGATGGAGTTGTGGCTCTTGTCATTTCAGGCCAATAAATGACGCACAAACATCACTCTCTGTCAAGTCTTTTTAATCCGACCGCAAGTGCTACATTTACGCGCGCAATGCATGCTGGGGGTGATGCGGTTGGCCTGGACTGGAAGAAAAGCATAGGCGGAGTTTGACTTTTGGGGTAGGGGGGGCACAAATGTTGATGACCCCGAAACGTAGTGTCAGCAATAAAATTAGCTTACAAGAATATTTATAACAATAACTTGACAATGAGTGTTTTATGTTTCCCATCATTCTTGTGGGGAATTCTAAATCAGGCTGCTTAGGCAATACTTTTCGCCAAGATCGTCATCCGTTGAATATGGTACGCCCGCCGGTGTCGTGCCAATGTAGTTACCCCAGTCAAAAATTGTATCCCCTGGGCGGAGCCATAAGGAGATACATTTGTGTCTTTATTATTTAATTTAAAAAAAAATGCTTCAATCAAAATATATATTTTCAACCAAAAAAGGAAAGGTCGCTTTAATCAAAAAAGTGTGTTTGAATTAAAAAAATTAAAAAAAAATTGAAACTCAAAAAACTAAAAAAAAAAAAAAAAAATTGCACGTGAAAGCTATTTATATATATATATATTTTTTTTGATTGAAGCAACTTTTTGGGCCGAAGTAATGTTGATTTGTGTTTGGGCCACAGTTTGGTGTTGTGCCAATGTAGGTACCCTGGTCAAAAATTGTATCCCCTCGGCGGAGCCATTTGTGTGAAAAAAAAGTTGCTTCAATTAAAAAAAAAAAAAAAAAAAGTTGCTTCAATCAAAATATATATTTTCAACAAAAAAAAACTCACTTCAATTAAAAAAAAAAAAAAAAAAAAAGTTTATGTGCAAAGAAAATTTGAAACTCAAAACACACACAAAAAAAAACAACAAAAAACATGTGAAAGCTATTTTTCTTTGATTTTTTTTTTTTTTTTTGATTGAAGCAACTTTTTTGATTCAAGTAATGTTGATTTGTGTTTGGGCCACATTTTGGCTAGGACATTTTTGTCTTTATTATTCAATCAAAAAATAAGTTGCTTCAAAGATATATATTTTCAAAAAGAAAAATCACTTCAATCAAAAAAAGAAAAAATTCAATCATGGAAAAAGTTTTTGAATGCGAAAAAATATTTGAGATCGAAAAATTTGCATTTGAACACTTAATTCTTCATTGAAAAAGTTTTCTTTGAAACAATTCTTTTTGTGTTTGGGCCAATATTATGGGTAGGACATTTGTGTCTAAATCATGCAATCCCCCCAAAAAGTTGCTTCAATCAAAAGAAATATTTTCAATCTAAGAAAAAAATCATTTGAAAAATAAAATTGCCATCCCCTAATATATAAATATATATATATATCTATATATATATCTATATATATATATATCTATATAGATAGATATATATAGATATATATATTTGAAAGTACTATGCAAAGCAAATGAACATCTAAGGTGCTAGTCACATGATCTGTTCGAAAAATAGTTTTGACCTATAATCAAAATATATTTTTTTGTTCATTTGATTCATTTTGTAGCATTTGTATTGCTTTACAACTTTTATATATATATATAGGAAAGTCAATTACATGCAATGACACTTTTCGGCCACTAGGAGGGGCTGCCCCCCCTTAAAATCCGCTTATGAAGAAAAGCTGTACTAGCTAGCAATTGAAGCTAGTATGACGAATGGCATGATTTTGTCATATTCTACTGCTGGATAGATTGTTTTCTAATAAAGGTGTGGGATGAGTTCCCAACGTCATACCTAGATTCAACTAGCTCATCAGCAGTGTCTTTAAACCGATCCTAGGCGGCTTGTATTGACTTGCTGCCATTTGAAAGTTGGTATATCCCTTTGTTGTTAGTGGCATCATTGCCTTGTTTTTTTATTTTATTTGTCTGCCTCTCACCGTGGTTTTCCCTCTGTTTAAAAAAAAAAAAAAAAAAAATTATTGATCCAACCTACTGTCATGGACCCTTTTTGTGTCAAATTATTAGAACTCATACTAACATTTATCTTTTAAGGAGAACAAGTCTTTCTGTCCACGGTTCCCTTTAAATTATTTATATATACAGTGGGGCAAATAAGTATTTAGTCAACCACTAATTATGCAAGTTCTCCCACTTGAAAACATTAGAGAGGCCTGTAATTGTCAACATGAGTAAACTTCAACCATGAGAGACAGAATGTGGGGGAAAAAAAACAGAAAATCTCATTGTTTGATTTTTAAAGAATTTATTTGCAAATCATGGTGAAAAATAAGTATTTGGTCAATACCAAAGTTCATCTCAATAATTTGTTATGTACCCTTTGTTGGCAATAGCGGAGGCCAAACATTTTCTGTAACTCTTCGCAAGCTTTTCACATACTGTTGCTGGTATTTTGGCCCATTTCTCCATGCAGATGTCCTCTAGAGCAGTGATGTTTTGGGGCTGTCGTTGGGCAGCATGGACTTTCAACTCCCTCCACAGATTTTCTATGGGGTTGAGACCTGGTGACTGGCTAGGCCACTCCAGAACCTTGAAATGCTTCTTACGAAGCCACTCCTTTGTTGCTGTGGCTGTGTGTTTGGGATCATTGTCATGCTGAAAGACCCAGCCACATCTCATCCTCAATGCCCTTGCTGATGGAAGGAGATTTCCACTCAAAATCTCTCGATACATGGCCCCATTCATTCTTTCCTTTACACCAGTGCTTCTCAAATATTTTGTTATGCCCCCCCCCCCAGGAAGATGTAAACGTTTCGCACCCCCCCACACAACCTTCTCCAGCCACTGTAATTTCTGTCATTTACCTATAAATTATTAATATAAGCATACCTCTGCATAATATTGTTTTCTTTTTTAATATTAAAGAAAAAATATATAGCTCAACTTACAATAAAGTATAGAAAAGACAAAGTGCATCACTTTGCCTGAATTAAAAAAAAACAAAAAAAAACATTCAATCTGTAAAAATACATTCACGGTACATTTTTGACCATCTAATAGTGAAAAATAAATATTAATAAAATCAATCAATAAATACTAATAAATTCAAATAACCATTTAACCGTAGACACAAAAAATAATCGAACAAAAACCAGTGTCATTGGACAGTGGGACAGTTTTTATTTTTTGCTATTTTGCACTGAGCAACTTGGTATGCCACCTTTTATGATGCTAACAGTGCTCGCTGGTTTACTGATGTAACACTGCGAAACAAAGCGGGACGATTGTTGGCAATATTTGGCACATCTTGGCTGAAAAAAAATCAAGTGGCTTAATAATGTGAGTGGGGTCTGTTTATAATGTTTGTTTATATGTTTATAAGTGACATCTTATTTTTATGTGGCTTCCTGTTGTCCGTCCTTTTCTCGTCTCCCACTGTATTAAAAGTCAAAGACAAATGCTACATACGCTTAGTCATATTTCCTCGTCTTAGCTCGTAATATCTCCAGTGCTCTTTGCTGTGTGCTCTTGTGAATGTCAGAATGTCAGTCTCTCGATGTGCAAAACTGATAGAAACATACCCCAAGCGACTTGCAGCTGTAATTGGAGCAAAAGGTGGCGCTACAAAGTATTAACGCAAGGGGGCCGAATAATATTGCACACCCCACTTTTCAGTTTGTTAAAAAAGTTTAAATTATCCAATAAATTTTGTTCCACTTCACGATTGTGTCCCACTTGTTGTTGATTCTTGACAAAAAATTGAAATTTTATATCTTTATGTTTGAAGCCTGAAATGTGGCAAAAGGTTGCAAGGTTCAAGGGGCCCGAATACTTTTGCAAGGCACTCTACATTATTCAAGTATGGCAAAAAAGTATTTTCCCCGAGGTCACATCCGCCCCCCCTGGCATCGCTCTGTGCCCCCCTAAGGGGGCCCGCCCCACAATTTGAGAAATACTGCTTTACACAGATGAGTCGTCCTGGTCCCTTTGCAGAAAAACAGCCCCAAAGCATGATGTTTCCACCCCAATGCTTCACAGTGGGTATGGTGTAGAGCCTAGTTCGGGCCTAAAAAATCCAGCCCGACCCGACACGGCCCGCTGGTATTGAGGCCCGACCCGGCCCGAGCTCGATCACTTAACTAGATTTGCAGGCCCGAGCCCGAAAAACCCGATTTTTTTTTTTTTTTTTTTGAGTGACGCAGAAAAAACGCAGCAGCAGCAATTTATTTTCATTTCTTCGAGTTGGCAGAAAAAAATGCAAGTTTTCTTAATGTTTAAATAATCTACATATTTTTTTGAGAATTATCAAAGCATTCACACAACGAAATAACGCTGGGAAAGTTTGTTAAACATATTTCTGAGTGTGTGGGATATTGTTCTCACATGGACGCGCCTCTCTGACAAGGAGAGGGAACAGGAGAGGGCGGCGCCTCGGCCGTGCAGCGGGAGGACAAGAAGAAAAAGCGGCCGGCGCCACGGCGTTCGTGCACACGCACAAGCAAAAGCGCAATACAGAGAGCATGCTCTCCATTTTTTTTTTTTTTTTAAATAATTTATTAGTCCGGAATGGCGGCCCGACCCGACCTGACCCGAACGTGAATGCTCAAATTGTGGGCCCGACCCGACCCGAATGTCGGGTCGGTTCGGGTTCGGGCACAAAATCTAACCTCTAGTATGGTGTTCTTCGGATGCAATTCAGTAATCTTTCTCCTCCAAACACGAGAACCTGTGTTTCTACCAAAAAGTTCTATTTAGGTTTCATCTGACCATAACACATTCTCCAAGTTCTCTTCTGGATCATCCAAATGCTCTCTAGCAAACCACAGATGGGCCTGGACGTGTACTTTCTTCAGCAGGGGGACACGTCTGGCAGTGCAGGATTTGAGTCCCTGGCGGCGCATTGTGTGACTGATAGTAGCCTTTGTTACTATGGTCCCAGCTCTCTGTAGGTCATTCACTAGGTCCCCCCGTGTGGTTCTGGGATTTTTGCTCACCGTTCTTGTTATCATTTTGACGGCACGGGCTGAGATCTTGCATGGAGCCCCAGATCGGGGGAGATTATCAGTGGTCTTGTATGTCTTCCATTTTCTAATAATTGCTCCCACAGTTTAATTGCTCCCACAGTTGATTTCTTTACACCAAGCGTTTTACCTATTGCAGATTCAGTCTTCCCAGCCTGGTGCAGGTCTACAATTTTGTCTCTGGTGTCCTTGGACAGCTCTTTGGTCTTGGCCATAGTGGAGTTTGGAGTGTGACTGACTGAGTTTGTGGACAGGTGTCTTTTATACCGATAATGAGTTAAAACAGGTGCCATTAATACATCTAACGAGTGGAGCCTCGTTAGACCTCGTTAAAAGAAGTTAGACCTCTTTTTACAGCCAGAAATCTTACTTGTTTGTAGGTGACCAAATACTTATTTTCCACTCTAATTTGGAAAAAAAAATCTTTAAAAATCAACCAATGTGATTTTCTGTTTTTTTATTTTATTATTTAATTAATCAAGGTTAGCTGCCATTGACGGCGATAGACGTCAAATCCATTTGGACCGGCAGTGAAAAATGATCACTCAATGTCAGCCATCCCAATTCAAATCGATTATCGATATACGCTTATCGCTGTCAATGGCAGTGAATGAGTTACAAGCCATTGTAACTCATTGTCTGCCTTTGACAGCAATAGAATTCCAATCCATTTGATGTGGAAGGGCTAACAGAATGAATGAACGGTTTTTCCAATGATGGAATTTCAGCAATATAACGCAAGTAACCAGGTTGTAAAACTGTAATATTACTTCGGTCAGGTTTTTTTTTTTTAAACGACAGTAACAAGTTACTTTGTAACTGTTAAACAACATGTTGATGTGAGATCTTTGTGTGTGTGAGGAGCATAACATGTTTTGATTGCATTTTGTGTCTTTCTGTAAAGTCCTGAAGCCAAGACGAAAACAAGTTAGCGATGATTAACTTTGTCCGTGGTCATTATCTGGACGGCTTGCACAAGAGCGGAGAATTACAAGGCTTTCACTACTTACTTGACCTTCAGGCCTTCTTTCACTTTTATTGCCATTTCAATGGAAAACATTTGGTTTTGGACTCTTTTACTGCATTCACTAACTAGGAAAGAGATCAGGAGTAACAAAATGAAATCAATGTGTCATTCAAGAAATTTGATTTTGATAAAACTAGCCCTCAGACTTCACTATCAGTTGACGAGACAGCTCTACAGACATTGCGCCACGGCTTCCTGTAGGGTGCCAGGCCAGGCAAAGCGTCGTGGGCAGGGGTGAAAGAGGCTAGAATTTCTTGCCGGAACTCCCCAACGTGAAGGTCACCACGGAGCAAAAAATTTTATTTATTCATTAATTTTTTTTCTTTCTTTTTTGTTTTTTTGGGGGGTGGGGGTATCAAACCTCTTAAATTACTAAAATGTTTTAGCACAGTTTTTTCTATTACAAATACAAAAACTGATTTTCATTCAAAATTGTAGGTTTTTCAATGATTTGCAAAATAAAAATAAATATAATAAAAACAGCAATAACCCCAACCTCCATTTCCTAATTTTTATTTTCCCTCATTTCCTCACATACTAAATGCCATATCTCAATTTAACTACTTAAGAACATAGGATGTACATTAAAATGGAAGTTAATGGAAACATTTACTTTTTTTTTTTTTTTAATAACAAATATATAATTAACATACATTTAGAAAAATAAGTACAAATGACTTATATTATGCAGAGTGAAATGGAATATATTTTGAAGATCGCGCAAATATTGACTTTTTTAAATCATAACGAAACGAATAAATAGCCTAACATAAATGAACAAATATAAGTCCAAAGTGCACATCGACAGCTAAGATGTTGTGAACCTCCCGATCAGAGCAAATAAAACTAAATATGATAAATAAGCTTCCTCAACTCTTTTCTTGCTCTCAAAGATTTGATCCATTTTATGTTGAATTGCCCTTTTTTTGTTGCATCAATTCAACAAGTTTTTTTTGTGTGTGTGCTGTACCAGAAAACATGCACATTTGAACTAGGGCTGTCAAAATTATCATGTTAACGGGCGGTAATATTTTAAAAAAATTAATCACTTTAAAATATTTCATGCAATTGACGCACATGCCCCGCTCAAACAGATTATTAAAATGACAACACAGGGTTATGTGCACTTGTTACTTGTGTTTTTTGGAGTTTTGTCGCCCTCTGCTGGCGCTTGGGTGCGACTGATTTTATGGGCTTAAGCACCCATGAGCATTGTGTAATTATTGACATCAACAATGGTGACCTTCTAGTTTATTTTTTGATTGAAAATGTATTATTAAATTATTTATTAAAACGAAAACATTAAGAGGGGTTTTAATATAAAATTTCTCTAACTTGTACTAACATTTATCTTTTAAGAACTACAAGTCTTTCTATCCATGGATCGTTAATGCCATCTTGTTGATTTATTGTTATAATAAACAAATACAGTACTAATGTACAGCATGTCGAATGTATATATCCGGCTTGTGTCTTATCTTTCCATTCCAACAATGATTTACAGAAAAATATGGCATATTTTATAGATGGTTTGAATTGCGATTAATTACGATTAATTAATTTTTAAGCTGTGATTAACTTGATTAAAAATTTTAATCGTTTGTCAGCCCTAATTTGAACCAATCAGAGCTAACCATCTCTGCTGATCACATGTCAGTATGTCAGCCAGTTGAATGGATAAATGAGTCCAGCCGTTTTGCTTTGCTGTGTTCATTCGCACATTGACGTGACTCATCATCATCAGACTCAGATAACTGCAGCAGCTGGGGAAACCTCCATGCCGTCCGTGGAATAAAATAAATAATAAATATTGGTGGAAACGGATGACGCTTCACAGGCACTTTATTATGCTTGTTGTTAACACTTGTGTATGTAAATCTGATGTTGGTAGATTGTTTTCTTCTTGTGCGGCAGCTTAGCATTTTTTTTTACATAGTGTTTTGACAGTTGCCGTCATATTTTCGGAATCAAAGCACCGTGTACCGGAACAGCATTCCGGACAGCATTCCAGCCCTGAATCTTATACCATAACTGCGTTCTGGCCCTGAATCTTATACCGGAACTGCGTTCCTGACCGTTCTGGCCCACTTTCACCCCTGGTCGTGGGGGGTTTCACTGACGAAATCAAACACACGCTGCGTTCTAACGCCGAGACGGAGGTTTTAGCGCATACAAGCAGGCAGGAGTGTCTCAAGAGTGATTTGGTCAAGGATTCAAGGTAATTATTATATTAAATAGCACCATGCATGCACTTCTAAACATTGTGGAAAAAAATCAACAGATAAAATTAGTGTAACTTTGAAATATTTACGTAAAATGAATGATAACTGCCCGTTTTTTGCTTTTAACCAAGAATCTAGACTGTTTTACGTTCATATCTATAGAAATTCCACAATTTACACATTAATTTACAAGAATTTTTAACTTAAAAAGCTCTGTTTTGTGACGGCCGCCATGTTGGATTACACAACATGTAACTTTTGCTTGAAATATTTACAGAAAATGAAGGATAACTGCCCGTTTTTTTTTTTTTTTTTTACTTTTAACCGCAAGTCATAGGCCAAGAGGCTATGTGATTGTTGAAAGACGAGGACCAGATAGCTGACAAAATGCACTGAGGCAATTATGACATTGGAATTCAGTAAGTTCAATAAGTTCGCATTGTATATAAAAAAATGCTAATTTTTCTTATGTTGAATAAAAATGATTTTGCATGCTTGATATTAAGTTTCTGATGTGAAAAATGAGTGATTTATTAGCTCTTGAAAACCTGCGTCAAAGTTGCACTAAATAAAAAAAAAATTAGTTGCTATTTCTGGCAAAAACATATATGATATGGTAAATATTGCTATTGATCCTGAAAATATTGGTGATTATTTCTGTATTTGGTGATTTTTGTTCATCTAGCGTGAAATCTGAGAATTTTAATAGCCATTTTAAGTTTTGTCATACATACAACACTACAAAAAAATAAATAATCAGGATTTTATTATGGAACGACTTTGAATTTTTTAATGCCGCTGCTCATGGAGACTCATATATGCCTAAGGGTGGGGCCTGTTTTGGCTTTAAGTCGCTAGTGGCTTTGGTTTTTGAAAATATTTGAATTTTAAGTTTTTTAAAATAGGCCCCCTATGGATCGGCCCCGAGCCCCGTGACCTGTCAACTGATAGTGAAGTCTATGATGTGGTCATGAACCTAACATGTCGTTGCTAATTGTAATTTGATGCCCCACTGGATGCATTAGTAATGATAATGCTCACATAACAAATCCAAGCATCTTAGTTTGAAGACATCTAATGGTCAATAAGCATAACTGCTGTGCTAAGGTGTGACCAGCCCTTGTACAAAGGCAGGAGGTTTCCACATTCACTTTGAAGGCAACATGCATATTGGGCCAAAACAGATAATGAAAAACCAGATAATGAAAAACCAAAGTCGATATTATCCAATATCATTTTCAGATGCTTTTTACGGCCGATTTTTTAAATCAGAAAACTCTAATATATATATAGCGGAAAACACTCAGGTGACTTGAAGTTCCGCTCTGAGACCCCCAATTTGGCCAACTTTCAAATTGTCCGATATGCATGTGTGATACATCATTGGAAAGCTTAAAATCTCAATTTTCTGGGGGAAGAACATTTTTGAACAGGAGGGCATAAAAAAATTTTTTTTTTAAAGAATTACAGATGCCATGACTTTAACGAGATATTATCACGTACTTACCTTGTTTCGATCCAAAAACTCCATGTAGCATGTATCACTGAGTGTAAAGAACACAGCTGTGAAGGGCCACAGCCGGATTTTTGGGGGATTTTATGGGTGAAAAATACTAATATAACAAGGGTCGCAATGCAGAAATTGCAGACATCTAGGAGTGGTCGAGATTTTATATTTCATATATTTACCTTTTTAAACATTTTTCCAATTTTTCTTTGTTTGGATGGATTATTTATCATCTAACATATCGGAGAAAATGCGACAATAACAAAAAAACAAAAAAAAACAATTAAGCAATAGTTATGAGGTAGACATCCGTGACTTTTTTACAGATGCCATTTTTTAAATTGTGACATAATTTGTTTAAAAGTTTAAAATATGTGAGAGAATTTTTTTTTAAGGTTTTTTTTTTTTTTAAACGAAATATGAGACATCGATTAATGATTCTAAGCTAAAAACGACAGACATTTTGAATAATAAATATAATTAATTACCTTTGTTTTCTGGCTGGGTTGAAACACAAGCGGTTGCGCGACGTCTGTAAACGAGGGTTTTCAGGGTAAAACGGACAAATTAAAAATAGTTCGGGGGCTTAATCCACCATGAATCTGCAGCATATAGACATATTGTTGTATCAAACACAACAGTTGTTTTGGCTTAAAATACAGCAGTTTCTTTTAAAAAGGAGTGCAAGAGCAGAAACTGCTTTTTCAGTCTTGTCTGTGGATATATAAATATATATACAGTATATATATATATATATATATATATATTATTACATTTCAATAAAACATTCAAATTTAATTGAAATAATTTTATTATTTTAGTTTTTAATAAATTAATTTGCCTATTTAAATAATAATAATAATAATAATATATTGATTATTATTTTTTAATTAATGACATTAATTGTCCTTCGCTATAGTGTCTTTGCACATTGTCCATTAAACTTGGAATGTGTTTCATGATGATGTAATGCACCTCGTAAACGTACTGTGTTATCATTTATCAGTAAGCAAAGATAAATGCCATCATAAAAGAAGATCATTCTTTTATATGGAGTCTTGGTAAAAGAAAAAGAAATGTCAAAGTTGCTGATAATTGACCAAGTCAAATCTCAAAATTTCTCAATGTTTATTACATTAAAACAAATATTTCCACATCAGATTACCAGCAAATGTCGACAAAATGCATATAATCTATATAAAAATAAATTAAGTCATCAAATAAAAGTTAAGTATAACTTTTAAGTTAAATATAAGTGAAGAAGAAATGTCGACAGGGCGACTAACAACAGCAATCAATGCTAATTACTCTGTTGGGGAATACAGTGAAGCCCTGACTATTTGCGGTTCACAAATTCATTAATATTCTATTCTTCAAGCGCAATCTCAAATCTTGAAATCATTCGCTGCCACCCTTCAACTTCAAATGGATTGGACGTCTACTAGTGATAAACTCATTTGGAGAGTTTTGATGTCCTTTTTAAGAGCCGCATAATTGGACATACTATATATCATCATCAGTGGCAGCCCTATATCTGGTTGACCCTGTGCTTAAGAAGCTCCAGCTGCCTTGCCACCTCTTCCGGAAGGTCCTCATTCACCTGCGTGGCGAAATACTTCCCGACGTCTTCCACCTCTTTCTGCCAGAAGTCCCGGTCCAGAGCGAAGAGCTGTTCCAGGTCCACGGGCTCCCTCAGGCCCTCCAGGTTGAAGGACTCTAGACGCGGCAGGTAGCCTATAGCGGAGGGCATGGCTCCGGCCTGCCCGTTCAGCCGCCGGAACATCCAATCAAGTACGCGGATATTTTCGCCGAAACCGGGCCACAGGAACCCGGATGAGGGGCTCTTGCGAAACCAGTTGACGTGGAAGATCTTCGGCAACTTGGCACCGGAACGCTCTGCCATGCTCAGCCAGTGCGACAGGTACTGTCCAAAGTTGTAGCCGAAGAAGGGCCGCATGGCAAAGGGGTCGTGCATGATCTCCTTGCCTAGGATCGGGAATGTGCCGAAATCAGTTAAGACTACCATGAAGGCCTCAAGTCCTAACTTTCGAGTTTCCAAGCCTCTTACGATTCGTACCTTTGTGTTCTGCTGCAGCGGTGGCCTCCGAACGCATGGCTGCTCCTACAAAGACGCCATGCTGCCAGCTGAACGCCTCATAAACCAGCGGGACACCTGAACACCAGGAATAAAGATTTTTTTCATGGAGATCACAGACTCTAGCAGGGTCCTTTCACATCTATAGTTCGTTTTCTCTGGTCTGGATCAGTTTCTTTCCTGTCGCGGATCATATTCAAATTGCTTTTACAACAATAGAGTACATTCGGAACTGTCCCATGACCCAGGAGCAGATATAGAAGAGACTATGGACTACAAATTTTGAAGAATTCCCTTGTGGAACAAGAGGTGTTATCTGGAGACAAGGAATCAGGACTACCCAAACTTATGGTTATGGAGATCAAGGATTCTTTCAGAGTCCTTTCACATTTATTGTTTGTCTTCTCCGGTCTGATTCGACCTGTGTCTTGTAGCGGGTCGTATTCAAATTGCTTTTACAACCTTAGCGTATGTTCAAAACTGTACCGAGACCCAGGAACAGACCTAGGACACACAAGGGACTACTAATGTTGTCGTATAATCTTGATGGGACTAGAGGCGTTATCAGGGGAAAAGGAATGTGGGCTACCAAAGCCAAGATAGGTTGAAAACAACAGATAGGGAATGGCTGTATTACAGACTGCAAGGCGAGGCCAGCAACATGGGGCCTGAAGGATAAAACCTGATGGGAGTACGTAGGAGTTTGTTTGTCACCATTCCAAGACTCTGTTGAGACCTAGGACACACTAGAGGGACAAGTTCTCGGTGGAGAATTTATGGAAGCCTAGCTCCCTTCAGTGACTGATGCACTCCATGACCCAGATAAAAATATAAACAGAGCTAATTAGGGTAAAAACTAGCAAATCATGCTCAAGAAACCACAAATCTTGTCATAAACAGAGTCTTGCTTTGCTCACCTTCAGGTCGACGCCCCCCGAAGATGATGGCCTCAATAGGAACCCCTTCAGGGGATTCCCACAGAGGATCAATGATGGGACACTGATTTGCCGGAGTGCAGAAACGGGAGTTGGGGTGTGCGCAAGGTTCTCCTGAACACACCAGCAAGGTTGTCTTATATCAAGCGATCATCTTGCATTTCGGGTCATTTTTCAGCTTCACTTACCATCTTTCTGGCTCCAAGGTTGGTTTTTCCATGAAGTAATGGTGACATCCTCAGGCAGAATTTCGTCCATGCCCTCCCAGTGCACACCGCCGTCGCTGGTCTCTGCCACATTGGTAAAGAGGGTGTTCTCGGTGATGGTGGCCATGGCATTAGGGTTGGTCTTGGCGGATGTGCCAGGTGCGACTCCAAAGAAGCCGTTCTCTGGGTTGATGGCTCGCAGGTGACCTGTTGAGAAGGAATTAACAGTAGCAATAAGAAAACAAGACAACCGATAGGGGTTTGATCCTTCTGATGGTTCCTAACCTTCTTGGTCAAACTTCATCCAGGCGATGTCGTCTCCTACGCACTCCACCTTCCAGCCAGGAAGTGTAGGACACAGCATGGCCAGGTTGGTCTTCCCACAGGCGCTGGGAAATGCCGCCACCATGTATTTCTTCTGGCCTGTGGGGTTGGTGACGCCCAAGATCTGAGTGAGACACAAGTCAATAACAATTCTCTAGGCTGAGGTCTGGATGCTTCAATGTCCTACCAGCATGTGCTCTGCTAGCCAGCCTTCTTCCTTAGCGAGACGTGAAGCGATGCGCAAGGCAAAGCATTTCTTGCCGAGCAGGGAGTTACCGCCGTAACCACTACCGAAAGATATGATTTGCCGGTTTTCTGGGACGTGGGCAATCAGGGTCTGCTCAGGGTTACAAGGCCAGTTGTTCACCAGAGGTTCTGAGGACAAACAAAATTCAGTCTTAATTACTTCAAGGGACCCAAGGGAGCTGTCAAGTTATGTGAATCAAATAATGATCTTGAAATGGGGACTCATTGACTTGTACAGACCTGACTTCCTTATTTTTGTTCCTGTTGTTGAGGAGACTAACTAAAATTGCTACTTCTCTGTAATTAGTTGACGGCTTAAAATGTTTTTTTTTTTTTTTAATTTACGCATTGTGACATTAAGTTGCATGGATCACAATACAATAGCTTGAATGCGTTGCCCTGTTCTAAGGCTATCGTCATATTGCAGGTCAATTCTGATTTCTTTGCCCATATTGGTCACATATCTGATTTTTTTCATGAAGTGTGAGCAGTTCAATTCCGATGTTTTCATATCCAACCGGAGATCATTCTATATGGATAAAAATCAAACTGATATCAAAAATCTCTGCAGTATGAATGCATGAATATATACACTCACCGGCCACTTTATTAGGTACACCTGTCCAACTGCTCGTTAACACTTAATTTCTAATCAGCCAATCACATGGCGGCAACTCAGTGCATTTAGGAATGTAGACATGGTTTAAGACAATCTCCTGCAGTTCAAACCGAGCATCAGTATGAGGAAGAAAGGTGATTTGAGTGACTTTGAACATGGCATGGTTGTTGGTGCCAGAAGGGCTGGTCTGAGTATTTCAGAAACTGCTGATCTACTGGGATTTTCACGCACAACCATCTCTAGGGTTTACAGAGAATGGTCCGAAAAAGAAAAAATATCCAGTGAGCGGCGGTTCTGTGGGCGGAAATGTCTTGTTGATGCTAGAGGTCAGAGGAGAATGGCCAGACTGGTTCGAGCTGATAGAAAGGCAACAGTGACTCAAATAACCACCCGTTACACCCAAGGTAGGCAGAGGAGTATCTCTGAACGCAGAGTACGTCGAACTTTGAGGCAGATGGGCTACAGCAGCAGAAGACGACGCCAGGTGCCACTCCTTTCAGCTAAGAACAGGAAACTGAGGCTACAATTTGCACAAGCTCATCGAAATTGGACAGTAGAAGATAGGAAAAACGTTCCCTGGTCTGATGAGTTTCGATTTCTGCTGTGACATTTCGATGGTAGGGTCAGAATTTGGTGTAAACAACATGACAGCATGGATCCATCCTGCCTTGCATCAACGATTCAGGCTGGTGTTGGTGGTGCAATGGTGTGGGGAATATTTTCTTGGCACTCTTTGGACCCCTTGGTACCAATTGAGTATCGTTGGAACGCCACAGCCTACCTGAGTATTGTTGCTGACCATGTCCATCCCTTTACTACTACAACATACCCAACTTCTGATGGCTACTTTCAGCAGGATAATGCACCATGTCATAAAGCTGGAATAATCTCAGACTGGTTTCTTGAACATGACAATGAGTTCACTGTACTCAAATGGCCTCCACAGTCACCAGATCTCAATCCAAAAGCGCATCTTTGGGATGTGGTGGAACGGGAGATTCGCATCATGGATCTGCACCAACTGTGTGATGCCATCATGTCAATATGGACCAAACTCTCTGAGGAATGCTTCCAGCACCTTGTTGAATCTATACCACGAAGAATTGAGGCAGTTCTGAAGGCAAAAGGGGGGTCCAACCCATTACTAGCATGGTATACCTAATAAAGTGGCCGGTGAGTGTATATGGATCTGCATAAACACGACCCATACATCACAACTTGTCGCAGTGCCCATGTAATTGGCATCAGGGATGCATTCCTTCACTTTGTGACTCACAGGTTTTGCAATATGAATGGCTACACAAAAGAATTGGAAATAGCAAATGAACGTAGCCTTACTTGAGTTAAACTTGTTTGCCAAAGTAACTTTAGGCTTGGAATTTTACTCATTTGTACTTGACTCACTCTTGCTTCTGCCGACTAGTCACATTTTGTAACACCCGAGTCCTAAAATTTGTGTCGATTCCCAAAGTGAGAAGTCCACGTACTTTTAAGTGGCAGCGGGCAGCCGACAGAGTGCAGACAGCGTACGAAGTCACCGGTACCATGGGAGGCCAAAACTGCCTTCCCCATTCGGGTCATCACCCTCATGCTGACCACCACGTAGGCAGAGTCTGTCAGCTCCACACCGACTTTGGAGAGCGGCGATCCCACCGGTCCCATGCTGAATGGAATCACGTACATGGTGCGACCCTTCATGCACCCCGGGAAGCGCTGAGAGACTGCTTTGTCCAATTCCTCGGGTGACATCCAGCGGCCCAACTGGCTGACGCTGCCGTCCAGAGGGGTGGGTATTGTGTCGCGGCGGTCGCGGGTCACGATCACCGTCCGGCTCTCTACCCGGGCTACGTCCTGAGGGTCTGTCCTGGCCAGCCAACTGTGACCGAGGCGGGAGATCAGGTTGAATTGCAAAAGCATGAAAAGTAAAGAAAAAACATCCCGTATGGTCCACCTACCAGTTGTTGTACTTGGGCAATTTCTTAATCAAGCCCTGCTCCTCCAACTGGGCCAGGAGTGTCCGGTTCTCCTCCTCCGAGCCGTCACAGATGTGAAGGGCGTCCGGCTGACAGAGCGCGACATTGGCCTCCACAAAGTCCCTGATGGCTGGACTAAGGCTGTTCAGTTCGCCTTGTAGCACCCGAGGGCCGGCCTGCTTTGAAGACTGGAGCTGAGGAGGCATCTCGATCGGTTGGGTGTCTGAAAGACAAACAAGTAGATGGCGGTGTGTAAAACAGACACAAGTTGTGTTCAAGACACACTGTCTGAAACCCTGACTTGCCCTAGACCAAAATAAGACCGAGAACTAGACGAGACCAAGACTATAAACATTTTTGGATGTCCACACTTCTGACATGCCTACTTTGAACACATAACTAAAGAAAGGAACTTACTAGCATACCAATGAACAATTTCTAACAAATTACCACCCAAACATACCAACCAAAGAAATAGCCAACGAGCTAACGACCAAGACACTGGGCCTAATTATTTTAATCTGATCAATTACCATCTGGCTGCAACTTTACAAAAGGTCAATTGGAAGGGTGTTTTGCGCTAGACCCATAGGCGGAGTTTGACTTTTGGGGCGGGGGGGGGGGGGGGGCACAACATTTTGATGACCCCGAAACGCAGTGTCAGCAATAAAATTAATAAGTTGACAATGAGTGTTTTTTGTTTCCCATCATTCTTGAGGGGAATTCTAAATCAGGCTGCTTAGGCAATACTTTTCGCCAAGATCGTCATCCATTGAATATGATACGCCCGCCGGTGTTGTGCCAATGTAGTTACCCTAGTCAAAACTTGTATGGGCAGAGCCATATAGAGGTAGATTTGTGTCTTTATTATTCAATCCAAAAAAAGTTGCTTCAGTAAAAAAAAAGTTGCTTCAATCAAAATATACTGCATATTTTCAATAAAAACAGTCGCTTCAATTAAAAAAAATGTGTTTGAATGCAAAAATAAATTTGAAACTGAAAGCATTGAAAAATTTGCATTTGAACACTTAATTTTTCATTGAAAAAGTTTGATTGAAGCAGTCCTTGTGTGTTTGGGCCATTTTATGGGTAGGACATTTGTTTTTTCTAAATCATTCAATCCCCAAAAAAGTTGCTGCAATAAAAAAAAAATATTTTCAATCAAGAAAAAAATCTTTTGAATAATATATATATATATATATATATATTTTAATTGTATGCAAAGCAAATGACCACCTAAGGTGCTAGTCACATGATCTGTTCGAAAAAAAAATTTTTTGACCCATTATAAAAAAATATTTTTTGTTAATTTAATTCATTTTTGTTGCAGTTTTATTGCTTTACAACTTTTATATATATATATATATATATATATATATATATATATATATATATATATATATATATATATTTAAATAGAAAAGTAAATTTCCTGCAATAATACTTTTCCGTCACCAGGGGGGCCCTGGCCCCCCATTAAAATCCGGTTTTGGGTAGACCACTGTTTCTGAGATCAAGACTCGGACAAGACCAGGACTCACCGAGACCAATACAAGAGATTGAGTGGGAGTTGAGACTGGGAGAAGGCCGAGACTAAACCAAGACCGAGACGAGCTAAGACCAAGATTGTAGAAATGTGTTTCCATTTATTCACCTGTATATATTATTCACCACGCATATTTGTTCAATGCTATTCTATTATTGTCTTCAATGTTATGCACAGAAGTGGTTGTCCGCATTTTGTAAACAAAATGTACTTTCCTCTAGCTATCTCACTAACGATAAGGGAGGAATTTATTGTTTACTCTTTGTAGGCAGCTAGTAACTTTCCTAACGTGTTCAGCACAGGCTCGTCTTAGGGGGTGGATGTTAACTTGCTTTTTTGTATAGAACAACATACTGTAACACTGGCCCGGGCTTTGGTCGGGGTGGTCCCCTGGAGGCATTTTCTTTCGCTCTACTTTAAACGGGGGTGGGAGGCCTGGGCAGGTTTGCAAATGGGACTTTCTAAAAGGATTCTTTTCTGTCTTCTTATGCTCATTTCAGTTGATAATTTATTCTACGTTTTGTTTATTATCCTGATTATTGTTTTCTTTGTTGTTCTGGGGTTGTGTGTCTTCATCGTCTTTCCATTAAAGAGACTTAAAAAAACATTAAAAAGAACTTGACTCCGACGATCTTTGCCTTGACTATTTTTTTCAAGACCAACACTTTTGGGCAAGGGTGTCCAAACTATTCTACATAGGGCCGCAATGGGGGCTGGATTTCATTCCAACAAAACTAGACTAAACCTTTTCACCAATCTGGTGTCTTACAAGTGTAATTAGTTGTTTGCAGTCAGGTGCTGCTTGTTTTAGCAGAAACTTCATTGGATAAATTGTCTGTGCTCGATTAGTAGGAACAAAAAGCAGGACCCACGGCAGCCTTTGAGGACCAGTTTGGACACCCGTGCTTTTGGGAGTTGAGACCGAGGCGAGCTAAGACCAAAACAAGCTCTGAGACTGTTTGGAGTTGAAACTAAAACAACACTGAGACCAAGACTTTTGAGGGTTGCACTTGAGAACCAATACTGAGACAAGCTGAGACAAAAAAAAAACAGTTTTGTGATTTAAGACCAAGACATGACTTAAGATTTGAGACCCAGACAAGTTTCAACAGAGACTTTTGCGAATTGAGACAAGACAAAGACCAAGACTTTTGAGGATTAAGACTGTGATACGATCAAGACTGAGACAAACTGAGACCAATACTTTTGTGATTTGAAAACAAGACAAGACCAGGACTGAGATTTAACAATTTAAACCTTTCCTGCACAAACTTAGAGTCTTGTTTTGTTGTTATTACACTCAAAATCAAACAGAGGTTCCAAACTTGCGGCCGAGGAGCCAATTGCGGCCCACAGGACAATATTTTGCGGCCCCCATTTGACATCCAATTCTGGGATTGGTGTTGTGACAACACGTATTTTGCGATGGCCCAGAAAATTAAAATAAATAAAATGCGCACCTGAATATAAGCCGCCACCCACCAAATTTGGCACGGAAATGGCATTTGTTCATAGATGAGCTGCACTGGACTATAAGCCACAGCTGTCCTCTCTGTATTATGGGATATTTACAACAAAAGATATTAACCGGTAACACGATTTGACTGCAGCATCATATGACTGTCATAAGACCAAATGAAGCACCATGAAGCCTTGAACCAATTGGCTGCAAAGCTTTATTGTTTCAAGAAGCATCATTCGACCATCACTGCTCGCTTGGGGGAGACAGTCAACCTCTGCTGCCACCTGCTGTCAACACTGTTGTTGTCCAACATGCCTCCTAGCATACATCGCAGCGCTAATGATGTAAATATCAATTAAAATTCATGTTCAGTAGTATTTCTTCAGTTACTGTTCCGGTTGTTTAATTAATTGCTAGTTATTGTATTTGGTAACACTTTATTTGACAGTGGTGCCACAAGACTGTTATTAGACAATCATAATTATGACATGACACTGTCATGAGCATTAATGAATGCTTATAACAGACGTCATTTAGTGTTATCCGGCAAATCATCACACTTTTGAATGGATGTAAAAGATCCAAGCTGGACATAACTGGAGTTGTTGACATAATTTGCCGGATGACACCTGATGACATAAGCATTCAGTAATGCCCGTGATAGTCTCATGTCATAATTCTGACGGTCTTATGACAGTTTATGACACCGCTGTCAAATGAAGTTTTACCTATCAACCCAAATAAATCAACAAATAAGCCGCACTGGACTATAGTCCAAAAATTATGGTAAATTTAATAACCCCCCCCCCCCCCCCCCCCCAAAATACAAAATATTTTAAAAATGTTTTTAAAAATATATATGTATATATATTGTTTTGGTTCATAAATTTCTATTGACATCACATCGCTGTGAACAATGGCTTCCAGCCCCTTCCACTTGACATAGATTGGATGTCCATTGCCATCAATACGTGTCTTCAATATCCGTTTCCCTCTTTAACTAACTACCACAACACATATTCTGAACATGGTTGACAGTGAATGAGTTAAGCTAATGACAACAGTGACCACTCTCCTTCAAAGGGTTAAAAATTTAAAGATGTATGATTTGTTAACATGGTTAAGGTTGCAATCGTTTACAGGGTAGTGGAATGTAACGCAAAATTCAAAGGTTTTTCTTTTTTTAGTTATGAGAGTTACAAAACAAGTCCCTAGTAATTCATAATCCATATACTGATAAAGTACAGTGATGGATCTGACCTGCGTCGGTACAAGTTTTCCGGTGTTTCCGGTGATGTCATCCGCCGAGTGTGGTGCTCTTCAAGGTGCGCTCTATTTATCCTGTAGGATGACCCCCACCCCTCTCAGAAGGTTCCGGGCCACAGGGGGCCTCATGCATGTTTATAAGGTGAATGATTCATTTCGAATGTGCTGCGTTCATTCTTGATGACTGAAGTGGTTTGATGAAAGCTTTACAGTCTATTGATTATTGATCATCTTATCTGTGTCCCCAGATAAAAACGTCCCATATGAAGCAGCGCTTGCCTTTGAACTTTGACCCACTTTGACGTAAGTTGGCGGCTTGACTGTGTCATTGGGTGACCCCAGGGTCGAGGGGGCTTGCCTTCCATGTACTGCATATATGTTTGTATATCATGTAAGTAGAATAAAGATGATATATAATGAGCATGCCTATTTGTTTTACTTAGCTTTCAGTTACTTATTACATTTCAATTATCTACTTAATTTCATTACTAATTAATTACTTACTAAGCTCCAGCACCCCCGCGACCCGCATCAGGATAAGGGAACAGATTAACTAATAAACTTATGTTTTTTGTTTGTTTGTTTGTTTTTTTATTTTGTATGGAATTTTGCACTAATGGCTGCCATTGACGGTGATGAACGTTCAATCCTTTAAAATA
The DNA here is from genome assembly GCF_030265065.1 of Corythoichthys intestinalis. NCBI lineage: Eukaryota > Metazoa > Chordata > Actinopteri > Syngnathiformes > Syngnathidae > Corythoichthys > Corythoichthys intestinalis. The sequence goes on along the minus strand of NC_080403.1, from coordinate 44,168,273 downwards.
AATAAATAAAATAATCATAAATTTCAGGAAAAGAAATAAGATCAAATAAAAATACATAACTAAATGATATAAATATATATATGATTCAAAAAGTCAAATATATACTGCATATAAAAAACTAATAAAAAAATACAAATAAATGTAATAATAATAATAATCTCTTGCACATTCTCTTTTTTGACAAAAAATATTTAAAACAAAATTTAAGTAAAAAATAATGAAATGAATTTTAAAAAAATCTATGTTCTATAGGAATAAATAAGATCAATTAAAAATAAATTTAAAAAATAACTAAGACATCCAATATATATACAGTGGGGAGAACAAGTATTTGATACACTGCCAATAATATATATATATAAATATATATATATATATATATATATATATATATATATATATATAATTACAAATAATTATAATAATAATCTCTCTTCAAAAAAAAAACTTAACATTAATAATAAATGCATTTTTTAGGAGAAAAATAAAAATCTATTTGATTGAGAAAAATGAACAAGACGTTCAATTTATTATTAATATATTATCAAGATATTTGAATTAAATTTTGCTGATTCGAGTATTCGTTTAATTAAAGTGTCGTTGTAATGGTTTATTTTGAAAGTGCTTGCATTTGGTTTTATTGATTTGGGTGGATACACTGCCTTCTATTCGGTCTCAATTCACATGGCTGAATCCAGGTGCTCCCTGTTAAGACCATCATAAGCAAAATTTTGTTTGAGGATTTTTTTTTTTAATGCATTCGTATTTAGTTTATGTCTATATTTAGCCTATTTTAGTGGGAATATGTGTCTGAACCATTTGTTAAGAGCATTGTAAAAAAGTTTAGGCATTTTATAGCATTTGAACTAGCGTACTTTTGCGATGTAAGTTAGCCAATTGTTCTTTTGTTGTACATAGATACTCATTTATTTATTTATTTGTTTGTTTGTTTATTTATTTATTTATTTATTTATCATACCGTTTGAGGGTCAGCTCAGTTAATTTAAGTTTTCATGTTCCTTATCCGATTACTCGATTATTCGAACTAATGGTTTATCGATTAATCGACTACTAAAATAATCGATAGCTGCAGCCCTAATAAAAATACTTATGTGCTATTAGCAGTCTGTCTTTGCCACCCGACCTTCATTTTCTCTCCCTCTTTTTTCATTCTTTTTTTTTTTTTTAAATTTTTTTTTACAATTAGCCAGGAAGGAACACGATCACGACCAGCGCATGCAGCACCCGTTACGTAAACACCTCCGCGCTGCGTTTATGGACTCCACGCTCAAGTGCGTTCAGTTGTAAAAACACTAAACAGCTTTGGAACCTCGTCGCCATTCACGCACTCATTGAAAAACTCGCCTGCACAAACATCCAATGCTTACATCAGCAAACAAAACACCTGAACAACAGCAATTTCCATCTGTAGTTATTTTCACTTGTAATTTTGCACTCACTTCGCATGTTGCCACATTGAGCCTCACTCATTTCATGGACCTCAAACAGTGTCGCAAGGAAAACGTGCGTCAACATATAACTCGCACGCACGCGAAAAAGGCAGCTGACGTCACGGTGCAGATCAAGGTGCACATACAGTAGCTTCACACAAACATGTTATTCTTTACGTTAATGTTCTATGTGTTTCTTCATTTGTTAATGAATGAATCCATCCGAGGTTCAAAAGTTACGTCATCCCTGTCAAAGCGAATGAGGGTTTTTTTATTTATGTGATATTAAATCACAACACTTTTCAGAAAACTTTTTCACTCTTAATAGGTCTTTTTTTTTTTTTTTTTTTTTTTTTACCATTAAAACAAAATGAGTCATACTCCAATTCAAAGCAATTGACGGGATTGTGTGATTTTTTTTTTTTTAATTGTAGTCAAAATAAATCAATTAAAATCAGCATTGTATGAAGAAATTTTTCAAACTTGTATGAATAAAATAAAAAATGTCGAAATAAATTAATTAAAAATAATGAAATAAATTAGAAAAAAATATATATATTATTTAAATCTGTAACTCAGGGTAGGCCCTGGGCAAGCTAGGCGGTTACCTAGGGCGTCATCTAGTGGCGGGGGCACCAAGTTGCTTTAGGGGATAAAAATACCCTGGAAAAAATTACATGTATATATACAGTGGTACCTCTACACACAAAGTTAATTCGTTCCAGGCAGTCATGTGGGTTGTTTCCTGTGACGTCACATCCGGTGAGTGTATCGTTTGTTTGTTAGCGCTGCTACTAGTCGCTAATCTCCTAGTGCTCCTCAATTTGTTTTATCCAACGGACACATCGGAGAATCGATCCTAGGCTAGTTCGGCTCTCCTAGTGCTCCTTATTTTGTTTTATCCCACGATCGGACAGATCGTGGATTAAAACTACTCTCCTCTCCTCTTTAGCTCTATCTTGCTAGCCTAGCTTATCCGAGCTATGGCTAGCCCTCTGCCTTCGTCCTCCCGTCTTTTCTGCTCAGTGTGCTGTATGTATAGCGAGCACCCTGGCTCCTTCGTCGAGGACAGTAGTAGCTGTAGGAAGTGTAGCTTAGTCTCAGGGTTGGAGACCAGGGTTTCTGAGCTAGAAGCACGGCTCTGCACTCTAGAGACGAAAGCTAGTCCTAGCTATAGCCAGGTAGTGGCAGGTCGTGCTTGCAGTAGTAGGATTGCTAGCGCAGTTAGCCCCCCAGCGAGCCCCGTGCAGCCGGGGGAAATTAAGGAGGGATTTGTGACTGTACGGGGGAAGCGCAGTGGTAAACGCACAACCTTAGTGCACCAGCAGCTTCACGTCAGCAATAGGTTTGCCCCCCTCAGCGACACACCGGCTGAACCAGACACTCTCGTAATTGGAAGCTCCATAGTTAGAGACGTGAAGCACCCGGCGGTGTCTGTCAGGTGTTACCCAGGGGCCAGAGTCGGTGACATCGAAGGAAACCTCAGACTCTTAAAGCAGAGTAGGAAGAGGTTCCGCCGTATCGTGATTCACGCAGGCGGTAACGACGCCCGGCGGAGACAGTCTGAGGTGCTTAAATTAAACGTAGCCTCGGTGTGTGAACTTGCTAAGTCGATGGCGGACACCGTAGTTTTCTCTGGTCCTCTGCCTAATTTGGTCAATGATGAGATGTACTCTAGATTCTCATCATTTAACCGCTGGTTGTCTAGATGGTGCCCAGAAAACGATATAGTCTTTGTTGATAACTGGCACGCGTTTTGGGGCAAGCCCGGGCTCATGCGCCGAGACGGCATTCATCCGACTTGGGACGGTGCTGCTCTCTTAACTCGAAATTTGGCCGCCAAACTAAGTCTCCCAAAGTGACACTTGAGAGTGGGGGCCCGGGCGCAGTGTTGTAGTGTAAAACATAACACTGTTAGTAGTGACCACTCGCCTCTTTCCGAGCTGTCACAAATCCAAAATTCAGGACAGAAGATAGAGACTGTGTCCGTGCCTCGTATAGTGAACAGGGGAAAACCGAGTACTATAGGAACGAGACCAAAGAATTTAATACATATAGCCCCTGATAGCAGTGAAAATAAATTAGCTCTTAATAAATATATAAGATGCGGATTATTAAACATCAGGTCAATCTCGCCCAAATCTCTGTTAGTTAATGATTTAATTGGGGATTACAATATTCATATTTTGGCCCTGACTGAAACTTGGCTTCAGCAGGATGACTTTGTTAGACTTAATGAATCCACACCCCCAAGTCACGTGAATTTTCACACAGCTAGAAGCACGGGCCGTGGAGGGGGGGTGGCAGTAATATCACACTCTTGTTTAGGTATGAGCCCAAAAAGTAAAGCTAATTACATTTATAACTCCTTTGAAAGTCTAGCACTATCAATTATAGACGCTAACTGGAAGAACCAAAAACCAGTTCTGTTCATAGTGGTTTACCGTCCCCCTGGTCCCTACTCACAGTTTTTGTTAGATTTCTCTGACTTTTTATCTAGTATTTTGCTAAGCTGGGATAGAATTATAATTGTAGGGGATTTTAATATACATGTTGACGATGAAGGTGACTCCCTTGGTAAGGCCTTTAATGACCTACTAGATGGGACTGGCTTCATTCAAAATGTAAATAAACCAACTCATAGTCACAAGCACACCCTGGACTTGATTTTAACCTACGGTACTGAGATTAGTGATCTTAGTGTCCATCCCCACAACCCTGTACTGTCTGATCATTTTCTAATTACCTTTCGGTTTGTGCTTCAAGATAATCCACCACCAGTGATTAGAACTCAGATGAAAAGGACATTAGGTGATCACTCTGTTTCAGAGTATAAACAGATAATTCAGCCTATATTTGCCTCCATGTCATCTAATTATGAAGGAGTGATGTCCGGCCTTGCTGTTAATGACGAGTTTGTTGATCGTGTTCTGTTTACGTTTCGTACCACCCTAGATGTCGTCGCTCCCTCCAAATTAAAGTTTGTCAAGCCGAGACGAGCATCTCCCTGGTATAATGCTGAAACACGCTCTCTTAAACAATCGACACGTAAATTAGAAAGACTTTGGCGCCGTTCCAACACAGAGCACACCCTCTCTGCTTGGAAACACAGCTTAGTGACATATAAGCAGGCCTTGCGCACGGCTAAAACCAGATATTACTCATCCTTAATAGAGGAAAACAAAAATAATCCTAGGTTTCTGTTCAGCACTGTAGCAAGGCTGACAAACAGTCACACCTCAATAGAACCTTATATCCCAACCACCCTTAGCTGTGATGACTTCCTAAAATTTTTTAACAATAAAATCGCAACTATTAGAAATAAAATAAATGAATCACTTCCAATTATTAGGTCTGATAAAGTGCAGACAAAGAATTCGGAATCTCCTATAAACCCCTCTAAAATATTAAATAACTTTACCACTGTAGACCAAATTGATGTAACTTCAATTATAATGTCCTCCAAACCATCAACGTGCCTCCTTGACCCAATCCCAACCAAACTTTTTAAAGAGACCCTGCCTCTAACTATTGACACTATCTTAAATATAATAAATACCTCATTAGTTACTGGCTACGTGCCGCAGTCCTTTAAATATGCAGTTATTAAACCGCTCTTGAAAAAACCTACTCTTGATCCTGATATTCTGGCCAATTATAGACCTATTTCTAACTTACCATTTCTCTCCAAAGTCCTTGAAAGAGTGGTAATTAAACAGCTCTGTCAGCACCTACAGGACAATAGTTTATTTGAACAGTTCCAGTCTGGCTTTCGAGCTCATCATAGCACTGAAACCGCATTAGTTAAAGTAACTAATGACTTGTTACTTGCCGCTGACGTTGGATTAGTCTCGATCCTGGTTCTGCTGGACCTGAGCGCAGCCTTTGACACAATCGACCATAATATCTTATTGCAGAGATTAGAATGTGACATAGGCATTAGAGGAGCAGCCCTCTGCTGGTTTAAATCATATTTATCTAATAGGTACCAGTTTGTCAATGTAAACCAGCAATCATCATCGTACTCTAGAGTTAGTTATGGTGTGCCGCAAGGATCTGTCCTCGGGCCCATCTTGTTTACGCTGTATATGCTTCCTCTAGGTAACATCATCAGAAAACATAGCATTAACTTTCATTGTTACGCTGACGACACACAACTGTATTTATCAATTAAACCTGAGCAGGTCAGGCAAGTAGAAAAACTAAGCGCCTGCGTCCGAGATATAAATACCTGGATGAGCACTAACTATCTTCTACTTAACCCTGAAAAGACAGAAGTCCTTATAATAGGCTCGAAAAGTGTTAGAGACTCTTTATCTGCCCAGATAGTCACTCTGGACAATGTAAGTGTAGCCTCCAGCGCCACAGTTAAAAACCTAGGAATTTTATTTGACCCTGACTTATCGTTTAAAGCACACATTAAACAAACCTGTAGAACGGCTTTCTTTCACCTGCGCAACATCGCCAAAATTAGAAATATTTTATCTAAAAGCGATGCAGAAAAATTAATTCACGCGTTCGTTACATCGAGATTGGATTACTGTAACTCCCTACTTGCAGCTTGTCCTAAAAGCTCTCTAAAAGGTCTTCAGCTAGTCCAAAACGCAGCAGCAAGACTTTTAACAGGAACCAATAGAAGAGAGCACATCACCCCTGTGCTCCAGGCACTTCACTGGCTTCCAGTCGAGTTTAGAATTAAATTTAAAATACTCCTTCTTACATTTAAGACCATTAATGGGTTGGGGCCATCTTATCTCACCGATGCTCTGGTTCCATACCGCCCCAACAGAACACTCCGATCTCAGAATGCAGGTCTACTGGTAGTTCCCAGGGTTCATAAAAGTACTGTCGGAGCTAGAGCCTTTAGCCACCAAGCCCCTGTTTTATGGAATCAGCTTCCAGCTAGTATTAAAGAAGCCGAGACAGTTTGCACATTTAAGATTAGATTAAAAACGTTCCTATTCGACAAAGCTTATAGTTAGGCTAGTTGAAGTCGGAATAGACTCACAGTTTAAGTTGCACTAGAAGCTATAATGCTGGGGGGCAGTACAGCCGCTGAGTTCTATCTCCTTTTCTTACTCTACCTACCACTTGTCTTACTTTATTTCTATTTTCCAATGTTAATATCTAGTTGTCTAGTCTCTTCATCACTAGTCACCCGGTGTCCCCTTTCCCCCCTCCCCTCTGGGGAGGGGCTATTTTTCAGCTGCAGCCTCCTGACTGTCCGGACCCCTGGCTGGATAGACGTCCTCGCTGCTACCCCCGTCTCATCTGACTAGAGGGACCTCTTCTTGCTCCTTTACTCCACTGTATTTTTACGGACTATAATTTCGCTTGCTAATTTCCATTAGCCGTTCTGGGGTTCCTGTCTATCCGTCCTGGGAGTGGATCTCTCCTGACTGTGGTACTCCCCAAGGTTTCTCATTTTTCTCCCAATTGACTCTGGAGTTTTTGGAGTTTTTCCTTGCCGGCATGGAGGGTCTTAAGGATAGGGGATACCCAGGACTTGAACTGTATCTATTCATCTTTGTTGCTTCATTTCTAATTGTGTATCATATTGCCTCTGTAAAGTCCTTTGAGACCTCTGTTGTGATTGAGGGCTATACAAATAAAATTGAATTGAATTGAATTGAATTGTTAGTAACGGCGTTAGAATATAATGGCGTTACTAACGGCGTTATTTTTTTCAGTAATTAGTAATCTAATTAATTACTTTTCTCATCTTGGCAACGCCGTTACCGTTACTGAGGCAGGAAAGTCGTGCGTTACTATGCGTTACTAAGTTGGTTGAATAAAAAAAGTCTGAGAGAAACGGACTCACGGAGACGAGAGAGCAGAGCAGGAGTGGGGAAGACGCCGTTGCAACCGCGATGCTAGGTGGCTCCAATAATACCTGACTGTAGCCATAGCCGACAAACTACGTCCACGTGACACGGTAGATATCATATTATGAAACTAGATGCAAATGATAGACACAGCTGCATTGGCAACATGTTTCAATGACAAATGCGTTAGTAAACAGCCGCCATCTTAAAGCAGTAGGCCTCTCAGGAAGGCTCTGATGTAGAGATCCTTCCTAGCGAACCTAAGTAACTTTTTTTTTTATTTTTTTTTAATCTAAAATGCTCCTAAATCGGCAAAATCTTAACTTAAATCTATCTTTAAATGATGAAACTGTTTTAAAACGTACACATGTTTAAACTAGACAGAAGGGAGTTAATGCAATAATGGGAGCAATTTTAACAACTTTAACGGTTGATTCACAACTTTAAATGACTTCCACACATAGCAAAGGTTACTATCTAGTTATCGCAATACCCTTGTGTCTAGTTAAGTGGAGGGTAAAGAATTGGGCTAGGGCCAATTGTCCCCCAAACCCTTTAAACTTCACATTGCGTGACCTGTTTTTTTTTTGTTTGTTTGTTTTTTTTTTTTTTTTTGAGAAAAAAAAAAGAAAAGAAAATTATCACTAGTTACTTTGCCAAGTAACTAATTACTCTTACATTCAGGTAACTGAGTTAGTAACACAATTACTTTTTGGGAGAAGTAATTTGTAACTGTAATTAATTACTTTTTTAAAATAAAATTAACAACACTGGTTCCAGGACCTTGTTCATAAGTCGAAATGGTCGTATGTCGAGCAGGATTTTCCCTTTATAATTCCATTAATTCATTCCACAGCCCGAAAACCTACACTAAATTCTTGATAAATACAGCTGGTATGATTGCAAATAGCAGTTATACAGAGCAAAACAAATAAATTATAAATAAAAATCATAATAATGATAATAATACCAGTAATATTGTAACGAATAGGGTTCTAATGTGGCGGATGTGTTTTGCGTGGTGTACCTAAACGCACCTCGTGTCTGACATGCAGAGAGAGAGAGAGAGAGAGAGAGAGAGAGAGGTGAATTACAGTTTTTACTTTCACTTTTCATGTTCTGTAGCGTCAGCTGCTGCAGACAGTTGGCATGTTGTGTTGCACAAGTTCTGAAATAAATGATTAAAAACCTGACGAAGATGGCGATTTCATTGGCGATGTTACCAAAATAATAATTGTCACTTTAACTTATAAAGACTTGCGAATGGAGGTCGGAGGAGAACCGTCGAGATCGTTGAAATTCTACGGCAGTATTGCTGAGCCAGTTCACGGACATGCACACCACTTACATTTTTCTGTCATTTCCATCTTCATTTCAATGGTAAGCGTCACCTTTTTCCTTTTTTTACCACCTGCACTAACATTCTTGGAACCCATTTTGATTTCTCTCACAAGAAAATCGGGCTTGCGCCCGTCTTTCAGGAAAACAAAGAACTGCGACGCTGTCATATATCGTTGTATTTGGAGCATGTCGTCGGATGTACAAACAAGTGGTGACTCAAATTTTACGTCGGATGTCGAAAAGATCGTGTGTCGAAGCGATTGTATGTCGAGGTAACACTGTAAATATATATAAAATACTTGCCTTTTCCAACCTGGATTGTATTAGGCACTAGCTATTTTGTGGCACAATGAGGTAGGGAGTAATAGTCCACACTTGCAGTAGGTAAGCAGATCTACAGTAGTACCGCTACTTATGAAATTAATTGGTTGTGGAAATAGTTTCTTAATTTGAAAATTCTGTAAGTAGAGAAGAATTTTCCATGTTCCAAGCCCCCCAAAATTTCAGACATAAATCTTTTATAATGCATAAAAATGCATCTAAACATGTAACAAATACCAGTTCCAATTAGATTATTGTACAATAAACATGAAATCTGAGTTGTGCATAATGTAAAAAAACAAAAATACAATAAAGAATAAAACTTAATAGACTCATGTTAGCTGTCGGAACACGGGGGGCCGAATGAAGAGGATGCTGGTATACACACATACACATACAATAGGGGTCCCTCTTAGCCAATTTGATGCCAGGAATGCTAGGCGATTGCCTGAGGCAAAGCATCTAAAAGTATGTTACGTTCAGTAAAATCTGGGAGCTGCACCAGTCATACTGTATTTTTGCCTTTCTTATCCTGAAATGTTTTCTTTACAAGAGGCAATATTTTCCCATTGAGGCGTGTCTTAACCTGAGAATTTTGTATGTAGAGACAATCTTAAGTAGAGGTACCACTGTACTTCACAAAACAGGACAACTAATGGCAAGTTAGTTAATCAAAGGTTATTCAAACTCAGTTTCAAAAAGAAACCAAAATGATCACATACCCACAAACTAAATAGCGTAACTAGGAATTAATGAAACAACTGGAACACTAACTAAATAAATAATTAGCATCTAACATGAAGCTTAAATGTAAGTTAACTGTAGTGTTGCAATGCATGCTGAGAGGCAAGATGCATGTTGTACGGCAACAGTGTTGACAGCAGATGGCAGCTGAGGTTGTCTGTCTTCCAAGGGATCTGCGAGATTATGTTGAGCAGTGATGGCCAAATCAAGCTTCTTGAAGTAATGAAGCTTTGTAGTCAATTGATTCGAAGCTCTATGGTGGTTCATTTGCTGTATGGCAGTGGTCATTAAGCCCGAGAAGCTAAGAGCTTAAGAAAATGTTATGAATATGCTTGCGTTAATGTATGAACAAAATGCAATAAGTGCTATGAGGAGGTTTTGCTCTTCAATTATATTTGGAAACAATAGCTTCTACAGTGTTTTGGCAAAATATAAAATATTTAAAAATATATATTGTTACTTTTTTTTGGGGGGGGGGGGGGGGCGGTTGGTGTGGGGCTCCTAGCTGCAGTCGCCAAGGGCACCTATAATCACCCAGGGCCGGGCCTGCTATAATACTCAATTTAAAAAAAATAAAATAAAAACTAGAGATGGTCCGATCACATCATTTTCAAAGTATCGGAATCGGCAAAAAAATATCGGCCATGCCTTTTTTTAATATATATATATATTAGGGCTGTCAAAATTATCGCGTTAACTGGCGCTAATTAATTTTTTAAATTAATCACGTTAAAATATTTGACGCAATTAACCCACTTGCCCAGCTCAGACATATTTAAATGTCACTAGAGTGAAAAGCCCACCTGTTAATTGTGTTTTGCGGAGTTTTGCTGCCCTCTGCTGGCGTTTGGGTGCGACTGATTTTATAGTGTAAGTAATTATTGCCATCAACAATGGCGGGCTACTAGTTTATTTTTTGATTGAAAATTTAACAAATTTTATTAAAACGAAAACATTAAGAGGGGTTTTAATATAAAATTTCTATAACTGATTTAGAACTGATTTATTGTTATAATAAACAAATACAGTCCTTATGTACCGCATGTTGAAAATATATATCCATCTTGCGTCTTATCTTTCCATTCCAACAATAATTTAGAGAAAAATATGGCATATTATATAGATGGTTTGAATTGCGATTAATTACGATTAATTAATTTTTAAGCTGTAATTAACTCGATTAAAAATGTTAATCGTTTGACAGCCCTAATATATATTTTAATTAAATCGTTTTCTAATTGTATTTAACGTTACAGACATAATATGTTACACTCATCCAGAGTATTTAGTTTAGGCTTAAGGTAGGGTTATCAAATTTATCCCAATAACGGCAGTAATAAGTTTTTTTAAATGTATCACGTTAAAAAATTTAATGTAATTAATGCATGCATTGCACGACCCACTCACGCATTGTCGCGCTCAATCTGTAATGGCGCCATTTTACCTATATAGATAGATAAAAGGCAGCATAAAATAAGTAGAGCGAATTTTGGCAGCCTTTGGAGACTTATTTTAATTAGCTAAAGCCTTACAATCCCTCTCCCTACCATTACAAATATCATGGGAAGCAATGTGGGGAAGCAAGATCGCATTTGATCTTTTTCTTAACACCTTATTTTATTTCCCAACGCAGAGAAGATATATCAATTGGTAGCACTACGCACAGTCATGGTTCCACTTCCCATCATGCATTTGGACATGGCTACAGTATTATTTACTGAAAGCTCAACAAATCCACTAGATGGCAATATTTAGTCACAATATACAAAGTCACAAGTCTTTCTATCCGTGGATCCCTCTCACAGTATGAATGTTAATAATGTAAATGCCATCTTGAGGATTTTTTTGTCATAATAAACAAATACAGTACTTATGTACTGTATGTTGAATGTATATATTCGTCCGAGTTTTATTCATTTTTTTTAAAATGAATTGCCAAAATGTATATGATCGGGAAAAATTACCAGGAATGATTGGAATTGAATCGGGAGCAAAAAAAAAGCAATCGGATCGGGAAATATCGGGATCGGCAGATACTCAAACTAAAATGATCGGGATCGGATCTGGAGCAAAAAAGCATGATCGGAACAACCCTAATAAAAACTAAAAAAGAAAATATAAAGAAATAATCTTTTTTTGTCTTTGAAATGAAACATAAGACATTTTTGGAGTAAATATAATAAATGAAAACAGATTTTTTAATTTATTTTTAAAATGTTCCACAAATTTATTTTTCAAATATTATTTAAAATTCTTTTCCAATTGATACCATCGCTTCAACGTCCTGTCCATTTGATAAGAGCTCTCCCTTGAGGTCATCACGTGTAATGACATGCATTTCTTATCTTGATTGACAGCTCAGAATGGACTCTTTGTCTCCGACTATCACCATGGCGACAGAACTGTGAGTGTCACTTACACATAAGTGTAACACAAGCTGACCTTTGCATTTCCACACCACACAAGATGGTTGAGGAGGCTCACCGCAACCCTGTCAACTTTGTACATCAGGATGAAATATGGTAAGAAAAATGGTTTTGGTTATGACTATATTACAGTAATATTATTGTGTGTTTTTGTGTCTTGTGTGCAGGAAAGCACATGTCATTGCAGAAAAGGACTTGGCAGATGTTTGGCCAAACAAGTGGGGATTTCTTCAACAGCTTTACAAGGAGGTACATCCAATTTAGACAGTTATTCAGTGTATGCATGTATATTTATGTTTATGAACGTGTATTTATTTCAGTATGAGGTCGACAGCAAGAATTTGAAGGACATGACTGCAGCAGAACTTACGAAAAAAGCTCAGTGTCCTTCAGAAAAGGTAAGAACATAGCTATTAATTTATTTGATTCAAAATAACTGTGTTATGTGGTCAGGTTGGTCCTTCCCCTCCTGTGCCACAGACAAGTCAGGCTGTAATTGGTTGGCGTTCTGCTCATGCTCACCTGAGTCTGGAAAGGTCCGGCATGGTGCAACACGGACGTCGGAGCTTTCTAAAGGAGCTCGGTTGGCCTAGTCAGACCTGAACCAAAGTCGACTCATCGGTTAATATGTAAATTATTTGTTATTTTTTCTTCTGTAAGCTCTGGGTTTCATAATAATCTTGAAATTTTCATTGGATCTAAAAACTATGCGCTGAAAAAAGTTGGACTATCGATATTGGGAACGATGGAGTTTATCATTATTTTCTAAAAAGCGGATGTTTCTAAATATCACATTCTGATTACAAAGATAATCTTCTGCTTTCATGGAGAATGACAGATATCACGATGACTGTTTTATTTTTTTTCAGGAAAAAAGTCAATATTTTCTGTATTAAATAGAAAGGAATTACATTGCCTTTTTTTTCAAGTTCAAAACAGGCTTAGTTTTTCCTTTTTGTTTGATTAAAAAAAAATGAATACAATTAAAAATTAATTTTAAAATGTGTATATTTACTTAATATGTGTGTATATATATGAACAGTTTACTGATTTTTCCTTTTTTGTAGCATACTTTTATATACTAAGTATATATATTGATAAAATAATTAAAGATACATATAAAAGAGAATATTTACTGTAAAGCACGTTGACTTTTGCCTTTCCTTTAAAAAAAAAAAAAAAATATATATTATAAGGTATAATAAGGTAAACACCTTTTAATATTTTTGAGAAAAAAAATGTTATCAAAATATTCACTCTTTTCTATATAACTTTAATTTTTTTCTCATATTTACTGTTTTTTCCCCTTTTTGGTTTTAAGATTAATTACATACAAGATAAGGTAAACACCTTTTAATATTTTTGAGAAAAAAATTGTTATTATCAAAATATTCACTCATTTTTATATAACTTTAAAATTATTTTTAAAAATATTAACTGTTTTCCCCCTTTTTGGTTTTCAGATTAATTGTATGCAGTATAAATATAAATATATTTAACGAATAAAAACAAACAAATTCAATACAAAAGAGAATTTTCGTCCTTTTTAAATCGTATTTTTAAATAAATAAATAAATAAATGATTTTAAAAATATATTTTACTGTGAGTTTACTTCGACGGCAAACAATCTAGCTATGGAAACGAACAACTGTCATAAAGTGGCAAAGAATCTGCTTTATTGATCATTATTTTTTAATTAAATAAAGCTTATGTGGTCAAATCACTTTACAGGGACTTACATTTACATACATCTGATCAATAATCCCTCACTATGGATATTTAAAATCTATTTCTCACAGCCTCTCGAGACATTTTTTGTCATGTTCTTTTGTTGTGGCGGTGACATGACGACATATCCGCGACACCTGTCCCACTTCGGGCGGGAAACTCCCTGGTGAGTCACGACGCATAGTGACGTCACGTCACCACGAGACCCGTATGTGGAAGGCGGAAGTAGACGCAAAACAACATCAGCGGCAGTTTCGACTCGGCTGCCTGTCACATTGACCTACGAAGGAAAAAAAGAGAAATCCTTCATTTTTCATTGGGTTTATCGTCTTTATTCGACAAACATGTCGCTTTTCGGCAAATTGTTCGGCATTAGCGGCGGGGGAAAAGGGGGCAAGGCACCCACAGCCCAAGAAGCTGTCCAGAAACTCCGAGAAACCGAGGAGATGCTGACCAAAAAACAAGATTTTCTGGAGAAGAAGATCGAGCAGGAGACTATAACGGCCAAGAGGCACGGCACGAAGAACAAGCGGGGTGAGAAGGCCGAAACGCCACACAGTTTGTCACGCTCCTAGCTTGTAGAACAGCTCGTTAGCACTCGCGCTAACTTGACGGTAAAGTTGGGGAGCGGCCATTTTTTAATCACCGTGACAAGCAGCGACGTCAAAAAGTGAAGTACTGTATTCATATGTTATACTCAGGGGTGAAAGTGGCTAGAATTTCTTGCCGGAACTCGCCGACGTGAAGGTCGCCACGGAGCCAGAAATTTTGTTTATTTATTACTTTTCTTTTTTGTTTTTGTTTTGGATGGGGGGTGTTCCAACCTCCTAAAACTACTGAATTGCCAAGACAACTGTTCTTTCTATAACACATACAAAAACAGATTTTCATTCAAAACTGTATTTTTTCAATGATTTGCAAAATTAAAAGTTAACAAAAACAGCAATAACCCCAACCTCCATCTACAAATTTTTATTTTTCCTGATTTCCTCACATACTAGATGCCAAATCTCGATTTTAACTACTTAAGAACATAGGATGCATATTAAAATTGAAGTTATTGTAAACATTTACTTTTGCTTTCTTTTTTAATGATAAAGATATAAGTAACATACATTCAGAAAAATAAGTACAAATGACTTATATTATGCAGAGTGAAATAGAATATACAGTAGTACCTCTACATACGAAGTTAATCCGTTCCAGGACCTTGTTTGTAAGTCGAAATGGTCGTATGTCAAGCAGGATATTCCCATAGGAATACATTATAATTCCATTAATTCGTTCCACAGCCCAAAAACCTTCACTAAATCCTTAAAAAATACTGCTGGTACTATTACAAATGGCAATTAAACATAGCAAAATAAATAAATTATAAATCAATGCTGACCCTGAACGCACCGCGGGGCTGACGTGCCAGACACAGACCGGTGAGCTTGAGTTTCACTTTCACTTTGAATGCTTTCTTGAGAACACCGTCAATTGCGGCAGACAGAAGGTGTTTTTGTTTTGAATAAGTTGTGAAATAAATGATAAAAACGTGGCGAAGTTGGCGATTTCTCCGGAGATGTTACCACAATAAGAATTGTCAGCTTAACTTATAAAGACTGGCGAACGATGGTCGGCGGAGGACCGTGGAGATGTATTGTTGAGCCATTTCACAGATGCCCACCCTACGCACATATTTTTCTGTCATTTGCATCTTCATTTAGAAGGTAAGCGTCAACTTTTTCCTTGTTTCACCACCTATACCAACCTTTTCTGAAACCAGTGTTGATTTGTCACACAAGAAAATCCGCCGTGCATTCGTCTGCGGTGCTGCCATTGTCGTCGTATTTCGAGCATGTCGTCGGATGTAGAAACAAATGGTGAGTCAAATTTTACGTTGGATGTCGAAAAGTTCGTGTGTCGAAGCGATCGTATGTAGAGGTACCACTGTATTTTGAATATTGCGCAAACATTGGCTTTTTTAAATCATAAGGAAATGAATACGTAGCCTAACATAAATGAACAAAGATAAGTCCAAAGTGCACATTGACTGCTAAGATGTTCTGAACCTCCCCATCAGAGCAAATAAAACTAAATATGATAAATAAGCCACCTCAACGCTTTTCATAGCGTTTTGACAGTTGCTGTCATATTTTTGGAATCAAAGCACCGTGTACCGAAACAGCATTCCAGCCCTGAATCGTATACCGAAACTGCGTTCCAGCCCTTAATCTTATACCGGAACTGCGTTCCTGACCGTTCTGGCTCACTTTCACCCCTGGTTATACTTGTGTAGAAGTACAGAATGGCTGGCAAAAGTTATTTGTTCCCAATTTGAAATATTTAATATATATATTTTTAGATATCTTATAATATATTTTCAGTTTTTCAGTTCCATTGAGGAATAGAGACGTCCAACCTTTTGCTGCGAATATCAATGATTTTTTCACTAGTAGACGTACAATTCATAACAATCTCGCGCCTGTCAGCATGAGCAAAACTATATAAAAAAAAAAAAAAAAAAACATGAAAAAACCTGACTTATAGTCCCGAAAACATAGTAATAAGTTACTTTTAATAATTTTGCAATCAAATATCGTATGCCGATACCATATTTCAGTATCGATACTTTTGACAACCCTATATCCGAGTTATGTGTAATCTCCCGTAAATCAGAAAATGAAGAAAAATTACAATCTTGTTGAAAATAGCGCCCGTTAACCCTTTAAGGTCCGGGCCTCTTTTGTCTGATTTTGTATGCTTATGATGTTGCCTTTATTTTTCAAAGAAAGAAAATTGTTCACAATTGTCAGGGTTGGTTCCTTTTTTCAGAACACCTTGAGCTTCATGTCCAAACTGTTGTTCTATTTCATTCCTCCTGACCGCCAGAGGGCGGTGCTTAGCACATCTGCTACTCGTTTTCTTCACTGACCAATTATAAATCAACATTTTGGGACCAAAAGGACAAAAAAATTCTCAAATTTTTTGTCAAATTTTGAAATATTGATGTCCTATTGACAACCAAACATGCTCAACGAACCTTTTTGAACCTTGATTAATAATTAGGATGAACATTCAAACCACAAAAAGGAATAAATAGTTTTATGTTTGATAATTCAACATAAACAGCAAGTATAGTCATGGGCGCTTATGGCCTTTATGAATGCTTAGATGAAAACAGGTTATGTACAGTAGACTGCAGTGCAAAACAGTGAAAAAATAATAATTCATACCATCTAACACAGACATGTCCAAAGTCCGGCCCGGGGGCCAAATGCGACCCGTGGTCAAATTTCATCCGGCCCCCAGCCTCTGTCATAAATTCAGTAAGGTCTGGCCCTCACACAGATTTAATAAATTGGTCGGCAGCACTGCTACCAGCATATGAAGTAGCTTACACACTAAATGCTGCTCCTCATTTACCCACCAATGGCAGCAGCACTCTAAGCAACATTACCTCCTGTAACCCTTCTAATTTTATAAAATGGCGATAATCAACAAAAAAAAAAGAAAGTTGACTGCGTTGGCCGACACTTCAAGGATAGCTGGAAATTGGACTATTTCTTCACTAAAATACGCAGCAACTGTGTCTGCCTCATTTGCAAAGAGACAGTCGCTGTTTTTAAAGAGTTCAATGTGAGGCGATATTACCAAGCAAGACACGCTGACATGTACGACAAGATTACGGGGAAGATACGCAGCGAGAAATTGAAGCAACTTGAAGCTAGTTTAATTTCACAGCAGCAGTATTTCGCAAGAGCCCGAGAGTCGAAAGGGAACGCCACAAAGGCTAGTTGCGAGATTATCGAAATTATTGAAAAAAATAATCAAATGTGACACACAGAATGACTTGCTAAAATTTGCTTAAATACAGTATATTGTTCTACGTAAAGGATGTCAACCAAGGTTGGCCCCCCCACATTTTTACCCCACCAACTCTGGCCCCCTTTGCAAAAAGTTTGGACACCCCTGATCTAACACAAAAGAGTTTGGAGGACATCTCTTTGTGAGTTTAGGTATTGCGCCGATGTGAGTTTAGGTATTGCACCGATCACCTAATGAGAACGTACACACAATCAAGCTTCTTGAACACACATTTACAGTGTTATGAGAAAGTATCTGAACCTTTTGGATTTCTCACATTTCTGCATAAAATCACGATCAAATGTGATCTGATCTTTGTCAAAATCACACAGATGAAAATACAGTGTCTGCTTTGGCTAAAACCACCCAAACATTTATTGGTTTTCATATTTTAATGAGGATAGCATGCAAGCAATGACAGAAGGGGGAAAAATAAGTAAGTGAACCCTCTGCCTAAGCAGACTTAAAGAGCACCTAAAACCAATTTTTGCCAAACATTTTAAAGAGCATATGACACGAGAAAAAAAGTCTTAAATGGCAATATTATGTGAATTAGAATCATATTTTGAGACGATTCGACTATATACAACAATTTAGAAAAGCACAGATGACGAGAAATTAGTCTTTTAATCTGCCGGTTAGCCACGCCTACCATTATAGGGCTTTTGCGTCCCCAACAGGTGGATGACGTCAGCGGTAGACTGGGCTCATCGGTTTTACTATTCAGCCCATTGAGGGGGAATTATTCAGAACGAGGAAAATGCGACGAAGAGAGCCGCAAAATGTCATTGTTTCTGTCTCTTTACTTCAATATTTTTACAGGATATTCTTTTTATCCAAGTATTTTCCCCAATAGCTATATAAATGGCTTGAGAAGGACCAGTCAGGCCGTCGAGGGGGAACTATTCACAACGAGGAAAACGCGACGAAGAGAGCGGCAAAATGTCATTGTTTCTGTCTCTTTACTTCAATATTTTTACAGGATATTCTTTTTATCCAAGTATTTTCCCCAATAGCTATATAAATGGCTTGAGAAGGACCAGTCAGGCCGTCGAGGGGGAACTATTCACAACGAGGAAAACGCGACGAAGAGAGCGGCAAAATGTCATTGTTTCTGTCTCTTTACTTCAATATTTTTACAGGATATTCTTTTTATCCAAGTATTTTCCCCAATTGCTAAATAAATGGCATGTTCATGACAAATAACAGTATTGTGCTGAATGGAATATGAAATAATAAAAATGCATTTATTCAGGACGACATGGCAAAATTACTCCATAATGGTCAAAAATGTCGACTTCAACTTTACTGTCGCACCTCCCGAACGATATTTTATGACACCTAAATCGGACATATGTCATTTCCCTTCCCCGGCTTCGGAGAATGTAAACAAACCAGAAGCCGTGACAGCTAGCCGACATGCTAACCCAAACCGAGTGATGTTTCAAAGTCTTCGAAGTGGAAAATCACACATAACTATCCTGGATTATTTGACATGACGACCCGGTTGTCAATTGTCTTAGTGGATCGGCAAACCGCCCGGCGGAGAGCAATTTACAGTTCGTTCCCCGGAGGAGGGTGGCTGGATTTGTTGTGCAGCTAACGTGGTACTGCTAATGACCATTAGGAGAGCTTTTTACATGCCTATCAATGATCAAACGTAAGTAGTCCTTCATTTAAAGGAAGTTTGTAGTGTTTACTTTGTAATCGCTGTATTCGTTTTTGACATAATACAAAACAAGATGTTTACTCACTTCCTCATAAGTCCAATGGTCCCACAGTAAATATCCACGGTGAATGGGAACCTTTTGAAACTCCAAAAAGGCGCATACGCCTCTCCCTCATACAGAATGATTTTTCTGCAGCCGTTTGGCTGGCGTGATGCGAAAAATAAACGTATTAATCCGCAAAATCAGCTGAATCCTTCGTCCTCATACACAACAGTACACTGTAGCGTGAAGAGGACGTCTTCTACCGTACACGTCACAGCGCCCTTCTCCTCAATGCAAGACTGAAGCCGGAAGTCACTCATTTTCATGGCGCGGGATTCAAAAAACTAAATAAAAATAGCGATCGCTTCCACACACATCCAAGCGGCCCATATCATTCAGGGGCATAAAATACCGCGTGTATTATGAAATAAACATGCTTTTTCGTGTCACAGGCACTTTAAGTCAGCTGTGCTGGCTGGCCTGGGAATCAGTTGACCATTTGTGGGGCATTGCTGCCACCTGCTGGTCAGAATAATTTGCTGCATCTATAATTTGTTCCACAAACTCATTCACTTTACACAGTGCTGTGTCTAGCGGTAGCATTGACAATCGTGAATGCTTTCTGTTACTTATGTTTCCGCCTCGGAATTATATGTCTGTAAGTATTTTACTATAACATATGGATGTGCAATATATGTTTACTTTGGTGTTGAAGGGTCATATGTACAGAACTTCATAAGTTGTTGTTTAATAGAAGCCAGCCAATGCTTAAGGCTAGCAGCTCAAGCTAGTGTGCTATGCTATGCATACATATAATAGTTGTCGTGTAATGTTAGTCCTGTCAGCATGCTTGGTAGGATTTTATACTATGCGGAGAAACTTCATACTTTATTGAATATGGGTTCACTCACTGCCGTTGATATTGATTATTATAAGTCAAGCCATTAATTCATTTTGTTCTACCATATTTTTGTTATGAGGAATGAGTGATAAACTTTAGTAGTATATAATGTTTGCATTTTACAGTGTTAGTTATAAGTTAGTAAGTTATTGAGAGGCCTTTTGGTTATTGATAGGCTTGCTGTCCTAACCTGTCTCCCAGGTTAAGAAAGTTGTTTCATGGACCAAGACCACAACAGTCTCCTGTAGCACCAAATATTTTTATCTGATGACACAGCACAATACTAGAGCTGATTCAGAGGCTCCGATTCGATTATAAAACGATTATTGATGCACCCCCCCTCCTTTTTTTTTTTTTTTTTTAAATTAAAATGTTTTGTACATTAGTTCCAAAATTGTTCAAAAATCCTCTCAGGCTAAACCAAACTACTATTTCAGTATCAAGTTAACATATAGCAGTAAACAAATATACAAAAATAACAGTAAATAAAAAAACTCCAGTCCCCATTCTGTAACAGCAGCTTTAAACTACATTCAATTAATTTAATGTTGTGAATCAACTGTTAAAGTTGTTAAAATTGCTCCCGTTATTCCATAATTTCCCTTTTGTCTACTTTCGACATGTGAAAGTTTTAAAACTATTTTAAAGATAGATTCAAGTCAATATTTTACCGATTTAGGAGTATTTTAGATAAAAAGTTAATTAGGTTTGCTTGGAAGGTTCGCTACAACAGCCTTGCAGGGAAGTGTACTGCTTTAAGATGGCGGCCGTTTACTAACGGCCGCATCTAGCTTTTTGTAGATGTGCTGCTCATGCTACCGAATCAATGGTGCATCTAGTCCTATATAAATGATATCTACCATTACATTATGTGGATGACGTACTTTGTAGCAGCTTTTCGGCAGCAGTCAGGTATGTTTTTGTGTTTTTTTATCTCGTGGCATGAGTTGAGCTAGAGCCGTGAGTTGAGCATTGGCATTACCCGAGGGGCTGGGCAATGAATAGCATGATGTTTAGCTACTCTCGCTGCGTTCTTCCTCGTTGCACCCCGAAGACCGCGCGGCGCGCTGAGTGTGTTGTACTTCCGCTTTACTTGGCATATTTCAATAATCGGAATTTGGATATTTGTGAATCGTTCTCGAATCTTCCACGGCCGAATCGCGAATAATCTAAGAATCGGAAATTTTGCACACCTCTACACAATACCTGTTGGGTTTATGTTTTAGTTCAGTGCTCATTGTTCAGGAAACACATCTTCAATTATACTGACTAATTGATTGTGATTGACTCAAATTATATTTATTTGAAAAAATAAATATTGGCACGTTATTTTAAGTCAAGACTATTCTTGTCTTTGTTTTGTTTATTATAATAATGTTCATGTCATTATGAAAATTCTGGTGAGGTCAAAGGCAAATATAAGTTGAATCCACCATTATTTTTTTTTTTTAAACCTCCAGGTGTTCAAAAACTCGGGTGAATATACATTTTAAAAATTATATATTTATTATCGGTTATCGGTTTTGGCTTTGAGGAGCAAGAAGTTATCGATATTGGTATCGGGTTCAAAAAATGGATATCATGTACCCCTACTTTCTATTAAGACAATCCAGAATTTAGGACATTTTCACCACTTTTGAACAGTTTTTAACTCATTGCCTGCCACAGACAGCTCTAGATAAACTTATTTCAGTTCACAGTTGAAGGATGATTGGACGGCAACGTGTAAGTAGCATCGAAAACAATATCGTTTTTTTTTTTTTTGCCCATTAGTCATTCATTTCACGTGTTTACAACCTCGCTCACAATAGATCAGATGACACGTGACGGTAAAACTTGAATTTCAACATTGCTAAACGACGACAGGCTAGCTCCCACAAAGGACGACATCATCCCAGGAAAATGAGCACTTCTGCTCAAAGCTCATGTTTCAGGGTAAGCAGATGGTCAGATTAACGCTAACAATGTTACCTGGCCGGAAATATATATTTTATGTTCATGTAATCCAATTTGAGTGTTGCTGTGTAGCTACTGACTGACTGCATTGGAGATGCTAGATAGGTGAGCATGGGCTGCAAAAACGTTCCACAAAGAATATGTCTCTATTTTATAGTTATATTAAAAAAAAAATCACACTTAAAAAACAAAAATCAGTAATTTTAATTTTTGTTCTACTTGTTATAAGCAAAAAGTAACTTTTTATAAAAAAAAAAAAAAGTTTTCAAGTGGCATTTTTTTAGTGTGTTGTTGAAAATCCTGAAATCCAAAAGTACATTGAAATAAAATTAATACAAAAATACTACGTATAGAAAATTCAATTGACAAAATACAGGTAAATATCCGAGAATCCTAAACTTAAAAAAAAAAAAAAATCATAAAAAGATGGAAAAAATAAACGCAAGTGTCGAAAAATCATTAAAGATATCTTTTTTTAAGAATAAAAATACATTAAAGCTAAATTAAAGTATAATATTTTAAAAGCTTCTAAAAATACATTAAAGCTAAATTAAAATATATTATTGTAAAAGCTAAAATTTAAAAAGGAGGAATAAATTATTATTATTTTTTTTCCCATTTGTTTTTGTAATGATAAAAAAAATAGGATTTTCCTTTTTTTAATTAGATTTTTCTATTTCCTTTGTTGTAATGATAAAAAATGGGATTTTCTATTTGATTAAAAAATGTATTTTTTTCCCTATTTCCCTATTTTTTTTTTATAATAACAAAAATATGATTTTTACTTGCATTTTTCCAATTTCTACATTGTTTTTTAAAATTACTTTTACTTTTGTATGTACTTATGAATCCTCTCATATGCTTTCTAATGTATATTTGTTATATGTAAATTTGGCCATCCCATGTTTGTTTTCTATCTGCGCTAAACCGGTGCGATCTGCTTTTCCGTTTTTTTTAGCGGACCCGTGCCCGTCCTTTGAGATTTCGACCCACCCGCTGAGCCTAAAAGCTGCTTTTACACATTTTAATCAGATGGGATGAATGAGATTAAAAAGAAAGAGCGGTCAGACTCTGTCCTCTACAACTTGGCATCTTTAGGAGTGCTACCAAGGCTGTTCACAAATTACACACTTTGGGTTTGAACATATACGTATGTTTCATTTATTCACTAACTTGGTATATTCATTTTTATTTTGCTTGGCTTATTCAATGGGTCATTGTGACCTGCGACTGTTATTTTGAAAAGAAAGGAATGGGAGCTTCTTAACCTCTCTCCTGCACGAAGGTCATCGTAGCTGATTAAGTTGTTATTGTCGTGGGGCACAGATGCTCAGTGAATTTCCAGCGGGGTCAGTTCAGCAGTGGTCTGGCATATTTTTGGACTATAAGTCGTAGTTTTTTTTTCATAGTTTTGCCGGGGATGCGACTTGTACTCTGGAGCGACTGATGTGTGAAATTATTAACACAATATTAGATCATTTCACACGATAAACTTGTTAGCGTGTTCTTTATGTTGTTATCTGACTAACTCTTAATACAGTGGTACCTCCACATACGATCGCTTCGACACACGATCTTTTCAACATCTGAAGTAAAATTTGACTCGCCATTTGTTTCTACATCCGACGACATGCTAGAAATATGGCGATTTATGAAAGCGCCGCAGTTAATTAGTTTTCCCGCAAGACTGAGGCACAGTGGATTTTCTTGTGAGAAAAATCAACATGGGTTCCAAGAATGTTAGCGCAGGTGGCGAAAAAAGGAAAAAAGGTGAGGCTTACCATTGAAATGAAGATGGGAATGATGCAAAAATATGAGCATGCTGGGCACGTCCATGGACTGGGCATTAATATACTAAAATTTACTGTAGGCCCAATGGAAAAACAGTTGATTTTGGGGGCAAGTCTGGTTCATATTTGTTGTTGGTTCGCTTACTTTACCAGTTAGTTGGCTGGTTTGTTTGACGTTGCCATTTCCTCCCGCAGCGGCGCTGCAGGCCCTGAAGAGAAAAAGGCGCTACAGCAAACAGCTTGAGCAGATCGATGGCACGCTCTCCACCATCGAGTTCCAAAGGGAGGCACTAGAGAACGCCAACACTAACACGGAAGTTCTAAAGAACATGGGCTTCGCCGCCAAGGCCATGAAAGCGGCACACAAAGAGCTGTGAGTCAACAAAAAGTCATCAGTCATTTTTTTTTCTTAATATTTCTAGTGGCTAAGTGATAAATGATAAATCAACCCCCACCAAAAATGTAAGACATTTATGTACGTTTTTATTTAAAAATGTCATTTTAAAAATGATTCTTTTCATAATTCAATATTTTTTTTTTTCAATAAAATCAAATTTTTTTTATTGTATTATTGAAGAAAAATGGGTAAGCTTCACCTTTTAAGTAAATTTCAGGAAACAGATTCAAATTAAAAAAAAAAAAAAAAGAAAATCATAAATTTTTCTCGTTTTATAGTATCCACCCCCCCCCAAAAAATACTCATACTTTTTTATAATCCATGAATAAATTAATGTTTTGATGAAAAATCTAAAGAAATGCGGCATAAAAAATAATCAAACAGAAAGTCATGCTTGCTTTAAAGCTTTAATTGCTTCAAAGCAATTTATTTTTTCTTCAATATAATTAACATGTCAAATGTAATGTACAAATATAAAAAGTGATTGTAAAATAAAAATAGAATTCATGCTTATTTTTTTTCAATAAAATAACATGTTTGTTTTTTTAATTTTGAAAATTGAAGGAAAGGGAAAAAAATACAAAATGCAAATTAATAATTTAAGAAAACAACAAATTTTCAAAATATATTCACATTTTAAGGTGTGTAAAAAAATCATTTAAAAATGATCATGTTATTGATGGAGGAAATTTATTTTTTCTTTTCCACCAATTATGTCTCATAAGCTATATATAATTAACGGCAACCAAGTATTTAATAAAATATGCATAATTAAAAAAAAATAAGTATTCCATTTTAACTCATTGCTTGCCACTGACTACTCTAGATGTCCAATCCATTCGAAGTGGGAGGGATGGCAGCGAATGAACGAATGTTCATTCGCTGCCACCCTCTCACTTTGAATGGACTGGACGTCTACTAGTGATAAAATAATTTGCTGAAGGAAGATTGGATACCACATGATGTCTATCTTTAGGAAAAAAAATTATGAAATAAAGTAAGTTCACGTGTTGGTGCATCGGCAGGAACGTGGACAGCGTGGACGACCTGATGTCGGACATCATGGAGCAGCAGGAGCTCGCGCAGGAGATCACCGACGTCATTTCTAATCCCATTAGTTTCGGCGATCAAGTGGACGAGGTACGACCACCGCACACCGCATCAGAACTTTTTTTTTTTTTTTTTTTAATTATAAATACCACTATCTGTTCTTCTGGGGTTCGTCAGGATGAACTCATGGCCGAGTTGGAGGAGCTGGAGCAGGAAGAGCTGGACAGGAATCTCCTGGAAGTGGAAGGAACGCCGGATGTCACCTTGCCCAGTGTACCGGCCACGTCGCTGCCGTCCAGACCAGGTGCGCCGTCCGTCCAAACCCCAAAATTCCGTTATTACGTATACGCCAAGAGTCGTCAAATTATTTTTTTTTAATAAATTGTGCTGTAATTAGCAGCGCTACAAACAACATGGCCGACATGAGCTATGGCATTTGGGGGGGTCTACTTATGATCCACAGTTTGACCAATTTTCATGTTGCTAAGTCAACCTTAATTTTTATTTTATTTAAATTAAACAAAAAGTGTAACAAAATTGATGACAGGAATGCCAGAAATGAAAAAAGATATTTAAATGTATGTCATTTAATTGTATTATTTCAGGATGTATTTCAAGATTTATTTAAATATTCATCTGTTTAAGTTTTTATTTTTTGAATTGAATGTTTTACTATTTCAGTATTTACTTGCGTTTTTTTTAAATATGCATTTTGATTTATTTAAATTGTATTGGTATATATTTCGTTTTCACTATTTGAGGCTCAAATAAAATATAAGTAGCAAGAAGAATTGTACTTCTGAATTCAAAAAGGCTGACAAATTATGAATGTTGATTAATTAGGTGATTCGTATTTAGATGTTGCCACACCTGACTCGACAGGGTGAAATAAATGTTGTAAAATTAGATAAAATGGCGGTAACCTTTGCAATAAATCTTGAAATTAATGTTTATTTAAATATTCATCCGAATTTTTATTGAATTATATTTTGATATATTTAGATGAATTTTTATTTGCGCATGTTTATTGTATTTGCAGTTTTTATTCATTTAAAATGTGTTTTCCAATGTTTCATTTCAAATCAATGATACGAAAAATAAAATTGAAGTGCCTGTAGAATAAATATTTATATAAATATTTATTCAAATATTCATTCATCTAGAGTGGTTCCTCGACATACGATAGCTTCGACACACGATCTTTTTGATATCTGACATAAAATTTGACTTGTCATTTGTTTCTTCATCTGACGTCATGCTCGAAATACGACGATTTGTGACAGCGCCGCAGTTTCCTTGTTTTCCCGCAAGACGGACGCATGGCGAATTTTCTTGTAAGAGAAATCAACATGTGTTCCAAGAATATTAGTGCAGGTGGTGTAAAAAGGAAAAAGTTGAGGCTTACCATTGAAATGAAGATGGAAATGATAGAAAAATATGAGCGTGGTGTGCCGTCCATGAACTGGCTCGACAATACGGCCGTAGAATGTATAAGATCTCGACGGTCCTCTTACGACCTCCGTTTGCTAGGCTTTATAAGTTAAGGTGACAATTATTATTGTGGTAACATCGCCAAAAAATCCCCAGCTTCGTCAGGTTTTTAATCAATTATTTTAGAACTTGTGCAACACAACATGCCTACTGTCCGCCGCAGCTGAACGAAGTGAAAGTAAAATTTCTTCTCTCACTCTGTCAAGTCAGCCACGCGGTGCGTTCAGGTAAACCACACAAAACACATCCGCCTCATTAAGTGTAAGTTTTCGGGCTGTGGAACGAATTAATGGAATTAAAATATATTCACATGGGAAAATCCTGCTCAACATACAACCATTTTGACTTAACAAGGTCCTGGAACGAATTAACTTCGTATGTGGAGGTACCACTGTATTTGAATTTTGATTTAAATAAATTTTGTATTTATATCAATTAGGGTTGTTCCGATCATGTTTTTTTGCTCCCGATCCAATCCCGATTGTTTTAGTTTGAGTATCTGCCGATCCCGATATTTCCCGATCCGATTGCTTTTTTTTTTATCCCGATTCAATTCCAATCATTCCTGATAATTTTTCCCGATCATATACATTTTGGCAATGCATTAAGAAAAAAATGAATACAACTCTGACGAATATATACATTCAACATACAGTACATAAGTACTGTATTTGTTTGTTATGACAATAAATCAATAAAGATGGCTTTTACATTATTAACATTCTGTGAGAGAGATCCACGGATAGAAAGATTTGTGACTTTGTTTATTGTGACTACATATTGCCTTCTAGTGTATTTGTTGAGCTTTCAGTAAATGATACTGCAGCCATGCCCCAATGCATGATGGGAACTGGAACCATGATGGGAAGTAAAACCATGACTGTGCGTCATGTTACAAATGGATATATCTTCTCTGCTTTGGGAAATAACATATGGTGTTAAGACAAAGATCAATTGCCACCTTGCTTTCCCACATTGCTTCCCATGATATTTCTAACCATAGGGAAAGGGATTGCAAGGTTTTAGCCAATTGCAGAATGGCTCCAAAGGCTGCCAAAATTCACTCTAATCATTTTGCGCTGCCTTTTATCTCTCTATATAGGTAGAACGGCGTCAATACAGATTGAGCGCGACAATGAGTGAGAGGGTCGTGCAGCGCATATATCAATAGCTATAATAATTTAATGTGACACATTTATTAATAAATTAATTGCCGCCGTTGTCAAGATATTTCTGATAACCCTACCTTAAGCCTAAACTAAAGACTCTGGAAGAGTGTAACATATTATGTCTGTAACCTTAAATACAATTAGAAAACGATTCAATTAAAATATATGTATATATTAAAAAAAGGCATGGCTGATATTTTTTTTGCCGATTCCGATACTTTGAAAATGACGTGATTGGACCCGATCAATCAACATATCAATGTTTACTTCTTAACACAATCTCATTGCAATTTTTTATTGATTTATTATTTTTCATATATCTTACATCAGCGTTGGAATGAAAAAACTAAATTGTATGTATTTAATTTTATATTTTCATTGTAAAAAAATACACAAAAAATAACTGCTGAAATCTTAAAATTATTCAAAATGGAACATAAAAATCAAAATAAAAGACTAAAAATTCAGTTGTATAAATACATAAACATTTTATGTATTCATTTTTTTATGTGTTGTTTACATTTATATATACAATACATGTATACTTTTTAAAAAATAAAGTCTGATATTGTATACTTGATTACACATGCAAAACTTTATTTGTGTAATTATTTCTTTCATTTTGACACTCTGGCCTTCGATAAAATTAAGGCAAAATTATCCAAAAATGTCCACCTGGATCTATAATGGCTGTCTCCCTTTTTATCATCTTGAGATTGCTCTCTTCGTGTTAATCAACATTCTTTTAAGGGACACAGTCACCAAATTTGGGATAAATTGGATTCAAAATGTGAGCTCCGCCATGACGATGTTGTTTCTTTCTTGCATTTCAGCCAAGAAGAAGGAGGAAGAAGACGAGGCAGAAATGGCCGACCTGGAGGCTTGGGCCACCAACTGAACTCAAGTGGACTAATGTAGACCTCCACCACTGAAGCGCATACTTCTGAGGTGGAACAACATGAACAATCAACTCACTCGTGTGCATATGTGGTACACTCCAAAACCACAATGATGACACTACTCGGCCATTGACGACAATAGGCGTCCAATCCATGTTGACGTCCATCGCCGTCAATGGCAGCCAATGAGATAAAAACTGAAAAAAAGAGACTTTTAAGTGAAAATGAGAGGACCGACATTGTTCAATAAAACAAAAGCTGCTCACAAAACAAGCAAAAAAGAAAACAGCTTGGTTGACGGTCACGATTCTAAAAGGGACGCCAAATGACGTCATGTTTCTATGAAGCGCATTCTAGAATTGGAGGACATTTTTGCTTGAAATTTTTTGAAAGGTTACCCATCATTTTTTTGCTTGATATTGCAGTCACAGTAATAGGGTTGCAGGGAGTTTGTCATGAGTAGAAACGTTCAATCGCTGCCCCCTTCTCACTTCAAATGGATTGGACGTCTATTAACATCAATGGCAACAAATTGGTTAAAGCAGTTACTATTTTATTATATTATTCATATATTCATATATTATTTTTTTTCTTTTTAAATTCTTTAAAGATTTTTTGTTGTCGTCTCCAAGCTGATTAATTGATTGCACCCTGATCAATTGCGGATTTATGGAGTTACTCTTTTATCAAAAGATGGCGGTATTGTATCCCATCTTGTTTGGGTACCCAGCAGTTGTAATTCATTTAAACTTTTTCGTGTTTTTGTTTGCATGTTTGTGTTTTCCCAGTGAAACAACACCCCCGCCCCTAAAAAAAAATTGTAAATTTAATGGTTTTATTTGCAATTTAATTTGATCGCAGGGGGTGGGACAAGCAAAATTT
Source organism: Corythoichthys intestinalis (assembly GCF_030265065.1). Classification (NCBI taxonomy): domain Eukaryota; kingdom Metazoa; phylum Chordata; class Actinopteri; order Syngnathiformes; family Syngnathidae; genus Corythoichthys; species Corythoichthys intestinalis. The sequence goes on along the minus strand of NC_080403.1, from coordinate 44,138,337 downwards.
CAGTTTTAGGGTGTACCCCAAGGTTGAACTGTTTAAAAAATATATATTTTCAAGCATTCTTTTCTCTTACGTCCACTTACTTACTAGTACATTTACTCAAAAATTACATTTCAGTATTTTGTTCAAGGATTATTTAAAAATTGAAGGGCGGGACGTCAAATGTCCTCTAATTCTGGAATGACCCCAAATATATGTGTGACCGTGCGTCTGTGTGTTTATTTGTTTGTTTTCATTGTTTATGTGCAATTTTTGTGTGCACGCATGTTTTTGTGTGCGGTCGTCTTTTTTTTTTTTTTTTATTCATGCGGCTGGGTTGGGAGTTTTTTTTTTTTTCTTTTCTTCCAGCCATGGTTTGGATTTCTAATGGTGGCTGCCTGTCAATCAATAATAAATCCGTAGTGAAACATTGGCCACGCCGCCGTCAGTCGACCCTTCACATAAACAAGTTCAAGGTCCGATCGGGTTCAATTGTAATGAGTGACGGAAAAATGGTCAAGACCAGGTTCAGACCTTAACTGTCAGATAATTATGGACTAAAAATAGTAATGCAATTTTAATTAAATGAAAGCTGAATAAATGTACTGCATTAATTAATATTTCATTTTCCATTTTAGATCAGTTGAATACTTAATGATATATTTTTTAATAATTCTCAATTTAATCAGCATCATGTGTAAATATTATTTTTATGATTAGCTAGTTAAAATATATATAAAATATGTAAGGATTTTTTACTGTTATATTTTATTTCCAATAAATAAACCAATTATTTAGTGACAGAAATAAACTAGTTACATTTTATTAAATCTATTTCATGAAAATGTAAATGAATATAACTTTATTTAAAGAGCCAATATCATGACAAATATATTGGAAATATATATATTCTTTTATAAATCTTAGTAATGACCAGGGCCGGCCCAGGCCATTTGGAGGCCCTAAGCAAAATAATGCAAAGGGGCCCATATTTTTGGCCCACCATTTCGTCACAGTGTACTGTGAAACCCATACATGCAATCCAACCCATACGTCCATATTTTGTATATTAATCAGATTTTGTTGCGCTGCATACTTCAAACTTCTCACCCCAAAAGATTGTCAGTACTTACAGTAGATAGCGCCAAACCTTTTTCTAAAAGAGGAAAGAAAAAAGGAAGAACTTTTATTTTTTTAAGCTTGTAATCAAGTATCATAACTCACAAAAGTCAAATAAAGCAAACTGTAGTAAACAAAATAGAATATAAATTAAACAAGTAAGGGCCCCCTAGTGGTCAGGGGCCCTAAGCAGCTGCATAGTCTGTGTATAGGCTGGGCCGGCCCTGGTAATGACTGTAAATTTAATTAATCTACCAAGAATATAAATATGTTGGAAACTTTTTAAAAAACCCTTTCCTTACAATTAACATTAAAACTTGTATTTCATGAGCTTGCAGATTGGAGAAAAATTTCTAATTTAAAATTGGAATAAAAAAAGAAATAAAGCTAAAAAATATTTATACATTTATAAACTATAAAAGAACTGAACAGCCTAATTCAGTTTTCCCTGTGACATTTCAGAGCATCCAAATTCAATTTTCCCAGTTACATTTGAACACATTAACTCAAATTTTAATTGCTCCATCCATGTGTTATTACAAACGACCTGCAAGATTGTTCTTGATGTCTTGAACACTTAACGGTAAAAGTGCACAAATAAGGTTATGGCAGCGGTGGGATTCGAACCCACGCCCCCAAAGAGACTGGAGCCTTAATCCAGCGCCTTAGACCGCTCGGCCACGCTACCATGGGTGTGCTGAACAAAGGAACGTGGTCACACACGTGACAATTGTGTCATGTACGCTGAGACTGTCGGAATTCCTTCATTCATTATTTAGCTTCTCTACAATTTGTTATTGTTCTTTCCATTAGCCTGGGGGAAAAAAAACGATTTTTTAATTTTTCATTTTTTTCTTTTGACAGCTTTGAACAATTGAACTTAAAAACCAAAATCAATAGAGCAGGGGTTGGGAACATTTGGCTCGCGAGCCAGATCTGGCTCTTTTGACGGCTGCATCTGCCTAGCAGACAAATCTTTAATAATAATGATAATTAAAAAAAAGTTTAGTTATACCCCTTTGCGCATTGCGTGAAAAGGCCACGGTCACCGCTCATACGCTGGTGTTGTGCAGTAATGAGCAGACGTGACTTTTGCAGCGTATGTTAACTTTTTTAATGCTACGACAACACTCCCGCACTTCGCACTAGATATCATCAAATCCCAACTTAGATGTGCTACGTTAGATCCCCCAAGTCCCTTGCCATTGGCTGCATGATCCCAGGGTGATCATGGGACACGTAGTCCATAGACTACAACTGGCGACTAAAAAGCCGGTTCGCAGTCATTTTAGTGGGAAAGTGGCAAACATACATGTCGTTGTGTCTATCTATCTATTTATCTATCAATCGCATGGGCAACGCAGATGAGGCAGAGACACTGTTCAAGTGGGGTTGCCGTATTTTGCTGTCGAAAATAGCGGCCGATGTGGGCGTGTGTGGGAGATCAGGAAGTAAACTTTCCTCGTTTTCAGTTTCGTTTTCCACATTGTCATCTAATTTTAGAAACCCTTTTGAGAAGATGGCAAAAAGAAAAAAAGAAGAAAAGAAAAGAGGTGTATCGTACTTTTCAGCAGGACATAAGCAGGGGTGAAAGTGAGCCAGAACGGTCAGGAACGCTATAAGATTCAGGGCCAGAACGCAGTTCCGGTATAAGATTCAGGGCCGGAATGCAGTTCCGGTAAAAGATTCAAGGCCGGAATGCTGTTCCGGTACACGGTGCTTCGACTCCGAAAATATGACGGCAACTGTCAAAACACTATGTAAAAAAAATGCTAAGCTGCCACACATGAATTTCATCTCCAAGAAGAAAACAATCTACCAACATCAGATTTACATATACAAGTGTTAACAACAAGCATAATAAAGTACTTGTGAAGCGTAATCCTTTTCCACCAATATTTATTATTTATTTTATTCCACGGACGGCAGGGAGGTTTCCCCATCTGCTGCAGTTATCTGAGTCTGACGATGATGAGTCACGTCAATGTGCAAATGCAAAGCAAAACTCCTGGACCCATTTATCTGTTCAGTTGGCTGACATACTGACATGTGATCAGCAGAGATAGTACGCTCTGATTGGTTCAAATGTGCATGTTTTCTGGAATAGCAAAAAAAAAAAAAAAAGTTTAATTGATGCGACAGAAAAAGCAATGCAACATAAAATGGATCAAATCTTTAAGAGCAACGAAAGAGTTGAGAAGCTCATTTGTCATATTTAGTTTTATTTGATCTGATGGGGAGGTTCAGAACATCTTAGCTGTCAATGTGCACTTTAGACTTATATTTGTTCATTTATGTTAGGCTACCTGTTCATTTCCTTCGCGCGATCTTTAAAATATATTCCATTTCACTCTGCATAATATGAGTCATTTGTACTTATTTTTCTGAATGTATGTTACTTATGTCTTTATTATTAAAAAAAAAAAAAAAAGTAAATGTTTACATTAACTTCAGTTTGAATATACATCATATGTTCTTAAGTAGTTAAAATTGAGATTTGGCATTTAGTATATGAGGAAATGAGGGAAAATAAAAATTAGGAGATGGATGTTGGGCATATTGATGTTTTTGTTAACTTTTATTTTGCAAATCACTGAAAAAATACAATTTTGAATGAAAATCAGCTTTTGTATGTGTTATAGAAATAACGGTGCTAAAACAGTTGTCTTTGCATTTTAGTAGTTTAAGAGATTTGAACCCCCCCCCCAAAAAAAAAAGAAAGAAAAAAGAAAGAAAAATAAATAAATAAATAAAATTTCTGGCTCTGTGGCGACCTTCACGTCGGGGAGTTCCGGCAAGAAATTCTAGCCACTTTCACCCCTGGACATAAGGACATAAAAACGGCACAGTTTTTTTCTCTCGCTTTGGATGAGTCTACAGACGTAAGCTATTTATCACGGTTCAGGGTGATTGCAAGGTTTGGACTATGAAAGTGACGAGGGGGGAGGATTTATTCAAGTCTTGAAAGAAAAAAAAATCTACCGATGGATAAACTTGTTTCGGTGTACACTGATGGTGTATAAAAGTATTGCGTGTTAAAACTACTCTTAGAAGTACATTTTCTCAAAAGGCTTCTCAAGTAAATGTAACAGAGTAAAAATAACGCATTACCAGGTGTGCTTGTACAACATCAAAAATCAAATTGATACTAACTGTATCAAGTCACACCTCAAATGAAAGCTCATGATGGCAGCATTCAAGATCAACATTTATTCTTCAAATCTACCCTCATTTATTCCAGAAATGTTAAAAAAAATAAAAACTTTTTATGATCAAATCTGCAGCAAAACAGGTCAAACGCCTAATTGCAACAAAGTGCATCAAGTCACATGTCAAATGAAAGGTTTCGGTGATACTTTTCAGATTTAACATTGTATTGCATGGACACAGCGGAAAGTTTTTAGGTAAAGAAAACTGCTTTTAAAAATGCGAGTCAAGGAGACAGCTGTTCACAGCGTGGCTTTCACCACCAACAGTGAACAGTCAGCAAAAACGGGTCGTGCAAGTTCGGTTTAACCTTTAAAAGTAACCTATTTACCATTTAAAACATCATATACAAGCGTTTGTCCAGGAAAACCATTCTAGATAACATTCTAGACATTTAGAAATAACTCAAACACATTTTGTATTTACTGAGAGTTAGAAGAAGTATTTTTTGTGTTTGCTTTTGTGTGTCTTTTGAATACGTTTTTTTTTTTTTTTTTTTTGTCTTTGTTTGTTCCGTTTTGGTGCGTTTTCTTTAGTTTTTCTTTTTTTTAGTGGGGGGAGTTTATGTGTCCTGTCTCGTGTTTGTGGGAGTTATAATGTGACATTGTCGTTGTGTGCTCGTGTTGTGTTTGCTCGTAGAACATGAATTGAGGTACACTAAACATATGTTGTGCAATATAATCAGTCAATGCACACCCTGTGAGCGTTAAATAAGGTATGTCGTAACGTCAAACGCGATTGCGTGAACTCGAGCTGATATTTTCCTCACCAAACGAGTTGCTCGCAATTCGCATTCACATACCGCGCTTGAAGGCATCATACATTGGGGCGAGTCTGTTCGGCCAACTGACCAATCATGTTGCATACATTTGGGGCGGATGTGATCCCTGGACCAATGGAAAGCCGTAAATCGCCCTCAAGCACCGCCCCCATACTACTGATGCGCCGAGGAATCGCACGGCTGGATAAAAAGCTCGTCGACATGTTTCGGTCCCTCCTCTCTGCGTTTGCTCGTCGGCAAGGCAGCTGCCACTTCGCTCAAGCGACCCCGAATAACACCAACTCGCAGCCATGTCCCAGAAACTCCCCTTTAAAGTTGGTCAGTGTCTTAACTTTCCTTGTTAAACCGTCGTTCTTAACTCTTGTTCTGCGTGGGTGAATGTGCCGGTAGAAACGATGGCTAGTTAGCCCGCCACGGCATGCACACGCGGCGAGGTAAAAAAAAAGCTTTTTATTCGATAAATCTCTATTTATTCTTAGTCGTAAACAACTTTGTGAATAGAAATTATGCTGCTATTAACACTGCGTCTTTTGAAATAGGTAGTATTTACGTCGTGTTGGAATTTTAGGGTGAATAATTTCGGCGAGTCGTCATGTTGAAGCACAATTAGCGGGAGTAGCAGTGGAATTGTATTCTGGGTGTTGTAGTTTTTAAGTATCGCTGGAAGATGCAGCGTCATATCTCTGGGAACACAAACTCCCATGATGCATAGTGAACGGCTCTTTCCTGGCCGGCGTGATTGACAGCGGCAGACTCGCAACGATACACGTGCGCATTACAGTACAACATATAACCGCAAATTGAATGAATATGATGTATGATTTCATTTAAATAGTGATTAAATTGACCTCATTTGACGTTAAATTGAACACTAGCTGTATTGGAAATATTAATCAAAGTTGCTACTCACCCCTGCAGCACTTGGGTTATTTCCTTTTTTTTTCTTTTTTTTTTTTTTTCCCGTACTGCTTGCTTAAAATAGTTAATTGATTCAAATGCATTTATTGCGTTATTGTTTTAGATATGTACTTATTTCATGGGCGACTTTGTTATGTAGCTACATTTCTATTGCAATTTAAATATATAAATACAAAGTACAATTAATCGAACTACACTTAAAGGTCTACAGTATAGAACTTCTCTGCCATTGTATTTTTATTGCTTAGTTTGCAATTTAAATTTCCAAATGACGTACAATTTTTCATGAGAACATTCTCTTACAATAATGTCAAGTAAGGTGAAATACACATGTTGCGTGTAGTGGGATAAGAGCAACAGGGTTAAAGTCCACGTCAAAAGTCAAAGCGGTTCAACACGTCCGTCAATCTGACTAGTGATTGATTCACCGCTTGTTGATATGTCAATGTTCTCCAGACCTTGAACGTTTTCATGACTTCACTTGATGCAGCAACTAATTGACAACTCATCAATTATGAAGTGAATTGACAATTATTTTGTTGATAATGTATTTTTTTAAGACTAGTCTTAAAAGTCTTGTTTTCTTTATAAACCCCACCCCATCAACGGTCAGAAACAAGCTTTTGCCAGTGAAAAAAAACAAATTTTTTGCTTAAAAAAAATTTTTTTTTTAACTATGTTAATTGGTCGTAAGTGCATTTTTTTTTAGGTTAATTATAAAACCAATACTTTCACTATTAACAATTGCGAGATGTAACTGTAATTTGGATGAAAATTAAACTCCAAATGAAAGTTTCTAATTTGGGGGTTTATTCACCAAACATTTAGAAAATATTTTGTCAATGGTAGTTGTTAAGTTGCAGAATCTGCAAAAATGCTGAAATTCAGAGGAGTCGGACCAATTGACGTACGGAATTAAGGCTTTTGTAACGTGACCCGTTGTGGTGCAGCCGACATCAGCCAAGCGGAGTGGGGGCGCAAGGCCATCGCCATCGCCGAAAATGAGATGCCGGGCCTGATGAAGATGAGGGAGCTGTACGGTGCCTCCAAGCCGCTGGCTGGCGCGCGGATCGCCGGGTGCCTGCACATGACGCTGCAGACCGCTGTCCTGATCGAGACGCTCACCGAGCTCGGGGCCGAGGTTTGTACGTATAAATTATGGTAGGGCAGCTGCCCTTGTGTGTTAGTGTGGTGGTGGTGTTGCCCCTTGAGGCGTTGCAGCGCAACAGTCTGTGTTGTAGTTGTGTCAAAAGGTGGCAAAGAGCAAAGGCGGTCGTCTGCACTGAGTCGACCCATCATGACGACTCGGCGTTTTATTGACCGCCGACATATTTTTCCATCAGGCTGCCATTGATGGCACTAGACATCATATTAGTGCCGTCAATGGTGACAGAACATGATCTTGAATTTTTTAAAAATTTCATTTATTACCACCAAGCGGATAAGTTAAGACTTTGAAATTAAAAGTAATAGTCTTTTAAAATTACATTTTCAAAATGGCCTTTTCTTTTTAACACTTCTAAAAAACTTTTTTTAACAGGTTCATTTGAATGATTAAAAAAAATTATTTTAAAGATGCAAGCATAAGTAAATGCTCTAAAAAAAGTTGACGTTTTTAAAAAAATAAAAAAAAAATTTTTTTTTTTTAGGTCCAGTGGTCCAGTTGTAACATCTTCTCCACTCAGGACCACGCGGCTGCCGCCATTGCCAAATCTGGTGTACCAGGTAAGATCCAAGTTATTTAAAGGTGCTATGAAATGCTCCAACAAGTGACTTTAGGATGATGTAACATATTTGACGCCAATCCATCACAAAAAGTGACGGAAAAGACTTAATAAATAAATTAGCCTAATTAGTCTTTTTCTTGGCTGCCACAATTTTTTTTTTTTTTTTAAATCTCCAAACAGTTGGTGTTACATGCAGAATGAGCAGCAAATTTTGGCAGTCTGCTAGCATGCTGACCTCAGGCTTTCTATTCTCTTTTTGCTGTGTGACCGGTCTATCATTCTGTCAACATCTACTAGCTAGCGCTGCACTCGAAAGCTAGACATGATCACCAATTCTGGTTGTGATGTCACAACCAGAATTGCTGGGGGAAAAAAGGGCGTTTCCTGATGCATGTTTGAAATTGCTTAAAAATAGGCCAAAATTTGTTTCCTTTATGTAAAATTATGTAACTGTTGTCATGTTCATTTTTTGCCGTGGTTACCACTAGTGGTGGGAACCTCCGGGTACCTGACGATATGATTTACGATGCAAGGCTCACGATAAAGATGATCTCACAATATGACGATACAGCAATTGTCGATACTTGGGTCAGAAAATAATTTCTAGGATATTCTCCAAAACGAGTAATAAATAGAAAAACAATCTTTTTTTATTCTTCTGCATTGAGGTTATCATTAGTAGACATCCAATCCATTTTAAGTGGGAGGGTGGCAGTGAATGAACGAATTCGCTACCATCCCTCGCGCTTAAACGGATTGGACGTCTATGGTCGTCATTGGCAGCCAATTCCCGGCAATGGGCTCAGTTTGGGGGTATTTCACATCATTTTTTGTTGATTTTCAGTAACTTCCTTTCCCTTTTGGGGCCCCTACGGGTCATTTTCTGTTGATTTTGGGTTACTGTAAAGGAAGTAACTAAAGAATGTCATCAAATGAATGGGAAGTGACTCAAAATCAACAGGAAGTAACCTGTAAATGCCCTAAATCAGGGGTCTCAAACTACGGCCCGCGGGCCGGATACGGCCCACCTCCACATTTGGTCTGGCCCCCTGAACAATACCAGAGAGCATTTTGATTTTTTTTTTTTTTTTTTTTTTTTTTTTTTGTGAAGAACCCAGAGAGGCTTATTTGGTTATCTACAGTATTTAATTAATAGTGTTATTTATTATATATTATATTATATTATATTATTTTTATTTTATTTACTTTTGTTCCTTGAAGAATCCAGAAAGGGTTATTTGATTGTGGCTTTCTGAAAAACAATAATTGTTTACATGTAGGCACTCCTGCAATCGTCACACTCTTTCTGTTACAAACTGACCCCGGCCCCTCATCAGAGTAGGGAAAAGTTATGTGGCCCTCAAAGGAAAAAGTTTGGGGACCCCTGCCCTAAATGAACAAGATCTGACCTGTAAATGCCCACAAAAGACTCTGTGTATGCTCTGGTTTCAACGCCATTGACAGAGCTAGACATCCAATCCAGTCAAAATAAATTGAATGGATTGCACCATCAATGGCAGCTAGTGAGCTAACGTAGGCACTATTCTAATGGAAGATTTTGTTGGTTGCCTTTTTATTTTTTAAAAAATGGACACCTTTTTTAGAACGATTTATCAATTCTTGCTGGGAGCATATCGATAACCTTTTGGGCTACAAAATATCGCGATATATCACCTTTTCGATATATTGTCACTAGGCATGTGCCAGTTTGATATTCTGACGGTATGATAACCTTAAGCCAAAAATATCAGTTTCACAGTATTGCATTTACAGCTCTAAAATGTGTTACTTTGAGATATCTGGGTTTAAAAATAATCCATTGAACAGGATTATTTTTCAAAACATTAGCAAATTGGAACATAAGTATAATGTTAGGTTAAAAATATTCTAAATGTCAACAGTCCTTTAGATGAGCCTAAACCCATAGCCATAGCTCAACATTATTACCATCAGAACAAAAATAATTCAATTATTTTCCATAAAAAGCACAGTTGTATGACTCGTATCATGTTTACATTATGTTGTAGCTGGTGGGAAATGTTCATGACAATGTTTACCAATCTTTAATTTTGTATAAATGCAAAATCATATTGGAGGTATTGCCTTCTCGGCAGCCACCCGCTGAAATTGTTTTACATGTCGGTTGGCCCTCCTCTAAGCCGTGGCCATCTATAACTTTTCTGTAGTTGAAATATTCTCATTCACCTCCTCCAGCCATCATGTAGCACCGCTTACTCACTGACACTCGGAAACAACCGGTGGGGGAGGACTGAGCCTTGCAGCTGCAAGCGAGGGACTTCTCCATGCATTTTTGAGAAATAAAAAAATGGTTAATACCTTAGGGACGGTATGACGGAAATTTTTTGCGGTTTTGAAACCTTGATGTTTTTATACCACGGTATACCTTGAAACCGGTAATCGGCACATGTCTAATTGTCACACTCCTAGTTCCCATTTCATAGCACCTTTCAATTTAAGCTACACTGATGGTCGCTTCTACACAGTTAGGAGAATAAAAATCACAGTAAAGGCTACTCCAGGATCTGTTAGCCTTTAGCTTTTGATTTACGCGTTACCATTGATCCAGTGGATGTTTAGCAAAATTAATAGTTTGATTTTTAAATATTTTGCTGTTTAACTCTGTCTGCAATTGACGGCCATGTAAGTCCAATCCGTTTAAAGTGGGAGGGTTGGCAGTGAATGAACATTGGTATTGGACGCTTCTGGTGATGAGCTCTTTTAAAGAGGTTTAATTTTGTTTGTAAGGACCACATGATTGGACGTCTATCATTGTCAATGGCACTGAAAGCGTTAAATCTACTCAATTGATGTGCACAGTGTATGCGTGGAAGGGCGAGACGGACGAGGAGTACATGTGGTGCATCGAGCAGACCATCTACTTCAAAGACAACCAACCCCTCAACATGATCCTGGACGATGGCGGCGACCTCACCAACTTGGTCCACACTAAGTACCCCAAGCTGCTCCAAGGCAAGATTCTTGACACCAAATCACCACCGGATGGCGCCGAAGCGCCATTTTAGATTGCAGATCAACCCGATAACGAATTTCGCTGATTAATTAATTTAAAAAATACTATCGTTTTCAGACATTGCACAGATTACAAAAATATATACTTATATCCCTTTGAATGCCCCTTGAGGCGTTGCAGCGCAGCCTTCCGTGCTGTAGTTGTGTCAAAAGGCGGCAAAGAGCAAAGGCGGTCGTCTGCACTGAGTCTACGCCTCAGTGATGACTCGGCGTTTTATTGACCGCCAACATGTTTGAGTTTTCTGCGTGACTGTGGTTTTATTTTTCCTTTATAAAATGTATTCAAGTATCTTTCTGTTGCCCTCAGGCATTCGTGGCCTGTCTGAAGAGACAACCACGGGTGTCCACAACCTCTACAAGATGATGAAGAAGGGTGAGCTGAAGGTGCCCGCCATCAACGTTAATGACTCCGTCACCAAGGTAAACAGGGAAATATTAAGGAAAAACTGCATTCTTTTTTGTGTTTATATAAGCATCAGTTTCTAGCTTATTCACATACTCTGATACAACAAACTTTTATAGTATACTTTTTATAGTTCTCATAATCTGAACACTTCATTAATAATTGTAAAATATATATTTTTAATAATTGATATTTAGAAATATTTTTACAAAATTAAATGCGTGTTTTTTTGTTCAGTAAGATTTCTTGTCGGATATTTTTCCCCCTAAAATATTCTTATCAAGTCCTGCTTTTAAGATTTTTTTTTTTCAAATGTTCTACATCTTTTTAAATGCTTTTAACAAAAAAAAAAAAAAAAGCTGCCGTTTTCATATTAATGCTAATAAGCTGCCAAATTATAACTTCTCCAGGAAGATAAAGGTATTTTTAAAAATATACCAAACATATTTTTCTTATATAATTTTCTTTGTCATGACTACTATTGTCAGATTCCATATTTTTCTGTTTGCAGTAAAGGTAAACAAATGGTAAATAACAACAATAATAGTAATTTTATTTACTTATTTTTCAGAATTTAATTAAATAAATACCTTTTTGATTTGAATAAATTAAAAATGTTGTTCAATATTTCTGGGGATATGAATTTAAATATTCCCATACCTTTAACTTTTAAAAGGAAAAGAAGAAAAATCAGTTTTAATTATACTAATCCTTCAAAAAAATGTTTTTTTTTTTTTGCCTAAAAATACTACGATTTTCATATTAATCAACTACCAAAATAAATAAATTTCTCATGAGAACATAAGGGATTATTTTAATACAGCTGTTACCAATCCATTATTTTCATTTTTCTGTCTGTAGAAAAGTTAATTAAATAAGATTGACACATGAACCTTTAAAAAAACATTTAAAAACAAAAAATAGGTTTTGTTGCCAATTTGAGTCCCTGCATGACTGCTGAGAGAGCCTGATTAGGTAAAAAAAAAAAATTCTGAAGTACGGTACAGGTAGTCCGTAGGTTACGACGTACCCGATTTATGTGATTTCGACTTTACGAAGCATGTCTCTCGTCCGCTGTTTTTTCTTCATTCGTTTTTTTTAAGTCATGTAACAGTGTCTTGTCTGCCCCACGTTAGCATTGATGGTAAGTACAGTATTTTTTTTTTTTTTTGTCATTTAATTTTGTTATTTATTAGGTCTAATTCTAAATGGTTGATCTCAACAGTAATTGGTATGCGTATCTGGTATTTCATTATACTACAGTGTATGTGCGGTCTGCTTTCCTTTGTTGTACTCGGACTTGATTGAACTCATGCAAGTGCTATTTTCTGTTTTAAACGTTCCTTTCATGTTGGGAAGTGAAGGTGAATGCTAGTAAACATTACAAGAAGGCAGGGAAAGGGTAAACAACGCAGGCTCGGCAATGCCCCCACGTTAGCTCGATATTAGCCCACTAGCTTATTGAGCAGTGTTCGTTTTCACCGCTGGACCGGCGCCACTAATAGCTTCCGTGTTCCTTGTTGAATTGGAAAGACTTGGACTTTATTTCCCTCTGTATTATTGTACAGCTATTGAGGTATGTTTTTGCAAGTAAATATCTCTATTGTTTTACTTTATAGCATTTGTAAGCTTGATCTCATTGTTGTATTTTCTAGTAGTGTGTTCATAGTTTGACGGTGGCAAATTAATGTCCGTTGTAGGGCTGCAGCTATCGAATATTTTAGTAATCGACTGAAAGTTCTATCTATTCTAAGAGCAATTATGAATATACATGAGAAAAAAAGACATTTTATTCAAAATTGAACCATTTTCAGTCAATGTCTTTATTTTCGATGTACATTGTTGAAAACAGCCAACAGTTGCATCTCAGATGTGACTAAAGAAAAATTCACTGCTTTTACTTAAAAAAAAAAAAAAACTTCTAGATCTTAAAAAAAACAAAAAAACATATTTCTTACTCTTACCTAAAAATATAATTACGCTTAATAACACACATCACTTGAAAGCTATGTGTTTTTCCTCACCTGTTTCAATTGAATTTCCATTTGTGTCAAGCTATTTTTAAGTTCTAGTTAAGTTTTAAGTTGGTCTAAACTGTAAGTACTGATAGGATTTTGAGTTTTTGCAGTGTTCAAAATAAATGTATGATACCTGCTGTATTGGAGCACATTAGGGACCAGTGCTACTTGGTGTTTTATTCAGCAATGACTACTGAGCTAAAACTGACAGTTAGCTTTATTAGGTTTTAATTTTACACCCTCATCACTCTACAGCGCAGTGTTTTTACAGATTAAATAAAGCCTGTATGTAAGACACGTTAGCCACGCATCGACAGTGGTCATAATCAATAGAAACCTAGCCCTCCGAAGGGCTAACGTTATGTGAGCGAGTGACAGTAACGTTAAATTTATTAGCGCTGAGAAGTGTACTGCTTAAAGATGGCGGCTGTTTACTAACGCTGCCCAGACACGGCCGAGTCTGTCATTTCGGATCTAGTTCTAAATGCATGCGATATCTATGAGACTCATCGGATACTACCTGCTACCACACTAGCATCATGTGGGCATAGTTTTTAGCAATGTCGGCGTAGTTTATAGCGGCTGTCGGCTGCAGCAAGTTTTTTTTTTTAAATTGCTTCTTCCTCTATGCACGTGACGTCAGCGCGTTGTCCCGCATTAAAAGTAGTCCGGGTAAAACATGATGCTTAGAGTTGGCAAAATTAAACGATTCCTTGAGGTGAATAAAATTACTCGGATCAGTTTTTAAACTCGAGTTACTCGAGTTGCTCAAGTATTTGTTTCAGCTCTAGTCAGTTGTAAAAAGAATTATGGTGTGTTCGCTGTTACCAGAGGGAAGTAATATCTATTTTTTTACCTCATTTGATTAATATGACATATAATGCATGTTTTGGGATATTTGGGTATTTAGGGGTACTTACAGGGTTAATTCCAGTTTACGCGGAATTCGGGTTACGTGGCCAGGGTAGGAACGGAACTCGTTCGTAACCTGGGGACTACCTGTATTTTCATTTTAACAAACATTGCCTATGTTAGTCTATGTGTTTACTAATTTATTTAAACTTTTTTCCTATATTTTTCTCACATGTCAAAAAAGAATAAAAAATGTATATTTTTTATATTAGAGCAAGTTTGACAACTTGTACGGCTGTCGCGAGAGCTTGATCGATGGCATCAAGCGTGCCACAGATGTGATGATCGCCGGCAAGGTGGCGGTGGTAGCTGGCTACGGCGACGTGGGCAAAGGCTGCGTGCAGGCCCTGCGTGCGTTCGGCGCCCGCGTTATCGTCACAGAGATCGACCCCATCAATGCCCTGCAGGCCGCCATGGAGGGTAATAACGCCTTTTGCCCCAGGCATCAGTGTGCCGACTTTTCACCTCGACGTCCTCGGCAGGCTATGAGGTGACCACCATGGATGAAGCCTGCCTGGAAGGCAACATTTTTGTCACCACCACCGGCTGCGAGGACATTATTCAGGGACAGTAGGTGGCGCTTTCATTTTTTTCTTTCTCTTCATTTTGTTTTAATTTTGCATTCCATTTTATTATTTCTTGGTCCATTTTCGAGTCCCTGTTTTGAGTTGTAATGTTTTCAATATTTTTTTTTTAATTTATAAATCCAATTTTGTACTCCTATTCCCCTTAACTTGTGCGTATTGTAATATTCTGATTTTTTTTGTTTGTTTCTATTTCCAATTTTGTGCTCCTACACCCCCATCTTTGGTACATTTTGTGTTCCTGCTTTGAGTTGTATTTCCTGTTATTATTATTTTTTTTATATATTTTGGTGTTACATCCTTTTTATTTTTTGCTTAGCCCATATTTTCTTTTTGGGTTTTTTAAAGACACTTTTTGTCAATTTTGTCTTATTTTTTTCTCCTTGGTGTTTATTTTGCTTTTTAATGTATTTTTTCCCCCCAATTCTTGTTTTTGTTCCATTTTTAAGTACCTTTTATGAGTATTTTTTGCAGATATTTGGTACTTTTCAGTTTAATATTTGATGAATTAATTACTACACAATTTTTTGTTCCACTTTTAGTGAGTTTTTTCTCTGTTTTGTCTCTAGTGTCCCCCCCCCAATTGTAGTGTTTCATTCTTTTTTTTTTTCCCTTTAGGCCCCATTTTTTAAAATTTAATAAACCTGTTTTCAATTTTGTTTTCCTATTTCATTTTGATTTTTTTCCCCACATCATTTTTTAAACCTAGTGTTTGTCAATTTTGTGCTACGTATTTTTTTGTTTCATTTTCTCCTATTTACTGTTTTTTTTTCTTTCTTTTTTTTTTTAAACTTTATTTTGTTTTCGGATTTCTCTCTCCTTTTTGTTTTCCTTTTTATCTGTTATTTTATTCCCCCTCCGCCCATCTTATTCATGATTTTCATTAAGTCATCGTAAAATTGAGCGTTTTTGCCACAGCCACTTCAGCAGCATGAAGGATGACGCCATCGTGTGCAATATCGGGCATTTCGACTGCGAGATCGACATGAGCTGGCTGAACGAAAATGCCGTGGAGAAGATCAACATCAAGCCGCAGGTGGACCGCTACCGGATGAAGAGCGGGCGCCACATCATCGTGCTGGCTGAGGGCAGGCTGGTCAATCTGGGCTGCGCCATGGGACACCCCTCCTTTGTCATGAGCAACTCCTTCACCAATCAGGTGACAGTGATTTTATGCGCAGGCATTTAGTTCGCCGGCCTTCAGAATTTTTCATGGTTCTGTGTTTGCGTCGCAGGTTCTTGCTCAGATCGAATTGTGGACCAACACCGCCAAATACCCCGTGGGGGTCTACTTCCTCCCCAAAAAGGTCAGGAATGTTGTAGTGTGCTTCTCTAACGCCACCAAAATAAATGTCTGGATGCACACAGTCTAGTCACTTTTCTAGTCAGTGCGTTTTTATTAAGGGTGTAACGGTACATGTATTTGTATTGAACCGTTTCAGTATGTGGTGCTCAGTTTGGAACAAAGGCGTACCAAACGAGTTTCTGACGTAATATAACCCTTACTTTTCGAGGCTGTGAGTCGATCGGGTTACAGATTCTTTGTGTAGATTATATTTACTCAGTCTTCTCTACTGTAATGAGGACCAACACGATACGACAGTATAACCCAGAAACGTCAACGGCGTAACAACGTGGCCGCCTCGAGAACGCAGTGAAATGTGGGCGTTAAAGTCAATCAGCCAATGCACAACAGTCGCAGTGCGGCCTCGTGTTAAACGTGTCCCAGAAGCGGCTAAACCCGACGCACACAAAAAGAACGGCAGAGTTTATCATTTGATGCGAGACGCGACCATTCTGGGTCAATACTACTACCGGTAGCTAGGATCTGGCAGACCGTAAGTCACTCGTGTAAAAATACGGTGGATCCGGTCGATTTTCAAACTAATATGCAATCGTAACCTACTTTTTGACTCTTATCACATCTCTTGAGTGGTAGATCGGGGCACAGTTGACTTGTCTTTGTTGATTTACTGCTGTCTTCTCTGCTATAATAACCAACACGGCCCCGTGTGCTCGTACCACAACAAAACAAGTTGGAACTAATATTCACATAGGAACTAAAGTTATACAACATAAAATTTACAATATAAATGAATACTACATCACATTTGGAAAATAAACACATAATAAAATAATGGCCCATTTAAATAAATTGAAATGAGCTAAAACACCTGTAATTAAATAATAATATACAGATCCTACTTACACAGTTGATTTCTGTGCGGCGCTTTAACTTGAGAAAATCCAACAATAAAGCTTTTGAAAACCGTTCATAAGAAAAATTGAGGCAATTTCTTTGTAAAATACATGTTAAAATCGTTTTCATTAGGATTACTTTACTCTTTAGCACAGGACTTCTTTTTTCTTTCTTTCAGAAAGAAAGCTGACTAATACGCGGAGTCTGAAAGGCAAATTGTTGTTGGATTATCTTTGAATACCCGCTACTTTTTGAGCAGAATTCTAGCTTTGTATAGGCTAATGTTCCTATTGTCGAAAGCACAAAGGTGTGTAATAAACAACTAGCACATTTATATTTTTTATTTTGTTTTCTTGAGTACGTACCGAACCGAGATTTTTGTGTACCGTTACACCCCTAGTTTTTCTACACTTGTTCTACGTTTTTTTTTTTTTTTTTGCCTTTGCAGTTAACATGTTTTCATGCTTTGTTTGGGTCCTGTTTGTTTTTCTTGGTGTTTTTCCCCCTCTACCTTTTCAATTTTGTACCCCTATTTTCCCCAGAGTGTTTCGTTCCTTTTTTTGTTTTCACTTTTTTTATTTGAAAAACCTTGGGTAGGTTCGTACCACAGGTATTATTATTATTGCACAAATCCATTTTTTTTTTCCTTCTCTTACTACTTGAGGTATTAACTTGAAAAACCTTGGGTAGGTTCGTACCACAGGTATTATTGCACAAATCCATTTTTTTTTTTTCCCTTCTTTCTTCTACAAGTCGAATCGCATAGAAGTGGACCATTTCAAATACGATCTAGGTCACTTTCGTATGTGTTTTTAAATCTGATTTGATTTTTCAAAATGTGGCGACGGTCCGAACTCTCACGTCTCCCAAATGGGAATTCATGCAGCTATTACTGTATGTCAGCAAAGAGCGACAGTCGGGGAGGACTGCAGCAATGGAGCTGTGTTACTGATGACGCCTAGCTAGAGCTCAGCTTTTAGGCAGGAGGGTGGGCTTGATCATGGGCACCCGACAGTATAAATACTTGATTTTCGGACACCCATATTTTTGACTTTCACCTTTAGTGTTCCTCTACCCCCACACATAAAATAATTCTTTTTTTGTTTGTTTGTTTTTCCCCCAGTTGGACGAGCAGGTAGCAGCGGCCCACTTAGACAAACTGGGCGTGAAGCTGACCAAGCTGACGGACAAACAGGCTAAATATTTGGGCCTTCCCGTGGAAGGCCCCTTCAAGCCCGACCACTACCGCTACTGAGAAGGGTCGCTGATAAGTTTTCCAGTCATCTGCTGTCATTTCCTCTCCTAGACGGAATCGAATGAAGCCTTTTGCCCCCCTTCATCTGGACAGTTAGCGTTTTTAGCCAGCTAACCGACAGCCGAGGGCCTTTTTTTGCAGTTAGCACTTAGCGCTCACTAAAACGACCACCACTTCTGGGTGGCGGCAGAGGAGAAAATTCCAAATGAGGTCTTAATCTTTCAATACTGTAATTTAAATTGACTCGAAGGGTCTCTCGGCGACCGCTCTTTTCACTGGGACGCTCGCCAATTTTGGTGATGATTGTGAATAATAAACATGGTCGCTGACTATTTTTTTTTCTTTTCTTGCGAACGTCTCTACAAATAATATATTCAGGTTATGACATGCCTCAACGGGAGGAGGAATGACTCTTGTTGCGAGTGAGATTTCTGGTTACGAAAGGCAGAAATACAAAACAGTATTGAGAGCTGCGTGTATGTGCAGCTACTCAAAGCTTCCAGAGTTTACTGAAAGTAACGTACTTACAGCTGCTCTGCTATTGGCTATTGCTTAACATCTTCCTGGCATCCAGTTGGCTAACAATGTACGATGTATTAACTTATTGGAATAGAGGAACAGAAAAGTTATTTTGTTGATCCAAACAAAGCAAGAGATAATAGAAAAGAATGAAAAAGGGGTTTGGTTGGTTGATTAAGCCAAAGAATATGGCAGTAACACATCAACAATCGGCACGTTAAGGCGTCGCGTGGACGGTTCCAGAAGTTGGAAAAAGAGGACCAGAATTCACTCTTGTTGGTGAGGCAAGTAACGGTGACCAAAAAGCGGCTGACGGATTAGTGCTAAAATTGAAAAAAATTGGTGATTGATGAGGGCAAAATGAGCTGAGGACCGCAGTTGAATGGTAAATGACCATCATTATTCGTCTTTTTTTTTTTTTTTTTTTTTTTTTTAATACACATTATGCGTAACTTTCATTTTGCTTATTGTGCAATGGTCTAGTTGAAACATTTTGATGCATTTTTTAATAAAGCGAAACATCTGAATTTTAGGGGCTTGGAACTGATAAGGGCATTTACGTGGAAAATGCATCAACTTACAGAATTCTTAAGGTTAAACAACTTCTAGAACCAATTTTGTAAGTACAGGTAGCACTGTATAATTAAAAGCCATTGTTGATTGCTGCCTACCCTCCTAATCCAAATGGATTGGATGTCTAATTGTCAAAGGCAGCCAATGAGCTAATATTGTGGCCTACATTATCTTAAATAAGATGTCTACTGTGTGTGGATAATGGGTCTCAATGAGAATATTTTTATTTTTTTTTCCAAATTTTTAAAACTGATATAAATTTATGAAATGTTAATATAAAATTCATTCATTGCCTGCCATTGACAGTGATTGGTGTCATTTATACTGGGTTGAGAATTTTTTCAGGCAATCGAAAGCCTTTATTGTCATTATACTGAGTGCAATGACATGTAAAGCACCTTGAAAGGTGGAAAAGCGCTATATAAATATAAGACCATTATGACATTAAAGCTTCGCCATAACGTGCATCACATAAAGCAAAAGTACAAAACCGAGAATATAAAAAAAAGCACCTCTAATATCCCCTCGACAATATTGCCCACACGCCAGTGTTTACGTTTTTGCAATGTTTATGGGGAACCTCTTACTTACAGGCTTTAATAAGGCACAATGTTCTCTTTTACTAAAATGTTATTAGAAGCACAAAATATTGCCATTAATTTAAAAATCTATAATTTTGTACATGTTTTGATCTATGGAGGGCGGCATGTTTCAAGCGCGTAATGGATGCTTGTGGTGATGACGTAATTTGTCACTGTCACTAGACAAACACTACGGGGTTACTGCAATTCCTTCTACATGGCGAGACGTCCAACGCATGCGCACATTGGTTAAAAGCGGCGAGTACTTCTTGTGTTTTTATTGAGTCTTTACCTTTTTCATTGCCTCAAAATACTTCTTGCATGTGTTTCCCTCTCATACTTTTAAGCATTTTGTTTTCTTGTGGTAGCTGTAAAGCAGATTGTTGATCTGTTGACCACATTGGTCATGTAGCATATTTAAACCACCCTTATTTTTTATTACTATGTTTAAGTATTTCCTTGAGGTATCTTTTGTATGTTCTGTCTGTATGCATCTAAACAAAACAAGCTGAAAGCGCACGGTAGTACTTTGGGTGTCCAATTTGCCTCTTATAGGACATATCGCCTGTGTAGCACATTTTGGCAGTTTTTTTTCCCCCTAACACTCGTCTCATCCATGTAACCATGTGACGTCACCGCCCTGTGATGTCAACAACAATGGCGACCTACTAATTAATTTTATAATATGTATAAGAACGAAAACATCAAAAGGGGTTTCAATATCAACTTATTATTACTCATAATAACATTTCTCTTTTAAGAACATCTTTCTATCTGTGGATTCCTTTAAAAGTTTCAGTGAAATGATTTTTCACTTTGATCCATGGAAAGGATGGAGATGGGAAAGAAGGGTGGGAGGAAGGAACTAGAGTGGTAGTAGGTAGGGAAGGAAGGGGGGGAAAAAAAAGGTTTACTCACTCGTTGCCTGCCACTAACAACATCGACGGACGTCAATTTGTTTAAACTGCGAGGACTGTCTGTCAATGTTCATCTTCCAGTGCCATTTCATCCCCCCACACCAGTCTAAATGGATTGACTGTCTAGCGCCTTCAATGGCAGCCAATGAGTGCCCTACAAGGGGCTAATCATTTTATTTCCCTGACTTTATTTGAGGAAACTTAAAAGTAAAAACAAAATGTGCTTTCCACACACATTTCCACGCTTTGATTTGGAGCAAAAATGAAAACACTGTAAGAAGATTTGAGCAAGGTCTTTCTGTTGTATTGATTTGCTTTCCTTTCAAGTGTTTAGTTTGTTTTCTAATCCCAAATATGGGCGCCGGCTCAAAAAGAAAGCACATTTGAAGCTTGAACACGGAACAACTCGACTACTGAATTGAGGTCACTGTGGAAATGAGATGGAAGGTGAAAAGGCGCCTTTAATTAGCCTTTGTTTTCATCTTGCCTTATCAATAGGTGTGAGAGATGAAAGGTCTTGTGGGAACACTCGATTAGGCGGAGTGGAGCAATTAGCAGCGATGCTAAAGACAGCTAAGTGACTGATGGTGTGCACGTGCACAAAACAGGCTTAATTTATTAATGGAACTCCATTAGAGCCAACATTAAATCAATCAATAAAACCCAACCATTAACCAACCCTAGTTGTGATGGTGCTTGAGCCTACATTTCTATTTGTATTTCATTTTATATTCATTAATTTTTTTAGCTTGACCTGTTCAGCTGCTTAGACACTCAGAATAGAAATCTGAGCGTCCTTATGGTCTGAACAGTTTTACTGTATCACATGGGTTTTGATATACTCCCATTGTGGTTGTTCATTGTTTTATTCATTAGGAGAACGTGAACAGGAAGGGGTGATGGGGGTCAGAAAGGATGGAAAGAGAAGAGGGGAATAACTAACTACAAGAAATAAATTTTTTATACGCCTATACTACCTATGAACATAGAAGTGCTATTGGTAGGTCATTATATTTACCCGTGAATGCCATGTAGGGAGCCTGATAACCAGAGGTGGGTAGTAACGCATTAAATTTACTCAGTTACATTTAATTGAGTAACCTTTTGAGAAAAAATTTACTCCGTTACATTTAATTGAGAAAAATATACTTCTAAGACTAGTTGTACTAAGCCATACTTTTTACTTGAGTACTTTAGTTTTTGGACTATAAGCTTCTACTTTTTTCCCTCATTTTGAATCCTGCGTCTTATATTCCAGTGCGGCTTATTCGTTGATTGGCTTGTTACACTTTATTTGATAGCAGCATCATAAGACTGCCATAAGACCTGATAATTATGACACTATCATAGGCATTACTGAATGCTTATGACAAATGTCATCCGGCAAATTATGTCACTAAATCCATTTATGTCCAGTTCGGATCTTTTACGTCCATTCAAAGTGAGATAATTTGCCGGATAACACTAAATGACATCTGTTATAACCATTCAGTAATACTCATGGCAGTGTCATTTCATAATAACGAGGGTCTTATGAAAGTCTTATGGCGCTGCTGTCAAATAAAGTGTTACCAAATATAACTAGCAATTAATGAAACAACTCGAACAGGAACTGAAAAAATAATTTACACAGAACATGAATTTTGATTGTTATTTACATCTGTAGCGCTGTAATGCATCCTAGGAGGCGTGTTGGCCGACAACAGTGTTGACAGCAGGTGGCAGCAGAGGTTGACTGTCTACCCAAAGGGAGCAGTGATGGCCAAATAAAGCTTCGTGAAGCATTGAATCATGGTGGTTAATTTTTAAAGATGCACCGATACCGATACTAGTATCGGCAGGGGGCGCCGATCCGGCCCGAAATGGTGGTATCGGCGAGTACCAACAAAGACGGCGCCGATACCATTTAACGGTCCATTATTATAACATTTGACCACAGCCTTTTTCTCCTCCTGGCGCTCACTACACTCTGTCTCTGTGTTGTGTGATGACACGTGAACACCAAGCAGCTATCGCTATTGGCCTGCTCCAGACCAATGAGAGCGAGCCAATAGCCACTCCTGACCAATCAAAAGGGGGCTTTTTCACATGGACGAAAAACAAACCAGGAAATATGGCGGCGGTCGGGAAATCCCGTCGATTAAAATCAATGGCTGCATGCAAGATTTGCGGCCTGAAAGTTTGGAGATGCTGAGTTAAATCGGCCAGTTTCAATACCTTGAACTTGATAAAACATTTGAAGACGAAACGTGAATGAACACAACGAGTTTGAGCCTGCAAGAGCAGGACTGCTATCCAGAGGAAGAAGGCCGCTGGACCGGAGCAACAATCTCTGGTCAGTTCAATTCGTTTACTTTACTTTTATTGTCTTTTACTGAAAGAAATGCCGCAGTAATTTGGGAAGTGTTTCCAAAGTATTGTTGCCACCTTTCAGAAATAGAAATAAGGGACTCCCACCTCCCGAAAAAAAGGAGAGACGGGATGCTGCGGTCAATTATTATTACTTATAATTGTTAGCGTCCGCAAATGCAGAAACAAGGTTGAACCTCGAAGCAGACAACAAGCGGGGGATACATAAAAGGGTTTAATGATTGCAAACAAAAAATAACACGCGATCGCGGGATAGTAGAAATAACAAAAGGAGTCCGTGACAGCAGGTCGACGGACAAACTAAGACGATAGGCAGTGGTTACAAACGAGAGCAGCACACTAACAGAAAAACCCAATGCAGGGGCATAACAAGTAAATGTAGCGAGATTATTGTGCCAGATGTCAAATAGCGATCAGCAAGGCAAATATCTCGGCAGCCTTCTCTGAGATCACCCGTGCTTAAATGCTGCGTTGATGAGCCTGCATTGGATTCAAGTGCCACGCCCCCACGCCCAGCAACAAAACACAATCTAACCAGCAGCAGAAGGTGACAATAATTTCATGAAAGTTGCACTGTTTGGACTTTGAGAGGTTTAAAAAAGTTTATTCAGTTCATTCAGAGTTTATTATTATGAATTTATTTTTACTTTCTTACTGTTGGGCTAGTATTATACATGTATTATTAATTTCACAAATTTAGCACTATTTTGGCCTTTGAGAGCCAAAGGTTTATTCAACTATTGTCTACTAGGGTTTAGTGTACTTTTTCCTATTTTGCAAAGGTAAGCAACAGCCTGACAAAGCCTTGATAGCAATGATTTCACATCCAATTATGTAGCTCTTTGGAAAAAAAAAATATATATATATATATATATATATATATATATAAACGGGGTGGTATCGGTATTGTACCGGCCGAAACTGCACAGCCAGGTATCGGTATCGGGGCCAAAAAATGGTATCGGTGCAACACTATTAATTTTGTCCTATTACAGTCTTGTGATCCTGCTGTCAAATAAAGTGTTACTGGTTAATCTTTTGGTGTAAATATCGCATAGTACAGTGAGGACAGCAGCGGCTTATAGTCCAGTGCGGCTTATCTATGAACGAATGCCATTTCCATGTCATTTGGTGGGTGACTGCTTAGAGTCAGGTCCGCCTTATAGTCCGAAAATTTCGGTAGATTTGTGTAACATTACTATTACTCTGCTACTTTGGGCTATACTAGTCATAACATTTTGCCTCTTATTTCTACATATTAAATTTATTTATTTTTGCCAGTGATGCCAACAGTAGCTCTTCCGGCTTCAATGAGACGTGGCAACAATAATCACATGACTCACTTATACCAATCAGACTCAAGCTTGCCGTTCTATGATCACGGCAACCTGTTCAATCATGTGGCGTCTTTAAAGCACCGTAAAATATTAGGTATTTGATATAGAGCGCCCCCGTAAACATGATTCGAAAGCGCGGATTTTAGCTTCTCTCCAAGTTTCTATTTGGCACCGATTGACCATGGAAAACCTGAGATATGATCCTTTTCGTATCATAATAGGAACTATGAATGAACTATTTACTATTCAAACTATGTTCTCCACTAGAGGGCACTCATGCTCTTTGAAAGAATGATACTTCATTTCTGTAATTTTTTTTCTCTAACTGAAATTTAAAGTTTTTTTTTTTTTTTTCTGGCTTAATGTGGTGTGGTAATTGGTTATCATACAGTATAATAATAACACTTCATATAGACTATAATAACTGCTGAGAAAAAAACATGCCATTGTTAAAAAAAATATCAAACACCGTGAAAAGTTACGATGTTACTCATTACTTGAGTATTCTTTTCACCAACTTTTTTTTTTTTTTTTTTTTTTTTTTACTGGTACTTGATTACATTTTTTGGATGACTACTTTTACTTGAGTAAGATGGCGGTGATTTACAGAGCAACGCGTTCCTTTGCCGCAGAACTATCGAATCCTCATTGACGCCGTAGTCGCTACGCCGTCACCGCAACGCAGAAGCTTAACTCAGGCTTAACTGTGGATATGTTGACATCCTATTCTATGCTACCTGATCTCTAATCCTGGCACCGACAATCTCTCTACCTGAGTGAGTCTAATTGCACTCAGTCATGTGTGAACCCCCCTCAGATGTGTGATAGTTTTGCAGAAAAGTGGAAGTGCTGCACGGGGGCTGCCCCAGGACCCTGGCACCCCCCACCCAACCAGTGGGGTATAATAAATTCATGAATAAATAGATGTTTGTTTGTTTGTTTTTTCCCCCAATATATACTCCACTAATTCTTACGAGGGTTAGGGTGCAGGGCCTATAATTTCAAATTTATTTATTTATTTTTTTCTTTAATATACTCATTTAATTAAAGAAAAAAACTAATTTAGATGGGGTTTTTTTTCATTATCTGAACCCTTCATCTTCATAAAGAAGTGCCTATAATTTTGAGTTTTCTTGATTTTTTTTTTTTTACATATAATTATACCAAATATAGGTTTTTAAAAAAATTATGAAAATTCAGATGTATTTTTATTTTTCATTACCGCTCACCCTCACAAGGATCACTATGGTGGTCAATTTGGATTTATTTTGAGAATTATTTCAATTTTTATTGAGATTTTATTTTGGAATTGAATATTTAGTTCAATTTGAATTTATTTTTCTCATATTTGAATTCAACATTTCTTAATTCTTTTTAAAGCATATTATTTTAATTTAGATTGAATTTTTTTTTTGTCATTATCTGTACCGCTCGACCTCACAAAGGTCACGGGGGTGCCGGAGTCCATATTTTTAGATTAGCTGGTAGTTTTATACATTTTTGTCAATTTCAATTTATGTATTTCACCCTCACCCCATTCTTGTTCCTGGCACAGTACGAAATAATTTCATCAGTCAAAATTAAGCACTGAAATAAATCAATTAAAACATTTGATGAAACCAGATTACGCAGTTTTTTTTGGCACTTCTAGTCCTCATTGGCTGCCACTGACGGCGACAAAGGGCCAATCTGCCAAATTGATTTGGACGATTGCCGTCAATGAGTAGCAAAAGTTGACTTCTCGACATTTCCCGGTGATGGCAAATGTGACGATGAGCGCTCCCGACGCTCCCCATGAATAATCCACCGCATTAGCGCTCGCTAACACCATTAGCGTCACGTCGCTAGCGGTTATGCCTCATCCGTCAGCTCAATTCCCACGCAAAGACATCAAAACACTCAACTTTCTACTTCGACATGACTTATTATTCATGTTTGAGTGACATTGACAGCGATAGACGTGCCGCAGGCCCTCCCGACTCCAAATGTATTGGACGTCTATCGCTGCTAATGAGTTAATCGTGCGGAAGTAATGAATTGATTTGAAATGAGAACGGAATTTAGCTGCGCTCAGCAACAATGTAAGTGGAAGTTTAATTGTATCCCTAAGCAACACATTGACACTTAGCATAGCACGAGTGCGTGCACGTGTGCTAGCGTGAAAAGGCAGCAGATAGCGCCGTCGTTAGCTTAGCTTGAATTCCGTTCACGCTAGAGCTGGCTAATGCTGCAATGGTTAATTGACTAGTTTAATCGATGATCAAATAGATTAGAATAAAATAGAACTTTTTTCATGTCTGAATAATTTAGTTTTGAGCCTTTAAGAGCAAATAGTACATTAAGTATTTTTCATTTTTACGTGTTTTACCCCTTGACGCCTGAATTTACATTTAATAAATTTACATGAAGCACTGGAGGAATACATACATATAGTATTAATACAAAAAATACTATACTAGTCCTTCTAAAAAAATGAGCATATTGTGATAAAGTTCATTATTTTCTGTAATGTACTGATAAACATTAGACTTTCATATATTTTAGATTCATTACACACAACTGAAGTAGTTCAAGCATTTTTTAAAATTTAATATTGATGATTTTGGCAAAAAAGTCAAGAAAAACCAAAAATCCCTATCTCAAAAAATTAGCATATCATGAAAAGGTACTCTAAAGAAGCTACAAACCTAACATATACAAATAAAATTGAATTGAATCTGAATCAAAGAATTAACTCAAAACCCGTGCGAAAGATTTCTGAGGCTTCTAAAAACTCCCAGCCTGGTTCATTACTCAAAATCGCAATCATGGGCAAGACTGCCGACCTGACTGCTGTCCAGAAGGCCATCATTGACACCCAAAAGCAAGAGGCTAAGACACAGAAAGAAATTTCTGCGCGAATAGGCTGTTTATCAGTGCAATACAGAAAATAATTAACTTTATCACAATACGCCAATTTTTTGAGAAGTAATAATATATAGAAAATTCGATGGGAAAACAAAATACATCTAAAAATGTAAAAATTCTGAAATAAAAACATTAAAATAGCTTAAAAAATTAACTTTTTATTTTAAAAAAACTAATGATACATTTTCAAAATCGTTTTTTTATTTAATTTTTAAAGATTTTTAACCCCTTGATGCCTGAATTTAAATATAAAAATATACGTAAAGCATTGAAATGTTTAAAAAGTACATAGAAAATACAAATACTAAATATTGGGGAAAAAAGCATTTTAAAAAAATAAAAATATGAAAGATAAGAAATAAAATTCATAAGAAATTGAAAAAAATATTTAAACTTTAAAAAAAAAAAAAAAAAAAAAAAAAAAACATATATTTAAAAAATCCTGGTTCATATTGTAAAAGAAAATATTTCCCCTACAATGTTTTTTTTTATTTATGATTTTATATTTTTCAATTAAATTTTCTATAATTTTTTGGGGAATTATTACTATTTTTTATGTACAGTACTTTTCTATTCCGGCAATGTTGTTCACTGTATATAAGTTAAATGTAAATTCAGGCGTTAAAAGAAAATAAAAATATTTTCAAAAACAGTAACTCAATAAATAAAGCTAGTTTTCCCATATACTGGACTGTCTCAGGAAATTAGAATACACAATATTCTAATTTTTTGAGACAGTCCTGTGTATATATACAGGACTGTCTCAGGAAATTAGAATACACAATATTCTAATTTCCTGACTGTCTCAGGAAATTAGAATATTGTGTATTCTAATTTCCTGAGACAGTCCTGTAAATAAACAATACGTTTTGCTCTTAAAGCTGCAGGATTCAAATGGAGAGGGAAAAAATGCGTCTTATAGTCTGGAAATTACAGTACATACACACGCACTACATGTATATCAATGATTTACTTTTACCTAAATGTACATACAATAACATCTGGCCATGTTGATGAGGACACGCAGTTGTGGAGTGACGCAAGAGCGCCTACCCTCCTCTTCTGCCTTCATCTTCATCATCATCATCGGCACCAGAGGGAGGACCACCTGCCGAGCGCCGTCGCATCGCATCACATCCTCCTCGTCTTCAGCAAACGTGAGTTCACACAACTCTTTTTCACTTTAAATCCGATGTTACGGTCTCGTGGTGTTGAGTCATTCTTCTGCTGGCAATTGAAAGAGTTTGTTTGGTTACTATTTTATCATGAGTCGACGTCCAATCCATATTAGTGGGAGGGCTGCTGAACCTCCCACTTCAAATGGATTGGACGTCTAGCACCGTCAATGACGTACAATTAATTATTAAAGAAAGAGTATAATATTGTACATTAAGTGTCCGTTAACCCTTGATGCTTGACTTTATATTTAGCAAATATACATCAAATAGCACTGTCTATTATGAAACAAATAATAATATAAATATTCAAGTAAAAACATATATTTAAAATAGAAACATTTTTAAAATTTCATTTTTGAATTTTTCAAATAAAAAATGAATAAAAAATGTCTTACTTTTGTATTTTTTGTTTAACTTTATGCATTTATAATTTTTTCAAATTTATTTTCAAATGTTTTTTTATATATATATTTCATTTTTTAAAATGTGATTTTGTGTATTTTAGAATTTTTCCCTTTTAGCTGTATTGTTCAATTAAAATTTCTCTATTAATTGTGTATTAATAGTATTTTTAAATATTTACTGTATGTATTCCTCCAATGCTTCATGTAAAGTTGTTAGACGTAAATTAAGACATGGTAGGGTTAAATCATTTAAATCATTTCAATACATTTAAATCACAGTTCAAAATAAAAAAAAATAGGTGGAATATTTTTTAACCCTTTAAAGGGCACTCATTTTACTTATTGGAAAGTTTTTATTTTATTTTTAATTTTAGGAAAAAAATGTAAAACTAACAAATGAATACAAATTTTAGAAAGTTTAAAAAAGGGAATAGTTACTATTACCTTTCAAATAAATACTGCTTTTCTCTTTTGTTTTATTCAATTGAATAAAATTAAAAATTTGAATGCTGTTTTGAAAGAATTTACATTTTTTTAAAAATTAAAAACAAAAAGCACAAATGTTTTGGAAAAGAAATTACGATTAATGATCATGTGTTATCACGTTAAAACGCGAAAATCTGATGTTAAAGGGAACCTCGGATTTAAAGACTTATAGACTCTAATAAGCACCAATTGTTCTCTTTTACTAAAATATGTTATTAGAAACACATAAAATATTGCCATTGATTTAAAAATCTATAATATTTACTACACGTTTTGACCTACAGAGGGCGCCGTGTTTTATGTGTGCAATGGAGGCTCAGGGTGATGACCAGTGTTGTCAGTAACGCGTTACTCTGATTACTTTCTTTCAGTAACGAGCAATCTAACACGTTAGTTTTTCCAAGCCAGTAATCTGATTAAAGTTAGTTTCCTCAGCAACTGTGCGTTACTATTTTGTTTTTGCCTCATACTGTATGTAGCATGAAGAATACTGTAGTCATGTACAAAGAGCATTTGAATAGAAAATACCGCATTTGAGTTTGGGAGTGACATCACATCTCACGTTTTCTCATCGGAAAAAAACGGGTCACGTGCAGTACCATGCTGTATGCGCGCCGTCTGCCACATAGCCTGGCTACCTATCAGGATGCTAACACCAAATGAGCCGGAGAGATACAACAAACGGCTGCATTTGCTCACTGGAGATACAGCCATTACTTCACATATCCGTCCAGTAAAGATGACAAAAATATCTCCGTGCGTTGCAAACTCTGCGCTGGCTCAGATGGACTGTCGACCGCTATATACTCGACATCCAATTCAACAAGGAAGCACCTGGAATTACAGCACAACGCGTCGCGAAAAAAACACAAAACAAGACGACAGGTAACGCGACAGCCAGCAACTAGCCTTTATAATATGTGTAATTATGTACATTTTATAGTTAGAGTTTGTAATCGTAGGCGGAGTTTTACATTTGTGGGACTGCGGGAAGAAGCATGTTGAAGACTGAAATGAAAGTCAAAAGTTTGGACACACTTCATAATTTTTGCGTTTTATATATTTTCACTGCTATTGTAAATTCTCACTGAAGACATCAAAACTATGAACGAACATGTGGAATGGCAAAAAAAGTGAAATAACTGAAAACAGGTTTTATATTCTACATTCTTCAAAGTATCCACCTTTGAGGTGTCTCCAAACTTTTGGCCAATACTGTACAGTGGGGAGAACAAGTATTTGATACACTCACAATGGGAAAACCCATTGGCAGTGTATCAAATACACACATCTTGATACTGTTCGAGTTCAATCAGCTGTTGAAGTTGTTGTTGGTAGCGTTTGAAAGCTTAGGTTTAAAGAAATTCTAAATAGGCCTATCCATCTTGCCTCCTCTGGTGTAATTTTGGCTAAGCAAAGCAAAGGATCGTCTCAAGGTGCTAGTCACATGATCTGTTCGAAAAATGATTTTGACCCATTATGAAAACTGTACGTTGTAGGATTTTTGTTCATTTCATAAATTTTTGTTGTTTTATTGATTTACAACTTTTATAGACAACATTTTAATGGCTAGGTCTTTATTTCAAAGGGGAAGTTCAGAATTTTTTACAATGGGCTTCATCTTGGAGTTAGCGGGGATTTAAGTAGTCGTTGGACTTCATTTAAACAAATTTCGTGCAGTTTGTCAGTTATTTATTAGTTTCAAGGCTCCGGGATGGCTAAGCTAGGGCGAGTCAATGGTGGTTGAAATCAACTCCATCGATTAATTAAACCCCCGCTAACTCAAAGATTAAGCCTTATGTGGAAAAACTCAATTACACGTGATGAAATTTTTCTGTTATTTTTATGTTGAGGCAGCAAAAGGAGAAAAATTGGTAAAAAGTAACTTATAAGTTACTTTTAAAGAAACTTGGTTACTTTAATAATAAAGTAATCAGTAAAGTAACTAGATTACTTTTTTGAGGTGTAATCAGTAATCAGTAATTAAATTACTTTTTTAAGTAATCCGTAACAACACTGGTGATGACATACATTGTCACTGTAACTAGACGAACACTACCGGTGATCTGCAATTTCTTCTATGCGGCGAGACGTCCAACACATGTGCACACCGGTTAAAAGCGACGAGCACTTACTATTTGTGTGTTTTTTTTAGTCTTTTATTACCTTTTAATTGCCTCAAAATACTTTTCGCACGTGTTTCCCTCTCAAACTTTTAAGCATTGTGCTTTCTTGTAGTAGCTTTAAAGGAGATTGCTGAACTGTTGACCACATTAGTCACGTAGCCTATTTAAACCAGCCTTATTTGATATTACTACGTTTGAGTATTTTCCTAAGGCATCTTTAGTATGTTCTGTCTGTATGCTTCCAAACAAACAAAATGAAACTGCACAGTAGTACTTTGGGTGTCAAATTCGCCTCTTTTAGGACGTTTCGCCGGTGTTGCACATTTTGGCAGAACACCGTTTTTTTCCCCCTACTCTCGTCCCGTCCTGTCTTTCCTGTTCATTTTGCTTTTGCTGTTCATTTTGTGAAATATTGACAGTACTGTCATGCTTAATAATGTTGAATGGGTTGAACAGATGACATGCTTATGTCGATAGAGTCAGCCTGGCAGCGTAACCATGTGACGTCAACGGCATGCGACGTCATCAACAATGGTGACCTACTAGTTAAACTAATTTTACAAATTTATAAAAACGAAAACATCAAAAGGGATTTCAATATCAAATTATTTTAACTCATCATATTTATCTTTTAAGGAATATAAGCCTTTCTATCTGTGGACCCCTTTGAAATGTCACAAGCCATCACATTAAAATGTTATAATGATCATTTAATAAGCCCTGTTCAAACATTAAAGTGATTGTGCGTGAATATAACATAGTAACATGACAATTTATCACGGTACAATGTTCACTTTAAAACATCAAAATGATCCCGTTCTAAGTCGCGCTCAAAGAATATCGCCGTGTTTAGTTGCACTGTACTGTTATTTTGTCCGTGTTGGATTGCGCGCGATGTTGAAAGCGTGCACGCCGCCGTCATCGACGGCTGAAAGCCTCTAATAGAGGCCCAAATCAAAGGGACGGACGTTTTCACCGGCATCCTTCAAAGTCCATTTCGGCATTAACGCCGCAACAGGAACAAAAAATGTCTTTGTTGCGCTGGCCAGCTTTTTCAAAATGGCAGTCAGCGTTCACATCTTACGCTTCCTGTCAGACGCAATTGACCTTCCAAAAAAAGGTGGAACAGTAGTACTTTTTTATTCTTCTTTCTTTTTGTCTCGCTTTCTTATGACAGAATTGGCAAAATGCTACGAAAGTGTATTGCTGCCACAACAACAAAAAAAGTCCAGTATCACGTTTTTACATGATAGCTATCACTTTTTTGCATGATTATCATGTAAAAACGTAGTAGCTATCATGAAAATTCAGGGTTGCTGGAAAGTCACTCGCAGCAGGGGGTGCTGAGGATTTTATTTTGTTTCTCCAATCCAAAAACAGCCAAATTTGTCATGCTCGTGCATTTTCTACATACAAGGTGTGCACAATCGGAGTATACACGCATGCTGGATAGTTTACATCCTACTACTGGGCTACTACAAAGACAGTGTTCTATTTCACCTACAGTGTGTTGGAGTTTTTGTATTGGAAATAAAAGTGCCTGTGTATTATATAATGCAAATCCCCGCAACTAGACGGCGCTATGACACACAAACACATTTGAAAACTAAACGGTCCAGTAAGCCACGGTTTTCACAACACTCAAATAAATTGCACACAAATATCCAACAGCGCTATTAGCGGATTTTCAGGGGGGGTTAGGGAAAATAGCCCCCCCCTCCCCGGTGGACGAAAAGTGTCATTGCATGTAATTGACTTTCCTATATAGTACTGTATATGATTTTAAAATGTAAGAATTTTTCAGGAAAATGTTGTCTACAAAAGTTGCAAAGCAATAAAACAAACAACAAAAATGAATTTAATGCACAAAAAAAGATAATTGTATGATGGGTCTAAATGATTTTTGGAACAGATCATGTGACTATCACATTAGACCGTCATTTGCTTTGCCAAAACCACTTGAGGACCAAAGAGGCAAGATGGATATAAATCATTTTTTTCAAACCTAAGCTCTCAAAAGCAACAACAACTACTGAGCAAGAACCAAGGATTGAAAATGTGGACCATGAAACGCGAGAAACCACCGTCAAAATGGTGAGCGGCGTTTCAATTTGCCCCACTAAAGACGCGAATTGTACAACAGAGCCACCATTGGTGTCTTGCCCGTCAAAAATTGTGTCCACTGGCCGAAAAGAATCAGTTATATATTTTGTACATTGACGTTTATTAAACTGGAGAAACTCCATACAGGACTTGATTTTTTTTTAATGGATGGGCCATGTTTTAAAACCTCATGAATAACTATATCACCTAAACACGGAAATCAAGCAAATCAGTGCAGCGGAGTGGCTCCACCCAGGGGATGCAATTTTTGACTGGGGTAACTACATTGGTACGACACAGGTGGGCGTACCATAATCAATGAATGATGATTTTGGTGAAAAGTATAGCTGTCCTAAGAAGCCTGATTTAGAGTTCCCCTCAAGAATGATAGGAAACAAAAAAAAAAAAAAAACGCTTTTTCAACTTATAAATATTCTTGTAAGTTAATTTTATTGTTGACACTGCGTTTCTGGGTCATCAACAACTTGTGAACCCCCTGCTCCAAATGTCAAACTCCGCCAATGAACAGCGCTCTGCACGGCTGCAGCTCAACAGCTCTAACAAACAATATTATGGTTTGCAAACTATTTGAAGTTCTCCACAGTCTAAATCTGCTGCTAACTTTTCCTCGCCGGGCACGATTATAAACAATCATAATCATCTCCATTTTCGACCTCGAATTGAAGTTTAGAAAGTTTCACCGGCTGGTTGTCGCCTGCTCCGGCGGGGGACACTGCCTTGCCCTGGGCTTGGTGGGCCGCTGGGGATCCCGTGGCGTGTAGTGCCAGTTGGGGGGTTGCGGCTCGTGGGCCGGGTGGGCGGACGGGGATGGGGGCGGGCGTGGGGTTGGTGGTGCTCCCCCTCTTCCCATCCCTGAGGGCCGGTTGATAGGAGCGTGGGTGGCCCGGGGGACCACCCTGGATCCTGGGGGAGGGTGACGATGGCTCCTTTGCTGGGCTTCAGGAGGATGGATGGGCTGCAACCCTCCTCCCTTGACCGCCCTCCCTCCCCGGGATGGCTGGGTGGGGGCCGTGGCCCTGGGTTGGTGCCTGTGCGGTGTCTCTGCTCGTCTGCGTGGCTGTCGCGTGTTTGGTGGGGCTCGCATACAGCTGGATGTGATTGGGCGTCAGGGGTCCCGGTGCCGGGACTGGCGGTGGGGCGGTGTATGGTCGGTTGCCAACGGGCTTACACTCACAAGAGATTCACACGATTACTGGGTTCTAGATCACAGAGCTGATGTGTACACTCTACCCCTCCCAATCACTTAGCTTATAGACTTCCCCACCTCCCTCCCCTTCTTTCCCTGGTCAACAGGCCCTCCAAATGATGTCAACCGGAATTACATCTAGCTGACGATAGGCCCAACATATTAATAGTTAGTGTGGAAGTTCAATGTATTTCTTGTTGTTGTTTGTGTTTCTTTTCTTTCTTCTCTTGTGTTTCTTTTCTTCTGTTCCCCCATAACCCCTTCCTGTTCGCTGCTTTGGCATAATAAATGAGATATGTTGAATGATCACAATGGGAGTAAGTCATACTCTCAATGTGAAACATTAAAACTGTTCAGACCAACTGGACACTTAGACTTCCATTCTCAGTGTCAAACAGCTGAACAGGACAGGTTTAAAAAAAAAAAAAAAGAAAATTTCACCGTTTTTGTAAATAAAAAATAGCCAATTCATTTTTGGGCAATGGTAACACCTCCTCTGTCAACAGATAATCTTTCCAGTCCAATAGCGCGTGACCAGATAGCAAGCAATGTGTCAGGTGGTGACCATGTTATTAAAAAAAAAAAAAAAAAAAAAAAAAAAAAATTTCAACATATATATTTAATCCCCAAAGTTAAACATGCTATTGTTTCAATATGTGTTATTTATGGATTTATTTTTAACAACAAAAAAAGAAAATCTTCCAAAATACTCTTTTTCTCCCCAACACCAGGGGGTGCTTCAGCACCCCACTTCCCGCACCACTGGTGGAGCTAGAGTATTTATTTTTTAGGGAGGGGGGCAAAACATGTTGATGAGCCCGGAACGCAGTGTCAGCAATAAAATTAACTCACAATATATACATATACTGTATAGCCATTTTGGCAAAGCAAAGCAAAGGACCGTCTCTCATGTGCAAGTCACTTAGTCTGTTCGAAAAATAATTTTGACCCATTAAGAAATACTTTATAGGATTCTTGTTCATTTCATTCAGACAAAATTTGAATGACTACGTCTTTATTTTAACATTAGCTTCGAGTTAGCGGGCTTCAATTAGTCGGTGTAGTTGATTTTAACAAATTCCATGCAGTTTGTCAGTTATTTGTTAGTTTTAGTGCTCCGGAGTGGCTAAGCTAGCGCGAGTCAATAGTGCCTGCTTAGCATACCAATAAAAAAAAAACTATACTAACAGATCTAACATTGTCAAATAAATTCAAAATGTATATCATTGTTTGAAATTCCTATGCGGCCAAAACAATGTCACACAAAACTGCCGTAATTCATTTCATTCTGCAGGACAATTTTTTTTTTTAGATGCGTAGTGTGACCACAATAGAGGGGGTGATTCAGCAACTTGTGCTCAGTCTGCTAGGGAGTCCTTTTCATTCCCACGAGGAAAAAAAAAAAATCAGCGGTGAAAAATAACGATGTGATATCACTCCACCCTGCTTGCCTAGACAGCCTGATCCCTGCAGAGCTGCTGGATTACAAATGTTGCTGTTCATACTACAATTATTGACACGCAATGGTACGTTTGAAAAACGTATTTTAGAACATAGCCAACACTATCGGTTGCATAGGCCATTGGTGATTCTAATGCATGCACATGTTGTTTTTTATTAGTATGCTAAGCAGGAACCATTGACTCGCGCTAGCTTAGCCACTCCGGAGCCATGAAACTAACAAATAACTTACAAACTGCATGGAATTTGTTGAAATCAACTCCACCAACAAATTACCGTATTGGCCCGAATATAAGACGGCCCTGATTACAAGACGACCCCCTCTTTTTCAAAACTCAAGTTTGAAAAAAGACTTTTTGAACACCAAATTAATTTTTATACAGAAAATAATTACAGTACATCTGAAACAAATG
The DNA here is from genome assembly GCF_030265065.1 of Corythoichthys intestinalis. Taxonomy (NCBI): domain Eukaryota; kingdom Metazoa; phylum Chordata; class Actinopteri; order Syngnathiformes; family Syngnathidae; genus Corythoichthys; species Corythoichthys intestinalis. The sequence goes on along the minus strand of NC_080403.1, from coordinate 44,101,604 downwards.
ATTATAACAATATCTTTGAGAGAAAAAGCATGTTATTTTGCCTCATTCAAATCTTAATATCTGAACATTTAAATAAGTAAACTAAAGTGCAATCACCTTCAGAAATGAATGGCTTCTGGTTTTTGAAATGTAAATAAACCAATCTATTGTGATAAAACAACAAAATTGCAATAACTGCATTAACCATCAAAGTGAAGTCTAACTGTAACTGTAGTCTTGAAACAAATCTGAATGAGGAAAAACATTGCAATAAAATAATGCAAACTGGTTAAACTTGAGAGTAGCTGAGATCTGTCATGGCAGAACATCGCTTCAATGATATCTGGCGCCATCTAGCGTCGTGAATGGGTATAATGTCCAAACCGCGAATATAAGACGGCCCCCACTTTGTCAGTCTTATTTCAATGCAAAAAACACCGTCTTATATTCAGGCCAATACGGTAAACCCCCGATGATGGAATGGAATTTTGCCGCATTTACTGTTCCCTCCACTTTTTAGACTCCGTCGTGCGATGTCGGCGCCAGTCCGGCCCAGCAACGTGACCAACAAGCGCGACGCCAAATCGGTGAATTCGCGCGTGTTCATCGGCAACCTGAACACGGCGCTGGCGACCAAGCGCGACGTGGAGGCTGTCTTCGGCGCGTACGGCCCCGTGCTGGGATGCTCCGTGCACAAGGGCTATGCCTTTGTGCAGTATGGCCGGCGGGGCCACGCCCGCGCCGCCGTGGCTGGACACGACGGACGCATGCTGGCCGGGCAAACGCTTGGTGAGTGCCCTCATTGTTTTACTGTCATTGACAGCGCTAGACGTCCAATAGTGAGTTGTTTTTTGTTTGTTTTTTTTTTTTTTTATAAATTAAAGCAACACTTTGCAACTTTTCAGTTTGGTTGATTTTAGCTACGCCGGTGGACAAAAGCGGTAGTGTTTTGCCTTAAGAAAGACTGCGTTTCCCATGAGGACCAGTGCACACCCTAACAGTGTCGTAAAATCATCATTGAATCAAAAATCTATCTCCCAGTCGCCTGCAGATGTATTACCGTAAATTTTGGACTTTCAGCCGCTGCTTTTTTCCTTCATTTGTGAATCCTGCTGCTTATAGTCCAGTGCAGTTTTTTTTGTTAATTTAGGTAAATAGGTAACACCTCATCTGACAGCGGCGTCATAAGACTGTTATAGGATCGTCATAATTATGACATTACACTATCATGGGCATTACTGAATGCTTGTGACAGATGTCATTAAGTGTCATCCAGCAAATTATGTCACTAATACCATTTATGTCCAGCTTGAATTTTTTTACATCCATTCAAAAGTGAGATCATTTGCCGAATAACACTAAATGACGTTTGTTGTAAGCATTATTAATGCTCATGACAGTGTCATGTCATAATTATGAGTCTAATGACAGTCTTATGGCGCCACTGTAAAATAAACTGTTATCATATACCATAACTAGCAATTAATGAAACAACTAGAACAGTAACTGAAGAAATAATTAGGACAGAACATGATTTTTGATTGTTATTTACGTCTCAAGCGCTGCAATGCATGTTAGGAGGCATGTTGGATGACAACAGAGTTGACAGTAGGTTGCAGCAGACGTTGACTGTCTCCCCCAAGGGCAAAGTGATGGCCAAATGAAGCTTTCTTGAAGCAATGAAGCTTTTCAGCCAATTGGTTCAAAGCTTTCTGGTGGTTCATTTGGTCTTAGACAGTCTTATGCCGGTTAACAGTGGAAGCCCCGTTTTTTTTGTTTTTTTTTTTGCCTATAAAGAAATACCAGAAAGGCGTCAATTGACCCCGATACCAAACTGACTGCTGGGCTTTGTCAAACAATAGACCACTCAAAGAAGCAATCAAGCAGGCCACCCCCCCTACACACTTCTGTGGAGTCGCTGCCTAGGTGTGAAGGGAGGGGTTTAACTCTGGATAGCTGCAATTAGCATCTTGAATATAAGAGAGACGGTGGACTTCTTGGTGGTCTTGCAAAGGAATTGGCTCATCCTCACGTGCACTCATAAACTGATCCAAGCCCCTCTTTGATGCAACACATTAAATTTGTGTTTGATTTGCTCAAACAAATCTAATAAATACGAAATATATGTACATTTCATAGTGTCAACGTAATATTTTCATCTTCACATTCAGAACTCAAAATGAATGCGTTTCATTTGAATTGGGACTGCCCATTGTGCATGTGCAAAGCAATGCGCGCTCAGCCTCTGTTCATCCCCGTCTAGACTTGCTTTTTCACCGACAAGTTCGATAACTTCTTTCGGCGCTGCTGCGGAGTGCGGGGTTATACTTTACAGAGAAGCTCAAAGGTGCTGTAATCCCACACATTGGTGAGTACGTGATTATATAATATTTTATAAAGCTTGCTGTGAAAAGACCGTGAGGCAAATTTCACCCTTAGTGAAGTCAGACATTGCGGGCTTGCTAGCTAGCTAAACTACACGAGGGAGAGTTTATCTAACTTGTGGAATGCGACAAATGGCATTGGCACTTTTGCACCTCGCATAATCTATTACATCGTGGGGCTAAATATAACTGTGCATTTATATTTTGTATATGATTTTCCGTTTGTTGTTTAGCGTTTTACTTAAATTTGTTTTCTGTTTTCAGTCATCTGCTGCTGAGGATGCAGAAAGGGACATCGCCACCACAGTCATTTACACAATCAGATGAGATGGACATGAGGAGCCAGAGGACGTGGGAATTGTGATTGAGGGCATATGGATAGGCTGACTGGACTCAAATAAATTTGAATGTTATTCAGGTTCTGTTGTGTACTTCTACATGTGTGTTGTACATATATATTTAATATGTGTTTGCAGGCGTTACATATTGCACTTTAAGGTTTCATGTTTAATTGGAGCTGGTTATACCATGTCTTAGCCTTTTTAAATATTGTACTTATTGTTGTACTAGTACTTGTGCTACTTTGTTTGAACCACTTTTGAAGTCAGCAGATTACTTTTCTAAATGTGATAGGTCATGCACTGTCTTCATCATAGAGGAAAAAACGTAAGAGACTGTTTTTCATCATTGTTTTCCATGTTCCATGTTGATGATAGGTATACTAAATTGGGATGCGTTTTTGTTTGAAATAAAAACACTAACCAGATTTTGTCTTCTGTTTGATATGAGGGTCAAATGAAGTATGAAAAAAATATATTTTGGACTATATTAATTTGAATTAAACAAATGTAAATAAGTTGAAGCCAGCTAAAGTACTAATTTTATTTTGGCTGTATTTGATAAAAATGAGTTTGACGAACTCAATTTTATCATATTACAAGGAGGTACTTAGTTTGAGTTGGGGCTACATAAATTTAATGGATATAAATCCTGCCCAAAATTTATTTGTGTTCATCCAATGAGTTATTTTTTTCAGTGTGGGCGCAAAGAAGGCGCAGAAGGAAAAATTGCTTCGACAACAACCTCCAAAACCTAGCCATGGGAAAAGGGCGAAGTGTCATATGTCACCACATAAAAAATGTTTTGTTTTGTTTTGTTTTTTTATAGCACCGTCCCTTGTACTGTAGGCAAACTGCAGCTTTTAGAAGATGTAAAAAAGGTTGCATGCCTGATTGCCTAACTGAGCAGTCCACTGTCCGACAAGCAACAACTGTTTTGTTCAACTGGACAAGCCTTTTCGGCAGAGGGAGAGAAAATGAGCTCTCAATGTCTTCATTGATCAGACAACCATCCAATGGCACCTTTCTGTCTCCATATAGTTTACACACACATGCAGTATATGTGAGACATACTGTAAGTCTGTCCACAGTATACTTCCATGCATGAAGTTTACAAAAAAAAAAAACCCAACAAAAAAAGAAGGAAAACCTGACCAGTATATTCCATTTGGTTTACACAGAGGATAAAACTGGAAGAGTTGAAGGGACAAGAAAACACTTTAAAAAGTCACATCCTGTTAGTAGTTTGGGCTATTTTATGGTGGCTTTTTCACCATAACTTGTCTTCTGGGCTTGAAAGTGACAACAGGTCAGCTAGAATAAAACCAGTTTACCCTTCCCCCATCAGCCAAGGCACCGCTGACCTGCAAACACTCAAGATGCTAATTGGAACAATCCAATCCTGTTCTTTTGCGAGTGTTAATGGGAATGACTAATGAGGAGCATAGTGCTCACAAAAGATATGCTGATTAGGGTCAGATGATCCTTCTCTGGTTACGAAAATGATTTGAATCAACTGATGCACCCTTGGCAGGGGCGGACTGGTAATCTGTGGGTTCTGGAGGATCACAGAACGGCCGGTGCCCTGGACGGCCGGCGGCCGCCATTCATTATAGATCACAGTTTTTGTCCCCCCTAGCCTCTGATTATCTACAGTTTGCATCCAATCCGACAGGTGGCAGCAATGCGCCTGGCTGTTCATCGCCAGTCCGATAGAAGAACGAAAGAAGCACAAAGTTGCCTTCATTGGTTCCTTGTGGAAGCAAAATGGCGACGAGCGTTAATGCCCAATATGGGTGGTGGTGGCAAAAAAAGAAAAGAGAAGGGTGGCGCGGAGAAGGTTAGGAAGAAAAAAATTAAAGAAACTGGAGAGCAAAGCATTAAAATGTCATAAATTGACAAATATTTTCGCAAGCAGCAGTCTGGCTGCAACGGCCATGTTGGGTAACAGCAGCCCAGCCCCGGCGATGGTGAGAGGGGGCAGCCGCTCTGACGTGCAGCCGGTGCAGGGAGGGAGAAAAATAGAGGGAGGAGGTAATGATAAGCTGGTGGAAGTTCGAGAGGGAAGTTCCCCAGACAAGCGCAGAGCAAGTAAAAAGGGATGAAGAGGGTCACTTGCTCGGTATACTGGCAATTGTTATCCACAAGGTAGGTACATTTTAAATGAAATAAATGACAATTAAAGGGTTAGTGCCAGCTAGTCGATGTACCCGTTTGCAATCGTGTCAAGTTATAATATGCTCGTCCTACTATCACTCTCCTAAGAAAAAATATTATAGCTGTAAAACAACATATGCACACGCAGCAGCAATATTAATTCAGAAGAAATATAACAACATATTAATAAAATGAATGGTTTTACTTTAAAGTTTAGGTAGTTAAATTGATATATATTTTTAATCATTTATATATCGTTTTGTTTTCTGGTTAATACTTTCCAATGAAGGTTATGTATACAGGATTTGTCTTGAAATGTTTTTTATATTTTCATTGAAATTTATTATTTGTATGGCAAGATTAATTATGGCAGGGGTCTCCAAACCGGTCCTCAAGGGCCACTGCGGGGCCTGGTTTTTCTTTCAACCGATCGAGTACCGACAGTTTAACCAATGAAGTTTCTGCTAAAACAAGCAGCACCGGACTGCAATCAATTGATTACAATTGTAAGACACCAGATTGGTGCAGAGGTGTTGTCTTGTTTTGTTGGAATGAAATCCTGTGCCCGCTGCGGCTCTATGTGGAATAGTTTGGAGACCACTGAATTATGGCATAAACAATGAAATCGTTTTATAGACAGAGATATATAGAGATATATTATAATCAATTGCATACATGAATGAATGAATGAATGAATTTATTGTCATCATCATCATAATCATTGACAGTTTCAGAATGTGGAATTTGCCCAAATACATAAAACTTGCTTTGAAGAATACATTTTCATTTGTTTATTCAGGTCTATCATAGAGCTAGTACAGAAAATGAACCCAACTCCAGTTCAGCCTTGCAGTACTTTGAGCGCCCCAAGTCAGACAGTGACAGTCTAGACATATTTTCTTCATTTTCTCTTAAAGTGCAAGAAATTGATGCATTTTACAATAAAATGTAAAAAAAAAAAAAAAAATTCTCCCCGAGGGTTTGGCGGTATGCCCCCGGACACCCCTACGGGGTCTGTTTCCCTTCGTATAGCGTATCTTGTGGGCTGGGCTGAGTCAAAGTCCAGGGCTGCTTTTTAGTCCCAGTCCGCCCCTGACCCTTGGTAGTTCTAGTGTTAAATCTTTTATCTATTTATCTGTTAAATCTATTTTTAGTATATATGTGTGTTTCACACATTTTTCAGTTTTTTTCACACAGTTTTCATTTTTCATTCTATTTAAAAAAAATAATAATTTCATTAATTGTATTTTTTATAATGGATATTTCACTGAACATTTATTTTCAATTTTCTATGTATTGTTTATTTTATGATTTTTTTTGGTGTTTATTCAGTGTTATATATTTTGTCATGCATCTGTCATATATCATTTCAATTTTCAGTTTGTTTCTTTTTCATGAGTTTGGATTGAATTTGTAATTTAAAATGATTTACTTTTTATTGATAAATGTCATTTTTTGTATTGTACTTTTGTTTTAATTTTTCTATTGATTTTTTTTGTTCATCTTAAATAAAGTTGTCATATGATTTAAATGTTTAGTTTCTTTTAATTACAAGCTCTGAATTTAATTTGTAATTTAAAAAAGTTTTTATGTGCATTTTATTTTTCTTTGTATTTTTTTTTGTCCATCTTCTTTTTATTTTTACTAGTTTCTTATTATTATTTATTATTCGTCATATATCATTTGAATTTTTTTTAATTACATAGAATTTGTCATTTAAAAACATTTATTTAACTTTTTTATTGCTATTTTTTTTTCCAAGCATTTTTTGCTGTCATTTTAAATTCGAAGAATATTTATTTTTCAATCTTTGTCATAATATTCCATTGTATTGTATTTTAAAGTTGTTTTTTCCCCAAACATGTACATACTTTATTTTCTTATTTTATTCTAATGTTTTGTTTGAAATCTATTTGTAATTTTAAAAAATACGTAAGTTTATTTTTGGTTGTCACTTTTTTTCTGCGGCAGACGTGAGCATGGCGGGCAACGGCGACAAAGGCACCAATCAATCCGCGGCTTCTGCGTGGGCTTCCCTCCAACACGTGGATACCCGCCACCTCCGACAACACTTGTTCTGCACGTGAGTGAAGGAACACTTCCACTTTACACTTTGGCATTGTTAATACCGTACTAATATGTACAGAGCAAGATGTAGGTGTTATTTTAACCCAGCAGAGAGCGCCAGAGTCCCATGCTACACAGTGAGGACGCCCTCCGGCCATTCCAAAATTTCAACCATTTTGATATGAGCTGAGTTATAATCAGTGGCGGTGGCGGACTTGGCAATTTTGGGGCCTAAGGCGAACATATCCAGGGGCCCTCTTTATTAACTCAAAAAAAAACATTTTGCAACACTTTAATTCTTTATTAAAGTACAAATAATCATGTAAATAACAATCACAAATAAACAACGAGGTTAAATGTTGATAGTAGGGCTGTCAAAATTATCGCGTTAACGGGCGTTAATTAATTTTTTTAATTAATCACGTTAAAATATTTGACGCAATTAACGCACCCGCTGGCATATTGCCTCAAACATTACAATGAGGCCGTTTATTGACATTAAGAGTGAAGAGAATGCCACCGGCCGCTTGGGGGCAGCGCCGTTCCATACTCATGTCTTCTAAACGTGGGAGAATTAGTAGTTGTGAGACATTTATGCTGTATTCACAATGCAATGCAAATTGCTATTTGTGCTCCACACATATTTCGGTAAGTTTTCTTTCTTTTAGTGGCAATTATGTGTCTCTTGTTTTATTTTGGGTAAGATATGTACAGGTACAGTGGGGAGAACAAGTATTTGATACACTGCCAATGGGTTTTGGCAGTGTATCAAATACTTGTTCTCCCCACTGTATATGTTATACAGTAAAGGCGAGTGGACACAGGCGTGCAGTTTATTGGCATAAGTTTCTCCTTCACAACAAACATAAGTATCGCTTAGTGAAAGCACAACAAAAATAATATTCCTATCTCTCTCTCAAAAAAAATAATGTTCTCAAAAAGAAAAGCACTTCAGTCTATAGTAATGAGGCCCTATTCTGACACACAGTTAAACAACAATGCTAAATAAACTGGCATTCCATATCAATTTAGCTATGCAAAATAGACGTAAAACTTTTCACTCTATTTTTATTATTGTTATTTTTATTCTTCTTCTTATTATATTAACTCTACTTTTGATTGAAAATTTTACAAATTTTATTAAAATGAAAACATGAAGAGGGGTTTTAATATAAAATTACTATAACTTGTAACTATAACATTTATCGTTTAAGAACTACAAGTCTTTCTATCCGTGGATCACTTTAACAGAAAGAATGTTAATAATGCCATTTGTGGATTTATTGTTACAATAAACAAATACAGTACTGATGTACAGTATGTTGTATGTATATATCCGTTGTGTGTCTTATCTTTCCATTCCAACAATAATTTACATAAAAATATGGCATATTTTAGAGATGGTTTGAATTGCGATTAATCGCGATTAATTACGATTAATTAATTTTTAAGCTGTAATTAACTCGATTAAAATTTTTAATCGTTTGACAGCCCTAGTTGATAGCATTTACTAGTGCAAAAGAATGGAAAGTAAACAGATTCAGAACACTGACTTTGCCTTTCCAACATTATTCAAAACAATTCTTTTAAAAAATCTTGCGTTATTATTATAGTGTACTACTATCATAGGCTGAGTTTGACTTTTGGGGCAGGGGGGGCACAACATTTTGATGACCCCAAAACGCAGTGTCAGCAGTAAAATTAACTTACAAGAATATTTATAATAACAAGTTGACAATGAACATTTTTTGTTTCCCATCATTCTTGAGGGGAATTCTAAATAAGGCTGCTTAGGCAATACTTTAAGCTAAGATCGTCATCCATTGAATTTGGTACGCCCGCCGGTGTCGTGCCAATGTAGTTACCCCAGTCAAAAATTATATCCCCTGGGCGGAGCCATATGGTGGTAGATTTGTGTCTTTATTATTCAATCCAAAAAAAAAGTTACTTCAATTAAAAAAACAAAAACAAAGTTGCTTCAAATAAAATAAAAATATATTTTCAACCAAAAAAAGTCGCTCCATTAAAAAAAAAAAAAAAAAAAAAAAAAAAAAAGTGTTTGAATGCAAAAATAAATTTGAAACTCAAAAAAACTGCATGTGAAAGCTATTTTTCTTTGATTCATTTTTAATTATTTTTTTTTTAAAGTCGTTATTTGGGGGGGATTGAAGCAACTTTTTTGATTGAAGTAATGTTGATTTGTGTTTGGGTCACATTTTGGCTAGGACATTTTTCTCTATTATTCAATCAAAAAATAAGTTGCTTAAAAAATAGATTTTTAAAAAGAAAAATCACTTAAATCAAAGAAGGAAAATTTTCAATCATAGGAAAAAGTTTTTGAGTACGAAAAAGTATTTGAGATGGAAAATTTTGCAATTTGAACACTTAATTTTTCATTGAAAAAAGTTTTCTTTGATTGAAGCAATCCTTTATGTGTTTGGGCCATATTATGATTAGGACATTTGTGTCTAAATCATTCAATCCCCCAAAAAGTTTCTTCAATCAAAAAAAAAATTATCAGTCAAAGAAAAAAATTAAAAAAAAAAAAAAAAAAAAATTCTCTAATATATACTGTCTATATATCTTTTTTTTTTTTTTAATTATATGCAAAGCAAATGACTGTCTAAGGTGCTCGAAAATAATTTCGATCCATTATAAAAATGTTTTTTTGTTCATTTCATTCATTTTTTGTTGCAGTTTCATTGCTTTACAACTTTTATACATACAGTATATATATAGGAAAGTCAATTACATGCAATGACACTTTTCGGCTACCAGGGGGCCTGGCCCCCCTGCCCCCCCCCCCTTAAAATCCGCTTATGACTACTATACATAATAGTAGTATAATAATTATAATAATTATTCATTCCCAATCATATTTGTCATAAAGAGTGTCATTTGAAAGCTATTCTTAGTGTAGAATCTGTATTCTGTAGTATTTACTCTGCATATTATAATATTAATTCTGAAGTATGTGGGATTAACTCCAGAAATCGTTATTTATATCACGAACATGATGTGCTTTTATTTTGAAATGTTCACCGAAGGTACGTTCGCTAAACCGCTAACTGAAAGCTTTACACTCCGTAAAAAACATTCTTCGTCATTGCTTGTGGTGTCACTAATAGATTTTTTTTTTTTTCGTTAGCAAATGCTGTTAACCGGCTGTTCAATGTTATTGTGTGACTGATTGGAACTGTACTGCATTGTTTCACCACAGGGTGTGCTGCTGGTATTTTATGTTCAAATTGAAGAAGAAGAAAGTTAAAAGAGGCATTAGCGGCCTGTTCTCAACTTCTCCCTCACAGCACTTTGGCTCTCATGGAGAGCACGTTTGCTCGTGTGTTCGAAATAAATGATTGCCGACGTGCAAAGTAGCACGTGAGCTGTAAAAATAGCGAGCTTTAGTGGCGGGAAAAACGCGGGAGAGCTAAGTGAAGCTAACGAACAGCTAAGCGGAGCGAAGTGATGCTAAACGGAGCTAAGCGAAGCTAAACGGCGCTAAATGAAGCTAAGCGACTGATACTCAGTCATTGTGGAAAAGTCCATTGTAGTGTGTGTGTGGGAGGTGGGGGAGAGAATATAAATGCAGCATTCAAATGGCTTTCTTTTTTGTTTTGTTATTTGTTTGTTTGGTATGCTAACATAATTATACATGATGAATAGTTGGGGGTGCTGCTGGCTCCGGTGGTCCAAGCCGTTGCTCGTTGGAGCAAGGGCAGCTGGATGGGGGCCCCCTACTGGTTGGGGGCCTAAGGCGATCGCCTACTTCGCCTGAATAGTAGATCAGCCTATGGATAATCGATCATATTATTAATTTAAAAAAAAAAAATTTATACTACAATAGTCCAATGTTTTTATTTCATGTAGTGTGATGACATAATAATTCATTATGTGAAGTCACTTGTGTCCAGTTTATTTGATTTCCAAAGTCGGACGTGGCAACCCGGCGCCCATCCGGCGTCCTTCGAGTGGCCGCAAGGGGCGTCCCCTATTGTCCGGAGACCACCGCACGGCATCATCTGCGGCAAAGGCACAGGTGGCCCTGTCACTTTTATCCGATGAGGCAGTCCGACCAATCGTGAGACATTTGTGTGTGTGCAGGAAAAGGAGTTCAACTTGAGGTTGTCAGGTCTCAGCTGACTGAAATCAAAGAAAACGTCGACACGCTGCTGGGACGTCTGGAGCGCATCGTGAAGGCGCGCACAGGTGATGAATGCCTGATGGTAGGAGGGAGGAAGGAAGGGAGGCATAGGCGGAGTTTGACTTTTGGGCCGGGGGGGCACGACTTAATAATAAGTTGAAAATCAGCGTTTTTTTTTTTTGTTTCCCATCATTCTTGAGGGGAATTCTAAATCAGGCTGCTTAGGACAGCTATACTATTCGCCAAGATCGTCATCCATTGAATATGGTACGCCTGCCGGTGTCGTGCCAATGTTGTTACCCCAGTCAAAAATTTTATCCCCCAGGTGGAGCTATATGGAGGTAGATTTGTGTGTTCATTATATGATTTTAAAAAATGTGTTTGGATGTAAAAATATATTTGAAACTCCCAAAAAATGCATTTAAAAGCAATTTTTCTTTGATTTTGTTTTTTGTTTTTTGTTTTTTTTGATTGAAGCAACTTTTTTGATTGTCGTAATGTTTTGCGTTTGGGCCATATTTTGGCTAGGACATTTGTGTCTTTATCATTCAATTAAAAAAAAAAAGTTGCTTCAAACAAAAAATATACATTTTCAAAACAAAAAATCACTTCAATCAAAAAAAAAGAAAAAAATTCATCATAGAAAAAAAGTTTTTGAATACGAAAAAATATTTGAGACTAAAATATTTGCATTCGAACACTTACATTTCAATTTAAAAAGTTTTCTTTGATTTTAGCAACCCTTTTTGTGTTTGGGCCATATTATGGGTAAGACATTTGTGTCTAAATCATTCAATCCCCCAAAAAGTTGCTTCAATCAAAAAAAAAACATTTCAAACAAAGAAAAAATATAATTTCAAAAATAAAATTGCCCTTCCCTATTTTTAAAAAAAAATTATATGCAAAGCAAATGACCGTCTAAGGTGCTAGTCTCATGATCTGTTCGAAAAATAATTTTGACCCATTATAAAAATATCTTTTTTTGTTCATTTCATTCATTTTTGTTGTTTGCTCTATTGCTTCATACTTTTTATGTATATATATATAGGAAAGTCAATTACATGCAATGACACTTTTCGGCCAAAACGGGGGGCCTGCCCCCCCAAACTCCGTTTATGAAGGGAGGTGTACGGGGAGGGTGGGAGCAAGTAAGGAAGGTGAGAGGGAGGAAGGAAGGAAAGAGGGAGAGAGGGATGTGTGAAGGAAGGAAGGAGGGATGGAAGAAAGGGGAAAAGGTGGCATGGAAGAAGGAAGGAAGGAAGGAATGTACTGTATGAAGGAAGGAAAAAGGGTGGCACGGAGGAAGAAAGGAAAGAGGGTGGCAGACAGAAAGAAAAGAGTGGAAGGAAGGGGGGTGGGAGGGATGTAGGAAGGAAGGAAGGAAAGAAGGTTGGAGGTTGGTTAGAAAGAAAGAGGGTCGGAAGGAGGAAGGGATGGAATGAAGGAAGGAAGGAAAGAGGGTGGCACGACGGAAGGAGGGAAAGAAGGAAGGAGGTTGGTTGAGGAAAGAAGGAAACAAGGTGGGAGGGATAGATGGAGGAAAGAAGGAACTTATAAAGGAAGGATGGAAGGGAGGATGGAAGGAGGGATGGAAGAAAGAGGAAAAGGGAGGGAGGTAGGGAGGGAGGATGGAAGGAGGGATGGAAGAAAGGGGAAAAGGTGGCATGAAGGAAGGAAGGAAGGAAGGGGGGGTGGGAGGGAGGTAGGCAGGAAGGAAGAAAAGAGGGTGGCACGACGGAAGGAGGGAAAGAAGGAAGGAGGTTGGTTGAGGAAAGAAGGAAACAAGGTGGGAGGGATAGATGGAGGAAAGAAGGAACTTATAAAGGAAGGATGGAAGGGAGGATGGAAGGAGGGATGGAAGAAAGAGGAAAAGGGAGGGAGGGAGGTAGGGAGGGAGGATGGAAGGAGGGATGGAAGAAAGGGGAAAAGGTGGCATGAAGGAAGGAAGGAAGGAAGGGGGGTGGGTGGGAGGGAGGTAGGCAGGAAGGAAGGAAGGAAAGAAGGTTGGAGGTTAGAAAGAAAGAGGGTCGGAAGGAGGAAGGGATGGAATGGAGGAAGGAGGGAAAGAAAGGGGGTTGATTGAGGAAAGAAGGAAACAAGGTGGGAGGGATAGATGGAAGAAAGAAGGAACTTATAAAGGAAGGAAGGAAGGGAGTATGGAAAGGGATGGAAGGAAGGAAGGGAGGATGGAAGGAGGGATGGAAGAAAGGGGAAAAGGAAGGGAGGGAGAATGGAAGGAGGGATGGAAGAAAGGGGAAAAGGTGGCATGAAGGAAGGAAGGAAGGAATGTATAAAGGAAGGAAAGGGTGGCACGGAGGAAGGAAGGAATGAGGGTGCAGACAGAAAGAAAAGAGTGGAAGGAAGGGGGGTTGGAGGGAGATAGGAAGGAAGGAAGGAAGGAAGGAAAGAAGGTTGGAGGTTAGAAAGAAAGAGGGTCGGAAGGAGGAAGGGATGGAATGGAGGAAGGAAAGAGGCTGGCACAAAGGAAGGAGGGAAAGAAGAAAGGAGGTTGATTGAGGAAAGAAGGAAACAAGGTGGGAGGGATAGATGGAAGAAAGAAGGAACTTCAGGGAAGGAAGGAAGGAAGGAAAGAAAGAGAGTGGCACAGAGGAAGGAGGGTAGGGACGAAGGAAGGAGAGAGGTTAGTAGGAAGAATTAAAGACTGGGAGGATAAAGTAAGTAGGGTGGGAGGGAGGAACAAAAGAGGGTGAGAGGGTGGCGCAAAGAAAGGAAGACTTGGGAGAATGAAGGAAGTAGGTAAGGAAGGAAGGAAGGTAGGATGGATGGTGGTACAGAGGAAGGAGGGTTGGAAGGAAGGAAAGAGTCTGGCATGGAGGAAGCAGGGAAATAAGGAAGGAAAGAAGGTGGCACTGAGGAAGGAAGGAACGAAGGTAGGAGGGATGGATGGATGGAAGGAAAGAGTCTGGCATGGAGGAAGCAGGGAAGAAAGGAAGAAAAGAGGGTTGCACGGAAGGAGGAAGGAAAGAAGGAGGGTGGGATGAGGAAGGAGAGTGGGTGGCAGGACGGAAGGAGGAATGGAAGGAAGGAAAGAGGCTGACATGGAGGAAGGAGGGAAGGGAGGAAGAATGGGAGGAGGGTGGAAGGCAGGTAGAAAAGAAGGAAATAAGGTGGGAGGGATGGATGGAGGAAGCAGGTTAAGTAAGTAAGGAAGGAAGGAAGGAAAAAAGGATAGAAGAAGGGAGAGGCGGAAAAGGGAGTAAATGAAGGAGAGTTAAGCTAAGAGAAGGTTTGAGCCAAGGGAAGCATGACAAAGATATTACAGAAAGGAAAGAAGTTAGCAAGGAAAAGATTGACAAAAAAGACTACTTTTGAATGCCATGAGGGTTGCTGTGTCTTTTCGCAAGTAAACGTAGATCCTATGTGTAGCGGAAGAGCGTCCATCGTCGTCGGAGGACGACAAGAGCCTGGACAACCCCCAACATGACGAAAGCCACCACGAGAGCCAGAACCACACCGTGACGGAAAACTGACATCCAGGTTTTGGAGGAAAGAAAGTCAGGTGTTTGTTTTTACAAATAAAAATTGGGAGTCAAAAGCTGTGTTCTTGCCTTTAACATCATCCTACATTTTAAACATTAGCACACAAAAACAAAGAGTTTTTTAAAGTGAAAATTCTTGTAAATAAATGCTTAAATCGCAGAATTTCTACAGATAATGAAGGAGATAGTAACTTTTCTCGTAGTTACCGTCTGTTTGTATTATTCTGATATACTCAATATAATAAAAGCTTAATCATAATCCTAGTTTAGGGAAAAAACAGGCAGACTATATTTCGATGCATGGAAGGCCGAATGAATGTGGAGGCAAATGATTAACAGTTACAGGACAACCTCACCCTGACCAGAAGAAAAAGATGGATATCAACAATGTGGTGACACCGTACAGCTGAGGGGGCAAGATTAAAACCGACGCACACCTCACAAACAGGTCAGCACTGAGTTATCACAAGCCATGGGATGGAAGGGAAAACTCCGTCCCGCAGTTCAACACAGTGAAGCAGACTGGCTTATCAGCCCTGGTCTGATAAGCGATGAAAAAGACGCTGCCATCATCATTGCCGTCATCATCTCTCCGGTGGGGCAAAGATACCCTGTCCTACTACATAGAACACCCGAGAACAAAAATAACTCCAAGTTAGATAGCTCAACGACTCTCTGTTTTGTCTTGCTGTTTGATCATTGTCGACCTGAATAAATTGTCAACCTGTTTTTCGAAGCCTTTTTCCAGCTTTCAAAATGGAGTCAGTACAAGGGGTTAAGACTAAAGTGAATGCGCGGAGTTTGGCCTTTTGGGCGGGTTGTCGGAGTTCCGTCGGCCCGGGTCATTGGAGCTGCAGCAGTGCGGTTCCAGCGGTTCGGCTGGCCGATCTGGCTAATAAGTCAGATTCCTTCAATATGAATGTATAACAGTCTAGATCAGATATGTCCAAAGTCCGGCCCGGGGGCCAAATGCGGCCCCTGGTCAAATTTCATCCGGCCCCCAGCCTCTGTCATAAAATCAATAACGTCTGGCCCGCACACAGAATTAATAAATTGGTCAGAAGTACTGCAACCAGCATATGAAGTAGCTTACACACGAAATGCTGCTCCTCATTTACCCACTAAAAGGCAGCAGCACTTTAACCCTTTATTGCCAAATGTATCATATTTGATACACCTAAAATTTCATGATTTTGAGACTAATTTAGAATTTTGACATTTCTTTTTGGAAAACAAAAACAAAACAAAAAAACGATGGATACAAGTCAACACATGCATTTGCAGGTTCTATGAGGAAAAAAAACATGATTTAGCATGGGTTATAGATATTAGAGCGCTTATTACACATATTCATTTTGACTTATTACAAATTTGAAAAAAATGGTTTCATTAGGACCTTATTTTTCAAATTTTGGGATTCTCTGATAATTGCTTCATGTTGCAGGTATTGAAGGGCTAAGCAACATTACCCCGTGTGACCCATTACTTCCATTTTCTAAAATGGGGACAATCAACAAAAAACAAAACAAAGTTGACTGTGACGGCTGACGCTTCGAGGATAGGGGGAAATTGGACTAGTTATTCACTAAAATACGCAACAACTGTGTCTGCCTCATTTGCAAAGAGACAGTCGCTGTTTTTAAAGATTTCAAAGTTAGCCAGTATTACCAAACAAGACACGCTGACATGTACGGCAAGATTACAGGGAAGATTCGCAGCGAGAAATTGAAGCAACTTGAAGCTAGTTTAATATCACAGCAGCAGTATTTCGCAAGAGCCCGGGAGTCGAAAGGGAACGCCACAAAGGCCAGTTGTAAGATTGTTGAAATTATTCAATTTAAAAAATAATAAAGCAAATGTGACACACTGAATGGCTTGCTAAAATTTGCCTAAATATATTGTTCTACGTAAAGGACGTCAGCCAAGGTCGGCCCCCCTCATTTTTACCGCACCAAATCTGGCCCCCTTTGCAAAAAGTTTGGACACCCCTGGTCTAGATTCTTGGTTAAAAGCAAAAAAAAACGGGCAGTAATCGTTCATTTCACGTAAATATTTCAAGCAAAAGTTATGGTATTGTGTAATCCAACATGGCAGCCGTCACGAAACAAAGAGCTTTTTAAGTTGAAAATTCTTGTAAATAAATGCTTAAATCACGGAATTTCTATGGAAATGAACGTAAAACAGTCTAGACTCTTGGTTTAAAGCAAAAAAAAAAACGGGCAGTTATCATTCATTTTATGTAAATATTCCAAGCCAAAGTTAAACAAATTTTATCCATTTTTTTTTTTTTTTTTTCACGTTTCAAAGTGCATGCATGGTGCTATTTAATATAATAATTACCTTGAATCCTCGACCAAATCACTCGAGACACTCCTGCCTGCTTGTATGCAGTAAAACTTTTATCCCATTTCCACCTAAATCCGGCGTTAGAACACCGTGAGTGTGTTTGAGTTTATCACAGTGAAGGCCAACTCAACGTTCTGCCTGGGTCGGCCCCCTACGGGACGGCGTGGGGCAGTGTCTGTGGGTGCTGTCTTGTGAACTGATGGTGGAATCTATGGCTCACACCACCCTCCCTGGTGGTGCAAAAAAAGCCTGCAGCACATTAGGCTGGCATGATGCCAAAAAAACAAACAACAAATTTAGCCGCAAAATCAGCTGAATCTGCAGTTTTTTTGCATACAATAGCATGGCTGTATAGTGAGGATGATCTCATTCTCTGACGTCACATCTGCCGTCTTCCTCAATCCTGGACTCTGGCCAGTTGTCACTCATTTACATGGAGCAGGATTGAAAAAGTTAAATAAATATAATAGGGCTGTCAAAATTATCGCGTTAACGGGCGTTAATTAATTTTAAAAATTAATCACGTTAAAATATTTGACGCAATTAACGCATGCACTGAATGAGCCGCTCTCGCATTGCCTCAAACAGATTTCAATGACGCCGTTTATGGACATTAAGAGTGAAGAGAATGCCACCGGCCGCTTGGGGGCAGCGCAGCGCCGTTCCATACTAATGTTATTCCTTCTAATAGTGGGAGAATTAGTAGTTGTGAGACGTTTATGCTGTTGCTTTGTGCTCCACACATATTTCGGTAAGTTTGCTTTCTTTTAGTGGCAATTATGTGTCTCTTGTTGTATTTTGGGTAAGATATGCACAGAGATATATCTGTTATAAAGGCGAGTGGACACAGGCGTTCTTTTATGGGGAGAGATTTGTCTCAAAAATATTCTCACAAATACATCCGCGATTCACACATATTTTTTGTAGATGCACAAATATATCCAAGATTTTCACATGTATTTTCGAGATCCACAAATATATTCGTGAGTTTCACATGTGCTTTTGTAATCCACAAATATATCCGTGAGTTTTACGTGTGTTTTTTTATGTTGTGCGTGCACTCATCATGAATTATTGTTTGCAAACATTCGAATTGTATTTGTGAATCGGCGGCCGCGTGCATTTCTTTTTGAGACAAACATAACAAGAAACGTTCAAATTTTCACACACAAGCGCATTCGCGATTCAAACGTGTTTTTCAAATTCACAAATACGTCCGCGATTCTCACAAATACATTAGTCATTTTCACATGTGTTTTTCAGATCCACAAGTACGTCCCGTTTTCCACATGTAATTTTCAAATCCACAAATACTTCCGCAAATTTCACGTGTTTTTTTTAATGATGTGCGTGCAATTATCATGACTTGACATTTTTTAAGTATTCAATTTTGCTTGTGACTTGTTGGAGCTGTGTTTTTTAACAGCGAACACGCGCATTTATTTTTGAGACAAACGTCACTCGATGTCTGACCAAGATTTTCTCACACACAACAAGCCGACAATTTTCACGTGTCTCAAAACACCTCCGTTTCCACCCGATAGGTGGCAGTATTGAGCGCATAGAAAGGTCAAAAGTACCCATCAAAAGAGATCACATACTGACACCTAGCGGGTGACATAACACCGGGCAACAGATAAACAGGTGTTTTGGGACAGTTGGCCATTCGTTTTTCCTTCTAATGTTGGAAAACAAGCCCAATTTTTATGTGTGTTAACAAAAAAAAAAAAAAAGAGAAATGAATCATCTCCCGTTTCCCAATTAAAAACCGCTAATTCAATAGCGGAAACTAGCCTTAATCCATCTTTCCAAAAAAAAAAAAAAAAAAAAAAAAAAACAAAGATGAAGAATCAACAATACAAACCCAAAACAAAACAAACACAAATATGGCAGGGGGCATAAACATTTCAAACATTACAAATCAGAGAAAAAAAACAAACAATGAATAATGCTGTAATCAATTATTCACAAAGTTTTTCACAAATATTGTTTTTTCCGCTTTTAGGTTAGATTTAAAAAAAAAAAAAACAGATTTATGTAGCACACACTCTCATTATGAAAGTGAATTATTTGATTAAAAAAAAAAAAAAGATTTATGTAGCACACACTCTCATTATGAAAGTGAATTATTTGATTAAAAAAAAAAAAAAAAAGATTTATGTAGCACACACTCTCGTTATGAAAGTGAGATTTTAAAAAAATCTTGCCAAATATAAATTTGTGGAGGTAGAATTTCGATAGCAAAATGAGAAGATTAATAATAAAAACACTCCTTCTTGCGATTCTTACAGAAACAAAAAATGACATTTTCCCATTTGAGTTTGAAGTCCACATGTAGGTTCCTGATGATGAACTTGCAAAGTTCTTTCCAAAACTTATTGGAAAAAGAGCAGGAACAAAAAAGGTGCTGAACTGTCTCTGGATGATTTCCACAGAAAAATAAAAGTTTGTCTCAATGTCCCGCTTGATAGTATCTATGGATAATTTTGAAAGCGACTTCTTTGACCTTACTTGTCAACGGAAACATATTGGGGATAGTCCATACCTTAGACCAAATGATATGTCTAACATATTGATTCCAAAAAGACTTAAGATATGGTGTGGATCTAATCTCATTCTGAAATAGAGATCAAGTATATCTATTCGAATTTTTGTAATGTAGTTAACATAATTTACCCACACTTGAATTTAGTATATTTGGAGGAGATAAAGTTTGAAATGGCATGGTTACATTTCTGCACAGCATAATGAATCCTGAAGGAATCGCATCATAAACAATAGCATATTGCTGAGGTCTAACTGGTAACTGAAAATAATAAAAAAAACTCCGCGTAAGACTTCAGGTGCCCGTTGCAATTAATAAGTTGTGACACAAAAATGATTTTCTTCCGCATCTAATTGTCCAAGAATAAAGATTTGTTTTTGTAAAGAATTCAATAAGCCATGACCCGGAAGACGATGCCTTGTTGAAGAAGAACTTTTTTCCGGGTCAAGGCTTATCGTAAAAGCGAACTCGTAGGAAAACAAATATTGAAGGATATAGATATAGAAGGAAAAACAAACGGCCAAAAGGTACACGGGCCGTCTTGATAGTTCTTGAAGTTTGGGAATCAGTCTATGCGCTTAATACTGCCACCTATCGGGTGGAAGCGGAGGTGTTTTGAGACACGTGAAAATTGTCGGCTTGTTGTGTGTGAAAAAATCTTGGTCAGACATCGAGTGACGTTTGTCTCAAAAATAAATGCGCGTGTTCGCTATTAAAAACACAGCTCCAACGATTCATAAGCAAAACTGAATACTTAAAAAAATGTCAAGTCATGATAATTGCACGCACATCATTAAAAAAACACGTGAAATTTGCGGAAGTATTTGTGGATTTGAAAATTACATGTGGAAAACGCGGATGCATTTGTGGATCTGAAAAACACATGTGAAAATGACTAATGTATTTGTGAGAATCGCGGACGTATTTGTGAATTTGAAAAACACGTGTGAATCGCGAATGCGCTTGTGTGTGAAAATTTGAACGTTTCTTGTTATGTTTGTCTCAAAAAGAAATGCACGCGGCCGCCGATTCACAAATACAATTCGAATGTTTGCAAACAATAATTCATGATGAGTGCACACACAACATAAAAAACACACGTAAAACTCACGGATATATTTGTGGATTACAAAAACACGTGAAACTCACGAATATATTTGTGGATCTCGAAAATACATGTGAAAATCTTGGATATATTTGTGCATCTACAAAAAATATGTGTGAATCGCGGATGTATTTGTGAGAATATTTTTGAGACAAATCTCTCCCCATATTCTTTGGGCTGCGCCGTTTATTGGCATAAGCTTCTGCAACTCCTTCACAACAAACAGAAGTATCATTTAGTGAAAGCACAACAAAAATAATATTGCTATCTCTCAAAAAAAAAAAATAATGTTCACAAAAACAAAAGCACTTAAGTCTGTTGTAATGAGGCACTATTCTCACACAGCTAAACAACAATGCAAAGTGAACTGGCATTACTCAGAGTTTGGTCACTCAATTCTTATTATTGTTATTTTTATTTTTCTTATTATTATATTAACTCTACTTTTGATTGAAAATTGTACAAATTTTATTTAAACAAAATATGAAGAGGGGTTTTAATATAAAACTACTATAACTTGTAACTATAACATTTATCTTTTATGAACTACAAGTCTTACTATCCGTGGATCACTTAAACAGAAAGAATGTTAATAATGCCATTTGTGGATTTATTGTTATAATAAACAAATACAGCACTTATGTACAGTATGTTGTATGTATATAGCCGTCTTGTGTTTTATCTCTCCATTCCAACAATAATTTACAGAAAAATATGGCATACTTTAGAGATGGCTTGAATTGCGATTGATTGCGATTGATTACGATTAATTACGATTAATGAATTTTTAAGCTGTGATTAACTTGATTAAAATTTTTAATCGTTTGACAGCCCTAAAATATATCCATTGCTTCCACACACATCCAGCGGTCCATTTCATTGTTTTTTTTTTTTTTTTAACAGACTCTATGTTTTTTATTGTCAATGTCAAAGTATATTGCTCATCTCATTGTTTGCCACTGACTGACTGTGCTGTATGTCCAATCCTGTTGAAGTGGGAGAGTTGGCAGCGAACTATCAAACATTGTCCGGTGAGACTTACATTTGGGATAAATAAGGTACAGTGGTATGAAAAAGTATCTGAACCTTTTGAAATATCTCACATTTCTGCATAAAATCACCATCAAATGTGATCTGATCTTTGTCAAAATCAGACAGATGAAAAAAACAGTGTCTGGTTTAACTAAAACCACACAAAGATTTATAGGTTTTCATATTTTAATTAGGATAATATGCAAACAATGACAGAAATGGGGAAAAATAAGTAAGTGAACTATCACATTTAATATTTTGTGGCCCGCCCTTTGGACGCAATAACTTCAACCAGACGCTTCTTGTAGCTGTAGATCAGTCTAGCACATCGATCAGGAGTAATCTTGGCCCATTTTTCTCTACAAAACTGCTGTAGTTCAGTCAGATTCCTGAGATGTCTGGCATGAATCGCTTGTCTTTAGGTCATGCATCTCAATGGGGTTCAAGTCTGGACTTTGACTTGGCCACTCCAGAACGTGTATTTTGTTCTTCTGAAACCATTCTGAAGTTGATTTACTTCTGTGTTTTGGATCATTGTCTTGTTGCAGCATCCATCCTCTTTTTAGCTTCAACTGTCCGACAGACAGCCTCAGGTTTTCCTGCAAAACTTTTGAATTCATTCTTCCATTAATGATTGCAAGTTGTCCAGGCCCTGAGTTAGCAAAACAGCCCCAAATCATGATGTTCCCTCAAACCTGCTTCATGGTGTGGATGTTTGTGAGCTGGTCCATTTTTCCTCCACACATGATGGTGTGTGTTACTTCCAAACAATTCAACTTTGGTTTCATCAGTCCACAAAATATTTTGCCAAAACTTTTGTGGAGTGTCCAAGTGCCTTTTTGTGGACATTATACGAGCACTTTTTTTTTTTTTTAGACAGCAGTGGCTTCCTCGGTGGAGTCCTTTCATGAACACCATTCTTGGCCATAGTTTTACATATATTGTAATTGATGTGTGCACAGAGACATTGGACTGTGCCAGTGATTTCTGTAAGTCTTTAGCAGACACTCTAGGGTTCTTTTTTACCTCTTTGAGTATTCTGCGCTGAACTCTTGGCATCATCTTTAGTGGGCGGCCACTCCTTGGGGAAGAAGCAACAGTGCCAAACTCTCTCAATTTGTAGACAAGTTCTCTGACTGTCGATTGATAAACATTCAGACTTTTAGAGATGGTTTTGTATCATTTCCCAGCTTCATACAAATCAACAATCCTTGATCGCAGGTCTTCAGACAGTTCTTTGTGGGATGGCGTGGCTCAGTGGTTGAGTAGTTGTCCCCCAACCCAAAAGTTGTGGGTTCAGTTCTCTGCCCTGATGAACTCGCCTAAGTATCCTTCAGCAAGATACTGAACCCCACATTGCTCCTGGTGCTGCGTCACCAGTAGGTAGATGGCGATTTAGTGTAAAGCGCTTTGAGCGCCTTGAAAGGTGGAAAAGCGCTATATAAGTAAAACACCATTTTACCAAACACCATTCTTTTGACCGAGCCATGATGCACATCAGACAAAGCTTCTTAACAAAACAATTCTTACCAGGTGTGTGTTTTATAGTGAGCAGGGCAGCTTTAAACCATAACTCATCAGTGATTGGGCACACATCTGACTTAAATTGTTTGGTAAAAAATGGTTTCAGTTGCTCTTTAAGTCTCCCTCGGCAGAGGATTCACTCACTTATTTTTCCCCCTTCTGTCATTGTTTGCATGCTATCCTCATTAAAATATGAAAACTTATAAATGTGTGGATGGTTTTAGTTCAAGCAGACGCTGTTTTTTATATGTTTGATTTTTACAAAGATCAGATCACATTTGATGGTGATTTGATGAAGAAATGTGAGAAATTCCAAAAGGTTCAGATACTTTTTTTATACGGCATGCGATCTCAAAACACATGTTGGCACTTAGCATGTCGTGGATGGTGCTTTCTTCTTCTTTGTTCCTTATCGTCTTCTCATCTCGACTCTTCAACTCACCGCAAATTGACTGAAATCTCTGCAGGCGACGTTTTTTTTTCTTCTTTTTTTTCTCACTTTTAAACTCCCATTTCCTGAGTTGGTAAATGACGGGTCGCTAATGCGTTCCAGCTGGGAAGCGCAGCAGAGGAGGAGGAGGAGGTGCAGGAGGACCAAATTTTGGGGGGGAAAAAGTAATTATTTTTAAATAGTGATAAAGAGGAAATTCAGAGCATTATTGTTAATTAATTTAAAAATTTTGAGTCATCAAAAGTAAGGGTTCATATTGTTTTTGCTATTTTCTTTAAATAAAGTTTTTAATTTTCTTAAATTATGTATATTTGTTTTTTAAAATCTGGCTAGTCAATGTTGTCGGATAGCCGATAATATCGGGCGATAAAAGTGTTTAAAAAATAATATTTTGATAATATCAACAACGGTTTGTAATTACCGGTTTTGGGCCAATATGCATGTTGCCTTCAAAGTGAATTTTGAAGCGATCTGCTTTCTGCCTTTATACAAGGGCTGGTCACAGCTTAGCACAGCAGTTATGCCTATTGACCATTAGATGTCTCCAAACTAAGATGCTTGGGATTTGTTATGTGAGCAGACCATTTGTGTTCATGGTGCAAACATTTCATGAACAATAAATGATTGAAAAATAACGAATATCTTAAATTACAACTGCATATGTCGCTATCGGGTTTATGGAGTTGGAACATATTGGGTTATTGGTTAAAAAGTCATTATTGGACAACTCTAGTTCGTACGTCCTATTCTATGCTGCCTGATCGCTGATCCTGGCACTGATAGTTTCTCTCTTTGAGTGTGTATAATTGCACCTAGTCATTCGTGAATTCCATCAGACTTGTGAGGCAAGAGGAAATGCTGCTGGTTACGGCCCCTCCCGGCCAATCAGAGAGGGGTTCAGAGAGGGGTGAGCCAGCGCAGCCCATCCCTCCTCTTGCAACTCCAGCATGGGGGCCGCCATCATCCCCCCGGGATCCAGGGTGGTGCCCAGGATCATCCTCGCTCCCATTAACTGGCCTTCAAGGAAGGGATGACGGGACGCGCCACCGCCGCCTACCGACACAGCACATCGCTGAACCCCCACCCCCAACTGTGGGGCAGTTTACATGGCGACTCTGCGACACAAAGACGCAATGACTGAGTTGCGGACTCGCCTCGCGTACATATGGTGCCGGCGAAGACGGAAGGCGAAAACGAAAAATTCGGAATCCTGCCTCCAAAGTGAAAGAATCCGATTGCGGGGGTTGTGGGGGGCTTCCTCGGCATGCATATCAAAGGCTCCTGCCGCGCGAGACCGCGCTGTTAACTTCAGCACTCGTACACATCACATTGGGCGTGCGCAGCGCTGCTACTAAACATTAAAAACAGCAAATATGGCGGAATGTCAGCTTTAATTTACTGTTTTAATAATATTTTTAAATTAAATATGTTGAAGGTTTCAATTTTTGTGCCTTTTTGAACAAAAGAAAAATGACATTGCTTCGAATGGGCGGGCATATTTTTTTCCGGGCTGAGGGAGTTTGGTGGGGTCAAAGAGCATCTTTCTCTGTCGCATAGGTAAATCTGCACTGCCCCCTAGGGCTTGGCATGAATACTACATCGTTTTCATGCTGAATTGCGACATTGTTCAAATGGAGACGAAAATGCAAATGCAAATTTGAAATTGTTCGTATTCTCAGAGAGTCACCATGTAAACGGCCCCTAAGTGCCAGGCAGGACAGGCCCTGGACACCCCTCTGACCCACCGGCACTCAGCCAGCGACTCGAACTGGAGCCCAAGGAGGGGAAGACGAAACAGGAAAGCGGCGAGAAGCCAGCGCGGGGCAGTGCAGGACCAGCCAACTGCCCAGATGAAGAAGAGGCCACGCCTTTAAGAAAAAGTGTGGGTTCCACCTACCACCCAATTACTGTGGCTGCCAGGCAGGCACGTGCAGAGGGGGGGGCGGAGGGTGCTTGAGCACCTGCCACTTTGCCCCTACATGCCCAAAGTGCCCCTTTTGATTGGGCTTTTTTTTTTTTTTTTTTTTTTGGTGCGTATGTGTGTGCTGGCCGATTGTGCAGGCAAGCGACCGAGTACTTTACCTGAACATCGAAACACCTTTAAAAAAAAAAAAAAAGCACAAAAAAAAAAGCCATCTTTGGCCGCTAAGCTGCCACATACCCCCCCCCCCCCCCCCCCCCCACACACACACACACACTGCACGTTGTTTCTCCTCTGTGGCCTGGGTATGTGGTGAGGAGTCTACGGACATCTGGTGGTTGAGAACAAATGGTGTTACCCTAATAAACCGTGTTCGAGCAAATAGTAAAAATTGTTACACCTGGTGTATTTTGAGAATTAAAAAAAATAATAAAACGATTTTCTCTTACATAGTTTTCTACTTTAACAATTAACTACCCATGCACCATGGCTATTTCGATCTCCCTTTAAATTTAATATTTATATTTCATGTAAGGAACGAAGGTTGAGGGATTTAAAAAAAAAAAAAAAGAGCTGGATGAGGCTGCTAAAGGCAGTAGATCCCTCATCAGATGGGTGAAGAGCACACTTGGCAAGAATAACACAGTTTGCAAGGATATTAAGGTATAGAGCCTACCCACGTACCACGTGCTCGCTGTATGGTTCCGCCCACTTGTCCGTCATTTTGACTCTGTATTAGCATTGTTTTCAATTGATGGCGGAATTTAAAATGCATTTCATGGAAGACCCGGTGCTTTCTGATGCCGCAAACTCACTGGATCTGTTGCATAAAAGGCGTTATGAGGAAAAGCTTCGTTCTATACAGTCGCCAGATCCATATTTGATGCCCAAATCGATGTTTTTCGACCCACTGTCTTCGCCCTGTCTGCCTGACATCTGCTACGCAGATATTTACAATTATCTTGTCCACACTAAATCAGCCTATTCTCACGAAAATATGAAAAACTTCAAGAGCTTGGAGGCTTATAAATACTTCGTTGCTGGTTGGGTGAAACAGGTCCTCGTCCACGAAAATTCGGCAGGAATCTATCTTGTGCTTGGAAAGGTGAGTTACGAAATTTTCAATTCAAAATCTTTTGTTATTGCTAACATCCACTGTCAAGTCTAATGTATTTCATGTCGTTTGTCAATGGAGTTAAGGCTTTTAATGTTTATATGGTTTAGCGATAGCACTCTCACTACATACATACGTGTATGTTGTCGGCGATTAGCCTAGCAATGATCTTAATTGTGGTTATTTGTCAGCCCCGTAGACGAGGCCAGTTTCTTTCACTTGGTACCAGCTAAATATTATTCAAAAAATAACGATGGTGGAAGAAAGGGAAGTCACAAACATCTTGAATTTGAAACTATGTCGTACTACGTCGTATGTTGTCGGCGATTAGCCTCGCAATGATCTTAATTGTGGTTATTTGTCAGCCCCGTAGACGAGGCCAGTTTCTTTCACTTGGTACCAGCTAAATATTATTCAAAAAATAACGATGGTGGAAGAAAGGGAAGTCACAAACATCTTGAATTTGAAACTATGTCGTACTACGTCGTATTTTGTCGGCGATTAGCCTAGCAATGATCTTAATTGTGGTTGTCAGGCCAAAACCCTCTAAATATATATTAAATGCATCTTACCGGATATAAAATGACTACTACATAGTCTGTGGTGATTTTTTGGTGTCCAGTTTTCACGTCGAATTGCAGCCGTCCATTTCGCTCTCCTCTTTGGATCCCTCGGAATACGGTAAAACTTCAAGTCTCTCCTTCCATCTTCTCTGTTAGTGCAACCAACAGCCACACACGCCTTCACCATTTTGATTATTAATGTTAAGGAGCAGAAAAACACGCCGTAAATAGGAGAAATGTACGTAGCCGTAACAGGTTAACACTATGTTTTGACGGACAAGTGGGCGGAACCATACAGCGAGCACGTGGTACGTGGGTAGGCTCTATACAATACAACAATTTAAAACACAATTACAATGTTATTGTTCTATAACATTTTATGTCATTACTTTATGAATTATTAGGTGCTAGAGTTGTCAAATGTCAGTGTTGTCAGTGAACATCTAATGTGGTTTCTTCTCAGATGAACAAGTTGAGGAAGGAAGTTTTGATATAGAGGTTGAAGGATGAAAAGAGGCAAAGACCGAGTCACAGCCAGAAAGTGTTGATGACAGTGTTGATTTCTATTCACTATTTTCCCCCTCCGATTAAAGTCTGTCACAGTCACAGCCAATTATACTGTAAGTCTGGTTAAACTGGAAGTTATGTTGTTGTAAGTAGGGTTGTTCCGATCATGTTTTTTTTGCTCCCGATCTGATCCCGATCGTTTTAGTTTGAGTATCTGCCGATCCCGATATTTCCCGATCCGATTGCTTTTTTTTTGCTCCTGATTCAATTCCAATCATTCCCGATAATTTTTCCCGATCATATACATTTTGGCAATGCATTAAGAAAAAAATGAATAGGTAACACTTTATAATAACTATCCGTTTTACTAGTTAATACATCATTAGTAAACTTTTGATGAATGATTTATTGTTGATTTGTGAAGTATTTGTTAACAGTTTGTTATGCATTTACAGGGTGTTCTTAACCTGAAACACAGTTTGTGTAGAAACGTTTCAAGTTTTTGTGTGTAACATTTGGCATTTCTATCTTTTCAGGTTAAGAAATGCCGTTCACTTCAAAAGAAAAGGCATTTTGATAAGGCACTTTGCAGGCAGCGCTCATGTTGCACATTTATGAAAATCTGCCATACAACCAACAAATATTTGTACTTTTCTTTGTATATTTAACCAATAAAACTTCTGACCTTCAACATAAAGTCTATATAGTTTTATTAAGATCCATCAACTAGCATGGGTATTTAGAATGGGGTCAACCATTTTGGAAGACCCTGTAAATGCGTAACAAACTGTTAACAAATACTTCACAAATCAACAATAAATCATTTATCAACAGTTTACTAATGATCTATTAACTAGTAAAACGGATAGTTATTATAAAGTGTTACCAATGAATAAAACTCGGACCAATATATACATTCAACATACAGTACATAAGTACTGTATTTGTTTATTATGACACATAAATCCTCAAGATGGCATTTACATTTTAACATTCTTTCTGTGAGCGGGATCCACGGATAGAAAGACTTGTAATTCTTAAAGGATAAATGTGACTTTGTATATTGTGACTAAATATTGCCATCTAGTGTATTTGTTGAGCTTTCAGTAAATGATACTGTAGCCATTTAACTTCTGCCCAAATGCATGATGGGAAGTGCAACCATGACTGTGCGTAGTGGTACCAAATGATATATCTTCTCTGCGTTGGGAAATAACACAGGGTGTCAGGAAATAGATCAATTATTACCTCACTTCCCCACATTGCTTCCCACGATATTTGTAATCATAGGAAGAGGGATTGTAAGGCTTTAGCCAATTAAAAAAAGGCTCCAAAGGCTGCCATAATTCACTCTGCTCATTTTACGCTGCCTTTTAGTTCTATATATAGGTTAAACGGCGCCATTACAGATTGAACGTGACATATAATTTAACGTGATGAATTTTTTTTAAAAATTAATGGGATAAATTTGATAACCCTACCTTAAGCCTAAACTAAAGACTGTATGTCTGTAACATTAAATACAATTAGAAAACGATTTAATTAAAAAATATGTATATATTAAAAAAAGGCATGTCCGATATTTTTTTGCCGATTCCGATACTTTGAAAATGACGTAATCGGACCCGATCGATCGGGATGGTTTAATAAATTTTGTGTTCATGTGCCCCTTTTGATCTATGAGCCCCTGCCCCTCCATCGGTCTCTGCACGCGTTGGACAGCAGTGTAGACAGCAGGTGGCAGCAGAGGTTGACTGTCTCCCCCAAGGTGCAGTGATGGCCAAATGAAGCTTCCTGAAGCAATGAAGCTTTGCACCGAATTGGTTCAAAGCTTCGTGGTGGTTCATTTGGTCTTATGACAGTCGTATTATTCCGCTGTCAAATAAAGTGCTACTGGTTAATATCTTTTGGTGGAAATATCCTATAATACAGTGAGGACAACTGCGGTTTATCGTCCAGTGCGGCTTATCTATGAACAAATGCAGATTTCGTCTCAAATTTGGCTTATATAGCGGCTTATAGTCAGGTGTGCCTTATAGTGCGAAAATTACAGTATGTCATTTTTAAACATTTTTTAAAAATGTATTTTTATGGTTTCAGTGGGACAGTGGTTTCAGTTGACATGAGGCCTAATCTTCGAGTTAGCGGGGGTTTTACTAATGGTGGAGTTGATTTCAACAAATTCCGTGCAGTTTTTTAGTTATTTGTTAGTTTCAGGCCTCCGGAGTGACTAAGGTCAATGGTGCCTGCTTAGCATACCAATAAAAAACAACAACATATGCATGCATGAAAATTACAGATGATCAATGCAATCAATAGTATTAGCTACAGTGCTGGCCAAAAGTATTTGGCACCCCTGCAATTCTGTCAGTTAATGCTCAATTTTTCTCAGAAATGATTGCAATTACAAATGCTTTGGTAGTAATATCTTCATTTGTTTTGCTTGCAATGAAAAAACACAAAAGAGAATAGGGCAAAAAATAAAATTATCATTTTACACAAAACTCCAAAAATGAACAGCACCTGTTACTTACCTGTGGCACATAACAGGTGGTGGCAATAACTAAATCACACTTGCAGCCAGTTAAAATGGATTAAAGTTGACTCAACCTCTGTCCTGTGTCCCTGTGTTTACCACAATGAGCATGGAGAAAAGAAAGAAGACCAAAGGACTGTCTGAGGACCTGAGAAGCAGAATTTTGAGGAAGCATGGGCAATCTAAAGGCTACAAGTCAATTTCCAAAGACCTGAATATTCCTGTGTCTCCCGTGCGCAGTGTCATCAATAAGTGTAAAGCCCATGGCACTGTGGTTAACCTCCCTAGATGTGGATGGAAAAGAAAAATTGACGAGAGATTTCAACGAAAGATTGTGCGGATGGTAGATAAAGAACCTCGACTAACATCCAAACAAGTTCAAGCTGTCCTGCAGTCCGAGGGTACAACAGTGTCAACCCGTACTATCCGTCGGCATCTGAATGAAAAGGGACTCTATGGTAGGGTACCCAGGAAGACCCCTACATAAAAAAGCAAGGCTGGAGTTTGCCAAAACTTACCTGAGAAAGCCAAAAACGTTTTGGTAGAATGTTCTATGGTCAGATGAGACAAAAGTAGAGCTTTTTGGGAAAAGGCATCAACATAGAGTTTGCAGGAAAAAAACGAGGCCTTCAAAGAAAAGAACACGGTCCACACAGTCAAACATGGCGGAGGTTCCCTGATGTTTTGGGATTGCTTTGCTGCCTCTGGCACTGGACTGCTTGAACGTGTGCATGGCATTGTGCAGTCTGAAGACTACCAACAAATTTTGCAACATTTTGTAGGGCCCAGTGTGAGAAAGCTGGGTCTCCCTCAGAGGTCATGGGTCTTCTAGCAGGACAATGACCCAAAACACATGCCAAAAAGCACTAGAAAATGGTTTGAGAGAAAGTACTGGAGACTTCTAAAGTGGCCAGCAATGAGTCCAGACCTGAATCCCATGGGACACGTATGGAGAGATCTGAAAATGGCAGTTTGGAGAAGGCAACCATCAAATCTCAGAGACTTGGAGCAGTTGGCCAAAGAAGAATGGTCTAAAATTCCAGCAGAGCATTGTAAAAACTAATTGATGGATACCAGAAGCTGTTGTTCGCAGTTATTTTGTCTAAAGGTTGTGCTACAAAGTATTAGGCTGAGGGAGCCGATACTTTTTTTTGGGCCCATTTTTGGAGTTTTGTGTAAAATTATAATTTTTTTTTTTAATTCTCTTTTTTTTGTTTTTTCATTGCAAGCAAAATAAATGAAGATATTTCTACCAAAGCATTTGTAATTGCAACCATTTTCTGGGCGAAATTGAGCATTATTTGACAGAATTGCAGGGGTGCCAACACTTTTGGCCAGCACTGTATGCTTTCAGGATAAAGTTATTAAAACTTACCATTACATGCCAATAATTGTTGTATAAACAGCAACATTTGAGTGTAATCACATCTGTTTTTTCGCCTTAGATTGAGCACACTCTATTGTGGTCGCATTCCTTATATTAAAAAAATAGTCCTGCTTCAGATTGAAATGAATAACTGCAGTTTGGTGTGACATTGTTTTGGCCGTGTGGGTATTTTTAATAATGATTTGCGTTTTGAATTAATTTGACAATGTTACTGTATATCTGGAAATATTGTTTTTTTTATTGGCATGCAAAGCAGGCACCATTGACTTGTGCTAGCTGAGCCACTTCGGAGCCCTTAAACCACTGGTGTCAAACCGAATCCAGAAAGGGCCAAGTGGGTGCTGGATTTTGTTGAGAGTTTAACCAATGAACTTCCTACTGAAACAAGCAGAACCTGACAAAGTTTAACTGATTACACAGGTAAAAGATCTGATTGGTGAAAAGGTGTCTTCTTCATTGGTTGGAACGCAAACATGCACCGACTTGGCCCCTTTCTGGAATCGGTTTGACACCTGTGCCTTAAAGCTTAAACTAACAAATAACTGACAAACTGCATGAAATTTGTTGAAATCAACTCCATCTACTGATTAAACCCCCGCTAACTTAAAGATTAAGCTTAATGTTAAAAATTCTGAACTGCCCCTATAAGTTGTTTTTACGTTTTATTTGATTTTTTCATAAAAATTCATTATTTTCCGCATATAGCTGTGACCATTATTCATTTTTGAAGTGTGTTTGTGTATGGGGGGAAAACACTCAGGTGACTTGAAGTCCCGCTCTGAGACCCCCAGTTTGGCCAGATTTCATAACTGTCCTATATGCATGTGTGATGCATCATTGGAAAGCTTAAAATCGCAATTTTCTGGGGGAAGAAAAATTTTGAACAGGAGGGCATTCAAAAAAAAAAAATGTTAAAACAGCAAAACCCTAACTGGAGGCGAGAGCAGAATTAAAGACGCCATGATTTTAACTAGGGGTGTCAAACGATTAAAATTTTTAATCGAGTTAATTGCAGCTTAAAAATTAATTAATCGTAATTAATCGCAATTAATAGCAATTCAAACCATCTATAAAATATGCCATATTTTTCTGTAAATTATTGTTGGAATGGAAAGATGAGACACAGACATATACAGTATACATTCAACATATGGTACATACGCACTGTATTTGTTTATTATAACAATAAATCAACAAGATGGCATTACCATTATTAACATTCTGTTAAAGCGATCCATGGATAGAAAGACTTGTAGTTCTTAAAAGATAAATGTTAGTAGAAGTTATAGAAATTTTATATTAAAACCCCTCTTAATGTTTTCGTTTTAATAAGATTTGTAAAATTTTCAATCAAAAATTAAACTAGTAGGCCGCCATTGTTGATGCCAATAATTACTTACACAATGCTGATGGGTGCCGAAGCCTATAAAATCAGTCGCACCCAAGCGCCAGCAGAGGGCAACAAAACTCCGAAAAACACAACAAATACACATTTCACTGTGCTGTCATTTTAATGTTTGACCGAGGCATGTGCGTTAATTGCGTCAAATATTTTAACGTGATTAATTTAAAAAATTAATTACCGCCCGTTAACACGATAATTTTGACAGCCCTAATTTTAACGAGATATTATCGTGTACTTACCTTTTTTCGATCCAAAAACTCCATGTAGCATGTATCATCGAGTGTCAAGACACAGATGTGAATGGCCACAGCCGGATTTTGGGGCGATTTTAGGGGTGAAACATGGTAATATAACAAGGATTGTGATACAGAAATCGCAGACATCAAGGAGTGGTCGAGATGTTCTTTTGCATTTATTTACCCTTTATAAACGTTTTTTTTTTCTTCCAATTTTTCTTTGTTTGGATCAATTATTTATAATCTAACATATTGGGGAAAATGCGACAGTAACCAAAAAAACAATTAAAATGCAACTTTATACAATTAATAAAATTCCATTTAAGCGATAGTTATGAGTTAGATATCTGTGACTTTTTTACAGATGCCATTTTTTCATTGTGACGTCATTTGTTTAAAAGTTTAAAATATGCGAGTGAATAATTTATTTATTTTTTTATTTTTAGTGAAATATTAGACATCAATTAATGATTCTAAGATAAAATATAACAATAACATTAGGGTTGTTCCGATCATGTTTTTTTGCTCCCGATCCGATCCCGATCGTTTTAGTTTGAGTATCTGCCGATCCCGATATTTCCCGATCCAATTGCTTTTTTTTCGCTCCTGATTCAATTCCAATCATTCCCGATAATTTTTCCCGATCATATACATTTTGACAATGCATTAAGAAAAAAATGAGTAAAACTCGGACGAATATATACATTCAACATACAGTACAAAAGTACTGTATTTGTTTATTATGACAATAAATCCTCAAGATGGCATTTACATTATTAACATTCTTTCTGTGAGAGGGATCCACGGATCCACGGACTTGTGACTTTATATATTGTGACTAAATATTGCCATCTAGTGTATTTGTTGAGCTTTCAGTAAATGATACTGTAGCCATGCCCAAATGCATGATGAGAAGTGCAACCATGACTGTGCGTAGTGCTACCAATTGATATATCTTCTCTGCGTTGGGAAATGACATAAGGGTTTAAGAAAAATATCAATTGCTACCTTGCTTCCCCACATTGCTTCCTATGATATTTCTAATCGTAGGGAGATGGATTGTAGGGCTTTAGCCAATTAAAAAAAGGCTCTAAAGGCTGCCAAAATTCACTCTACTCATTTTACGCTGCCTTTTATCTCTCTATATAGGTAAAACGGCGCCATTACAGATTGAGCGCGACAATGCGTGAATGGGTCGTGCAGTGCATGCATTAATTGCGTTAAATATTTTAACGTGATACATTTTTATAAAAATTAATAACCGCCGTTATCGAGATAAATTTGATAACCCTACCTTAAGCCTAAACTAAAGAGACTGGATGAGTGTAACATATTATGTCTGTAACGTAAAATACAATTAGAAAATGATTTAATAAAAAAAATAATTAAAAAATTTTTTTTTAAAGGCATGGCCGATATTTTTTGCCGATTCCGATACTTTGAAAATGACGTGATCGGCCCCGATTGATCAATAACATAATTACTTACCTTCTTTTTATGGCTGGGTTGAAACAAAAACGGTTGCGCGACGTCTGTAAACGGGGGTTTCCGGGGTAAAAGGGACAAATTAAAAATAGTTCTGGAGCTTCATGCGACATGAATCTGCTATGGCAGCATAGAGACATATTGTTCTATCAAACACAACAGTTCTTTTGGCTTAAAATGCAGCAGTTTATTTTAAAGAGGAGTGCAAGAGCAGAAACTGCTTTTTCAGTCTTGTCTGTGTTTTCTGCCATGGTTGTAAGGCCCACTGTGAAGGAATATATTTTATTCATGCTTATAGAACACATTACTAGTGTGATACTATATTCTTTTGTTAGGCTATTCATCCAGGTTCATGTGTTGTATTTCTTTGAACATAATACAAAGAGGTTCAGTTAACTGTGTTATCAAGTTGTCCCTCCCTTTTGGTGCCAGCCACAGTCGTAATTGCAAGGTAATAAACTGTGGGAAAACACCAGAGTTGATACTTCAGGTTCATTCTCGTTTTTCTTAGGTATCGTTTAAACAACACCAAATAAGGCACTTCCTACTGTTGCTATTCTGAACGAACCAATCACTGCACGCCATGTACTCACTTTCTGCATATTCATGTGTTACCATGCATAATCAAGTGATATTGTCAATAAAAGGGGTGCACGATGAAAAAAGAGTCGGAGATCAAATCCCCGTGCACGTAAAAGAAACTGGATTTGAATGTCAGCTTTTTCTCCTTGCAACTGTCCTTCGAATGGAATACTGGTTGTGTTTTATTTCCTGACACCCACCAATCCAAAATGACAAGGCATATATTTTATTCATACAGTATTTGTTAAATGCTTTGAATACGCGTGCTAGCGTGACGTCAGGCAGTCCGTGTTAAAGTGCTTTCATGCTGTCGATCGGAAGCGGGCGTAGAAAATTGGGATGGAGAAGGCTCCTCTCAACATCGGGGGTTTCCCATGCGGCAATAACACACGGTCCGGAAGACGCGGCAGTGGCAGAAGGCGCAGAAGTCGCAGCAAACCTTTCCCGATGATTTGCAGTTGCCCCATAGGGGGACGCAGCCGGCGGGCGGTGGAGGGCGACGCCTGCCGCCAAGCTTGTTCTAAAAATGAAAAAGGTACAACCAAACATAGATGACAGGAAGTGACCCGGAAATGCTCCGTAGTTAATAGTGGCAAAGGCGTACGTTTGCGATGCTAACTGATACATGCTAATTGTTTGTTATTGCTGTATCAACAGCTACTCGTAAACACAAATTTGAATTGCTGTTATTGAAGATGAGACTGATTTAATTTCATTTTATTTTACTTTCATTCTGCAACACTTGATGTCATGAGCAGCTGAATAAAGTCCGCAAACCACACGGACGTCTGACATTGTCATTTCCGACCCTAACTCACTGTCTAGCTAGTACTTGGTGAGGACAGTACAATGACGTATCATACAGTACATGTCTTTGGATAGTTTTGTTTTCATTTAGAGGGTGTTTAGAGGTACTGATGGAGAAAATATTATGTGACCCGAAGTGAATTAGCACATTATGCCTTATGATGAATTCAATCCGGGTCAAAGGGCGGAATGAAGGGGGAAAATATTACATTATACCTTTGTGATGTATGATTGCTTCTGTGACATTGATTGTAACAACATCTATTGTTTTTCACCTGGTTCCCATAGTTAGGAGACGCGCTTGAGTAGGGAATCTCACGAGATAACTTGTTTTGCACCATAGTACGCGCCTGAATTCCATAGCTAGGAGGGAATCTCACGGGATAACTTGTTTTGCACCCATAATATTTACCATTTGTTGCATCTGTTGCAGCACAGCTCATTTGTCCCATGTGAAAAGTTCTTTTTCAAAGGGGCTGAACCAAAAGTAGCTATAATGTTTGTCATTGGACGGGCCGCGCTGCTCAGAGGCGGAAGTTGTCCTCTCCGCCTCTGAGGGGTGCGCCCTTAAAAAAGCGGACGTTTCCGAGCAACCCGTGAAGTCCTCTGTTGGATTAAGCGCACGCATCGCCCAGCTTTGTCCTTTTGCCGCTTTACTGAAGTGTTGCTGGCTTCCCACTCATTTGTCACGGTAAGCGATTTTCATTGCTAAGGGACAACTAGTTGTGCTGTAATGATAACGCGGGGATTCTAGGATTGACAAACTCAAATCTAGCGTCACGTTACCATTGTTTTTGCTTGTTTTTGATACTTGTTGCTTGCTCTTGTGGGATTGTAATCAATAAATCTCATTTATTCTGCATTTTCTAATCAATAAACGTTGTCTATTGAGCAAAAGTGTGCTGGTTGCTGACTCACCGCGAACCTGGAAATTTCGGAAAACAGGTACATAAAGGGTTAATTCCGACATCGCCAGCACAGGGACAGAACTCGTACGTAAACCGGGGACTTCCTGTATAGGTAATTTAAATGGTCTTCCCTTATGTTGTAAGGATAGAGTAGAACCTACCATTATTAAGTGAATTTACATTTATCCCTTTTCACTTGCTGGATGTGCCGGTCTATTCTTTTCCCCCTGGCTGATGATTTGATCTACCCTCACTACACACACGCACACACACACAGCCCCAACAGATTCATGTCGACAACATGCCGCCTCCTCCGCTTCCTTCGAAGAGGAGGAATATTATTATATTTTTTTTCCCGGCCAGTAGCAGCCACTGTAAGTAATGTAAAAAGACGTCAATGTTGTGGAGATGGGGGAAACACTAATTTTTAGGGTTGATCTTTTTTTTTTGCTCCCGATCCAATCATTATAGTTGGAGTATCTGCCGATCCCGATATTTCCCGATCCGATTGCTTTTTTTTTTTTTTTGCTCTCGATTCACTTCCAATCATTCCCGATAATTGTTCCCGATCATATACATTTTGGCAATGCATTAAGAAAAAAATGAATAAAACTCGGACGAATATATACATTCATCATACAGTACATAAGTACTGTATTTGTTTATTATGACAATAAATCCTCAAGATGGCATTTACATTATTAACATTCTTTCTGTGAGAGGGATCCACGGATAGAAAGACTTGTAATTCTTAAAGGATAAATGTGACTTTGTATATTGTGACTATCTGACATCTAGTGTATTTGCTGAGCTTTCAGTAAATGATACTTTAGCCATTTAACTGTTCTGCCCAAATGCATGATGGGAAGTGCAACCATGACTGCGTAGTGGTACCAATTGATATATATTCTCTGCGTTGGGAAATAACATAGGGTGTTAAGAAAAAGATCAATTACTACTTTTCTTCCCCACATTGCTTCCCACGATATTTCTAATTGTAGGGAGAGGGATTGTAAGGCTTTAGCCATTTAAAAAAAGGCTCCAAAGGCTGCCAAAATTCACTCTACTCATTTTACGCTGCCTTTTAGCTCTATATATAGGTAAAACGGCGCCATTACAGATTGAACACGACAATGCGTGAGTGGGTCGTGCCAGTGCATACATTAATTGCGTTAAATATTTTAACGTGATAAATAAATAAAAAAATTAATTACCG
Organism: Corythoichthys intestinalis; assembly: GCF_030265065.1. NCBI lineage: Eukaryota > Metazoa > Chordata > Actinopteri > Syngnathiformes > Syngnathidae > Corythoichthys > Corythoichthys intestinalis. The sequence continues at coordinate 44,063,365 of NC_080403.1, read as the reverse complement.
CTGTTAACGGGATAAATGTGATAACCCTATCTTAAGCCTAAACTAAAGACTCTGGATGAGTGTACCATATTATGTCTGTAACGTTAAATACAATTAGAAAACGATTTAATAAAAAAATAATATATATATATATATATATTTAAAAAAGGCATGTCCGATATTTTTTTCCGATTCCAATACTTTGAAAATGACGTGATCGGACCCGATCGATCGGCATCTCTACTAATTTTGCTACTGAAAGTCCATTCTGTATCTGAGTTAGCATAACATTAAACTGTTTGAACTTGCTAACCTGCAGAACTACTGCGTTCAGGCCAGCCTTCACAAGGAACAACGAAGTCAAGCTGGCCGTCCCTCATTTGGACCATTCTTTGCATTATATGCATTACGATAATACAATGCGGTGACTTCAGAGTGCAAGTCCCATTATTAAAAAAAATGGGGAGTGTCGGAGGCAGTCTTTCAGGTCCTCCGCGTGTTCGTTTTCAATTCAGGTGAGACGGCTAGACTGGATTGCAGAGTAACGACTGGAGGCAAGAGATCATTACTGCACAGTTTTAATTTCAGAAATTTCTGGGTGCATTCAATGACAGAACAAAAGTGAACTGTAAATGCACCAAAATTACCAGGAAGTGAACCGAAATCTATAGGAAGTGACCAATAACAACATGTCGACAACATGCCGCAACCTCCACCCTCTTCGAAGAAGAGGAATATTAGAAGTTTTATTCAGCCAGCAGCAGTCACTGAAAGTAATGTAAAAAAAACGTCAATGTTGTGGAGGTGAGGAACACACCACAAATTTTGCAACTGAAAGTCCGACCTGTATCAGAGTTAACATAACATCAAACTGTGTGAATTTGCTAAACTTCAAAACTCGAGTATGAAGCTGCTTGGAGAGAAATGTCCTCCTATATTTGTTTTCTACTGTTAATGTTAATTAACTGTGAGAAATGTATTGAACCGAGGTTTACCCCCACCCCCCCTTTTCCCGAATTTTCATTTTTATCTTATTTACAGTTATGTGGTCTTAAAGCAGCTAAAAGGAGCTTTCATTTTTTTGTTGAGTTTGGCTGTGCTTGTGGACAAAAGAAGTTGTGTTTTAGCTGAAGGAAAGCTACATTTTATCATAAGCGGATTTTACGGGGGGGCAGGGGGGCCAGGCCCCCTCTGGTGTCCGAAAAGTGTCATTACATGTAATTGATTTCCCTATATATATATATATATATATATATATAAATGAAAAGCAATAAAACGGCAACAAAAATGAATGAAATGAACAAAAATGTATATTTTTACAATTGGTCAAAATGATTTTTCGAGCACCTTAGACGGTCATTTGCTTTGCATATAATTTAAAAAAAAAATTGTTTTTGAAAAAAAATATTTTAAAAAATGTTTTTTTTCTTTGACCGAAAATATTTTTTTTCTATTGAAGCAACTGTTTTGGGGGATTGAATGATTTAGACACAAATGTCCTAATCATAATATGGCCCAAAAACAAAAAGGATTTCGTCAATCAAAGAAAACTTTTTCAATGAAAAATTAAGTGTTCAAAAGCAAATTTTTCAATCGCAAATATTTTTTCGCATTCAAAAACTTTTCTATGATTGAAATTTTTCTTTTTTTGATTGAAGTCATCTTCTTTTTTAAAATCTGTATTTTTTTTGAAGCAACATATTTTTTCATTGAATAATATAGACACAAATGTCATAGCCAAAATGTGGCCCAAAAACACATCAACATTACTTCAATCAAAAAAGTTGCTTGACTTCAATTTAAAAAAAAAAAAAAAAAAAAAAAATCAAAGAAAAATAGCTTTCACGTGCATTATTTGGGGGGGGAGTTTTTTTGAGTTTCAAATGTATTTTTACATTCAAACACTTTTTTTTTTTTTTTTTTTAATTGAAGCGACATTTTTTTGGTTGAATAATAAATACACAAATATACCTTCATACGGCTCTGCCCAGGGGATACAATTTTTGACTGGGGTAATTACATTGGCACGACTCCGGCGGGCGTACCATATTCAATGTATGACAATCTTGGCGAAAAGTATTGCCTAAGCGGACTGATTTAGAATTCCCCTCAAGAATGATGGGAAAAAACACTCATTGTCAACTTATGATTATAAATATTCTTGTAAGTTAATTTTATTGCTGACACTACGTTTCGGGGTCATCAACATGTTGTGCCCCCCCGCCCCAAAAGTCAAACTCTGCCTATGATTTTTATTTATTTTTGCTATTCCCCGACTAAATGTAACTGAAAAAACTTCGTAATTTTTAAAATTCGGCTGACAAACCCCTCATACTTTTGGGCAAATTCTCACCTTTTTTGCCTTCTTTTTCCTTCCTGGCTTTGGCAGTTCTGAGGAAATCAAAGAAATAATCTTATTTCTCGCGTCACAGGCGTTGCTAATTTTGGCCAAGTTTTGCCACTTACCCACAATGACGACGGGCGAGTAGAGTCCAACGTCGCTGCCCGGGATGGCGTTGGAGATGGCGGCCTTACTGCTGATCAACCTGTCGTCTGGCATTATGTGACCGGCGGCCAAAAAATGCTGCGTGGCGACGAATAGGAAGCTAGTTAGCAGCAGTAGCAACTCGCGCATCCTGTCGCTGGCGATTCCTCTCTGCGTGAAAACAAAATTTCACTCATGCAAAATTGGCCAACGTCCGTTGAAAAAAAGCAAAACATACATTTTGATTTTTCTCAGTAGATTAAATTCACAAAATTGTCAACAAGTGTTATCTTTGGAGGAGGTAGCTAAATATTGAGCTAAAGTTTGGAATTAGAAAGTGTAGTGTTTGCATTTCTTAAAGGGATCCACGGATAGAAAGGCTTTCAATGAATTGAAGGACGGCTAACTTGACTTTGTTATTCCTTGTGGAGGCCGGCCTGACTGCAGTAGTTCTGCAGGTTAGCAAGTTCCCACAGTTTAATGTTATGCTAACTCAGATGTAGGTCGGACTTTCAGGAGCAACATTAGAGGTGTTTCCCCCACCTTCACAACACTTTTTACATTACTTACAGTGGCTGCTGCTGGCCGAAAAAAAAAAAAAACGAACTTCTAATATCCCTTTTCCTTCGAAGAGGCGGAGGAGGTGGAACTTTGTTGACATAAATCTGTCGGGATTGTGTGAATGTGTCTGTGTGACGGGGTGGGTTCAAGTCATCAGCCAATCAAACCTGCGTTTGAGTGGAAAAACATGGACCAGCGCATTCAGAAAGTGAAAATGGATAAATGTAAGTCGGAACATAATGAAAATAATTCACTTAATAATGGTCGGGTCTACAGTCCTTGACAAAAGTCTTGTCGCTTATCCATTTTGTAGAAACAATTGCTAATAACCTGACTTTTAATTATTCAGTTGGTTGCAGAAACGGCTCATATGAAAGCTAAGACCCTCCCAAACGATGTTGAATGTACAAAAATATATTTTTTTTCACTGAAAATAGATTTATCATTTAATGAAGACATAAAAGTAAAATTTTGGCAAGACAAAAGTTTTGTCGCCTACAGAAAGTAGTGTGAAAATTGAACAAAAAATGTACTTCAGATACAAAAATATCTTACATAACATAAGCGAATTAAGTAGTGGTGCCGTGAGATCCAAATTTAATATTTTGAATGACTTCCAAGGGCTTGAGGGGCTGCAACCATACGGTTCGGCAGGGATTCATATAATTTATTGATGAAGTCATCAGGAACATCAAAGTAAGCAGTCTTTCATGTCTCCCGAGTTCATCAACATTCTTGGGTTTTGTCTTCCTGCTGCAGAATTTGTCCCTTTTTATGGTTAGGAATGTAAGAGGCAGCTAAGATTTGTTGATATTTCAGATTATTTATGTTGCCTTCCACCCTGCAGATCTCTCGCACACCCCATACTGTATGTAACCCCAGACCATGATTTTGCCACCACCAAACTTCACTGTTTTCTGAGTGAATCTCGGATCCATGCGGGCTCCAGTAGGTCTCTTGCAATATTTGCGGCGACTGTAGTGTAATTCAATGGAAGATTCATCTGAAAAATCCACCTTTTGCCACTAAACAGTGAAGTTTGGTGGTGGCAAAATCATTGTCTGGGGTTACATCCAGTATGGGGGTGTGCAAAAGATCTGCAGGGTGGAAGGCAACATAAATCGTCTGAAATATCAACAAGTCTTAGCTGCCTCTTACATTCCTAAACATAAAAAGGGACAAATTCTGCATCAGGATGGTGCTCCATAAGCATACTTCAAGCTCTACCTCAAAGTTCCTCAAGGCAAAGAAGATCAAGATCCTCCAGGACTGGCCAGCCCAGTCACCAGACATGAACAGGATGAAGGAGGAAGCATGGAAGACGAAACCCAAGAATGTTGATGAACTTTGGGAAGCATGCAAGACTGCTTTCTTTGATGTTCCCGAGGACTTCATCGACAAATTGTATGAATCCTTGCCAAACCACATGGATGCAGTCCTTCAAACCCATGGAAGTCATACAAAATATTAAATTAGGATCTCACGGCACCACTACTTAATTTGCTTATGTTATTTAAGATATTTTTGTATTTGATGTCCTTTTTTTGTCCAATTTTCACACTACTTTCTGTAGGCGACTGATGGGGGAAAATATTACATTATGCTTTTGTGATGTATGATTGCTTCTGTGACATAGATTGTAACAACTTCTGTTGTTTTTCACCTTTTTACCATAGTTAGGAGACGCGCTTGAGAATCTCACGAGATAACTTGTTTTGCACCAGAGTATTGTTTTACTACACGCCTGGGTCCCATAGTTACACGCCTGGGTCCCATAGAGATAACTTGTTTTGCACCCATAATATGGACCATTTGTTGGCATCTGTTGCAGCACAGCTCATTTGTCCCGTGTGAAAAGCCCTTTTTCAAGGTGGCTGAACCAAAAGTAGCTTAAGTGTTTGTGATTGGATGGGGCCGCCCCGCTCAGGGGCGGAAGTTGGCCTCTCTGCCTCCGAGGAGTGCGTCCTTACAAAACCGGACACTTCCAGGCGACCCGTGAGGTCCACCAGCGGGTCACGTACGGATCGCCTGGCTTTTGTCCTTTTGACGCTTTACTGGAGTGTTGTTGGCTTCCCACTTGTTTGTCGCGGTAAGCGATTTTGATTTCTAAGGGACAGCTAGTTGTGCTGTAACGTAACGCGGGGATTCTGAGATTGACAAACTCAAATCTAGCATTACGTTACCATTTGTTTGCTTGTTTTTGATATATGTTTGCTTGCTTTAGTGGGATGGTAATCAATAAATCTCATTATTCTGCATTTTCTAATCAATAAACATCGTCTATTGAGCAAAAGTGTGCCTGTTACTGATTCACTGCGAACCTGGAAATTTCGGAAAACAGCGACAAAACTTTTGTCTTGCCAAAATTTGACCTATATGTCTTCATTAAATGATAAATCAAGTTTTTTCAGTGAAACAAATATATTTTTGTACATTCACCATCATTTGGGAGGGTCTTAGCTTTTATATGAGCAATTTCTGAAACTAATTGAAAAATTAAAAGTCAGGTTATTAGCAATTGTTTCTACAAAATGGATATGCGACAAGACTTTTGTCAGGGACTGTATTCTATCCTTACAACATATGGGAAGACAATCTAAATTACCTGTATAACTGAAGTCATTACATAATGAAAATAAGGTTAACTAAAAGTTGGTGGGGACAATTTGAGCATCCTGAAAAGTTGGTAGTGTGATTTCCCTACCGTCCCTATGCAAGCCTACGCCCTTGCGTCCGGCTAAAGCAACTTGGTGATTAATTTTGTTGTAATTGGCAATGTTTACGTCAGGGGTGCCCAATCCCGGTCCTCGAGAGCCCCAATCCAGCTTGTTTTCCATGTCTCCCTCCTCTAACACACCTGAATCAACTAATCAGGATCGTTATCAAGCTGCTGCAGAGCTTGCTGATTAGCTGATCATTTGATTCAGGTGTGTTAAAGGAGGGAGACACGGAAAACAAGCTAGTGACGGGATATGTCGTTCACTTGAGGAAACGAATCAATTCAAGTTCGTTCAGTAAAAAGACTCGTTCAAACAAATCGTTCACCGAATCGTTCGCCCACTTCACTCCCCCACCCACCCAAATGAATCGTTCGGTTAGTGAACGGGACGTGACGTTGCAAAACGAATTTTCAAAGACCGCTTAGCAATGGAACTGAACGGGAAGTGACATTGCTTGGTCCGTCCCTCTCTTGCACACAGGCTCCTTATTGGCCCCTCGTCGTAGATTCAGAAGTGAGTGACAGACTATATCATTCTGTTTTTGCCGCCTCCTCTCAACCCCGCCGTTAGAATAGCGAGGGAGAACTTCCGCGTCGTCTGTGGCATCAAAGTCATGGCTTTTGCTTGAAATTTGAATTAGGACACTGTTAAACATTCTCCTTTTGTGGATTTGGGCTCGGGGGCGCACGGACTTTCTCTAGCATGATCTTGATCACATATACAATATTGCCGCTACCATCCTACGTGACACGCTTGCTGTCACTCAAAAGAGAAATCGAAAGTTTAATTTCTAAATATGGAACGACCAACACATTATATTACCTCACACTCTGTTGTGTTTTTGTTTTTATGCTCCTCACTATTATATTTGGTAACGATTGTTAAAACTAAAGCGTAAATAGCTAGTTGTCAAATGTATTGCTCTGAAATGAAAACAATACTACATTTTGATACAAAACAGTTTCATTGCAAATCATTAAGATGATTGTATTGAAATATCATTTTTTTGCACTGGTATTAATAAATAATCCAGTCAGCTGCACTGTCGTCCACTCGTCTCAGATCGTCAAATGCTAACGAGAAATAATTGTTTAATAATTGCAACCAAGGCTGTCAAAATTACCCCGTTAACGAGCGGTAATTAATTTTTTAAATGAATCCCGTTAAAATATTTGATGCAATTAACGCACCCATGCCTCGCTCAAACAGATTAAAATGAGAGCACAGTGAACGGTGTACTTGTTGTGTTTTTCAGAGTTTTGCCGCCCTCTGCTGGCGCTTGGGTACGACTGATTTTATAGGCTTCAGCACCCATGAGCATTGTGTAAGTAATTATTGACATCAACAATGGCGGGCTACTAGTTTATTTTTTGATTGAAAATTTTACAAATTTTATTAAAACGAAAACATGAAGAGGGGTTTTGATATAACATTTCTATAACTTGTCTTTTAAGAACTACAAATCTTTCTGTCCATGGATCGCTTTAACAGAATGCTAATAATGGTAATGCCATCTTGTTGATTTATTGTTATAATAAAGAAATACAGTACTTATGCACCGTATGTTGAATGTATATATCCATCTTGTGTCTTATCTTTCCATTCCAACAATAATTTACAGAAAAATATGGCATATTTTACAGATGATTTGAATTGCGATAAATTACGATTGATTAATTTTTAAGCTGTAATTAACTCGAATTAAACCCTGGTTTAATTGAACAATTTATGCTAACACTTGAAAATTGTGTTAGCCTATTGTTGATGACAAAAGCTGATTCTACAATGCTATGAACATCATTTGACCCACAAATTTATTGTTTGTTTTGAAGGCAAGATTAATGATGAATTTTCTTGTAATTTGTTGATGTTAACAGTATGTGAATGTTGCAATTTATGCTGGCACAAATGTTATTAGCGTAATAATGACTTACCGCGAAAGCGGTTTGTGCTGTTGTATGAACTTTATTTGTTTTGAAAGCGAAATCGCCGAGTATTTTTGTTGTAATATCTTCACAGCTCAACTGTTGATGTATTTTATGTTCCAGTTTGACCTTTGTGGCGCAAGTGGAACAACATCAGAGTGAACCAGGGACGGCACGGACTAGTGAGTATGACTGGAAGGCGCGCGAAACAAAAACGGAGAATGTTAAAAAGCAATAAAAGTCAGTCGAGGGAAGCGTGACGCCAGAATCCAAATCGGTCCGTGCCGTTGGGAAGAAGATATAAAGACGTGAATGGCGGTTGGCTGCTGCCCGTCGCCACGCCAACACATCTGACTCGCACATTTGGACACATCCAAACGGGGGAAATGATTGCAGCGGAGCGTGAGTGACCGAGCAGTCAAGCCTGTTCTCAAATTGAAATAGTGGCAGATTTTTAGAGCTGCCAAAACGGACTAAACAGATCCAGAACAGGAAAAAAAGGCAAAACTTTCATGTTTCGCCTCAAAGAAGTGTGTAAACTTGAGGTCATTGTTCGTTCCGACAAACGGAACAAATTCCGATATTTCACACGCTAAACAGTCACAAAATTGAGGCGGACTAATGTCAGTTTTTGGAAAAATGTACAATTTTGTCACAATTTGACAAAAACCTTCCCATACATTTTTAATGGCCCTTTTCATTTCTGGTGACGCATTCAACTCTCATAAGTTTATATACACGCACAAATGATTTTCGACTCAGACCACCCAAAAAAATCTCCATTGATGGTCATTATTAGGGCTGCAGCTATTAATAGTCGATTAATCGATGAACTAGTTATTTCGAATAATCGAATAATCGGATAAAGAACATGGAAAATTAAAATAAATGAGCTGAGCCTCAAACGGAATAAAAAAAAAATTAATGAATGAGGATCTAAGTACAACAAAAGAACAATTAGCTAACTTACATATCAAAAGTCCGCTAGCTTGAATGCTAAAAAATACTAACGTTTAAAAATAAATAAATAAATAATTTCATGCACTTAACAGTTAAAATACATATTACCACAAAAACGGCTAAACATACCAATAAAATAAATTATGAACGCATTAAAAAACATTAGCTCAAACAAAAACTTAGCTTATGTTGGTCTTAACAGGGAGCAGCTGGATTCAGCCATGACAAATGAGTTATGTCGTATTCACTGTCGCCACTAGAGGGCAGTGTATCCACCCAAATCAAGAAAACTAAATACAAACACTTTCAAAACAAACCATTACAACACTACTTAATTCAAATCTTTTTTCAAAACAAATTACCTAATCAATTAATCGTTGCAGCACTAGTCATTATATATCTCTAACTCGCAATTAATTGCAAATTTGTCGCATTTGTAACTGTTAACTCTGGATTAATAGCAACTTTGTCACTTTTTTAATTTACGATTAATCACAAAGTTGTTTTTTATTCCAGTGGTTAACTCACAATTAACTAAAATTTGTTGCATTTTTTAAATAATTAACTCGTGATTAATTACAAATTTTTTGTTGTTTTTTTTTAAAATAAGAAACTCATGCTAATCACATCAGTCACATTTTCAAATACCTATGATTGAATTTCAAATTTGTTGCTTTAAAAAAAAAAAAAAAAAATAGTTCACTCACTACTATACGCAAATGTGTTGTATTTTCTTAACCTGCAATTATGAATTTGTCACATTCTTAATTCGTTAACTCACTATTTATCGCAATTCTTTTGATTGATTGCAACTTGTGATTGATTGCAAATTTGTCTCATTTTTAATCGTTAACCTACGATTATAGGAATGTCCCGATCCGATCACATGATCAGAAATCAGGCCGATCAGGCAATTTTTCAGAGGATCGGAATCGGGTGAAAAGTATCGCCTTTTTAATTTATGCTTTAAAGGTACAGTGGGGGAAATAAACGTTTAGTCAACCACCAGTTGTGCAAGTTCTCCTGCTTGAAAAGATTAGAGAGGCCTGTAATTGTCAACATGGGTAAACCTCAACCATGAGAGACAGAATGTGGGGAAAAAAAACAGAAAATCACATTGTTTGATTTTTAAAGAATTTATTTGCAAATCATGGTGGAAAATAAGTATTTGGTCAATACCAAAAGTTCAAAAGTGGTTATGGGATTTTTGCTCACCGTTCTTGTTATCATTTTGACGCCACAGGGTGAGAGCTTGCATGGAGCCACAGATCTAGGGAGATTATCAGTGGTCTTGTAAGTCTTCCATTTTCTAATAATTGCTCCCACAGTTGATTTCTTTACACCAAGCATTTTACCTATTGCAGATTCAGTCTTCCCAGCTTGGTGCAGGTCTACAATTTTGTCTCTGGTGTCCTTCGACAGCTCTTTGGACTCGGCCATAGTGGAATTTGGAATGTCACTGACTGAAATTGTGGACAGGTGTCTTTTAAACTGATAATGAGTTAAAACAGGTGTCATTAATACAGGTAACGAGTGGAGCCTCGTTAGACCTCGTTAGAAGAAGTTAGACCTCTTTGACAGCCAGAAATCTCGCTTGTTTGTAGGTGACCAAATACTTATTTTCCACTCAAATTTGGAAATAAATTCTTTAAAAATCAAACAATGTGATTTTTCTGTTTTTTTCCCCCGCATTCTGTCTCTCATGGTTGAGGTTTAACCATGTTGACAATTACAGGCCTCTCTTATCTTTTCAAGTAGGAGAACTTGCACAATTAGTGGTTGACTAAATACTTATTTGCCCCACTGTATAATATAATATAATATAATATAATATAATATAATATAATATAATATAATTAGGGCTGTCAAAATTATCGCGTTAACGGGCGGTAATTCATTTTTTAAATGAATCACGTTAAAATATTTGACGCAATTAACGCACATGCCCCGCTCAGACAGATTTAAATGAGAGTACAGTGAAATGCCCACATGTTAATTGTGTTTTGTGGAGTTTTGCCGCCCTCTGCTGGCGCTTGGGTGCGACTGATTTTATAGGCTTCAGCACCCATGAGCATTGTGTAAGTAATTATTGACATCAACAATGACGGGCTACTAGTTTATTTTTTGATTGAAATTTTTACAAATTTTATTAAAATGAAGACATTAAGAGGAGTTTTAATATAAAATTTCTATAACTTGTACTAACATTTATCTTTTAAGAACTACAGGTCTTTCTATCCATGGATCGCTTTAACAGAATGTTAATAATGTTAATGCCATCTTGTTGATTTATTGTTATAATAAACAAATACAGTCCCTATGTACCGTATGTTGAATGTATATATCCATTTTGTGTCTTATCTTTCCATTCCAACAATAATTTACAGAAAAATATGGCATATTTTATAGATGGTTTGAATTGCGATTAATTGCGATTAATTACGATTAATTAATTTTTAAGCTGTAATTAACTCGATTAAAAATTTTAATCATTTGACAGCCTTAGCTATATATATATAATATAATATAATATAAGCCCCTGGTATTGTTCAGGGGGCCGGATCAAATGTGGAGGCGGGCCGTATCCGGCCCACGGGCCGTAGTTTGGGGACCACTGCTTTAGAGCCAATTAACATTTTGCAGTATGTTACTGCTGCCTTGTGGTCATGATAATTCATTGCATCCACTTTTGACGCAGTTTGGAACACATGCTCATTCACCTTTACAAAGTTTACACAGCAGGGGTCGGCAAACTATTCCACAAAGGGCCGCTGTGGCTGCGGGTTTTTGCTGCAACCCATCAAGAGGACAGCTTTTCACCAATCTGGTGTGTTATAAGTGCAATCACTTGATTGCAGTCAGATGCTTCTTGTTTTCATTGAAACCTAGTTTGTTAAAAGCTCTGTGCTGGATCAGTTGGAACTAAGACCAGGACCCACTGCGGCCCTCAAGGACCGGTTTGCCCACCCCTGGTACAAAGCCTGTCGGTCACATTGATGCTGTTGAGTACTGTTACTTTTCTGCCTTGGAAACTATATGTACTGTAAGTATTTTACATCTATACCAACCTGTAAATATGCAGTATTTGCGTGTTTATTGGGAAAAGCTATATGAATGAAATTTAATGATAAGTCCTGCTGTATGGAAGCTAACCTACTCTATACTTATTATAGCTGGGAACTATAGTGAAGTGTGTTGTCGACATGGTATTTGTATACTGGCGTGTATTGTGCAGTTGTGCTGAATGCATGCATGTTTAAATTTATGTGTATTTTTAATATGAAAACAAGAAAAGACCAAGCCTTGTGTTTTATTGGAGGACATAGATTGTTAGCTGACTGTTGGGCAGTGCACAAGGAAACGCACTGTTTTAGGTAGTACACTTACATACATACATACACACACATATATATATATGTGTGTGTATGTATGCATATATACACAGTTGTGGTCAAAAGTTTACATACACTTGTGAAGAACATAATGTCATGGCTCCCTTGAGTTTCCAGTTATTTCTAAAACTCTGATTTTTCTTTGATAGAGTGATTGGAACAGATACTACTTTGTCACAAAAAACATTCATGGAATTTGATTCTTTTATGACTTTACTATGGGTGAACAGAAAGAAGTGATCAAATCTGCTGGGTCAAAATTATACATACAGCAGCGCTAATATTTGGTAACATGTCCCTTGGCCATTTTCACTTCAATTAGGCGCTTTTGGTAGCCATCCACAAGCTTCTGGCAAGCTTCTGGTTGAATCTTTGACCACTCCGCTTGACAGAATTGGTGCAGTTCAGTTAAATTTGATGGCTTTCTGACATGGACTTGTTTCTTCAGCATTGTCCACAAGTTCTCAATGGGGTTTAAGTCAGGACTTTGGGAAGGCCATTCGAAAACCTTAATTCTAGCCTGATTTAGCCATTCCATTACCACTTTTGATGTGTGTTTGGGGTCATTGTCCTGTTGGAACACCCAACTGCTCCCAAGACCCAATCTTCGGGCTGATGACGTTAGGTTATCTTGAAGAATTTGAAGGTAATCCTCCTTCTTCATTATCCCATTTACTCTCTTTAAAGCACCAGTTCCATTGGCAGAAAAACAGCCCCACAGCATAATACTACCACCACCGTGCTTGACGGTAGGCATGGTGTACTTGGGGTTAAAGGCCTCACCTTCTCTCCTCCAAACATATTGCTGGGCATTGTGGCCAAACAGCTCGATTTTTGTTTCGTCTGACCACAGAACTTTCCTCCAGAAGGTCTTATCTTTGTCCATGTGATCAGCAGCAAACTTCAGTCAAGCCTTAAGGTGCCGCTTTTGGAGCAAGGGCTTCCTTCTTGCACGGCAGCCTCTCAGTCCATGGAGATGCAAAACACGCTTGACTGTGGACACTGACACCTGTGTTCCAGCAGCTTCTAATTCTTGGCAGATCTGCTTTTTGATGATTCTCTGTTGAATCTTCACCCTCCTGACCAATTTTCTCTCAGCAGCAGGTGATGGCTTGCGTTTTCGTCCTGACCGTGGCAGTGACAAAACAGTGCCATGCACTTTATACTTACAAACAATTGTTTGCACTGTTGCTCTTGGGACCTGCAGCTGCTTTGAAATGGCTCCAAGTGACTTTCCTGACTTGTTCAAGTCAATGATTCGCTTTTTCAGATCCATGTATGTATATTTTTGACCCAGCACATTTGATCACTTTTTCTGTTAACCCATAATAAAGTCTTAAAAGAACCAAACTTCATTAATGTTTTTTGTGACAAAGAAGTATCTGTTCCAATCACCCTATCGGAGAAAAATCAGAGTTGTAGAAATAACTGGAAACTCAAGAGAGCCATGACGTTATGTTCTTCACAAGTGTATGTAAACTTTTGACCATAACTGTATACCGTACATATTTGTGCTGTCAAATTTATCGCGTTAACGAGCGGTAATTATTTTTTTAAATTAATCACGTTAAAATATTTGACGCATGCACGGAATGACCCACTCATGCATTGCCTCAAACAGATTACAATGACGCTGTTTTTGCACATTGAGAGCTAAAAGGCAGTGAAATGTGAGTGGACACTGGCGTTCAGTGGACCGCGCCTTTTCTTGGCATAAGCCTTGGCAATTTTTTCACAACTAACATAATTATTGTGGCGAGCGATGTGGGGAAGATTGACAGGGAATGATCATTTTCCTAACAGGGTTTATTGAATACAACGCAGAACATATACAATTTGCAGCCACCACTGACAGTCATGGTTGCCCAACTGCCCATCATGCATTTAGGCGGAACAGTTAAGTCGCTACAGTATCATTTAGTGAAAGCCCAACAAAAATATAATTCCTATCCCTAAAAAAAAACATAAAGAAAAGCGCTCAATGCAAAGAGAATTGGCATTCCCAATCAAAATAGCTATGCAAAATACACATAAAAAGTACTCATACTTTGCCTTGGCTAGATCTCTAATTAATTTAAAACTCTCCATTGACACCTTGTGGTGTATTTCAATCACTACCTTACGTAGTTAAAGACACTGTGGAAGAACGGCAGGGAGCCCATGTGACGTCCCGCTCGGCGACGTCAACAATGACGAGCTATTAGTTTATTTTTTGATTTGAAAATTTTACAAATTTTATTAAAATGAAAACATTAAGAGGGGTTTTAATATAAAATTACTATCACTTGTACTCACATTTATCTTTTAAGAACTACAAATCTTTCTATCCGTGGATTCCTTTAACAGAAAGAATATTAATAATGTTAATGCCAACTTGTGTATTTGTTGTTATAATAAACAAATACAGTACTTATGTACAGTATGTTGAATGTATATGTCCCACTTGTGTCCATTCCAACAATAATTTACAGAAAAATATGGCATATTTTAGAGATGGTTTGAATTGCGATTAATTATGATTAATTAATTGTTAAGCTGTGATTAACTCGATTAAAAATTTTAATCGTTCGACAGCCCTAGTATATCTATTTTCAATTTTTTTTTTTCAAGATCTTAAAAAGTAACAAAATAATCCAGAAATACAATGGCATTGCCAAAAGAAGCAAAAATATGTACGTTTTATCCTTCGCAACACTCCCGAAAATAGAGGAAGAGGAAGCACTGACTTTTTAACCAATATCCCAATATTGTCCTAAAAGAAAGAAAATCAGATACCTATACAGTGGTATGAAAAAGTATCTGAACCTTTTTGAAATTTCTCACATTTCTGCATAAAATCACCATCAAATGTGATCTCATCTTTTGTCAAAATCACACAGGCATAAAAACAGTGACTGCTGTAGTGTCTAAGGAGACTTAAAGAGCAATTAAAACCAATTTTTACCAAACAATTTAAGCCAGGTGTGTGCCCAATCACCGATGAGTGGTTTAAAGCTGCCCTGCCCACTATAAAACACACACCTGATAAAAATTGTCCTAATGAGAACCATTGTCTGATGCGCTTGGAAAAAGAGCTGAATGAAGACCTGTGATCAAGGATTGTTGATTTGTATAAAGCTGGGAAAGGATACAAAACCATCTCTAAAAGTCTGGATGTTCATCAATTGACAGTCAGAGAAGTTGTCTACAAATAGAGTTTGGCACTGTTGCCTCTCTCCCAAGGAGTGGCCATCCACCAAAGATGACGCCAAGAATTCGGCGCAGAATACTCAGAGTGGTAAAAAAAAAAAAAACCTAAAGTGTTTGCAAAAGACTTACGGAAATCACTGGCACAGTCCAATATCTCTGTGCACACATCAACTATATGTAAAACTATGGCAAGAATGGTGTTGATGGGAGGACTACGTGAAGGCCACTGCTGTCTAAAAAAAAAAAAAAAATCATTGTCGCTCATTTAATGTTTGCAAAAAGGCACTTGGGCACTCTACAGAAGTTATACGCAAAATATTTTGTGGACTGATGAAACCAAAGTTGAATTGTTTGGGAGTAACACACAACAGTATGTGCGCAGGAAAAATGCAACAGCTCACCAACATCAACACCTCATCCCCACCCTGAAGCATGGTGGAGGGAGCATCATGTTTTGGGGCTGTTTTGCTGCCTCAGGGCCTGGACAACTTGCAATCATCAATGGAAGAATAAATTACAAAGTTTATCGGGATATTTTGCAGGAAAATCTGACTGTCTGTCAGACAGTTGAAGCTAAAAAGAGGATTGATGCTGCAACAAGACAATGATCCAAAACAAAGAAGTAAATCAACTACAGAATGGTTTCAGAAGAACAAAATACACATTCTGGAGTGACCAAGTCAAAGTTCAGACTTGAACCCCATTGAGATGCTGTGGCATGACCTAAAGACAGCGATTCATGCCAGACATCCAAGGAATCTGACTGAACTACAGCAGTTTTGTATAGAAGAATTGGCAAAGATTAGTCCTGATCGATATGCCAGACTGATCTGCAGCTACAGGACGTGTCTGGTTGAAGTTATTCCAGCCAAAGTGGTGGAGGGTGGGGCACAAAATATTCAATGTGATGGTTCACTTACTTATTTTTCCCCCCTTCTGTCATTGTTTGCATAGTATCCTCAGAATATGAAAACCTATGAATGTTTGGGTGGTTTTAGTTAAAGCAGACAGTTTTTTCATCTGTGTGATTCTGACAAAGATCAGATCACATTTGATGGTGATTTTATGCAGAAATTCCAAAAGGTTCAGATACTTTTTCATACCACTGTATCAAACCGATACCAATATATGCGGTCATGAACTTAACATATTCTGGCTAATTGTATTGTGATTCCCCACTGGTTGCTTTAATAATGATAAATGTAACAACTTCAAGGTTTTCCAAATATACATTCTGTGAAAAATGAGAAGCTGTGACCAGCACTTGTATAAATGCAGAAGACTTCTACATTCCTTGGAAGGAAACATGCATATTGGCCCAAAACCGATGTCGATATTATCTAATATCATTTTAAGATGCTTTTATCGTTTGATAATACCGGACAACTCCACTAATTTTGTCACGTTTTTGAAAAAGTTAACTGAGGATTCATTGGAACTGTGAACACTGGCTGTGAATATACATCTTTCAGTGCCATTGACGGCGCTAGAAGTCCAATCAAAACGGGAGTTTTATATATAGTTGATATGTTTCGACTTTGCTGCCACTCTCCCAGTCAAAACAGATTTGACGTCTAGCACCGCCAATGGGAGCCAGTGCGTTAAGTGTACAGTGTGAAACGTCGCCCCATTTGTCCTTTTAACACTCTGTTTAACTCTACTGCCTTCATTCTAGCCGTACATTTTTATGTTTATTTTTTTAATGGTATTTGTCTGGTGTGCATTAAAAAAAAGTGTCCGATACATAAAGCGAAGTGAGAAAAATATATTTGGAAAGATGAAGCGCAGATGTAGTGCCTGCTGAAAATCACAACATGCAGGACACACATGAACATCACAGCGTGCACTTAAGCCAAACATGAGAAACATGTGTGCCTTCCCCCTCTCCCATCTTCTCCGTCTGTCCATCATTACCCCAACCAAAACAAATTGCCAGAGGAATGAACTCGACGCGGCCCTTTTCGCGCGCACGCCAGCCATCCGTTGACCTTCGCTTTAGCAGTCGACCGTTTTTAATGTCCAGCTTTATCGTGTTAAAATGCCCGAAGGGCTTAAAAACATGCCAAAGAAAATATGTGCTGTGAGTGATACTAAAATGAGCCGTATCCTTGTCGGTTTCTTCTTTTTTTAGACAAAGAGTAAGAGTTTTTCAAAAACTATTTTGGATCAAAGTGTAGCTGTTTTGGATTTTTAACAAATAGGCAAAAATTTACCCAAGACTGGTTTTAACTGGTATTCGTGGGGCATTTTTGGTTGGGTTTTTAGAGAAAAGAATGAAATTAATTCATTTTGAAATCAGGCTGTAAATTGACAAAAAGTGGGGAAAGTGATGTGTTGTAAATAAGTTCAAAATTTAGTTTGTTTGTTATTTTCATTTTTGATTAATACGCAAAAATTTACCCGAGACTGGTTTTAACTGGTATTTAGTCGACATTTTTGGTAGAATTTTAGAGGAAAAATGAATGTATTCAATTTTAGAATAAGGCTGTAATTTGACAAAAAGTGGGAAAGGGGATTTGTTCTGAATCGCACAAAACGTAATTTGTTTGCTTTTGATATTTAACAAATAAGAAAAAAATACCCAAGACTGGTTTTAACTGGTATTCGTCAGACATTTTTGGTAGAATTTTTAGAGGGAAAAAATGAATTTGTTCCATTTTACAATAAGGCTGTGAATTGACAAAAAGAGTGGCAAGTGATGTGTTCTGAATCATTTCAAATTGTTTGTTTTTTATTTTCAATTAATATGAATTTTTTTTTTTTTTTTTTTTTTTTTTATCAAAGACTGCTTTTAACTGCTCTTTGTGGGACATTTTTGGTAAAACTTTTAGAGGAATGTGTATGGTCAAAAATCACAACCACACATTTTTCTGCCAATGAAAATGAATATAAAATTTGGACGTGCATAGTCGTCAATGGCAGAGCCTTACTTGGGTGCCAGTTGAATGTCAATGCGCTCTAATTTAAAGTGTATGGTCAAGAATCGTAACCACACGTTTTTCTGCCATTTAAAATGAATGTAAAATTTAGACGTGCATTTCCGTCAATGGCAGAGCCTTACTTGGGTTCCAGTTGAATGTTGATGAGCTCTAATGTAAAGTGTATGGTCAAAAATCACAGCCACACATGTTTGTCTGCTAATGAAAATGAATATAAAATTTGGACGTGCATAGTCGTCAATGGCAAAGCCTTACTTGGATGCCAGTTGAATGTCAATGCGCTCTAAAGTGTACGGTCAAGAATCACAACCACACGTTTTTCTGCCATTTAAAATGAATGTAAAATTTGGACGTGCATTTCCGTCAATGGCAGAGCCTTACTTGGGTTCCAGTTGAATGTTGATAAGCTCTAATGTAAAGTGTATGGTCAAAAATCACAGCCACACATGTTTATCTGTCATTTAAAATGAAAGTAAAATTTGGACGTGCAGAGCCGTCAACGGCATGGACTTGTATGGCCTGCAAAACAGCCATACACCCCCAAAAATGCCTTATACCCCCCACAAACCAAAATGCACTTTGCCACATACCAAAAAAATGCCACATGGTGACAAAAAAAATGCCACATGACAAAAATGTTTTGTCCCATGGCAAAAAAAATGCCACATTGCAAAAAACACTTTTGGTTTTCGGCCCTGCTGGTAATTTGACAAGAAAGATAATGTGTTGTGAATCAGCTCAAAATTTAATTTGTTCGTTTTGATTTTTAACAAATAAGCAACAGTTTCCCCAAAACTGGTTTTCATTGGTATTTGTGGCAGATTTCTGGTAGAATTTTCAGAGGAAAAATTTAATTTTTCAATTTTAAAATCAGGCTGTAAATTGACATAAATTGGGACAGGTAATGTGCTGTGACTCAGCTAAATTTGTTTTGTAGGTTTTGGATTTTTATAAGCAAAAATTTCCCCAAAACTAGTTTTAGCTGGTATTCATTGTAGATTTTTGTTAGAAGTTACAGAGGAAAAAAATGAATTGACAAAAATTGGGACAGGTCATGTGATGTGTTGTGAATCAGCGAAAGATTTAATTTGTTCATTTTTTATTTTTAACAAATAAGCAAACATTTCCCCAAAACTGGTTTGAACTGGTATTCGTGGTAGATTTTTGGTAGAATATTTAGAGAGGATAAAGTAATTTATTCACATTTAAAATTAGGCTGTAAATTGACAAAAATGGGACTGATGATATGTTTTGAATAGGCTCAAAATTTAATTAGTTAGTTTTTCATTTTTAACAAATAAGCAAAAATTTCCCCAAAACTGGTTTGAACTGGTATTCATGGTAGATTTTTGGTAAAGTATTTAGAGGATAAAGTAATTTATTCAAATTTAAAATAAGGCTGTAAATTGACAAAAATGGGACAGGTGATATGTTTTGAATAGGCTCAAAATTTAATTAGTTCGTTTTCATTTTTAACAAATAAGCAAAAATTTCCCCAAAACTGGTTTGAACTGGTATTCATGGTAGATTTTTGGTAAAATATGTAGAGGATTAAGTAATTTATTCAAATTTAAAATTAGGCTGTAAATTGACAAAAATGGGACAGGTCATGTGATGTGCTGTGACTCAGCTAAAGACTTAATTTGTATGTTTTTTATTTTCATAAGCAAAAATTTCCCCAAAACTGGGTTTAGCTGGTATTTGTGGTAGATTTTTGTTAGAAGTTTCAGAGGAAAAAATGAATTGATTAAATTTTGAATTAAGGTTGTAAATTGGGACAGGTCACGTGATGTGTTGTGAATCAGCGAAAGATTTAATTTGTTCGTTTTTTATTTTTAACAAATAAGCAAAAATTTCCCCCAAACTGGTTTGAACTGGTATTCGTGGTAGATTTTTGGTAGAATATTTAGAGAGGATCAAGTAATTTATTCAAATTTAAAATTAGGCTGTAAATTGACAAAAATGGGACAGGTGATGTTTTGAATAGGCTCAAAATTTAATTAGTTCGTTTTTAATTTTTAACAAATAACCCAAAATTTTCCCAAACTGGTCTTAACTGATGTTCATGGCAGAGGAAAAAGGAGTTTATTCAGTTTTAAAATAAGGCTATAAATTGACAAATTTTGAAATGCATCTTATCCACATTTAATTTGTTTGTAATTTTTTTTTTCATAAATAAACAACATTTTCTCGAACACTCGTGTTAACTTATAATCATCGGACATTTGGTGTTGAATTTTCTAGAAATAAAGGAATTTATTCCATTTTGAATGAAAGCTGTAAATTGAGTAAACGTAACTTAATGTGAATCAATTCAAAATGCACTGTATCCACATTAAAGTTGTTTATTTGTCTTTTTTCATGAATTCGCAAAAAATTTCTCCAGACTTTTGTCAGATAGTAATTGTGGCAAAACTTTAAACGGGGAAAAATATTACATTATTTTAATAAGGCTGTAATTTCACAAAACATGGAACATGCCATGCCAGAAATCAATGAAATGCGCTGTAACTGCATTTGATTTGTTTATTATTTATTTTTTAATAAATGAGCAAACATTTTTCCAAGACTATTGTCGGCTTGCAATTGTTGAACATTTTGTGGGAAATTTAGAGGAGGGGAGGGTAATGTATTCCATTCTTAAACAACACTTTAAATTGACAAAACGTGGACGAGGAGAAGCACGACTGGAAAGTTTCCTATTTTTGCCTGGGGAAACAAATTCATTTTTAATGAGATCAGATAAATGCGCCCGCATTGGGCGCAGATCGCAACAGACGATACAGGCGGAAAAAAACCTCGGAGGACCTTCCCCACTTGCTGTCAAAACACAATTTTTGGGGATTAGAATTTAAAAAAAAAAAAAGCCAACACTGAATGTTTTTGCCTTTTCATGTCAAAAAGTCAAACAAGTCTCTTGCATTTGTTTTAAAATCTGTTCATAAACAAATTTGGGTTTTTGTTGTATTTTGTGGCAGTATACAATTGTAATTTTTATATAATTCAATCCATAACAGGAAAGAAGGAATAAAGGTTATAATTGTTGCTAAGAAAGACAAAATGTTCCAAACTCATTGGCTGCCATTGACGACAATAGAAGTCCAATCTGTTTGAATTCATCTTGAGTTCGCAACAAAAGAGGCCGCCAGAAAAATCCACTGCTTTAAAGAGAACCTCGGACTTAAAGACTTGTAAACCCTAATAAGCCACAATTGTTCTCTTTTACTAAAATACAGTGGGGCAAAAAAGTATTTCGTCAACCACTAATTGTGCAAGTTCTTCCACTTGAAAACATTAGAGAGGCCTGTAATTGTCAACGTGGGTAAACCTCAACCATGAGAAACAGAATGTGGAAAAAAAACCCAGAAAATCACATTGTTTGATTTTTAAAGAATTTATTTGCAAATCATGGTGGAAAACAAGTATTTGGTCAATACCAAAAGTTCATCTCAATACTTTGTTATGAACCCTTTGTTGGCAATAAAGGAGGCCAAGCGTTTTTTGTAACTCTTCACAAGCTTTTCACACACTGTTGCTGGTATTTTGGCCCATTCCTCCATGCAGATCTCCTTAAGAGCAGTGAAGTTTTGGGGCTGTCGTTGGGCAACATTGACTTTCAACTCCCTTCACAGATTTTCTTTGGGGTTGAGATCTGGTGACTGGCTGTGTGTTTGGAATCATTGTCATGCTGAAAGACCCAGTCACGTCCCATCTTCGATGCCCTTGCTGATGGAAGGAGATTTTCACTGAAAATCTCTCGATACATGGCCCCATTCATTCTTTCCTTCACACTGATCAGTCGTCCTGGTCCTTTTGCAGAAAAACAGCCCCAAAGCATGATGTTTCCACTTCCATGTTTCACAGTGGGTATGGTGTTCTTCGAATGCAATTCAGTATTCTTTCTCCTCCAAACACGAGAACCTGTGTTTCTACAAAAAAAGTTCTATTTTGGTTTCATCTGACCATAACACATTCTCTCAGTCCTCTTCTGGATCATCCAAATGCTCTCTAGCGAACCGCAGACGGGCCTGGACGTGTACTGGCTTTAGCAGGGGGACACGTCTGGCAGTGCAGTATTTTAGTCCCTAGCAGCGCATTGTGTTACGGATAGTAGCCTTTGTTACTGTGGTCCCAGCTCTCTGTAGGTCATTCATTAGGTGCCCCTTGTGGTTCTGGCATTTTTGCTCACTGTTCTTGTTATTATTTTGATGCCACGGGGGGGAAATCTTGCATGGAGCCCCAGATCGAGGGAGATTATCAGTGGTCTTGTATGTCTTCCATTTTCTAATAATTGCTCCCACAGTTGATTTCTTTACACCAAGCGTTTTATCTATTGCAAATGAAGTCTTCCCAGCCTGGTGCAGGTCTTCAATTTTGTCTCTAGTGTCCTTCGATAGCTCTTTGGTCTTGGCCATAGTGGACTTTGGAGTGTGACCGACTGAGGCCATGTCCACACGTAGCAGGGTTTTTTTGTTGTTGTTTTTTTTAAAATGAGGATTCTGCCCTAATACGTCGGGGAAAAATAATTGCGTCCACACCTGCACGTTTGTGTAAACGTGAAAAAAAGTAGAAAGTAGAAAAAAAACAACTTCCATAGCCAACCGCTTTCATTCATTTTTAAGTACATTCAAAACAATAAAATAATTGTCCAAAATACCCATTATTCAATAAAAAGCACAGCAAGGGTTTGTAAAAAAAAAAAAAAAAATGGAAGTAAAAAAGTGCCTATTTGATATACTCCAAATGTAAAAATTGGTCTCATGTGTGACGTGAGGACAAAATTTGTCACAGCCAGTGACATAAATCTTCGGTTATTAGTGTCCACATGATAGAGCCACAAACGCAGAATTCGCAAATCTTCACCTTCCCCGTCATTTTTAAGAACCCTGGTTTAAATCTGCGTGCGCGTGTGGATGATAGGTCAAACTGTAGAAAAATATCTTCTTTTTGCCAAATACCCTTCTACGTGTGGACATGGCCTGAGATTGTGGACAGGTGTCTTTTATACCGATAATGAGTTAAAACAGGTGCCATTAATACAGGTAACGGGTGGAGCCTCGTTAGACTTCGTTAGAAGAAGTTAGACCTCTTTGACAGCCAGAAATCTTGCTTGTTTGTAGGTGACCAAATACTTATTTTCCACTCTAATTTGGAAATAAATTCTTTTTAAAAAAAATCAATGTGATTTTCTGTTTTTTTTCCCCCACATTCTGTCTCTCATGGTTGAGGTTTACCCATGTTGATGATTACAGGCCTATCTAATCTTTTCAAGTAGGAGAACTTGCACAATTGGTGGTTGACTAAGTACTTATTTGCCCCACTGTATGTTATTAGAAACACATAAAATATTAACATTGATTTTAAAATTCTATATTTAGTACATATTGTGACCTACGGAGGGCGCCATGTTTTATGGACACTAGGGTGGTGACGTAGATCAGTGTTTTTCACACTGTTTGTAGTGGGAGATCGTCAGGTGTGCCGTGAGAAATGATCCAATATCAAATTTTTTTTTTTTTACGTCGTCGGGCGGAGTTGCAGTAGGAGGATTTCAGTCGTGTGCTGAAGAGCGAGGTATTTCTCGTGCCGCGTTCAAGAACTGCTCGGATTTGTAGTCCGCATCAATGTCGACCACACCACATCTACTGTACATCATTTGATTAGATTTGTCAAGTGTCAATATACATGATAGTTTCCTTTCCATTTTATCCATATGTAACGACCTGTCTTTTATTCCAACTTTCATAATTCCTTTTTTTTCTAATTGGTCAGTGTGGGCGTGGTTTTAGGTAATCAGCTTCTGACACATTTCAGCTGTTATGCCTACTTCAAATTGGAGTAGGACCTAAGGCAGTTGAACACATAGAGTGAGGGGGTTAGCTGGCTCAAGGCATATTTTCTGTCGACCGTTGTTTCACTACGGCATGTTATCGTTTAGTTTGTTTGAGTTAGAAAACCACAAGTAATATTGTTTGATTTGATGAAACCTTCTAAGCCTCTCGGTGACTGTTTACAAAATAGTCCCCACATACTCTGCTGGCCAAAAGTATTGGCACCCGTGCAATTCTGTCAGATAATGCTCAATTTCTCCCAGAAAATGATTGCAATTACAAATGCTTTGGTAGTGACGTCTTCATGTATTTTTCTTGCAATGAAAAAACACAAAAGACAATTGAAAAAGAATTTAAATCATTATCATTATACACAAAACTCCAAAAATGGGCTGGACAAAAGTATTGGCACCCTTGGACAAATCAAGCGATGCTTCTCTAATTTGTGTAATTAACAGCACCAGTTACATACCTGTAGCACATAACAGGCGGTGGCAATAACTAAATCCCACTTGCAGCCAGTTAAAATGGATTAAAGTTGACTCAACCTCTGTCCTGTGTCCTTGTGTGTTCCACATTGAGCATGGAGAAAAGAAGGAAGACCAAAGAACTGTCTGAGGACTTGAGAAGCAAAATTTTGAGGAGGCATGGGCGATGTCAAGGCTACAAGTCCATCTCCAAAGACCTGAATGTTCCTGTGTCTACTGTGCGCAATGTCATCAATAAGTGTAAAGCCCATGGCACTGTGGCTAACCTCCCTAGCTGTGGACAGAAAACAAAAATTGACGAGAGATTTCAATGAAAGATTGTGCGGATGGTGAATAAAGAACCTTGATTAAAATCCAAACAAGTTTGAGGGTACAACAGTGTCAACCCGTATTATTTGTCGGCGTCTGAATAAAAAGGGAATCTATGGCAGGATACCCAGGAAGACCCCACTTTTGACCCAGAGACATAAAAAAGCCACGCTGGGGTTTGCCAAAACTTACCTGAGAAAGCCAATTTTTGGAAGACTGTTCTCTGGTCAGATGAGACAAAAGTAGAGCTTTTTGGGAAAAGGCATCAACATAGAGTTTACAGGGGAAAAAACGAGGCTTTCAAAGAAAAGATCACGGTCCCCACAGTCAAACATTGCGGAGGTTCCCTGATGTTATGGGGTTGCTTTGCTGCCTCTGGCACTGGACTGCTTGACCGTGTGCATGGCACTATGAAGTCTGAAGACTACCAACAAATTTTGCAGCATAATGTAGGGCCCAGTGTGAGAAAGCTTGGTCCCCCTCATAGCTAATGGGTCTTCCAGCAGGACAATGACCCAAAAAACACTTCAGAAAGCACTAGAAAATGGTTTGTGAGAAAGCGCTAGAGACTTCTAAAATGGACAGCAACGAGTAAGACCTGAATCCCTTAGAACACCAGTGGAGAGATCTAAAAATGGCAGTTTGGAAAAGGCACCCTTCAAATCTGAGACCTGGAGCAGTTGGCCAAAGAAGTATAGTCTAAAATTCCAGCGGAACATTGTAAGAAACCCATTGATGGATACCGGAAGTGGTTGTTCGCAATTATTTTGTCAAGTCGGAAGTGACCCAAAATGAATAGGAAATGATCCGTTAATGCCCCAGAATCAACAGGAAGTGACCAAGGAATGTTTCAAAAGGAACAGGTAGTGAACCAAAATCAATATAAAATAGGGCTGCACTTCTTGATTATTTTTAGTAGTCGATTAATCGATGAACTAGTGAGTCAGAATAATCGAGTAATCGGATAAGGAACATAAAAAATTAAAATACCTGAGCTGAGCCTCAAACGCTGTCAAAATAAATACATAAATGGGGATCTAGGTACAACAAAAGAACAATTGTCTAACTTATGTAGCAAGAGTCTGCTAGCTTAAATGCTATAAAAAAAAATCTTTTTTTTGGCGACACTCTTAACAAATGGTCCAAACACATATTCGCACAAAAAATGGCTAAATATACCTACAATTACGAATGCATAAAAAAAAAAAAAAAAAAACATGAGCTCAAACAAAAGCTCATGTTGGTCTTAACAGGGAGCAGCTGGATTCAGCCATGTGAAATGAGTATTCATATTTACTGTTGCCACTAGAGGGCAGTGTATCAATAAAATTCAATGCAAACACTTTCGAAAAAAACCATCACAACGCCACTTTATTTAAATGAATACTTGAAGCAGAAAAATCTATTTCAGAGCTTTTTACTATCAATCAATCAATCAATCAACTTTATTTGTATAGCACATTTAAAAATCCGCCAAGGAGACCAAAGTGCTTTACATAGCAAAACACAGCAAAATAAGTCAACTTTGAAAGATAAAACAAACACATAAAATAAAATAAATAAAAGACTAATTGAATAACTCGAGTTCAGCGGTGTCAAAAGACTTGCAGGGGCCCAGGGACAAGAGACCATTATAGGGCCCACCCCCATCCTGCCACTGGCTTGTCACAACAACATATGCAGTACTTTAAACGCTTTGCAAGCAATGACAGTGTAAATTTTAAAATTATTTAATTTGAGATGGACAGTTAAATTTAACTGACCGTAATGTGATGTGACACAATATAAACAAACAATTTCCATTTATTGTCCCATGTAGGCTACAAAACAATACAACTGAGAGTGCTATGCCTGCCTTCTAAGCAACAAAACACTATAACTAAACATCCTGTGCCTGCCCCTTCACATCCCTGGGGTTATCAAGCCCTCAAACAGTGATGCGCCTAGATTTTTTGACAGCAAAGTCATTTATAACATCAGTGAAATCCAGTTTTTGAGCAAGCTCACGCTCAATAGACCATTGCTAGGTTGTTAAGCCTTATATTAGCGTTTGCTATAATACACAGTGGGTTGTAAACCTAAGATAAATCCAGCCGCCAGACCAGAGTCTGTTCAGCCTCGCGCACCTGCTATGCACACACTAACATACAGTGGGGCAAATAAGTATTTAGTCAATCACTAATTGTGCAAGTTCTCCCACTTGAAAACATTAGAGAGGCCTGTAATTGTCAACATGGGTAAACCTCAACCATGAGAAACAGAATGTGGGGGAAAAAAAAAAACGGAAAATCACATTGTTTGATTTTTTAAAGAATTTATTTGCAAATCATGGTGGAAAATAAGTATTTGGTCAATACCAAAAGTTCGTCTCAATACTTTGCTATGTACCCTTTGTTGGCAATAACTGAGGCCAAACGTTTTCTGTAACTCTTCACAAGCGTTTCACACACTGTTGCTGGTATTTTGGACCATTCCTTCATGCAGATCTCCTCTAGAGCAGTGATGTTTTGGGGCTGTCGTTGGGGCAACACGGACTTTCAACTCCCTCCACAGATTTTCTATGGGGTTGAGATCTGGAGACTGGCTAGGCCACTCCAGGACCTTGAAATGCTTCTTAAGAAGCCACTCCTTTGTTGCCCTGGCTGTGTGTTTGGGATCATTGTCATGCTGAAAGACCCAGCCACGTCTCATCTTCAATGCCCTTGCTGATGGAAGGAGATTTTCACTCAAAATCTCTCGATACATGGTCCCATTCATTCTTTCCTTTACACAGATCAGTCGTCCTGGTCCCTTTGCAGAAAAACAGCCCCAAACCATGATGTTTCCACTACCATGCTTCACAGTGGGTATGGTGTTCTTCGGATGCAATTCAGTATTCTTTCTCCTCCAAACATGAGAACCTGTTTCTACCAAAAAGTTCTATTTTGGTTTCATCTGACCATAACACATTCTCCCAGTCCTCTTTTGGATCATCCAAATGCTCTCTAGCGAACTGCATACGGGCCTGGACGTGTACTGGCTTCAACAGGGGGACACATCTGGCAGTGCAGTATTTGAGTCCCTAGCAGCGCATTGTGTTACAGATAATAGCCTTTGTTACTGTGGTCCCAGCTCTCTGTAGGTCATTCACTATGTCCCCTCGTGTGGTTCTGGGATTTTTGCTCACCGTTCTTTTTATCATTTTGACGCCACGGGGTGAGATCTTGCATGGAGCCCCAGATCGAGGGAGCTTATCAGTAGTCTTGTATGTCTTCCATTTTCTAATAATTGCTCCCACTGTTGATTTCTTTACACCAAGCGTTTTGCCTATTTCAGATTCAGTCTTCCCAGCCTGGTGCAGGTCTACAATTTTGTCTCCGGTGTCCTTCGACAGCTCTTTGATCTTGGCCATAGTGGAGTTTGGAGTGTGACTGACTGAAGTTGTGGACGGGTCTTTTATACCGATAATGAGTTAAAACAGGTGCCATTAATACAGGCAACGAGTGGAGCCTCGTTACAGGAAGTTAGACCTCTTTGACAGCCAGAAATCTTGCTTGTTTGTTGGTGACCAAACACATATTTTCCACTCTAATTTGGAAATAAATTATTTAAAAATCAAACAATGTGATTTTGTTTTTTTTCCCCACATTGTCTCTCGTGGTTGAGGTTTAACAATGTTGACAATTACAGGCCTCTCTAATCTTTTCAAGTAGGAGAACTTGCACAATTGGTGGTTGACTAAATACTTATTTGCCCCACTGTATATCCCTGATCTCCCATCACCTTCTCTCTCCTCAGCTCAACGTGAGCAGCATGTCTTGTCATACCGCAGCTCAATAAGCTACAAGCGGCTGGTGACAGACTCGAATCGGATTTTAGTCACGGTGATCGCGAATGTAAACGTTCAGTGTTAGCGGCTGTTGTTCACTTACCGACATCACCGTCCACAGCCAACTCTAGCCCTAATTCTCTGGCTTCTTGTCACCTTTTTAAAAACGTCATTTTTTTCTCGTTCACCTCTATGATCTTCATTTCTTTTTTTTTTTTTTTTTTTTTATGACGACTCGCCATATTTAGAGTTTATAACAATGACAGATTTTGATTTCCCGCTTCGGGGCACGTACGTAGGTAGCCTTGAGTGCGCCAGAGCGGTGTCAAACCATTTTCTGCTAAGACCGTGGGGGTGGGGGCGTTGTGAAAAAAAAAAAAAAAAAAAAGGAAAAAATATATATTTTAAATATTTAATATGTTAAAGTTTTTAAGTACTGTATACAGTGGGGAGAACAAGTATTTGATACACTGCCAATGGGTTTTCCCATTGTCAGTGTATCAAATACTTGTTCTCCCCACTGCATATCGAGTATAACATTAAATTTAATCAGACAATGACTTAGATAGAAAAAGAAATGTAAAGTAAAATAAATTAATGGTCATTCATGGGCCCCTATGCTCCTGAGGCCCGGGATAACATACCTGGTTGCCCCCCCTCCCCTTTGTCGACGGCTTGCTCGAGTTAATAGATTAATCGTTGCAGCACTAATTTGAAGTGATCTAGGAATGCCAAGTAACCCAAAATGAACAGAAAGTTATCTGCAAATGCTCCAAAATGAACAAGAAGTGACCTGCAAAAGCCCCCAAAATCAACAGAAAATGGCCCACACAAGTGAACAGACTATTAAAAAAAAGTATTGCCATGACACATCCCCATAAACTGTTTTGTTATTTGGATTTGCAACCCAAAAATGTTACAACTCCCTTGCAGTTCACTGACATTGAACGATCAATGTTGCGTAAATACAAGAAAAGAATTGGCTAAGCGTCAGTCCCCATATTTCTGCCCTTTTAAAAACAGCCTAAAGCGGCACTAACATGGCATTTGTTTATTAGATTTGTGTATGTCGGAGTTTCTCCTTTCAAAAAAGCATGAAATTCATTGCAATTATTGAGTGGACAACCCCACACACGAGCTTGTTCTGACTTAATGAGATCCAGACCTTGTACGCCTGTTAACTCTTTCAGTGCTATTGACGATGATAGACGTCAAATCATGCGGCGTTCACTCGTCCTTCCGACATGAATTGAACTGAGTTTATCACAGTTGATGGAGAATGTCGCTCCCTCCAACACGATAGGGTCGATGAATGGTTTTTTCATGCTTCTGCCATGAATTGAAGTGAGTTTGTCACTAGTAGATGTCCAATCCATTTGAAGTCGGAGGCTTTAGCAGATGTTTTGAAATTGCTGAAATAATCTTATAAGTGAGTTGGGACTGAATTTGAATGTCAGTGCATTGACTTTTATGGGAATGTTGCCCCCATCAACATGGCCGCCTTGAGGCCATTTTGGCTGGGGCGGTGAAGTATGATGTTAAAACAGTTAAATTAAGGCCCAAAGTATTGTTATCTGAAAAAAACGTTTTGCACGCTCACACGTCCAGTAGTAGTACATTAGTGCTGCAACGTTTAATTGATTAACTCGACCAATTTTTTTTTTTTTTTTTTTTTTTTTTTTTTTAAATCAAAAGCTTCTAATCAAATTTTGCTGCTTCGAGTATTCGTTTAATTAGAGTGGCGTTGTAGTGGTTTGTTTTTAAAGTGTTTGCATTTAGTTTTATTGATTTGGGTGGATACATTGCCCTCTAACCAATTCAGGGTGTCCCCTGCCTACTGCCCGAAGTTAGCTGGGATAGGCTCCAGCACCTCCGCGACCCTTGTGAGGAATAAGCGGCATGGAAAATGGATGGATGGATGGACATTGCCCTCTAGTTGCAACAGTGAATATGCCGTAACTCATTTAACATGGCTGAATCCAGCTGCTCCCTGTTAAGACAAACATAAGTTAAAAATCTGTTTGAAATAATATGTTTTGTTTAATGCATTGATAATTTTAAGAGCATTATAAAACAATGTAAGCATTTTGTAGCATTTAAACTAGCAGACTTTTGCTATGCAAGTTAGCCAATTGTTTTGTTGTTGTACTTAGATGCGCTTTTATTTTTTTGTAACGTTTTGTTTGAATTAATATGTTTTGTTTAATAAATTCATAATTTAGTATATATCTTAAGAGCATTATAAAACCACATTAGCATTTTGTAGCATTTAAGTTAACAGGTTTTTGCTATGCAAGTTGTTCTTTGTTGTACTCATTTTTTCTGGTACTTGGTACCGTTTGAGGCGAAGCTTAGAAATTTTAATTTATTTTGAAATAAAAGTGCAATTCTGCATTGTTTGAAGAAACACTTGGGGAATTACAGTTTGTATTCGCATTTAATGTTCTTTTGAAAGGAAGCCTTCGTTTTATGTCTGCTAAAAAGTACGGTATTCTGTAACGCATTAAATGTTCCTAAACCGATTACTCGATTATTCGAAGTAACAAGTTAATGGATAGAATCAACTGCAAAAATAATCGATAGCTGCAGCAATTAAAATACATGAATAAAATATCATATTATTTATATTATTTGATAATATGTAATATATAATGGGTCCCAAATTATAAAAGGAAGTGACCCGTAAATGCCCCGAAAGAAACTTTTTGCCTGCCACTGATGGCGCTTTATTTTGGTAGTGTATGATCATTCACCACTACTAGTGATAAACTCACTTTAATGCATAGCAGAACCATGAAAAAAGCCTTCATCGCCACCATCCAAAATGGCCTCAGGGCAGCCATGTTGGTGGGGGCAACATTCCCATTAAAGTCAATGCATTGACTTTCAAATTCAGTCCTAACTAGCTTATTTCTTCAAAGGTTTATTGTACTGGTGTCAAATGATCTGCCATTCTCATTATCTGCCACTGATGGTAATAGATGTCCAATCTATTTAAAGTGGAAGGGTTGGCAGCAAATGAACACAGTCTCCCACTTCAAATGGATTGGACGTCTACTAGTGATAAACAGAAACATAAAAAGAGCCTTCTCTATTGTGTTAAAACTTTTGGCAGTGTTTTAATGGGGGGGGGGGGGGGGGGTACTTTGATGAATTACCATTTCCCTCTCCACTTTATCTTCTTGATACCTGTAGTTAAAGTAATGCTAAGGGGGGGCTTTGTATTTTGTAACGCTAAATGAAAACGTGAACGCAGCGTAGCATCTTTTTTGCTAGTTTTGTGGTGGTGCCATTTGTCTGTGCTAGTTCATGATGCTACAGTTGTAGCGTCTGATGCGTCTTATAGATATCACACGTATGACAGTAACGTTTTATCTAAAATTCTCCTAAATCGGCACAATGTTGACTTGAATCTATCTTTAAATGATGAAACAGTTTTAAAACTTGAAGACTTCTTTAAGATGGCTGTTTACTGACGCGTTGAGTCTGTCATTTCGCATCTAGTTGTATGTACAGTACATCTGCTATGAATTAGAGTTGGTTTATCGCTAGTAGACTTCCAATTCATTTGAAGCGGGAGGACTGGCGAATGATCATACACTGCCAAAATGATGCGCTATCAGTGGCAGGCAAAATGTTACTTTCGGGGCATTTGCGGGTACTTCCGGTTATAATTTGGGACACATTATATCTATTATTAAATAATGTAAAGAATACATTATTTTATTTATGTATTTTAGGGCTGCAGCTATCGATTATTTTAGCAGTCGATTCTATCTATTAACTAGTTAGTTCGAATAATAAAGTAATTAGTTTAGGAACTGAAGGAGATAGTACCTTTTCTAATAGGCACCGTCTAACTGTTCGCATTATTGTAACACAATTAACATAATCCATCAGTGGATAGTATCGTTTCTCGTTTTGACTGTTTGTATTACTCTAACACACACAATATAAATTAAATAGCACTTATACCATAGTTTAAGGAAAACAAGCAGAATATAGGGCATAAGAGATAAACAACGCCTTCTTATCACGGAAGCCCAACGTGTGCGTCAAGCAACTAATGGAGCAAGATTGACGCTGACAAGCCCACGTCTACACCACCAAGTCTCGCAATCAATTCACAACAAATGGCGAGACGCTCTGTCCTAACACAAGGAACACAGGAGAACTCCCGATATCCAACTGATAACACGACTGACAAGACCCCAAGACCCCCTTTAATGCTGAGGTGGCAAAATCCACAATGCTCGTTGCCCGGACAACAGTAACTCCTGAACCCTCCTGTCCAACCAGGCAATAATCCCAAACACACTCATCTTCCTGCCCACGGCCCGCCCCGCGAGAGCCTTCAAAAGACTGAATGTTTAACTAAGCATTGTCATTTTTCTCAGGAACCTTTTGTCGACTTCTAATATGGTGACTTTGGAAGGAGTTTGCCTCCTCGCCTGAGTCTGTGCCTGTTTCGCCTTTCTGTTTGATTACTGTCGATCCGAATAAATTGTCAACTTGATCTCTGTGAGCCTTCTTTAGACCTTTCAAAATGGAGTCCATACAAAGGGTTAAGACTAAGGAGTTTGGCCTTCTGGCCGGATTGCCGGAGTCCCACCGGCCCGGCTCGTTCGATCTGCGCCAGTGCGGGTCCGGCGGTTCGGCTGGTGTGATTTCGGCGGTCTGGCTGGAAGGTCAGATTCCTTCAGAACATTTAATGCATTTCAGAATAAATTTTAGTAGAGATAAAATAAAGGCTTGCTAAGATTGCACTTTCAAAAGAGCATTTAATGCGAATACAAATCGAATTCCCTGAGTGTGTCTTCAAACTATGCAGAATTGTACTTTCATTTAAAAATAAATTAAAATAGCTGAGCTTCCTCAGCTATTCCTCAGCTTCCCCAAAACGTTACAAAAAATAAAATAACATAAAATAAATGAGCATCTAAGTGCAACAAAACAACAATTGCCTAACTTGTATAGCAAAAGTCTGCTAGCTTATATGCTACAAAATGCTTAGTTCAAACAAAATTTCAATTTATGTTGGTCTTAACAGGCAGCAGCTGGATTCAGCCATGTTAAATGTTACGTCATATTCACTGTTGCCACTAGAGGGCAGTGTATCCACCCAAATCAATAAAACCAAATGCAAACACTTTCAAAACAAACCATTAAAATGCCACTCAAATTAAACGAATACTGGAAGCAGCAAAATTTGATTAGAAGCTTTTTTCTAATCGAATTGCTCGAGTTTATCGATTAATCATTGCAGCACCAATGTACTACTACTGGGCGTGCAATTCCAAAAATGCCTTTCAAATACAATTATTTCTTCACTTATATACCCAAAGTGGATAAACATGTTCGGCAACAAGTGGCGGTTTCATATTCCTCAGCGAAAACGATAAAAAAATATTCAATTAGGGAAAAGCATAAACAGATCAATTTGCTATTGTTTTGATGGAACTTGTAGTGGGGAAGGAGGGAGCGGGCGAGCGAGCTGCTTTCCCGCACGGAGTTTTCCTTGAATCCAGGGTCTATATAATGATGGCTCATTCATCATTTTGATTGAGTTTGTGGCTTTGTCCAGTCCAGTTTTGGTCTTCCAACTTCATTTCTTCCAACATTGGGACCCCATTTGTTTAGACAGCTGGCTTTTTTTCCTTCTGTCCGAACACACTGAACTCATCGGCTGCCGTTGACTGCGCTTGACGTCCAATTTATTTCGACAGGGACTGGGCGAATGAACCAAGATGAGCATTCACAGCCAGTCCTTCTAGTTTAAATTTGGCAACAAAAAAAAAAACTCCGACAAAATTTGAAAAAAAAAAAGACAAATGTTCTCTAATGACAATTTTATCCTATTTTATTTAGTTTTTCAGGGTTTTTTTTCCCCAATTATTCGCAGTTTATGCAGGTTTCCAGTTTTCTTTCTTTTCTATGGGAGGATTGCAGGTTTTAGTGTTTTTGTTGTTGTTGTTGTTGTTGCTGTTTTTTGCAGCCTTTGCGGCATGAATGTCAATGCCAGAGACTGCTATGTCCCTCAATTGTATCAATTCCAATGACGGATATATTGAGTTAAAAATGAGTGGCCTGTAAAGTGTTAAGAAAAATTGGTTTGGAATTTCAGAATAAAATGTGTGTTAATACAAAGAACAAATGTAGTTTTTGTTGGATGTTGTTGGACAAAAGATGACAATTTTTTTTTTTTTTTTAATGGGGTGAGGAGTATGCGGGTACAATTTTGGCCCATTACAAAAATATTTTTTTTTGTTCATTCATTTTTGTTGCAGTTTTTTTGCTTTACAACTTTTATATACTAGTCCTTTTCAAAAACATTAGCACATTGTGATAAAGTTAATTATTTTCTGTAATGTACAAATAAACATTAGACTTTCATATATTTTAGATTCATCACACAAAACTGAAGTAGTTCAAGCCTTTTATTGTTTTAATATTGATGATTTTGGCAAAAAAAAATCCCTATCTCAAAAAATTAGCATATCAAGAAAAGGTACTCTAAAGAAGCTACTAACCTAATAATCTGAATCAACGAATTAACTCAAAACTAGGGATGTCCTGATCCAGGTTTTTGCACTTCCGATCCGATACCGATATTGTTTTGCACTTCCGATCCGATACCGATAGTGGCCGATACCGGCCTATCTGAGCATGTATTAAAGTTTAAAGTTATTTGGCCTCCTTACTTAATTGTCAGACTCATGTTGAAAAGGGTTTTAGTATTCTTGATAACAACTAGCCAGCTGAATTAGGTGATTTTGAATAACACACAATGGTTGGTAACAAGAAACTGACCAGTTTATTCAGTGACAAACACAAAACATTCTAAATAACAAACAGAAATGGCATAGTCAGTCAGTAAAACGTGCAAATAATATTGTAAACTGTCAGTGGAAAATCCCACAAACTTCCCAAGCTATTAGATGCTTTTAATGTTTCGTGCATTAGTTACAAAAATTGTATAAAAAGGCTCTCAGGTATTTCAGTATCAAGTTAACATTTTAAAACAGTAAATAAAATACTCAAGTCCCCATTCTGTATCAGCAGCTTTAAACTACATTCAATTAATTTAATTTTGCGAATCAACTGTTAAAGTTGTTAAAATTGCTCCTGTTATTCCATAATTTCCCTTCTGTCTACTTTTGACATGTGAAAGCTTTAAGACTGTTTTGAAGATAGATTCAAGTCAAGATTTTGTCGATTTAGGAGTATTTTAGATAAAGTTAATTAGGTTCGCTTGGAAGGTTCACTACAACAGCCTACAAGGGAAGTCTCCTGCTTTAAGATGGCGGCTGTTTACTAACGCACGTAGTTTTCAATGCATGTGTTGGCAACGGCGTCGCGTCTGTCATTTTGCATTTAGTTCTATATACATTATCTATTAGACAAGCATGATGTTTATGCTGCATTCCAGAGAAGTGGGAAGTCGGATTTATCCCACTCGGATGGTACCAGTTCCGACCTCAAAGCGTTCCAAGCAAATGTAAACAACAAAGATGGCTGATCACGACGAGGTGTTTTTTTATTTTGGCCATCCAAAGACATTTTGACCTCAAGCTAACCTGCCTTCCTATAAGCGATCAAATAGTAGAGGAAAAACGACGGCTGCATTATAGCCCACACTGTAAACTGCCTTTTTTTAGTTACATCCTTTGCTGATCGTCAATATAAAATCATAGCACAACAAAGATGATGTCGGACTTTTCCGGCCTCCAACTAGGAAAATATCATTGGAACGCCACTCGAACTGGGAGGTCCAAGTCGCTAAGTCGGAGAAAAAATAACTACCCCGACTTCCAAGTTGTTTCAATCTGACATCACTGGACAAAATGGCGCTCAAGAAAACGTATTGAATGATAACACAATAATGAAGTAAATCAAATTTATTTGAGACGCCATGTATTTTTTTCCTCATACAGTGAATTATCTTTGTTATGCTATGTTTTTATATTGACGATCAGCAAAGGATGTAACTAAAAAAAGGCAGTTTACAGTGTGGGCAATAACGCAGCCGTCGTTTTTCCTCTACTATTTGATCGCTTATAGGAAGGCAGGTTCGCTGGAGGTCAAAATGTCTTTGGATGGCCAAAATAAAAAACACCTCGTCGCGATCAGCCATCTTTGTTGTTTACATTTGCTTCCCACTTCTCTGGAATGCAGCATAAAAGTGTTGGATGGTGCGTCTTTACTCACGAGAGATAATGGCTCGTCATCCAGAATGAATTCTTGGGCAATGACTCTTGTTATTCCCTGGGATTTGGGACTGTCGAGTGCCAGTTTGTCACGCATAGCAAAAGTTTCTGCCAGTGTTAGTTGCGTAGGACCTTTCTTTTTGTCTTCAGTTTTCTTAACATACTCCTTATATTGTTTGTGGTGGTATGTCGCTAAATGCTTGATTAGGTTGGTTGTATTAAAACTTCTTACAGCTTTACCACCACGCTTGACTTTATTGTGGCATATGTTGCACTCTGCCTCTTCGTCTTTGTCGTCCTTTAAGGTGAAATGATCCCACACAGCTGACATTTTTACCGGTAAAGTCTCTCGGTAAATTGGGAGACGGTAATGTAGTGTGTTGAAGGAGTGCCGTAAAATGCGGACCGGATTTTAGGGAAACCGAAGCAAAAACTGGAATGGATTATGTATATCGGTGCGCTGGAAAACCCGGACCGGAATAAAAAAAAACTGGATCGGAAGCCTGGATCGGAATTTTTCCGTGTCGGCCGATCCGATACCGATGCGCATTTTTTTGCCCATGTCGGCGTCTGATCCGATCCAAATATCGGATCAGGACATCTCTACTCAAAACCCCTGCGAAAGATTCCTGAGGCTTTTAAAAACTCCCAGCCTGGTTCATTACTCAAAACCGCAATCATGGGCAAGACTACTGACCTGACTGCTGTCCAGAAGGCCATCATGGACACCCTCAAGCAAGAGGCTAAGACACAGAAAGAAGTTTCTGAGCGAATAGGCTGTTCCCAGAGTGCTGTATCAAGGCACCTCAGTGGGAAGTCTTTGGGAAGGAAAAAGTGTGGCAGGAAACGCTGCAAAATCAGAAAAGGGGACCGCACCCTGAGAAAGATTGTGAAGAAGGGCCGATTCCAGACCTTGGGAGACCTGCAGAAACAGTGGACTGAGTCTGGAGTCGAAACATCCAGAGCCATTGTGCACAGGCTTGTGCTGGAAATGGCAGAAGCGCATGACCTGGGCTACAAAGAAGCAGCACTGGACTGTTGCTCAGTGGTCCAAAGTACTTTTTTCAGATGAAAGCAAATTTTGCACGTCATTCGGAAATCAAGGTGCCAGAGTTTGGAGGAAGACTGGGGACAAGGAAATGCCAAAAGGCCTGAAGTGTCAAGTACCCACAGTCAGTGATGGTCTGGGGTGCCATGTCAGCTGCTGGTGTTGGTCTACTGTGTTTTATCAAGGACAGGGTCAATGCAGCTAGCTCTCAGGAGATTTTGGAGCACTTCATGCTTCCATCTGCTGAAAAGCTTTATGGGAGATGAAGATTTTATTTTTCAGCACCTGCTCACAGTGCCAAAGCCACTGGTACATGGTTTACTGACCATTGGCATTACTGTGCTCAATTGGCCTGCCAACTCTCCTGACCTGAACCCCATAGAGAATCTGTGGGATACTGTGAAGAGGACGTTGAGAGACACCAGACCAAACACTGTGGATGCTATCGAAGCATCCTGGGCCTCCATAACACCTCAGCAGTGCCACAGGCTTATTGTCTCCATGCCACGCCGCATTGAAACAGTCATTTCTGCAAAAGAATTCCCGACCAAGTATTGAGTGATATAATTAATTGAGGGTTGACTTTTTTGTATTACAAAACACTTTTTTGTATTGGTCGGATGAAATATGCAAATTTTTTGTGATAGGGATTTTTTTTTTATATCGACTTTTTTGCCAAAATCATCACTATTAAAAAGACAAAAGGCTTGAACTACTTCAGTTGCGTGTCATGAATCTAAAATATATAAAAGTCTAATGATTACCATTACATTACAGAAAATTAATTAACTTTATCACAATATGCAAATTTTTTGAGAAGAACAAGTATATAGACCCCACTCACATGACGTCACAACCACGCCTCCGTGCCATATTGTCCGTCAGGTTGTCGTGTTTACGCATTACCGCTACGTAAATTCCTCCTATTATGGCGTGTTTTTCTGCTCGTTAACATTAATAATTATAATGTTGAAGGCGTGTGTGGCGGTTGGTTGCAGTAACAGAGAAGATAGAAGGAGAGACTTTAAATTCTACCGTATTCTGAGAGACCCGGAGAGGAGAGCGAGATGGACTGCTGCAATTCGACGAGAAAACTGGGCCCCAAACGATCACCACAGATTATGTAGTAGTCATGTTATATCTGGTAAGATGCATTTAATATATATTTAGAGGGTTTTGGGCTGATAACCACAATTAAGATCATTGCGAGGCTAATCGCCGACAACATACAGTTTCAAATTCAAGATGCTTATTTCTTCCACCGTCATTATATTTTGAATAATATCTAGCTGGTACCAAGTGAAAGAAGCTGGCCTCGTCTACGGATCATCAGTTAAACAGGTGTGTCCAAACCTTTTGCAAAGGGGGCCAGATTTGGTGTGGTAAAAATGCGGGGGGCTACCTTGGCTGATTTACATAGAACAATATATTTAAACAAATTTTAGCAAGCCCTTCTGTGTGTCACATTTGCTTTATTATTTTTTTAAATTCATAATTTTAACAATCTCGTCTTTGTGGCGTTCTCTTTCGACACTCGGGCTCTTGCGAAATACTGCTGCTGTGAAATTAAACTAGCTTCAAGTTGCTATAATTTCTCGCTGCGTATCTTCCCTGTAATGTTGTCGTACATGTCAGCGTGTCTTGTTCGGTAATATTGCGTCACATCGAACTCTTTGAAAACAGCGACTGTCTCTTTGCAAATGAGGCAGACACAGTTGTTGCGTGTTTTATTGAAGAAATAGTCCAATATCCACCTATCCTTGAAGCGTCGGCCATCGCAGTCAACTTTTTTTTTTTATTGATTGTCGCCATTTTAGAAAATTGGAAGTAAAGGGTCACACGGGGTAATGTTGCTTAGAGTGCTGCTCTTAAAGTTTTTCAAAGTTTCGTGAGAATAGGCTGATTTTGTGTGGACAAGATAGTTGTAGATATCAGGGTAGCAGATGTCAGGCAGAGAGGGCGAAGGCAGCGGGTCGAAAAATATCGATTTAGGCATCAAATATGGATCTGGCGAATGAATAGACTGAAGTTTTTCCACGTAACGCCTTTTATGCAACGCATCCAATGAGTTTACAGCGTCTGAAAGCACCGGGGCTTCCATGAATTGCACTATAAATTGCACGACAAATTGAAACCATTGAGAATACGGATAAACTGACGGACAATATGGTGGCCGGATACAGTGACACGTCATTGTGTGACGTTGGTGAGTGGGGTCTATAGGAAAGTCCATTATAATGCAATGATGCTTTTCGGCCACCAGCCCCCCCCCCCGCCCCCCCCCTTAAAATACGCTTATGGTATCCCAGCATCCTCTTCGTTCACCCCTTGTGTTCTGACAGCTTTACATGAGTGTATTAACTTTTATTATTTATTCTTGTTATTTTTACATTATGCGCAACTCTGATTTTATGTTTATTGTGCAATAATCTAATTGTAACATGTATTTCTTACATATTTCGATGCATTATAAAATGATTAAATGGCATTATAGGAATACAATCATACATTGCGCTTTTGCAATATTTTTGCACTTTCAGTACTTAAATAAATGAATAATAAATAAATACAATTAAAGTAAATTGAAGCACCTTAAATCTATAATGCAACAATAAAAATATACAGAAAGATGTACAAATTATTAATACAACATGAGGTTCATGGAGTGCAGCTGGATGTACAAAGTACACTTCTGGTGCTCTTCGGTGTAGGGATCAAAAAAGCGACAATTCAAAAAACCGAGGCACTCAAGAAGTACAAAAATAAAAAGCCTGTACAAATTAAAAAATGCCGATATGTTTCGGCCGTGTAGGCCTTCATCAAGACAATCAATGACTCTGCTTCAAACCACCTGTTAGAACTATTGGAAAATTACAAGTTCAGCATAGCCAGGTGGAATCTCTTCACCTGATTGGGGTCAGAGGGCAGGTCAATTAGGAGCAGCAGAGAAAAAAACATCCTAATAGCAGACCATCACAAGTAGAAGAGAAGGGGGAAAAAAAACAAAAAAACACACACACAATAGTACATACTACCAAGGACCTTTAAAGATGACAACATTTCTTAAGTTTTATTTTTTTAGGTGTTTCAACTTGAAAACCAATACCGTAATTTTCGGACTATAAGCCGCTACTTTTTTCCTTCATTTTGAATCCTGCGGCTTACAGTCAAGTGCGGCTAATTTGTTGATTTATTTGATTTAATAGGTAACGCTTTATTTGACAGTGGTGTCATAAGACTGTCATAATTATGACATGACACTATCATGGGCATTAATGAATGCTTCATTTATGTCGAGCTTCGATCCTTTAGATCCATTCAAAATTGAAATAATTTGCCGGATAACACTAAATGACATCTGTTATAAGCATTCATAAACGCTCATGACAGTGTCATGTCATATCATGTCATTGTCTAATGACAGTCTTATGGCACCACTGTCAAATAAATTGTTACCAAAAACCATAACTAGCAATTAATGAAACAACTGAAACAGTAACTGAAGAAATAATTAGCACAGAACATGAATTTTGATTGTTATTTACTGCTGTAGCGCTGCAATGCATGCTAGGAGGCATATTGGACAACAAGTTTTGACAGCAGGTGGCAGCAGAGGTTAACTGTCTCCCCCATGGGAGCAATGATGACCAAATGAAGCTTCTTGAAGCAATGAAGCTTTGCAACCAAGTGGTTCAAAGCTTCATGGTGGTTCAATTGGTCATATAACAGTTGTTTGATGCCGCTGTCAAATAAAGTGTTACCTGCTAATATCTTTTGGTGTTAATATCCCATAATATAGGGAGGACAGCTGCAGCTTAGTCCAGTGCGGCTTATCTATGAAAAATGCCGTTTTCGTGCCAAATTTGGTGGGTGGCAGCTTATAGTCAGGTGCGCCTTATAGTGCGAAAATTACAGTAATAATAATGAATTCATTGTTTTATTTAAGCTAGCTTTTCGAGATTGGGGATCTAACATTTCTCTCTCAAGACTGTGTTCTCAAAGTCCTCTTCCAACCTTTTAAATGACCTTAACGTACATATATTATCATTATTATTATTATTTTGTACAAATCATTGTTTTCTTTTAGATACAGTACAGACCAAAAGTTTACACACTTCATTCAATGCAACACAAATGAAGGTGCCCACCCCATTGATAAAGCAATAAATCCCACTACTCAATCCTGAAAAGGCATACCTGTGAAGTCAAAAACCATTTTAGGTGACTCCCTCTTGAAGCCCATCAAGGGAGTGGCAAGAGTATGCAAAAAAGTAGAGAGACAGCGAGAACGAAAATTGGTATTTGCCATGTGGCAATATTGATTTTGCCATGTGGCATTTTTTTTGACATGTGGCAAAATGGATTGTGGTTTGTGGCATTATTATTATTATTATTATTTTTTTTTTTTTTGGTATGTGGCATTTTGGGGGGATGTATGGCTGTTTTGCAGGCCATGCTCGTCCATGCCATTGACTGCTATGCACGTCCAAATTTTCCATTCATATTAAATGGAAGAAAACGTGTGGCTGTTATTTTCTATCCCACAAAAAATGCCACAAACCAAAATCCATTTTGCGACATACCCAAAAAATGCCACAGGTCAAAATACATTTTGCACATTGCAAAAAAAAATGCCACATGGCAAGTTCACTTTTGTCACATGGCAAAAAAATGCCACATGTCAGAATCCATTTGGCCACACGGCAAAAAATACCACATGGCAAAATCCATTTTTCCACATGGCAAAAAAATGCCACATGGCAAAATCCATTTTGCCACATGGCAAATACCGCTTTTGGTCCTCGGCCCTACTCGAGAAGTAATCAGAACAAAGGCTGGCTACTTAAAAGATACTAGAATATAACATACCCAAAACATGCCACATGTCAAAATACACTATTTGGACATGGGGCATTTTTTGGGTATGTGGCAAAATGGAGTTTGGTTTGTGGCATTTCTTTTGCCATATGGCAAAATGGATTTTGGTTTGTGGCATTGTTTTGCGGAATGTGGCATTTTTGGGGAGTATATGGCAGTATTAGAGGCCATGCACGTCCATGCCATTCACGGCTATGCACGTCCAAATTTTCCATTCATATTAAATAGTAGAAAAACATGTGTGGCTGTGATTTTCAACCATACACTTAGCATTACAGTGCATTGACATTCAACTGTCAACCAAGTCAGGCTATGCCATTGACTGCTATGGGCGTCCAAATTTTGCATTCATATTAAATGGCAGAAAAACATGTGTGGCTGTGATTTTCTACCCAAAAAAGTACCTCAAACCAAAATCCATTTTGTCACATACCAAAACAATGCAAACAACAAAATACATTTTGCACATTGCAAAAAAAAAAAAAAAAATGCCACATGGCAAAATCAATTTTGCCACATGGTAAAAAAAAATGCCACATGGCAAAAAATTACCACATGGCAAAATCCATTTTGCAACATAGCAAAAAAAAAAAAAAAACACAATGCAAAATCCATTTTGCCACATAGAAAAAAAAAAACGCCATGTCAAAATACATTTTGCACATTGAAAAATAAAAAAATGCCACGTGACCAAATCAATTTTTTCACATGATAAAAAAAATGCCACGTGGCAAAATGGCACATAGCAAAAAAAATGCCACATGGCAAAATCCATTTTGCCACATACAGTGGGGCAATTAAGTATTTAGTCAACCACTAATTGTGCAAGTTCTCCCACTTGAAAATATTAAAGAGGCCTGTAATTGTCAACATGAGTAAACCTCAACAATAAGAG
Source organism: Corythoichthys intestinalis (assembly GCF_030265065.1). Lineage (NCBI taxonomy): Eukaryota > Metazoa > Chordata > Actinopteri > Syngnathiformes > Syngnathidae > Corythoichthys > Corythoichthys intestinalis. Next base: position 44,019,751 of record NC_080403.1, on the reverse strand, counting down.
ACAGAATGTGGGAAAAAAAACAAACAGAAAATCCCATTGTTTGATTTTTAAAGAATTTATTTGCAAATCATGGTGGAAAATAAGTATTTGGTCAATACCAAAAGTTCATCTCATTACTTTGTTATGTACCCTTTGTTGGCAATAACGGAGGCCAAAAGTTTTCTGTAACTCTTCACAAGCTTCAGTCACTCCTTTGTTGCCCTGGCTGTGTATTTGGGATCATTGTCATGCTGAAAGACCCAGCCACGTCTCATCCTCAATGGCCTTGCTGATGGAAGGAGATTTTCACTTAAAATCTCTTGATACATGGCCCCATTCATTCTTTCCTTTACACAGATCAGTCGTCCTGGTCCCTTAGCAGAAAAAAAGCCCCAAAGCATGATGTTTCCACCCCGATGCTTCACAGTGGGTATGGTGTTCTTCGGATGCAATTCAATATTCTTTCTCCTCCAAACACAAGAACCTGTGTTTCTACCCAAAATTTCTATTTTGGTTTCATCTGACCATATCACATTCTCCCAGTCCTCTTCTGGATCATCCAAATGCTCTCTAGCGAACCGCAGACGGGCCTGGACGTGTACTTTCTACAGCATGGGGACACGTCTGGCAGTGCAGGATTTGAGTCCCTGGCGGCGCATTGTGTTACTGATAGTAGCCTTTGTGAATGTGTTCCCAGCTCTCTGTAGGTCACTCACTAGGCCCCCCCGTGTGGTTCTGGGATTTTTGCTCACCGTTCTTGTTATCATTTTGACGCCACAGGGTGAGATCTTATATGGAGCCCCAGATCGAGGGAGATTATCAGTGGTCTTGTATGTCTTCCATTTTCTAATAATTGCTCCAAAAGTTGATTTCTTTACACCGAGCGTTTTACCTATTGCAGATTCAGTCTTCCCAGCCTGGTGCAGGGCTACAATTTTGTCTCTGGTGTCCATCGACAGCGCTTTGGTCTTGGCCATAGTGGAGTTTGGCGTGTGACCGACTGAGATTGTGGACAGGTGTCTTTTATTCCGATAATGAGTTAAAACAGGTGCCATTAATACAGGTAACGAATTGAGCCTCGTTAGACCTCGTTAGAAGAAATTAGACCTCCTTGACAGCCAGACATCTTGCTTGTTTGTAGGTGACCAAATACTTATTTTCCCCTCTAATTTGGACATAAATTCTTTAAAAACCAAACAATGTGATTTTTTTTTTTTTCCCCACATTCTGTCTCTCATGGTTGAGGTTTACCCATGTTGACAATTACAGGCCTCTCTAATTTTTTCAAGTAGGAGAACTTGCACAATTGGTGGTTGACTAAATACTTATTTGCCCCACTGTAGAAAAAAAAAAAGGCCACATATCAAAATCCATTTTGCCACATATCAAAAAATGCCACATGTCAAAATACATTTTGCACATTGCAAAAAACATTGCAAAAAAAAAAAAAAAAATGCCACATGGCAAAATCCATTAATAAAAATGCCACATCGCAAAATCCATTTTGCCACATGGCAAATACCACTTTTGGTTCTCTGCCCTACTGGAAAAGTAATCAGAACAAAGACTGGCTACTTTAAAGATACTCGAATGTTATAAGTGTTTTTAGTTATTTCACCTAATTCCACACATGTTCATTCAGTTTTATTACTTTAAGTGAGAATTTACAACGTTAATAGTCATGAAAATAAAGAAAACGCACGAATGAGCCTGTAGAGTATATGTAATTTATATCATAATTATTACATGTGCAGTGCTTAAAAACCATTTTTTAAAATATACATATAAGTGTTTTTTTAAATTTTTTTTGATAGTTTGGTCAAAAAGGGAAAAAGCATGTAATTTGTATCTTTTTCAAATGCTGTTAAATCAGAATAAATACAGTGAACACACTGTTGTTGTTGTCTTTTTTTTTTATGTAAATAAACTCTGCTTCTACTTCACGGATTTTGGATTTTCACGGAGGGTCCCCCATTAACAGCGAAAAATGAGGGATTGCTGTATTTTAATTCTGCATTTATTTATTTTTCTTTAAGAGTATGATAAAAAAAACATTTTTTTTCCAATTTTTTTTTTTTTACATTTTTTCCCACCCGTCCAAAATAATACTCACGGACACCTTATAAATATCGACTTTATGATCCAAAACTTTATTGCCCAGAGAATGAATGTGAATATTCACATGCACGTTCCATAAACGAGAGCTCTTTGTTCATAACCCCGAAAAGGCACGATTCTGCAAACTTGAAAACATTTTTATGTTCCGGGAAATATGCCTTTGTTATCATAATTCAACTTTAACGCGGTGCCAGAAAAATTCAAATAAAATTAATTCCAAATGAATTGCTGGATGCTACAAAAATCTCCAAAGTGGACGTCTGGACAACGTCCTTGTCGTCGCTTTTATTTGACGGTGGGGATGCTTTGCAGAGCGCACAATATTCCTATTATTTTTTTCTCTCCCACTCTTTTTTTTCAGCCAACACCGTTTAACTGTTCGACACGGTTCTAGCTTTGAAACATTTCATAAATTCACGTGACGCAGGCTCTTTCATTTTTCTCCTAATGTTTAGTTTCAACCAAAAAAACATTTGGGAAAAAAATGAACCCAATTCATTTCTAATGGTAGAATCATTGAACTTTTCAAATGTCAAAATTTATCTCATCCTATATTTTTCATCCGATTCACATAATTTACACATTAAAAAAATGCAGGAAATTGAGGCCCACAAAAGTCGTATACATAGTTTTTGCTAAAAACGTACGGTTTGATCTCAATTTGACAAAAACATCATTTATTTTCAACTGCAAAATTCATATCCAATGGGAAAATGAAAGATCCAATACCAAAAGGGGTAGTGACCCGAAAAACCCTCCGATATCTACAGCAATTACATGACAATTGTCCATAAAATGCCTAAAAATCAATGATCCTGAGAAAAATCTTGCCCTCCAAAAAAAAAAAAAAAAACATTGAAAACACAAAAAACATACACACTAGGGTTGTTCCGATCATGGTTTTTTTTGCTCCCGATCGTTTTAGTTTGAGTATCTGCCGATCCCGATATTTCTCGATCCGATTGCTTTTTATTGCTCCCGATTCAATTCCAATCATTCCCGATCCTTTTTTCCAATCATATACATTTTGGCAATGCATTAAGAAAAAAATGAATAAAACCCGGACGAATATATACATTCAACATACAGTACATAAGTACTGTATTTGTTTATTATGACAATAAATCCTCAAGATGGCATTTACATTATTAATAGGGCTGTCAAAATTATAACTTTTATAACTATTATAACGGGCGGTAATTAATTTTTTAAATCAATCACGTTAAAATATTTGACGCAATTATCGCACAAATGCCCCGGTCAGACAGATTTAAATGACAGTACAGTGAAATGCCTTTTAATTGTGTTTATGGAGTTTTGCCGCCCTCTGCTGGCGCTTCGGTGCGACTGATTGTATAGGCTTCAGCACCCATGAGCATTGTGTAAGTAATTATTGACATCAACAATGGCGGGCTACAAGTTTATTTTTTGATTGAAAATCTTATTTTATTTTTTAATTTTTAATTTTTAATTTTATTAAAAGGAAAACATTAAGAGGGGTTTTAATATAAAGTTTCTATAACTTACATTTTTCTTTTAAGAACGACAAGTCTTTCTATCCATGGATCGCTTTAACAGAATGTTAATAATTTAAAATAGTTACCTCACAATTCATTGCACATACTTTTCTTAAATTGCAAACTTGCATTGTGAAAATAATTAACACTCAATCGCAAATTTATCGCTTTTCCAAATAATGAACTCAGTTGTTTTTTTTTTTTTTTTTTAAATAAGGCATGATTAATCAAATTCGTTACATTTTTATTAAAAAAGAACAGTTGAAACAGTTCAAACAAACCTTGTGATTAATTGTAAATTTGTTACTTTTATAAATTGTTGTCATGCAATTAATCACAAACATAAACTCAAACACAGAAAGAATTTCTCAGTACACAAGCCAAACAAAAGTCAATTTAAATTAAAAAAAAAAAAAATGCTGCTGAGTGACATTTTTTTTTCTTGCGGACAAAGCACTCTTATAAATTGTGATAATAACTCATTTATTTTCTGAAACTAAACAACAAAATCAAATAAGGAGGAGGTTCTCTGTTATTTAAGTTTTCTTTATCGAATAGTCGTTCATAAATGAGTGAGTCCATTTATTGCACGGTAAATAAAAATTAGGGGCGTAATTTTCACAGCTGAGTTTTATCGCCGCGTGTGTGCTTGCGTGTACACATTTGTGCGTGCGTGTTGATGGCATATGAGACTCCATTTCCTTTCACAGATGTTTATTGGTCATCAACATGCCATAGAATTAAAGTTCAGACACACAAAAAAAGGAAACACATCTATATAAAACACTGTAAATGTTAGCATTGCTACATTGAGGCTAGTGGGGAAAAATGATAACCTACATTAGCATGCTATAAAACATTGGTAGTCTTCTCCAAAATGCAAACTTGCGGTTAAAAGGTGACACTTCAAACACGAAAAATCGCTGGTTAACAGCATTTGCAAACTATAAAATGAGGGAAAAAAATTATTACTGACACAACATGCAATGACAAAAAGGGTTTTTTTTTTTTGCGAAGTGTAAAGCGGTTGTGGTTAGTGGTTTTGCGAACGTACTTCTGGTGAATATTTGAAAATATAAGCACGTCCTGTTTGTCCTATGAATAACGATTTCTGGAGTTAATCCCACATACTTCAGAATCCAGATTCTAGACTAAGAATACCTTTAAAATGACACCCTTTATGAAAAATCTGATTGGCAATAAATAATTATTATAATTATTATAATACTATTCTATATACAGTAGTAGTATACTATAATATTAATGCTAGATATACGTAATATATATATATAATTAGGGCTGTCAAACGATTAAAATTTTTAATCGAGTTAATTACAGCTTAAAAATTAATCGCAATTAATCGCAATTCAAACCATCTATAAAATATGCCATATTTTTCTGTAAATTATTGTTGGAATGGAAAGATAAGACACAAGATGGATATATACATTTAACATACGATACATAATGACTGTATTTGTTTATTATAACAAGATGACATTAACATTATTAACATTCTGTTAAAGCAATCCATGGACAGAAAGACTTGTAGTTCTTAAAAGATAAATGTTAGTACAATTTATAGAAATTTTATATTAAAACCCCCTCTTAATGTTTTCGTTTTAATAATTACTTACTCAATGCTCATGGGTGCTGAAGCCCATAAAAGCAGTTGCACCCAAGCACCAGCAGAGGGCGGCAAAACTCCATAAAACACAATTAACGAGTGGGCATTTCACTGTACTGTCATTTAAATCTGTCTGAGCAGGGCATGTGCGTTAATTGCGTCAAATATTTTAACGTGATTAATTAAAAAAAATAATTACCGCCCGTTATCGCGATAATTTTGACAGCCCATATATATATATATATATATATATATATATTTTTTTTTTTTAAAGAATTGTTTTAAATCATGTTGGAAAGGCGAAGTCAGTGTTCTGAATCTGTTAACATTCCATTCTTTTGCTATCCTCATGCTATCAGCATTTGACGTCATTGTTTATTTGTGATTTATTATTGCTATTTATGTGTTTATTTGTACTTTAATAAAGAATTTAAGTGTTCCAAAATGTTAATGTGACTTAATAAACATCCACAAAAATTTCATTGCTAAATTAGTTAAAAAAAAAAAAAAAAAAATTAGATTAGATTAGTCGACAAATCGTAAAAATAGTCGGCTGACTAATCGGAAGAAAATCAGTCATGTGGGGCAACCCTAGTCATTGAACTTTGGGATCTGCGAGTACTAGCCATACCGTATTTTTGCCATTCGTATCCTGAAATTTCTTTTGTAACAATTTTCCCCTTCTGTATGTAGAGACGTCCGTAAGTAGAGGTACCACCATATTATTAAACAACCAAACAAACTCAATGTACTTTATTAAATCCTATATAATGCAAAATATGCTTAGGATAATACAATATGCAAAATTCCCATTTACATACATTAGAAAACGTGGAAAATGAAGCGAAATACAATGGATATATGCTTCATGATCCATTCATTTGATGCAAATTTGTTTCAATTGTCAGTCAAAATGATGAAAATATGGTCAATTTGAAGTACATTAAACAAAATTTTCATGCAATTATGCTATGTTTGTCTTTTATGATGTAAATGTGCTACATACAGTGGGGAGAACAAGTATTTGATACACTGCCAATGGGTTTTCCCATTGACTGCCAATGGGTTTTCCCATTGACTGTGTATCAAATACTTGTTCTCCCCACTGTATAGGGTAAAAAATAGCATGTAAATGTAGGCTATGAAATGCACAAAAACATGAGAAATGATGCAAAATATGATGAAAAATTAGTACATTTGATGCAAATATGGTGCAATAGTCAAAATGATGAAGATCTGGTCAATCTGAGGTACACTGAACAAAACTTTAGTGCAATTAAGCTATGTTTAATGGTCTATTTTGATGTAAATATGTTACATTTAGGGTACAAAAAATAGCGTGTAAATCTAGGTTATGAAATGCACAAAAACATGAGAAATGTTCCAAAATATAATTAAAAATTAGTACATTTGATGCAAATATGGTGCAATAATCAAAATGATGAAGTTATGGTCAATCTGAGGTACAGTGAACAAAACTTTAGTGCAATTATGCTATGTTTAATGGTCTATTTTGATGTAAATACGTATGCTACATTTAGGGTAAAAAAAAATAGCATGTAAATCTAAGCTATGAAATGCACAAAAATACATGAGAAATGATGCAAAATATGATGGAAAATTAGTACATTTGATGCAAATATGGTGCAATAGTCATTGAAAATGATAAAAATATGGTCAACTTGAGGTATATTGAACAAAAATTTCATGCAATTATTCTATGTTTAATTGTCTATTATTATGTAAATATGCTACATTTAGGGTACAAAAATAGCATGTCAATCTTGGCTGTGAAACACATAAAACATGAGAAATGAAACAAAATATGATGGAAAATTATTACTTTTGGTGCAAATATGATGTCAAAATGATGAAAGTATCGTAAATTTGAGGTTCATTGAGCACTATATTTAATTGTCTATTATGATTTCAATATCATACTTGTGTATAAAACTAGAGATATTATTAATTGTATATGAAAAACATGTTGATAACTACAATGATAATTAAATTATTGTAAGCAAAGTATAGTATGGGCATGAAACGCAAAATATGAAGCGACAGTGCACGACAATAAATATGATGCTTTTAGGCGACAAAACATAAGATTTTATAAATTGTATATGACAAACATGTTGAAAACTAATATGATAAATAAATAGCTGTAAGCATAGTACACTATGTGCATGAAACACAAAATATGAAGCAAATATCAAGACATATTTGAAGCCCACGACAATAAATATGATGCCTTTATGCGACTTTTTATGACCACAGCTACCTCCAAATTATCTTCATAACAAATGGAACATTAAAAAACATGTAAATTTATATAATGTAATTCTAAAAAAGTATTACATTTGGCACATATGGAACAGAAAATATGAGCTGTTTTCAATTTGCTTTGCTTGAATTTCCACAACTTGAAATTAATATGCAATATTTCCAGCCCGCCAAACGAATGATGTATTTTCCTTAACGATCCCTTTTTTGACATTGTCAAAAAATGAAGTCACCGCCGCAACATTTTTTAACCGCACGAATGTAAAGCAAACATGCTGAATTCATTAGACGGGATGTCGTTATTGTTATTCTTTCCGTGTGATTTTTAATAAGTACTTCGCCTGCACACACAAACACACACGCCTGAAATTAGGAGCTGATTTAACACGCGAAGCGTTACAATCATTTGACTGCAACAGTTTGATTTTATGGCTTGGAATCCATTTAATGATGTGATAATGAAGAACGCGACAAGAAAATAAAAGGAAATTAACAATTAATCGTCAGTTGACTGTTGTTAAATGGGACAAATTGCGCAATAAAAACGCTTTCGAGCTCACTCGTTTGGCTCTTCGGCTGCCATTGACCGCGCTACATGTCCAATTCAATTTTAATGGGAGGGGGCGACTTTTTCATTTTTAGTGTTCTATTGTTACGATAAGATTTTAGAGGTAATTAAGTAGTATGCATTAGCCGGTATGGGATTCTGATGGTATGATAATTTAAAGCAAAAATTTCACGGTATCACGGTGTTGCAATTACAGCTCTAAAATGTTTTATTTTGAGATTTCTGGGTCACTAAAAAAAAAAAAAATCCATCAAACAGGATTTTTATTTTGCAAAACAACATACTAGCAAATTGGAATATACACTGCTGGCCAAAAGTATTGGCACCCCTGCTATCCTATCAGAAAATTCAAATTTCTCCCTGAAAATGATTACGATTACAAATGCTTTGGTAGTAATATCTTCATTTCTTTTGCTTGCATTGAAAAAACAAATAGAATGGAATAAACATTAAATCATTATCATTTTACACAAAACTCCAAAAATGGGCCGGACAAAAGTATTGGCACGTTTTGAAAAATCATGTGACGTTTCTCTAATTTGTGTAATTAACAGCCCCCGTTACTTACCTGTGGCAATAACTAAATCACACTTGCAGCAGCCAGTTAAAATGGATTAAAGTTGACTCAACCTCTGTCCTGTGTCCTTGTGTGTACTAGCCTGGTACACCAGACTCCCCGCTGTTCCAGCTATAGAGTCTAGCGACCAATGAGCGGATCAAATTTCCAGGACGGAGCAAGCCACAGCAAACAGACAGCGGAGTGGACCAATCAGCGACGGGCAGACGTGACATTGGTAAAGTGACAAATCGCGCGGCGCGAGCCGAGAAGTTTATTTAACATGGCTAGCGCGAGACAGCCTGTTGTCCATTGTGTTTTTGTTAATTTAAAACTGATTTAACCGTGGATTGGAACATATTCTCGGCTCTCCTGTTCGCCATCTGTGTTGTTGTGGAGACGACTTCTGACGCGGAAGAGTGACGTTGCTGGTTAAGAACACGTCACGCAAATAAACAAATCTGATTGGACTGATGATTTCGTACTGGCTCGCAGACCCGGCGGCATGGGCGGGCATTAGGGGGCCGGGCCCGCCCTGAGAGACTACTGTGCCCGCCCTAGCTCGAATAAACTGTACTGTGTAATTTTTTTTTTTTTAAATCTTCCACAAAAACACACACACACACGGAGAGGACGAACCCGCTATTCCTGTGTTTTTCAACCAATCGTGCCGCCGCCGTGAGAGATCGTCTGGTGTGCCGCGAGAAATTATCCAATGTCACTTTTGTTTTTAACATCGTCGGGCAAAGTTGCAGTAGGAAGGAAGGAGTAGGCAAAAAATTCTCGGTTGTGTGCAGATGAGCGAGGCATTGCTAGTGTTGCATTCAATAACTGCTCGGATTTCTAGCCATCAGCCACCTTACTTACCTTACAATGTGGACCCTAGCACGTCTACTGTTCATCATTTGACTCGTCAAGTGTCGATATACACAAAAGTGTCCTTTACATTTTATCCATATGTGACGACCCTCAATCCTGTCTCTGTGTTTTATTCCAACACATTATCGAGGACAGTAAGGTGGGTGATGGCTAGACATCCGAGCAGTTCTTGAATGCGACACGAGCAGCTGTCCAGCATCATGCCGCCATACAAGCTTAAACGTCATCTCCAAATGAATGCCCGTCGCTTCAGAACAAGTCGGACTATTTTGTTCGCCTTCGTGAAAACACAGAGAAAAGGGCAACTTTTTAAAGAAAAACTACAAAGGTAAATAAGAAAGCCCTGAAATCCAGTTACTTTGTTGCTAAATCCAAAAAGTCCCAAACTGTGGCAGAGACGTTAATACTACCTGCCTGCAAAGCCATTGTTAGCTAGATGACCAGCCGTGATGTGCTTAAAGACATTGCTCAAGTCCCCCTGTCTGATTATCAAGCCTAATTGCTAAAAAAAATAAAAATAAATAAAAACAGAGACTGAGAGCTGTTGAAGAAGATTCCTGCCAGTTTTTTGGCTTTGTGTTCATCTTAACAGGCTCAAGTTTCACACTGAGTAAGTATAAATACTGAGAAATTGTTTTATAATTAAATATACTGTACAGAAAGTAATTTTGGAACATTTTGGTGTGGTGTGCCACAAGATTTTTTCCGATGTAAAAACGTCCCGTGACTCAGAAAAGGCTGAAAAACACTGCTCTATTCATCCTATCTTGATCTGTCGTCATTCAATTCAGCCAATCTGAGCAGCGACTCAAGGCAATTTCTAGCCAATCACAGATAAGGGGGGCGGGCCGACTAGCTGGCCATTGGGTACTGCGATTGGATAGGGATTGCTTCGGTTACAGTAATGGCGATTGAGCGGCTCCTCCGTTGCTAATTCAAATTGGAATGGACATCCGTGTTTTTTTTCAATAAACTAAAGTTGAACTCAAGCCATGACAAAGACGCGGCCGTGAAGGGATAGCGCTGCCACCTCCTGCAGTTTCACTGACTGACACCATCATCAGAAAATATAACTGGTAAAAGCACCACTGTTCAGGCTAAATTTACATTGAAGAAGTGTGCCCCCCCAAAAAATATGTAATGCCCCCCTGTAATTTCCTTCTGCAGCCGGGTCTGCTGGCTTGACAGGCCGTTAAGGAGGTGGGTCCCAGACTATTCTCACAGTGTTTGAAAAATACAGGCAGAACAGTCTGGCCGTGCCAGGCAATTTGTGTACCACATTGAGCATGAAGAAAAGAAAGAAGACCAAAGAACGGTGTGAGGACTTATGAGGAAGCATGGGCAAGGCCATCTCCAAAGACGTGAATGTTCCTGTGTCTACCGTGCGCAGTGTTATCAATAAGTGTAAAGCACTGTGGCTAACCTCGCTAGATGTGGACAGAAAAGAAAAATTGACGAGAGATTTCAACGAAAGATTGTGCAGATGGTGGATATAGAACCTCGACTAACATCCAAACAAGTTCAAGCAGTCCTTCAGTCCGTTGGTACAACAGTGTCAACCCGTACTATTCGTCAGCATCTGAATGAAAAGGGACTCAATGGTAGGATACCCAGGAAGACCCCACTTCTGACCCAGAGACATAAAAAAGCCAGGCTGGAGTTTCCCAAAACCTATCTGAGAAAGCCAAAAAACGTTTTTGAAGAATGTTCTCTGGTCAGCTGAGACACAAGTAGAGCTTTTTGGGGAAAGGCATCAACATTGAGTTTATGGGGGGAAAAAGGCCTTCAAAGAAAAGAACATGGTCCCCACAGTCAAACATGGCAGAGTTTCCCTGATGTTTTGGGGTTGCTTTGCTACCTCTGGCACTGGACTGCTTGACTGTGTGCATAGCATTATGAAGTCTGAAGACTACCAACAAATTTTGCAGCATAATGTCGGGCCCAGTGCTAAGAAGCTGGGTCTCCCTAAGAGGTCAAGGGTCTTCCAGTAGGATATGATCCAAAAAAAAAAAAAACACTTCAAAAAGCACTAGAAAATGGTTTGAGAGAAAGCACTGGAGACCTCCAAAGGCACCCTTAAAATCTCAGAGACCTGGAGCAGTTGGCCAAAGAAGAATGGTCAAAAATTCCAGCAGAGCATTGTAAGATACTCATTGATGGACACCGGAAGTGGTTGTTCGTTGTTAGCATATTTACATGATAATAGACAAATATAGCATTACTGCATGAAATTTCTGTTCACTGTACCTCAGATTTACCATATTTTCTACAACAAATTTGCATCAAATGTATTGATAATGAAGCATATTTCCATCATATTTTGCTTCATTTGTCATGTTTTCTAATACACCAGGTTTACATGCTATTTTTATGTACCCGATATTTATACCATTAGAGAATAATATAGCATAATTGCATTTTTTTTGTTCAATGTACCTCAGCTTTACCATATTGTCATCATTTTTGACTGACTATTGCAACAATTTTGCATCAAATGTATTGATAATGAAGCATATTTCCATCATATTTGGCTTTATTTTTCATGTTTACTAATACACCAGATTTACATGCTATTTTTATGTACCCTAAATGTAGCTTATTTACATCATTAGAGACAAATATAGCATAATTGCATTTTTTTTTTTTTTTTTTTTTTTTTGCTCAATGTACCTCAGCTTTACTATATTGTCATCATTTTGACTGACTATTGCAACAATTTTGCATCAAATGTCTTGATAATGAAGCATATTTCCATCATATTTTGCTTCATTTTTCATGTTTTCTTATACACTAGATCTACATGCTATTTTTATGTAGCATATTTACATCATAATTAGGGCTGAACGATATTGGAAAAAACTTACATTGTGACTTTTTGAGGGTTTGCGATATATATTGCAATGTTAAAACTAGGAGAATTTTCACCAGATGACTTGAATAGCTCTGTTTGGGAAGACTTTGGTTAACTCACCATGTTATTGTATTAGTGTATTGCATTCAGTATTTTTATTAGATTGTTTTTCCTGAGATTCCCTATTGTTTTTCTCATTATGTTCTTTAGTTGACTCACCATGTTATTGTATTAGGGTGTTGCATTCAGTATTTTTATTAGATTTTTTTCCCTTGAGATCCCTATTGTTTTTCTCATTATGTTCTTTAAACAATTTATCATATTCTTCGTTATAAAAATGTTATCTTAGTTTCTGTGATTTTATTGTTGCATTCTAGATTCAAGGTGCTTCAATTTACTTTATTATTTATTATTTATTTATCTCTTCTCGTTCTCCAGCTGCACCGCAGCAGAGCGGAACCAGCTCCAGAGGGTCATCAACACCGCCCAGAGACTGATTGGCTGCCCTCTTCCATCCCTGGAGTCAGTCTATAAGACCCGCTGCCTCAGGAGGGCTCACAGCATCACCAGAGACTCCTCACACCCTGGCCACCACCTGTTCCAACTATTACCCTCTGGGAGGCGTTTCAGGGCAATAAAGGCCAGAACTAATCGACTAAAAAACAGCTTTTATCCGAGAGCCGTCGCTGCTCTGAACGCCTCACACTGAATGTGGTTTTGGATCAATGTGCACATGTACAGTGAAATGCATATAAAAAAAAATTTCATAATCATTCTTGCCCGTGTATATATCCCCCACCTCATAGAGTGTATAGTCTTTTAAGTACTGTTATTTTATTTTATTTATTTCCTTGTTTTTGGTCCATGAGAGCTGCTATTTTTTAATTTCGTTGTTTCTGTGTTGGAACAATGACAATAAATTATTCTGATTCTGATTCTGATTCATTTAAGAACTGAAAGTGCAGAAATTGCAAAACAGCGACATATTATTGTATTCCTATAATACCGTTTAATCCAGGCCAAGAGGGTTTATTTGTGAATGATGAAGACTGCTGTATAAAAAATGAAAACAGGAAGCCCTATGTAGACACACTTGCTGCTTTAATGAAGCAAACCAAAGTTTATGTGTTCAAAAAGTAACAATAATCGTACATCCTGCTATAGGAATATTGCGCATGTTGCGATATTCAAACGATATATTGTGCAGGCTTAATCATAATAAACAAATATAGCATAATTGCATGAATGTGTTATTCATTGTACCGTAACAAAGTATTGAGATGAACTTTTGGTATTGACCAAATACTTATTTTCCACCATATAAAATAAATAAATCTTTAAAAATCAAACAATGTGATTTTCTGTTTTTTTTTTTTCCCCCACATTCTGTCTCTCATTGTTGAGGTTTACCCATGTTGACGATTACAGGCCTCTCTAAATATTTTCAAGTGGGAGAACTTGCACAATTAATGGTTGACTAAATACTTATTTGCCCCACTGTACCTCAGATTTACCATTTTGTCGTCATTTTGACCAACGGTTGCAAGAAATTTGCATCAAATGTGTTGATAATGAAGCATGTTACCATATTTTACTTCATTTTTAATGTTTTCTAATATACCAGATTTGAATGCTATTTCTACATAGCCTAAATGCAGCATATTTACATCATAATAGACAAATTCAGCATAATTGCATTATTTTTTCAATGTACATCAGATTTACCATATTGTCATTTTGACTGACTGTTGCAACAAATTTGCATCAAATGTATTGATCATGAAGCATATTACCATAATTTGCTTCATTTTTCATGTTTTCTAATACACCAGATTTACATGCTATTTCTATCCACCCTAAATGGAGCATATTTACATCATAATAGCCTATTAAATATAGCATAATTCCATGATTTTTTTTGTTCAATGTACCTCAGCTTTACCATCTTGTCTTCATTTTGACTGGCCATGGCAACAAATTTGCATCAAATGTATTCGTAATTAAGCATATATGCATCAGATTTTTCTTCATTTGTCATGTTTTCTAATGCATCAGATTTGCATGCTATTTCAACGTACCCTAAATGTAGCATATTTACATCATAGTAAACAATTAAATACAACATAATTTCATGATTTTTTATGTTGAATGTACCTCTGATTTACCATACTTTCATATTTTGGCTATTACAACAAATTTTCATCAAATGTATTGATAATGGAGCATATTCCCATTGTATCTTACTTCATTTTTCATGTTTTCTAATACAGAAGATTTACATGCTTTTTCTATGTACCCGAAATTTCGTATATTTACATCATAATAAAAAAATTAAATACAACATAATTTCATGATTTTTTTGTTCAATGTAACTCAGATTTACCATATTTTCATATTTTGGCTATTACAACAAATTTTCATCAAATGTATTGATAATGAAGCATATTTCCTTCATATGTTGCTTCATTTTGCATGTTTTCTAATGCACCAGATTTACATGCTATATCAACATACCCTAAATGTAACATATTTACATTATAATAGACAATTAAATATAGCATAATTCCATGATTTTTTTGTTCAGTGTACCACAGATTTAACATATTTTCAACATCAAATGTATTGGTAAAGAAGCTTATTTTCATCATATGTTGCTTCATTTTGGCATGTTTTCTAATACACTAGATTTACATGCTATTTTTATGTACCCTAAATGTAGCATATTTACGTTATAATAGAGAAATATAGCATAATTGCATTAAATTTTTGTTCAGTTAACCTCAGCTTTACCATAATGTCATCATTTTGACTAAGTATTGCAACAAATTTACATCAAATGTCTTGATAATGAAGCATATTTCCTTCATATGTTGCTTCATTTTGCATGTTTTCTAATGCACCAGATTTACATGCTGAATCAACATACCCTAAATGTAGCATATTTACATAATAGACACCTAAATATAGCATAATTCCATGATTTTTTTGTTCAGTGTACCTCAGATTTACCATATTGTCACCAATTTGCCTATTGCAAAAATGTTGTTGTCTTGTATTGATAATGAAGCACAATTCCTTCATATGTTGCTTCATTTAGCATGTTTTCTAATACATTAGACTGACATGCTATTTCTACGTGCCTATATATAATATAGACTATATGAATATATAATAGACTATTAAATATAGCATAAATCCATCCATTTTTTTGTTGAATGTACCTCAGATTTACCATATTTTCAACATTTTGACAATTGCAAAAAAAATTGCATCAAATGTATTGATAAGGAAGCATATTTTCATCATATGTTGCTTCATTTTCGCCTGTTTTCTAATACACCAGATTTACATGCTATTTTTAGGTACCCTAAATGTAGCATATTTACGTCATAATAGAGAAATATAGCATAATTGCATTAAATTTTTGTTCAGTGTACCTCAGCTTTACCATATTGTCATCATTTTCACTGACTATAAATGCAATAAATTTGCATCAAATATATTTATAATTATGCATATTATATTTTGCTTCATTTTTCATGTTTTCTATTACATCAAGTTTACATACTATTTCTACATCCCCCAAATGTAGCATATTTACATCATTATAGACAATTAATCATAGCATAAATCCATGATTTTTGCTCGTTGTACCTCAGATTTACCATATTTTCATAAGTTTGGCTATTGAAAAGACAAATTTTCATCAAATGTATTGATAACGAAGCATATTTCCATCATACTTTGCTTCATTTTTCATGTTTTCTAATACACCAGATTTACATGCTATTTTTATGTACCCTAAATGTAGCCTATTTACGTCATAATAAACAAATATAGCATAATTGCATAACATTTTTGACAGTGTACCTCAGCTTTGCGATATTGTCATCATCTTGACTGACTATTGCAATAAATTTGTATCAAATATATTGACAATTATGCATATTTCCATTATATTTTGCTTTATTTTTCCTGTTTTCTAATACATCAAATTTACATGTTATTTCTACGTACCCCAAATGTAGCATATTTAAATCATTATAGACAATTAATTATAGCATAAATCCATGATTTTTGTTCATTGTACCTCAGATTTACCATATTTTTATCATTTTGGCTATTGAAAAGACATTTTCATCAAATGTATTGATAACGAAGCATATTTCCATCATTTTTTGCTTCATTTTTCAAGTTTTCTAAGACACCAGATTTATATGCTATTTCTACGTACCCTAAATGTCGTATATATACATCATAATAGAAAAATATAGCATAATTGCATGACATTTTTGTTTTGGCGATTTTCTTTTTTTATTTTATTTTATTTTGTATACATGTTCAGTGTTTACTAATATATCGTTTTTATAGTTCCATACACTGTGGGAGGACTAATAATTAACACATTGTACCGCTCCCAGTCAAAATAAGTTGGACGTGTAGCACCGTCAATGGCACTTACACAGTTGTGGTTGGAGGATGGAAGTCATTGAGGAGCACTCGTTGACTGCCATTGACGGCCCTAGAGGTCCAATTCAATTCAATCCAATTGGGAAAAGCCGCTGACAGGCAAATTGCTTCCATTTCAGTCGAGAGCTTTGCTTTCATTTTTCAGCTCAAAGGTCGACAGCCACTAAATTGTTTGGAGCCTTTTCTCACCGAGCGCTCGGCTCGACTTGACTCACGAAAGAGAATTCCGTTGAGGTCCTCCGGCAACGCTTGGCCGACGCTTGAACTTTAGCTTCCGATTTGTGTGTGTACAGAAAAGTACAGTGAAGTTGTAAAATATGTTACACACAAGTGTCAAAAAAAGCTGATCTAAAGCATCATAACCCATCTTTTCATTTTATAGTTTTGCTAAATGAAAATCTGTTATGAATTAGTCAAATATCGTCAGTCGTAAACAAAAAGGACGTTTGAGAGAAAGGCATGACAAGCTGCGTTTTTTTTATGTACTCGTAAAAGCCTTCCAATTATTTGTGTGTGTGAGGCTTTTTTTTGACTGGGGTTAATTGTTTTGTTTGTTTTGTTTGAATTAAATATCATGTAAATATGCTACATTTGAAGAACATCAAAATAGCATAATGGGAATATTTTTGGTAATCAATTCATGCCTTGATGCAAAAATAGTCCAAGAAAATATCTATTATTTAAAAAATACTAATTTATGATGTATTTTAATTAAGTTACTTAAATTGAATTAGCGCCTACTGTAGTTGAAAGCAAAAATAGAGTTAAAACCTTCTTAGATCCTCATAAAAAAAAAAAAAGATCAGTATTAAGTTATTGCTATATATATGCATTAAATTACTTTTTTATATATATATATATATATATTTTTTTTAATCTAACTGTAAATGAATTTATAAATCATTGCATCATTTCATTACAAAATTGTTGCATTTTAAAAAAATAAATAAATAATTAACTCACAATTCTTTGCAATTTTTTGGGGGATTTTCAAAACATTTAACTGATAGTTCATCGCAAATTTGTCGCTTTTTAAAATAGTCACCTCACAATTAATCGCAACTTTGTCACATTTTGCAAGGTAGTTTACTCACGATTAATCGCAAACTTGTTGCATTTTTTAAGAGTAACACACGATTAAGCTAAAATATGTCTCTTTTCAATAGTTAACTCGCAATTAATTAAAATTGGTCGCTTTTTAAAATAGTTCATTTATGATTAATCAGATTATCTAGCTTTTTAAATGATTTGACAGGAGATTAATCGCAAATTTGTTGCATTTTTAAATGGTTAAATGGCGATTAATCGCAAAATTGTTGCATTTTATAATAGTTTACTCATGATTTATCTCAAGTTTGTCACTTTTCCAGTAGTTAACTCACAATCGCATCATGTTTTTTTTTTTTTAAATAATTAATATTGATTATTTGCAAATTTGTCCGTTTTTAAATAATGTACTCACGATTAATCGCAAATTTGTTGCATTTTTAAAAAGTAACACATGATTCATCTCAAATTTATCTTTTTCAATAGTTAACTCACAAATCATTGCAATTTTGTGGGATTTTCAAAACGTTAACTCACAATCGCAAATTTTTCGCTTTTTAAAATAGTTACATCACAATTTTGTCAATTTTTAAAGTATACTCTCGATTAATTGTAAATTTGTTGCATTTTTTAGATAGTTAACTCACAATTATTGCAATTTGGGGGGATTTTCAAAACATTAACTCACAATTAATGGCAAATTTGTCGAGCTTATTAAAATAACTCACAATTAATCACAAATTTGTCACAGTTTTAAAAGTAGTTTACTAACAATTAATTGCAAATTTGTTGCATTTTTTAAAGAAATAGTTGGCCCACAATTCTTGCAATTTTAGGGGGATTTTCAAAACATTAACACTCAATCGCAAATTTGTCGCTTTTTAAAATAGTCACTTCACAATTGTCACATTTTTAAAGTAGTTTACTCACGGTTAATCGCAAATTTGTTGCATTTTTAAATAGTAACCCATCATAACTCTCAAATTTCTCTTTTTTTCAATAGTTTACTCACAATTAGAAATTTGCTGCATTTTTTAAATAGTTAACTCACAATTCTTGCAATTTTTTGGGATTTTCAAAACGTTAACTCACAATTAATCGCAAATTTGTCGCTTGTTAAAATAGTTACCTCAGAATAATGGCAAATTTGTCACATTTTAAAAGTAATTTACTCGCAATTAATAGCAAATTTGATGCATTTTTAAATATTAAGACACAATTAATCTCAAATTTCTGTTTTTCAATAATTTACAATTAAAATTTGTTGCATAATTTAAATAAATAGCTAACTCACAATTCTTTGCAATTTTGGGGAATTTTCAAAACATTTAACTCATAATTCATCGCAAATTTGTTGCTTTTTAAAACAGTCACCTCAAAATTAATCACAAATCTGCCACATTTTTAAAGTAGTTTACTCACGATTAATCGCAAATTTGTTGCATTTTAATAGTAACACACGATTAAGCTAAAATATCTTTAATCTTTTTTTCAATTGTTAACTCACAATCAATTAAAATTTGTCACTTTTTAAAATACTTAACTCACAATTAATCAGATTATCTAGCTTTTTAAATTAGTTAACTGGCTATTAATCGCGAATTTGTTGCATTTTTAAATAGTTTAATCGCGATTAATCGCAAATTTGTTGCATTTTAAGTAGTTCACTTACAATTTATCTCAAATTTCTCACTTATTCAGTAGTTAACTCACAATAATCACATCATTTATTTATTTTATAAATAACTAACTTGTGGTTATTCACAAATTCGTCAGTTTTAAATAGTTAACTCATGATTAATCGCAAATTTGTAGCATGTTAAAATAGTTAACACACGATTCATCTTAAATTTGTCACTTTTTCTGTAGTTAAAGCAAAATTAATCGCAATTAAAAAAAAAAAAAGATTATTCCCAATTTGTCAGTTTATAAACAACTAACTCGTGATTAATTGCAAACTTGTCACGTTTTTAAAAAAATAACTCACGATTAATCGGAATATATATATTTTTAAAATCGTTAACTCGCAATTAATCGCAAGTTTGCTACACTTTTTAGATACTCAATTTACAATTAATCACCAAATTGTCGCATTTTTAAATCGTTAACTCATAGTGAATTGCAAATTAGTTGCCTTTTTAAAAGAATAATCAACTAATCGGAACCTTGTTATCCAGTATTTTGAAATAGTTAACTCACGATTATTTGCCCATTTGTTTCTTTTTAAAACAGTAAACTTATGATTAATCACAAATTTATAGCATTTAAAAAAAAGGAAAAACAATTGGCAATTCATCACAAATGTTTCCACATTTTATAAAAGTTAACTCAGGATTAATCGAGCATTTAGGGCTTTTTAAAATAGTGTACTCACGATTAATCGCAAATATTTTGAATTTTATGTAAAAATAATTTACTGGCAATTTAGCACAAAACTATTTTAATCTTTAACTCATGATGGATCGCAAATTTGTCACATTAAAAAAAAAAAAAAAGTTAAGTCATAATCAATTGCAAATTTGTTGCATTAAAAAAAAAAAAAACTCAAAATTAATCTCAAATTAAATAGTTAACTCACGATTATTTACCCATTTGTTGCTTTTTTAAAACTCCCAATTGCATTTTTTCAAAATAGTGAATTAACCACTAATTGTAAATTTGAAGCATTTAAAAAAATAAATAACTGGCAATTAATCACCAATTTTTCATTTTCTTATAGTTAACTCGAGATTAATCGCACATTTGTTGCTTTTTAACACAGCTGACTTCCAATTAATCGCAATTTTTTTCCTTTTTTTGTGTATTCGTCGACTCACAATTAATTGCAAATGTGTCATTATTTTGTAATATTTTAAATTTATTTATTCATTTTCATCCTCCATTTTTTTATCCTTACGAGTGTGGCGGGGGTGCCGGAGCCTATCCAAGCAAACCTCCTGTACACCATGATAAGGTAGCAAGCCAATCACAGGGGTGGAATGAACATTCGTAATATTGAGATTTTAATTCTATAATAAAATGCAAAATTACGTTATCACTTTTATCATAATATTACATAAAATTCTGTAACATTACGGCTTTTCTTATAATATTACATCATGTTACACAGTATTACGACTTCAATCTTGCAACATTATGACTTTTATCTTGTAACTTTTTACTACTTTATTCTGGTAGACCTATTTTCTGTATTTCCCTAATCTAGATATAGAAGATCCAGATTTGTTTTAATTTTTTTATTTTTAAGTCCTATCAGAGGTGGTAGAACCCAAAGAACGTTTGAGTAACTTCTGTGAAAATATCTCATTGGAGCTTCAAAAAAATCTGGCATCTGTCAAGGCTTCCATTAGGATATTAAAAAATCTATTCCGGATCCTAAAGGTGACGCAAAGTTGCTCCTCTTCAATCTTCCGCAGTCTTCTTATTTGAGACATCTGCCATACATTGGAGAGGTTTCACCTTACCTGCCGTTTTGTGAAGTCCTGCCAGATGTTCTGTTTTTTTTCCCGCTAGGTCCTCTCCGGTCAGCTCTTCCGCGAATGTCCCAGGCGGTATCCTCCCATTCCGCTTTTTATTCCCGCTCAGGCGGCAGCCGCTACCTTCGCAACGTTGCCGACAATATGCTAGCGAGGAGCCGGACAGGGGCGGATGGGGGGGGATAGCCCGCGGGGTTCGCGAGGGGGGACGGGAGTATGTAGACCGCAGATGGGGGACTTGACAAGAAGACCGTTTAAAGACATGCTGCTAACGTAGCATTTACATGATATTAGCATGAAATTAGCGCATACATTGACATTCCGGTCACAAAATTTGGCGTCAGTCTTTTTAGGATTTTAACTGGACGTGACTGTAATTGAGGTGTTGGACATGACTTCGCAAGCATCATTTGAAGCGCGGTTAGCCCTTTTTAGGGCGCTTTTTAAGACTCTTTCAGTGCCATTGATGGCGCTAGATGTCTTATCTCTTTTTACCGGTCAAAAAGGATCAATGGCATTGAAATAATAATTAGTTCTCCAAGTTTCATTGAACTGGATGTCTACAGTGGTATGAAAAAGTATCTGAACCTTTTGGAATTTCTCACATTTCTGCATAAAATCACCCTCAAATGTGATATTTGTCAAAATCACACGGATGAAAAAACAGTGTCTACTTGAACTAAAACCACCCAAGCATTTATAGGTTTTCATATTTCTATGAGGATAATATGCAAACAATAACAGAAGGGGGAAAATAAGTTAGTGAACCACCACATTCAATTTTTTTTTGTAACAACCCCCCCCCCCCCCCCTTTGGCAGCAATAACCAGACACTTTCTGTAGCTGCAGATCAGTCTGGCACATTAATAAGGAATAATCTTGGCCCATTCTTCTCTACAAAAGTGCTGTAGTTCAGTCAGATTCCTGGGATGTCTGGCATGAATCGCTGTCTTTAGGTCATGCATCTCAATGGGGTTCAAGTCTGGACTTTGACTTGGCCACTCCAGAAGGTGTATTTTGTTCTTCTGAAACCATTCCGAAGTTCATTTACTTCTGTCTTTTGGATCATTGTCTTTTTGAAGCATCCATCCTCTTTTTAGCTTCAACTGTCTGACAGACGGCCTCAGGTTTTCCTGCAAAAGATCCTCGATAAAGTTTTGAACTTATTCTTTCATTATTGTTTGCAAGTTGTCCAGGCCCTGAGGCATGAAAACAGCCCGAAATCATGATGCTCCCTCCACCATGCTTCACGGTTGGGATAGTTGTCGATTAATTGTTGCACCTCTACTTACAAGTCACTTTCTTTTGATTTTGGGCCACTTCCTAATGATTTGGGGGCATTTTTTGAGTAACTTCATGTTGATTTTGGGGTATTCCTAGGTCACTTCCAGTACAAATTTGGGTCACCTTCTGTCAAATGTTAAGCATTTCATGGATTTTTTGGGGGGCATTTCTGTGTTGCTTCCCGTAGATTTTTATGTCGTTCTGATGTCACTTCCTGTATCTATTGTCATTTTTTTCCTATTGGACATGGATAAGGCTACTGCAAATACTGTATATGAGGATGTTCTTGTCAAATTTGGGTGGAACCCAAGGGCGTAGGTTTGCACAGGGACGGTGGGGACATAACACTACCAACTTTTCAGGATGCTGAAATTATCCCCCACCAACTTTGAAGCAACCTTTTTTGCATTATGACTTCAGTTATATAGGTCATTTAGATTGTCTTCCTATATGTTGTGAGGATAGAATTGATCCCACCATTATTAAGTGAATTACAGTACTTTCATTATGTTCAGACTTACATTAACCCCTTTTCACTCGCTGAATGTGCCAGTCCATATTTCCCCCCCTCACACGCACGTTTGATTGGCTCATGACTTCAACCCCCCCACACACACACACACAAACGCTTTCACAGCCCGACAGAAATACAACATGCCGCCTCCCCAGGCCCCTTTGAAGACGAGGGATGTTATACGTTTTTTCCCCCCGCCAGCAGTAGCCACTGTAAGTAATGTAAAAAGACGTCAATGTTGTGGAGGTGGGGTACACACCACTAATTTTGCATCTGCTCCAGTGCTTCAAGTTAATTTTACTCAGATTTCTTGACATAATAAAAACAGCTAGCTGAAAAAAAGATTAACAGACTTATTTTAAGCAAAAAGTTTGTATATTTAATAGGGCTGTCAAAATTATCGCGTTAACGGGCGTTAATTAATTTTTTAAATTAATCACGTTTAAATATTTGACACAATTAATGCATGGAATGAATGACCCGCTGGCATATTGCCTCAAACATTACAATGAGGCCGTTTATGGACATTAAGAGTGAAGAGAATGCCACCGGCCGCTTGGGGGCAGCGCCGTTCCATACTCATGTCTTCTAAACGTGGGAGAATTAGTAGTTGTGAGACGTTTATGCTGTATTCACAATGCAATGCAAATTGCTATTTGTGCTCAGTGCTCCACACATATTTCGGTAAGTTTCTTTTAGTGGCAATTATGTGTCTCTTGTTTTATTTAGGGTAAGATATGTACAGATATGTACAGATACATGTACAGGTTTTCCCATTGGCAGTGTATCAAATACTTGTTCTCCCCACTGTATGTGTTATACAGTAAAGGCGAGTGGACACAGACGTTCTTTGGACCGCGCCGTTTATTGGCATAAGCTTCTCCTTCACAACAAACATAAGTATCATTTAGTGAAAGCACAACAAAAATAATATTCCTATCTCTCAAAAACAAACTAATGTTCTCAAAAAGAAAAGCACTTCAGTCTATAGTAATGAGGCCCTATTCTGACACACAGTTAAACAACAATGCAAAATGAACTGGCATTCCATATCAATTTAGCTATGCAAAATACACGTAAAACCTTTCACTCTATTTTTATTATTGTTATTTTTATTCTTATTATTATATTAACTCTACTTTTGATTGAAAATTTTACAAATTTTATTAAAACGAAAACATGAAGAGGGGTTTTAATATAAAATTACTATAACTTGTAACTATAACATTTATCGTTTAAGAACTACAAGTCTTTCTATCCGTGGATCACTTTAACAGGAAGAATGTTCATGCCATTTGTGGATTTATTGTTACAATAAACAAATACAGTACTGATGTACAGTATTTTGTATGTATATATCCGTCGTGTGTCTTATCTTTCCATTCCAACAATAATTTACATAAAAATATGGCATATTTTAGAGATGGTTTGAATTGCGATTAATTGCGATTAATTACGATTAATTAATTTTTAAGCTGTAATGAACTCAATTAAAAATTTTAATCGTTTGACAGCCCTAATATTTAATCTTAAAAGGAAAACTTGTTTGTCAGAAATGTTCTTAAGGCGAGAATATTGTTAAAAACATTATTTGAAATCAATTTTTTCTTGACCAACTTTTAGATGTATGGGCTCAATACGAATAGTAATATTTACTTAAAGTAAGTGGAAGCATCTGACGCATTAATCTGTTAACTAGCCTTTACCACTCAAAACAAGATGAGAGAAAATTATTTGACTTGATTTAACAAAAAAAATATCAGATTATGACGTTATAAATTTGCAGTGTGAAGGTTAGTATAGACCCCAATCACCAACGTCACACAATCATGTGATCGCTGTATAGTGCCGCCATATTGTCCGTCATTGTGTGTCCGTATTGTCAATGGTCGTAGTTTCTAAAGGTGGATTCACTTGCAAATTACGGAAGCCCCGGTGCTTTCAGATGCTGTAAACTCATTGGATGAGTTGCATAAAAGCCGTTATTTGGAAAAGCTTCGGTCGATCCAGTCGCCAGATCCATATTTGATGCCCAAACCGATGTTTCCTCCTGTCCGGTCCCGTCCCGTGCGTCAGAGCTCGTCCTGAGACCACAAAATTTCCGATCATACTCCAGTTTATGTCACGATGAGGAGTCGGGTACCCAAAATCGGCACCGGCCCGAATACAGTGCCTTGCAAAAGTATTCGGCCCCCTTGAATCTTGCAACCTTTTGCCACATTTCAGGCTTCAAACATAAAGATATGAAATTTATTTTTTTTTGTCAAGAATCAACAACAAGTGGGACACAATCGTGAAGTGGAACAACATTTATTGGATAATTTAAACTTTTTTAACAAATAAAAAACTGAAAGGTGGGGCGTGCAATATTATTCGGCCCCTTTACTTTCAGTGCAGCAAACTCACTCCAGAAGTTCAGTGTGGATCTCTGAATGATCCAATGTTGTCCTAAATGACCGATGATGATAAATAGAATCCACCTGTGTGTAATGAAGTCTCCGTATAAATGCACCTGCTCTTTGATAGTCTCAGGGTTCTGTTTAAAGTGCAGAGAGCATTATGAAAACCAAGGAACACACCAGGCAGGTCCGAGATACTGTTGTGAAGAAGTTTAAAGCCGGATTTGGATACAAAAAGATTTCCCAAGCTTTAAACATCTCAAGGAGCACTGTGCAAGCCATCATATTGAAATGGAAGGAGCATCAGACCACTGCAAATCTACCAAGATCCGGCCGTCCTTCCAAACTTTCTTCTCAAACAAGGAGAAAACTGATCAGAGATGCAGCCAAGAGGCCCATGATCACTCTGGATGAACTGCAGAGATCTACAGCTGAGGTGGGAGAGTCTGTCCATAGGACAACAATCAGTCGTACACTGCACAAATCTGGCCTTTATGGAAGAGTGGCAAGAAGAAAGCCATTTCTCAAAGATATCCATAAAAAGTCTCGTTTAAAGTTTGCCACAAGCCACCTGGGAGACACACCAAACATGTGGAAGAAGGTGCTCTGGTCAGATGAAACCAAAATGGAACTTTTTGGCCACAATGCAAAACGATATGTTTGGCGTAAAAGCAACACAGCTCATCACCCTGAACACACCATCCCCACTGTCAAACATGGTGGTGGCAGCATCATGGTTTGGGCCTGCTTTTCTTCAGCAGGGACAGGGAAGATGGTTAAAATTGACGGGAAGATGGATGCAGCCAAATACAGGAACATTCTGGAAGAAAACCTGTTGGTATCTGCACAAGACCTGAGACTGGGACGGAGATTTATCTTCCAACAGGACAATGATCCAAAACATAAAGCCAAATCTACAATGGAATGGTTAAAAAATAAACGTATCCAGGTGTTAGAATGGCCAAGTCAATGTCCAGACCTGAATCCAATCGAGAATCTGTGGAAAGAGCTGAAGACTGCTGTTCACAAACACTCTCCATCCAACCTCACTGAGCTCGAGCTGTTTTGCAAGGAAGAATGGGCAAGAATGTCAGTCTCTCGATGTGCAAAACTGATAGAAACATACCCCAAGCGACTTGCAGCTGTAATTGGAGCAAAAGGTGGCGCTACAAAGTATTAACGCAAGGGGGCCGAATAATATTGCACGCCCCACTTTTCAGTTTTTTATTTGTTAAAAAAGTTTAAATTATCCAATAAATGTTGTTCCACTTCACGATTGTGTCCCACTTGTTGTTGATTCTTGACAAGAAATTTAAATTTTATATCTTTATGTTTGAAGCCTGAAATGTGGCGAAAGGTTGCGAGGTTCAAGGGGGCCGAATACTTTTGCAAGGCACTGTATAAACCGACATTTGGTCAGCTGCGCGTCACCGTTGTCACGATTGTAAAATGAAACCTGATCGACAACGGGCCGGTGTGTGCCGAAAAATAGCTGCCCCGCGTGAAATGTTCCCCTTGACAGGAGCGCTTATTTATAACACTTTATTGACGTGAAAACATCAAATGCTTTCATGGACGCATTACAGTAATGGATTTACGACTGTAAGATTAGTTTTAAATAATTACACAAAATATTTAGTACTGTATTTAATTAACAAATCGTGGACTGGGCCACATACTGTAACTATCTTTGAACAGAAATGTATTAGTCTACAGCAGGGGTGTCCAAACTTTTTGCAAAGGGAGCCAGATTTGTTGTGGTAAAAATGTGGGGGGCCGACCTTGGCTAACGTCCTATACATAGAACAATATATTTAGGCAAATTTTAGCAAGCCATTCTGTGTGTCATATTTGCTTTATTATAGGGCTGTCAAACGATTAAAAATTTTAATCGAGTTAATTACAGTTTAAAAATTAATTAATTGTAATTAATCACAATTCAAACCATGTATAAAATATGTCATATTTTTCTGTAAATTATTGTTGGAATGAAAAGGTAAGACACAAGACGGATATATACATTCTACATACGGTACATAAGTACTGTATTTGTTTATTATAACAATAAACAAGATGGCATTAACATTATTAACATTCTGTTAAAGTGATCCAAGGATAGAAAGACTTGTAGTTCTTAAAAGATAAATGTTAGTACAAGTTATAGAAATTTTATATTAAAACCCCTCTTAATGTTTTCGTTTTATTAAAATTTGTAAAATTTTCAATCAAAAAATAAACTAGTAGCTCGCCATTGTTGATGTCATTACACCATGCTCACTCCCCAAACCCATAAAATCATTTGGACCCAAGCGCCAGCAGAGGGCGCCAAACAACAAAAAACGAGTAACAAGCGGACATTACACTGCTGTCATTTTAATCTGAGTGGGGCATGTGCGTTAATTGTGCAAATATTTTAACGGGATTTATTTAAAAAAATTAATTACCGCTCGTTAACGCGATAATTTTGACAGCCCTACTTTATTATCATTTTTAATTCCTAATTTTAACAATCTTTCGACTTTCGGGCTCTGAAATACTGCTGCTGTAAAATCAAACTAGCTTCAAGTTGCTTCAATTTCTCGCTACATATCTTCCCTGTAATCTTGTCGTACATGTCAGCGTGTCTTGTTTGGTAATATTGCCTCACATTGAACTCTTTTAAAACAGCCACTGTCTCTTTGCAATTGAGGCAGACACATTTGTTGCGTATTTTAGTGAAGAAATAGTCCAATTTTCACCTATCCTTGAAGTGTCGGCCGTCGCAGTCATCTTTTTTTTGTTTTTTTTGTTTTTTTGTTTATTGTCGCCATTTTAGAAAATTGGGTCACACAGGGTAATGTGAGAGTGCTGCTGCCTTTTAGTGGATAAATGAGGAGCAGAATTTAGTGTGTAAGCTGGTAGCAGTACTGCTGACCAACTTATTAAAGTTGTGTGCGGGCCAGACGTTATTGACTTTATGACAGAGGCTGTGGGCCGGATGAAATTTGGCCACGGGCCGCATTTGGCCCCCGGGCCGGACTTTGGACATGTCTGGTCTGCAGGTTTTCACGACCATATCCCAATGACAATCACACAGGTATGACATTTATTAGTTCAAGCAGAGTAAAATAATACGTATTCACGGTACAAGAAAGTAGTTTCCGTGTGGGCGCTCCCGTCAGGGGGGACATTTCACGCAGGGCGGCTATTTTTCGGCACAACACCTGTTGTTGCGCTCACCTTCTTGCTGCGCGACCGTGGCAACGAGCTTCGTAGTCTCCGTCTGATGATGTCTGCGATCCTGTTGGCATCATATTGATGTTTTCGCCGCTGTCTGACGGCTGTCGACACAAAAGCATTATGGACCGAGATAAACAGACCGTGCTGCTTTAGAGATTTGCCCTTTTAACAATGGGCACGCAGCAACTACTAAAATGACCGTTTATCTTCTCTGTTACTGCAACCAACCGCCACACATGCCTTCACCATTTTGATTAATCAATGTTAACGATTGTCAGGAAGGTTTCTGGGTTCGTTTACTAGGCGGTGATTCCTTAGACAAGCAGAAAAACACGTAGTAATTGGAGGAATGTACGTAGCGGTAATATGTAAACACGATGAGCTGACGGACAATATGGCGGCACCAGTCAGGGGGGCGGAGTTGTGACGTCACGTGATTGGGGTCTATAGGTCAATCCAGATTTAGTTTTGCAATAATCATTTAGCCTATCAATTAATTAGGTTCATATTGGTGAGAAGTGTAGCCCTGACCCTGTTCACCAAATATATTTGGTCTTATTAATGTCCCGTCCCCAGGAAAAAGTGTACATGCACTTGTCCCTACCAATATTGAGACCAAACCTACGCCCTTGGTGGAACTGTTCTGTATAAAAACTTTTGTACGCCTTGATTTCCTAAATTATTTGATGAGCAAATGATGTGAATTGAATAAATGTTGGACAGGATACAAGATTTTGACATTTTAAATGTTTTTGCCTTTGGAAATGAATGAAATGAATTTGTAAATATTGCACGCAAAGCATTTCCACAACTACAGTATACACGAAGACGGTAGGCAACTTTTAGCAAACAAAGAAGACGTAAATCGCCAGCTGGGAAAAAGAAAAGAAGCGGTCGGACCCCGCTCGTTGTCACATGACAAGCCTGGTATTATTCATCAAATGATTTATGAGAGGCACAAAAGAATTTTAGCGCTTTCCAGAAAATGATTGCGACAATAACGACATTCCCGCAAAATCACAGATGCCGCCATGAGAACAAGAAGATGACCTCGCCAATGACGGATTATACAGACAAAAGATTTCATCCGGTTTACCGAGCCTGTCAGCGATTCTTTCAACTTTGTTTTTTTGCAAATCTGGCAATAAGTCTTCATATTCATAAATCAGATTGAGTTGAATCCGTTTTGTCACTCGGCAGGGGGCGGGGGGTTCATTTTCCTTATGATGGATGAACCGCTACCAATTTGGGAAATGTATCTAGTAATCTGAATGGGTTGCGAGATGGCTTAGACTGGGGGTGTGACAAAATATCGAAATGGTGATATATCGTGATACTTTGTAATCCCAAAAGGTTATCGATATGCTCTTTCCAAGAATCGAGATGTCGTTTTAAAAAGGTGTCAATGTTTAAAAAAAGGAAGGGAAAAAAAAAGGAACCATCAAGTTGCTACCAAAATCTTCCACCATGATAGCAGTGTTTCCCACAAATGAACGAGACTGTGGCGGCCCGCCAAAGTCTCGTTTGGGCCCGCCACAGTCTCGTTTGCCCCCCCCCCCCTCCCACCGAGAAAAAAAAAGGAAAAAAAAAAAAGATAATAATCAGATGCGTCAGTCAGCCTATTACACAGCTGTAGCCCACTCCACTCTACTACCAGGTAGTAGAGTAGCATTTTAGAGTAGTATTTAATTTATTTATTTATTTAAGAGACGCAAGGGGAACGAGTAGGAAGAGTGGGAGAACGAGCGAGATAGCGAGAGATTGCGGTCGCATGTCTTAGCAGCCCGCTGTTATTTTGTTATTGTTTTTCTTTATTATTGTTACCACAATCAAGTGGGTAAGCAAATACAGACTTCTCTCCTTCCCCATATGCGGGGCATTACAATAGTTTGAATCGGACTTTTCGGCGAAAGTGAGCGGTGGACGGCCGTCTTGGACGGAAAGCAAACTTTGATTGAACTTGCGCGGAGAGGCGGGGCCGAAAATAAAGCCTTGCTCTATTTTCAGAGCGTTGGTCACAGTAAAATATTTATTAGTTCAAGCTAAGTAAAATGATACATATTCACGGTACAAGAACGTTGTTTCCGTGTCCATCGATTGGTAAGAAAAGGCTGTTTGTACGAGTGACGTGTGGGCGCTCCCGTCAGGGGGGACATTTCGCGTGGAGTGGCTATTTTTTGGCACAACACCGGCGCGCCAACTTCAGACAATTACGGCTGACGAAACTTGGATAAATGCGCCCCCCCCCCCATTTCGCGAGCTCTGGGACACTCGAAAAATTACTCTAATACCTCTCCTTGCTAAGTTAATGGTACCTCGATGTGCGTTTGCGAGGAAATTTAGTTCACGAACAACGAGGAAAAAAATATTCACCTTCTCATCGAATCAAGTAAAACTCTTTACACGACTATTAGAATTCCCCCAGTCCTGTAAATGGGTCAGTTGACTGAAGGACTGTTATTGTTGTGGTAATGTAGTACTTATGAGGGTCAAATAAAAAGGAAAAAGGAGGACTACGACGGCGGTCTGAAACCCGCGGCTCTCGGGCCGCATGCGGCTCTTTAGTGCTGCTTCGGAGCTGGTTTTTTTTTTTGTTTTTTTTTTAAATGGAAAAAGATGGGGGAGGGAAATATATTTTTTGTTTTAATAGGATTTCTAGGAGGACAAACATGACACAAACATTCTTTCAATTCATTAATATTGTAATGAAGTTAAACTTGTGGTGGCATCGTACAACAGAGTAGTCACGTGGTGCGCTATAGGATCCACTGCAGGGAAAATAAACATTTAATCATGAAGGCTAATTATGTATTTCTAGCCAACTTAGTCATTTTTATAGTAGGCTAATATAGCTACTATTGATAATTATAAGGCTTGTTCAAGGCTTTTAATTTTTTGCTGCTCCAGACATACTGTATCAGTTTTTTTTGGGGGGGGGGGGGGGGGGGGTCAAATATTGCTCTTTCAACAGTTTGGGTTGCCAACCCTGAGTCACTACGAGATGTAAGTCGTACTATTGCTACGAGAAAAAAAGTCGCATTATTACATAGGGTAACGTAGCTGTAATCAGCTACGCATTTTACATACATGTACCGTAGCTGAGAGCTATAAAATTAGCCTAGCTAATGAAATATTTCAAATATATCTTTGTTATGGTTCTTCTTGGGGGGAAAAAATAATGAACAACAAAAAAAATTCGCCGTGGCACGACATGGTGAGGCTGTCCGACTCCGATGCAGCCCACCACCACCGTTTCAAAAAATCCTATGGGAAACACTAGTCAGAGACCCTCCCACCACAGTCTCCTAAAATCCTGTGGGAAACACTGTGATAGTATGTCAGCATAGGCGGAGTGTGACTTTTGGGGCGGGGGGGGCACAACACGTTGATGACCCCGGAATATATACATATACTGTATATAGATACTGTATATATACATTGGGGCAAATAAGTATTTAGTCAAGAGGCCTGTAATTGTAAACATGGGCAAACCTCAACCATGAAAGACAGAATGTGGGAGAAAAAAAACAGAAAATAACATTGTTTGATTTTTAAACAATTTATTTCCAAATTAGAGTGGAAAATGAAGTATTTGATCACCTACAAACAAGCAGGATTTCTGGCTGTCAAAGAGGTCTAACTTCTACTAACAAGATCTAACGAGGTTCCACTCGTTACCTGTATTAATGGCACCTGTTTTAACTCATTATTGGCATAAAAGACACCTGTCCACAATCTCAGTCAGTCACACTCCAAACTCCACTATGGCCAAGACCAAAGAGCTGTCGAAGGACACCAGAGACAAAATTGTAGACCTGCACCAGGCTGGGAAGACTGAATCTGCAATAGGTAAAACGCTTGGTGTAAAGAAATCAACTGTGGAAGCAATTATTAGAAAATGGAAGACATACAAGACCACTGATAATCTCCCTCGATCTGGGGCTCCATGCAAGATCTCACCCCGTGGCGTCAAAATGATACGGTGAGCAAAAATCCCAGAACCACACGGGGAACCTAGTGAATGACCTACAGAGAGCTGGGACCACAGTAACAAAGGCTACTATCAGTAACACAATGCGCCACCAGGGACTCAAATCCTGCGCTGCCTGACGTGTCCCCCTGCTAAAGCCAGTACACGTCCAGGCGGTTCACCAGAGAGCATTTGGATGATCCAGAAGAGGACTGGGAGAATGTGTTATGGTCATATGAAACCAAAAAGAGAACTTTTTGGTAGAAACAGGTTCTCGTGTTTGGAGGAGAAAGAATACTGAATTGCATCCGAAGAACACCATACCCACTGTGAAGCATGGGAGTGGAAACATCATGCTTTGGGGCTGTTTTTCAGCAAAGGGACCAGGACAACTGATCCGTGTAAAGGAAAGAATGAATGGGGCCATGTATCGAGAGATTTTGAGTGAAAATCTCCTTCCATCAGCAAGTGCATTGAAGATGAGACGTGGCTGGGTCTCTCAGCATGACAATGATCCCAAACACATAGCCAGGGCAACAAAGGAGTGGTTTCGTAAGAAACATTTCAAGGTCCTAGAGTGGCCTAGCCAGTCTCCATATCTCAACCCCATAGAAAATCTGTGGAGGGAGTTGAAAGTCCGTGTTGCCCAACGACAGCCCCAAAACATCACTGCTCTAGAGGAGATCTGCATGGTGGAATGGGCCAAAATACCAGCAACAGTGTGTGAAAAGCTTGTGAAGAGTTACAGAAAACGTTTGGCCTCTCTAATATTTTCAAGTGGAATAACTTGCACAATTAGTGGTTAACTAAATACTTATTGGCCCCACTGTGTGTGTATATACATACACTCACCAGCCACTTTATTAGGTACACCATGCTAGTAACGGGTTGGACCCCCTTTTGCCTTCAGAACTGCCTCAATTCTTCGTGGCATAGATTCAACAAGGTGCTGGAAGCATTCCTCAGAGAGTTTGGTCCATATTGACATGATGGCATCACACAGTTGGTGCAGATTTGTCAGCTGCACATCCATGATGCGAATCTGCCGTTCCACCATATCCCAAAGATGCTCTATTGGATTGAGATCTGGTAACTGTGGAGGCCATTTGAGTACAGTGGATTCATTGTCATGTTCAAGAAACCAGTCTGAGATGATTCCAGCTTTATGACATGGCGCATTATCCTGCTGAAAGTAGCCATCAGAAGTTGGGTACATTGTGGTCACAAAGGGATGGACATGGTCACCAACAATACTCAGGTAGGCTGTGGCGTTCCAACGTTGCTCAATTGGTACCAAGGGGCCCAAAGAGTGCCAAGAAAATATTCCCCTCACCACTTCACCACCACCACCAGCCTAAACCGTTGATTCAAGGCAGGATGGATCCATGGTTTCATGTTGTTGACGCCAAATTCTGACCCTACCATCCGAATGACGCAGCAGAAATCGAGACTCATCAGACCAGGCAACGTTTTTCCAATCTTCTATTGTCCAATTTCGATGAGCTTGTGAAAATTGTAGCCTCAGTTTCCTGTTCTTACCTGAAAGGAGTGGCACCCGGTGTGGTCTTCTGCTGCTATAGCCCATCTGCCTCAAAGTTCGATGTACTGTGCGTTCAGAGATGCTCTTCTGCCTACCTTGGTTGTAACGGGTGGTTATTTGAGTCACTGTTGCCTTTCTATCAGCTCGAACCAGTCTGGCCATTCTCCACTGACCTCTGGCATCAACAAGGCATTTCCGCCCACAGAACTGCCGCTCCCTGGAAATTTTTTCTTTTTCGGACCATTCTCTGTAAAGCGGCCAGTGAGTGTAAATATATATATATATATATATATATATATATATATATATATATAATAAGTTGAAAATGAGCGTTTTTTGTTGTTGTCGTTTTTCTTATCATTCTTGAGGGCAATTCTAAATAACGCTGCCTCGGACAACTATACTTTTTGCCAAGGTCGTCATCCATTGACTATTGTGCACATGCCGGTGTCATGCCAATGTAGTTACCTCCGTCAAAAATTGTATCCCCTAGGCGGAGCCACTGTGCTCCACTAATTTGCTTGATTTCCATGTTTTGGTGATGCAGTTATCTACGAGGTTTTAAAACGTGGCCCATCCATATAAAAAATAAATAAATTATGTCGTATAATGTAAAATACGTACAGAATGTAAAATAAGGCAATGCTTTTCTGTTTTACTCATAGGATGAGGATGACCTCTAACTGTCATTACTGCAATTCAAGTCCCGTATGGAGTTTCTCCAGTTTAATAAATGTCGATGTCCAAAGTATATAACTGTGGTTCTTTTCTGGCTTCAATTAATCGTTTAAGTCGACATAACTAATGTGTGTGTGTGCACTCCCGCGGCCAGGGGATACAGTTTTTGATGAGGGTAACTATATTGGCAAGACACCGTTGGTTGCTCTAGTGTACAAATAGCGTCATTAGTGGGGCAAATTAAAACTCCGCTCACCATTTTGACGGTGGTCTCTGGCGTTTCATGGTCCGCATTTTCAATCTTTGGTTCTTGCTCAGTAGTTGTTGTCGCTTTTGCAAGCTTAGGTTTGAAAAAATTACGTATATCCATCTTGCCTCTTCGGTCCTCGGGTGGTTTTGGCTAAGCAAAGCAAATGACCGTCTACGATGCTAGTCACATGGTCTGTTCGAAAAAAAATTTGACCAATGATAAAAATATTTTTTTTTCATTTCATTCATTTTTGTTGTTTCAGTGTTTTGCAACATTTATAGACAGTATTTTACAGGAAAACTATATATAGGAAAGTCAATTACGTACAATGACACTTTGGGTTTAGGGTTAGGGTTATGGTTTAGGGCAGGGGTGTCCAAACTTTTTGCAAAGGGGGCCAGATTTGATGTGGTAAAAATCTGGGGGGCCGACAATGGCTGACGTCCTTTACATAGAACAATATATTTAAGCAAATTTTAGCAAGCCATTCTGTGTGTCACTTTTGTCCCCTTATTATTATTGTTTTTTTTTTTTTTTTAATAATTTCAACAATCTCGCAACTAGCCTTTGTGCCGTTCTCTTTCGACTCTCGGGCTCTTGCGAAATACTGCTGTGAAGTTAAACTACCTTCAAGTTGCTTCAATTTCTTACTACCTATCTTCCTTATAATCTTGTCGTACATGTCAGTGTGTCTTGTTTGGTAATATCGCCATACATTGAACTCTTTAAAAACAGTCCCTTTGCAAATAAGGCAGACACAGTTGTTGCGTATTTTAGTGAAGAAATAGTCCCAATTTCCAACTATCGTCAGCCCTCGCAGTCAACCTTTTTTTTTTTGTTGATTGTCGCCATTTTAGAAAATTGGGAGTAAATGGTCACACGGGGTAGTGTTGCTTAGAGTACTGCTGCCTTTTAGTGGGTAAGTGAGGAGTAGGATTTAGTGTGTAAACTACTTCATATGATGGTAGCAATACTGCTGACCAATTTATTAAGTCTGTGTGTGGGCCAGATGTTATTGATTTTATGACAGAGGCTGGGGGCCGGATGAAATTTGACCACGGACAGACCTGTTAAGTTTCACGATTTGGTCGGGAGACTCCCGATTTTGACCCCAATGCTCACGCCTCACGATTAGAAAGCCAAATCTCCCGATTTTCCAAAAATGTCAATTTTTTGTTTTGTTTTACGTTTTTGTTTGTCACCGTTTTGTAACGATAGCATTCGGCCCGATTCGGAAAGTGACCAACAACAAATAGCCTGGCCGTCTCCGACTTCCCTGCCCTCCCTCCCCTTCAGAGCTGGAAAAGCCCAACGGAAGAGGCGAAGCACCACCGACTTCCCAAGATGCTGGCACTAATAAACCGGCCTTTAGACTGGTTCAAGTCTTTATTTTGGAAGGAAGAGATGGAGCTGACCCTGGTCGGCCTCCAGTATTCGGGAAAAACGACGTTCGTCAACGTAATTGCCGTAAGTCTTACCTGCCAGCGATAGCTAACTAGCCTAATGCTAATAGCATTAGAGCTAATGATGGGAGAACGATGACGAGGAAGAAGTCGCTGCTTTACTCTGTGTTTTCGTGGATCAAACATCATGGAATATTAAACCACTGCGGTCCTACCCCCACAATGTATGAATTTAAGTGAGAAAGCGTATCGTTACTTACTTGAAGTTTAATCATTTAGATTCGCTATTTGCTAAAGCTAAAGTGTATACTATACACTTTATTACATTATATCATTATTACTGTGCTGAAACAAAAAATATAAAGTTTCGATTCTAGGTTACAATTCAATTAAAAAATTGCCATGACAAAGATACTTTTAAAAACAAATATGATTAATTTTCTAAATGATGTAATTAATGTTTTTAATCTTGCTGATTTAGTCTGACGAAACCCTAATTGGAGGGATGGTTGATGAGATGAAGAGGCTGCTGAGGAAGCTGATGTCCAAATTTGTGCAAATGGATGTGATCAGGAAAGCTGAGGATATCCTAGATGTTGATTACAGGAACAAGGAGAACTGGCATGACACAGGCAACATAGCAGTATCACATGATGCCAGACAATACATGGAGCAAGTTGAAGACTATCTCTGATGCCACCAAAAAGAGGTTCTTTGACAGTGTAGTTAATTTTTACACAAGTGTTGTGACCAAAATGAACTTGAAAAAAAATGGTTGCATTTTGTCTTAGCGATTGTCGCGCGCGCGCGTGTCATCGGGGTTGGTAAACAGAAATCTCCCTATTTGCAATTTCTACAACTTAACAGGTATGCACGGACCGCATTTGGCCTCCGGGCCAGACTTTGGATATGCCTGGTTTAGGGCATCCGAAAACACGGTACAGCTGAAGAGTGTGCAATTAATAGGCGTAGGTGCGCCTCTCTGACAAGGAAAGACTCTGCGCGGCTCCTGTTCGCAATTCTCATCCATCTCATCTCTGTTTCATCCAAATTATTTACTTTTTAACAAGTATTCCTTAGTTTAACATCCATACATCGTTTTAGTTTACATATGGCGGAAAACACAGACAAGACTGAAAAAGCAGTTTTTGCTCTTGCACTCCTCTTTAAAAGAAATTGCTGTATTTTAAGCCAAATGAACTGTTGTGTTTGATAGAACAATATGTCTATACGCTGCCATAGCAGATTCACGGCGCATTCAGCTCCTGAACTATTTTTAATCTGTCCATTTTACCCTGAAAACCCCCGTTTACAGACATTGCGCAACCGCTTTTGTTTCAGCCCAGCCATAAAAAAAAGGTAATTAATTTATTATTCAAAATGCCCATCTTTTGTAGCTTAGAATCATTCATTGTTGTCTAATATTTAGTTAAAAAAAAAAGACTTAAAAAAATTATTCACTCGCATATTTCAAACTTTTAAACAAATTACGTCACAATGAAAAAATTGGTGTCTGTAAAAAAAAGTCAGGGATATCTACCTCATAACTATCGCTTAATTGTATTTTTTCGTTCCTGTCGCATTTTCCCCAATATTTTAGATGATGAATAATCGATCCAAACAAAATAAAATAGAAAAAAATCGTTTAAAAGGGTAAATATATGAATAAACTGATGTCTGCGATTTCTGCATCGCGACCCTTGTTATATTACCATGTTTCACCCATAAAATCCCCCAAAAATCCGGCTGTGGCCATTCACAGCTGTGTCTTGACTGCTCAGTGATACATGCTACATGGAGTTTTCGGATGGAAAAGAGGTAAGTACGTGATAACGTCTCCTTAAAGTCATGGCGTCTGTAATTTTTTTTTTTTTTTTAAACCTGTCCTGTTCAGCTGTTTGACACAAAGAATGGAAGTCTAAGTGCCCAGATTCTGAACAGTTTTAATGTTTCACATTGAGAGTCTGACATACTCCCATTGTGATCATTCAAAATACCTTTTTATTATGACAAAGCAGCGAACAGGAAGGGATTATGGGGGGAAAGAAGAAAAGAAATACAAGAGAAGAAGGAAAAGAAACACATACACAAACAACAACTAGAAATACATTGAACATCTAAACTAGTTACTAATATGCTGGTGCTATCGTCAGCGAGATGTATTTCCGGTTTACACCATGTGGGGGCCTATTGGCCAGTGAAAGAGGAGAATGGGGGTGGGGGTGTCTATAAGCCTATAAATGAAGTGATTGAAAGGGGTAGAGTGTACACAAATCAGTTCTGTGATCTAGAACCCAGTAATCGTGTGAATCTCTTGTGAGTAAGCCCGTTGGCGACCAACCCTACGCCGCCGCATCGCCAATCCCGGCACCGGGACCCCCGACCCGAGAATGCCCTACCACATCCAGCAGCACGCAGGCCCCACCGGGCGCGCGACAGCCACGCAGACGGGCGGAGAAGCCGCGCGGGCGCCAACCCAGGGCCACAGCCCCCACCCAGCCAGCCCGGGGAGGGAGGGAGGGCGGGCGCGGGGGCGGGGGGCCATGCGCAGCCCATCCCTCCTCCCGCAGCCCAGCAAAGGAGCCATCGTCCCCCCCCCCCCGGGACCCAGGGTGGTCCCCCGGGCCACCCGCGCACCCATCAACCGGCCCTCAGGGATGGCAGGAGGGGACGCATCACCAACCCCACGCCTACACCCACCCCCGCCCGCCCACCCGGGCCACGAGCCACAGCCGCAGCCCCCCAACCGGCACGGCACGCCACGGGACCCCCAGCGGCCCACCAAGCCCCAGGCAAGACAGGGTCCCCCGCCGGTGCAGGCGACACCCCGCTGATACTGGCGTCTGTAATTCTGCTCTCGCGTGCTCTCACCTCCAGATAGGATTTTGCTGTTTGAAAAACTTTTGTTTTTTTAAATGCCCTCCTGTTCAAAATTTTCTTTCCCCAGAAAATTGAGATTTTAAGCTTTCCAATAATGTATCACACATGCATATCGGACAATTTTGAAAAGTTGGCTAAATTAGGGGTCTCAGAGCGGAACTTCAAGTCACCTGAGTGTTTTCCGCCATATTTAAATATATATTTATTACAAAAAAGTTAGCGAGAGAGAAGCCCGGCCCGACCAGGACGTAATAATTGACATTTTAGACCCAACCCTGCCTAAAATTCGGGTCGGGCTTAAGATCTTACCTCTAACACACGCACATCCACATATACCATAATATCTGGACTATAAGGCGCACCTGACTATAAGCCGCCACCCACCAAAGTTGACACAAAAGCAGCATTTGTTCATAGATAAGTCGCACTGGACAATAAGCCGCAGCTGACCTCACTGTATTATGGGATATTTACACCAAAATATATTAACCGGTAACACTTTATTTGACAGCGGCATCATAAGACTGTCCTAAGACCAAATGAGTCACCATAAAGCTTTGAACTAGGGCTGTCAAAATTAACGCGTTAACGAGCGGTAATTAATTTTTTAAATTAATCCCGTTAAAATATTTGACGCAATTAACGCACAAATGCCCCGCTCAAACATATTAAAAGGACAGCAAAGTGAAAGGTGTACTTGTTGTGTTTTTCAGAGTTTTGCCGCCGTCTGCTGGCGCTTGGGTGCGACTGATTTTATAGGCTTCAGCACCCATTGTGTAAGTAATTATTGACATCAACAGTGGTGTGCTACTAGTTTATTTTTTGATTGAAAATTTTACAAATTTTATTAAAATGAAAACATGAAGAGGGGTTTTAATATAAAATTTCTACAACTTTTACGAGTAGTTATCTTTTATTTATTTTCTATAAATTTTTATAAATATTTATATATTTTATTTATTTATATATTTATATTTTATTTATTATTTTTATTTATCTTTTAAGAACTACAAGTCTTTCTATCCATGGATCGCTTTAACAGAATGTTAATAATGGTAATGCCATCTTGTTGATTTATTGTTATATTAAAGAAATACAGTACTTATGTACCGTATGTTGAATGTATATATCCATCTCGGTCTTATCTTTCCATTCAAACAATAATTTACAGAAAAATATGGCATATTTTATAGATGGTTTGAATTGCTATTAATTGCCATTAATTACGATTAATTAATTTTTGAGCTGTAATTAACTCGATTAAAAATTTTAATCGTTTGACACCCCTACTTTGAACCAATTGGCTGCAAAGCTTCATTGCTTAATGAAGCCTCATTTGGCCATCACTGCTCCCTTGGGGGAGACAGTCATCCTCTGCTGCCACCTGCTGTCAACACTGTTGTCGTCCAACGTGCCTCCTAGCATGCTTCGCAGTGCTACAAATATTAAATAATAATCAAAATCCATGTTATGCGCTAATTATTTCTTCAGTTACTCTTCCAGTTGTTTCATAAATTGCTAGCTCTGGTATTTGGTAAAACTTTATTTGACAGTGGGACCATAAAACTGTCATAAGACCATCATAGTTATGAAATGACACTGCCATGAGCATTAATGACATCATGACAGATGTCATTTTGTGTCATCCGGCAAATGATCTCACTTTTGAATAGAATCAAAAGATCCGAGCTGGACATATATGGAGTGTTGGTGACATAATTTGCCAGATGATACTTAATGACATCTGTCATAAGCATTCATTAACGGCCATAATAGTGTCATAATCATGTCATAATTATGACGGTTTTATGGCAGTCTTAAGACACCGTTGTCAAAGTGTTACTTATTAACCCAAATAAACAAATAAGCCGCACTGGACTGTAAGCCGCAGGATTCAAAATGAGGGGAAAAAAGTAGCGGCTTATAGTTCGAAAATTACAGCTATATACACTCGCGCCCCCATCAACTGGCCTTCAGGGATGGGAAGAGGGGACGCACCATTTTGTTGGACAATTTGACCAAGGTTTTTTTTTTTTTTTGTCAAAAATAATAAACACCAATGAAGAATATTTTGCAGGTGAATGGACATGTTTTTGTGGGCATTTCGGGGTCAGGTGGAAGTTGTGAGGTGTGACTTGGTCAAATTCCCCAAAAAGTGGACTGGGAAAAAAAGTATTGGCCGTCCACCTCCCTCAATGGCAGTGAATGAGTTTGCATTTTCCCCCTCTTCACCTGTACGTGCTTTTGACCCACTTTTGCCATTTGACACGACTGAATAATGTCCATTATGGATATGTTTTTCCTTTGGGTTGAGTAAAAATGATGCGGTAAAAAATAAACAAAATACCAGCGCGGTCACAAAACCCCGGGAAGAAAAAGCACGTATCGACTTTCACTCCTTTTTTTTCTCTCGCGCGATTAAGTGAGAAAGTAGCAGAAACTTCAGCCTTTCGTGGTCACTTTTTGAGGTCGCGGCATCGCAAAGTATGCCTTGGAAAGCCTCCAGAAAAATGTCCATAAAAGCACCATTAGGCGACCAATCATAATCGGAGGAGGAGACGCATTGACAAACTCTAAATCTATGGTCAGAATAAGTGGAATACAGAGATATTACAGTATGTGTATATAGAAATAGATGCAAAATGGCCCTATTAATTTCCAATGGCACATTCAACTCCCACAAAAATGTGCAACTCATTTTCAACTCGGACCTGCAAAAAACATCGCTGTTGGTTTTGACAAAAACATAATTAAATTGCCAAAATATGAACAGGAGGTGACTCAAAATGTACTTGAAGTGACCTGAGAATACCCTTAAATCATCAGACAAAAAAACAAAATCAACAGCAAGTGACCTACAGTGCTGGCCAAAAGTATTGGCACCCCTGCAATTCTGTCAGATAATGCTCAATTTTTCCCATAAAATGATTGCAATTACAAATGCTTTGTAATATCTTCATTTCTTTTGCTTGCAATCGAAAAACACAAAAGAAAAAAAAAAAAAAATCATTATCATTTTACACAAAACTCCAAAAATAGGCTGGACAAAAGTATTGGCACCCTTTTAAAAATCATGTGATGCTTCTCTAATTTGTGCAATTAACAGTAACTGTTACTTACCTGTGGCACATAGCAGGTTGTGGCAATAACTAAATCACACTTGCAGCCAGTTAAAATGGATTTAAGTTGACTCAACCTCTGTCCCGTGTCCTTGTGTGTACCACATTGAGCATGGAGAAAAGAAAGAAGACCAAAGAACTGCCTGAGGACTTGAGAAGCAAAATTGTGAGGAAGCATGGGCAATCTTAAAGCTACAAGTCCATCTCCAAAGACCTGAATGTTCCTGTGTCTACCGTGCACAATGTCATTAATAAGTGTAAAGACCACGGCACTGTGGCTAACCTCCCTAGATATGAACGGAAAAGAAAAATTGACAAGAATTTTCAACGAAAGATTGTGCGGATGGTGGATAAAGAACCTTGACAAATATCCAAACAAATTCAAGCTGTCCTGCAGTCCGAGGGTACAACAGTGTCAACCTGTACTATCCGTCGACGTCTGAATCAAAAGGAACTCTATGGTAGGATACCCACTTCTGACCGAGAGACATTTAAAAAAAACAGGCTGGAGTTGGCAAAACTTACCTGTGGAAGCCAAAAACGTTTTGGAAGAATGTTCTCTGGTCAGATGAGACAAATGTAGAGCTTTTTGGGAAAAGGCATCAACATAGAGTTTACAGGACAATTTCAAATGAACATGACGGACGAGCACATAACTGTAGGGTCAACAAGGACATCACCATTTTCATGATGATAATACACACTCAGCAGGAAAACAGCACATTATTTGCAATTAATTAAACTCGCCTGGACGCCACTAACTGTATGTAAAATTTTCTCCAAGAGTTTAAAAATAGAACGAGTCACCGCGTTAAATGGTAATGCGAACGCTATGCAAACGCTACAAGTTAGTTAATGTGAGATGATCACTCAGCACAGACCTTTAAAAGCTAAAGCAACATGGCATATCTAGCCAAGATAAGAAAACAAAACTTACCAAGCAGCGTCTGACACGTTTCACAAAATGAGCCCAGAATGGGCAGATGCTTACAGTGAGTTAGCGTGTGTGTGGGACGAGGGGGTCGGGGGTGTGGGGGCGGCGCAGCATGTCACATGAGTGACACGACCAAACACTGCTAAATGCGTTCTAACTACACATACGATAAGAAAATATCACATATTGAGAATTTATGAAGGCACTTACATGCTCATACATTTCTCCGGGGAGAGTTGGGACGGGGCTTTACAGTCCCGGCCCGCCTCCCCCCTGTTTTTAATGCACCACACACCAAGGTTGTGGGATGGTTGGGACCTGTTGGGGGGGGGGGGGGGGTACCTCACGGTTGCCCCCTCACGACAGGCCCCGCCATCCCTGCACCTTTTTAAATCCACCACACACATCATACTCCACAGGAGAGCTCCGGCAAAGGGCGGTGGGACGGGCGGCTTGGCAGAAATCCATGCTGCGGTCCCACTGCCCCAAGCCAAGCTCTCCTATTTTAATGCATACATTGCACTACCCTCCCCTCACAATCCCATCACGGTGCTGAGTGATGGCTGCCAACCGGGAACCTGGCAGCCACAGTAAAAGGGTGGTAGGTGGGTCCCACACTTTTTCCTCATGGCGTGGCTCCTGGGGTGTGGCCTCCCCTCTGCCTGGGCTGCCGGCCAAGGGAGTGGGGTGGGGGGTCGGGGCTCCGATCTTGCATCGCCCTGTGGCAGTTCCTCGGCGTTCTCCTGCCTCCGCCTTCCCCTCTTCTCTGACTGGACATCCGCCCTGCGCTCCGTCGCGGGTCGCTGGCTGGGCGCCGGTGTTATCAGCGGGGTGTTGCCTGCACCGGCGGGGGGGCCCTGCCCTGCCTTGGGCTTAGTGGGCCGCTGGGGTTCCCGTGGCGTGCCGTGCCGGTTGGGGGGCTGCGGCTGTGGCTCGTGGCCCGGGTGGGCAGGCGGGGGTAGGGATAGACGTGGGGTTGGTGGTGCGTCCCCTCCTGCCATCCCTGAAGGCCGGTATCCCGGGGGCGGGGAGGTGATGGCTCCTTTGCTGGGCTGCGGGAGGAGGGATGGGCTGCTCTTGACCCCCCGGCCCCACGAACACCCTCCCTCCCCGGGCTGACTGGGTGGGGGCCGTGGCCCTGGGTTTGCTCCCGCGCGGCTTCTCCGCCCATCTGCGTGGCTGTCGCACGTCCGGTGGGGCTCGCGTGCTGCTGGATGCGGTAGGGCATGCTCGGGCTGGGGGTCCTG
Organism: Corythoichthys intestinalis; assembly: GCF_030265065.1. Classification (NCBI taxonomy): domain Eukaryota; kingdom Metazoa; phylum Chordata; class Actinopteri; order Syngnathiformes; family Syngnathidae; genus Corythoichthys; species Corythoichthys intestinalis. The sequence goes on along the minus strand of NC_080403.1, from coordinate 43,974,943 downwards.
GTGCCGGGATTGGCGATGGGGTGGCGTAGTGTTGGTCACCAACGGGCTTACATTCATAAGAGATTCACATGATTACTGGGTTCTAGATCACAGAACTGTTTTGTGTACACTCTACCTCTTTCATTCACTTAGCTTATAGACACCCCCACCCCTGTCCCCCTCTTTCACTGGACAATAGGCCCCCACATGGTGTAAACCGGAAATACATCTCGCTGACGATGGCACCAGCATATTAATAATTAGTCTAGATGTTCTATGTATTTCTTGTTGTTGTTTGTGTACGTGTTTCTTTTCTTTCGTCTCTTGTGTTGCTTTTCTTCTGCCCCCCCCCATAATCCCTTCCTGTTTGCTGCTTTGTCATAATAAAAAGGTATTTTGATTGATCACAATGGGAGTATATCAGACTCTCAATGTGAAACATTAAAACTGTGCAGACAACCCTGGCACTTAGACTTCCATTCTCTGTGTCAAACAGCTGAACAGGACAGTTAAAAAAAAAAAAAAAAAAAAGAATTTATGAAGGAAACTATGGCGAATTTTCATCTCGTTCTCATGTCGTCAGATGACAACTGGCATCCATGTCGTGATGGTTTAGTCTCCCAAGACACGTTTTCAGTACGTCATCGTCATGGAAAAATAATTTCGTTATCGTCATCGTTTACGAAAACAACACTGCCTAAAACCAACAGAAAGTTACCCGAAATCAACAGGAAGTGACCTGAAATGCCTCAAAATCTACAGGAAGTGACCAACTGACCCTAAAAGACCCCCTCAAAATGGGTCCTTTCTCTCCAGTTGATTTTCAACTTGAACCTGCAAAAAAAACCAAACAAAAAAATCGCCATTATTTTTAGACAAAAAAAGAAAAGCCCAAAACCTTTCCCCAAAATCACCAGGAAATACCCCCAAAATCAACTAAAAGTGACTCCTAGAACTGCCAACTCCTGCACTGCCAAACGTGTCCCCCTTCTGAAAAAAGTACACGTCCAGGCCTGTCTGCGGTTCGCTAGCGAGCATTTGGATGATCCAGAAGAGGACTGGGAGAATGTGTTATGGTCAGATGAAACAAAAATAGAACTTTTTGGTAGAAACACAGGTTCTCGTGTTTGCAGGAGAAAGAATACTGAATGGCATCCGAAGAACACCATACCCAATGTGAAACATGGGGGTTGAAACATCATGCTTTGGGGCTGTTTTTTTGCAAAGGGACCACAACGACTGATCTGTGTAAAGGTAAGTATGAATGGGGCCATGTATGGAGAGATTTTGAGTAAAAATCTCCTTCCATCAGCAAGGGCATTGAAGATGAGACGTGGCTGGGTCTTTCAGCATGAAAATGATCCCAAACACACAGCCAGGGCAACAAAGGAGTGGCTTTGTAAGAAGCATTGGTAACACTTTATCATAACTATCCGTTTGACTAGTTAATAGATCATTAGTAAACTGTTGATAAATGGTTTATTGTTGATTTGTGTAGTATTTGTTAACAGTTTGTTAAGCATTTACAGGGTGTTCCAATATGGTTGACTCCATTCTAAATGCCCATGCAAGTTGATGGATCTTAATAAAACTATATACACTTTATGTTGAAGGTCATAAGTTTAATTGGTTAAATATACAAAGAAAAGTACAAATATTTGTTGGTTCTATGGCAGAGTTTCATAAATGTGCCACATGAGCGCTGCCTGCAAAATGCCTTATCAAAATGCCTTTTCTTTTGAAGTGAACGGCATTTCTTAACCTGAAAAGATAGAAATGCCAAACGTTGCACACAAAAACTTGAAACGTTTCTACACAAACTGTGTTTCAGGTTAAAAACACCCTGTAAATGCGTAACAAACTGTTAACAAATCCTTCACAAATCAACAATAAATCATTCATCAACAGTTTACTAATGATCTATTAACTAGTAAAACGGATAGTTATTATAAAGTGTTACCGAAGCATTTCAAGGTCCTGGAGTGGCCTAGCAGTCTCCAGATCTCAACCCCATAGAAAATCTGTGGATGGGGTTGAAAGTCCGTGTTGCCCAACGACAGCCCCAAAACATCACTGCTCTAGAGGAGATCTGCATGGAGGAATGGGCCAAAATACCAGCAACCGTGTGTGAAAAGCTTGTGAAGAGTTACAGAAAATGTTTGGCCTCCGTTATTGCCAGCAAAGGGTACATAACAAAGTATTGAGATGAACTTTTGGTATTGACCAAATACTTATTTTCCACCATGATTTGCAAATAAATTATTTAAAAATCAAACAATGTGATTTTCTGTTTTTTTCCCACATTCTGTCTCTCATGGTTGAGGTTTACCCATGTTGATAATTACAGGCCTCTCTAATATTTTCAAGTGGGAGAACTTGCACAATTAGTGGTTGACTAAATACTTATTTGCCCCACTGTATTTATCATTCATTTAAATCTCTGTCGTCCTCAATAGCAGCGAAAGAACTAAGAAAGTCATTGAAAAAAAAAAAAAAGGTTTTGATTTTTGTCTGGTCTGCATCCTGCATCTCGTCAAGCACAGATGCGTGAAGTCATAATAAGCACCGCACGCCCGCTGATTTACGGCGTGTTAGCCTGCTGACTGCCAGCCTGAAGCAGCGGAAGAACAAAGCGCGGATCACAAACAAAGATCAACCTTCACCTGCTAAAAACGTCAAAACATTTTTTTCTCCCTCTGCCGGAGACATAATAAATCAATTTATATCGCATTGAAGCCGTCAGAACGATGAAGTCATTCGCTGCCATTGACAAAGATTGATGTCCAATTCATTTAAAATGCTAGAACCACATGTGGAATGCTCATCTTTCAGTGTCATTGATGTTGCAAGATGTCCAATTCTGACTGGGAAAGAAAAAAAATAAATTTAAAAAAATGAATGAACAAGTGGTTTAAAATAAGTTAAAGATAAAAAGAATACATTTTATTGAAAATCAAGTTTAAATAAAAATATTTTTTAATTTTAAGAAAAAAAAAAACCAAGTAAATGTTTTTTTTTTTTCAAATGAATATATTTTAATAAAAATAAAGAATATTTAGTTTTTTTTCTTTTAAGAAAAAAAGCAATTTAAAATATTTTTTCAAATGAATACATTTTTATTGAAAGTAGAGAATATTTAGTTGTTTTTTATTTTAATTTAAAAAAAAGTAAATTGAAGTATATTTTTCTCAAATTGATACATTTTTATTGAAAGAAGAAAATACTTTTTTATTTCAATAAAAAATGTGAAAAGTGAATTAAAAAGAGTTAAAGATTTTTAAAAAATCAAAAATGGAGAACATTCAGATTTTTTTTTATTTTAAGAAAAAAAAGTAAATTAAATGGACTTTTTTTTCAAATGAATACATTTTTATTTTAAGAATAAAAACGTAAATTAAAGCATATTTTTTCAAATAATACATTTTTTGAAAATAGAGAATATTTACTTTTTTTAAGAAAAATATACGATAAATAAATTTTTAAAAAATTCAAATGATTTTTAAAAAATTGAAAATAGAGAATATTTACTTTTTATTTTAAGAAAACTGTAAAAATAAGTCACATTTTTTCTAATGATTTTTTAAAATTGAAAACAGTATATTTAGTAAAAATGTAGAAAGTAAAAATTAAGAAAAAATATAAATGAATAAATCAAGATTTTTTTTCAAATGATTATTATTAAAATATAGAACATTTACAGTATTTTTTTTTATATTTTAAGAAAAATATTAAAATACAGTTTTTATTTAATACTTATTAAATACTTAAAAAATACAGTGGTACCTAGTGATGCGAAACTAGCTTTGGTTTAAGATAAACTGATTTTACGAAAAGTTTTGCGAAGCTTTTACACTTCATGTTACAATAAATAATAATAATTAATAAATAGAGAATATTTCATTTTAATTTACGGGAAAAAACACAGTAAATGAAATATAAATATGAAAATATTGTATTTTAGAAATATTTTAACTTTGTATTCTGTATTTTTTTTCATTAAATTTTTTTTTTTAATAATAAAAAAATGACAATGCAGTTTTTTCCTTTTTTAAAGGTATGTATGAATAAAATGTAATAAAATTGAAAATTTAATTAATTAAAAAATAAATTTTCATTCATCCATTTTCTGAGCCGCTTATCCTCACGATGGTCACTGGGGTGCTGGAGCCATGAAAAATAAATAATTAATAATAATAGAAAATAATTATAATAAATTTTCTTTATTAAAATTAAAAACCAAAATTAAAAAAAGTAGAATAAGTAAAAGTCAATCTGAAAATATTTACGACTATTACATTATTTTCAAAAGAATTTATCACTAGTAGACTTTTTTCCCAATTAGAAAAAAAGAAAGAATGAAAGAAATGTTAAATAAGGTAGAGTGGAATGAAAAAGTATCTGAACCTTTTGGAATTTCTCACATTTCTGCATAAAATCACCATCAAATGTGATTTGATCTTTTGTCAAAATCACACAGATGAAAAAATAGTGTCTGCTTAAAACCAAAACCACTAAAACCACCCAAACATTTATGGGTTTTCATATTTTAATGACGATCGTATGCAAACAATGACAGAAGGGGGAAAAAAATAAGTAAGTGAACCATCACATTTAATATTTTGTGCCCCCCCCCCCCCCCCCCCCCCTTGGCAGCAATAACTCAACCAGACAGTTCCTGTAGCTGCAGATAAGTCGGCACATCGATCAGGACTAATCTTGGCCCATTCTTCATGTAGTTCAGTGAGATTCCCTGGATGTCTGGCATGAATCACTGTATTTAGGTCATGCCACAGCATCTCAATGGAGTTCAAGTCTGGACTTTGACTTGGCCACTCCAGAACATGTATTTTGTTCTCCTGAAACCATTCTGAAGTTGATTTACTTCTATGTTTTGGATCATTGACTTGTTGCAGCATCCATCCTCTTTTTAGCTTCAACTGTCGGCCTCAGGTTTTCCTGCAAAAAACCCTGACAAACCTTTGAATTCATTGTTCCATTAATGATTGCGAGCTGTCCAAGCCCTGAGGTAGCAAAACAGCCCCAAATCATGATGCTTCCTTCACCATGCTTCACGCTGAGGATGAGGCGTTGATGTTGGTGAGCTGTCCCATTGTTCCTCCACACTTGACGTTGTGTGTTACTTCCAAACAATTCAACTTTGGTTCCATCAGTCAACAGAATATTTTGCCACAACTTCTGTGGAGTGTCCAAGTGCCTTTTTGCGAACATTAAACGAGCAACAATGTTTTTTTTAGACAGCTGTGGCTTCCTCCGTGGAGTCCTCCCATGAACACCATTCTTGGCCATAGTTTTACATATAGTTGATCTGTGCCCAGAAATATTGGACTGTGCCAGTGATTTCTCTAAGTCCTTAACAGACACTGTAGGGTTCTTTTTTTACCTCTCTGAGTATTCTGCGCTGAACTCTTGGCGTCATCTTTGGTGGACGACCACTCCTTGGGAGAGAAGCAACAGTGCCAAGCTCTATCCATTTGCAGACAACTTCTCTGACTGTCGATTGATGAACATCCAGACTTTTCGAGATAGTTTTGTATCCTTTCCCAGCTTTATACAAATCAACAATCCTTGATCGCAGGTCTTCAGACAGCTCTTTTGAACGAGCCATGATGCACATCAGACAATGCTTGTCATTAAGACAATTCTTACCAGGTGTGTGTTTTATAGTGGGCAGGGCAGCTTTAAACTACTCATCAGTGATTGGGCACACACTTGACTTAATTCAAGGCCGGCCCAGCCTATACACAGACTATGCAGCTGCTTAGGGCCCCTGACCACTAGAGGGCTCCCAATCCAGCAACCTCCTTTTATACGTTGTTAATAGAGCATTGTGAATAATGTGGCGCGCATTGCCGTTTATCTATGCAAACATCCGTTTTCATGTCATTTCAATCTGGCAACCTGGGGAGTGACGTTAAACCTGCTTTGGGATGATTGGTGGTCAAACTTTCTTGGAAAATAGATGCACGAATATATCGAAGAGAATTTATCCTTCTAGAGCAGAGAAATGAAAGAAGAAGAAAATCGGAGAAGAAAAGAAACAACAGTATCAAGGTAATAGAGCATGTTGTTGATGTTGTTGTTGTGCAAGACACTCCGACTTGAACGTTGTTGTCAGGTGAGCTTGTCAATATGTCGTACTGGTAATTGCCATTAGAGAAGGCCCGGAGTGAATCAAATAAAGCCGAGCAAGTTGTCACCTGTCTGCAATGGCAATGGCTGATTGTAGTAAAACGAAATATTGGCATAATATGCATTTGAAATGGTGGGCCAAAAATATGGGCCCCTTGGCATCATTTTGCTTGGAGCCCCTAAATGGCCTGGTTTATTTGGCCTGCTTAAATTGTTTGGTAAAAATTGGTTTCAATTGCTCTTTTAGTCCCCTTAGGCAGGGGGTTCACTTACTTATTCCCCCCCCCCCCCTTCTGTCATTGTTTGCATGCTATCCTCATTAAAATATGAAAAGCTATAAATGTTTGGGCGGTAATAGTTAAAGTAGACACTGTTTTTACATCTGTGTGATTTTGACAAAGATCAGATCACATTTGATGGTGATTTTATACAGATATGTGAGAAATTCCAAAAGATTAAGATACTTTCTCATACGACTGTATTTGTATTTGTTAGGTACACAGTTGTACTTGTTAAGTATATAAATTGCAGGATTTTTTCTTTTCTTTTTGCACACGATTAACGAACGGTATTCCTTCCTCCTTCGTTCCTTTTTTTGGGGGGACACGTTACACCAGCTGGCAGTTTGCGCTCAGTGAGTTCACTGCAAAACAGAACAGGACGCAGCCACTTGGAGTGCTGCTCAACTTACCGCAACAGAAATATTTACGCTCAGCCGTTTTGGATGACAGACAGTTTTTTTGTTTCGTGGTTTTTTATTTGTTTATTTATTTTCTCCTTAATCGACCCGCGTGGTCGCCATCAGTGTGATTTATGAACATTTCGACACACTGCAAGTTGACCACATTCTGCTCGTTTTTGGGGGGCTTGGATTTACAGTCATTCTTCACATTTCAAGCTTCGCAAACATGGTAAGACCAATGTTGTTTACAAAATGTTTACATTAGAATGACAAAACCAGATGTTTTTTTATATTGCAAAGAAAAACAAGATATTATAAACTTTAAGGTGAAACTTTAAAAAAAAAAAAAAATGCAAAAGAAAAAGAAGTTACGAGCTATAAGCAAAAAACTGTTGTTGTTTTTAAATGCCCCTAAAAAAATTAAAACAAGGGAAAATTACAATTTTTTTATGAGACAAACAAAAAAATCCACCAAAACAAAAAAATTAAACGATTAAACAATATATTAAAAAAGCCGATTACAATGAACCCCAATATTGTACCTAAATATACTGTATGTGTTTAAAAAAAGTTTAATTTTAAATTTTTAACATTTTATGTAAATATAAATTCTGCAAAAAGAAATGAATGAAATGATGATTTTTTTTTTTTTTTAAGTTCACCCTTATATGTCTGTCTGTCTATCTATATCTAATCTTATTTCAACAACAGCAAAAAAAAAAAAAAAAAGCAACTACACTCGCCCTAAAATATCTAATACAGTTAGTCCCCGGATTACAAACGAGTTCTGTTCCTACGCTGGTGACGTAACCCGGATTTCCGCCTAAATCGGAATTAACCCTTTAACAACCCCTAAATACCCCCCAAATCTCAAAATAACTATCCAAAAACATGTATTATACGTCATTGTACCGTTTTCGCCAAGACGTTGGAGCTAAGTCCTAGCTAGACAGCGAGCTAAGCTCCGAAATGATGGTGACAGACATCCGTGTGGTTCGTTGACTTTGTTCAGCTGCTCACGACATCAACACTCACAGAATGAAACTAAAATATAACTGAAATTGAATCTCTTTATTCTTTAATAACAGCAATTCAAAATTTGTGTTTACAACTAGCTGCTGATACAGCAATAACATTTGACCCAAACGATTAGCATGTATCTGTTAGCATCCATAAATCATCAAAAACAATCACATTAACTCGTATTTGACCACAATTGATAACTCGCAATGTAAATGGCCTCGCTTCCGCTATCCAAACAGCTAAACACGAAAAGGCTCACACTCCGGATGTTTTCTGAAATCCTTTATGTGTCTCTTTTCTTTTTTGTGAAACTAAAACAATAAAAAATACATGCAATCAGCGTCAATGCTGGAAGTAACAAAAATGTCATCCATATATGCAAATACAATTGGCCTGTATGAAATAGTGCTTCATTAGTAATATAAAACACATTCAGTCTCAAATATGCAACCTAAACACAATATGCTGAGTGTAATTCTCAATTTGACCACAAAATACTTACAGACGTTGCTCTAACAAACACAAATGCCACAGAAGTTGTGAGAGTGAAGCTGCCATGTAACACACTGAATCACGTTTTGAGAACTTCCTATTTGCATTCTTCTTCTACTGTTTTGGCGGAAACAATAATTAAACCGGCCACAAGATGGGGCGCGCTTTAGCAACTGATAAAGATGGTACAATATAGGAAACATAACACGCAAACAACAGTACAAAAGGTGCTATATGCAGGTGTTGCCTCTGTGGATGCTTCACAAGCAACAAATGTAGGCTTGCAGGCTTTCTCCTCTCTCTCTCTCACTCGGCTGCGGGACTTATTCAGTGTATCAGATGCGCTCTTCCTCATGTGTGCGCATGCCCGTGCGCTCTTCTTCGTATGCCCAAATATGTTCTTCTTGGTGTGAACATGAGCTTTTATACTCGCGTGCCATTGGTACTACCTGCTCCTGTGCCAAGATAAAAGCATGCATCACAAAACAAAAGTCAACATTATTTAAAAAAAAAAAAAAAAAAAAAAAAAAAAAAAACGAGACTCCGGCATTGTATAGTCGAAATCACGTAAGTCGGGTACGTCGTAGCCCGGGGACTACCTGTATACGTATATTTATTAGGGGTATAACCCTTAATAAAGGCTTGGAAACAGGGCTGTGCAGAGACCGATGGAGGGGCAGGTGCTCATAGATCAGAAGGGGTACATGAATCACAGGCGGTTTTTGCTATGGGCAATGTGGGCGACCGCCCAGGGCGCAATATATTTGGGGGCGCACAAGCGCCCTCGAGAAAAAAAAAAAAAAAAAATCCCAGGGTACCCACGGGTTATTAAAAGTATTAAAAAAGCATTGAATTTAGTTTTCCATTATCAAAGGTATTAAAAGTATTAAATTAGCTGTCGTAAGTCTGGAATTTTTTCACCGTGGTTTTAATTTTCAAGAACATCTCAGTGCAACCGTGTCGAAGTTGTTTTTTTTTTTTTTTTTAATCCATAACGAAGATGACGCGTAGAATTTTTACGATGCACTGCACCTCGTGCGTGCGCGCCGTTAGCTTCATTAGCATAAACATCACAACAGCAGGCAATCGCACATTACTCTGTGCTAACGCAAGGAACTGCTCAGATGCCTTAGTTGTTATGTTCCACGAAAGCCTCAACAAGACAACCAAGTCCAAACAGTTGGACCAGCATGTGAGGTATTGGATCGGCGACTAAGTGTCATATCTGTATGCCTTCTCAGTTGTTTTTTCTTTCCAGCATCTGATTCAGCTGGATGGGCGGGGCCGTGGCCGCACACCTGTGGCGCATTAGGAGCGCTCACTATTTAAGGATTCCTGTCACCGTCTGCGAGTGTCGGACTATTGCATATGCTTGTTCCTGCCTTGCTTACCGCTGTGTGCTCATCGTCATCCTCGGTGCCTTCCGACGTTCTTCGGTCGTGTTCTGGTTTGATCTTATTTACTTTTGTGCTCTTCTGGTTTTTGTAGTTAGGATTTTGTACTCTGTTATATTCACGCCATCTTGGGTGCTCTTTTAGTTATACTTGTTATATCCGCGTTTTCTAGCGTGCGTCCTAAGTTGTACTTGTTATATCCGCGTTTTTCTAGCGTGCGTCCTAAGTTGTACTTGTTATATCCGCGTTTTCTAGCGTGCGTCCTAAGTTGTACTTGTTATATCCGCGTTTTCTAGCGTGCGTCCTAAGTTGTACTTGTTATATCCGCGTTTTCTAGCGTGCGTCCTAAGTTGTACTTGTTATATCCGCGTTTTCTAGCGTGCGCCCTTTGTTATACTAATTAAACACAAACATTTGTTCTATTGATCTCCTGGTCTGTGTTTTTGGATCCACATTAACGGCTTGCCGTCATAACAGAATAGTCCGACCATGGATCCCACAGACTCGGAGGGTATTCGCCACGCGCTTGCCGGTCATGGTCATATGATCAGCAAGCATGAACAATCGTTAAATGAACTAGTGAACGTGATCACCGCGCTAACCACTAGAATTGAAAATATGGCCCCACCTGCACAGTCCGGTGGCGTAGGTAACGCTGCCGCGGCGCCCGGTCACTCCGCCCCGTCTCCGGTGGTTCCACCGGCTGCTTTCCGGGAGCCAGTGTTGCCACACCCCCATCGTTACGAGGGAGAACCCGGCGCATGTCGACAATTTCTGCACCAGTGCTCCCTTGTATTTGACCAGCAGCCATATACGTTCGCGAGTGACAGGTCCCGTGTAGCGTATACCATGAGTCTCCTCGCCGGTAAAGCGGCCACTTGGGCAATGGCGGTAAGCAACGCTAATCCCGCAATCCGTCAGTCATTCGAGACTTTTAAAACAGAGTTTGTGAGAGTGTTTGATCACCCGGTTAGAGGCAAGGAGGCAGGCAGCCGCCTGCTGGATTTTTTTCAAGGCGAGCTTAGCGTGGCGGACTACTCCATCCAATTCCGCATTTTGGCCGCGGAGTGCGGTTACGATGAGGCGGCGCTGTGTGGAATTTTTCGGAGGGGGCTGTCGTCTGCGGTGAAGGACGAGTTGGCGGCCCGGGAGGATTCTTCGGGCCTGGAAGACCTTATCTCCTTGTCCGTGAAGTTGGACAATCGACTGAAGGAGCGCGAGAGGGAACGAGCCTTGGAGCAGCGGGGCCGTCGTGGGTCGTCATCGCGGTACGGTCCGGCAACGTTACGTGCAGACGGCTTCGTCGAATCACCATCAACCTCTACGCCGACGCGGAGTCCGGTCCTGGCGGGGGAGGAGCCAATGCAACTCGGCAGCGGTCGTCTTTCTACGGAGGAGCGGCGGAGACGGATGAGGGCGGGCTTATGTCTTTACTGTGGCTTGCCGGGGCACCACGTTGCCGCCTGTGACGCGATCTCTTCACGTCGTCCTGGATCTTCGGCCCCTGGGGTTCCTCTCGCCAGAGGGGGGACCAGGTTCGTACATTATGGCAATCAGTCTAATGATTTGCCTCGCAACGAGTCGATTGAACTAAAACAAACTCGAGGTGAAATGAGACTGCAATTGCCGGGAGAGGTTTCGCATGGGGGGGTTAATTTTAGGTTCACTGCTTTAGTAGATTCAGGGGCAGATGAATGTTTTATAGACCAGAGTGTTGTTGATGCTCTTAAATGCCCATTAATAAGACTCTCTACTCCTAAAAAGGTTCTAGATCTCGATGGGCGACCCCTGGCGGACGTAAGGTTTATAACGCCCCCGCTTAAAACAAAGCTGTCCGGGAACCATTTTGAGGTTCGTAGCTTCTTGGTTATGCCATGTAAATCGGCTTCGGTTGTGCTAGGGCTCCCCTGGCTAAAGATGCATAACCCTAATATTGACTGGACTAAAACACAAGTAGTGACTTGGAGTTCCTTCTGTTACGCGCACTGCTTACGCTCGGCGTGCTTACTTCCGGATCAAGCCCAAACAGTTGCCGAGCCTGTAAATTTAGTAAATGTTCCTGCCGAGTACCATGATCTCGAACAGGTTTTTAGTATAGACCAGGCTAAGACCCTGCCTCCGCACCGCCCTTACGACTGCGCCATTGACTTGCAGCCCAATGCCCCACTACCTAGCTCGAGGTTATATCAAATTTCTAAACCTGAGCAGGAGGCTATGAGAGATTATATAACCTCTTCCTTGGCAACTGGCCTAATTCGCCCTTCGTCCTCACCGTTGGGAGCGGGGTTTTTTTTCGTTGGCAAAAAAGATGGGGGTCTTCGGCCGTGCATTGACTACCGGGGCCTTAATGAGATTACTGTTAAAAACAAATATCCGCTGCCATTATTAGATTCGGCCTTCGCACCGTTAAAGTCAGCCACCATATATACCAAGTTAGACTTGCGCAGCGCTTACCACTTGGTTAGGATTCGGGATGGAGATGAGTGGAAAACCGCTTTCAAAACCCCGCTCGGACATTTTGAATACCTAGTCATGCCTTTTGGTCTGACTAATGCACCCGCTGTTTTCCAGAGCCTCATAAATGATGTGCTTCGTGACATGCTAAATGTCTTCTGTTTTGTTTATTTAGATGACATCTTAATATTTTCTAGAAACTTGCAGGAACACCGCCAACATGTCCGCATGGTCCTCCAAAGGCTTCTGGAAAATAGGCTGTTTGTCAAGGCCGAGAAGTGCGAGTTCCACCGCGGGTCAATGCAATTTCTTGGTTTCATCGTCGAAAAAGGGCAATTACGGCCTGACCCAGCCAAAATTCAGGCAGTTGCAGATTGGCCAACCCCCACTTCACGTAAGCAGTTACAAAGGTTCCTCGGGTTTGCCAATTTTTATAGGCGTTTTATCCGGAACTATAGTATGAGGGCCGAGCCCCTTACCAGGTTGACCTCTAATAAACGCCCGTTTGTGTGGTCCTCTGTGGCGGAAGCCGCTTTTGTAGGTCTTAAAAGGGCATTCACTAGCTCACCTGTCCTTGTTCACCCTGACTCAGATCTTCCTTTTGTGGTCGAGGTTGATGCGTCGAGTTCCGGAGTGGGGGCCATCCTATCCCAGAGGTCTGCAGTCGACCAGAGACTACACCCCTGCGCATTCTACTCCCGCCGCCTCACCCCCGCGGAGGCAAATTATGACGTCGGCAACAGGGAGCTGCTCGCTATAGTTCAGGCTTTACAGGAATGGAGGCACTGGTTGGAGGGGACGGAGGTGCCGTTCCAAATACTCACCGACCATAAGAATTTGGAGTACCTCCGGGCTGCCAAGCGCCTCAACACACGCCAGGCCCGTTGGGCGCTGTTCCTGACACGTTTCAACTATGTGATTACTTACCGTCCGGGATCACGCAACGGGAAGCCCGATGCCTTGTCAAGAATTCATGAACCGGTGGAGGAAATGTCTTCAGAGGAGCCTGTTGTTCCAGAGAACCTGATCATCGGCGCACTCCGATGGGAGGTTGAGCGGCTAGTGGAAGACTCTCTACGGGGTGTTAGGGTGCCCGGAGGCTGCCCTGCTGGCAAACTTTTTGTTCCGGACGCTCAGCGTGCAGGTGTGCTAAAGTGGGGGCACACCTCGAAGTTTGCCTGCCACCCGGGTGTGTCCCGCACGTTCTTCCTCATTTCCCAGAGGTTTTGGTGGCCGGGTATGCGAAAGGACGTCATGGACTACATTTCTGCGTGTTCCATCTGCGCTCGGGGCAAATCGGCCCATCAAGCTCCAGCAGGACTTCTGCGTCCGTTGCCTGTTCCATCTCGTCCTTGGTCCCATGTTGCACTCGATTTTATTACTGGCCTTCCACGCTCAAGGGGATATTCCGTCATCTTGACAGTGATTGACCGATTCTCCAAGATGGCGCACTTCGTCGCTCTCCCCAAGTTGCCTTCAGCTCTGGAGACCGCTGACCTGCTGGTAACACACGTTTTTCGAACCCATGGCATTCCGTCTGACCTAGTTTCTGACAGGGGACCCCAGTTTGTGTCTCGGGTTTGGAGAGCATTCTGCAAAGCTCTGGGGGCCACGTCAAGCATGTCTTCCGGCTACCACCCACAGTCCAACGGACAGACAGAACGGGTCAACCAGGAGCTGGAGGCTGCCCTCCGTTGCGTTTGCCAACTGCATCCGGCCTCCTGGGCCTCACACCTGCCTTGGGTGGAATATGCCCACAACACCCTCATTAGCTCAGCCACTGGGAGGTCGCCTTTTATGTCGGCATACGGGTTCCAACCACCACTGTTCCCTTCTCAGGAAGCCGAGGTCGTCGTGCCGTCCGTCCAAGTGCACCTGCGGAGGGCCCATAGAGTCTGGAGGGACGCTAGGGCTGCACTAGTCCGCACTGCAGCCCGCAACCGCCTGATTGCTGACCGCCACAGAAGACCCGCTCCGGTCTATCGTCCGGGCCAGATGGTCTGGTTATCAACGCGGGATTTGAACCTTGCTGGGACTTCCAAGAAGTTGGGCCCTAGGTTCGTGGGCCTTTTTGCTGTGGACTCTGTGGTGAACCCCGTCGCGGTCAGGCTACAGCTTCCCGGTTCAATGAAGATCCACCCAGTCTTCCACGTGTCTCTGCTCAAGCCGGTCTCCACTAGCCCCCTGAACCCTCCACCAGTGCCTCCTCCTGCCCCTCGCGTGGTTGACGGTGGGCCGGTATATACGGTGCGTACTATTCTCGATTCTAGGAGGCGGGGAAGGGGGGTGCAGTACCTGGTCGACTGGGAAGGTTATGGCCCTGAGGAGCGCCAATGGGTCCCCCGCTCCTGGATCCTCGATCCATCGCTTTTGCGGGATTTCCACTCCCTTCATCCCTCGAAACCAGGTGGTCCGCCAGGGGGCGTCCGTTGAGGGGGGGGTTCTGTCATATCTGTATGCCTTCTCAGTTGTTTTTTCTTTCCAGCATCTGATTCAGCTGGATGGGCGGGGCCGTGGCCGCACACCTGTGGCGCATTAGGAGCGCTCACTATTTAAGGATTCCTGTCACCGTCTGCGAGTGTCGGACTATTGCATATGCTTGTTCCTGCCTTGCTTACCGCTGTGTGCTCATCGTCATCCTCGGTGCCTTCCGACGTTCTTCGGTCGTGTTCTGGTTTGATCTTATTTACTTTTGTGCTCTTCTGGTTTTTGTAGTTAGGATTTTGTACTCTGTTATATTCACGCCATCTTGGGTGCTCTTTTAGTTGTACTTGTTATATCCGCGTTTTCTAGCGTGCGTCCTAAGTTGTACTTGTTATATCCGCGTTTTTCTAGCGTGCGTCCTAAGTTGTACTTGTTATATCCGCGTTTTCTAGCGTGCGTCCTAAGTTGTACTTGTTATATCCGCGTTTTCTAGCGTGCGTCCTAAGTTGTACTTGTTATATCCGCGTTTTCTAGCGTGCGTCCTAAGTTGTACTTGTTATATCCGCGTTTTCTAGCGTGCGCCCTTTGTTATACTAATTAAACACAAACATTTGTTCTATTGATCTCCTGGTCTGTGTTTTTGGATCCACATTAACGGCTTGCCGTCATAACACTAAGTCGTATCCAGATACTTTGGGTCGCAGTTTATGGGTCATGCGAAGGCAGTGGACCTGCTTAACATTTCAAAGTAAGTTGCCAATTTCTCCAATTAAAATGTGTTAGATGCAATAATGTATTTCTGCACGGTTTGCCTTTCGAATGAATGTGAATTTCGCAGTTTTAACTCAAGAGTTAGCCATGTTCAATGGGGAATTGGCAGGTGCACTAGCCTTAGCATGGATAAACCGGAGTCGTAGATTCACCATCACTCTCCGATACACAACACGGTTGACACTGTCTATTATAACGTTGATCTGAATAACATGGCATGGTGGTAGGCAAATTATAATGTAGGTGATGGTAAAAAACCTCCTGGTATATTTAAATGTTTTTCTTGATTAAATAAGAGTATGGATTTTCTCTATCTGATTAAAAGAAATGTCTTCAATAGCTAACAAAGGATTAACATGTGTTTTGTATACTTGTAATGTGATTAGAAAAAAACGATTACCAAGGGAAATGGTCATGTGTAGCTTTTTTATTTTGTGGTAATTAATGGTAAACTACTGCCATTTAGTGGCTGTTTTTTAAACTTTCACTGCCAATTGCAAGCACTTTACAGTTAAGGTGGCCAACTTGACAATCACCTACCTACCACCTTGACTAGGTCCTCTTAAAAGGGAAACCTGTTATATTGCAAATGTAATTTCTGAAGTTGCTTTACAATAACAGTGTAAAATCCATTTTATCCTGGGGAAAAAAATTCTGAAAGACCTTACATTTAAATGTGTTTTAATTGTATCTTCAATAAATGTGCATTCTTTTGTCAAACACACTTATTAGTAATTGAGGTTAAATTTGATGTTCAGTGTTTTATTTTTTTAATATGATTCAATATTATCTAAATAATGGGTGCGAGAAAAGTATTAATTTTCAGCTGAAATGGCATTAAAAAAGGTCTTAAAAGTCTTGAATTTAGATTTATCAATCCTGGGGGGACCCTGAATCCGCTAGTTTTCTAGACTAATACCGCTCATTTCCACGTCAAGTTAGTAGAGTGGGCGCTAGGGCGCCCCTTACTATCATGTCAACTGCTGCTGAGAGTTGTGTGTGTCAGAAGAAAAGGCAGGGGGAGACGGGAGGGGGATCAGCTGCTCGCAACTGCAGAGTGAGTGAGCAGGACGAGTCTCACTCACTCTCATGTCATCTCATATCATCATCTCATAGATATTATTAAATGTATCGGGTTATGACATAACCCAATAAATGTCTTTGTAAAATGTTAAAAAAAAAAACAAATAAATGTCTTTGTAAAATGTTAAAAAAAAAAAAAAAAAAAAAAAAAACAACAACGAATCTGTGCCTGCATCAACGTGTATTTGTTTACATCACGTCAATCTTGACTCTGGTGGTTGACAGACGGAAAAGGTGATGATGTCGAGTCGAGTCAAGGGTGCTGCATCATGGACAAATGACCAAAAAAACCATCAGGTGCCCAATTCAGGAAGAGAAGGAAAGAAGAAGAGGAGAACCGTTCAAAAGATAAAGGTATGCAGGTCTCTATGAGTGACGTTAATTGTGCATGTAATGAAACAGTAGCCTATACGCTATGTTATTATCCTCTTGCTAATATGTTGCTACTTAGCACAGAAAACGACTTTATTGTTAGCTTTGCTGAACTAGCAGCTACCATTTCTCCAGTAGGCTAGTTTGTGTTTACAACACAACAAGTGCAAGTTCACACAGGCTTATTAGTCTGGGAATTTGGTAAACAATAGTACGCCGTGACTGTGGAATTTTTAATGCTATGCGTGGGTCTATGCTAACTTAAATAACATTCATGTCATATACATTGACATGATGTTTTGTAAGCTTTATGTGATATAGCTTTTTGAATAATTTGTAGTGTGTCAATAGGATCAGAATCAGAAAATAACGTAAAAAACGTAACACATTCTTGTGTTTAATGTCGGCGGGGGGGGGGGGGGGGGGGGGTAGTTTGGATGTCTGGGGGGGGGGGGGGGGGGGCTGATGGGGTGGTTTGCCCAGGGCGCGAAAGTAGCCAAGACCGCCACTGACATGAATAAGTATTTAATACACCTTAAAACAACATAACTTCCATTTGAACCAGCTTTACAGTATAATCTGCTTTGACTGTGACAGACTTTAATTGGGAGGGGGGAATAGTGAATAGAAATCAACACTGACATCAACACATTCTGACTGTGACTCAGTCAGTCTTTGCCTCTTTTCTTCCTTCATCCTCTACAACAAAACTTCCTTCCTCAACTTCTTGTTCATCTGAGAACAAACCACATCAAATGTTCACTGAACCAGTTTTTTTCAAAACTATTATTTCATTATTATCTGTATTTGACAACTATAGGACCTAATAATTAATAAAGTAATGACATAAAATCTTATAGAACTACAACATTGTAATTATGTTCATAATTGTTGTATTTTATGCCTTAAAATCCTTGCAAACTGTGTTATCCTTACCAATTGTGCGATTCACCCAGCTGATGAGGGATTTTTTTTTTTAATTCTTCAACCTCCTTTCTTTACGAGGCATGTCTACATAATGAAATATTCAGTAAATCTTAAATGAAAAAAATATGAATCCTTGATAGCTTTCATTTTTAAAGTTTTGTTAATCTCTTTCTCAATAACTATGGAGGTAGATTTGTGTCTTTATTATTCAATCAAAAAAAGTTGCTTCAATCAAAATATATATTTTCAATTAAAAGACACTTCATTGATTACAAAAAAAAAAAAAAAAAAATAGTTTAAACGGAAAAATAAATTTGAGACTCCAAAAGGAACAACATGGTGCTTCAATTAAAAAAAAAAAAAAATTCATATGCAAAAATAAAAAAAGTAATATTTTCCAACAAAAAATTAAATATTATTTTTGGGGGGTAATTTTATTTTTATTTGAAATTATTATTATTTTGATTGAAAGTGTAAGTTCAAAAAGTTTTGAACTCACTTTTTTTTTTTTTTTTTTTTTAAATTGAATCATTCCGAGACACATGTTGCACTTCCCTATTGGTCAGACATGTTTGAGTGACAAGTGGCTACACCAATGGCTTGATTCTGAAAAGCTTGAAGAAGCAAGAATCACGCCCGCCACTCGTCGGGTTGGCCCGAATCGTCGGTTCGAGCCCCAGCTGAAAACAGCGCGCCTCAGGCGGACGACGGGCTTGATGCGAGGCGGGCGCCTCCATCCGAGAGCCTGCCGCTTAATTTGACTCAACAGGGGAAACCTCAACTGCGCAGCTGCCAGTGGCCCCCTCGCCTCGCGCAGACCGCGCGCTCACCGGCCTGACGGCTGGCTATTGTTATCCCGCCAGAGACCCGTGACGCGGAAGTGATCGCCGGCCGACCTCTGCGCCAGGGCGGGGGTGTGACATCAGGGTCCCACCGGAGTGCCGGGGCTGTTACTCCCCGCCCCAGCATGGAGGCTGGTGGGGTGGCCGGCGAGTGGCCCAACACCAGCCGGTGTGTATTCAAGTACCCGGTGGCGTGCCTGCACAGTCGGCCAGCACACACACACATACGAACCACTAAATAAAAAAAATAAAAATAAAAAAAACAGTCGAAAGGGGCACTTTGGGCATGTAGGAGCAAAGGGGCAGGTGCTCAAGCACCCCCCCCCCCCCCCCCGCACGTGCCTGCTCGGGAACACCTGAGGATCCCGCTAGAGGAGCTGGTTGAAGTGGATGGGGAGAGGGAAGTCTGTGCTTCCCTGCTAAAGCTGCTGCCCCTGCGACCCGACCCCGGATTAAACGGTTGATAATAGATGTACGGATGGATAATGATACACACAAGTCATGGTTCAATACAATAGAGAACAGCATTTGAAAGTTTAAGTTTGTTCAATTGACTAAAACTAAAAGTAGCTCTGATTAAAGTGCAAAATAAACACCAAATCTGTTAATTTATGTGCAAAAATAGACAACACACACTTCTTTGTAGGGCTCAACTGAGGTAACAATTAATGTCCGGTAGCACTTGGTAACTTTTTTTTTTTTTTTTTCTTAATTAAAAGTAAGATTTTTCATTGTTGTTAATAAGTGACCATTTCCAGTGTTGGATGACACACTGTAAACTATTAGCAGTGAAAATACACTCCCACATAAGATACATTTTTTATATTGGCTAAAATAAAATAAAAAGTGCAAGTCCAAGTCCAAAACTGAAAAAGCATTTCTTGAAATAGTGCAAAAATAAATACTCACTCAGTGTTTCAATGACTTTAGCCTAGGGCTAGAGCAAAATAAACATTTTATGCTTTGAAAATATAAAAGAAATACACTTCAAAAAGTGTTACTAATACTGAATTTGATAGTTCCCGCTCTGTACATTCGCCATAACTTTCCTAGGAGTGATAACTTGTAATAATAAAGTTTTCTTCATCTGTTTTGGTTTGTCTTCTTTTTCCCGTAATGTCGGTTGTTGGTTTAGCCGCATTACCTCTACCATCCCCTGGAGTGGAAGAGGACTGACTCCATCAATCCATTTTCTCCCAGTTTATCCGAGCTCGGGTTGCAGGGGCAGCAGCTTCAACAGGAAAGCACAGACTTCAATCTCCCCACCATCTGACTGCGTCCACCGAACCGTGATGAACAAATATAAATACCGTTTCATCCTTAATATTTATATTTGGCAGAAAACATAGACAAGGCTGAAAAACAGATTCTGCTCTTGCAACCCTCTGTAAAATAAACTGCTGTATTTTAAGCCAAAAGAACTGTTGTGTTTGATAGAGCAATATGTCTATATTTTGCCATAGCAGTTTCATGGTGCATTATGCCCCCAGACCAGTTGTAATTTGTCCGTTTTACCCTGGAGACCCCCGTTTACAGACACCGCGCAACCGCTTTTGTTTCAATCTACCCCCCCACACACACACACAGCGGGCTGTCTAATATTTGGTTTAAAAAAAAAAAAATTCACTCGTATATTTTAAACTTTTAAATTTACGTCCCAATGAAAAAATAGTGTCTGTAATTAAGTCACAGATATGTACCTCATAACTATCTCTTACTTTGATTTTTTTTCTATTACTGTCGCATTTTCCCTGATATTTTAGATGATAATAATCAATCCAAACAAAGAAAATATATATATATAAAATAGGGCTGTCAAAATTATCACGTTAACGTGCGGTAATTAAATTGTTTAATTAATCACGTTAAAATATTTGACGCAATTAACGCACATGTCCCGCTCAGAAAGTATTCTGCCTTTTGGTAAGTTTTACAGCAAGGCTTTTTGTGCTGTCCAACAGCGAACTCTTGTGGTCGCTTTGCGACATGGTTTATTATTTTCTTGCCAGTTCATTATGGCTGCACGACGTCTCGGGCTGATAATGTTGTGCTTATATGATCCTTGGACAAGATTTGTCCGTAAGTATGGTTGTTGTAAAGAATGTACATATTATGTTAGTAAGCGAAATGTTATATTTTTTGTATGAGACGCTTTTTGTTTATGTTTAGTGAACATGTATAGCGTGCTAAGCTAACGTTGTTGCTAATGCAATGCTTGTGTACTTTTTTTTTGTAGTTTTACTACGGTCTAAAGAGGACAATGGTTTGAGGCCATTTTATTTATAAATCAGATGAAAAAGGAAGAAGTCTAATTATTAAGGCGTCGTTCACTAGCTGTCTAGCTTTTGAAAAAGTAGACGCTTCGGAGTGAGGACAGCATAGACAGATTTAAATGACAGTAGAGTGAAATGCCCACTACAGTCCTTATGTACCGTATGTTGAATGTATATATATCCATCTTGTGTCTTATCTTTCCATTCCAACAATTTATTTTACAGAATATATATATAATTTACAGAAAAATATGGCATATTTTATAGATGGTTTGAATTGCGATTAATTGCAATTAATTACGATTAATTAATTTTTAAGCTGTAATTAACTCGATTAAAAATTTTAATCGTTTGACAGCCCTAAAATAAAAGTTTAAAACGTTAAATATTTGAGAAAAAAAAATCTCGACCACTCCTTGCTGTCTTTGACTTCTGCATCGTGACCCTTGTTATATTACCGTGTTTAACCTATATAATCCCCACAAAGTCTGACTGTGGCCATTCACAGCTGTGTCTTCACACTTGCTGATACATGCTACACAGAGTTTTTGGATCGAAACAAGGTAAATATGCGATAATAGATTATTAAAATCAGCGTGTCTTTAATTATGTTCTCTCATGCTCTCAACTCGGGTTACCAGAAATCCACAAAAAGACATACGTACATTGCAGTTGAGCGGTAGCGTGAAAATTAGGCTAACTGACTAGAATGCTGGCCATTATCTTTTTGACCCTTGTTGCCGTTTGGATTGCTTATTATGGAATGATATCGATGTGTTAGATACATGATTAGATGCTTAAATCATAAAGCCTAGGTCCTAGGCTTCAAGGCTAAATACAATAAATAGATATTGTTATGTACTCACATTTATATGATCCGTTTATGCGTATGGGGCCTTTTTTTCTCAGTATCACGCATTCACATTCTTTAATCATAACTGAAAAAATATTTTGAAAGCCCACAGCAAAAATTTAAATATTATTGTACTGGTATTTAACCCCTAAAATTGCCCTGGAAATGTTTTTCTTTGCACAGATTAAAATCAAGCCAAATCAAAAACCGTATGCTGTAAAGTTATCACTAACTATACAGCTAACTCCCTGTTTAGCCATGTTTATTTACAAAATAAAACACAGGGCTAAATCGAATCTACATTTTACACACACCAATTTATTGTACATCCACCCACATGTCTTAGTGCATGCATACTGATTATCACAGACTTGCGTAGACATATGGGGATCATCTTGAAGTGGAAGTATTTATTATGTACCAGGATGAGTGTCCAAAACCTTTTTTTGAATGAGAAAGTTTCAAAGGTCTCAAAAATGTCTATTTTTCACTCACCTGATTTGACCTACTTTTAAGGTGTCAAAAAATGCCCTCATATTCAAAACTTTTATGCCCTCAGAAAATAAAGATTTTAAGCTTTTCAATGATGTATCACACATGCAGATGGGACAATTTTTTAATTTGGCCAAATTGGGTGTCTCAGAGCAGAACTTCAAGTCACCTGAGTGTTTTCCGCCATATACAGTGCTGGCCAAAAGTATTGGCACCCCTGCAATTCTGTCAGATAATGCTGTTTCTCCCAGAAAATGATTACAATTACGAATAACTTCATGTATTTTGCTTGCAATGAAAAAACCAAAAGAGATTTTAAAAAAATTTTTAAAAAATCATTGTACACAAAACTCCAAAACTCGGCCGGACAAAAGTATTGGCACCTTCAGCCTAATACTTGGTAGCACAACCTTTAGACAAAATAACTGTGAACAACCACTTCCGGTATCCATAAATAAGTTTCTCACAATGCTCTTCTGGAATTTTAAACCATTCGTCTTTGGCCAACTCCAGGTTTCTAAGATTTGAAGTTTGCCTTTCCAAACTGCCATCTCCAGAGGTGTTCTGTGGGATTTAGATTTGGACTCATTGCTGGCCACTTTCGAAGTTTCCAGTGCTTTCTCTCAAACCATTTTCTAGTGCTTTTTGAAGTGTGTCTTGACTTTTGGGTCATTGTCCTGCTGGAAGACCCATGACCTCTGAAGAAGACCCAAGTTTCTCACACTAGGCCCTACATTATGCTGCAAAATTTATTGGTAGTTTTCAGACTTCATAATGCCATGCACACGGTCAAGCAGTCCAGTGCCAGAGGCAGATAAGCAACCCCAAATCATCAGGGAATCTCCGCCATTTTAGACTGTGGGGATCGTGTTCTTTTTTTTTTTTTTTTTGAAGGCCTCGTTTTTTTTTCCTGTAAGGCAACTCTATGTTGATGCCTTTTCCCAAAAAGCTCTACTTTTGTCTCATCTGACCAGAGAACATTCTTCCAAAACGTTTTTGGCTTTCTCAGGTAAGTTTTGGCAAACTCCAGCCTGTTTTTTTATGCCTCTGGGTCAGAAGTGGGGTCTTCCTGGGTATCGTACCATAGAGTCCCTTTTCATTCAGACACCGACGGATAGTACGGGTTGACACTGTTGTACCCTTGGACTGCACGACAGCTTGAACTTGTTTGGATGTTAGTCGAGGTTCTTTATCCACCATTTAGGGAGGTTAGCCACAGTGCCATGGGCACTTATTGATGACACTGCGCACGGTAGACACAGTAACATTCGGGTCTTTGGAGATGGAATTGAAGCCTTGAGCTTGCCCATGCCTCCCCACAATTTTGCTTCTCAAGTCCTCAAAGAGTTCTTTGGGCTTCTTTTTTTTCTATATGCTCAATGTGGTACAAGGACACAGGGCAGAGGTTGAGCCAACTTTAATCCATTTTAACTGGCTGCAAGTGTGATTTAGTTATTGCTACCGCCTGTCATGTGCCACAGGTAAGTAACAGGTGCTGTTAATTACGCAAATTAGAGAAGCATCACATGATTTTTCAATCGGTTGCAATACTTTTGTCTGGAAAATTTTTTAATTTTGTGTAAAATGATAATGATCTTTTTTTTCCCATTCTCTTTGTTGTTTTTTCATTGCAAGCAAAAGAAATGAATATATAACTACAAAAGCATTAGTAATTGCAGTCATTTTCTGGGAGAAATTGAGCATTATCTGACAGAATTGCAGGGGTGCCAATACTTTTGGCCAGCAATGTATAAAACAAATTATTACTATGAATAAACATAATATAAACCTAACCCAATACAAACCTATAACTATGTGTAAGATTTGTCTTTCATTTCCTCACCAAAAATGATTTTAAATAATCATGATAATAATTACAACTAGAGCAGGGCGGTAAACCGAAAATTTACCGTCACCGAAATTCTTCATGATGACCGACGTAATTTTGACCATGTCGGTAAATTTGGTAATTTAATAAAACAAGAAAATATAGTCTTTTTATCCCGGTTTGACGCTGTGTTGTTCGGCTATGTTCCCCTTTATGAAAGCAGACAGTGTGCTTACGTATGGAGTCACGTGGTTTTCAGGAAGCCAATCAAACAGAAGCCTGGTAGGCTAACGCTACAAGTAAACGGGATGGAGTCGGGCTTAAGTTAGCTTCGCCAAACTTTCACCCGACATTAAGTAAACTCTTGGCGGGTTCCAGACGGGCTTACACCCGCTGTCCTCCCTGGTTCTCACGATATTAGGAGAGGATGCTTTAAGTGCTTTCTTCTGGTAGCCAAGCCACAGGCTAACGCTAGCAGCTAACAACGGCTACAAATGAACGTGAAAGAGTCGGACAGCGGCTCTAACCTTGTCGAAACGGCTGAAATTAATGAGTGGACTGGGCACAGACTTCATGTAGCAATCATCATGTCGCGTTATTTGGTATCTCTGTGTGATTTCTCTGAAAGCTTTCATGATGGTAAAGCACTCAGCGTGAAGTATAATCCAACAGTGAAGCCTATATATAATATGACAGTTTAATGGCCATGGCTATTTTTCTGTATGTGTTTGCTTTATTCTGCCATCATAAAACCTTAAATGTTTCATTAGCATCAGAGCAATACAGCTTTAATCTGGTTGTGTCTGTGTGGGGGGTGCATGTATCAAAAATGTTTCGGGGGGAAAAAAAAAAACCTGAAACGTTGACGTAAACACTTGTGTTGAATAATTATGTCACAGCAGCCATTACCAATGAGTTGTCTGAAGTGTACTGTTAAAGCTGCAAGTCATTTGTGTTAGAATGACATGTTGGCACAGTCGTCATATTGATTTTTATAATGTACATTTTTCAAGTCATACAAGCTGTTATAAATGTTCACACTAGAATTCTTATTGTTTACAAGATTTTTTTTAATACTAAATGTTTAGACTGCATGTGCAATTGTTAAATTGAAAGCTGGTTATATGAATTTGACGAGAAACGGTTAATTTGTATTCCGTGCATTGATTCAAATTTTCAAATTATATAACAATCTGCTTGGGTGAATTTATCGTCATTTATCGTTATCGAGATAAATCTGCTCAATTTATCATGATACGTACTTAAGGCCATATCGCCCAGCCCTAATACAACTATTTTTTAAAAATCACACCGAAATACCAAAATATATATACTTATTTTTTGTTTGTTTTGTTTTTCAGTCTCTCAGCGTCACCAAGGCAAAAAGTGTGAATGAAAAAGTGGGATGAAAAAGTAAACCTTTGTTTTCATGGAACAGCAACAAAGTGCACATTTCTCATTTTGGCTTTGTTTTGAGAGCGCGTGTGTGCGTATGTGGCCCCTCGCCATTATTAAAATATAATTGAGTCACCGCGATAACATCTATCTCTTCCTAAACGTTCATTTCCAGCCACCGAGCCTTTCCTTATCCCCCGGAGATTGAACCCTTTCATGTACCGATTATGATTTCATTATTTTTTTCGTCAACCCTTACAGGCAGGGTCCTGACCAATTTGGTGCCCTAGGCAAAACATTTCTTGCCCCCCCCCCCCCCCCCCCCCCCCCCATTTTCACCACATATATTTATTTAAACACTCACGCTGAAAAAGGACATTATCTCTTTGTAATTTATTATATACAAAAAGACAACGAACAAGTGCATACGGTAAATTAAAAGAAAAAAGCTGTAATAATGATTCAAAAGAACCAATAAAAACACTTCAAAAACAAATGCCACCCACTCAAACCTATATAAAGACACACAGAACACTTTAAAATTAGGGCTGTCAAAATTACCGCGTTAATGGGCGGTAATTAAATTTTTAAATTAATCACGTTAAAATATTTGACGCAATTAACGCACATGCCCCGCTCAGACAGATTTAAATGACAGTACAGTGAAATGCCCTCCTGTTAATTGTGTTTTATGGAGTTTTGCCGCCCTCTGGTGGCGCTGGGTGCGACTGATTTTATAGGCTTTAGCACCCATGAGCATTGTGTAAGTAATTATTGACATCAACAATGGTGGGCTACCAGTTTATTTTTTGATTGAAAATTTTACAAAATTTTACTAAAACAAAAACATTAAGAGGGGTTTTAATATAGCATTTCTATAACTTGTACTAACATTTATCTTTTAAGAACTACAAGTCTTTCTATCCATGGATCGCTTTAACAGAATGTTAATAATGTTAATGCCATCTTGTTGATTTATTGTTATAATAAACAAATACAGTCCTTGTGTACCGCATGTTGAATATATATATCCATCTTGTGTCTTATCTTTCCATTCCAACAATAATTTACAGAAAAATATGGCATATTTTATAGATATTTTGAATTGCGATTAATTATGATTAATTAATTTTTAAGCTGTAATTAACTCGATAAAAAATTTTAATCGTTTGACAGCCCTATTTAAAATGAACTTTTTTTTTTTCTTTTTTTTTTACCTTGACCTAGAGCCTAACCTTACTCACCTTGGCTTTACTGATGCAAAAGCATCTATTGCACTTTCATATGACAGTTGTTTTGGAAGGTGCACTTCTTTCCTGGACTTGGTGGGCTTGGACTTGGTGCTGATGTGGATAAGTTGGCTGTAAAAGATGGCCCAGGATGTACAGAGGTAGAAAGAGAATATTTCAGAAGAGCATCTACAAAGAGAATAAAGTGGAATATTACATTATATTAGTCAAATAGCTGTTGATTGTGAAACCATTATTACATAACCATAATAGCGCCCAAATTCTTGCAGCCTACTGTACCTGTCTATTGGATCCGGCCACTATCTTTGATGGGCGTAGTTAAAAGAAAATAAATTCTTGAAGCACGGCAACTACACAGGACTATCCAATAATAAGAAATTAAATAATATATGATAGCAAAAAAAAAAAAAAATTGAAAATGTTTTTACATAAACGTGATCGCCATTTTAATGAATTAATGACACATTAATAACAAATGTTTGCATTTAAAGTGGTGGCACTTTTAGTCCCCCATACCACAGAACTTTGAAATTATTAATTCCATATTTAATGGTGTATTTATTCAATTAACCTTAGCACTTTTAGGCAAGGCAAATTTATTTGAAAAGCACAATTTAACACAAGGTAAAAGTGGTTCACATCACATGAAAATAAGCAAGACAATTTTAGTCTCCCATACACTTTGTCCAAATTTTTCTAAAATTAGAGGGGGAGTAATCCACAGCTGGCTGAATACTGAAAATATTTCTACATGTAAGCTCTATGTAAATAACCGCTAGTTCGCAGTTGCGCTATACGTGCATATGCTGTTGAAAAAAATCATCACAACAAACCTGTTTTTCTTTGCTGTCTTCTTTCTCTTTCTTCTGACCCGGAGGACTTTTGTCTTTTCATGAAGTTGACTTGTCACCGTAACGTTGCTCAATTGCAGAGGCTAAAAATAGCACCTTCAGAGCTAGCTGGTCTGAAGGGTGGTGAGTGAGACTAGGGTCTGTGGTGAAATCATCGCATCACAGGAAAAGGTGAAATGGGCAGAAGGCACACTAGAAAAATGATTTCATTATTATTACTTATTTTGAACGTTTTTGTTGGTCTTTTGTTTTATTGTTTTGTATAATTTTTTTGAATAGTGCTATCATCAAATATTATTTGAATGTTTTTCTTGATGCCTTTTTGGACGCTGGTGCGCCCTTAGGCGGTTGCCTAAATCGCCTTAAGGGCGGCACGGGTCTGTTTGCAGGGCATTCATTGGGTGCCATTGACGCTGCTAGACGTCCAATCCAAAACATTTATTCAATGTGTGCCCTATAGATGGTTTTTATTGCCCAATTCGTCAGATTTTTTCAAAGTAAACTCACGATTAAATGTAAGTTTGTTGCCTTTTAAGTAGATGAATTGCAATTATTTGCAAATTTGTCACATTTTTTAAATGGTCAACTCACAATTAATCGCAAATTTTAAAATAGTCAAATCGCAATTAGTCACATTTTTTTCTATATTTGACTCGCAATTACCTTACCATTGCGGCTTATTTGTTGATTTATTTGGGTTAATAGGTAACGCTTTATTTGACGGTGGCGTCATTAGACTCTCATAAGACCGTCATAACTATGACATGACACTATCATGGGCATCACTGAATGCTTATGACAGATGTCATTACCGTATTGGCCCGAATATAAGAAAGTGTTTTTTTCATTGAAATAAGCCTGAAAAAGAGGGGGTCATCTTATATTCGCGGTCTAGACAGTATACCCATTCATGACGCCAGATGGCGCCAGATATCATTGAAGCGATGTTCTGTCATGACAGATCTCAGCTAATAATTCAGGCATTTAACTTCTGCCCAAATGCATGATGGGAAGTGCACCCATGACTGTGCGTAGTGCTACCAATTGATATATCTTCTCTGCGTTGAGGAATATTTTAAGGTGTTAAGACAAAGGTCAATTGCTACCTTGCTTCCCATGATATTTCTAATATTAGGGGGAGGGATTGTAAAGCTTTAGCCAATTAAATTCAGGATCCAAAGGCTGCCAAAACTCACCCTACTTGTTAAACGCTGACTTTAAGCTCCCTAAATGGGTGAAACGGCACCATTACAGATTGAGCGCGACAATGCGAGAGTGGGTCGTGCAGCGCATGGATTAATTGCGTTAAATAGTTTAACATGATACATTTGTGAGAAAATTATTTACCGCAGCAATCGGGATAAATTTGACAACCCTACCTTAAGCCTAAAGTAAAGACTCTGGATGAGTGTAACATACTGTATATGTTTGTAACGTTAAATACAAGTAGAAAACGATTTAATAAAAAAAAAAAATATATATATATATATATATAAAGGCATGTCCGATATTTTTTTGCCCATTCCGATACTTTGAAAATGACGTGATCGGACCCAATCGATCAGGATGCTGATTGATCGGGACATCTCTAGTTTAAATATTT
The DNA here is from genome assembly GCF_030265065.1 of Corythoichthys intestinalis. Taxonomy (NCBI): domain Eukaryota; kingdom Metazoa; phylum Chordata; class Actinopteri; order Syngnathiformes; family Syngnathidae; genus Corythoichthys; species Corythoichthys intestinalis. The sequence goes on along the minus strand of NC_080403.1, from coordinate 43,945,805 downwards.
AAATGTTCAGATATTAAGATTTGAATGAGGCAAAATAACATGCTTTTTCTCTCAAATATGCTGTTATAATCATTTGTTTGGGCTGTACTGTAATTATTTTCTGTATAAAAACTAATTTGTCTTTGAAAAGTCTTTTTTCAAACTTAAGTCTTGAAAAAGAGGGGTCGTCTTATAATCAGGGCCGTCTTATATTCAGGCCAATACGGTAAGTGTCTTCTCCACTCACTAACTCCATTTATGTTAAATAACATCTGTTACAAGCATTCATTAATGCGCATGACAGTGTCATGTCTTAATTCTGATGGTCTTATTACAGTCTTATAGCGCTACTGTCAAATAAAGTGTTGCCAAATACCATAACTTGCAATTAATGAAACAACTTGAACAGTAACTGAAGAAATAATTAGCAAAGAACATGAATTTTGATTGTTATTTGCATTGGCAGCACTGCAATGCATGCTAGGAGGCATGTTCGACGGCAACAGTGTTGACAGCAGGTGGCAGCAGAGGTTGATTGTCTCTCCAAAGGGAGCAGTAATGTCCAAATGAAGCCTCTTGAAGCAATGGAGCATGGTGGTCCATTTGGTCTTATGAGAGTCTTATCATGCCGCTCTCAAATGAAGTGTTACCGGTTAATATCTTTTGGTGTAAATATCCCATAATACAGTGATGACAGCTGCGTCTTATAGTGTAGTGCGGCTTATCAATGAACAAATGCCATTTCCATGTCAAATTTGGTGGGTGGCGGCTTATAGTCGTGTGCGCCTTATAGTCCGAAAATTACGGTATTTTTTTTCACTGTTTTGCACTGTTGGTCCAGTGTATATAACCTGTTTTGACCATAGTATGTGTAAAGGGCAAAACCGCTTATGACCATATCTGCTGTTTGTGTTGAGTTGTCAAATATAGAACTACTCAGTATTATTTTGTTGTTGTTGAATGTTTATAATAACAAGTTGAATAAGTATTATCAAGCTTCAAAACGGTTCGTCGAGCATGTTTGGTTGTCAATGGTACATCAATATTACAAATTTTGATCAAAGATTTTGGGATTTTTTTTTTTCGTCTTTTCGGGTCCAAAATGTTGACTATAATTGGTCAGTGAAGAAAACAACAGTTTGGACATGAACGTTATGGTGTCCTGAAAAAAGGGACTCAAACAAGCCATTGTGAACAATGTTTTCTTTAAAATATAAAGGCAACATCAAAGGCATGCAAATTCGGAGAAAATAGGCTCAGGTGTGAAAGGGTTAATCGCAGGTGGACAATTTTGAATAGCAACAAATTTGTGATTAATCGCAAGGAGAACATTTTTAAAAGCAACAAATCTGTAATAATAACAGCAAAAAAATTTGGCTGTCCAAAGAGTGCAGACGGGTGTTTGGAACGTTTCCCGGCGCTTACTGGCCCAATAGTGGTTTTTTGATCATTTTCTTTTTTTAAAAAAAAGTGTAAGCCTCGGAAATTGACTTCCCCCACAAGTACACATTTTGGCATATATGGGCTGTGTCAAGAGTCCTGACGGGCCTCTGGAACGTTTCCCGGCAATTACTGGCCCAAACGTGTTTTTTTAATCGTTTTTTTTATTTTTTAAAGCGCAAGCCCCGGAAATTGACTTTTCCCACAAGTACACATTTTGGCATATTGGGCTGTGTCAAGAGTCCTGACAGGCGTTTGGAACGTTTCCCGGCGCATAGACTTTATAACCTATTGGCATGACACGGGATACGGGGCCGATTCGTAGGGGGCCTATGTTGAAAAACTTCAAATTCAAATATTTACAAAACCAAAGCTGCTACCGACCTAAAACCAAAACAGGCACCTACCTTAGCCATGAGTCTCCATGAGCAGCAGCATTAAAAAATTTAAAGTCGTTCCATTATAAAATCCTGATTAATTATTTTTTATATAAGTATAAACCAACTTAAAATGGCTATAAAAGTCTCAGATTTTACACTAGATGCACAAAAATCACCAAATGCAGACATCATCACCTATATTTTCAGGATCAATAGCAATATTTAACATATAAGTTTTTGACCAAAATAGCAACTTATTTTTCTTTTATTTACTGCAAGTTTTCAACAGCTAATAAATCACTCAGTTTAACATCAGAAACTTAATACTTGAGGAAAACATGCAGAATCCATAATAAATAATATGTAAATAGATTTTTAAGAAATTCTATATACAATCACAACTTATTATAGAGTAGAATAGCCCTTTATTATCCTTATACACTATATACTGTTAGCGAATGAGGCTAGCAGCCGCTTGGCGTAACAAGAGCTTTTCTGGCGAAAATTCTTGTGAATAAATGCTTAAATCTCCGAATTCTTCATAGATATGGGCATAAAACAGTCTTGATTCTTGGTTAAAAGCAACAACAACAAAAAAAAAACGTGCAGTTAGCGTTTATTTTACGTATACTGTATTGACGAAGTACAATGCTACTATGTTAGCGAATGAGGCTAGCGGCCGCCTGGCGTAACAAGAGCTTTTATGGCGAAAATTCTTGAGAATAAATGCTTAAATCCCTGAATTCTTTATAGATATGGACGTAAAACAGTCTCGATTCTTGGTTAAAAGTAAACTATGAAGCTAGTCAGTTACGAAAATTAGCTGCCTCCATGTGTAAACAAAGAAGAAAATTCCTGCGAATAAATGCTTCAATCACGCATGCACAGTATGAAAAAAATATTTACCTTGAATCCTCGAAAAAAAATCACTCCTGAGCAGAGGTTGCGCTAGACATTTTCGTTGTCTGTCATTTTGACTGACAGGGTCATAAAAATCGGGTCATAATCTATTTTTACCCGTCACTTAAATGTTTAAAATGATAATGATGACATATTCAATAGTATTTAGTTTTCATTAATTTTTAATTAATATTGTAATGCTTGCTTGGCGGCGAAAAATTAGACACGGAAGTCGTGGTATTTTTCTCCCTCTTTTTACTCTGCTTACCGCCAACAACCCCAACAAAACAACAACTCCGCCCCCAAAGAAAAAGAGGCAACTATATAGACCCCAATCACCAACGTCACACAATGATCTCAATTGTGGTTGTCAGCCCAAAATCTTCTAAATATATATTAAATGCATCTTACCAGATATAAAATGACTACTACGTAGTCTGTGGTGATCGTTTGGTGCCCAGATTTGTTGTCGAATTACAGCAGTCCATCTCGCTCTCCTCTTCGGGTCTCTCAGAATACGGTAGAACTTCAAGTCTCTCCGTCTATCTTCTCTGTTACTGCAACCAACCGCCACACACGCCTTCACCATTTTGATTATTAATGTTAACGAGCAGAAAAACACGCCGTAATAGGAGGCATGTACGTAGCGGTAATGTGTAAACGCGACGAGCTGACACACAATATGGCGGCTCCAGTCAGGGGGGCAGAGTTGTGACGTCATGTGATTGGGGTCTATACACAGGCGGCAATCTAGTCCATCAATTGGATGACGCGCTGGCACACCGGGTGCACCAATAAGAACCTCGCGTTGATGTGTCAATCACGATGCCGCCGCCAGACCCTGGTGACGCTACAATATTCTGACAGAATAGCCAACGACGTCATGCATTAAGAGAGACAATAGCTAATTAATATGCTCACTCGCCACCCTGTGGTCTGGGGTGTGAATTGCAGCCTGTCAAAATGACGGACGGACTTTAGTTTTTTCCGTCACCGTTTTAAAAAACCGGTCAACGACGGAAAATATTCGGTTAACGCGACCCCTACTCCTGAGACAATCCTTCCTGTTTATATGCGGTACAGCTTTCGTAGTTAAATCCAATCATAAGTAAATCCAAGCTTAAATCCAACATGAGCGTGTGCCATCTTAGGCTATTACTAAATGAAGCTCGGCCCCCTCTGATTAGGCGTCGCGCAAAGAATGACGAAGTGACACGTTAATAGTAATGATGTCTATGCCCGGCGCTTACTGGCCCAAAAGTGTTTTTTTGATCATTTTTGGAAAAAAAGTGCAAGCCCCGGAAATTGGCTTCCCCCACAAGTACACATTTTGGCATATCTGGGCTATGTCAAGAGACCTGACGGGCCTCTGGAACGTTTCGCGGCGATCACTGGCCCAAATTTGTTTTATTTGATCATTTTTTTAAAAAGCGCAAGCCCGGAAATTGACTTCCCCCACAAGTACACATTTTAGCATGTTTGGGCTTTGTCAAGAGTCCTGACAGGCGTTTGGAACGTTTCCCGGCGCATAGACTTCATAACCTATTGACATGACTCGGGAAACGGGCCGATTCATAGGGGGCCTATTTTCAAAAACTTCAAATTCAAATATTTACAAAACCAAAGCTGCTACCAACCTAAAACCAAAACAGGCCATATATGAACCTCCATGAGCAGTGGCATCAAAAAATTTAAAGGCATTCCCTTATAAAATCCCAATCAATTATTTTTTATATAAGTATATAAAAGTCTCTGATTTTACACTAGATGCACAAAAATCACAAAATGCAGAGATAATCGCCTATATTTTCAGAATCAATAGCAATATTTAACATATCATGTAAGTTTTTGACCAAAATAGCAACTTATTTTTCTTTTAAGTTTTCAACAGCTAATACAGTAAATCACTCAATTTAACATCAGAAACTTAATACTTGAGGAAAACATGCAGAATTAATTACAAATAATATGTAAATAGATTATTAATAAATTCTATATGCAATCAAAACTTATTATAGAATAGAATACCCCTATATTATCATTATACACTATATACTGTTCGTGAATGAGGCTAGTGGCCGCCTGGGGTAACAGGAGCTTTTCTGGCGAAAATTCTTGTGAATAAATGCTTAAATCCCCAAATTCTTCATAGATATGGACGTAAAACAGTCTCGATTCTTGGTTAAAAGCAAAAAAATGTGCAGTCAGCGTTTATTTTACGTATATCGACGAAGTACAATGCTAGATATGGACGCTTAATGACGAAGTGACAAGTCAATAGTAATGATGTCTATGCCCGGCGCTTACTGGCCCAAAAGTGTTTTTTGATCATTTTTGAAAATTGAAAAAAAAAAAATTGGGAAAAAAAAGAGTAAGACCTTACAAAAGAACCAAAAAATGAGATACCCCACAAGTACACTTTTTGGGCATATTTGGACTGTGCCAAGAGTCCTGACGGGCATTTAGAACGTTTCCCCGCGCTTACTGGCACAAAAGTGTTTTTTGACCATTTTTGAACATTGAAAAAAATTTGGAAAAAAAAGAGTACCCTCATTTTCGCACTATAGGGCGCACCTGACTATAAGCCGCAGCCCACCAAATTTGGCACGAAAACGGCATTTGTTTATAGATAAGCCGCACTGGACCATAAGCCGCAGCCAACCTCCCTGTATCATGGGATATTTACACCAAAAGATATTAACCGGTGTTCGGCCATTCCTTACTACGCGGCGAAACGTCCTACACAATGCTCAGGGCGCTTGCGCATGCATTCACACACATGCGCACATCGGTTAGAAGCGGCGATTACTCACTATTTTTGTTTTTATTTAGTTATTTAGTACCTTTTCACAGCCTCAAAGATACTTTTTGCATGTATTACCCTCTCATACTTTTAACCATTGTGTTTTTTTGTGTTAGCTTTGAAGCAGTTGACCACATTAGTCACGTAGCGTGTTTAAACCGTCCTTATTTGATATAACTACATTTAAGTATTTTCTGCAGGCATTTTTTTAGTACCTTATTCCTGTATGCATCTAAACAAAACAAGTTTAGAGCGCACGGTAGTACTTTAGGTGTCCAATTCGACTAATGTAGTAGGACGTTTCGCCGATGTAGGATATTTTGGCAGAACATCGGTAAAACTTTATTTGACAGCAGCATCATACGACTCTCAGAAGACCAAATGAAGCACCATGAAGCTTTGAACCAATTGGCTGCAAAGCTTTATTGCTTCAAGAACCTTCATTTGGCCATCACTGCTCCCTTGGGGGAGACAGTCAACATCTGCTGCCACCTGCTGTCAACACTGTTGTCATCCAACATGCCGCTTAGCATACACAGCAGCGCCACAGGTGTAAATAACAATCAAAAATCATGTTCTGTGCTAAACGCTTCTTCAGTTACTGTTCCAGTTGTTTCATCAATTGCTAGTTATGGTATTTTCTAACACTTTATTTGACAGTGATGCCATAAGACTGTCATTACACAATCATAATTATGACACGTCTCTGTCCTGAGCATTCATGAATGCTTATAACAGATGTCATTAAATGTTATCCAGCAAATGACTCAGTTTTGAATGGATGTAAGAGATCCAAGATGGACATAAATGTAGTTAGTGACATTATTTGCAAATGACACTTAATAACATAAGCATTCAGTAATGCCCATGATAGTGTCATGTCATAATTTAGACGGTCTTATGACGCCGCTGTCAAATAAAGTGTTACCTAAAAAAATCAACAAATGAGACGCACTGGACTATAAGCCACAGGTATCAAAATGAAAGAAAAAAGTAGCGGCTTATAGTCCGAAAATTACGGGTAACCTCTTACAAAAGAACCAAAAAATGAGATACCCTACAAGTACACTTTTATTGGCATATTTGGACTGTGCCAAGGGTCCTGATGGGTGTTTGGAACGTTTCCCGGCACCTACTGGACCAAAAGTGTTTTTTTTTTGTTTTGTTTTTTTTTTAATCAATTTTGAAAAAAGCTTAAGCCTCGGACCTTACAAAAGAACCAAAGATTGACTTCCCCGACAAGTACACTTGTACTTGTAATAAAACTGGGGGAAGCACATTTTTGGTTCTTTTGCCACAAATTTGCGATTAGCCATGAGTCAACTATTTAAAAGGTAAGAAATTTGCGAATAATTGCGAGTTAACTATTTTTAAAAAGCAAAAAATTTGTGATTAGTCACGGGTTAACAATTTTAAAAATGCGACACATTTGCGATTACTCATGAGTGTCAACTGCTAAAAAATGCAGCAAATTTGCTCTAAATCATGAGTTGACAATTTTTTTGAAATGCTACAAATTTACAATTACTAATTGTGAGTTTATTTTAAACAAAATGTGACAAATTGCGCAATAAATCCCTCTATATAGCACTCAATGAACAAATTATCTGCCAATGACGTTGCTAGACATCTAATTCCTTTCAGACTCAAATGTTCATTCGGCCACTCTGTCAGGAGCATTTGGACGTCTATTGCTCTCAATAGCTGTTTTCAATTTCCAATTTACATCTTTTACTAACTAACCTACCACAACACATGATCTGTGACCTGGGCAGGCATTGACATTGATCCAAAACCCAAAACGTGCTCAAATGGGGAAAAGATTTATTTTCATTCCGTCTAAGCGTGAAAGACTCTGGAACTCTTTGTTTCGTGTGGGAAAAAAAAAAACAGCTAGCGTCCGAAGCTGTCCAAAAGTGGCACGTTCCCCGAAAAGGCCTGCAAACACTCCCGTCTTGATCAATTACTTGAGAGGTCATAACCACAACCAAAAACATTTGCGATCGCAAACACATGTACGCGACACATGCCATAAATAAAACGGGGTCGGGAGGAAAAAAATAGTTGTCGCCTTCTCAAATTATTGTGCAAAGCAAACCTCCTCTCATAGAATTTTTTTAGGGTGGGCGGATTTCGCCCCTAACATTCATGGTTCTGCATCCATCCATCCATCATCTTCCGCTTGTTCCGGGGTCGGGTCGCAGGGGCTGCAGCTTTAACAGGGAAGCCCAGACTTCCCTCTCCCCAGCCACTTCAACCATCTCCTCCAGCGGGATCCCAAGGCGTTCCCAGGCCAGCCGAGAGAGTAAGGCTACGTTCATACTACAGGTCTTAATGCATGAATACGATTTTTTCGTGTTTTTCCGACTCGAGTGAGGCATTAACTTGACGGCCTGAACGTGACAAGTCGCATAGAAGTGGACCATTTCAAATCCGATCTGGGTCACTCTCGTATGTGATCTAAATCCGATCTGGGCCACATTTTTCCAGAATGTGGCTGGCGGTCTTTCAAGTCTCCCGAATCGGAATTCATGCAGCAATGGCAATGACATCAGCAAAGCGAAAGCGGCAGGCAGGACGGGAGGGAGGAAGCTATTCATTAGCTTCTAGCTTGAACTCTGCTTTTATGCACGAAGCGGGCTTGAACACGGTCATAATAAATACTGTATTGGCCCGAATATAAGACGGCTCTGATAATAAGACGACCCCCTCTTTTTCATGACTGAAGTTTGAAAAAAGACTTTTTGAACACCAAATTAATTTTTACACAGAAAATAATTATAGTACATCCAAAACAAATGATTACAATAATATATTTGAGAGAAAAAGCATGCTATTTTGTCTCATTCAAATCTTAATATCTGAACATTTAAATATGTAAACTAAAGTGCAATCACATTCATAAATGAATGGCGTCTGGTTTTTGAAATGTAAATAAACCAATGTATTGTGATAAAACAACAAAATTGCAATAACTGCATTAACCATCAAAGTGAAGTCTAACTCTAACTGTAGTCTTGAAACAAATCTGAATAAAGAAAAACGTTGCAATAAAATAATGCAAACTGGTTAAACTAAAAAGAGTAGCTGAGATCTGTCATGACCAGGGGTCGCGTTAACCGAATATTTTCCGTCGTTGACCGATTTTTTAAAACGGTGACGGAAAAAACTGAAGTCCATCAGTCATTTTGACCGGTTGCAATTCACACCCAGACCACAGGGTGGCGAGTGAGCATATTAATTAGCTATTGTCTCTCTTGATGCATGACGTCGTTGGCCTTACTCTGAAAAAATGTCAAGGCAACTGAGTGTCCGAAGTTTCTTCAAAAAGCCCCAAAACGACGATGGTGTTGATAAAAGAGGTGAAAAAAGAGGGACTGCACAAGCGGGCACGCAATTCAAGTCCATGCGCACCAGGAGGAAAGTGTGAGACTACCAGGCATGAAAATCTCTCACCTTTCGGCGAAATTCGCCGTTTTGAAGTCAAAAAGGGCGACCTACGTGAATTGCGTAGATCCGAGGAGAAATTCTTTTTGGGAGGAGGGGTGGGGGGGGGGGGGTCGGGAGGTTTTATTCATTCATTCATTCATTTTCCATGCCGCTTTTCCTCACGAGGGTCGCGGAGGTGCTGGAGCCTATCCCAGCTAACTACGGGCAGTAGGCAGGGGACACCCTGAACTGGTTGCCAGCCAATCGCAGGGCACAAGGAGACATACAACCATTCACGCACACACTCATACCTACGGACAATTTAGAGTGTTCAATCAGCCTACCATGCATGTTTTTGGGATGTGGGAGGAAACCGGAGTTCCCGGAGGAAACCCACGCAGGCACGGGGAGAACATGCAAACGGAGGTTTTATTTAATTATTATTATTATTATTATTATTATTATTATCATCACGTGATTAACTTAGTACGTAAACTGAGCATTTAAGAACACCGTCAGCAAATCCTTCTAGATGCTTCGCTGACAAGAACCAATCATCGGCCCAAGCTGCGTTCCATTATTCCAAACGCGCGCACTCCTTACTGTACATGGAGTGCTCGGAGAGCCTTTGGTTGCATTGCAAAGCTGCGAAAACAAAAAGCAGGCGTTATCCACACCGGGGCAGACCAGAGCGCAGCATACACACTTGCCTGTATTTGCCAGCAGACTGAATTTGGTGAGTAATGGTTTCAATCGTTTTCACATTTTGCGACATAAAAAAGTTACTGCCATTCGTTGCAGCTTGCGTTGAACACTGCCAGAGCTAGCCAAATCTCCCATGAAAAAAAATAGCTCCCTCCCGTTAAATTGGCATCAAGCTTGTGTATTTAGCGGTAATATAAACGAAGAAACACACTGTTGAGTCAAATTAAGCGGCATGCTCTCGGATGAAGGGGGCGCCTCACATCGCTCCCGTCGTCCGCCGGAGACGCGTTATTTTCGGCTTGGATTTGAGCTGACGGCCGGTGTCGGCACAACACCGGCCCGACAAGTGGTGGGAATGAGTCCTGCTTCTTAAAATTTTTCAGAAATACAGGGATCCCTCGTTTTTCGCGGTTAATGGGGACCAGAACCCGCCGCAATAAGTGAAAACCGCGAAGTAGCGCCCCCCCCCCCCATTTTTTTTTGCGTGTTCAATGCATTTATTCAGATTTTACATTGGAAAAAAGATACATATATATAAGACATGTTTTTTCACTTTTTTCACCAAAGTATCATTTATAAATGGTTTTCAAGCACTTCAAAATGTAAGAATTATGATAAGTTTTAAACATGTTACTGCCCCACCGAATTATTTTTAAACAAGAATAAAGTAGTAAGAAAATGCTTGGCTTTATTAAATGCTTCATAGTGAGTCTACTCAAACCCTCTCAGGCTTTGGTAAACGGTGATTGACACATGTGCAAAGTTTTTCTTTTTATATATATTTTTTTGTTTGAAGCAACTTATTTGATTGAATAATAAAGACACAAATGTGCTAACCAAAATGTGGCCCAAACGCAAAACAACGTTACTTCAATGGAAAAATTTGTTTCAATCAAGAAAAATAGTTTTCAAATGCTTTTTTTGTCTCAAATTTATTTTTGCAATCAAAAACAATTTTTTTATTGAAGTGACTTTTTGGGGATTAAAAGTATATACTGTATTTCGATTGAAGCAACTTTGTTTTTGATAGAAGTAACTTTGTTTTTTGATTGAATAATAAAAACACAAATCTACCTCCATCGTTATTGAGAGAGAAAGAAATTAAGAAAGCTTTAAAACTAAAAGCCACCGGGGAGTCTGTTTTTTTGTTTTTTTTTTAAATATTTATATTTCATTACATAGACATGCGTCGTAGGGAAGGGAGATTGAGGGATTAAAAAAGGAGTTAGATGAGGCTGCTAAAGGCAGTGGATACCTCATCAGCTGGGTGAATAGCAGACCTGGTAAGAACAAGTTTGCAAGGATAGTCGGGTATTAAATACAATTATAAACACAATTACAATGTTATTTGTCTATAAGATTTTTATGTCATTGCTTTATTAATCATTAGGTGCTAGAGTTGTTAAGTATGGATAATAATGAAATAATAGTTTTAAGAAAACTGTGCTGTTGGTGGCTCAGTGACCATCTGATGTGGTTTGTTCTCAGATGAACAAGTTGAAGAAGGAAGTTTTGATGCAGAGGTTGAAGGAAGAAAAGAGGCAGACTGACTGAGTCACAGCCAGAAAGTGTTGATGACAGTTTTGATTTCTATTCACTGTTGCCCCCTCCCAATTAAAGTATGTCACAGTCGCAGCCAATTATTATCTAAAGCTGGTTAAAATTGAAGTTATGTTGTTTTAAGGTGTGTTAAACACTTGTTCAAGTGCCCCTTTTGATCTACGAGCACCCGCCCCTCCACCGGTCTCTGCATGGCCCTGCTGAAACACAGTGTGGGTCGACAGAGCTCAATATTTTGTTGGGGTGTACAGTGTACTGGAACATATTTCCTCCACACCCTTCTCACCTTTTTAACCCCTGACCCATTTTCATGCCTGGACTACGTTCAGGCCACAGCAGGTGAACTGTTAATTTCATTGTTCCATATGCTACATATGGTAGGCTACCTACCTACTGGGGCCTCAGTGACGTTTCTTATTCTCGCTATATGATTATACAACTTTAACATTTGTTAATAATACGCTCTGTGTGTAGTATCATCCATCGCTTTTCCTTTTTAGATGGGCACTTATAAGCGAACGCAAGAAGTAACAACGGGAACATTTTTAAACAGGCATTTCACGGGAGAGCATTTCGACTCTTCGGCCAATCATATAGCGAGAGCGAGTGGATAGTGAGGGGACCGCGCGCGGCTCTTAAGTGTCTCTGTCACGTGACTGTCGTAGCAGGTGTTCGGCCACTCCTTACTACGCGGCGAAACGTCCTACAAAATGCTCAGCGCGCTTGCGCAAGCATCCGCCCGCATGTGCACATCAGTTAGAAGCAGCGAGAACTCACTATTTTTGTTTTTATTTAAGTTTTTAGAACCTTTTTACTGCCTCAAAGATACTTTTTGCACGTATTACCCTCTAATACTTTTAACCATTGTTTTTTTTGGTGTTAGCTTTGAAGCAGTTGACCACATTAGTCACGTAGCGAATTTAAACCATCCTTATTTGATATAACTACATTTAAGTATTTTCTTCAGGCATTTTTTTTTGTATGTTATGCCTGTATGCATCTAAACAAAACAAGTTTAGAGCGCACGGTAGTACTTTGGGTGTCAAATTCGACTAATGTAGGACGTTTCGCCGATGTAGCAGATTTTGCCAGAACACCGGTGTAGGCGCTTGAACCTACACCGGTAACGCGCTTGGCCAAATGGACACACAAGTACGGAAGGTGAATTATGCCAAACAAAGGGTCACCACAATGTCATTATCATCATTTTAAAAATTTAAGTGATGGGTAAAAATAGGTTATGACCGGATTTTTATGACCCTGTCAGTCAAAATGACAGACAACGAAAAAGTCTAGCGCAACCTCTGGTCATGACAGAACATCGCTTCAATGATATCTGGCGCCATCTAGCTTTGTGAATGGGTATAATGTCTAGACCGCGAATATATGACAACCCCCTCTTTTTCAGTGTTATTTCAATACAAAAAACACCGTCTTATATTCAGGCCAATACGGTAAATGAAGAAAAGGATAAGCCTGAAAATTTTCGATTTCAATTGTATGCGCCAAATGAGCAATATTTCAGTATTGCGGGGCAAATTCCACATCATGTCACGCACACAAGTCAAGGCTTATGTGTGTGCGTGTATGCGTTCTATCAGTCCATTTAAACTTTGAATAAAGGACTAAACGGGGATTATTAATGTCTGTAATTTGTGTCCTCTTTTTGGAAATCAAAATATGATCACCCTGGAATGACATACATACATATGTGTAATTTGTATTGATGCTTCTGCACATGCGGTCACTTTGCTGAGCGCATCTCGGACTATGAATTAGTGCGTATGCGTGATACTTGAACGGACTCCATGGACAAAGGCACTCTGAACGGGCACGCCAAAAAACCAGACATGACAAAAAATTGGATTCGTGCATTGAGACCTGCAGTTATGAACCTAGCAATAGTCCCCCCAGTGTGTCCTGGGTCGTTCCTGGGGCCTCCCAGCGGTGGGAAAAGCCCAGAACACCTCTCCAGGGAGGCGTCCAGGAGGCATCCGAACCAGATGCCCGAGCCACCTCAGCTGGCTCCTCGAAACACGGAGGAGTAGCGGCTCGATGCCAAGTCCCTCCCCGTTGACCTAGCTTCTCACCCTATCTCTAAGGGAGAGCCCGGACACCCTGCTGAGGAAACTCATTACGGCCGCTAGTATCCGTTATCTTGTTCTTTCGGTCACGACCCACAGTTCGTGACCATAGGGGAAGGTAGGAATGTAGATCGACTGGTAAATCGAGAGCTTCACCAATTGAAACCAATTTTTACCAAATATTTTAAATCGGGTGTGTGCCCAACAGTGTTGTTAATCTTACTTTTAAAAAAGTAATTAATTACAGTTACAAATTACTTATCTCAAAAAGTAATTGCGTTAGTAACTCAGTTACCTGAATGTAAGAGTAATTAGTTACTTGGCAAAGTAACTGGTGATAATTGTCAGTTTTTGGTTTTTTTTCCTCAAAAAAAAAAAAAAAAAAAAACAGGTCACACGATGTGAAGTTTAAAAGGTTTTTGTGCCTAGCCCAATTCTTTACCCTAATTTACCCTTTACCCTGAATCAACAGTTAAAAGTTGTTAAAATTGCTCCCATTATTGCATTAGTTGCCTTCTGTTTACTTTTGACATGTGTAAGTTTCAAAACTGTTTCATTTAAAGATAGATTCAAGTCAAGATTTTGCCGATTTAGGAGTATTTTAGATAAAAAGTTACTTAGGTTCGCAAGGAAGGTTCTCTACAACAGAGCCTTCCTAAGAAGTCTACTGCTTTATGGACCAAGCCGATGAGAGTATCAACGAAGAGCAAGAATGACAACTTCTACAATGTCTCATCAAGACAATATGAAGATTGCCAAATGGCAAACAATTCGTGGGAGGAGATTGCTGAAAATACAGGGCTGGAGGTCAGCCAGCGATTGAATGAAAAAATGGAAGAACCACCGAGACAAGTACACTATGTGTGCGTTTGGAATTGAATGGCCACACGAAGCGGTGACCCAGTCGGGCAAAAACGGCCAACTTTTTATCACTTTATGTCATATTTTTGGTTGGAGCAATTTATCATTTATTGTGTGCATATGTTTGCTGCTAGTCTGTGACTTAAAGTATTTACGTGTCACACGTCAAGTATATGAAGAATAAAGCACAGGTTTGCTGTCAAAAGAGTTGTTTTGATGTTTAATTTTCAACAACAGACAGTTAACACACACATCATCACTGATTGAGAGTGCCTCGGTGCTTTTTATGATAACGTTAACTTCAAGGCTTTCAACACAGTTTGGGAAGTTCCATCGCCGCCAGAAATCTGCTATGGCTTTCTACTGGCTGGTTGTAGGACACGGCAAACAGATCGGGCTAGAGAGCTTTGCAGACCTCGGACAAAACGCTGGACGCAATGCTCGACGCCAGTTTGAAGCTAGCCGCCACAGCTTGCTGATTTCCACCCGAGGCTGGAACTCTGTGCGGTATCAGAAGTCGGACAGACAGCCTCGAAATCGTCTTCTGCGTCGCCTGTGCCTCAACATTTGTATGATCAATATTTATTCAATGTTGATGAGCTGAAGATCCACATTCAAGCATTCCATCTTGCGTAGTTTATTTATTTTTTCTCTGTTAAACTAGAGGAAGTCGACAAGCGTGCTCCAAAACAGTCCAAACACAACGCCACACTACTCTAGGGGCTTGGCGGTGAATTACAGAGCAACGCGTTACACCCTCACCGCAGAACTATCGAATGCTGATTGACACCATAGTCACTTCGCCGTCACCGCAACGCAGGAGCATAACTCAGGCTTAACACACAACGTCATTTGTGGGCCAAAAATGGAACAGCTCGCCAACATCAGCACCTCATCCCCACCGTGAAGCATGGTGGAGGGAGTATGTTTTGCCGCTTCAGGGCCTGGACAACTTGCAATCATTTATGGAAAAATGAATTAAAAGTTTATCAGGATGTACTGCAGGAAAACTTGAGGCCGTCTGTCAGACAGTTGAAGCTAAAAAGAAGATGGATGCTGCAACAAGACAATCATCCAAAACACAGAAGTAAATCAACTTCAGAATGGTTTCAGAAGAACAAAATACACATTCTGGAGTGGCCAAGTCAAAGTCCAGACATGAACTCCATTGAGATGCTGTGGCATGACCGAAAGACAGCGTTTTATGCCAGACATCCCAGGAATCTGACTGAACTACAGCAGTTTTGTAGAGAACAATGGGCCAGGATTAGTCCTGATCGATATGCCAAACTGATCTGCAGCTACATGAAGTGTCTGGTTGAAGTTGCTGCCACAAAGGGGGGGGGGGCACAAAATATCAAATGTGATGGTTCACTTACTTATTTTTTCCCCCTTCTGTCGTTGTTTGCATACTATCCTCATTAAAATATGAAAACCTATAAATGTTTGGATGGCAAGACAGTGTTTTTTTCTGCTCTGTGATTTTGACAAAGATCAGATCACATTTGATGGTGATTTTACGCAGAAATGTGAGAAATCCCAAAAGGTTCAGATACTTTTTCATACCACAATGGACTCCACTTCTGACCCAGAGACATAAAAAAGCCAGGCTGAAGTTTGCCAAAAGTTACCTGAGAAAGCCAAAAACGTTTTGGAAGAATGTTCTCAGGTCAGATGAGACAAAAGTAGAGCTTTTTGGGAAAAGGCATCACCGTACAGTTTACAGGAAAAAAACGAGGCCTTCAAAGAAAAGAACACCTTGCAACCTTGCAAAAGGTACGCGACCCCACGAGTTTCACAAATGCATTCACACGGAACCCTTCGGTATTAGATGATTTAAAAAAGAAATCAAAACCAATATATTTCACCTTTTATCCAATCGGATTCCCATTCAACTTTCTTATTTTGACAGCATATTTTTAAACAGGTCAAAATCTGAGTCCTCGCTACCCATCAGTCTGTTACAGTTCTTCATACCAAGTGTGAGTACACCTTCCACTGAGCAAAACAGTTTCTCCTCCCATCAGATAGAGGTCAAGCAATTGAAAGAACTAGAATAAAGCATTTAAATTGGGGATAAGCCCGTCAAAAACCTAATCTACCACTTTGCTTAGATTTAGTGAGCGCACGACAATATGGTCCTGCGGGTCCTTTGGCGAACCCTTTAGACTTACTTACCGAACCCCTGGGGTTCGCTCAAACCCAGGGTAAGAACCACTGCGTTAACCATATTGACTACGTTGTTTCAAATTGCCACCGCCAGCAGGGCCGAAAATCAAAAGTGGTTTTTGCCATGTGGCAATTTTTTTTTTTTTTTTGCCATGTGGCAAACATGTTTTGGCATGTGGCATTTTTTGCCATGTGGGAATTTTTTTCTGCCATGTGGCATTTTTTTTTTTGCTATGTGGCCAAAAATTTTTTTTTGCCATGTGCCATTTTTTTTTTGCCATGTGGCAAAAGTTTTTTGCCATGTGGAATTTTTGTTGCCATGTGGCAAAACATTTTTGCCACGCGGCAATTTGTATTGCCATGTGGCAATTTTTTTTTTGCCGTGTGGTATTTTTTTTTTTTGCCATGTGGCCAAATTTCTTTTTGCCATGTGGCAATTTTTTTTTTTGCCATGTGGCATTTTTTTTGCCATGTGGCAACATTTTTTTGCAATGTGGCAAAAAATTCTTGCCATGTGGCAATTTTTTTGTTTTGCCATGTGGCAAAAAATTTTTTGCCATGTGGCAATTTATGGCTAAATTTTTTTTGCCACACGGCAAATACCACTTTTGGTTTTCGCAGTCTCTCCCTCCTAAAGTAATCCATTGCTTTGGACTAAATTTTTGAGTCCACATTGCCACCTGCTGGGGGAAAAAGGTACAGTGGGTCACATAACATGAGGATGAGTCGGAAATATTTTTCATACAAATTATATTTAATTATACATAGTACCAACTGTATAACATACACATACAAAAACATAATTTCAATGATAAAACAGTAAAGAAACTTGATTTATTTACTTCTCACCTTTCTTTTATAACATGTTACGTAGTTCGAATGTTGTGTAAAATTCATGGTACATCCGGTCACGACGTGGCAAGAATCCCCTAAATAAAACAAGCCTACCGCTTAATCTTCTACGAGCCTTTTATTTTGAATGCTCAAAGCGGAAACGCCGGAATGAGAGTCGAGCACCAACTTTCTGAAAGGACGACAGAAGAAAGATGGCGGCAGCGTTACGAGTCGCGGTGCACTCGGGCAGCGGGAGAACCCTCCTGCGCACCCCGAAAACCATCACCACACCGAAGGTACACAACCTCTTTGACGACCTTCGCCTGCCGCAAATATTAAAAAATATGTTGAATGTTCCTTGGGAAGTCGAGCTAAACTACAAGCTAAAGCTAACACGAGTAGCTGCCGGTTGGGTAATACAAGGTCACCCGCGGTATGGCATCTCCTGCAAACTTAATCATTGTATTGTGAGAGAAACATGGCTTTAAAAATGTTGTTTTAACATCTGCGTAGTTAAGTAATAATTTGGTAATTGGGGAATGATAGTAGGCTATACAACTACTTGTGTCATCCGTTTAGCGTAATTATTCCACGTTTGACCGTACCGGAAGCACCTTAAAATGTGGATTTAGTTGCTTTTGAGTTGTGTTTGCGAGGTTGACTTTAGTGCTAAGGACAAATAGGAGATTTTCACCGGCAGTCCGAGGTGCTGAGTTGGCTGTGTGATGCTAACTTGCTAGCGTCTGAAGGTTTGAGTGGACTTCCTGTGAACAACCTCGTGTTTTTACCTTCGCCTCAGGTCTGTTTTTGCTAGTTGTGGGGATGTAAAGCTCCCCACGTATCTTATTTTTCTTAACCTTTGTTATCTAAAAAAATTAGCACATTGTGATAGTTAAATTTTTTCTGTAATGTACTGATAAACTCTAGACTTGTATATATTTTAGATTTATTACACACAACTGAAGTAGTTCAAGCCTTTTATTGTTTTAACATTGATGATTTTGGTAAAAAAGAAAAAAAAAATCCATATCTCAAAAAATTAGCATATCATGAAAAGGTACTCTAAAGAAGCTACTAACCTAATCATCTGAATCAACAAATTAACTCAAAACCCCTGCAAAAGATTCCTGAAGCTTTTAAAAACTCCCAGCCTGGTTCATTACTCAAAACTGCAATCATGGGCAAGACTGCCGACCTGACTGCTGTCCAGAAGGCCATCATTGACACCCTCAAGCTAGAGGCTAAGACACAGAAAGAAATTTCTGAGCGAATAGGCTGTTCCCAGAGTGCTGTATCAAGGCACCTCATTGGGAAGTCTGTGGGAGGGAAAAAGTGTGGCAGGAAACACTGCACAACCAGAAGAGGTGACCGCACCCTGAGAAAGATTGTGGAGAAGGGCCGATTCCAGACCTTGGGGGACCTGCAGAAACATTGGACTGAGTCTAGAGTAGAAACATCCAGAGCCACCGTGCACAGGCATGTGCTCGAAATAGGCTACAGGTGCCGCATTCCCCAGGTCAAGCCACTTTTGAACCTGAAACAGCGACAGAAGCGCCTGATCTGGGCTACAGAGAAGCAGTACTGGACTGTTGCTCAGTGGTCCAAAGTAATTTTTTCCGATGAAACCAAATTTTGCATGTTATTCGGAAAGCAAGGTGCCAGAGTTTGGAGGAAGACTGGGGAGAAGGAAATGCCAAAAGGCCTGAAGTGTCAAGTACCCACAGTCAGTGATGGTCTGGAGTGCCATGTCAGCTGCTGGTGTTGGTCTACTGTGTTTTATCAAGGGCAGGGTCAATGCAGCGAGCTATCAGGAGATTTTGGAGCACTTAATGCTTCCATCTGCTGAAAAGTTTTATGGTGATGAAGATTTCATTTTTCAGCACGACCTGGCACCTGCTCACAGTGGTAAAACCACTGGTAAATGGTTTACTCACCATGGTATTACTGTGCTCAATTGGCCTGCAAACTCTCCTGACCTGAACCCCATAGAGAATCTGTGGGATATTGTAATGAGGAAGTTGAGAGACACCAGACCCAACACTGTGGATGAGCTCAAGGCCTCTATCGAAGCATCCTGGGCCTACCTCAGCAGTGCCACAGGCTGATTGCCTCCGTTGGACGCCGCATTGAAGCAGTCATTTCTGCAAAAGGATTCCCGACCAAGTATTGAGTGCATAGCTGATATAATTAAGGTTGACCTTTTTTGTATTTAAAAACACTTTTTTTGTATTGGTTGGATGAAATATGCAAATTTTTTGAGATAGGGATTTTTGGTTTTTCTCGACTTTTTGCCAAAATCATCAATATTAAAACAATAAAAGGCTTGAACTCCTTCAGTTGTGTGTAATGAATCTAAAATATATGAAAGTCTAATGTTTATCAGTACATAACAGAAAATACTGAACTTTATCACAATATGCTAATTTTTTTAGAAGGACTAGTATGTGTTCTGTTTAACGATCACAAAAGCAACTCAGTGACAGCCAACGAACTTATAATTTTTTCATTAATAACAAATCTTGATTTTATAATTTATTTACACTTCCTCTTTAATCCTTCCTTCCTCTTTATTTATTTATTTTTTTACAACAGACAAGGTAACAACAGTGGCAGTCAGATACCATTTAATTTTATTTCAGGTCATTCATTGCCAGACAGAAGCAGCACGGCAAAATGCTACGCTGAAAAATAAGTGAAAATATCAAAATAGCTTACCTCTTTGTCCTCTGTAGGACCATGGCCCCCAACAAAATGTTTACTGCATATGAAATGTGAATGGCTTCACCTTGCTGGCGTTAAACGTCCACGCAAGTTGATCCATTGTTCACATTTTTTCCTCGAGTTTTTGGCTTCGGGAAACGAATGAAGAAAACTTCCTTCATATGTCGTAAGGTCTAGTCGTTTCTTCAAGTTCCATAGCAGCAGTGTTTACTTGGCATGTTCTTTTTTGAAAAATTACTGGCAGAAAACAAGCAGTAATAACATCGACTGTATGCGAGGGCGAGTCCATGTTGACCCACATCTGGGTTACGATGGCGACGTTACGGTCTTAAAATAGCACTAGTGCAGTACGCTATTGACGTCATCACTCAAAATTAATATCTGTAAAAGTAAAACGATGGCAGCACAAACAAATAGCGCTATTGTGGTTCCGTTCATAGATGGGGGGCGCTGCGTGACGTCATCAGTGTCTCAGTATCTCAAAAAAATAATAGCAATAAAGAAGCATAAATGATTGACGCAGTTTTTAATCAAAATGGAGGGCTGGTTGACCTCAGTTTGACCTGTAAAAGAATTGTAAATATCTTAAAAACGATAGCAGCATAAACGATTGACGTCATTTTATTATAAATTTTTGTCTGATGGTGGAGGCAACTTCACAGAGGTTCTCCACCCATACACGTTTTATTTCCAATGCGAATAGGCAGGCCACCATATTAACCCATATTGAAGTGAATCACAAGAAAGTAGAACTTTACTGGGCAGCTATGTGATGTTTTTTGACCTTGCTTCAGAGAAGAAGCTGAGATGAGAGCTGCAATCTAATCCAGGCAAAAAAATAATATAGAAATGAATGTACAATGAGTAAACATATGATGGCACATATCTGTACAATATTCAAACTTGAAAACAGGTCAATTTCGACACAAACGCACCACGAAGATTTACATCCACTTTTTCCCAGCTGATACATTTTAACTTATTCACGCCATTTGAGTTTTTTAAAATATTCTTTTCTGACAAAAATAAAGGCCCCTTTCATTTCCAGTAACAAGAACAACTAAATCGGGACCGATAATGCCATTTTCAGAGGATCGGAATTGGATAGAAAAGACTGGAGTTTTAACAATGGCAGGGAGATTTGTCACGACAATCTTTGGCAGCCCTCCCAGTCAAAATGGATTGGACGTTTTGTACTGTAAATGGCAGATGATGTGCTAAAAATAAAAATGCATTTGTTAAGGTGAATGAAGTTAAGCTAGCTTTTTGAACATTTGTGGAAGTAAGCGTTTGACGTGCACTCCAAGCCAGGTGCGGGCAAGATAAAAATGTTTTAGACTGGAAAATCTACCGTATTGCGTCACTTCCTATTCATTTTGTGGCATGTTCGGACCATATTCTTATTTACTCATCAGCTGCCATTGACATCGCTAGATGTTCAATCTATTTTGACGGCGGGGTGAATGAACAAACACTGTTTTTATGTGCAGGCCAACATGTCGTTCGCCAGCCTGCCTCGTGGGCAGAAGACGGCACTGACGGCGCTGGGCGTGGCAGGCGCCGGAGTGGCCGGCCTGGCACTGGCGCTGCACCACTCGGTTAAAGCCTCGGAACTGGAGCTCCATCCGCCCAACTACCCCTGGAGCCATGCCGGGCCGCTATCCTCCCTGGATCACGCCAGGTAAGACATTTTAATTTAAAGGGAACCACGGTTAGAAAGACTTGTAGTTCTTAAAAGATAAATGTTATTATAAGGAGTTAGAACCTCTAGGTACCTCACAATACGATAGGAGTGGGAACCTCTTGGTACCTCACGATACGATTTGCGATGCAAAGCTCACGATCAGGATGATCTGACGATACGATTATCGATACAATGACCAGGAAATCATTCTAGGATATTCTACAAACAATTAATAAACAGAAAAACAAGCTTCTGTTGTGAATTGGAATTAGTTTATCAGTAGTAGACGTCCAATCCTGCCATCCCTTCTACTTCAAACGGAGTGAACGTCTATGGCCATCAGTGGCAGCCAATGCCAGGCAATGAGGTAATTTTGGGCCATTTAAGGTCATTTATCTGTTGATTTTTGGTTACTTCCTGTTGATTTTGGGGTATTTTATGGGTCACTTACAGTTTATTTTGAGTTACAGAACAGGAAGTTACCTGGGAATCACCCAAATCAAACTCAACAGGAAATGACCTGTAAATGCCCTAAAATGAACAGCAAGTGACCTGTAAATGCCCTAAAAATCGGAAAGAATAACTGAACGCTCTGGTTTCGAATGAACAAACATTCCCAGTCTAAATGGATTGAGCGTCAAGCACCGTCAATGCAGCCTTAGAGTTAATTGAGACACTATTATGGTGGAAGATTTTGATAGCAACTTGTTGGTTCATTTAAAAAAAAAAGTTTTTTTAGACATTGACGCCTTTTTAAAACGATATTTCGATTCTGGGCAGGAGCATATCGATAAACTTTTGGGATACCAAGTATCACGATATATCACGATTTCGATATATTGTCACACCCCTACAATACGATTTGATTTGCGATACAAAGCTCGCAATTATGATGATCTCAAGATATGGCAATACAACGATTATCGATATATTGGTCAGGAAATCATTTTAGGATACGCTACAAAACAACTTATAAACAGAAAAATCCTTCTGCTGTGAGTTTCACTAGTATATGTCCAATCCATTTGAACTGGGAGGGTGACAGCGAATGAACCCCTCCCTCTTCAAACGGGCCCCTCCCACTTCTATGACAGTCAGTGGCAGCCAATGCCAGGCAACGAGGTCATTTTGGGCAACATTCCCATTAAAGGCAATGCGTTGTCATTAATATGAGGTAATAAGTAGCTTATTTCTGTTACAAATTTTGTCAATGTCAAAGAATTAACACTAATTTACTATTTACACCCTCCCCTCACCCAGCATTCGTCGTGGCTACCAGGTGTACAAGCAGGTGTGCTCAGCTTGCCACAGCATGGAGTACCTGGCCTTCCGCAACCTGGTGGGAGTCTCGCACACCGAGGAGGAAGTCAAGGCCATCGCCGAGGAGGTGGGTGGTCGGGCAGGCTCCTCCCTCAAGATCCAGCGACGGCTATTTTGCTCTGTTTCCCACACTCTCTCCTCGTCGCAGGTGGAAGTGGTGGATGGTCCCGACGAGACAGGCGAGATGTTCACCCGGCCCGGCAAGCTCTCGGACTACTTCCCCAAGCCGTACCCCAACCCCGAGGCGGCCCGCGTGGCTAACAACGGCGCCCTGCCGCCTGACCTCAGCTACATCATCAACGCCAGGTACGCGCCGGCTCTTTTTCCCGCTATCGCCCTGTCGATGACAGCAGTAAGCTAGAAAAATGTGATTTCTGGAGAAATCGTACAAGGGTGCTTTGGGTAGATTTTCGGTCACTTCCTATTAACTGATTGGCTGGGTTCATTTGCCCCCTCCCAGTCCAAACGGATTGGATGTCTAGTGCCTGCAATGCCATACAATTAGTTAATAAAAACAAAATTTAAATACTCTAGGGTCGCTTCCTGTTGATTTTGGGTCATTTCCTATTTTGAAGCATTCCTGGTTTACTTTATGTGGATTTGGAGGCATTCATGAGTGATGTCCTGTTTATTTTGGGCTACTCCCTGTTGATTTTTGTGCATTTACAGGTCACCATCTGTTGTTTTTGGGTTATTTACTAGCTACTTCCAGTTGATTTTGGGTCATCTATTTTTTGGTGGAACATTCCTGGATCACTTCATGTTGATTTTGGGGCATTCACAGGTGACTTCCTGTTGATTTTTGGCACATTTATGGGTTCATTCCTTTTAATTTTGGTCTTTTCTGTTGATTTTGGTGTGTTTACTGGCCACTGCCTGTTGATTTTATGTAATTTCTCATTTTGGGCATCTCTGGATTATCTCATATTGATTTTTTGGCATTCACGCGTGACTTCCTGTTGATTTTGGGGCATTCACAGGTGACTTCCTATTTTGGGTCGTTTCATTTTTTGGGGCATTGCTGGATTACTTCATGTTGATTTTGGGGCATACATAGGTGATTCCCTATTGATTTTGGTGCATTTGTGGGTCACTTACTGTTGATTTTTATCATTGCCTGTTAATTTTGGGGCATTCCTAAGGAACTTCATTTTTGTTTGGGGTATTTACGGGTCACCCCTAATGCCCCAAAATCAAGAGAAGGTGACCTAGGAAGGTGTTTTGTCATGTACGTCTTTGCCCCAAAATGACCACAAACTTTTGTGTGCCTTGATTTTGTTAATTTTTTAAGTGTGAATTTGACAAAAACTGCAGGGGCAAGTAGCATTGAATGAAATGAAAAATTTATTTTTTGAGGGATTTGGTGAGTCACACCAAACAAATTTGATATTTTGTAAATCCTGCTCAGGCACGGAGGCGAGGACTATGTGTTCAGTCTGCTGACGGGCTATTGCGAG
Source organism: Corythoichthys intestinalis (assembly GCF_030265065.1). NCBI lineage: Eukaryota > Metazoa > Chordata > Actinopteri > Syngnathiformes > Syngnathidae > Corythoichthys > Corythoichthys intestinalis. The sequence goes on along the minus strand of NC_080403.1, from coordinate 43,921,479 downwards.
CCCCCTGCCGGCGTGGCCGTGAGGGAGGGACTCTACTACAACCCTTACTTCCCCGGACAGGCCATTGGCATGGCTCCGCCCATCTACAACGAGATTTTGGAGTACGATGACGGTAAGGCGCCCGACAGCCGCTGCAAACACAATCCTGTATTATTATTTTAATAGTCTGTTAACTCTGTCATGGCAGACAATGAATTTTTTTGAAAAAAATTAAGAAAATCAACTTCCTTTTGATTTTGGGGGATTTATGGGTCACTTGCTGTTATGTAATGCCCTTTTTTTATTTTTTAACTCATTGTCTACCATTGACAGAGCTAGAAGTCCAATCCATTTCGACTGGAAAGTCATCAGCCTTCAGTCAAAATGGATTGGATGTCTAGTGCCGTCAATAGCATCTCAAGAGCTGCCAAGTTACTGTAATTTTCACGCTATAAGGCGCACATTACTATAAGCCACCACCCACCGAATGTGACAAGAAAAATAAGCCGCAGCTTTCCTTACTGTATTATGGGATATTTACGCTAAAAGAGATTAATCAGTAACACTTTGTTTGTAAGACTGTCAGAAGACCAAATGAACCACCATAAAGCTTTGAACCAATTGGCTGCAAAGCTGCATTACTTCAAGAAGCTTCACTTGGCCATCACTGCTTCCTTGGGGGAGACAGTCAACCTCTTCTGCCACCTGCTGTCAACACTGTGGTTGTCCAAAATGCCTCCTAGCATGCATTGCAGCGCTACAGATGAAAATTCATGTTCTGTGCTAATTTTTCAGTTACTTTTCCAGTTGTTTCATTAATTGCTAGTAATTGTATTTGGTAACACTTTATTTGACAGTGACACCATAAGACTGTCATTAAACAATCATATTTATGACGTGACACTGTCATGGGCATTAATGAATGCTTATAACAGATGCCATTTAGTGTTATTCGGCAAATAATCTCACTTTTGAATGGATGTAAAAGACCCCAGCTGGACATAAATGGAATTGGTAACATAATTTGCCGGATGACACTTAAAGACATCTGTCATAAGCGTTCAGTAATGCCCAATGATAGTGTCATGTCATAGTTATGGTGGTCTTATAATGCTGCTGTCAAAGTGTTAACAAATACCAAAACAAGCAATTAATGAAACTGGAACAGTAACTGAAGAAATAATTAGCACAGATCATGAATTTTGATTATTTACATCTGTAGTGCTGCAATGCGTTCCAGGTGGAATGTGTTGCCTACTAACTCAAATAAATCAACAAATGAGCCGCACTGAACTATCAGCCGCAGGTTTCAAAATGAAGGAAAAAAGCGACTTATAGTCGGAAATTTCGGTAATATTTTCCCATTTGTGTTCAAGATAACTCAAGAAGGAATCCAGGGATATTATCAAACTTCCAGGATTTGTTTGTAATATGAAACGGCTGAAGTGATTAAATTTGGGGTTGTGAGGTCAGAAAATGAATTTTGCGACAACTCATAAATTATTTGAACTAGGGCTTTCGCCATCGATTATTTTAGTAGTCGAATAATCTATAAAGTAGTTCGAATAATCGAGTAATCGGATTAGGGACATTTAACGCGCTGCAGAAACAATTTTAGATGTAAAACCAAGTCTTACTAAAATTGCACTTTCAAAAAAAATTAAATAAATGTCAATTTTAAATAATAAGATTCCCGAGTGTTTCTTTAAACTATGCAGAATTGCACTTTCATTTAAAAATAAAATACCTGAGCTTAGAATAAATGATCTAAGTACAACAAAAAAACAATTGGCTAACTTGCATAGCAAAAGTCCACTAGCTTAAATGCTATAAAATGCTAACATTTTTTTGACAATGCTCTCAACAAATCGTTCAAACACATTATCTCCCAAAATCGGCTAAATACCGTATGGGCCCGAATGTAAGAGGGTGTTCTTTGCATTGAAATAAGAATGGAAAAGAGGGGGTCATCTTATATTAGTAATCTAGACATTATACCCATTCACGACGCTAGATGGCGCCAGATATCATTGAAGTAATGTTCTGTCATGACAGATCTCAGCTACTCTCCCCATTCACGACGCTAGATGGCGCCAGATATCATTGAATCGATGTTCTGTCATGAGAGATCTCAGCTACTCTCAAGTTTAACCAGTTTGCATTATTTTATTGCAATGTTTTTCCTTATTCAGATTTGTTTCAAGACTACAGTTATAGTTAGACCTCACTTTGATGGTTAATGCAGTTATTGCAATTTTGTTGTTTTGTCACAATAGATTGATTTACATTTCAAAAACCAGAAACCATTCATTTACCAATGTGATTGCACTTTAGTTTACATATTTAAATGTTCAGATATTAAGATTTGAATGAGGCAAAATAACATGCTTTTTCTCTCAAATATATTGTTATAATCATTTGTTTCAGATGTACTGTAATTATTTTCTGTTGAAAAATTTGGTGTTCAAGAAGTCTTTTTTTTCAAAGTTGAGTCTTGAAAAAGAGTGGGTCGTCTTATAATCAGGGCCGTCTTATATTCGGGCCAATACGTTATACCTTTAAACTAAATTATGAATGCATACACAAACATATTAGCTCTAAAACTTACCTTATGTCGGCCTTAACAGGGAGCAGCTAGATTCAGCCTTGTTAAATTGTCATATTCACTGTTCCCACTAGAAGGCAGTATCCAACCAAATCAATAAAATTGAATGCAAACACTTTTCAAACAAATCATTACAAAGTCACTTTAATTAAACGAATTCTCGAAGCAGCAAAAATTAAATTCTAAGCTTTTTACGAATCGAATTACTGAAGTTAATTGATTAATTGTTGCAGCACTAATTTGAACCACGGCTTCACATGAATTGGACGTTCACTAGTTGTACTATTCACAGCAGAAGGATGACCAGAAATCGCGATTAATGTTCAGATTGGACGTCGATGTCACTGAAAAACGTATGACAAAATTCACAACCAATTCAAAATTTCTCTTTAATTACATTGTAATGACAGTCATAAAGTTATAATTTAAAATGTAACAATGCTAACTCACTTTAACTTTACTGCCATTTACTAGAGGTGTGCATCGGCACTGCCCTCACGATTCGATTCGATTACGATTTGGAGGGCCACGATTCGATTCGATTCGATTAAGAGGGCCACGATTCGATTCGGTTCGATTCGGCAATGCATCACGATGCATTAAAGCCTGGGATGCATTAAAATGCTAAACAAAGCATATTTTTCGTGAATCATGAGGCAACACAAGCGGTCAGACATTAAACACCTTTTTATAGGCTCTTGTGTCATTGGTTGTAGTCAAATGAAAATAGTAATATATATAAAAATAATAAAAAAACATCACAGCATTTAATTAGTGCTTTGAATGAGACCAGGGCTTTCTTTCTTTTTCTTTCTTTCTTTTTTTTTTTTTACACACACTAGCAGCCTTTCATTTTTTAAACACCGCATAAGTTTGGTCAAGTTTCCCACCAACCTCATAGAAGCCAAAATGTCTCCATATGCCTGCTTTCAATGTCTTTGGTGCGTCAATAATCTTTCGCGCTTCCTCTTTCTCCGCTTTAGCCATTGTTATTATGTCTTATCTCTGCTTTGAGTGCCACTGCGCAATTGCGCATGTCTGTGACGTTACTCCCGTGAGGAAGCCAATTTTAGTTCCTCATCCCCCCTGCATTGCTTGTACAATAGCTCCCTCTACAGGTAAACATGAGAATAACAATACAAATGGTGAAACCAAATCCATTGCATCACTGGAAGATTTTTGAGCGGACTTATATATTTTAATATGTGCTGAATCGATTCGGCTTGTTGCCCGCATCGAATCGCATCGTCCATGGCCCGCATCGGGATGCATCGCCGCATCGATTATTGTTGACACCAGTACCATTTACAGCCCTAGACATCCAATCCATTTGAAGTAGGAGAGGCTGACCAATTTTACCCGCATTCTGAATTATAATGAACCAAAAGTAGCACTGTATTTTAAAGGTACTGTCGTATTAATTAAATATAAATCTATATGAACTCACAATGGGCTAATGGGCAGTCATATGGATTACCAGCGTTAATGGATATTTGAGAGGTGTACTGTATAGGTATTAAAAAGTGTTTGTGGTGTTAGGAACCCCCGCCACCATGAGCCAAGTGGCCAAGGACGTGTGCACCTTCTTGAGGTGGGCGTCAGAACCCGAGCACGACCAGCGCAAGCGCATGGGCCTCAAGGTATCACTCGTTTTAAATCATTTGCCAAAAAAAGCACAAAATACCAACTTTTTGTCTTTGTTTTGGCCACAGCTTCTGATGGGCGGAGCCATTTTGTTGCCGCTTCTCTACTACATGAAACGACACAGGTGGGCGGTACTCAAGAGCAGAAAGATCGCCTACAGGCCGCCCAAATAAGGCAGAGGGAGGAGCAGCGATACGTGACAAACGCTTCTTTCCATCGTGTTTATTACACAAGCAAAATAGGTAACAAAGTCCTGGTGTCAACATCTGATGGCTATTTTTTCGTTTGTTAAATACTCAACCACGCCTCTGTTTTACTGTACAAAATAAATTATATCAAACAAATTGGGTTCATTTGTAAGCGAATATCAAAGATGAGTCATTCATCACACAACATTCTCAGTGTAAACAAAACGTGCTTTAGAAAAGTTGCTTCACGTGGCCGTAGCCCCCCGAGAAAATGGGGGGGGGGGGGCAAATATTTAACATTCGATGAGGAAAAAAATGCGTGGGGATGCTTGTTCACTTTCGTGGGTCATTTTCTGTATTACTCGGGTGTTGATTTTGGCGCTTTTACAGGTCACTGCCTGTCGTTTTTGGGCATTCCAGGGTCACATCCTGTTGATTTCAGTGCATTTACGGGCCGATTCCTGTCGAATTTGGGGAATTCATGTGTCATTTCCTGTTGACTTCCATGTGCATGGTCAGTTCCTGTCCACGTTGGGTCATCACCAGTTGATTTTCGGGAAATAACGGGTCACTTCCTGTTGATTTTGGTTCACAACCTTTGGGTTTTGTGGCATTTCAGGATCACTTTCTGTTGATTTTGTGTCGCCACCTTTGAGTTTTGGGGCATTCCAGGGTTGGGTCTCCTCCTGTTGATTTTGGGGCATTTACAGCGCCCTTCCTATTGATTTTGGTCCATTTACGGGCTACTTCCTGTTGATTTTGGTTCACACCCTTTGGGTTTTGGGGCATTTCAGGGTCACTTCCTGTTGATTTTGTTACCAGGTTTGGGTTTTAGGGCATTCCAGGGTTGTTGATTTTGGGGCGTTTACAGGTCACCTCCTGTCAATTTTGGGGCATTTGCGGGTCACTTCCAGATTTCGCTGCATTTATGGGCCGCTTTCTGTCAGTGTTGGGTAGTCACCTGTTAATTTTGGGTCACTGTCTGTTGACTTGGGACATTTCTATGAGAAATCAACTCTGGAGGGTTATTGGGGACTAGAACCGAATAAAATTGAATTAAATACTTTGAATTTAAAAATTGCCCTATCAAAGTTCAACACCGAGATCGTTGCAGACTTAATACTCGTATTACTTTGGCCCAACCACAAAACAATTTTACAGTGAAGACATTCATGTTAAAAAAGGCATTTTAAAAAAGGAAAAAATTGGGTTTTCCGTACACGCTTTATGATTGGCTGGCTACCAGTCCAAATGTTTGTCTCCTGATGGTCATCTTTTTCTATCATATTAACATTTATTGAGACATGTATAAAAAAAAAAAAAGAATTCCTGGTGTGGCCCTTTGTCATTTGACTTCTTTGTTAGTGGTCGCATGATCACAGCGGGGGGTGGGGGAAAAAGACCCCAAAATCTTGAACTGCCGAAGAGGTTATCGACCATTAGCGTTTTTCTTTTTTCTTTGGTCCTTTCTCCCTTTCGTTTGTGGGTCTTATTTAAGCACCAACGTGGCCTCTGAGCCATCTTTCCTCTTGGGGTAGAGTCCGTGGACCAGGTGGTACTCTCGCCTCAAAAAGGCGTAGAAGTAGTCGGATACCAGCAGCACCTGAAAACGAGCAGTCACAGAGTTGAACTCAATTACTATGATAGAAATTCGGACAGACGACGTTCGAATTCATAGATTGGCCAGTCTGACCTGGGCGATGTTGAAGAGCAACGTGGTGGCGTAGTAGAAGTTGGAATTGGCGCTGCCCGCGTAAATCCACAAGTGCCACAGAACGGGAAAAAGCACCGAACACGCAAGGATCACACAGGCCACCAGGAACATGTTCCGAAGGACTGCAAAAGCAAAAACAAAAATGAACGTCGTCCTCTCCGTGGGAGAACCGCTCTGCTCTGCTCACATCTGCCAAGGTGACTCCAGACGGGGAGGAAGGCCATGTAGAGCGCCATGTCGCCAACCGTGGGGTACGACTTGAAGATGGAGATGATAGCCAGCTGCATGAAGATGAGGAACACCGGATGCTCCCTGAAGAGGTAAACATTTGGCGAGGTAAAAGGACTCCTAGATATCACGTGTATAAAGTGCACCTGTAGGCCATCTTGTGTCAGTGCTGTTCGATCAAGTTAACGAAGTCAATGGAGCGTGTACTGCTTAAACATCGTACTCCAAAATAATATATTAAAGGTGGGATTCTATTAAAATAATAATTACAGGTTTAGTAAATAAGTCTTGATTAATCACATAACAATATTTGTTGCAAAAAGGTACTTTTTTTTTTTTTAAATATGTATGCAAAAACTTGTTTTGGACTAAGTGTTGCATCGATGCTAATGCTGCACAATTACAATATGGACTTTTCCAAATCTGCCGTAATTTTCGGACTATAAGCCGCTACTTTTTTCTTCATTTTGAATCTTGCTGCTTATTCGTTTTATTCAGTTCATAGGTAACACTTTATTTGACAGCGGCATCATAAGACCGTCATAATTATGAAATGACTCATCATGGGCATTAATGGTTATGTCATGACGTGTCATCCGGCAAATTAGGTCACTAACTCAATTTATGTCCATCTTGCATCGTTTACATCCAATCAAAGTGATAATTTGTCGGATAACACGAAATGACATAGTTTATAAGCATTCATTAATGCTCATGACACTGTCATGACAGTGGAACAGTAACTGAAGAAATAATTGGCGCAGAACATGATTTATTATTATTTACACCTGTACCACTGCAATGCATGCTAGGAGGCATGTTGGACAACGACAGTGTTGACAGAAGGTGGTAGCAGAGGCTGACTGACTCCCCCAAGGGAGCAGTGATGGCCAAATGAAGCTTCTTGAAGCAATGAAGCTTTGCCAATTGGTTCAAAGCTTCATGGTGGTTCATTTGGTCTTACAAGAGTCGTATGATGCCTCTGTCAAATAAAGTGTTACCGGTTAATACCTTTTTGTTTAAATATCCCATAGTAAAGTGAGGACAGCTGTGGCTTATAGTCCAGTGCAGCTTATCTAAGAACAAATGCCGTTTTTGTGCCAAATTTGGTGGGTAGCGGCTCATAGTCAGGTGCGCCTTATAGTGCGAAAATTATGGTAGTCTTCCTCTGGTTGCCCTACCAAAGATGGCTGAGGGGGAAAAAAACTTGTCACCCTTCCAGAGATGATGTCTGGTGCCCAGTCAATGGGTTTATCACTGTTAGAAGTCCAACAGTGCCATATTGGCCTCAATATCAATATGAGGACTCACTTGAGTTTAATGGACAGCGGGACGGTGTAGATGAAGACGTTAATCTGGAAGACGCACAGGAAGAAGAGTCGAAAGTGTTCGAACATCTCTGCGAAGAAGTACCAGAACAGGCCGATGTTGGGCGTCAGGTCAGGAACGGACAGGCTGAAGAAAAACGCACATTTTAATTGTCATTCATACAAATCATTCTAACCCATCGAGAAGTGCAGTGGTACCTCTACATACAAAGATAATTAGTTCCAGGTGTTTGTAAGTCGAAATAGTCTTATGTCGAGTAGGATTTCCCCATAAGAAAATATAATTCCATGAATAGGTTCCACAGCCAGAAAACATATACTAAATCGTTAATAAATACTGCTGGTACTATTGCAAATAGCAATTACACAGAGCAAAAGAAATAAATTATGAATAAAAATAGGAATAATACCTGTAATCATAGACTTCAAAATGATATTGGGGGGTCAAATTTGACCTTTACTGCGCCACGCCTTCAAGTAGGGGGCCATCCAACAATCTGCTTCAGCTATTTGCAGTTGGTCGCAGCAATCCAGTGCCGGATTTTGGTTGGAAAAGTACAAAAGCTGTACCGCATACAAACAGGAAGGATTGTCTCAGGTGTGATTTGTTCGAAGATTCAAGACAATTATATTTGTTTTGTTTGTTTGACTAGCATCATTCTTTGACATATTTACATAAAATAAATGCTAACTGCATGTTTTTTTGCTCTTTTAACCAAGAATTCAAGGATTTAAGCATTTATTCACAAGAATTTTCAACGGAAAAAGCTCGTTGTAAGGCTGCCGCCACATTGTCTAACAGACTAGCATCATTCTTCAACATATTTACGTAAAATAAATGCTAACTGCAAGTTTGTTTTTTTTTTTTTGCTTTTAACCATCAAGACTGTTTTACATCCGTATCTATAAAGAATTCAGGGTTTTAAGCATTTATTCACAAGAATTTTCACCGGAAAAGCTCTGTTTACCTATGGCGGCCGCCACATTGACTGACTAGCATCGTATTTCGACGTATTTCCGTAAAATAAACGCTAACTGCACATTTTTATTTTTTATTTTTTGCTTTTAACTAAGAATCAAGACTGTTTTGCGTCCATATCTATAAAGAATTCAGGGATTTAAGCATTTATTCACATGAATTTTCAACGAAAAAAGCTCTTTGTGATTCTACTTAGTCAGTTTTGACGGCCACGCCAACAATGCAGGGCCCTTATTAATCGGCCCTGCACCCCGTAAATATCATTCTGAAGTCTATGCTGTAATGATGTACCGGATCTGGTTCTAATGTGGCGAATGTGTTCGAATGGTGTACCTGAATGCTGACTTGACAGACTGAGATAGGGCTTTTTAACTTTCATTTTTTTAACTTTGTTCAGCTGCGGCAACGAGTAGGTGTGTTGTGTTGCACAAGTTGATGGAATAAATGATTAGAACCCTGACGAAGCTGGCGATTTCTTTTGCGATGCTACCACAATATTAGTCACCTTAACTTATATAGACTGGTGAACGGAGGTCTGGGGAGGACCGTCAAGAGTAGACATTCTACGGCCGTATTGTCGAGCCAGTTCACGGATGCGCACACCACGCTCATATTTTTCTATCATTTCCATCTTCATTTCAATGGTAAGCGTCAACTTTTTCCTTGTTTCACCACCTGCACTAACCTTCTTGGAACCTGTGATTTCTCTCAAAATCTGCCGCGCGTCAGTCTTGAGGGAAAACAAACTGCGACGCTGTCATAAATCGTTGTATTTAGAGGATGTCATTGGATGTACAAACAAATGGCGAGTCAAATTTTACGTCGGGTGTCAAAAAAATCGTGTGTCGAAGTGATCGTATGTCGAGGTACCACTGTATTCTTTATTTTACCCCGAAGTGAGCCAAAAATAGCCGGCTTTGGAAATATTTACAGGTCATTTCCTGTTGAATTGAAGACATTCCAGTTGCTGATATTCAGTGAATGAAAAGGAAGTGAGCCAGAAAAGGCCGGTTTTGGGGGTAAGTTCCTGTTCATTTTAGAGCATTTACACCACTTTCTGTTCATTTGTGGACATTCCCAGTTCACTTCCTGCTAACTAACCCAAAATCAACAGGAAGTTAGCCAGAAATGGCCGTTTTGGGGGGCAATATCACCTTATTTGGGGATATTGTTGGGTCACTTTCTGTTCAGTAACACAAAATCAACAGGAAGTGATATGTAAATGGCCCAAAATACACAGGAAATGACCCAGAAATGCCCCAAAATTCCCAGGAAATGACCCAAAAACTATATATTGTACATTTTAGAATCATTTTCTTACCCATATATCGAGAATTGTATCGCCTGATCGTGAGCTAAACCTGATCGTGAGCCGTGTATCGCAAATTGTATCATATTGTGAGGTACCCATAGGTTTGGTGAAGTCATTTTCACGCTCACCATTTCATAGCACCATTAGATGCGCTACTACTCACATGAAGCCATAGACCGACGGCAGAAAGTCCCACGAGCCCAACAGGAAGAAGGACAGGCCCACCGTGACCAAGAGGCTGCCCAGGTACATGAAGGCGTACTGTGCCACGAACCACCAGAAACTCATCCGTCGCACGTTGACGGGGATAAACTGCCGCTACGTGCCGACAAGTGTGTGTTTTCCACTGGAATAACAAAACTTTTTTTTTTTTTTTTTTGCTTGCTAGCCGGCGCTTACCTGCATGAAGTAGAGTAGTGCGGCGGCACATAGCGTGACCGGGTACACACTCTGGTAGGTGGCCAACGCCAGGAAAATGGCGCTCAGCAACACGTTTCCTGTCAGTGAGGCGTTAGCTGTGTGTTGACGTCGAGCTAAAATGGCGGCGTTACCTTTGACGGTGGCCAGGATGAAGAGTGACAGCACGGCGTTGTTGAGCCCGCAAGTGGACTTGGCCACGCAGGACAGCACGGTGAACGGGTTGAGAAGGTAACTGAGGGATTTGGAGAGGAAAAATATTTGGAGGCAGATGCCAGGATTTACAGTGCTGCTCGAAAGTTTGTGAACCCCACAGCGATGGTCAGATTTTTTGTAAAAAAAACTAAAATAACCTTATTAAATGTTAAGTTATACCCAAATCCACAATACTGACATTCCAAATAATGGACTGAAACAAAAGAAATAGTTAAGAAAAACTCAGATATCATGTGTGCAAAAGTATGTGAACCCCTTCAGTTAATAGGATATTGCGCCTCCTTTTGCAGAGATTACCTCAACCAAACGGTTTCTGTAGTGACTAATCAGCCTCTCACATCTACTTTGGGGGATTTTTGCCCATTCTTCCTTGCAGAACGCAGTCAGTTGAGAGAGGTTTGATGGGCGTCTGGCATGAACTGCTCGCTTCAGGTCCCGCCACAGCATTTCAATGGGATTTAGGTCAGGACTTTGACTGGGCCAGTCCAGAACACGAATCTTCTTCTTTTTCAGCCATTCCTTGGTTGTATTGCTGGAATGCTTTGGATCATTATCATGTTGCATGATCCACCTTCTGCCAAGCTTTAACTTCAAAACAGATGGCGTCAGGTTATGTTCTAGGATTTGACAATATTCCTCAGAATTCATGATTCCCTGGACTATGTGGAGTTGTCCAGGTCCTGAGGATGAAAAGCAAGCCCAGATCTTGACATTCCCACCTCCATGCTTCACTGTTGGGAGAAGGTTCTTTTGGTGGTATGCAGTGTTGACTTTTCGCCAGACATGGCGGTTTTGGTTGTGACCAAACAGTTCAATTTTGCACCTACATCAGTTGATGAAAACTCTTTTTAATTTAGTCTCGACAACACAACTGTTAAAAAAACAAAAAAAAACTACTGAATTGATTGATTAGGAAATCAGGTTGAAATAATAGAAAATTCCAAAATGTTGAGGGGGTTCACAAACTTTTGAGCAGCACTGTATGTACGTTTAACTTTTCGGTGCGGTTGATGATGCTAGGTGTTCATTCCCCCCTCTGCCGTTAATTCAGTTTAGTTTGTCGTTAGAAGACGTCCAACCCGGCAGCGGGTGAACATTTGCTGCCAACCCTCCAACATTAAATAGATTGGACGCCTAAAGCCGTCAATGGCGGACGGAGTTGAATATATACAAAGCATTGGAATATAGAAAATTAAAATATAGCAATTATAGAGAATAGAATAGAATTTAGAATATAGAATATATTCCATAAAGAATTTAAAAAGAGCAAGATGAAAAAATATTTAGAAAATTATTTTAAATAAATTGGTTCAATAAACAGTACATAAAGTATTGAACGTACACAAAAGTACATTAAAAATAGTACTTAGATATAAATAAATAAAAATTGCTGAATATAAAAAAATTAAATACAGCAAAAAAAAAATTGAAATCCTGAAAGAATAATTTAAAACTAATAAAATATTTTATATTACCCCAAAACGTTTTATTTATAAAATACATCATTTTATATCTTTTTATATTCATATTTTTGTAATCTTTGATTTAAAAAAAAAAAAAAAAAATTTGATTTGGATTTCCCAATTTTTTATTTTATCATTTATTATTTTCAAGTACCGGTACAATGCTTTTTGATATACCTATATATGTTTTATTAACAAATAAAAGATTACAAAAGCGGAATTCATGAATACATTTTTTAAATCTAATTTGTAAAAATATTTTTTCCCCAAAAAAAATTTAATTCTATGTGTTTCTTCAATATCTTATTCTCAGGGTGTTTTTTTCCCCTTTCAATCTTTTTTTCTTTTCGTTATAATGCTTCCATTTCTCAACGTATTTTTCTATATTTTATATATTCTAAATTTTCACGCAAGAAAAATAAGACACTATAATTTGTTATTTTTATCATGATAATAGGACAGCAAACTTCCATGTGGCAAAGGTTTAAAAAATCTATTTTTTGCTTGCTACTCACAACATGGCGACCTTGAGGGGGATGTAGTGCATCTCTTTAGGGCTTCGGACCAGCTCGTGACAGTCGGCGGGGTAGCGCTCCGCCTCCAGGGCGAATTTCTGTTTCCTGAACTGAGTGCGTGTGCGCGAAAGATCAATGTCACTACTTTGAGCCAATAGCATCGGCACTTACTTTGCTTCCCTCACCAATTGTTTGTTGTAGTCCTGCACCGCGTAGTATAAAGCCACCGCCGTGATGATGTCAGCCAGCTGGAAAACAAACAAAGTCTTTTCGTCTTGCTTGTTAGCTGCCACTGACGGCAACGGACGTCCAAACCATTAAGACCAGGAGGGGCTGGCAGCGATCAAACAAATATATACAACTATTACAAGAAAAAAAAGCTTAAGTACAGAGTTCCCTCACTACTTTGCGCTTCAAACTTCGTGCCCTCTGCCCATCACGGATTTTTTTCCAATTGAAAAAAAATACAGATGAGCTGTCCCGAGCAGTCACTCTCCTCCCTCCCTCTCCCTGCTCTCTGTTGGTCAGATGGTGAGTGCACTGGAGTTCCTTATTAAAGTTGACAATGATTGACAGATTTTTGTGTTTGAACTTGCCAGAAAAGCGGACTTCAAAGTGCCGCATGAGTCAATCATCGTTTAACTAGTTAAACAGTTGCTGTGGCAACTCATTGTGTGTAAGTGAACAGTTTGAGCGGGATTTGAATGGACTCACTCAATGAAGCATTTATTAAAGACAAGCATTTTTCTGCTTTATTCTTGTTTAATTAAAAAGTAATACGGTGGGACAGTAACATGTTTAAAACCTATCATAATTAATACACTTGAAGTGCTTAAACCATTTATTATGTTTTTTTTTTATTTGGGAAAAAAAGTGAAAAACATGTTTATATATATATGGCGGAAAACAGTTTCTGCTCTTGCACTCCTCTTTAAAAGAAACTGCTGTATTTTAAGCCAAAACAACTGTTGTGTTTGATAGAACAATATGTCTATATGCTGCCATAGCAGATTCATGGCTTATTAAGCCCCCGAACTATTTTTAATCTGTCCGTTTTACCCTGAAAACCCCCGTTTACAGACGTCGCGCAACCGCTTTTGTTTTAACCCAGCCATAAAACGAAGATAATTAAATATATTTATTATTCAAAATGTCATTTTTAGCTTAGAATCATTAATTGATGTCTAATATTTCGTTTAAAAAAAAAAAAAAGGACTTTAAAAAATTATTCACTCGCATATTTCAAACTTTTAAACAAATGACATCACAATGAAAAAAAACTGGCGTCCGTAAAAAAGTCACGGATATCTACCATATAACTATCGCTTCATTGTATTTTTTTGTTACGGTCACATTTTCTCCAATATGTTAGATGATAATCGAGCCAAACAAAGAAAAATTGAGAAAAAATATTTAAAGGGGTAAATATATGAAAAAGTAAATCTCGACCACTGATGTCTGCGATTTCTGCATCGCGACCCTTGTTATATTGCCATGTTTAACCCATAAAATCCCCAAAAAATCCAGCTGTGGGCATTCACAACTGTGTCTTGATACTCAGTGATACATGCTACATAAAGTTTTTGGATTGAAACAAGGTAAGTACGCGATAATATCCCGTTAAAGTCATGGCGTCTGTAATTCTGCTCTCGCGTGCTCTTGCCTCCAGATAGGGTTTTGCTGTTTAAAAAACATTAAAAAAAAAAAAAAAAAAAAAGCCCTCCTGTTCAAAATTTTTCTTCTCACAGAAAATTGAGATTTTAAGCTTTCCAATGATGTATCACACATGCATATCGGACAATTTCGAAAGTTGGCTAAATTGGGGGTCTCAGAGCGGAACTTCAACAAGTCACCTGAGTGTTTCCGCCATATATATATATATATATATTATATAGCAGTCAAACATTTTGGGACACTTTCTCATCCTACTGAATGGTGAAGTGTCTCAAAACTTTTGACGGCGCTGAAAAGTTGGAAACATTCGTTCATTTGCTGCCATCCCTCCAGCCTAAAATGGATTGGGCGTCTACAAGTGATAAACTCACAGCAGACTCCACGCCACATGATTGGACGTCAAGCACTGTACTATATGTAAATTCAGGCACCATAGCAGTACTTTCGCTGAACCTATGCAAATTTTCCAGGGTTTACAAGTAGTATCATAGACCTGTTACTCACCACAAATGTAATGTCTGCATAGTCCACAAGGAAGTGAAAGAGGTAGATGATGAGAGGAGTCTAAAAGAAGTAAATGAAGAAAATTAATCATCAAACGTTGTCTTTACAACTAACAAAGAAAACATTTCACCTCATGGAACACGTCTCCTGCGTATGGCGACACTCCCAAATCGAGTAGAGCCAAACCTTCGATCACTACAAACAAAACACAGTTACTTTTCAGGTAAACGATAGCAGTTGTTCACTTCTATTCAAATGATATTTAACATCAATCCCTGTCAGTGCACATATATAAATTATTAATAACAGCGTAACGCAAACTCCGTTTGACACGGTCAATTTTTTTAATGCAACAGATATTTTTTAAGGTTTATACTAGGGATGACTCAATTTAATCACATGATCGGAAATCGAGCCGATCGCGCCATCTTCCAGGGGATCGGAATCGGATGAAAAGGATCAGGTTTTTAATTAAAGAAATATATGTTTTTCTGCTTCATGCTCGTACAGCCACTCACTCTCCTCCTGCTGCTTTTCTTGGTCAGCAGTGCACGGGGTGTTTGCTTGTTAAAGTTAACGATGACTGACAGACATTGAAGCTTTGATCTTGCCAGAGAAGCTTAGGAACGCTACCTTCAAAGGCGCCGAATGCGTCAATCATCATTTAGCTTGTTAAACACTAGCGGTAGTGTGCTGTGGCAACTTACTGTGTACGTGTAAGTGAGCTGCTGTTCTCAGCAGGGTGAGCGGATTTGAGTGTACTCACTCAATTAAGTATTTAATAAAGACAAGCATTTTTCTATGTTATTCTTGTTTAAAAATACAGTGGTACCTCAACTTACAAATGTCTGTACATACATAATTTTCAGGTTAAGACATCTCAACGGGAAAATATTTCCTCTTATTAAAGAAATTTCAGGATACGAAAGACAAAAATACAGAGTTCACTGAACATAACATACTATTGCTGCCCTGCCATTGGCTATTGCCTAGCATTCCTGGCATCCAGTTGGCTAAGAGAGATCTCTACTGTATGTGTATTTGTGCATCCCAGCCTCGTCTTCATTTGCCCCTCATGTTCCGACGGCTTTACATGAGTGTATTAACTTTTATTCTTTATTCTTTTAAATTTTTTTTTTTTTTATGAAGCCCCACTGTGATTTTATGTTTATTGTGCAATAATCAAATTATAACATGTAATTGTCATACGTGGAGATTAAGGGGGGCATAGCCCCCACTCCCCCCGATGGCTGAAATTGTCATTGCATGTAATTGACTTTCCAATACTTAAATTTAACATTAAGACTTTGCCGGTAAAATGTTGTCTATAAAAGTTGTAAAGCAACAAAACAAACACCAAAAAATGAAATGAACAAAAAAATATATTTTTATAATGGGTCAAAATTAATTTTCAAACAGATCATGTGACTAGCACCCTAGAGATGGTCATTTGCTTTGTTTAGCCAAAACCACCTGAGGACAAAAGAAAAAAATGACAACAACTGCTGAGCGAGAACCGAGGATTTAAGATGTGGACCATGAAACACCGGAGAGCACTGCCAAGATGGTGAGTGGAGTTTCAGCTTGTCCACTAAAGATGCTATTTGTACAACAGAGCCACAACCGGGGTACAATATTCAAGGGTGTGAGTCACTGGAAAAACTTGGTATTAAATTGGATATCTCCGCGGAACGCAAAAATCAGCGTCTACTTCTCCACAGAAAAATGTGTGCTCACGCACGCACGCACGCACACCCACATAACTGGGATGCCTGTATTTACGAGCATGGGTTAAGCTACTAATCAAGCATATATCTTATAAGTTAATTTTATTGCTGACAATAGTCAAACTCCGACTATGGTATGTGTTAAATGTTTTGATGCATTTTTATGCATTATAAAAGATTTATGTCTGAATTTTGGGGGGCTTGGAACGGATTAGGGCATTTACATGGGAAAACTCACCTCTACATACATAATTTTCAAGTTAAACTATTTCCAGAACCAGTTAATTTTTAAATAGAGGTACCACGGTAATTCATATTATGATGGTAACACGGTGGGATAGTAAGATGTTTAAAAAAAACATTTCTTTTTTTTGGGGGGGGGGGGGGGGGCTTTTTTTTATACAGTATTGTATCAGGACTCGGTATTGGCAGATTCTCAAAATCAGGTGACGCGGATTCTTGACTCAGGTGCAAAAATATCTGATTGGGACATGCCTAATTTATACCAGCCAATTAGTTTTTTCTAAAAAATAACATTTAAGCCGTTTTAACAGTAGGGAAGTTGTTAATTTGTCTTCCCACTTTCTGGTTTTTAAGCACTAATAAGTCAAATTACGTACTGTGACGTAAAAACACCTAGTCTATAAGCAACTCTGGTTTGTTTATCGCCATCAGTGGCAGCCAGTGAATGGTTTACTTCACCACACAATAAGGGTAAAGAAAAAAAACTAAATCGCAGGTTTTCAATCACAAAAAAACCCCCAACTCATTTAGCCTCAATATTCTAGTTTTATTGTGTCCAGTGTGTAGTCGCATGGCGGAAGTGTGGAACATCCGGGCACTTATGATGTCACCACAACAAATGATCAAAAATATTGGCGATAATGTATAATGACGTTCTAAAGTATTGAGGACGACGTATATTTATTCGTATTAGCTTGCTTGTTTGTTAAATTGAAGACACTGACAATGATCTAACAAGGTAGTCAAACCGGCTTTCAAAGCAGGACACTGGAGCACGATTTCCGGTACAATTAAGCCTCTAGAAGACCCTCTAAATGGCCGCCAAGCTCACCTCTTTTCCAGGCAGTTAACGGGGACACCACCTCCACCCTCTCAGCGATGAAATGTGCTAAAGTGGAGCTAAAAAGAGCTGCGCGGATAGACACAGCCACAATCAGCAGGAGAGTCAACGGAGCCGCCATCTTTCCGTGCCCACCTCTGCGCGTGGCATGATGGGAAATTGAGTTTTCGGACGGGATCAAGGCAACATCACAAATAATTCTCAACAAATACTTAGAATAACGTTACGTCGGTTTGAATGCTTTCTAAAGAATTAACACACGTTTAAAATTTTAATGACACGTAAACCACTGCTTTTGCTGTTTGAGTGGAGGATAAAAAGCGCGGGCTAACGTTTCTAGGGGGACACATTATTTGCTCGGATCAAAACACGACCGAAGCCTAAAGTAGAGTTCTTCCGGTACCCTATTTCGTGGACAAAATAGAACTGGGACTTTATTAATTCGTTTTTATTAGTTAATATTAATCAGAGGAACTTGGTTTAGAGTATAAAAATCTCTAAAATTAGCATAAAACCTGAGGAGAACGAAGAAGAAAGATTATAAAATGGCGACTGCTGACTGAGCATAGTCATTCTATGTCATAGATATTGCGTTTTATAATAACATATTCGTTAAAATAACTTCTTTTTGAAAAAGTAACAAAGAGTGCTGTTCGTTCTTTTCGGTTTTACGTTAAAAAGACCAGGCGTAAAGTGCGCCCGCTTCTCACTTCATTTTGGTTTCGCTTTTGGACGCTTTTTTTGTCCAATGGCCGGTTTGGAGCTGTTGTATTCGTGCTGCGGGGACTCCATCTCATGTCCGCAGGACGCCGTCGTGTCTTTTGTCCACTGGGAGGTCGTCAAAAGTGGATACAAGTGCCTCGGTTCCGGCGATGAGGTGAGCGGCTCGTGTCATTAAATGATCGATTTAGCCATTAATGCCAATTAATGATGCGAATGCTAAAAGATGTGGAGTCATGTGACATTTTAGGAGACATTTTAGGTTGTTTTTTTCTTTACGTGTCTTCTAAAATTGGTGATCATGTGTCGGTGCTATTGTTGTCGCAGTTAAAATGGATTGGAAGTGGATCACTGTCGATGGCAGCCAATGAGTTAATGAATAAAGTCATCCCCCTAATAAGTTCATTTTATGTTTACTCGGATTAGTTGCTTGATTTTTATATTATTCTGATGGCATTATCCCAGGGGTCGGCAACCCAGAATGTTGAAAGAGCCATATTGGAGCAAAAAAAACAAATATGTCTGAAGCCACAAAACATTGAAAGCCTTACATGCCTTATAATGAAGGCAACACATGCTGTATGATTAGCCTACTATCAGAATGACTAAGTTGGTTACAAATGCATAATGAGCCTTCATAATTACCGTATTTTCCGCACTATAAGGCGCATCTGAAAGCCTTACATTTTCTTAAAAGCCGAAAGTGTGCCTTGTATATAAATCACTGTTGGTTAATCATGGCATGATTAGCCCAGCTCCATCTTGTGGAGACATAACACCAACAACTACTACTCTGCCTTATACAACCCCTAGCAAAAAGTATGGAATCACCAGTCTCGGACGAGCACTCACTCAGACATTTTATCATGTAGAACAAACTCGGATAAAAAGCTTGAAAAAATAATGAATTAGTTCAAAACTGCAACTCTTTAGCTGGTTCCAGCATCATCACCTTGTCAAGAGTCAAGAATCTGCATTGGACACGGTGTCACGAGTCAAGAATCTGCATTGGACAAGGTGATGATGCTGGAACTTTTGTTTGGTGTTGTTCCAGTGAGATTTGCAATAATTACTGCCTGAAGAAAACATAAAAATTCCCTCAGTCCTTTATGATATGGGGCTGCATGTCAGGCAAAGGCACTGGGAAGATGGCTGTGGTCAAATCTTCAATAAATGCACAAGTTTACATTAAAATTTTAGACCGCTTTCTTATCCCGGCCTTCAATTGAAAATATGTTTGTCATTTTCCAAGATGACAATGCATCATGCCACAGAGCTAAAACTGTTAAAGCATTCCTTGGAGAAAGACTCATCCAGTCAATGTCATGGCCTGCAAATAGCCCAGAACTCAACCTTATTGATAGCCTGTGGTGGAAATTGGAAAAAAAAAAAAAAAAACACAGCAAGGCTCCGACCTGGAAGGATGATCTGGCAACTGCAATCAAAGAGAGTTGGCACTAAATTGATGAATACTCATCAAGTCCATGCCTCAGAGACTGCAAGCTGTCATAAAGCCAGAGGTGGTGCTTCTAAATACTAGAGATGTGTTTTGATTGTCAATTCTTTCTTTCTCATGATTCCATATTCTTTTCCTCAGAATGGAGTGATTCCATATATATTTCCCTGCACTTGCTGTATTAAATTAACATTTACTTGTTTTTTATTCATTTCTTTTAGTGTTTCTGAATGCTAAAGAGTTGCACTTTTGAACTAATTCATTATTTTTTCAAGCTTTTTATCTGAGTTTGTTCTACATGATAAAATGTCTGAGTGAGTGCTTGTCCGAGACTGGTGATTCCATACTTTTTGCTCGGGGTTGTAAATGCAGCGCACGCTACTCATGAAACGGTTTTAACGTAGGCTATTCATTGAAGGTGCGCTTTGTACTCTGATGCGCCTTACAGTGCGGAAAATACAGTAAATGTTAATTTTCCCTGCAGTGCATGCCATACAGAATGACGCACCATGTGATTACTTTGTTATACGATGCCACCTTCATTACAATAATAATGCATAAGAGGAATGTTTGTGTCATGATTGTCCTCCTAATGAAACCATACTAAAACAAAAAAGATATTTCCCTCCCCCGTCTTTTTCCATTTTCAAACCATTTTTGAAAAGCTCCAGGGAGCAACTAGGGCAGCGCTAAAGAGCCACATGTGGCTCTAGAGCCGCAGGTTGCTGACCCCTGCATTATCCCCCCAATAGGACAGTCATTGCCTGCCATTTACGGCACGAGGTTGCCAAACCATTTGGACCCCTAGTCATGTTTTGCCCCACACCCTCCACAAAAGTCTAACTCTGCCTATTGCTACAAACTGTAACTATAAAATGTACGTAAAGGCTGGTTAAGAAACCGTTGAAGCGTTTTCGCCACCTGTATGGTTTGCTTCGAGTTTTGACACGTTGTGCTGTAATTCCAAGTGGTTCCTTGAATTGGATGTGGAAATTTTACTGGTCTACAGTGTTTTTGAGCCAGCGCTAAGTTTGCAACGCACGGAAATATTTTTGTCATCTTTACTGGAAATGTGAAGTAATGGCTATGTTTCCAGAGAGCAAATGCAGCCGTTTGTGGTATTTCTCTTGGTTCTTTCATTATTCGCGTCCTGATGAGGTGGCTATGCTATTGTTTTGTCCACACTCTCAGCGCCGCTCACACAGCATGGTAATATATGTGACCTGTTTTTTTTTTTTCTCCGGTGAGTAAACATGACGTGTGATGTCACTCCAAACTCAAGAGCAACATTTCTATTAGAAATGCTGTTTGTACATGACTACATTAGTCTTCATTCTAAATACATTATGAAGCGATAACAACATAGTAACGCACAGACACTACGGAAACTAACTTTAATCAGAATACTAGGTTGGAAAAATGAATGCGTTATATTACTCATTACTGAATATTACTCATTACTGAAAGAAAGTAATCAGATTACAGTAACCATAAGCGGATTTTTAAGGGTGGCCAGGCCCCCCTCCGGTGGCCAAAAAGTGTAATTGCATGTAATTGACTTTATTATACAGTATATGATTTTAAAATTAATAATTTTCCAGTAAAATATTGTCTATAGAATGAAATGAACAAAAAAAAAGATATTTTTGTAATGGGCCAAAATATTTTTCGAACAGATCATGTGACTCCACCTTAGGCGGTTATTTGCTTTGCTTAACCAGAACCGCCCGAGGACTGAAGAGGCAAGATGGAGACGCTAATTGTACAACAGAGCCACCACTGGTGTCTTGCCTATGTAGTTACCCCCGTCAAAAATTGCGTTCCATGGCCGCGGGAGCGCACACACACACACACATTAGTTATGAGTTACATCGACTTAAACAATTAATTGAAGCCAGAAAAGAACCACAGTTATATATTTTGGACAGCGACGTTTATTAAACCGGAGAAACTCCATACAGGACTTGGATTACAGTAATAACAGTTATAGGTAATCCTAAGAGTAAAACAGTGAAACATTGCCTTTTTAAATTCAGTACGTATGTTACGTTATACGACACAGAAAAATAAAGGGGGGATTTTTTTGTATGGATGTGCCATGTTTTAAAACTTCGTAAATAACTATATCATCAAAACACACACGTCAAGCAAATCATTGCAGCGCAGTGGCTCCGCTTAGGGGATACAATTTTTGACTGGGGTAACTATATTGGCACGACACTGGTGTGCGCACCATATTCAATGGATGACAATCTTGGCAAAAAATATAGCCTAAGCAGCCTGATTTTGAATTCCCCTCAAGGATGATGGGAAACAAAAAACGCTAATTTTCACCTTATTATAAATATTTTTATAAGTTAATTTTATTGATGACACTGCGTTTCGGTGTCATCAACATGTTCTGCACCCCTCTCCCACTTTTTTTACTCAACAGGCTTTATTCTTCCTAAAAAAAAAAGAATCAAACAATTAAAAAAAAAAAAGAATAATTATTAAAAAAATAATATAATGCAGACTCATGGAAATGTAGTCCAGTTAATACACACACACAGTTGGCTATGTGCCAACTCAAATTTTTTTAAAATTACGATCACGACAATTGTCGTTGACAAAATGTTATTCCCACTCGATTTTTATTCTCATACAATGTTCTAAATTGTACGCAAACAATAACTGAAATAAACTGACAAGCGATTCAACCAGCATGTTTCCAAACGCAGCAGTTCAAATTCAAAACTACATTGCCCATAATGCCTAGCGCAGCTGAGCTCACTGATTGCTACCCTATTAGCCAATACGGGAGATAGGCAAAATCAGACTTTGCTATAAAAGTTTACTACCATTGGCAGCGCAAAGATGCGACAACAAACGGGATTTTACAGATTACACCAGTACAAAACTCCAACAGAAGTCAACAGTTGCCATTATATACGTATTTATCGTAAAAAAAACTCATCAGCAACACAGCGATTTAGCTATACTAGCATTCAACCACTAACTAACGCAGAACAATTACAAGACTCATACAATATACTGCATTTCTGTGTACACATATAACCCTATGTACAACAGAAGACACATGATCGACATTAACAGGAGAAACTTACAGAAAGGTGTATGGAGCCACGTCTTTTAGAACTTCTTATTGAACTCCTTACTGTAGTCTGAGCTCTCGCCAAACCGTCAGTAGATGGTGGTAATTCCCCATGAAACAAAGGGTGAACTGCCAACAAAAAAGAAGAAGAAGATCTTCTCCTTCTCCCGCCCCTACTAGTAGGAGCAACGTCAACGCAGGCAAGCGCTGCCCCCTAGCAGCCGGAGGAATTCTCTTCAAGTTGGTCCCGTAAAAAAAAATCATAAAAACCGGGCATTTTTATGAATTTACAAAACCCGCCCGGACAACGAGGATACTGCGTGAAAGTAGGACTTGTCCGGGCAAAAGAGGACGTTTGGTCACCCTAGCCTATGACAGTAACGCGTTACTGACAACACTGCTTACGGGTCACATTCTGTTGATTTTGGGTCATTTTCTGTTGGTTTTAAGGCATTGGTTTTAAGGTTTGGTCACTTCCTGTTGGTTTTGGGGCCCTTTCTGTGTCACTTCCTGTAGATTTAGAACCAACAAGAAGGGTTCTTGTTGGTTTTGGGGCATTTAGGGGTCACTTTCTGTTGATTTTGGGTCACTTTAAGATGATTTTGCGGCATTTGGGGGTCACTTCCTATACATTTAGCATAATTTCCTGTTGATTTTTTTTAGATTCCCGGGTCACTTCATTGTCATTTGTCATTTCTAGGTCACTTCCTGTTGGTTTTGGGGCGCTTCAGGGTCACTTTCTGATTATTTAGTAGAATTCTCAGGGGCCATTTACTGTACATATTGGATTATTTCCTGTTTGTTTGAGGGCATTTCCTGTTCATTGATCACTTACTGTTCATTTTGCGGGCATTTCCGCATCACTTTCTGTTCATTTTTGGGTCACTTCCAGCAATATGAGATTTTTTTTTTTGTCAAAAATAGTGACCATCAATGGAGATTTCTTTTTGCAGGTCCAAATTGAAAATAGACAAGTTTTTGTGATGAATTGAAAGTGCCATTGGGAATGAATGGGGCCACTGAAAATGTATGATTTTTTTTTGTCATATTTTGGTGGAATTGTATTTTTTTCTGCCAAAAACTGGCTGTTAAATTTTGTGCACCTTGATTTTGTGAATTATTCAATGTATGTAAATTGGGCAAAAAAACTGCTGGACAAAAGTAGCATTTTAAAAATGTTAGTTTTTCCTTTGGAAATTAATGGGGCTTTGTTTTTGCCATGTTTTTCGTCAGGCTGCGAGCAGCGACAAAAAATCTGAACTTTTGCCGTCGGGCTGGAGCAGCAACAAGGTGGAGTACGCCCTGAGGTACGCCTCGGAGCTGGGCGACACACAGCTGCTGCTCAAAGCACTCTTGGTGGATTCGGCGTTGGTCTTCAACCTCATGGTAAGAACTTTGGCGTGCTCGCTAACATGGCAGCCAACGCAGTTAGCCTAATTTTTTGCGTTTTGGGCTCATGTGAAGAATCGCAGCACGCAGCAAAGCTCGGACGTGATCGTCAACCTCAACGAGCACGTGGACGCCGCGCAGCTGCGCACCTTCGACAGGTGGGAGCCACGTCGTTTCGGCTATTTTTTAACTCTTTCGGCGGCGTTGACGATGATTGAGGTCCAATCATGTGGCGTCTAATGAGTTTATCACTAGTAGACGTTCACACCATTTGAAGTGGGAGGGTGGCAGCGAATGCAGATCTATTAACCCTTTAACACCTAAGCCTATTTTGGCCGAATTTGGATGCCTTTGATGTTGCCTTTATATTTCAAAGGAAAAATTGTTCACAATTGCCAAGTTGGGTCCATTTTTTCAGGATACCTTGAACTTCATGTCCAAACTGTTTGTTTCTTCACTGACCAATTTTAATCCACATTTTGGACCCAAAAGACAAAAAAAATCCCAAAATCTTTTTTCAAAATTTGTAATGTTGATGTCCCACTGACAACCAAATGTGCTCGACCAACCGTTTTGAAGCTAGATAATATTTATTTAACTTGCTAGGATAAACATTAAATAGAAAAAAATACGATTGAATAGTTTTATGTTTGACAATTCAACACAAGCAGCAGGTATGGTAATAGGCGTTTTTGGCCTTTACACATACTATGGTCAAAACAGGTTATATACAGTGCAAAAAAGTGAGGGGAAAAAAAATATATATATCATCCAACACAAAAAGGGTTTGAAGGATATCTCTTTGTGAAGTTAGGTATTGTACCCATCACCTTATCAAAGGTATATATGTACATGCAATCAAGTCTCTCGAACACACATCTATATAAAAATTGAAAAGAATTCATAGTGAAGAAAAAAATAAAAAATAACATTGAATAAAAGTATTTTCAAAAATATTGACAAGTAGTTCAGTTCAATTCAATTTTTCAGGCATGCGACCCAATAAAGTTTTTTTGCGCACTCAATAAAGTTTGTTTTTGGACAGGTCACTGAGCTGCGTCACATACAATGTCACACAGCCTACTCTTCCGCCGTTTGAGCGCTGCTGTCACCTGTACTCGCCGAGACGCCGACTAATCCGAGGAAAAGAACGCCAAATACAGCTCATCCTATTCCTTGAGTTAATGAAAAAATGCATTAGCTTACGCTAAATTTAGTTTTCGATTCATTCTGCACGTTTCAAAGTCGCTCGCGCAATCCAACCGGTGTTCATGCCTCCTTTTCCTTAGTTAGCGCATAGCTCGGCAATTTATTAAAAATGTTCACATTAGGTTCGTCCTTCTTGACATCACAACGGCTCCTGGGATATGTAGTCTTTTGTGCTGCTTTCGGTTTTGAAAAAGGACAAGAAATTATGGAAATATGGAGATAGACACATGGTCCATGCAGCATTTTAATACATATTTCTGAGTGCAGTAAAACTATAAAACTCAAATGACATTATCTCCCGTTTTACTTGGTCGATTGACTTCAAATAAAAACTGGTGTGGACATCAACTTCCGTACTTTAAAATGAGAGCAACCAGGGGCACGTACGTGACGTAATTACAGCGTTACGAGGCTTCAAAGATGATATGCGTAAACGTGTCGCATCCGACACGTTCAGTGTTAAAGGGTTGATGTCAGTGGAAGCCAATTAAGTAATTACTAATTAATGAGTTAACCCTTTAACACCTAAGCCTATTTTGGCCGAATTTGCATGCCTTTGATGTTGCCTTTATATTTCAAAGAAAAAACTGTTCACAAAGGCCAAGTTGGGTCCCTTTTTTTCAGGATACCTTGAACTTCATGTCCAAACTGTTGTTTTCTTCACTGACCAACTTTAATCCACATTTTGGACCCAAAAAGACAAAAAAATCTTTTTTCAAAATGTGTAATGTTGAAGTCCCACTGACAACCAAACATGCTTGACCAACCGTTTTGGAGCTTGATAATATTTATTAAACTTGCTAGGATAAACATTTAATAGAAAAAAACAGGATTGAATAGTTTTATGTTTGAAAATTCAACACAAACAGCAGCTATGATCAAAGGTGTTTTTGGCCTTAGCACATACTATGGTCAAAACATGTTATATACAGTTCAAAATAGTGAGAAAAAAAATTATATATATTATCCAACACAAAAAAGGGTTTGGAGGATATCTCTTTGTGAAGTTAGGTATTGTTCTCATCACCTTATCAAAGGTATATATGTACATGCAATCAAGCTTCTCGAACACACATCTATATGAAAATTGAAAAGATTCATCGTGAAGAAAAAATAACAAACATTGAAAAAAAAGTATTTTCAAAAATATTGACAAGTGGTTCAGTTCAATTCAATTTTTTAGGCATGCGACCCAACAAAGGTTTTTTTTTTTTTTTTTGCGCACTCAATAAAGTTTGTTTTTGAACATGTCACTAAGCTGCATCACATACAATGTCACACAGCCTACTCATCTGCCGTTTGCGCGCTGCTGTCACTTCTACTCGCCGAGACGCCGACTGATCCAAGGAAAACACTGACAAACACAGCTCATCCTATTCCTTGAGTTAATGAAATAATGCATTACCTTGTGCTAAATTTAGTTTTCGATTCATTCTGCACGTTTCAAAGTCGCTCGCTGAATCCAACCGGCCGTTGCTTGCTACGCGTGTCTCCTTTCCCTTAGTTGGCGCCTTGCTCGTCAATTTATTAAAAATGTTCACATTAGGTTCGTCCTTCTTGACATCACAACGGCTCTTTGGATATGTAGTCTTTTGTGCTGCTTTCGGTTTTGAAAGAAGGACAAGAAATGATGGAAATATGGAGATAGACACATGGTCCATGCAACGTTTTAATGCATATTTATGAGTGCAATAAAAATATAAAACTCAAATGACACTATCTCCCATTTTACTTGGTCGATTGACTTCAAATAAAAACTGGTGTGGACATCAACATCCGTACTTTCAAACGAGAGCAACCAGGGGCACGTGGGTGACGTAATTACAGCGTTACGAGGCTTCAAAGATGATATGCGTAAACGTGTCGCATCCGACACGTTCAGTGTTAAAGGGTTAATGTTCATGTCCTAATACTGTACTTTTTTCTGTGTAGTTTTTGCTCACAATGCACACTTCCAGCTAAAATGTCAACGCGGTCATGTGTCCAGAGTGTTCAAGGATGCTGGTGGCCTGGCGGCGGCAGTCCGGTCTCAGCTGCTGCCATCGCGGGATAAACTGACGCAAGCAGAGCAAAGCGAGCGCGCGCGCAGGCAGGACGAGTACCACCACCCGGACGACGACCCCATGCGCATCCCCGACAGGCACCCCAGACATGCAGCCCAGCCGCACTGGTACGTCGGCCGTTGACTTCCCTCGCTTCCTGTGGCAACTGAGCTCCGCTACGTTTTTCAGGCCCGACCCTATGGGTCCGCCGTTCTCGGTGGGAGGCGCCGATCTGGATCCCTTGGGGTAAGTCCGGCCGCTCGCGACGTCATCCACATCAGAATACAACATTACATTTTAGTATCACGTAGGAGTGGGAATCTCAGGGCTTCTCACGATACGATACGATTCCGATACAAGGCTTACGATAACGATTATCTCACGATATCACTATGCAGCGATTATCGATATATTGGTCAGAAATTTGATCCATGATATTCTATGATACAACTGTTGAAACGGAAAAAAAAAAAAGATATTTCAAAATAGAAAAAATACTGTTTGTCATTTATTAAACAGTGACACCTTTTCTTAGCAACATTGCTGTAAAATATAAATCTACTGCAAATTGTGTACCTGCATATGGAGGAAACGAACCAAAACCACTGATATCTCTTGGAGAGATCATGATGAATGGCACCCTTAATTTCTTTAAAGTTTAAAATCTTAAAAAAAAAAAAACATGACAGTGCTGTAGGTGTCAGTCAGCAAATTGAGCTGGGAGTGGGGCAATGATAAAATTGGTGAGTCTTCTCTTCGTATATGACCTTTGTTGCCAAAAGCATTGGTTTGAGCATTTCCACCATCTACTTCAGCATTTGAGATGTTGGACTGAGTCAGTCACATTCTTCCTCACCTTAAAAACAACAAAATAAAACAAAAAATATTAACTACTTAATAGCTTTTGAGTTGAAATCCTGATTTTTTTGTGTTGGAAGTATTGAGTGAATTAAGAAAATATTACTGGACTGTATAGAAATTAAAAATGCAATAATTACCTATTTTTAATATGTAGGCTACATTCATTATCATGCACATCACCTTATATATCTTGGAAGCTATTATATTAATAGCTTATTGTATCAAAATGGCAGTAATAACAGTTTGTGTAGTAAACTTGATGGAAAGTGGTTCTCAAATAATATCAAATAAATCAGTAAATTCATGTAGGCTTGTTCGATATTCATTTTCATCCAGTTTAGGGTCCTGGTTTATTTTATATCATTCAACACCAAATGTCATCAAAATAATACATGTAAATTGAAATATAAATTACATAGCAAAACATTCTTACCTCCAGTGATGAAAGCAAAGAAGTGAAGAAGTCCGGTGTCCACTTCGTCACCAACTGCCAGTGAACCTTATTTCTGTTAGACAATTCTTGCATACAGCAAAGTCCTTGTTCACCTTACTTCCTTTCTTGTTGGGGTAAAATGCAAAGTGGGTCCACATGTGTGATTTGTAGCAATATTTTTCTCACTTTTTCCTCCACCGTTCTCACGAAGCTTTTCTATTTTTTTCAAACCACTTGGAGCTTCCTCTCTTCTTCTCTAGACGACTTGTGCGCACTTTACCTTCACCGCCACTCATGAGCGCCCCTAGTAGACCGCCAAGGAATTGCTCAACAAACATTGAGCAGTTTACAGCATCCATACTCTATTGTATGGCCAATATGTTAAATAAAAGTATCGATACTTGTCAGGAGCATATCGATAACCGATCAGGTTGCAAAATATCGCGATATATCGCTGTATCGAGATATTGTCACACTATTAGTATCACGTCACTAGTTGACATTGTTTTCACGTATTGCTTTAAATGATCACTTTTTGCGTCTCGATATTTTTATCCAAACTTTTCCTTAATTCCTGTCCCTTACACGTATCCATATTTCACATTTTCTTTTCTTTTCTACTTTTGTAAAACATTTCCTTCAAACATCACGTGTCCTGGTATTTTTGTCCCAGCTCCAAATTTCTTTTTTTTTGTCCTAATACTTTTGTCTTTTTCTGTTCCTTCCATGATCACTTTCTATGTGTCCCTATACTTTTGTCCCAGCTCGAAATTTTCCCAATAATCCTGTCCCAAAACATTTTGTACCACATTTCCTTCCATTATCACTTCCTATGTGTGTCCCAATTAGGCCTGCACAATATATTATGTGAACATCGCCATCGCAATGTGCGCATGCGCAATAGTCGCATCACAGGACGTGTAATTGTTTTTTTTGTTTGTTTTTTTTAACATGTAAACTTTTGTTTCACTTCATAAAAGCAGCAAGTGTGCAGATCCTGGATCCCTCTATGTACAGCAAGCATGGATTAAACCGCATCATATAAATTAGGGAAGTCCCCGATCCAATCATGTGATCGAAAATTGGGCCAATCGCACTATTTTTGAGAGGATCGGAACCGTGTGAAAAGGATCGTGTTTTTTAATCTAAAAAATATATTCATGTTTTTCTGCTGCATGTTTGTACAGCGCCAAAGCCTCTCACCCTCCCTAATGCTAGGCAGTGCGACCAAACTTTTTTTTTTTTTTTTGGGTTACAAGTAGAGCTGGGAATCTTTGGGCACCTAACGATTCGATTACGATTACGATTCAGAGGCTCCGATTCGATTATAAAACAATTATTGATGCACCCCCCTCCTTTTTTTAAATGTTTTGTACATTAGTTCCAAAATTGTTCAAAAATACTCTTAGGCTAAACCAAACTACTATTTCAGTATCAGGTTTAACATATAGCAGTAAACAAATATACAAAAATAACAGTAAATAAAAAAACTCCAGTCCCCATTCTGTATCAGCAGCTTTAAACTACATTCAATTAATTTAATGTTGTGAATCAACCGTTAAAGTTGTTAAAATTGCTCCCGTTATTCCATGATTTCCCTTTTGTCTACTTTCGACATGTGAAAGTTTTAAAACTATTTTAAAGATAGATTCAAGTCAATATTTTACCGATTTAGGAGTATTTTAGATAAAAAGTTAATTAGGTTTGCTTGGAAGGTTCGCTACAACAGCCTTGCAGGGAAGTGTACTGCTTTAAGATGGCGGCCGTTTACTAACGCCCGCATCTAGCTTTTTGTAGGTGTTCTGCTAACGCTACCGAATCTAAATTGCATCTAGTCCTATATAAATGATATCTACCGTAACATTATGTGGATGTACTTTGTAGCAGCTTTTCGGCAGCAGTCAGGTATGTTGTTGTGTTTTTTCATCTCGTGGCATGAGTTGAGCTAGAGCTGTGAGTTGAGCATTGTCATTACCCGAGGGGCCGAGTAATGAGAAGCATGATGTTTAGTTACTCTCGCTCCGTTCCTCATTGACCGCTCGGCGCGCTGAGTGTGTTGTACTTCCGCTTTACTTGGCATATTTCAATAATCGGAATTTGGATGTTTGTGAATTGTTCTCGAATCTTTCACGGCCGAATCGCGAATAATCTAAGAATCGGAAATTTTGCACACCTCTAGTTACAAGTGCAGCTGGCGTTTGGTAATTAACAATGATTGACAGTTTTGTAGCTTTGATTTGGCCTGAGAAGCCTCTGTAGCTCGACTATCAAAGGCACAAATGTGTTAATCATAGTTAAACTTGCAGGCCAGGCCGAAGTGCGCTTTGCCAACTCATTCATTGTGTAAGAGAGAGGCTGTTCTCGGCAGCGCTAGCATCAAAGTTTTGTGCTGGTGCCTGTCAGCATTGTAAGACTAGAGTGAAAAAGTTTTAAGGCGGTCTCCCTCACTCTTGGCAGATCGGTGACAGGCGGCGGTATGATCGTGGACCCCCTCCGTATGGGCTACCCCCGCTCAGGTTTCGACCCGTCGAGCGGCATACCAGACATCCTGCCTCCTGGTGCCGTGCCGCCCGGCGCTCGTTTCGACCCGTTTGGACCGATCGGACGACACCGGCCCGGGTAAGTAAGTGTAGACGCGAAAAGTCTAAGTATTTTACTGTTGTCACAATACTAACATTTTCAACTCGGTGTAGCTACTCAAAAAAACAATTTTTGATACCACATGAATTAAATTATACAGTGGTACCTCTACTTATGAACGTCGCTACACACATAATTTTCAGGTGAAGACACGCCTCAACTGCAAAATATTGCCTCTTACGAAAGAAATATCAGGATACGAAAGGCAAAAATACAGTATGGCTGGTACTCGTAGCTCCTAGAGTTTACTTGAACGTAACATACTTATAACTGCTCTGCCATTAGCTATTGCCTAGCTTTCCTGGCATCCAATTGGCTAAGAGGGACCTCTGCTGTATGTGTGTATCCGAGCATCCTCTTCATTCGCCCCTCGTGTCCCGACAGCTTTATGTAAACGTATTAACTTTTATTATTTACTCTATTCTTTGTTTTTTACATTATGCACAACTCTGATTCGATGTTTATTGTGCAATAATCTATTCTGAACATATATGTGTTGCATGTTTTGATGCATTTGAAAGCATTATAAAAGATTTATGTCTGAATTTTGGGGCGCTTGGAACAGATTAGGGCATTTACATGGGAAACGCGTCTCTACTTACAGAAGTTTCAAGTTACGAAACTACTTCCAGAACCAATTAATTTCATAAGTAGAGGTATCACAATTAAATATATATATATCTTTTTTAACTCTGTCGGTGCCATTGACAATGTTAGACATCTAATCATATGGTCTCCAATCATCCTTCTGCTGTGAATTGAAATAGGTTTTTTACTAGTAGATGTCCAATCCATTTGGAAAACTGCTACTGGGCAAAAACAAAAAAAGAAGGCGAAAAAATATGATGCAAAAACTACAAAAAAATAATAATTGAAACAACACGAAAAAATGCAGAAACCGCAACAAATCCCAAAACCCTGGAAATCGTGAAAAGTTTGTTTTCTTTCAACTATTAAAACCTGCAGAAAAATAAGAGGCACAAACAGCAAACGAAATAAGCAAAAAATTGAAAAACTGAAGAACAGCAAAATATATTTGCTGTAAAACAAATATTGCATGCAAGTAATATGAACGACTGTTCATTTGCCTTGGCCACTTCAAATGGATTGGACGTCTGGCCGTTGATGGCAGCCAATGAGTTAAGAATAACTATTTAAAGCTCCTGCAGGTCACTTCCTGATCATTTCAGGTCACTTCCTGTTGATTGTGGCCACTTCCCGACTGCGAATGCCCATGTTTCAGTACCATTGACGGTGCTGGACGTCCAATTCCTCTAGACCAGCCGGGAGTGTCGTCCAGCGTCGTCAATGGCAGCCAATGAGTTAACATGCAAAAATATCCTGCAATAACCATTACTGTCAAGAGTAGTGCAAAATCCTATTTACCCCATGGCAACAACTAAAAACAATTACTCGAGTATCGATATTTTTGCAATCAAATATTGTATATGGCGGAAAACACAGACAAGACTGAAGAAGCAGTTTCTGCTCTTGCACTCCTCTTTAAAAGAAACTGCTGTATTTTAAGCCAAAACAACTGTTGTTTGATAGAACAATATGTCTATAAGCTGCCATAGCAGATTCATGGCGCATGAAGCCCCCGAACTATTTTTAATTTGTCTGTGTTACCCTGGAAAACCCCGTTTACGGACGTCGCGCAACCGCGTTTGTTTCAAATCAGCCATAAAAAGAAGGTAAGTAGTTATATTTATTATTCGAAATGTCTGTCATTTTTATCTTAGAATCATTAATTGATGTCTAATATTTCGTTAAAAAAATTAACTACTTAAAAAAATTATTCAGTTGCATATTTTAACCTTTTAAACAAATTACGTCACAATGAAAAAAAATGGCGTCTGTCAAGTCACGTATATCTACCTCATAACTATCGCTTAACTGTAGGGTTGTTCCGATCATGTTTT
Organism: Corythoichthys intestinalis; assembly: GCF_030265065.1. Taxonomy (NCBI): domain Eukaryota; kingdom Metazoa; phylum Chordata; class Actinopteri; order Syngnathiformes; family Syngnathidae; genus Corythoichthys; species Corythoichthys intestinalis. The sequence continues at coordinate 43,888,136 of NC_080403.1, read as the reverse complement.
TTTGCTCCCGATCCGATCCCGATCGTTTTAGTTTGAGTATCTGCTCATCCCGATATTTCCTGATTCGATTGCTTTTTTTTTGCTCTCGATTCAATTCCAATCATTCCCGATAATTTTTCCCGATCATATACATTTTGGCAATGCATGAAGAAAAAAATGAATAAAAGTCGGACGAATATATACATTCAACATACAGTACATAAGTACTGTATTTGTTTATTATGACAATAAATCCTCAAGATGGCATTTACATTATTAACATTCTTTCTGTGAGAGGGATCCACGGATAGAAAGACTTGTAATTCTTAAAGGATAAATGAGACTTTGTATATTGTGACTAAATATTGCCATCTAGTGTATTTGTTGAGCTTTCAGTAAATGATATTGTAGCCATTTAACTTCTGCCCAAATGCATGATGGGAAGTGCAACCATGACTGTGCGCAGTGGTACCAATTGATGTAGCTTCTCTGCGTTGGGAAATATTATAGGGTGTTAAGACAAAGATCAATTACTACCTTTCTTCCCCACATTGCTTCCCACAATATTTCTAATCGTAAGGAGAGGGATTGTAAGGCTTTAGCCAATTAAAAAAGGACTCCAAAGGCTGCCAAAATTCACTCTACTCATTTTACGCTGCCTTTTAGCTCTATATAAAGGCAAAACGGCGCTATTACAGATTGAGCGCGACAATGCGTGAGTGGGTCGTGCAGAGCATGCGTTAATTGCGTTAAATATTTTAACGCAATAAATTTTTTGAAAAATTAATTACCGCCGTTAACGGGATAAATTTGATAACCCTACCTTAAGCCTAAACTAAAGACTCTGGATGAGTGTAACATAGTATGTCTGATGTTAAATACAATTAGAAAATGATTTAATTTTAATATATACATATATATATATTAGGGTGTCCCAGGCCCCCTATATAAAATCACATATTAACAGATTTGGACTCGCACACCCCTTCATTGTATTCCACTTGCTAAAAGAACCGAGCACACGAAATTTCACTCCCATAGCTGGTTGCTAAGGCTTCCCTCATTGACATTCCTACTGGACTGGCAGTGGTTAACGTGTTGGTCTCGCACTCCTCTGACCAATGATCGCCACTCTCCCAGACCGATTGTCTACCTTGCACAATTCACATTGGACAAGGTGTTACATGCACTGGTGCAATACAACTGAAGTGCAATACAACTGGATAGTAGCAATACAATTGAAGACAGGGAAGTGACAGCTGCACTACTGGAAGCTGGCCTTGTCAGCCGTGGGGAATTGGCGGCGGTGATGTTCGACGACCTGAAAGATGAGCTGCCGCTCGTCTTCGTCCTTCGTCAGGCACTGGTTGAAGTCGGTCTCCAGCTTCACCGCTCGCTCGGCAACATCATTCACCGACTTCAGCTCGGACACGACAACTGGAACTTCCCGCAGATCCACGACTGTAGCTGGGAGAGGCAGCTTCAGGCAGTGGAACAGGTTCTGCGACCTCCGGGTGATGAAGTTGCCCAGGTCAGCCCTCTTGAGTGTAAGGGTCCTCCTTCCTTCCAGCCTCCGCAGTTCCTTCCCTTTCCTCTCAGCCTCATAGAGGTTGTGCAGCATCTTGGCCTTCTCCTCTTCCTCAGTCTTCGTTGAAAACATCGCCAGGGGGGCCAAGTCCTCGCTCAAGTACCAGAGATGCCCACAGAACTTCTTGAGAGCAACCGAGCCGACTTCACTGTCAACAGCTGTGTATCTGTCCAGCTTCTCGCACATCTCCAGGTCATTGACAGGTGCATCGACGGTCACTGGAGCTTCGAACCACCGCTTGAGGTAGACCGTCACTGCGAACACGTTGATCTTGTGCAGAGCTCTTGCTTCATGTGGAGTGAGTTGGAACTGCTTCCGGAAGATGTAGATTTTCAGCGAGTAGATGCCTTTGGCCATCCATCGAGCCCGGTGGTACGCCCCAGTCCGGTTGAAGCAGACAACTTCTGTCCCGGGGCCCGTGAGGAAGAAGCGGGCGAGGAGGAGGAACTTGCGGTAGTCGTCCCTGTGGTGGGTGGTCTCCAGCTGGCTGTCGATAAACCTGACGACTTCGTCCTTCTTGAGACGCACCCACTCGGAGAGGTTGTCGTTCGGATCGTCGTCAAAGGGAGATGCCTTCGAGTTGTCCAGAAAATTCCATTCTGCTTTGAAGCAGACGAACAGGGAAATATCATGGCCAGAGGATCGGAAGAAGAGGTCGAAGACAGCCGCAATGACCAGTTCCATGCTATGATCGCTTGAAAGTGCGATTTTCTCAAAGTAAAGTCACATTCTATCAGAAAAAGACTTGCTTAAACCACCTCCCACGTGGTAAGCTTCCCAAATCCGACGAGTTTTTCAAAATCGGTAATATTTTGGGGGGGAACCCCCCTCCCCCCCTTTCGAGTTTCAGATAGCTTTTCTGGATCGGCCACTGTCAACACCAGGTAAAGGCAACACCGCATACGTTCTATACATTTGAGTGCAAATGGACAGTTGAAAACAGATCAGGATGACGCCCCTACCCGGCTGGCCCCTGTATACAGCATAGCAGACATTACATGTGCTCTGAGGGAACCCTAAATATTAAGCGATCATTGTGAATTTTTTCTCACAGTACTTTGGCAAGAAGTGCAATGCATTGAGAGGGTGTGCGAGATTAGTTTCCTGGATTTACTTTTTTGGGACACCCTAATATATATATATATATATGAAAAAAAGGCATGTCCGATATTTTTTTGCCGATTCCGATACTTTGAAAATGACGTGATCAGACCCGATCTATCGGGATGCCGATCGATCGGGACATCTCTACTTAACTGTATTTTTTTGTTGTTACTGTCGCATTTTCCTCAATATAATAGATGATAAATATTAGATCCAAACAAATAAAAATTGAAAAATAACGTTTAAAAGGGTAAATATATGAAAAAGAAAATCTCAACCACTCCTTGATGTATGCGATTTCTGCATCGCGACCCTTGTTATATTACCATGTTTCACCCATAAAATCCCAGAGAAATCCAGCTGTGGTCATTCACAGCTGTGTCTTGACATTCGGTGATACATGCTGCATGGAGTTTTTGGATCGAAACAAGGTAGGTACGTGATAATATCTCGTTAAAATCGTGGCGTCTTTAATTCTGCTCTCGCGTGCTCTCGCCTCCAATTAGGGTTTTACTGTATAATTTTTTTTGTAAATGCCCTCCGGTTCAAAATTTTTCTTTTCCCAGAAAATTGAGATTTTAACCTTTCCAATGATGTATCACACATTCATATCAGACAATTTTGAAAGTTAGCCAAATTGGGGGTCTCAGAGCGGAACTTCGTCGCCTGAGTGTTTTCCGCCATATGGATACATTTCAGTATCTTGATACTTCGATACTTTTCCATACTTTGACAACACCAGAAAACTCCACACTCCATGGAATATAATATTATGTTCAATGAATGGCTCTGACCAAAAATGGCCGGCAAGTGACAGCACCCGTCCTGATTAGCTTACGTGGTGTTTTTCGCATTTAGTTGTATATACCTATGCTATCTATGGTCACGCGAGTTCTTTTATCTCACTTGTCACAGGCCCGACCCGGACCATCTGCCGCCGCCAGGCTTCGACGACATGTTCATGTAGCCGCTTCCTGTCTTCTAGCCAATCACGGCACAGGATACTCTTATGAGGAAAAAAATCTTACTTACAAAGTAACCTTTTGTTTTGAAGTGTATTAGTAAACAAAATGGATGACGTGTGCTATAAATAGACATTTTCTTTGACAACAACAACCAAGACCACACCTCTTTTTTTGTCTGCTGACTCCGCCCCCTTTTAAATCACACAGTCATAGCTACCTAAACTAAGCAATAGCAAATATCAACTTCAACATTTTGATATCATTTTCATCTAGATTTTGTGTTTTAATTATTATTTTCACACACAAAAACAACCCCAAAATACAAGGGTCACGTTTCAGTGCCATCGACGCCAATTGACGTCCAAATGGGTCGGACGTTGATCGCCGTCAGTGGCAGCCAATGATGTGAGATGAGAGGTATTTAAGGCTTATTAAACACATAGATACGTAGGGAGAGTATACATTTTTTGCGCTTATTTTTGCAAATATTCTGCATTTTCTTTGTTTTATGTGTTCTCAACATTTTGGTTCAAACTTTTCTTTTACATTTGTTGGTACATTTTCTCACCTTTCACTTCCATAAACATGCTGTTGACAATACAAGCCACGCGTTCTTTCCCATATTTCATTTATTTTTTTTTTTTGTGCCAAAATATTTGTGCAGATTACGATTATATAATATTTTTTGGGGGAGGGTGGGGACATTGGCCTCCAAAATGCAGGTTGACTTTTATCCAAATCCTGCATGTTTATCTTTTTTTGCAACCAATACTACTTTTTTGTCTGACTTTCCATCCAAATTCTGATATTAATCATTCACGTTATTGTATAAGTCTTTTGTCCAAATTCCATATTTCTTAAATTTTGGTCCAAATTGCCACTTTTCATTTTTTTGCATCCCAAACATTCACATTTTCTTGACATTGCTACCCCAGGTGGGCGCTCCAATATTATTGCCATACTTAAGTTTCACATTTTCAAAATAAAATTCCTTTTTTGTCCCAAAACATTTGTCTATAATCCTTGTTTCTTTTCACTCATCTTATTTAGTCATTTTTTGCATCACAATTTCCACATGATATTGCTCTCCTATGTGGTTAGGGTTCCTCCTAAGAATTCAAATTTTTCATTTCTTCACTTATCTTTTTTTTTCAATAGTTTCATTCCAACTCCCAACTTTTTTTTTCCCATTGCTCCCCACATTTTTTCTTCAATACGTGTTTTCATCCAAACAAATTTTATTTCTGTGCCCTGATTTCAATATCTTCTTGAAATCGCTCCCACTAGTTGGCATCCCAATACTCTTGTTAGACTTGGCTTCAAATGTCCCTGCTAAAATTTAAAGAATTTCACTCCCAAAATATTTGTCCCAATTCCACATTTATCTTTTGTCCCAATATTTGATCCTATCAACTTGATATTGCTCCCACTTGTGGGCATCCAAGGCTTCACATTTCCCTCCGAAACTTTTTTTTTTTTTTGGTCCCAAAACATCTGTTAACCTTGCACATTTTTTTTGGGGTCTCAATAGTTTCATACCAATTTTTTTTTTTTGTGTGTGTGTCCCAATTTTCTTGACATTTCCCACCCTTAATCCTTCTCCCACATGCGATGTCACTCATCCAGCGGCGCCGGTGGTTCCTCATCGCCGCTGGCGAGCTGCTTCATCCTCATCCCAACGGACCCGTATGTCCTTTTGGGGCCAAGGAAGGGCGCGCGGCGGGATGAGGCAACCCCGCCTCGGCAGACGGACGCCACGAGGAGCACTGAGAGGAACATCCCGCCCAGGGTGAGCAGGCCCAGCCCGGCGATGATGCAGCGGTCCAAATGCGATCCCAGCCGGGCATAGTAAAGCTCCAGACGCTCCATCTGGCGGGCTGAGACAGCATCCCGGTCCACACGAGCCTCCCGCGGGATGGCATAGGCCACCAGCACCAAGGCTACACCGCTCAGCAGCAGGACCACGGCCAGCGCCAAACCCCGGTCGGATGAGCGCCGGTCGTGGCGACGGACGGGACGCTCTGTGACCTCTGAAGTCTCGTCGTCATCGTCGCCAAACGAGTCCTGGAGATGCACACGGAGGGGGAAAAAAGCCAGTAATGCTTTTGTTTTGTTTCTTACGGCGCAGTCACCCCGAAAAAGGAGGCCCAAAATTCTTGATGATTTTGTGGGGGGGGGGGGGGGGGGGGGGCATTAAAACAGACTGCAGCTAAAACATATATCTACATATATACAGCATATATATATATATATTAGGGGTGCCAAACGATTAAAATTTTTAATCGAGTTAATTACAGCTTAAAAATTAATCGTAATTAATCGCAATTCAAACCATCTATAAAATATGCCATATTTTTCTGTAAATTAATGTTGGAATGGAAAGATAAGACACAAGATGGATATATACATTCAACATACGGTACATAAGTACTGTGTTTGTTTATTATAACAATAAATCAACAAGATGGCATTACCATTATTAACATTCTGTTAAAGCGATCCATGGATAGAAAGACTTATAGTTCTTAAAAGGTAAATGCTAGTACAAGTTATAGAAATTTTATATTAAAACCCCTTACTTACACAATGCTCATGGGTGCTGAAGCCTATAAAATCAGTCGCATCCAAGCGCCAGCAGAGGGCGACAAAACTCCGTAAAACACAACAAGTACACATTTCACTGTCCTGTCATTTTAATCTGTTTGAGAGGGCCATTTGTGCGTTAATTGCGTCAAATATTTTAACGTGATTAATTTAAAAAATTAATTACCGCCCGTTAACGTGATAATTCTACAGCCCTAATACATATATATATATATATATATGTACAGTGGTATGAGAAAGTATCTGGACCTTTTGGAATTCCTCACATTTCTGCATAAAATCACAATCAAATGTGATCTGATCTTTGTCAAAATCACACAGATGAAAATACAGTGTCTGCTTTAAAACCACTCAAACATTTATAGGTTTTCATATTTTAATGAGGATAGCATATAAACAATGACAGAAGGGGGGGGGGGGGGGGGGGGGAATAAGTCAGTGAACCCTCCGCCTAAGGAGACTTAAAGAGCAATTGAAGCCAATTTTTACCAAACATTTAAAGTCAGGTCTGTGACCAATCACTGAGTGGTTGAAAGCTGCCCTGCCCACTATAAAACACACATATGGTAAGAAATGTTGATGAGAAGCATTGTCTGATGTGCATCATGGCTCAGTCAAAAGAGGTGTCTGAAGACCTGCGATCAAGGATTGTTGATTTGTATAAAGCTGGGAAAGGATACAAAACCATCTCTATAAGTCTGGATGTTCATCAATCGACCATCAGAGAAGTTGTCTACAAATGAAGAGTTTGGCACTGTTTAAGGGTGTAACGGTACATGTATTTGTATTGAACTGTTTCGGTACGTGGTGCTCGGTTCAGAACAGAGGCGTACCGGACAAATTTCTGACGTAACCCTTACTTTTCGAGGCTGTGAGTCGATCGGGTTACAGTTTCTTTTTGATTATTATATTTACTCAGTCTTCTCTACTATAATGAGGACCAACACGGTCGGACAGTATATCCCAGAAAAGTCAGCGGCGCGACAACGTAGCCGCCGCGAGAACGCAGTGAAACGCGGGCGTTAAAGTGAATCAGCCAATGCACACCAGTCGCAGCGCGGCCGCGTGTTAGACGCATCCCAGAAGCGGCTCAACATTTCAACATTACGCACGCGAAAAGAACAGAGTTTATTATTTGACGTGAGACGCGACCCTCCTGCGTCAAAACTACTACAGGTAGCTAGGATCGGGCAGACCGGAAGCACCTGGGGTAAAAATACGGTGGATCCGGTCGATTTTCAAAATAATATGCAATTGTAACCCACTTTTTGAGTCCATCAGATCTCTTGAGTGGTAGATCGGGGCACAGTTGACTTGAAATGAGCTAAAACACCTGTAATTAAATAAGGATAATAGACAGATCCTGCTTACACAATTAAATTCAATAATTTCTGTGTGGCGCTTTAACTTGACAAAATCCACCAATAAAGCTTTTGAAAACCGTTCATAAGAGAAAAAAAAAATACTCATTGAGGCATTTCATTTGTAAAATACATGTTAAAATCTTTGTCATTGGGATTGCGTTTCTCTTTAGCACAGGACTTCTTTTTTCTTTCAGAAAGAAAGCTGACTAATACGCGGGGTCTGAAAGGCAAATTGTTGTTGGATTATCTTTAAATACCCGCTACTTTTTGAGCAGGATTTAGCTTTGTGTAGGCTAATGTTCCAAAGTTGAAAGGTGTGTAATAAACAATTAGCACATTTATATTTTGCATTTTGTTTTCTTACTGTACCGAAAATGAACCGAACCGTGACCTCAAAACCAAGGTACGTACCGAACCGAGATTTTTGTGTACCGTTACGCCCCTAGCACTGTTGCTTCTCTCCCAAGGAGTGGCAGTCCACCAAAGATGATGCCAAGAGTTCAGCGCAGAATACTCAGAGAGGTAAAAAAAGAACCCTAGAGTGTCTACTAAAGACTTAGAGAAATGACTGGCACAGTCCAATATCTCTGTGCACACATCAACTATATGTAAAACCATGGCCAAGAATGGTGGACTCCGCGGAGAAAGCCACTGCTCTAAAAAAAAAAAAAAAAACAGCATTGTTGCTTGTTTAATGTTGGCAAAAAGGCACTTGGACACTCCACAGACGTTTTGGCAAAATATTTTGTGGACTGATGAAGTTCAATTGTTAGGGAGTAACACACAATGTCGTGTGGAGGAAAAATGAAACAGCTCACCAACATTAACACCTCATCCCCACCGTGAAGCATGTTGGAGGGAGCATCATAATTTGGAGCTGTTTTGCTCCCTCAGGGCCTGGACAACTTGCAATCATTAATGGAAGAATGAATTCAAAAGGTAATCAGGATGTTTTGCAGGAAAACCTGAGGCCTTCTGTCAGACAGTTGAAGCTCAAAAGAGGACTGATGCTGCAACAAGACAGTGATCCAAAAAACAATTAACTTGAGAATGGTTTCAGAAGAACAATATACATGTTCTGAAGTGGCCAAGTCAAAGTCCAGACTTGAACCCCATTGAGATGCTGTGGCATGACTTAAGGATTCATGCCAGACATCCCAGGAATCTGACTGAACTACAGCAGTTTTGTAGAGAAGAATGGGCCAAGATTAGTCCTGATCTATGTGCCAGACTGATCTGCAGCTACAGGAAGCGTCTGGTTGAAGTTATTGCTCCCAAGGGGGCGGGGGGGGCACAAAATATTAAATGTGATGGTCCACTGACTTATTTTTCCCCCTTCTGTCATTGTTTGCATATTATCTTTATTAAAATAACCAATAAATGTTTGGGTGGTTTTAGTTAAAGCAGACACTATTTTCATCTGTGTGATTTTGACAAAGATCACATTTGATCGTGATTTTATGCAGAAATGTGAGAACTTGGAATAGGTTGAGATACTTTTTTATACTACTGTACATATTGACTTTAGTTTTGCCAGATAAATCGACAGTGGCTCTCTGTTTCACCAATGAGACGTCGCAAAAATCACCACATGACTCCATTATACCATTCAGAGGTAACAATGTTTTTTCTCTGCTAGAGGGCACTCATGCTGTGTTGTTCTGGCCTGAATTCGATGATTTTATGGTCATTTTTTTGGCCTACTATGGTCGTGTAATAGGTTATAGTACAGTATAATAATAACAGTTCATATAGATGAAGTTGTGCTTCTTTTCAACGTTTACTTGTACTTGAGTACATTTTTGCACGACTGCTTTTACTTGAGTAATATTATTTAGAAGTAACGCTACTCGAGTAAATTTTTTTGGCTACTCTACCCACCTCTGCTCTGCTATCTTTTTTACTTTGGGTTTTTTTTTCTGGCCCTAGTACATAGTCGTAGTTTTTGGCTCGGTGTCCAGATACTTATGTCCAACCTTGTGGGCGGAGTCAGGCTGATAGCCGGCATTGCGGAAGCCAGGCCCGGCATCGTCAGCGTCGTCCGGCGACGAGGACATCGGAAGTGGATGGTGGTGTCGCGCCGTGGCCAATCGGCATCTTCCTCACTGGACGCAGTGACATCACATGCATTAGTAGCGTCATAATTCCGCCTCATCTTTCACTCGCTAGCTAATTGATGAGCAAGGTAACAGTACCAATAACAGGACGGGTTAGTTTCATACTGTTTTCATTGAGTTTTATTTTTGCACTGGCGCCACCTTTAATCAGGGCCCAGGCCATTTGGGAGCCCTAAGCAAAATAATGCCAAGGGGCCCATATTTTTCGTCACAGTGTACTGTGAAACCCATACATGCAATCCAACCCATACGTGCATAATTTGTATATTAATCAGATTTTTCGTTTCTCTGCTCCATAAGGATAAATTCTCTTCGACATATTCGTGCATCTATTTTCCAAGCAAGTTTGAGCACCAATCATTGCAAAGCAGTTTCAACGTCATTCCTCAGGTTGCCAGATTGTAATGACAAGAAAATGGATGTTTGCACCGATAAACGGCAATGTGCAACACATTATTCACGATGCTCTAATAATAACGTATAAAATGAGGTTGCCAGATTGGGGGCTCTTAGTGGTCAGGGGCCCTAAGCAGCAGCATAGTTTGCGTATAGGCTGGGCCGGCCTTGCCTTTAATCAAAACGTTCTTTTTAGCCACTCTCTGCCATTGACAACGAAAAACGTCCTATTAATTTTGACTGGGATTGGCGAATGAACGAATTGGATGTCTAATGCCTTCAATGGCAGCCAGTGAGTCAATAAAAACAAAAAATAAAAACTTCAGTTCCTCCTTGTTGATTTCAGGGCATTTACGTGTCCCTCTGTTCATTTTTGGTTCGGTTAATTTTGACGCATTCATTAACTGAAAGAACCAAAATGAAGAGGAGGTGACCTGTAAATGGCCCAAAATTAACAAGGAATTTACCTGGGAAATCCCCAAAATGCTCCCGGTCGAAATACATTGGACGTCTAGCACCGTCAATGGCAGGCAGCCAAAGAGTGAACTAGAAAGTGACCCAAAAAGGCTCAACAGGAAGTAACCCAGAAATGCCTGAAACAGTTAAAAAGTTACACAAAATCAACAGATGGTGACCCTACCATCAACCAGGAGTGCCCTAAAATCAACATGAACTGATCCAAAATGTACAGGAAGTGAACTCCCAGAATGGCCCGAAATCAACAAGAAGTAACCCATAGCTACCCCAACATCAACGGATGATGTACTGGGACACAGGACGTGACCCTGGAATGCCCCAAAGTCAACTGAAAATGACCCAAAATCAACAGGAAATGACCCAAACTTAACTGGAAGTAATCCATAAATACCCCCAAATCAATAAAGAAGTTACCCGGAAATGCCTTAAAATGCTCCCGGTCAAATTTAATTGGACGTCTAGCGCCGTCAATGCCAGCCAAAGCGTGAACTAGGAAATGTTCCAAAAATGCTCCAAAATCAACAGTTAGTAGCCCAGCAATTTCCTAAAACAATTAGAAAGTGACCGAAAATCAACAGAAGGTGACCCACACTAGTGCCCCAAAATCAACAAGTAAAGCGCCAAATCATTAGGAAGTGACCCCAGAATGCCCCAAATCAACAGTAAGTGACCAAGGAACATAAAGTGACCCAGGAATGCCCTAAAATTAGCAGGAACTGATTCAGAATGAACAGGAAGTGACCCCAGAGTGCCCCCAAATCAACAGGAAGTGCCCAGGGTACAGAAAGTGGCCCAGAAATGCCCTAAAATCAGCAGGAACTGGTCCAAAATGTACAGTAAGTGACCCAAGAAGGCCCCAAAATCAACAGGAAGTGGCCCATAAATGCCCCCAAAATCAACAGGTGTTGCGCCAAAGAACAGGAAGTGACCCCAGAAAGTCCCCGAATCAACAGTAAGTGACCATAAGCTGAGTCCTGGTGGCCGAAAGGTGTCATTGCATGTAACTGACTTTCCTATATATATAAAAGTTGTAGAGCAAGGAAAATGAATGAAATGAACAAAAAAATATATTTTTGTAATGGGTCTAAATTATTTTTCAAACAGCTCATGTGACTAGCACCTTAGACGGTCATTTGCTTTGCATATCATTTAAAAAAAAATGGGGAGGGGCATTTTATTTTTTTATAAATGATTTTTTTTCTTTGATTGAAAATATATTTTTTTTATAATTGAAGCACCTTTTAAGGGGATTGAATGATTTAGACACAAATGCCCTACCCATAATAAGGCCCAAACACAAAAAGGATAGCTAAAATCTAACTTTTTTAAATGAAAAATTAAGTGTTCAAATGCAAATTTTTTAGTCTCAAATATTTTTTCGCATTCAAAAACTTTTTTGTATGATCAAAATTTTTCTTTTTTGATTGAAATGATTTTTCTTTTGGAAAAAAAAAAATTTTTTTTTGTATGAAGCAACTTATTTTTTTGATTGATTAATAATGACACAAATGTCCAAGCCAAAATGTGGCACAAACGCAAAACATTACTTCAATCAGAAAAGTTGCTTCAATCGAAAAAATGGACTTCAATCCAAAAAAATCGAATAAAAATAGCTTTCAAATGCATTTTTTTGAATTTCAATTTTATTTTTGCATTCAAACATTTTTTTTTTTTTTTTTGATTGAAGCAACTTTTTTTTTGATTGAAGCAACTTTTTTTTGGATTGAATCATAAAGACACAAATCAAAAAATATGGCTCCGCCCAAGGATACAATTTTGGACTGAGGTAACTACATTGGCACGACACTGGCGGGCGTACCATATTCAGCTGATGATGATCTTGGTGAGAAGTATAGCTGTCCTACCAGCAGCCTGATGTAGAATTCCCCTCAAGAATGATGGGAAACAAAAAAATTATCATTTTCATACTCTCATTTCAACTTATTATTATAAATATTCTTGTAAGTAAATTTTATTACTGACACTGCGTTTCGGGGTCATCAATATGTTGTGCCCCCCCCTGCCCCAAAACTCAAACTCCGCCTACGTAAGTGACCAAGGAACATAAAGTGACTTAGGAATGCGCTAAAATTAGCACAGAACTGATTCAGAATGTACAAGAAGTGACCCCAGAGTGCCCCAAAATCAACAGGAAGTGGCGCATAAATGCCCCCTAAATCAACAGGTGGTGCGCCAAATAAGTGATCCCGGAATGCCCCCAAATCAACAGAAAGTCTGCATGTATGTTCCAGTAATTGAATTAAATACCAGAGCAAAGCGCTTTTATTTCTGTTCATTATGTTATTACATGAAATTTATCAGAAATTTAATACATAGGCCTAACCCCAAAATAATGAATCGTGGTTTTTAGGTGAAATTTAGCTGAAACATACACACGTGAAACTCTTTAAAACATGAAAAATTAGCCAATGGGTGAATAGGAGTACGCTGGGAGTATCGTAAACGTTTCCTATTGACTTAAAGACGTCATATTTCCCCTCAAAGACGACCTGTCCCGCGCATGCGTACGTGGCGAGCGAGTGGCGCGCGCGACCTTCACATTATTCCGTGCTCACACAGCGTCTAAAGACGCATCTCCACACGCAATTAATCGCTACGATCACATATCATGATCGTAGGATGAATCGAGGAGGAAAAAGAAGAGGACGAATGTGCTTACCTGACGGGAGGCAGGGAGGAAGGATGGATGGGTGGACGAGGGAGGGATGACAAGCGGAGTGGATAGGCGAGCTTCGAGGAGAAACGCGCATGCGCACAAGATGCGGATGCAGCATCCACTTGTGCCGTAGTTGGCCGCCAGAGGGCGTACTAATCTTTTTCCATTTAGATTATCCTGTTTGTATTTGTTGTTGTTGTATTTTTCAATTGTATATATGTATTTATGATTATTGTTATGTACTCAAGTACCCCCTAATGTATTATTTTTTATTTTGTTCTCTAAATTCAGGCATCATCAGATAAAATAATGAAATAAAAATCGTGAAATAAATATGTGTTAATTATTCGTTATTATCAAAATGAGAAATTAAAATGGTAAATAATTCTAAATAACATGAAAAACAACCCAGAAAATGACTAGGATAAAAATGGAAAATTTAATACATTTTTTAAAATGATTAATAAATATGTAAAATAGTATTAAATAAATTAAAAAAAACTATCATAAACAAATGTAACATAAATAATTCTAAATAAAATACAAGTAGTCCCCGGTTTCCAAAAGAGTTCCGTTCCTGCACTGGCGATGTAACCCGCATTTCTGTGTAAATCGGAATTGCCATTTTAAGTACTTCTAAACACCCTCTTAACATATTTTTCAGACTATAAGCTGCTACTTTTTTCTCGCCATTTCTAACCTGAAGCTTTTGTTTTTTTACAGATGAGTTTCATATGTTCTTGTTAAAAATAACTAAAAATGGATAATTAGACATATTTTGAAAGAATGGCTATCCAAATTTTGCCATGACATAGCTCCCAGCCACTACACTAGCAACAGAAGCTAACGTCAGAAGCTCGTCAGACTTACTCAAAACTCAGGATTTTATAGATGAATATAGCTCCACAAAAGAACAATTTAAAATGGATGGGCATCCACTATTTGCTACGACAAGAGAACGTGATGCTAGTGTTGATTAGCTGTTTTCAACTGGCCCTCAGAGGACTTTATTGCCACAGTATGCAACAACAAAGTTGCTACATAAGGGCTAGCGCTAGCTGTTAACCGTTTTTAGGAGGATTTCATCTATTTCAAGTTTAGAAGGCAAGGTAAAGTGGATTATCTATCTTTGCAAATGTAGTGACCTGTTTTTAAAGTTATTTTGTTTTGAAGCATTCAGACAACACGAGTAGGTGATGTTAATACGTGTTTATCTGGCTAATATATTTTTGATCAATCAAATATTTCAAAGTAACATCTATGTAAATATCCAATGTTAAGATATGGACACCTGCGCCTTAGAGTCAGGTACTGCATGTATGTGGATTTATTTCTAAAATTTTTATTTCTAAAAAAAAGTGCGCTTTATAGTCCAGAAATTACGGTAATTAATTACAAGTGAAAAGTGCGCAACTGGCGATAAGATGGCAGACGCGGAACTGTTACTCGACTAAAAAATGGAGGGGGGAAAACGACTCGAGACAAAATGGCGGCCAAAACACCAGCGTCGTAAAGTCGAAATCACGTAAATCGGGACAACCTGTATATAAAAGATCCCAGAAAATTATTCACATAAAATATAAGAAAATGTATAATAAATGTAAAAACAATTAGCAAATAAAACCTACATAAATAATTCTAATTAAAAAATTATAAATGTCATAAATCCATGAGAATAAACAAAACAAATTTTAATACATTTAAACTTTTTTTTTTTTTTTTAAATAAGTGTTGACCAAGTGTGTTTTGCTCTATGTATAAAAAATCTCTTATAGCCTAGCATAGCTCAAGCTAATTATAACTTTAACATATTAATTGAACATATGTATAGTAATAATGAAAACATAAATGAAATGTAAAATAATCAAATGAAACTATCCTTTTGAAAGGTGAACCCTAGACCGTCCCATTGTTTTGCTTGCCTTGTTGATAGTCAACATTAGCCTGCCTGCCACGTGACTCCTGGACCCAAGAAAGGGGGCGTGGCATTCTCCACCAGAGTCTCACGGAGGGCAACGCTGACCGCGCGGCAACAGGTGAGTTCAAGGACATCTCTTAAAAGTTGGACAGCTATTGCCGGTAATGGCAATGAAACATGATAATCACTGCCAGTCAGTGTCATTGACGGTGATAGACGTCCAATCTTGTGGTGTCGAATCATCCTTCTGTTGTGAATTGAAATTAGTTTATGCGAACCGTTTGAAATTTAAATGGTTTAAACATTTGTTCCTGTCAATGGCAGACAGTGAGTTAGCCATTTGTAGGGCCAGTGACAATATTTTTTTGACTTAAAAAAAAACAAAACTTTGAATAGTAATACAGTATAATTAATTTGTTATGAATTATTGTCCTTTTGAAGTGTTCTGCTGGTCAATAAAGTAAACTAAAATCCCAGGTCAATTCCTGTTGATTTTAGGACACTTCCTTTTGATTCAGGTCATTTTTTGATTACTTGGATAAATTCCTATGTATTTTTGCTTCCTTTTTTGGGGATTTTTTTTTTTTTTTTTCCCTTCCTTTTGACTTTTGATGCATTTCTGCATCATTTTCTATTGACTTTATCAACAGCAAACAACATGGGGCCCTTCGAGCGTGTGCAAGTAAGGGGGGCAGTTGGACTTGGAGCAATAGCATATTAAATAAAAGTATAATAACTAGGGCTGTCAAAATTATCGTGTTAACGGGCGGTAATTAATTTTTTAAGTTAATCACGTTAAAATATTTGACGCATTTAACGCACATGCCCCACTCAAACAGATTAAAATGACAGCACAGTGTAATGTCCACTTGTTACTTCTAATTTTTGGTGTTTTGTCGCCCTCTGCTGGCGTTTGGGTCCGACTGATTTTATGGGTTTCAGCACCATAAGTGAGCATTGTGTAATTATTGAAATAAACAATGATGAGCTAATAGTTTATTTTTTTTATTTAAAATTTTACAAATTTTGTTAAAACGAAAACATTAAGAGGGGTTTTGATATAAAGTTTCTATAACTTGTACTAACATTTATCTTTTAAGAACTGCAAGTCTTTCTCTCCATGGAACGCTTTAAGAGAATGTTAATAATGTTAATGCCATCTTGTTGATTTATTGTTATAATAAACAAATACAGTACTTATGTAGAGTATGTTGAATGTATATATCCGTCTTGTGTCTTTTCTTTCCATTACAACAATAATTTACAGAAAAATATGGCATATTTTATAGATGGTTTGAATTGCGATTACCGTAATTTTCGGACTATAAGCCGCTACTTTTTTCCTTCATTTTGAATTCTGCGACTTATAGTCCAGTGCGGCTTATTTGAAGATTTATTTGGGTTAATAGGTAACAATTTATTACTAAGCGCCATCATAACATTGTCATAAGACCATCATTCATACTTATGATATGACAGTTTCATGGGCATTACTGAATGCTTATGTTGTGAAGTGACATCCGGCAAATTATGTCAATAACTCTATTTATGTCCAGCTTGGATCTTTTACATCCATTCAAAAGTGAGATAATGTGCCAGATACCACTAAATGGCATCTGTTATAAGCATTCATAAATACTCATGACAGTGTCATGTCATAATTATGACAGTCTTATGGCACCACTGTCTAATAAAGTGTTACCAAATACCATAACTAGCAATTAATGAAACAACTGGAACAGTAACTGAAGAAATTATTAGCACAGGACATTAATTTTGATTGTTATTTACAGCTGTAGCGCTACAATGCATGCTCGGAGGCATGTTGGACAACAACAGTGTTGACAGCAGGTGGCAGCAGAGGTTGACTGTTTGACAGTGATGGCCAAATTAAGCTTCTTGAAGCAATGAAGCTTTGCAGCCAATTGGTTCAAAGTAATTGGTATGACGCTGATGTCAAATAGAGCATTACTGGTTAATATCCTTTTCGTGTAAATATCTCATAATACATACTAAATGACATACACACATGCATACATACATACTACAGGACAGCTGCGGCTTATAGTCCAGTGCGGCTTATCTATGAACAAATGCCGTTTTCCTGCCAAATTTGGTGGGGGGCGGCTTATAGTCAGGTGCACCTTATAGTGCGAAAATTAGGGTAATTAAAATTTAAGCTGTAATTAACTCGATTAAAATTTTTAATCGTTTGACAGCCCTAATAATAACGCCTCGGTCTCATAGAGCGCTTTTTAGGACACTCAAAGTGCCCGGCTTCTACTACATTAGGACATAAAACTAGAGGAACTTAGTACACTCACCGCTGTCTTGCTTCCTTTTCTCCTCTTCTGCTTTTTTTCTTTCTTCTGTCACTTCCAGAAGGATAACTTCTCTTCATTTTGGATATACGCCTATTCAAAAAAAGCCACTCTGTCACTCTGAGTCACTCGGGGGGGGGGGGGGGGGGGGGGGTAGAGTGAGTGACACACTCAGACACACTCTCGCACACTGGCACTGTCGTACTTGTCGCTGCGACAGTGCAGTAAAGCTGCGTGTGCTAAATCTGTTGGCCCTCTGGGGGCCCCTGCTGGCTGGGGGCCCAAGGCAATTGCCTGGTTTGCCTGATGGGACGCGATGCCTCTGTTTATGGGTAACATCCAGTTGATTTTGGGACACTTCCTATTTATTTAGGTAATTTTTGGGTTTCTTCCTGTCGGCATTACGGCATCGATTCCTATTGATTTTAGTAGAGTTATCCGATAATGACTTTTAACTGATAACTAATACCTCGATATTTTGATGCCATTTGAAGGAAAAGAGTCGATTTTTCCTTGTTACTGGTTGTTTTATAACGAACAGGAGATGATGACACAGAATTCGGGAATAAAAAAGAACAAAGAATTTACACTTAAAGACAGACAAACAGACAAGACATGACATTATGGTACCAAGACAAAGAAAAAGTGCTCTGGCCTCCCCGTGCATAGGCTCTTTTTAATTCCCCCTCACTTGGGAGGGTCTCTCCCTCCCCCATCTTGCTAGCACCCGCAAATACTTTCCAGATGTGCAACTATTCAATGGCTTTCACTGAACAAAGAACAAAGAACTTGTCTTATGATGAAAAATGCAATGTCCACATATGATTATGTGAATAAATGGAAATATAATCCATCATAACTAATACCTCGATATTGATCGACAGAGCCTTCTCCGTTGCTGCCCCCTCCCTTTGGAACTCACTCCCTAAACCCATCTGTACCTGTTGAGACCTTCCCACATTCAAAAACCTGTTGAAAACTCACCTTTTTAAACTAGCTTTTAACCTATAAGTATTTTTTCTATTATTGCTTTGTTCTATTCATGTTGTTTGCTGTTTTTTGTTTCGACTGTAAAGCGTCTTTGAGCATTGGTAAAAGCGCTCTACAAATACATTTTATTATTATTATTATTATTATTATTGTCCAACTCCAAAAAATCCGATACCGATATGAAACTAATTCCGGTATACGCAGTCGTGCACTTAACGTGTTATTGTGAAATGTAACAACTTTTCCAAATAAAATAAACATTCTGTGAAACTTAAAAGAACAACTTCAGCTGAAATTTTAGAAATTAAATATGAATAGTATCAATTAAAATCAGCCAAAATGTCCATCATTAAATAAAAGGAATCATTCACAATGAAATCACGTTTACAGTAGTTACTCCAAAGAACCACTAGAGGGCGACCAAAGCATTACAAGGACAGGCAGGCAATCATAGGACATGCCAATGCAACGACAATTCCCGAAATGCACGTTGCTGGGCTTTTCAATAGATTTTTGTATTTTATTACTTTTTAACATTTTCTTAGAGACTATTTCTTTCTGGTGATACAGTAATTATACGTATTGAGTTTATAATTCATTATTTTTCAATCATTTATTGTTCATTTACTTTTTGTACCATGAATGCAAATGGTCTGCTCACAAAACAAACCCCAAGAATCTTGGATTATATAGACCCAATGGTTAGTAATCAAATCGGCTGGATGAAGTCATGTGACAAAGTGAGATATCCTATGTGGGAAAATGGACTTGTACTGTGGCATGCATATTGCTTGATGATACAATGGATTTAGCCGTGTGTTATTGGGTTTTATTAAGATTGTGTTTGCAATGTGGCAATATACAGTAGATTTAATCAAGTGGCATTTTTATAGCCATGTAGCATTGTTAATGCCATATGGCAAAATGTATTTAATAAACATCTTTTAGCATTTTTTAGGGGATGTGGCAAACTTACTTGGGTGCCAGTAGAATGTCAGTGCGCATAAATGGTAAGTGTAAAGTCAAAAATCACAGCCACTCATGTTTTTCTGCCATTTAAAATGAATGGAAAATTTGGACGTGCATAGCTGTCAATGGCATGGACGTGCATGGCCTGCAAAAACGCCATAACCAAAATCCATTTTGCCACATGGCAAATACCAATTTTCGTTCTCGCTGTCTCTCGATTTTTTCTGTGCATTTTTGTCAGTTCCTTTATTTTTACGGATTTTGGGAGCCACTTCCTGTTGACTTTTGGGCATTTCTGCATCACTTCCTATGATTTTGTCACTTCCTGTTGATTTTTGGATCATTTCTGGGTCATTTCCTGTGTATTTTGGGGACATCTCGTGTTTTGGGGCTCATTTCCTGTTGATTGTTGGCCATTTCTGGGTCATTTCTGTCCTGTTTATTTTCATAGCTTCCTGTTGTTTTTGGGGCATTTCCGCAAGAGCTGTCACTGGCAGACAATGAGTTAAAACGCAGCCTTGACTCAACACCCTTCCCCCGGCGAATCGTGCGCTTGCTGATGTTAATGTTTCATCTCTTTCACTTATTATTTTGTAACCAACTTTAATCAAGTTAGCAAATCATTTGTTTTCCACTCTGCAAGCGATGGACCAATCGGCTCGCGGCGGGCGCGGCCAGGGCAGTTCGCTGGCTTGCTTTCCCGCCAACGTGGCGAGAGACGTCACTGTTTCCGTGGTAACCGCACTCGGCGATGGCGGGAGTCTGCCGCGAACCTCGGCGCAGGTGTGTGATGAGTGTGCATATTCTGTGTGTATTTGTCTACTGTAGATACGTTTTTGTTTATGCAATATAATGTAGATGTGTGCTATATTATGTCCTGAAGTTAAGATAAAAAATGGCTGAAAACCTGATTTTTGTTGTTGTTGTTTTTCATGATAGGGTAGGGTAGGGTGTTAGGTTAGGTTAGGTTAGGTTAGGTTAGGTTAGGTTAGGTTAGGTTAGGTTAGGTTAGGTTAGGTTAGGTTAGGTTTGGTATAATTTCCTGTTCGTTATAGAGCATTTTTGAGTCACTTACTGTTCATTAGTCACTTCCTGTTAATTGGGGGCATTTCCGGATCACTTCCTTCCTGTTGATTTGGGGTCATTTTCCTGTTTCTCAAGGAGCATTTCTGGGTCACTTTCTGTTGAATTTGGGTCACTTTCTGATGATTGTATAGCATTCCTTGGCCACTGTACCATAGACTTCACTATTACTTGACAGGACATGGAGCCGATCCATAGGAGGCCTATTTTAAAAAACTTAAAATTCAAATATTTTCAAAACCAAAGCCACTAGCGACTTAAAACCAAAACAGTCACCTACCTTAGGCATATATGAGTCTCTATGAGCACAGGCATCATAAAGTCCTTCCCTAATAAAATCCCGATTCATTATTTTTATATAAGTATAACAAAACTTAAAGTGGCTATAGATTTCTCAGATTTTACGCACAAAAATCAGGCAGTTATCATTCATTTTACGTGAATATTTCAAGCTATGAGGCTATTGTGTAATCCAACTTGGCGGCCGTCACAAAACAGAGCTTTTTAAGTTGAAAATTCTCCAAAATAAATGCGTCGACCCGGGAATTGTTTATAGATATGAGCGTAAAACACTCTAGATTCTTGGTTAAAAGCAAAAAAAACGAGCAGTTATCATTCATTTTACATAAACATCTTAAACTAATGTTAGGCTATTGGGTAATCCAACATGGCGGGCGTCACAAAACAAAGCTTTTTAAATTGAAAATTCTTGTAAATAAATGTGTAAATCCTAGAGTTTTTTTAATAGATATGAACATAAAACAGTCTAGATTCTTGGTTAAAAGAAAAAAAAACTGGGCTGTTATTATTCATGTTACGTAAATATTTCAATAGGCTATTTTCTTCCATTTTCATGTCATTGTATTCACATTTCAAAGTGCATGCATAGTGCGAAAATATAATGTTTACCTTGAATCCTCGATCAAATTACTCTTGAGACGCTCCTGCCTGTGTTCTATGCGCTAAAACTTCCGTCCTGTTTCCGTTTCCATCTGAATCTGGTGTTAGAACGCAGGGTGTGTCCAGTTTCCTTCTGGAAGGTGTGGCGCAATGTCTATTGGAGCTGTCCCGGCAAGTAACAGTGAAGTCTATGACTGTTCATTTTGGGTTACTTCCAAGTTAATTTATAGGCAGTTTGTGAAGTTTTTTTGATGTCAAAAATAATGACCACCAATAGATATTTTTGGCGGATTCTGTCCCAAACGTTTTGGGAGGAAACCCTTCCTTACTGACGTCCTAGTTTTGCTTTTGCACTCAGCTGAAATGGACGATGGAGGTGCTGCGCTTTGGCCTGAGCCTCCCGATGGACTGCGACACGCTGTCGGCCTGCCTGGACGTTTACGCCCACTGGCTGACGGTACCCGTGTCCCCGCCGGACTCCATCCCGCCGCCCGTGGTCAAGGAGCCCGACCTTTACGTGCAGAAGATCCTCAGGCACCTGAGCGTCTTATTCCTACCTAGGTATGTGTTCTCCACTCCGTCTTTCATCCGGCTTTGAGTCGAAGCGCGCATCCTGTTCAGACCGGACAGACGGAGTCCGGCCTACTCGTCCGTCTGCCAACGTGTGCTGAGCGCGGTTCGGACGCTGGTCAGAGAAGGCGCACGGATGGCCGGCGACACCTGGGAGACGCTGCTCGACTTCCTGCTTTGCGTAAATCAAGCGACGCTAGCTACACCTGACTCTGCACGTGAGTGACTGAACTGCGCCGCATTCATCCACTCGTCTGTTTGTTCATTCATCCATCCATTGTCCCCCCATATTTATTCATGTGTTTATTAGGGTTGTTCCGATCATGTTTTTTTGTTCCCATCTGATCCGGATCGTTTTAGTTTGAGTATCTGCCGATCCCGATATTTCCCAATCCGATTGCTTTTTTTTGCTCCCGATTCAATTTTGTATATTGTGACTAAATATTGCCATCTAGTGTATTTGTTGAGCTTTCAGTAAATGATACTGTAGCATGCCCAAATGCATGATGGGAAGTGGAACCATGACTGTGCGTAGTGCTACCAATTGATATATCTTCTCTACGTTGGGAAATAACATAAGGTGTTAAAAAAAAGATCAATTGCAACCTTGCTTCCCCACATTGTATCCCATAATATTTCTAGTCGTAGGGAGAGGGACTGTAAGGCTTTAGCCAATTAAAAAAAGGCTCCAAAGGCTGCCAAAATTCACTCTACTCATTTTACGCTGCCTTTTATCTCTCTATATAGGTAAAACGGCGCCATTACAGATTGAGCGCGTCAATGCGTGAGTGGGTCGTGCAGTGCATGCATTAATTGCGTTAAATATTTTAACGTGATACATTTCTTAAAAAATTAATTACCACCGTTATCGGGATTAATTTGATAATCCTACCTTAAACCTAAACTAAAGACTCTGGATGAGTGTAACATATTCTGTCTGTAACGTTAAATACAATTAGAAAACGATTTGATTATAAAATGTACGTATATATTTTAAAAAAGGCATGGCCGATATTTTTTTGCCGATTCCGATACTTTGAAAATGACGTGATCGGACCCGATCCATCCCGATCGATCAGGGATAGTGTTTATCCCTTATTCATGCACCGATTCATATGCATCATGTTTATCCCTTATTCATGCAAAGATTCATACGCATCACACAGTCATCAATAACCCTGTCTGTTTGTTCCATCCATCCATCCATCCATCCATCCATCCATCCATCCATCCATCCATCCATCCATCCATCCATCCATCCATCGTCCACTTGGGTTGGGCATCGTTTGAATTTGAACGCTTCCGGTTCCGATTCCACGTTTCGATTCCGGTTCCAAACGATTCTCGAGTTTTTAAATTCTATGAACTGCTATGAAGCAGATTTTTTGTTCATATCCTACTTTGACTAAACAAAAATATAATGGAGAAATCTAATAATTATGTGTTATAATTTCAAGAATTTAGACAAGTTTAAAGAGCATACGACAGGAGAAAAAAAGTCTTAAATAGCAGTATTATGTGAATTAGAATCATATTTTGAGATGATTCGACTATATTCAACAATTTAGCAAAGCGCAGATGACGAGAAATTAGTCTTTTAATCTGCCGGTTAGCCACGCCTACCATTATAGGGCTCAAGCGTCCCCAACAGGTGGATGACGTCAGCGGGAGACTGGGCTCATCGGTTTTACTATACAGCCCATTGAAGGGGAATTATTCATAACGAGGAAAACGCGACGAAGAGATCTGCAAAATGTGATTGTTTCTGTCTCTTTACTTCAATATTTTTACAGGATATTCTTTTTATCCAAGTATTTTCCCCAACTGCTAAATAAATGGCATGGTCATGACAAATAACAGTCTTAAAATGCACTTATTCAGGACGACATGGCAAAATTACTCCATAATGGTCAAAACTGTCGACTTCACCTTTACTGTCGCACCTCCCGAACGATATTTTATGACACCTAAATCGGACATATGTCATTTCCCTTCCCTGGCTTCGGAGAATGTAAACAAACCAAGAGGCGTGACAGCTAGCCGACATGCTAACCCGAACCGAGTGATGTTTCAAAGTCTTCGAAGCAGAAAATCACACATAACTAGCCTGGATTATTTTACATGACGACTGTGTTGTCGATTGTCTTCGTGGATCGGCAAACCGCCTGGCGGAGAGCAATTTACAGCTCGTTCCCCGGAGGAGGGCGGCTGCAGTTGTTTTGCAGCTAACGTGCAGCTAATGTGCATGAGGAGAGCTTTTTACATGCCTATCAATGATCAAACGTAAGTAGTCCTTTATTTAAAGAAAGTTTGTAGCGTTTACTTTGTAATCGCTGTATTCGTATTTGACATAATACAAAACAAGATGTTTACTCTCTTCCTCGTAAGTCCAATGGTCCCACAGTAGTAGGGTTTGTTTTGGCCAATATCCACGGGTGAATGGGAACCATTTGAAACTCAAAAAAGGCGCACACGCCTCTCCCTCATACAGCAAGTTTTTTTTGCAGCCGTTTGGCTGGCGTGATGCAAAAAATAAACGTATTAATCCGAAAAATCAGCTGAATCCCTAGTCCTCATACACAACAGTCGGCTGTATAGTGAAGAGGAGTCCTTCTCCCGTACACGTCACAGCGCCCTCCTCCTCAATGCAAGACCGAAGCCAGAAGTCACTCATTTTCATGGCGCGGGATTCAAAAAACTAAATAAATATAGCGATCGCTTCCACACACATCCAAGCGGTCCATATCATTCAGGAGCATAAAATACCGCGTGTATTATGAAATAAACATGCTTTTTCGTGTCACATGCACTTTTAGGGGAAGAAGGTCCTAAACGATTAATTCGATTAATTTGCTAATCGATTAGTTGTTACACCTCTACTATCATCCATTTGCCCATTTATCCGTTCTTCCATCTATTGGTGCGGCTTTTCACCCATTCGTTTTTCGGCTCAGCCGCGTCCTTGCCGTCTGTGGAGGTCCTGTTCCAGGTTAGTCTGGCGTCCTGCTCCCACTGTCGCCCTACTCCATCCTGGTGGCTGTCGTGGAAACAGATGATGACCACCTGGAGGTTTCAGCCCGCCGTGCTTGACCAGTGGACGCGGATTGTCTCCGCTCTGACATCTAGGTAAGCATCTGCCCGCCAGCCCATCCGTTGACTTCCAGAGAAACGTCACGTCACCGGCAGGTTGCTGCATCTGAGCTTGGGTCCCGCCTTCCCCCGGTTCGAGGTCCCAGATGAGGACGCCGCGCTCATCCCTGAAGACATGGATCGGCGACTCACTTTACACATTTGGTTTAGGTTCTTGCATTTGCTCGGGTGAGGAACATCATCTCCCGTGCTCCTCGAGTATCCATCTGAATGCTCCTCGGTTTCCTCCCTCAGCAATCCCGCGGACCTGAAGCGTCCTCCGCAAGACGGCCTGCCACCCCCGGCCCTTGGGGACGTCTTCCTCACAGCCATGTCCACCGTCAGCAGACTGGTGGACGCCTTTCTGGGTACTCAAAACAAACCAAGAACCAGAAACTTTGGGGTTGACTATACACGCCTCACGAAGGTTCCCCGGTGTTCCCGTAGGTGTTTCTTTAAACTGCCGAGAAGGAGGCGAGGACATGTTCATCAACAAAGGTAGCCGTCAGTCAATGCCTTCACATCCACATCATTTACATTTAGAAAATAAAGTGGTATGAAAAAGTATCTGTGCCTTTTGGAATTTCTCACATTTCTGTATAAAATCACCATCAAATTTGATCTGATCTTTGTCAAATCACACAGATGAAAATACAGTGTCTGCTTCTACTAAAACCACCCAAACATTTATAGGTTTTCATATTTTAATGAGGATAGTATGCAAACAATGGCAGAAGGAGGAAAATAAGTAAGTGAACCATCACATTTAATATTTTGTGGTCCCCCTTTTGGCAGCAATAACTTCAACCAGACGCTTCCTGTAGCTGCAGATCAGTCTGACACTTCGATAAAGACTAATCTTAGCCCATTCTTCTCTACAAAACTGCTGTAGTTCAGTCAGATTCCTGGGATGTCTGGCAATGAATCGCTTTGTTTAGGTCATACCACAGCATCTCAATGGGGTTCAAGTCTGGACGTTGACTTGTCCACTCAAGAACGTGTATTTTGTTCTTCTGAAACCATTCTGAAGTCTGATTTACTTCTGTGTTTAGGATCATTGTCTCGTTGCAGCATCCATCCTCTTTTTAGCTTCAACTGTCTGACAGACGTCCTCAGGTTTTCCTGCAAAGCATCCTGATAAACCTTTGAATTCATTCTTCCATTAATGATTGCAAGTTGTGCAGGCCCTTAAGGAGCAAAACAGCCCCAAATTATGATGCTCCCTCCACCATGCTTCACGGTGGGGATGAGGTGTTGATGTTGGTGAGCTGTTCCATTTTTCCTCCACACATGACGTTGTGTGTTACTCCCAATCAGTTCAAGTTTGGTGTCATCAGTCCATAAAATATTTCGCCAAAACTTCTGTGGAGTGCCCAAGTGTCCTTTTGCAAACATTAAACAAACAACGTTTTTTTTTTTTTTAAAGACAGCAGTGGCTTCCTGCGTGGAGTCCTCCCACGATCACCATTCTTGGCCGTTGTTTTACAGTACATACAGTGGGGAGAACAAGTATTTGATACACTGCCGATTTTGCTGGTTTTCACACTTGCAAGCCAGGAAGTGACAAATAAATAGGGAGTGACCCGGAAATTTGCCAAAATGAACAAGAAATGTTAGTTGTATAGAAAGTGACTAGTGAATGCTTAAAAATCAACAGAAAGTGACCTGTAAGTGCCCCTAAACCAACAGGAAGTGACCCAGAAGTGCCCCACAATAAACAGTAAATGAGCAATAAACAGGAAGTGACCAAAATCTACAGGAAGTGTATGGGGCGCCGTTTGTAAAGCAGTACATGCTAAAAATTACGACATAATTTTCTCCCATTTAGCGCTACCCAGTGTTTAAAATGGTTTGAAATTTTTAGTCACTTTTTTTTTTTGCACATTTAGACGCTATTTAGCAACTTAAATATTTATTTTTTAATTAGGGCTGTCAAACGATTAAAATTTTTAATCGAGTTAATTACAGCTTAAAAATTAATTAATCGTAATTAATCACAATTAATCGCAATTCAAACCATCTATAAAAATATGCCATATTTTTCTGTAAATTATTGTTGGAATGGAAAGATAAGACACAAGATGGATATATACATTCAACATACGGTACATAAGGACTGTATTTGTTTATTATAACAATAAATCAACAAGATGGCATTAACATTATTAACATTCTGTTAAAGCGATCCATGGATAGAAAGACTTGTAGTTCTTAAAAGATAAATGTTAGTACAAGTTATAGAAATTTTATATTAAAACCCCTCTTAATGTTTTCGTTTTAATAAAATTTGTAAAATTTTCAATCAAAAAATAAACTAGTAGCCCGCCTTTGTTGATGTCAATAATTACTTTCACAATGCTCATGGGTGCTGAAGCCCAGAGGCGTAGCGTCCCATTAGGCATACACAGGCAATTGCCTAGGGCCCCCAGCCAGCAGGGGCCCCCAGAGGGCCAACAGGTTTGCCATACAAAGATTTAGCACACTCAGCTTCACTGCACTATTGTAGCTTTAAGTATTGGGAGTGATTCAATACCATGGAATCATTTGGCAGATTGCTTAATAATTCTGTTATCAGGCCCAATTAACATACATGTTTAAGCAAGTCCAAGCAGTGTTATTGCTGCATGTATGTGCAAAGATTGACTCACCAAAAATTTTAGGAAAAGTCCTGGCTGTAATATATTATGTTGGTTTTCACAGGCCAACTCATTATTCATGTGACTACTTAAAGAAACAGTGATTTTTCCAAGAAAGTCTATTAATGGGCCTATCGTATTCCTCGTTGAATACTCTATCAGAAAAATATAACGTATATGCATCCAAAATAATCCTAAACGATTTTATCAGCAATTTTAATACTCCTTTTAGCAAGGTTGCTTGGGTATGCGGTATGCCGCTGCGTACGTTCCCATAGCAACCAGTCCTGTTATTGTCCTACATCACAAGCGCTGCATATTCTGAGAACCAGAATAGGCGTAAGCGTAAGGTGCGCATTTCGAGCAGAGGACGGCCACCCCACCTGTTAGAGGATTAATCTGTGCGTCCATGAACAAATGTAAGAATTTCCTCTTCATGCCATAAAGTTCTTATGATAAGTTAGAGCCGTTATCAGCGTGACCGTTTCGTGTTTTCCCTGTTACGTCGGCTGGTTGATCCCATTCGTTCTCGCTGCGTCGAGGAGAGCGTTCTTTACATTATATTCGCATTGCACATTTGCTTCAAGAGGGAAGGTGTTAGTCCAGCATCTTAAAATGATGTTGTACATCCATATGAATGTAAAGTGCTTAGTTTTCACCACTTTTATGGCCAAGATGACCGCACGCAGCACGCACTCGACCCCCCCCCACCCACCTTCGTGTTCATTTTACTGCGCAAATATATGTGTGTCACGTGACTCTATGTGTAAATAATTAAGGATAGTGTGAAGTGAATGAATAATGCAATTGGGGGGGGGCACTTTGAGTGTCCTAAAAAGCGCTCTATGAGAGCGAGGCGTTATTAGACTTTTATTAAATATGCTATTGCTCCAAGTCCAACTGTCCCCCTAACTTGCACATGCTCAAAGGGCCCCATGTTGCCTGGGGCCCCCGGGGACCCTTGCTACGCCTCTGCTGAAGCCTATAAAATCAGTTGCACCCAAGCGCCAGTAGAGGGCGGCAAAACTCCATAAAACACAATTAATAAGTGAGCGTTTCACTGTACTGTCATTTAAATGTGTCTGAGCGGTGCATCTGCGTTAATTGCGTCAAATATTTTAACGTGATTAATTAAAAAAATTAATTAATGCCCGTTAACGCGATAATTTTGACAGCCCTATTTTTAATATGAAGTTTTAGACCTGACTGTTTAAATCCAGAATTAAATATTTAATTTTTAAATCATAAATTTATATCATGTATCCTAAATGTTAAATATGGAAACGGTTGGAACTAAATATTTAGCTTAATATGGAAATTCACGTGACTGGAGACCGGAAGTAACAAAATAAAAGCTGGAGCAGCTCAGACTGTCTGTTTACGTTAATTAAAAATGAATAAAACCTACTCAACGGTGGCAGTTGGTCGGCTCTTGGACATGAGTCATTGTGATTATAACAATATATAGCTAAAATCCACATTTAGGAGAAGCTATTTAAAGAGTATTTTGTGTGCGCCAGCTTTTATTTTGTTACTTTCGGTCTTCAGTCATGTGAATTTGCATATTAAGCTAAATATTTAGTTCCAAGCGTTTCCAGATTTAACATTTAGGATGCAGCACATAAATTTAAGATTTAAACTAAATATTGAGTTCTGGATTTAAACAACCAGGTCCAAAACTTCTTATTCAAAAATAAATATTTAAGTTGCTAAATAATGTTTTAAATGTGCAAAAAAAGTGACTCTAAAAATTTTACCCCACATTTTAAACACTGCGTGGCGCTAAATGTGAGAAAATGTCGCAATTTTCAGCATGTGCTGCTTTACAAACGGCGCCCCATAGAAGTGAAGCGTCTCTACTCAATTTCTTCTTCTTCTCCAGGGTTTTCGGCCAGAATCCATTTCCGAGACCGACTGCCTTCTCTTGGTAAAACCACTGAACCTTTCCTCTCGCCCTTGTTTTGGACGCGCAATTGAATTGACATTCGTCTTCTCCAGGTGTCGCCGTCACCCGAAGTCCTTTCAAAGACAGACTGCCCACATATGGTAGGCCTTGCCGACTTACAGACTCCTGATTGGTCGATTAGATTAAAAAAAACTTTTCTGACGTGTCCTCAGGTGTTTCCCGTCCTCGCTCCGGAAGTGCTCCTCCAACCCCCGGAAACTTGTTGAGCGTGCCCGGCAAATCGCAGAAGACGTCTCTCTCTGAGACGGCCGGAAAACCTCGTGCAGTGTCTCCACAAGTGATTAGACATCTCACGTCTTTTCTTTGTCAACGTCTCACGTCTGGTGTGGCGTCTTCTTTTTTCAGACGTCACCCTCCCTCCAACCGTGGAGGTCGTCCTCCGGTCTTCCCGTCTTCTCTTGGGCACTGTACCCATCACCCCGCGGTTCCCCCTCCCCTCTGAGGGGCAGCGTGGACTCCCTGCTCCACTTGTTTGGTTTCTGCCTCTTTGACGCCGCCCTTGTGGACAAAAATTCTGCTCTTGATGGTGGGTGTCAAGTACTAAACCTCTCCTAGATTTGTGTTCTCGCGGTAACAGGAAGTACAGCTTTGACGGCAGAGCGCAGGGAAGAAGGACGAGCCGAAGCCTGTGGGACGCTTTGTCGGATTTTCTGCAGTAAGAAGTCTTCGGAAGACATCCTTCCCGAGTATCTCTCCAGGTTTGTAACAGTTACAGAAAGAATTCAAATTTCTGGGTCGGGTTGCTGGGGCAGCAGCTTTAGCAGGGAAGCCCAGACTTTCCCCTTCCCAGCCACTACAACCAGCTCCTCTGGTGGGATCCCAAAGTGTTCCCAGACTAGCTGAGAGACATAGTCTCTACAGCGTGTCCTGGGTCGTCCGCGGGGTCTCCCACCGATGGGACACCTCTGCAGAGAGACGTCCAGGAGGCATCCGAACCAGATGCCCAAGCCACCTCAACTGGCTCCTCTCAACTCGAGGAGTAGCGGCTCACCCTATCTCTAAGGGAGAGCCCGGCCACCCTGCGGATGAAACTCATTTTCGGCCGCTTGTATCCGGGATCTTGTTCTTTAGGTCACGACCCCTAGCTCGTGATCATAGTTAAGGGTAGGAACGTACATCGACTAGTAAATCGAGAGCTTCGCCTTTTGGCTCAGCTCCTTCTTCACCACTACGGACCGGTGCAGAGTCCGCATCACTGCAAACGCTGCACCGATCCGCCTGTCGATCTCCTGCTCCCTCTTACCCTCACTTGTGAAGAAGACCCCAATATACTTGAACTCCTCCACTTTGGGCAGGATCTCATCCCCGACCCGGAGAGGCCACGCCACCCTTTTCCGACTGAGGACCATGGTCTCGGATTTGGAGGTGCTGATCTTCAGCCCGACAGCTTCACAATTGGCTGCAAACCGTTCCAGTAAGAGTTGGAGGTCACGGCTTGATGAACCCAACAGCACCACATCATCTGCAAAAATCAGAGATGCAATGCTAAGGCCACAAAGGGCAACCTTGGCGAAGTCCTACCCGTACTATGCCAATGTACTCATTTAATTCCAATAGGGGAAAAAAGACCAGATATCAATAGAAGGTGACCCGAAACAACCCCAGAATCTACAGACAGTTTTGGGAAAGTTCATTTTCTACATGAACTAGTTCAAATTGCAGTTCACAAATTTTAAAATGAACTGTTCAGTTCATAATTCAAAATTTTGAACTGAAGTTCATGGTTCCAAAAAATGAACTTTTGTAGTTCAGTTCTTTTTGTTCGCCAAAAATTGTTGCAAGCTATTATTACTACTACCCTAATTAGGTTTATGAAAGCTGGCCTTTCCACTTTACTCAAAGGCTGTAGGTCTCCCACAATATACTGCAGAACTAGGTTGTCTAGCTGCGGCTGGGAGATACAGAAAACGGGGCCACTCTGGTATGCTGTTAGCGGTATTTGGGTGGCAAAGGTACTGCTCTGGCCAACCGTTACTGTCTCTTTCTTAATCGCACATGCTCGCAGTCGCAGATACCTAGCAAGGCTTTTTGCATGCTTTATTTCGATGTGCCGTTTAAGGTTGGCTAAAGACATTACCGACGTAGGGACGGTCTTCTTTAATCCAGGTGGACAAAGTTTACAAGTAAACGTTATATTTTTGCCATCCGGGTCGGTACTGACTTTTTCGTAAAACTCTTTTAAATGCTGGGACTGTGTAGAAAGTTGCTCTGAGCGGGCCGGGTTTTGAGAGCTGCCAGCTTCTGTGTCCATGCTGCCGTTGTTGTGATGACGTATTTGCTTAAACAATACGGCCGTGACAGGCAGCTTGGGTTGCCAGGTTGGATAATTTTCCGCTATTAAGGTTAATTTTTTAATTGTGTGTTTTTAGCCTATGGCTTTATATGCAGTTTTGTCGGTAAGGCTCTAAATGTGATGAACTCATGAACGAAGTTATGAGCACCGCTCACAACCGCTAGAATGAGCGCGTTCACAGTAACGCTCATGAGACAGAAATATGATGCGTTCAATTCACGTTCGCCCAAAATATGAACGTGTTCATGAACGATCGATCATTCAACGCGTTCATGCACAACACTGTCTACAGGAAGTGACCCAGAAGTATCCTCAAATCAACAGGAAGTTATCCAAAATGTGTAGGAAGTGACATGTAAGTGCCCCCCAAATACCATAAAATGAACAGGAACATATCCAAAATGTACAGGAATTGACATATAAGTGCCCCAAAACCAACAGGAAGTGACCCAGAAGTATCCTTAAATTAACTGGACATTACCCAAAATAAACAGGAAGTGACTTGTAAGTGCCCCAAAACCAATAGGAAGTGACCCAAAATTAACAGACTTACCGTAAAATCGACAAGAAATTACCCAAAATATGCAGGAGCCCCAAATAAACAGAAGGTGACTTGTAAGTACCCTAAAATTAACAAGACAGTTAACCCCCCCCCCCCCCTTGGAGCATCCCAAAATTTGCAGAAAGTTACCTTATAAGTACTGGAAGTGACCCAAAAAAGCCCCAAAGCCAACATGAAATGACCTCAAATCAACAGGAAGTGGCCTAAATTAGCCCTGAAACCCACAGAAAGTGACCACTGAACAGGAAGTGACCCATAAATCAGTCAAGTCAGTCAAAAGTCCAATGGTCCCATTCATTTCCAATAGATAAACCAAGATACCTCCAGGATCTGTCCCATTGCTTTACGTACCCCTCCATCCTTCCTTCCATCTGCCTCTATGCTCACTCCGATCAAGAAACTCACTCAACTTTCTCCAATATCAACCACTCAACTTGCCACCATAATGTCTGGAATTAAAACTACCACCTGCACCCTAGATCCCATTCCCTCTGTTCTAATAAAAGACTGTCTCCCTGTAATCTCCTCACTTATCACTGACATCATTAACACCTCCCTCCGCTCTGGCTCTGTCCCCCAAACTCTCAAAATGGCTGCCATCACTCCCATCTTAAAGAAATCTGGCCTAGACCCCGATATACCAAGCAATTACCGCCCCATCTCCAATCTCCCTTTTCTGTCAAAAATCCTGGAAAGGGCCGTGGCCTCTCAACTCAAAACCCACCTCACCAATAATAACCTGTTTGAACTCTTTCAATCTGGCTTCCGATCACAGCATAGCACCGAAACAGCACTTCTCAAAATAACCAACGATATTCTTCTCTCCTTGGATTCCGGACAACTCACCATCCTCATCCTTCTGGACCTCACTGCTGCCTTCGACACAATCAACCACACCATCCTGCTCTCCAGATTAGAATCTTTACACATCACTGGTACCGCACTTTCCTGGTTTCGCTCCTACCTCACTGACCGACAACAATTCATCGCCATCAATCATTGCACATCCCCTCCTGCTCCCCTACCACAAGGTGTCCCCCAAGGTTCAGTTCTAGGTCCCCTCCTCTTCATTCTCTACATCCTCCCCCTTGGTCAGATCATCCGCAAACATGGACTCCAATTTCACTGCTACGCTGACGACATCCAAATTTACATAACCACACAACAAATCTCGCACAGCACCCAATCCACACTTCAAAACTGCCTCAGTGAAATTAATTCCTGGATGCAAGAAAACTATCTTCAACTCAACAGTAACAAATCAGACATAATCATCTTCGACCCTGCAGCCCACATCATAGACAGTCAATTTTCCCTCACCCTCAACAACTGCACCCTGCCTTTCTCAACACATTCCCGCAACCTTGGTATCATTTTTGACAATAAACTCAGATTCGACCACCACGTCAACCATATCACCAGAACTGCCTTCTTCCACCTCAAGAACATAGCCCGTCTTCGCCCCTCCCTCACCTTCTCTACTGCTGAAACCCTCATCCATGCCTTCATAACCTCCAGACTTGACTACTGCAACAGCATTCTCTTCGGTTCTCCATCCAAACTCATCAATAAACTACAATATATCCAAAACTCTGCTGCACGCCTTCTCACCCAGACCCCCTATAGGAACCACATTACCCCCGTCCTCCACAAACTGCACTGGCTTCCTATTTCATACAGAATTCAGTTCAAAATCATCCTTCTCACTTACAAAGCACTCAATAACTTGGCCCCGCCCTACCTCACAGACCTTCTCTGTCCCCACACCCCTTCCCGTCACCTCCGCTCTTCTAACAGAAACATCCTCGCACCGCCCAAACAAAGAACACACCGAACTAGGGGGGACAGAGCCTTCTCCGCTGCCGCCCCCTCCCTTTGGAACTCACTCCCAAAACCCATTCGTTCATGTTCAGACCTTCCCACATTCAAAAAACTGTTAAAAACTCACCTTTTTAAACTAGCTTTTAACTTATAATTATTTTCTTGTTTTGTTCTGTCCACGTTGTTTGCTGTTTCTGTTCCTACTGTAAAGCGTCTTTGAGCATTGGTAAAAGCGCTCTACAAATAAAATGTATTATTATTATTATTATAAAAAGACCAGATATCAACAGGAAGTGGTCCAAAAAATTCCCCAAAATCTACAGTAAGTGATAAATAAACAGGAAGTACCCTAAAAACAACAGGAAATCATCCAAAATATACAGTAAGTGACCCACTGAATGACTCAAAATCAACTGAAAGTGACTTGTAAGCACCCTAAAATAAATTACAATGGGGCTTTGCTGTGGTAGATACAGATCTTAGCCCCGCCCAGGTTAATTTGGGGACAATTCAGGGACAATATCAGGTCAGTTCGTGTTGATTTGGGGACATTTGGGGGATATGTCCTGGTGAAATCAGTTCAATGCAAAGTAAATGCCATTGAAAATGAATGAGTAATTTGGACATATATGGCCGTTAATGGCATCGACTTACCTATACGTCAATGGAATCCAAGTACATTGGCATCAATAGAATTGACATAAATGGCCTCCAATGGCATCTGTGTTCATGGGCGTCAATGCAAAGTAAATGCCATTGGAAATGAATGGGAAATTTGGACGTACATGCCCTTCAATGGCATCGACTTACATATGCGTCAATGGATTCCAAGTACATTGGCATCAATAGAATTGACATGCATGGCCGTCAATGCAAAGTAAATGCCACTGTAAATGAATGGGAAATTTGGATATATACGGCCATCAATGGTATCAACTTACCTATGCGTCAATGGATTCCAAGTACATTGGCATCAATAGGATTGACATGCATGGCCGTCAATGCAAAGTAAATGCCATTGTGAATGAATGGGAAATCTGGACATATGGCATCGACTTACCTATGCATCAACGGAATCCAAGTACAATGGCATCAATAGAATTGACATGCATATCCGTCAATGGAATCTGTGTACATGGGCGTCAATGCAATGTAAATGCCATTGGAAATGAATGAGAAATTTGGACGTTCATCCTCGTCAATGGCACCGACTTACATATGCGTCAATGGAATCCAAGTAAATTGACATCAATAGAATCGTCACACATGACTGTCATTGGCATTTGTGTTCATGGGTGTCAATGCAAAGTAAACGCCATTGGAAATGAATGGGAAATTTGGACTTACATGGCTGTCATTGGCATCCCATTAGAAACAAGTGAGTGAACCTAAATGACCTCATTGTCTGCCATTAGACAACGATGAGTTTATTTCAACCGGGAGGACAGACATCTCGTCTAGCGGCAGCCAATGAGAGTTATCGATCTTACTCCCTCTTGCGTCCGCCGTCCAGGTTCTACGCGGTCCTCCTCCAAAGTCTGCGAGCGGGCGAGGACATGAGTCTTCCCGTCGTCTCCTCCGTCGTCCTCCACTCGTCCTCCTTGTTCTGCCGTGACTTACCCGGAGTCAACTTGCTGCTCCCCTCTTTCGTTTCCATCCTGGAGAAGGTTCTTCAGGAAAGGTACCTCCTCCGCGCCTAGTTCTACTTTCGGATTTCCCGTCCGTGTGTCCGTCTCCGTTCCAGAGAGCTGTTTAGCTTCCAGTCTTTCGTGAGCCCCGTGGACCTGCGACGAGCATCCATCTCGGTGCTGATGTCACTCTTGCCCCTGCCACAGCAGTTCGGATCACTCCACCTGAAGGTACGGTAGACCTCTCATCGCCTTCTCGTTAGCGTCCACGCTTCCACTGACGGTATATTCAGCCGCCGCTGGACGCCGATCAACTCCTGGCAGGAAGCGTTTGGTCCCTGAAGCCCCGCCTCTTCGCTTTGCTGATTGGCTATCTGCGGACAGAGACCGACAGCGCAAACACGCAGATGCTCCTCGGTTGGTGGACGTCCGTATCTGTTGGTCGAATGGTGTCTGGTCATTTAAACACTTTGTTTTTGAATAATAAACACATCTATGAATTAATAACATGTTGATAAATACTAGAAAGGTCACTTCCTGTAGATTTTGGGGCATTAACAGGTCACTTCCTGTTGATTTTTGTTACTTCCTATTGATTTAAAGCTGTAATGTGAAGTAAGGTTGGCCAACCATGTTTTTGAATAATTTCAATCGCTAAACAGTTTTAAGCATATTTTCATTTTTTTTTAAAGCAACCCTTCCAGATTCTTTGTTTAACCCATAGCAACGCCCTTGACAACGAAAATGCTTTTCTTCGGCAATCTTCAGAAATGACGTCACACCGGGTAGTGCGAGGGAAGTCCGCCATAGAACAGTATTGTTTGTTGCATTGCTTCTCGGTAAGATGCCACGGCGGTGTGTGGCGATGTTTTGTTCTCACTCAAACGAAAAGTTGTATGAGTGGCCAAAGGATAGCAGGGCACGTAAATGGACATCTTTCGTTCGCACGAAGCGAATGAATTTCACGCCATCATCGAGTAGTGTTCTCTGCTGCAAACACTTCAAAGATGCCTGCTTCCTTAACCGGTCTGCTTATCATCAAGGATTTGCCAAAAAGTAAGTGTGATTTTTGGATAGATGACTGATGACTTTGTCAAAGCAGAGCTGCCAACTGTTGTGGAATGAACAGTATAAGCTAGCGACGTTAGCCTAAAGTTAACTCGTGGCAATCTCCGATCATAGTTGTTGTTGCGTTCGCTAGGTTAAGCGTGTTTAAATTGTGCGTCATCTACAATCTTGTCCGAAAGGGTTAATCCACTGTCAATCAGGAAAGGGGTGTGGATGTGCACATAAGCGGGTCGGCGTCGCGGTAATTCACGGTCACGTTGCAGTAAGAGACACACACCGCCGGTGAGTCTGTGCACATTTATTTGTATTTGTATTATGTATTTCCACCTTTATGCTTCAAGCATTGCATTGCATTTGTACGGTTCGCCGTTTCTTTCACGGTGATCGCTTGATAGCCTTCTAGTTTGTGTTTCGCCGCTTCGCGAGAGCCGCTGACAGGTGACAAGTGTTGCTTTTAATGTCTGCTGGCAGCGAATCAGCGAGCGCGCCGGTCACGCAGTGAATCATGGGAAATGTAGTCTCGGGACAACACTGAAGTGGTGCTTTGTAATCTGTTCGCTTGTGTGAAAAAACTACATTTCCTCACGCCATTAGACGCCACTTTGTTTTCTTATTGTTGCCACAATAAAGTGGAGAAAGCCATCGACGACTGTGATATAGTGGATATTATTTAGTTGTAATACGGGAGTTCACCAGTAGAGGGTACGCATGTCATTTAGATGTGTTATTGTTTGTGCCTTACTCCTTGACTAAATAAAAGTTGTTGTTCAGTCACTTGGCAAGACGTTGAGTAAAGTTGTAAAAGCCAATAAAGGTGTCGTGTGGGTCACTCGGTCAAGATATAACAACGACTCATCTCCTTCTTTCCCCCCAACGTTTTTATATTATTATTTTATATGCACGAGAGCTGCCGGATCTGCCAAAATGAACATGAAGTCTGATTATTTTTTTTTTTAACAATGTCATCAGATAGACAAAAACATAAAATTATGTACAAATGCCTGCATCTTCAAATCATGAAAATAATAACAGCATATATCTTACCAATGTTGTAATCTCGATGGGTCTTGTATCCATTGCATGTCAGGTAGTCGAGGCACATTGTTTGCATCCTGATTAGCGTCTGGCTAATACATGTGAGGTCCAACAAAAAATTCCAAGCTCCTCTTCTTCCTCCAACTCTTTAAAAACTTGGATCTCCTCCCTTGCGCTCGATCTATCGCTTATATCGCTGTTTGAATCATTGTTTGAAGGGCTTTGTATGGCGGGCGTATGTATGGAGCTGCCATCGCGTTCCCGGTGTGACGTATCACTTCCGGGTTCGCCCCCTTTCAGGCTCGAACTTCGGAAACGCGATTTTTTTTGTCAAATATACAACATATAAATAATTTTTTCATGCTTTTTTTTGTTGGACAATGTTTAATTACTTTACTTGTGACCCTATTTGGCATGAGAAGAATTACTTCACATTACTGCTTTAAGTGCAATTCCAGGTCACTTTCTGTTGTAGTTGTTCATTTTCTATTAATCTTTGGGCTTTTATCAGTCACTTCCTGTTGATTTCGAGGCATCCCTATTCATTCCATGTCACTTCCTGTTGATTTTGGGACATTCCTGGTCACATCCTATTAAATTCATGTCACTTCCTATTGACTTTGGATCACTTCCTGTTAACTTTGGGGCATTACTGGGTCACTTCCTGCTGATTTTGGGACGTTCCTGGTCACTTCCTGTTAAATTCAGGTCACTTCCTATTGACTTTGGATCACTTCCTGTTAATTTTGGGGTATTAATGCGTCACTTCCTATTGATTTTGGGACGTTCCTGTTTATTTTTGGGCATTCCCGGTTCATTTGGTGTTGATTTTAGGTCACTTCCTATTGATTTGGGGGCATTTACTGTGAATTTTGGAGAATTTCTAAGTCCCTTCTGGTTGATTTTGCGTCACTTCCTGTTGGTTTTGTGACACTTCGTGTTGATTTTAGGTCACTTCCTATTGATTTTTGAGCATTTACTGTTAATTTTAGAGCATTTCTGGGTCACTTTTTGCTGATTTTGGGTCACTTCCTGTGGATTTCGGGTCATTCCTGGCCACTTCGTATTGATTTTAGGTCACGTCCATTGATTTTTGGGCATTTGCTGTGTTTGGAGCATTTCTGGGTCAGTTCTTATTGATTTTTCATCACTTCCTGTTGGTTTTGTGGCATCCCGGGTCACTTCCTGTTGATTTAAGGTCACTTCCTATTGAGTTTTGGGCGTTTACTGTGAATCTCGGTGCATTCCCTGGTCACCTCCTGTCAATTTTGGGTCACTTCCTGTTGATTTTGGGTTAGTCCCAGTCACTCGGCGTTGATTTTAGGTCACTTACCATAAATTATGGAGCGTTTCTGGGTCGCTTCTTGTTGACTTTGCGTCACTTCCTGTTGGTTTTGTGGCACTCCGGGTCAGATCGTGTTGATTATAAGTCACTTTCTATTGATTTTGGGGCTTTTACTGTTAATCTTGGGGCATTCTCAGGTTACTTCATGTTGATTTTGGGTCATTCCCAGTCGTTTGGCGTCAATTTTAGGTCAATTTCTTTTCATTTTTGAGCATTTACCGTTATTTTTGGAGCGTTTCTCGGTCACTTCTTGTTGATTTTGTGTCACTTCCGGTGGATTTCGGATCATTCCCGGCCACTTGGTTTTGAGTTTAGGTCACTTCCTATTGACTTTTGGGCATTTACTGTGAATGTTGTGGCATTCCCTGGTCACTTCCTGTCAATTTTGGGTCACTTCCTGTTGCGTTGGGGTCATTCCCAGTCACTTAGCGTCGATTTTAGGTCACTTCCTATTGATTTTTGAGCATTTACCGTTAGTTTTGGAGCCTTTCTGTGTCACTTCTGGTTGATTTTGCATCACATTCAGTTGGTTTTGTGGCAGTCCGGGTCACTTTGTGTTGATTTTAGGTCACTTCCTATTGATTTTTGGGCATTTCCTGTTAAAATTGGGGCATTCTCAGGTCACTTCATGTTGATTTTGGGTCACTTCCTTTTGATTTTTGAGCATTTTACCGTTATTTTTGGAGTGTTTCTGGGTCACTTCTTGTTGATTTTGTGTCATTTACTGTTGGTTTCATGGTCACTTCTTGTCAATTTTGGGTCACTTCCTGTTGAGTTTGGGTCATTCCCAGTCACTTAGCGTCGATTTTAGGTCACTTCGCATTGATTTTTGAGCATTTACCGTTAATTTTGGAGCCTTTCTGGGTCACTTCTGGTTGATTTTGCATCACATTCAGTTGGTTTTGTGGCAGTCCGGGTCCCTTTGTGTTGATTTTCGGTCACTTCCTATTGATTTATGGACATTTACTGTTAAAATTGGGGCATTCTCAGGTCACTTCATGTTGATTTTGGGTCACTTCCTTTGGATTTTTGAGCATTTTACCGTTATTTTTAGTTTTTCTGGGTCACTTCTTGTTGATTTTGTGTCATTTCCTGTTGGTTTCATGGTCACTTCCTGTCAATTTTGGGTGACTTCCTGTTGAGTTTGGGTCATTCCCAGTCACTTAGCGTTGATTTTAGGTCACGTCGTATTGATTTTTGAGCATTTACCGTTAATTTTGGAGCCTTTTTGGGTCCCTTCTGGTTGACTTTGCATCACATTCAGTTGGTTTTGTGGCAGTCCAGGTCACTTTGTGTTGATTTTAGGTCACTTCCTATTGATTTTTGGGCATTTAGTGTTAAAATTGGGGCATTCTAAGGTCACTTCATGTTGATTTTGGGTCACTTCCTTTTGATTTTTGAGCATTTACCGTTATTTTTGGAGTGTTTCTGGGTCACTTCTTGTTGATTTTGTATCATTTCCTGTTGGTTTCATGGTCACTTCCTGTCAAATTTAGGTCACTTCATGTTGATTTTGGGTCATTCTCGGTCACTTGACGTCGATTTTAGGTCACTTCCTTTTGATTTTTGAGCATTTACCGTTAATTTTGGAGCGTTTCTGGGTCACTTCTTGTTGATTTTGTGTCATTTCCTGTTGGTTTCATGGTCACTTCCTTTCAATTTTGGGTCACTTCATGTTGATTTTGGGTCATTCCCAGTCACTTAGCGTCGATTTTAGGTCACTTCGTATTGATTTTTGAGCATTTACCGTCAATTTTGGAGCCTTTCTGGGTCACTTCTGGTTGATTTTGCAACACATTCAGTTGGTTTTGTGGCAGTCCGAGTCACTTTTTGTTGATTTTAGGTCACTTCCTATTGATTTTTGGGCATTTACTGTTAAAATTGGGGCATTCTCATGTCACTTCATGTTGATTTTGGGTCACTTCCTTTTGATTTTTGAGCATTTACCGTTATTTTTGGAGTGTTTCTGGGTCACTTCTTGTTGATTTTGTATCATTTCCTGTTGGTTTCATGGTCACTTCCTGTCAAATTTAGGTCACTTCATGTTGATTTTGGGTCATTCTCGGTCACTTGACGTCGATTTTAGGTCACTTCCTTTTGATTTTTGAGCATTTACCGTTAATTTTGGAGCGTTTCTGGGTCACTTCTTGTTGATTTTGTGTCATTTCCTGTTGGTTTCATGGTCACTTCCTGTCAATTTTGGGTCACTTCATGTTGATTTTGGGTCATTCCCGGTCACTTGGCGTCGATTTTAGGTCACTTCCTTTTGATTTTTGAGCATTTACCGTTAATTTTGGAGCATTTCTGGGTCACTTTTTGTTGATTTTGTGTCACTTACTGTTGTTTTTGTAGCATTTTAGGTTCACTTACTCTTATGGCTCCCCCCAAAAACTCTATTTTTTTAATGTTATTTCATAGTACAGTACTTAAATACATACGCTTGAAAGTATTTGTGATTGTCTCTGCAGCGGCCATCTTGACCGTAATCCATGACTGCGCCGCGATGGAGTTAGCGCTAAAAACTCACCACAAAGGCAAAGCTCAACAGATGCGAAAACACCCCAATGCAGAACATGAAAGAGCTAACGACCGACCCGGTGAGTTCATATTTGGGCGTTCCGCTGTCAAATTGCCGCCTAACACGCGTGTTTCCACTGCGACAAATCGGTCACAGCGGTCGCCCTGTGGGTGGAATTTATGCATCTGCTGACTCAACACCTGAGTGACCGCTGGACGGACGACTCGGCGGTTTGCCTGTCAGCCGTGGAGGTTTTAGGAGGACTGGCCAAGGTGGACGTGAGAACGGCCCTGCAGGAAAAGAAGCGAGCGGTCGCTTCGGTCTGTCGCTACATCGAATACCAGTGCGGTCGTCCTCCTCCGCTTCACTCCAGAGAACTTCACTCCATCATTGTGGCGGCCTTCCACTGCCTGAGCGTGTGGCTTACAAGGCACCCTGATATCTTGGAAGATGAGGTTTACGCTACTCTTGTCACCATACTAACATTTT
Organism: Corythoichthys intestinalis; assembly: GCF_030265065.1. Classification (NCBI taxonomy): domain Eukaryota; kingdom Metazoa; phylum Chordata; class Actinopteri; order Syngnathiformes; family Syngnathidae; genus Corythoichthys; species Corythoichthys intestinalis. The sequence continues at coordinate 43,845,624 of NC_080403.1, read as the reverse complement.
CAACTCGTTATCGATACACAAAAAAGTACTCAACACAGTTCCAATACAAAAAAACAAAATTAAATGTTATTTTTTTATCATTGACCCGTTCAGCGTTTAACCATTGGTGGTCGCTATATTTTATTCGAATCGCACCAAAATTAACATGAAGTGACTCGAGAATCCAGTTAGTCCCCAGGTTACGAATGAGTTCCGTTCCTACGCTGGTGACGTGACCCAAATTTCCGCATTAATCAGAATTAACCCTTCAATTCAGAATAACTATTTAAAAAGTCCAAAAGTATTGTATTTTGTTTAATGGTGGAGGATACATTGCCCTCTGGTGGCACCATTGGGTCTGGCTGGACTGTCCCGATATAATAATTAGGGCTGTCAAAATTATCGCATTAACGGGCGGTAATTAATTTTTTTAATCAATCACGTTAAAATATTAACGCATTTAACGCATGCGCGAAACGACCCTCTCACGCATTGCCACAAACAGACTACAATGGTGCCTTTTTATGTGTATTGAGAGCTAAGAGGCAGAGAACAGCGAGTGGCGTGGACACAGGCATTCATTGGAACCGCGTTATTTATTGGTATAAGTTTTGCCATCGCTTCCAAAATAATTAAATCTATTGTGGTGTGCTATGTGGGGAAGAATGACAGGAGATGATTTTTTCTTAACACCCTGTATTGAACACAACGCAGAGAAGATATACAACTTGCAGCCACCACTGACAGTCGTGGTTGCCCAACTTCCCATCATGCATTTGGGCAGTTAAGAACAGTCGCTACAGTATCATTTAGTGAAAGCACAACAAAAATAATATTCCTATCCCTCAAAAAAAATAATGTTCACAAAAAAGAAAAGCGCTCAATGCAAAGAGAACTGACATTGCCAATCAAAATAGTTATGCAAAATACACATAAAACTTACTCAGACTTTGGTCAAACTCTATTCAAACAGTTCGTTTAGCTCAACAAATGAGATGGCAATATTTAGTCACAATATACAAACTATCAAAATTACTATAACTTGTACTCACATTTATCTTTTAAGAATTACAAGTCTTTATATCTGTGGATCTCTTTCACAGAAAGAATGTTTATAATGTTAATGCCATTATTTTATTTATAAATTATATATATATATATTATATATATACTATATATCATAATATATTATTATTATATTATTATAGATTTATAATTATAATAAACAAATACAGTACTTATGTACAGTATGTTGAATGTATACATCCGTCTTGTCTTATCTTTCCATTCCAACAATAATTTACAGAAAAACATGGCATATTTTAGAGATGGTTTGAATTGCGATTAATTACGATGAATTAATTTTTATGCTGTAATTAACTCGATTACAAGTTTTAATCGTTTGACAGCCCTAATAATAATGCTTCGATACAGGAGCACTCAGACGTCTCACATGGATAAAGAATAGCTGCGCTCTGGTTTGGCCCACATAAGGCTGTAAGTTGTTTCAGCTAATACTGTATATGTTTGTTTATGCATTGGTAATTAATTTAAGAGCTTCAGTTTGTGGAGTAATGTGTGAGTAATTTGCTGTGAGAATTGTGAATACGTTAGCATTTGTAGCATTTAAGATAGCGGACTTTTGTTAGGCAAATTAGGCTTGTTTATTAAATTTACATATTGATCAGACTAGATGGACGTTTGAACACCAATCGTTTTGTGTCGAGTATTTTACTGTTAAAATGCGTGTCGTTTTAAACAGACGTGTACATACAGTATGTGTGTTACAGCTTTACAAATTGTCAAAAGTGAAGGAAAAAGCTTCAAAAAGCACAATTTGCTGTCTGTCGAGCTGAACTTCATGTTTAGCGAGGACAAAACAAGTCATGTTAATCAAGCAGAGTAAAACATAAGGTACTGTGAGGTACAATTCGGTACTGTTTGTGCGACAAAAAAAAAAAAAAAGAAGACTGGAGACAAAATGGCAGACGAGACTCTGGCATCATAAAGTCGAAATCGCGCAAGTCAAGTACATAACCCAGGGACTATCTGTACCCCAAAATCAACTGTGAATGACCCCGTAATTGCCCCAAAACCAACAGAAAGTGACCTGAAATTAACGGGAAATGACCCAAAAATGCCCCAAACTAAACAGGAAGTGATCTTTAAACAAGGAGTGACTCGAAAAGGCTATAATTTTAACAGCCTCAAAACCAACAGGAAATGAACATCAGATGACCGGAGAAGTGGTTAGACAGTTGAGATTGGCAATACGGTACTACAGTGAAGTAAATAAGTATTTGAACACCCTGCTATCTTGCAAATTCTCCTACTTAGAAATCATGGAGGGGTCTGAAATTCTCATGGTAGATGCATGTCCACTGTGAGAGAGATAATATGAAAAGAAAAATCCACAATGTATGATTTTTTAAACAATGTATTTGTGTAATACAGCTGCAAATAAGTATTTGAACATCTGAGAAAACAAATGTTAATATTTAGTCGTTTTCATGGTTTCATTATCAGGTTTGCACACACAGTCAGAGGGATCTTGGCCCACTCCTCCATTACATATCTTCTCTAGAATAGTCAGGTATCTGAGCTGTCGCTGAGAAACACGGAGTTTGAGCTCCCTCCAAAGGTTTTCTATTGGGTTCAGGTCTGGAGACTGGCTAGACCAGGGGTGGGCAAACTATTCCACAAAGGGCCGCAGTGGGTGCGGGTTTTGGTTGCAACCCATTAAGAGGACACCTTTTCACCGATCTGCTGTTTTACAAGTGCAATCAGTCGATTGCTGTCAGGTGCTTCGCATTTCTGCTGAAACCGCATTGGTTAAACTATCTGTGCTGGGTCAGTTGGAACAAAGACCAGGACCCACTGCGGCCCTCGAGGACAGGTTTGCCCACCTCTGGGCTAGACCATGCTAGAACCTTGATATGCTTCCTACAGAGCCACTCTTTGGTTTTCCTGGCTGTGTGCTTCGGGTCATTGTCATCTTGGAAGACCTAGCCACGACCCATCTTCAATGCTCTGACTAAGGGAAGGAGCTTGTTCCCCAAAATCTCACATTACAGGGCAATACAGTCATCCTCTCTTTAATAAAGCGCACTCGTCCTGTCCCATGCACAGAAAAACACCCTGAAAGCATGATGCTACCCCTCCCCCATGTTTCACAGTAGGGATGGTGTTCTCAGGATAGTACTCATCATTATTTTTCCTCAAAGCACGGTAAGTGGAATTACAAACAGAAAGTTCTATTTTGCTCTCATCTGACAACAAAACTTGCTCCCATGACTCCTCTGCATCATCCAAATGGTCATAGGCAAACTTAAGACAGGCCTTGACATGTGCTGGTTTGCGCAGGGGAAACGTCCGTGCCATGCATGATTTCAAACCATGACGTCTTAGTGTATTACCAACAGTAACCTACGAAACGGTGGTCTCAGCTCTTTTCCAGGTAATTGACCAACTCCTGTCGTGTAGTTCTGGGCTGATTCCTCAGTTTTCTTTGGATCATTGAGACCTCATTAGCTGATATCTTACATGGAGCTCCACTCTGATTGAGACTGAACGTCATGTTTAGCTTCTTCCAATTTCTAATGATTGCTCTAACAGTAGACCCTTTTTCAACAAGCTGCGTGGCAATTGCTATGTAGCCCTTTCCAGCCTTGTGGAGGGGTACAATTTTGTCTCTGATGTCTTTGGACAGCTGTTTTGTCTTGGCCATGTGACATGTTTGATTGTATGGGGTGGACAGGTGTCTTTATGCAGCTGTCAACCTTAAACCGGTGCATGTGATTCAGGATGATACATGGACTGGAGATGGACCTTTAATAGGTAGACTAACAGGTCTTTCAGGGTCAGAATTCTAGCTGATAGACGGGTGTTCAAATGCTTATTTGCAGCCGCATCACACAAATAAATTGTTAAAAAAAATCACACATTATGATTTCTGGATTTTTCTTTTTAGATTATCTCTCTCACAGTGGCCATACACCTAAAATTTAAAAAAAAAAAAAAGACTCCTCAGTGATTTCTAAGTGGGGGAGCTTGCAAATTAGCAGGGTGTTCAAATACTTACTTTCTTCACTGTATGTGATGTATCAATGAATCAGGAAGTGCTGTCTTGCTTGTAAGGCTAAAATGTACTGGAAGTGACCCATAAGTACTGTGAGAGAATTTTATTAATGCTTAAAACACAACCATTATACATCATATTTTGTATGCTTTTGTTATGCTTGCATGAGAACATTATAGCATTAATCTGTTAAGTGTGCCTCCCCATAGCCTTCACAATATGCCCAAATATGAACCGCTATGTTCCTGTTTTCCAATATGCCCTGAATGAAGACAATGTGGCAACTATGGCTTATCAGACTTCGTTCTAGCCACAGCCGGTGTTCAAGGTCTCAGCTCAAAGATGTTTTTGATGGAAAAATACCCAGGTTTGTGAGATGATGAGTTTCGTTTCTTAGTAAGTTTCGTTTCACGGTGGGCTTCGCCACCGCCCTTTCAACAGTATAAATGTCCAGCCTCTATTGTACTTCTTTGTACTTTCTGGGTGATCACAGCTCCTTGCTGGGTCACATAGGTTTGTACCCGAGCGCTCTTGTTCGTAAAGCCTTCGAAGAAAAGCAATCCATGGTTGGGGTCGTATTCATTTCTCAAATCGAGCTATCGAGGTAACACTTGTCTTGGAGTTCAAAATTTGAGCTTCCCTGACAAGTACCCTCAAATGAACAAGGAAGTAACCCATACCTATTCACAGCAATAGACTTTTGAGGACAGGCTGTGAATGGTCATCTTTCAATGGTAAATGGTAAATGGTGTCAATGCCAACATTACTAACCGTATCTACTTACTAACATCTGTGTGTCTTCCTTGTATCCAGAAGTTCTTGGTGGAGCTTCTGGAGGTGGTGGAACTCGGTGTGTCCGGCAGCAAGTCCAGACAGGAAGAGGAAGTATGGTGTCCAGGGGAGAAAAAAATGAATCCCGTCTCTCTGAGAGTCAAAGAGGCAGCTGAGGCCACGTTCAACTGGTAAATATTGATCTGTGAAGTCGACGTGTCAAGACGAATGTTGAGTCCTGAATAAATTCTCATCAGGAACGTCATCTTGTCAGCATCATGCAGGTATCTGGAGCATCCCCGTCTTTGGACAAAGAAGCCAGCTCTGGCCTGAGCGAAAGAACCCTGAAAAAATTCCGATACTTTTCTTTGGATGATTCCGTGATCCTAGGAATTCTAGAACCGGAATCTGAACCAGGTTTTTTTGCCGTGGACCAAATGTCCAGAAGACTCCAGATGAATTGAGGTTCTTTTGCCTAGACTCACTCACAGTGCTGATCCGAGGACCGTTTTCGCTCCGCTCCTGGAATTTCCGGCACCGCCTCAAGCCTAGAGAAGGAACGCACAACTCTGAGGCCGGAGAAGGAAAAACCAGGCCAAAAGTGCGTCAGGACATCACCCTGCTCCGAATACATGACCGCGTATGTTGATTCTTTTTTGCAGAAAGCGCTCAACCTTGAGGACGGTGGCAGTGGAGCCCAGGTGCATGCAGGGATATCGCACCGCAGCACCGGTCCGGAGAATTCCCCGCTTATCGATGACATCAAGACAGTTCCTTTGGTTAGAGCAGACCTGAGTATTCCTGACCTATGGGAGAGCCTGAGTGAGGAGGTGAGGACCTGGGGATGAGGCGGAGGAGATGCTTGTGGGTTGCACTGACACCGATACTAGTATCGGTACTGATACGGTACTGATTACATCATCAGTATCATGGAGTACATAGAAATAAAGAACCGAAGCTGTGCAATATATACTTTTCGAGAACTAGTTTCTAACTGCTGATTGCCCTACTCAAGATGGCTGCCAACTACGCACACCGCTCTAAATGACTTTACTTTTGATGTTCTGCTAAAATGGCCGCCCTGAAGCCATTTCGGTAGGGGCAATGAAAGGTCTTTTCATGCTTCTGTCATGAAAAAACACTTTACCACGGATTAGACGTCGATGACCATCAATGGCAGCCAATTAGTTAGTTTTAGGATATTTCTGGGTCACTTCCTATAAATTTTGGGCTACTGAACAGGAAGTGACCTGAGAATAAATAGGAAATTTTGGTGTTCTTTCAGCTGAAGAAGTGCCTGGATCTCCTTAGAGGAACCCTAGAGCGACAAAAGCAAGCGGAGGCAGAGTCCCACCTTTCCGTGGGCGACACGACGTGTATGCCTCCTCTTCCCGCTGCCGGCGTCCAAACCGCCAGGCTCTTCCTTTCTCACCTGGGCCTGATGACTCCTGAGACCCTGAAGGTATGCTCTGAGAAAAGCCACTCTTAGTCTTAAAAGCCTTCTTTGAAACCCGAACTGTGCGCAGGAAGTCAGCGGCGGAGGCGTTCCGGCTCAGTTGGCGTCTCTGGACGCGTCGTTGTCGGGATTTTGCCAGGATCTGAGAAGTTTGGACATGCTCTCGTCTAGAAGCGAGGAGTCGGTCTTGATCTTCTACGTGAGGGCGAGGCAGAAGACGGCGGCTGAGGTCTCGGTTCACCTTACCTTTAAATCCGTGAGACGGAAGGCAACTTTTAAAATCATTAACTAGGGCTGTCAAAATTATCGCGTTAACGGGCGGTAATTAATTTTTAAATCAATCACGTTAAAATGTTTGACGCGATTAACGCACATGCCCCGCTCAAACAGATTAAAGTGACAGCACAGTGTTATGTCCACTTGTTACTTGTGTTTTTTGGTGTTTTATGCCCTCTGCTGGCGCTTGGGTGCGACTGATTTTATGGCTTTCAACACCATGAGCATTGTGTAATTATTGACATCAACAATGGCGAGCTACTAGTTTATTTTTTGATTGAAAATTTTACAAATTTTATTAAAACGAAAACATTAAGAGGGGTTTTAATATAAAATTTCTATAACTTGTACTAACATTTATCTTTTAAGAACTACGAGTCTTTCTATCCATGGATCGCTTTAACAATGTTAATGTTAATGCCATCTTGTTGATTTATTGTTATAATTAACAAATACAGTACTTATGAACAGTATGTTGAATGTATATATCCGTCTTGTGTCTTATCTTTCCATTCCAACAATAATTTACAGAAAAATATGGCATATTTTATAGATGGTTTAAATTGCGATTAATTAAGATGAATTAATTTATAAGCTGTGAGAAACTCGATTAAAAAGTTTAATCGTTTGACAGCCCTACAATTAACCCTTTGATGCCTGAATCACCTGTATATACAGTACATTGAAGGAATCTGACATCTTGGCCAGACTGTCGGAATCACGCCAGCCGAACCGCCAAAACAGCGCTAGCGCAATTCCGGCGACCCAGGCTGGCGAGACTCACAACGCCCGGCCAAAAGGCCAGACTACACGCATTCGCCTTAGTTTCAAACCCTTATACTGACACAATTTTAAAAGCTGGAAAAGCACAAGTTGACAATTTATTCCAAGTCGGCATCAATCAGACAGCACAGAGAGACCCAGGCGAGGAAGCAAACTGGATCCAGGGTCACCATATCACGAGTCAACAAAAGATTCCCGAAAAAATGACCACGATTAGCTAAACATTCAGGCTTTTAAAGGCTCTGGTGAGGTGGGCTATGACCTGGAAGAAGGGTGTGTTTGGGCGTTGTATGGGATTATTCTCTATCGGGCAGGAGGGTTTCAGGCGTTACTGTTGTCAGGGCAATCAGAGTTGAGGATTTTGCCACCGCAGCGCACGTCAGTGCTGAGTGTCAACTTCTCAGTCGCGGGTTCCTCGTTATCAGATGTTCCTTGTGGCGAGACAAGATGTCTAGCCATTTGTTCTGGACTGTACAGAAGAGCTGATTGCAGGATTTGGTGGTCCAGACGTGGGCTTGTAGATGTCTTGCCTATCATCTGCTTGTCAGCGTCAATCTTGCTCAGTCAGCTGCATGACGTGCAGGTTGGGCTTCCGTGGTCAGAAGGCGTCCTGTATCTGTTCTGCCCTTTTATGCCCGTTGTCTCGGTGCTGCAAATTCTAATCATTTCAAGTCCAACTGTTCATAATACCAAATATATTCTCCTTGATTTTCTTAAACTATTATATAAATGCTATTCATTTTCTATTGAGTGTTTGAGAGTCATACAGTCAAACAGTAAATAAAAGATACTATTCCCTTCAACATCCAAAAGCCTTGAGGAATAAAAATAAGCAGATAAAATAGTCATTAAATAAAACAAAATATAGAAAATTTAACCACTACTCAGCTCACGCACTTTGATAATTCTCATCGTTCGAGTGCTGCAACAGTTCATCGATTAACTCGAGTAATTCGATTAGCTTCGAATAGAATTTTGCTGCTTCAAGGATTCGTTTGATTAGAGTGGCATTGAAATGGCTTGTTTTGAAAGTGTTTGCATTTTGTTTTATTGATTTGGGTGGATACACTGCCCTATTTTGTTTTATTGATTTGGGTGGATACACTGCCCTCTAGTGGCAACAGTGAATATGACACATGTAACATAGCTGGATGCAACTGCTCCCTGTTAAGACCAACATACAGTAAGGTTGTAAGTTTTTTTTTTTTTTGAGGTAATACGATTGTTTAGGCATTCGTCATTTAGCTTAGAGGTATATTTAGCTGTTTTTTTGTGGGAATATGTTTGAACAATTTGTTAAGAGCATTGTAAAAAAAAAAAAAAAAAAAAAAAATGTTAGCATTTCATAGTATTTAAGCAAGCGGAATTTTGCTATGCAGGTTAGCCAATTGTTCTTTCCATTACTTAAATAATCGATAGCTGCAGCCCTACGTAGTTCTTTAGATTTGGCCCCTTCACGTACTCTGTGACATGTGACAAAAACCCTAACTTGTTTGTTCTTTTGTAGATCTTAAGGAACACAGAGTCAGGCCAGAGCATCTCTCGTCACTTCCTGGACTTTTTGTTTGGTCTGGGCCTTCCGGCGGCAACCGGACGTGAGGATACGGGTCAGTGTTAGCGGGAACGCGAAATTGAATGCCTTAGCACTTTGTCTTCTGCCTCCCAGAACGAGACAACCATTTGGTCTTCAAATACGCAGACGCCCTGGCAGATATCACCTTTGTGGTTGCTTCGTCATCAACGCACGGTCAGTGTGCTCTTCAAACCCGATTTGAAAATCAGATTAAAGTTGTTGGAATTTGACCTTTTTGCCTCCTATGATTGCCGGAATCACGCCAACCGAACCGCCAGAACCATGCTAGCGCAATTCTAACGACTCGGGCCGGCGTAATACCCTCATTTATTATGACCAAACAGCGAACAGGAAGGGGTTATGGGGGAACAGAAGAAAAGAAACACAAGAGAAGAAAGACAAGAAACACAAACAACAACAAGGAATACATTGAACGCCTAACTAAAATGGTAAATGGTAAATCGACAGTACTTATATACACTAACTACTAATATGTTGGAGCTATCGTCAGCTAAATGTATTTCCGGTTGACATCATGTGGGGGGCCTGTTGACCAGGGAAAGATGGGGAAGGAGGTGGGCGAGTCTATAAGCTAAGTGATAGAAAGGGGTAAAGTGTACACAAATCATCTCTGTGATCTAGAACCCAGTAATCGTGTGAATCCCTTGTTAATGTAAGCCCGTTGGCGACCGACCCAATGCCGCCCCATCGCCAATCACGGCACCGGGACCCCCCGCCCGAACGCGCCCAATAAAATCCATACGCACGCGAGCCCCGCCGGGCACGCAGCAGCCACGCAGACAAGCGGAGATGCCACGCGGGCGCCGACACAGGGCCACGCCCCCCCGGAATCCAGGGTGGTCCCCCGGGCCACCCGCGCGCCCATCTACCGGCCCTCGGAGATGGCAAGAGGGGACGCACCACCAATCCCATGCCCGTCCCCAAACCCGTCCGCCCACCCGTGCCACGAGCCGCCGCCACAGCCCCCCAGCCGACACGGCACGCCACGGGGCCCCCAGCGGCCCACCAAGCCCAGGGCAGGGCAGGGTCCCCCGCCGTAGCAGGCAACATCCACGCACGACCGAATTTCAAAGCATCTTCTATTTCGATATTGTCGGTGCTAGACGTCCAATCCATTTGAAGTGGGAGGGCTGACAGCGAATGAACATTCGCTGCCACTACTAAATGGTAAATGGTGTTATACTTATATAGCGCTTTTTCACCTTTCAAGGCGCTCAAAGCGCTAGTGATAAACTCATTCCAATTTACAGAAGAAGGGTAGTTGGACGCCATACAATTGGATGTCAATAGCAACCAATGAGTTTAAACCGAAACCTCAGCGTCTCACCCGATTGGACCACACTGACTCAGTCTACCATAAAAAAAGTGTCGTCATTGGCAGTTGACCAATTAAAAGAATACATTTTTTTTTAAATCAGTCAATGATTTTCCTGTGTTGTCTTTTCGGCAGCTGATTGGTTAAAAAGCCAGAAGGAGGCGGAGTCATCTGCGATGATCGTGTGGTTGGAGCGACCGGAAGACATAGGTAAGCGGCGTCACCGTCCTGGTCGTCACGGTCTCTGCTTCAGACTGGTTACGTCACGCGCTCTGTTTGTTTTAGAAGGCTTTCCCATTTGCCAGCTAACCAATCGGCAACCTCCCAACTGGTAATAAAGCAAACAACACTGACACCCTGTGGCCACCCGCTGGAGAAGGGTCTGACCGCGGCTTGCGAGGCAGGGGGCGTGTCTCGAAATGAGGGCGAGTCATAGTAACGAGGGCGTTACTGGCATGTGTTCGTTGGCGAACCCTATTTGTAACCTGAACCTCGACCACGCCCCGGTCTGCAAGGCGTCTAGCGGAAGCTAGTTGTAGCAAGCAGAAGCTAGTGGATGTTAGATTTGAAGCTAGGTTTATGTACACTAGAGCCTAGTTCGGGCCTAAAAAATCCAGCCCGACCCGACACGGCCCGCTGGTATTGAGGCCCGACCCGGCCCGAGCTCGATCACTTAACTAGATTTGCAGGCCCGAGCTCGAAAAACCCGATTTTTTTTTTTTTTTTTTTTTTTTTTTTTGAGTGACGCGGAAAAAACGCAGCAGCAGCAATTTATTTTCATTTCTTCGAGTTGGCAGAAAAAAACGCAAGTTTTCTTAATGTTTAAATAATCTACATATTTTTTTTAGAATTATCAAAGCATTCACACAACGAAATAACGCTGGGAAAGTTTGTTAAACATATTTCTAAATGTGTGGGATATTGTTCTCACATGGACGCGCCTCTCTGACAAGGAGAGGGAACAGGAGAGGGCGGCGCCTCGGCCGTGCAGCGGGAGGACAAGAAGAAAAAGCGGCCGGCGCCACGGCGTTCGTGCACACGCACAAGCAAAAGCGCAATACAGAGAGCATGCTCTCCATTTTTTTTTTTTTTAAAAAATAATTTATTAGTCCGGCATGGCGGCCCGACCCGACCTGACCCGAACGTGAATGCTTAAATTGTGGGCCCGACCCGACATTCGGGTCGGGTCGGGTCGGGTTCGGGTTCGGGCACAAAATCTAACCTCTAATGTACACCTAGTTTGGCTGAAAAGAACACGCAGGAAGTCGATGTAGCTTTTGTGGAGGTTGGTAGCTGCTCACCCCAGCTGCTGTGATAGCAGCCTTCTTTATTCAGGGGCAAACAATAGGATGGGAGGGGTCAGCACAGCAACATAGAACATTGAGCAGATTACATGAGGGCCACATGGCCCAGAACAAAGGAAAGACTGACTAGACAAGTTATCCTGTCAGGTGAGTAACTATAAGGAAAGCATAAATGTTAACTGTAGGCTATGCACAACAATTCCAACAGTGGCCAATGATTTTTAACCCCTTGATGCCTGGATTTACATTCATTAAATATACATCAAAAAGCATTGGGGGAATACATGAATACATGAAAATAATAATAATTGTAATGAATAAACAAAATATAGAAAATTAAATTGAAAAATAAGACTAATATGAAAATAATAATAATTGTAATGAATAAACAAAATATAGAAAATTAAATTGAAAAATAAAGCTAAAACTTGGAAAATTTTGGATTAAAACAAAAAAGATTTAAAAAAATAAAATATAAATTACAGTGTATTATTTGTATATAATTTTTTTAAATGACTGGGAAAAAATGTTTTTTAGGATTTTTTTCATTTTTAAGAATTTCCCACTTTTAGCTGTATTTTTCAAGTTAATTTTCTATATTTAGTTTTATGTTTTAATTCATACTATTTTTATGTACTAATGTATAATGTGTACTGTAATTTTCAGACTATAAGCCACACCTGACTAAGCCACCACCCTCCAAATTTGACATGAAAACGGCATTTGGTCATAGATAAGCCGCACTGGACTATAAACCGCAGCTGTCCTCACTGTATCATGGAATATTTATACGAAAAGATATTAACCGGTAACACTTTATCTGACAGCGGCATCATAAGACTGTCATAAGACCAAATGAAGTTTTGAACCAATTGGCTGCAAAGCTTCATTGCTTCAAGAAGCTTCATTTGGCCATCACTGCTCCCTTGGGGGAGACAGTCAACCTCTGCTACCACCTGCTGTCATCACTGTTGTCGTCCAACATGCCTCCTAGCATGTATTGCAGCGCTACAGAATTAAATTACAATCAAAATTCATGTTCAGTGCTAATTATTTCCTCAGTTACTGTTGTTGTTGTTTCATTTATTTCTATTTATGGTATTTGGTAACACTTTATATAACAGTGGCATCATAAGACTGTCGTAAGGCCATCATAGCTATGACATGACACTGCCACGAGCATTAATGAATGCACGGGGGGCACAACATGTTGATGACCCCGAAACGCAGTGTCAGCAATAAAATTAACTTATAAGAATATTTATAATAACAAGTTGACAATTAGCGTTTTTTGTTTCCCCATCATTCTTGAGGGGAATTCTAAATCAGGCTGCTTAGGCAAAACTTTTCGCCAAAATCATCATTTATTGATTATGGTACGTCCACTGGTGTTGTGCCAATGTAGTTACCGCAGTCAAAAATAGTATCCCCTGGGCAGAGCCATATGGAGGTAGATTTGTGTCTTTATTATTCGATAAAAAAAAATTGCTTAGATAAAAAAAAAAAAAGTGGCTTCAATCAAAATATATATTTTCAAACCCCAAAAAAAGTCGCTTCAATAAAAAAAATGTGAATGCAAAAATAAATTTAAAACTCAAAAAACTAAAAAAAAAATGCATGTAAAACCTTGATTGTTGTTTTGTTTTGTTTTTTTGATTGAAGCAACTTTTTTGATTGAAGTAATGTTGATTTATGTTTGGGCCTATTTTGGCTAGGACGTTTTTGTCTTTATTGCTCAATCAAAAAATAAGTTCCTTAAAAAAAAAAATAGATTTTCAAAAAGAAAGTCAATTCAATCAAAAAAAAAAAAAAAAAAAAAAAAATTCCAATCGTATAAAAAGTTTTTGAATGCGAAAAAATATTTGAGACTGAAAAATTTGCATTTGAACACTTAATTTTTCATTGAAAAATTTTTCTTTGATTGAAGTAATCTTTTTTGTGTTTGGGCCATATTATTCAATCCCAAAAAAGGTGCTTTGATCAAAAAAATATTTTCAAAGAAAAGAAATCATTTTTTCAAATTTTTTTGGACTAATTTATATATATATATATATATATATACACATATATATTAAAGATGTCCCGATCGATCGGGTCCGATCAGGTCATTTTCAAAGTATCGTAATCGGCAAAAAAATATCGGACATGCCTTTTTTTAATATTCTGTATATATATTTTTGATTTAAATCGTTTTCTAATTGTATTTAACGTTACAGACAAAATGTCTTACACTCATCCAGAGTAGTTCTGGCTTAAAGTAGGGCTATCAAATTTATTGCGTCAACGGCGGTAATTAATTTTTTAAAATTAATCACGTTAAGTAATTAACGCATGCGCTGCACGACCCACTCACGCATTGTCGCGTTCAATCTATAATGACGCCGTTTTACCTATAGATAGCGCTATAAGGCAGCGTATGAGCAGAGAGAAATTTGACAGCCTTTGGAGCCTTTTTTTATGTGGCTAAAGCCTTACAATACCTCTCAGCAATTAAAAATAACGTGGGCGGCAAAGTGGGGAAGAAAGATAGTAGTTGATCATTTTCTTAACACCCTATGTTCTTTCCCAACGCAGAGAAGATATATCAATTGGTGCCCCTACGCACAGTCATGGTTGCACTTCCCATCATGCATTTGGGCAGAAGTTAAATGGCTGCAGTATCATTAATGAAAGCTCAACAAATACACTAGATGGCAATATTTAGTCACAATATACAAAGTCAAATTTATCCTTTAAGAATTACAAGTCTATCTGTGGATCCCTCTCACAGAAAGAATGTTAATAATGTAAATGCCATCTTGAGGATTTATTGTCATAATAAACAAATACAGTACTTATGTACTGTATGTTGAATGGATATATATTCGTCTGAGTTTTATTCATTTTTTTCTTAATGCATTGCCAAAATGTATATGATCGGGAAAAATTATCGGGAATGATTGGAATTGAACCGGGAGCAAAAAAAAAAAGCAATTGGATCGGGAAATATCGGGATCGGCAGATACTCAAACTAAAACGATCGGAGCAACCCTAATATATATATATATATTTAAATTATATGCAAAGCAAATGACCATCTAAGGTGATCGAAAAATAATTTTGACCCATTATAAAAAAAAATTTTTTTTTGTTCATTTCATTCATTTTTGTTGCAGTTTTATTGCTTTTTAACTTTTATATGTACATAGAAACTTTTCGGCCACCAGGGGGGCCTAACCCGCTGTCAAGTCAAGTGTTACCTATTAACCCAAATAAATCAACAAATAAGCCACACTGGACTAAAAGCCGCAGGATTCAAAATGAGGGGGAAAAAGTAGCATCTTTTAGACCAGAAATTACAGTAATACTAATGTATTCCTTCAATGCTTTTTGATGTATATGTGTTAAATGTAAATTCACGCATTGAGGAGTTAATTCAGCGCAGGAGGCTAGCGGAAGCTAGCTAATTGGCAAATCATGATTTTTAAGAAGTTATAACACAAGAACAACAACGAGTGACGCCCCCGTCTTGCTAGCTGTAGGCAGATACAATTGGCCAGCCGCTAACTCTGCCTATCCCTCCTTCTGTCCGTCAGCGCACGTGACTTTCATGTGCTCTTCATCCACGGCCTGAAAAGTGGACTCTTCCGGATCTTCTCCCGCGGGGAAGGCGGAGCCAAATTGCCTTTGATTCCCCCACTGGTCGACGGGACGGTCGTCAGGAGGACCATTCTTGGTCTGCTTCATATAACCTTGACCTTCAAAACATGACCTTTCTAATGTTGCACCCATACAGCACTAAAATGTCAATGCTATTGGGGAGTATTAAGAAATAGCAGCATTTTTCAAGATCTAGTTTCTGACTGGCAGTCGCACTACCCAAGATGGCCGCCAGTTATGCACGCTGCTGTGACAAAAAAAAAAGAAATAACGTCCAATCATCCTTCTGCTGCGAAATTCTATGCGTTTATCAGTAATACACATCCATTCCGTTTGAAGTAGGAGGTTAGCAGCAGTGTTGTTAAGCTTACTTTAAAAAAGTAATTAATTACAGTCACAAATTACTTCTCCCAAAAAGTAATTGCGTTAGTAACTCAGTTACCTGAATGTACTTTTTGAATGAAGTAATGTTGATTTGTGTTTGGGCCACATTTTGTCTAAGACATTTTTCTCTTTATTATTCAATCAAAAAATAAGTTGCTTCAAAAAAAATGGATTTTCAAAAAGAAAAATCACTTCAATCAAAAAAAAAAAGAAACAAATTCAATCATAGAAAAAAGTTTTTGAATGCGAAAAAATATTTGAGATTGAAAATTTTGCATCCAAACACTTAGATTTTAGTTGAAAAAGATTTCTTTGATTGAAGCAATCATTTTTGTGTTTGGGCCATATTATGATTAGGACATTTGTATCTAAATCATTCAATCCCCCAAAAAGTTGCTGCAATCAAAAAAAGAAAAAAATTTCAATCAAAGAAAAAAATCATTTTTAAAAATATTTTTTTCTCTAATATATATATATATATATATATATATATATATATATATATATATATATATATATATATATATATATATATATATATATATATATATATATGGTGGAGAACACAGTCAAAACTGAAAAAGTGGTTTCTGCTCTTGCACTCCTCTTTAAAAGAAACTGCTGTATTTTTAAGTCAAAACAACTGTTGTGTTTGATAGAACAATATGTCTATATACTGCCATAGCAGATTCATGGCGCATTAAGCCCCCAAACTATTTTTAATTTGTCCGTTTTATCCTCAAAACCCCCCTTTACGGACGTCGCGCTTTTGTTTCAACCCAGCCATAAACCGAAGGAAATTAACTATATTTATCATTCAAAATGTAATTTTTAACTTGGAATCATTAATTGATGTCTCATATTTTGTTTAAAAAAAAAAAAAAACACTTAAAAAAATTATTCACTCACATAGTTTGAACTTTTAAACAAATTACGACACAATGAAAAAAATGGCGTCTGTGAAAAAGTCACGGATATCTACCTCATAACTATAGCTTAATTGTATTTTTTTTGTTACTGTCGCATTTTCTCCAATATGCTAGATGATAAATAATCGATCCAAACAAAAACAATTGGAAAAAAAAAAAAACGTTTAAAAGGGTAAATATATGAAAAAGAAAATCTGGACCACTCCTTGATGTCTGCGATTTCTGCATCGCGACCCTTATTATATTACCATGTTTCACCCATAAAATGCCCAAAAAATCCAGCTGCAGACATTCACAGCTGTGTCTTGACACTCAGTGATACATGCTACATGGGCTTTTTGGATCCAAACAAGGTAAGTACGCGATAATATCTCGTTAAAGTCATGGCGTCTGTAGTTCTGCTCTCGCGCACTCTCACCTCCAGATAGGGTTTTGCTGTATAAAAATTTATTTAGTTTTTTAAAATGCCCTCCTGTTCAAAATGTTCCTTCCCCCAGAAAATTGAGATTTAAAGCTTTCCAATGATGTTCTAAATTTGGCTAAATTTGGGGTTTCAGAGCAGAACTTCAAGTCATCTGAGTGTTTTCCGCCATATATTTAAATTTTTTTTTTTTTTTTTTTTAATATTTATATAAATATATATATATTTCTTAAATTATATGCAAAGTAAATGACTCTAAGGTGCTCGAAAAATAATTTCGACCATTATAAAAATGTTTTTTTGTTCATTTCATTCATTTTTGTTGCAGTTATATTGCTTTACAACTTTTATATATTTATATAGGAAAGTCAATTACATGCAATGAAACTTGTCGACCACCAGGGGGGCCTGGACCCCCTGCCCCCCCTTAAAATCCGCTTATGTTTATCACCAATGCACGTCCAATCCATTTTAAGTGGGAAATTAGCTGACAACCTTCTCACCTTAACTGGATTTGACATCTATTAACATCAATTGCAGCAAATGAGTTGCGTCTGACCAAGCCCTGAAAGCAATTACTTTACAATTTAAGTGAGAATGCAGCAATTTAGTTTTTTAAATATACTAGTATGTGTATATATGTTGGATTCTAGGAAAGAATGTGATATTGGTATGGTATTGACATCAGCCGAACTCATATAGAAAAAATATCCGGTGCAATACTACCCATCTTATCCGTCCTGCAGGCCCGCTGGTCATCGAGACGCTCAACAGTTGGCGACGGCGGCGCGGCGACTCCACCCCTCCGCCACACGTCCGCAGGAAGTTGGCCATCGGCGACCTGATCCGGCGCTACCGCAGCCGCCGCTCGCAGCCCGCCGATTTCTACTGCGCCCTCTTCCAAACGCCTTGAGCTGTTGCTATGGCAATGCTACCACCGGGGTCACATCACCGCATCGCCTCACACGATTGGACCGGAAAGTCTTACCTGCAAAAGACTTCTGAACCCTTTAATCGCTTTTTAAAATCTCTTAACCCTTTCAAGGATACTCATTGAACTCATTGGCTGCCATTGACGACACTAGACGTCCAATCCATTTGGACAGGGAGGGGCGAATGAACTTAAAATTGCCCTAAAATTAACAGAAAGCCAACCAAAATGTACAGGAAGTCACCCATAAGCAGTGTTGTTAATAACAGCGTTAGAATATAACGGCTTTACTAACGGCGTTATTTGTGGTGAGGAGGCAAGGGAGTTTGACGCCGTTGCAAATGCGATGCTACTATGCTAGGTAGCTCCAATAATACCTGACTTTAGCCGATAGCCTAGAAACTACGTTCACATGATGCTTCGGTAGATATCACAAGAACTAGATGTAAATGACAGACACGGCGGCATTAGCAACATTTATAATAAAGAACTAGATGCGTTAGTAAACAGCCGCCATCTTAAAGCAGTGGACTTCTCAGGAAGCCTCTGTTGTAGAGAACCTTCCTAGCGAACCTAAGTCACTTTTTATCTAAAATGCTCCTAAATCGACAAAACTTAAATCTATCTTTAAATGATAAAACAGTTTTAAAACTTACACATGTCGAAAATAGACAGAAGGGAACTAATGCAATAACAGGAGCAATTTTAACTTTAACGGTTGATTCACTTCAAATGACTTCCACACATAGCAAAGGGCTAAGGCCAATTGTCCCAAAAACCCTTTACTTCACATTGTGTGACCTGTTTTTTTTGTTTTGTTTTGTTTTTTTGTTTTTGTTTTTTTAGAAAAAAAAAACATGAAAATTATCACCAGTTACTTTGCCAAGTAACTAATTACTCTTACATTCAGGTAACTGAGTTACTAACGCAATTACTTTTTGGGAGAAGTAATTTGTGACTAATTAATTACTTTTTAAAGTAAGATTAACAACACTCCCCATAAGTACCCTAAAATATAGAAGGAGGAGACCTAAAATTAACAGGAAGTGACCTGTAAGTGCCCCAAAACCATCATGAAGTGACCAATGAACAGCAAGTGTTCCGGATATGTCCTAAAATCAACAGGAAATGCTCAAAATTGTATACCTTTAAGCGCCCTAAAATGAACAACGGAAGTAGCCCAAACTATCCAAGAAGTGCCCAGGAATACCCCCAAATCAAGAGAAAGCGACCCGAACACAACAGGAAGTGACCTGGAAATGCCCCCAAATCAACAGGAAGTGACCCAGAAATGCCCAGAGCTCAACAAGAAACGATCCAAATTGCGCTGGAAGTGGTCCAAAATGTAGCAGAAGTGGCCCAAACTCAACAGGAAGTGATCGATAAGTGCCCTAAAACTAACGCGAAAGGGACCCAAAATGAACTCATTGCACGCTATTTACAAGTTATTGAACCTGGAATGACTGGTTATCTTTCAGTGCCATTGACGTCAAATTCATTTTGACTGTCTAAAGGATTGGATGTCCATCACGGTCACTGACACCCAACGAGTTATTTTTTCCTCATAACATTAAAGCCATTAAAATTGAAAACAATTTAAACATATATAGAGAATATTTATTATTTTCCCCCCCTTTATTTTTATCGAAATAATGAAAAATAATCATAATAATAAAGTGGTGCTAATAATAAAGAAATAACACAATGAATAAATATTAAATTAAAAGTACAACGTGCTGGAATTCATCAATGAATCAATCAATTGCCCAAAACCCGGGCTGACATTGCGATTGGTTGCACATCCTTTGTTTGTCTCCTTCCTTCCCTGCTGCGGTTGTCACGGAAACGAGGTTGCTGAGGTAAGGTGGTGGTTGACACACAAAGAAACACAGATATCACATGTATAAAGCAAGATTTCTGATGTGTTGTGAATCGACAGGGACGGATGTCGTCATCCGTCGGCCATTTTGCGTCAGTGCCATCGAAGAAACAACATAAGAAAGGAGCCAGTTTGTAATACAGTGATCCCTCATTTTTCGCAGATAATGGGGACCAGAACCTGCCGCAATAAGTGAAAAACTGCAAAGTAGCACCCTCCATTACATGTTTGTCAAAAAGTTACTCAAGTAAATGTAACAGAGTAAATGTAATGCATTACTAACCACCTCTGGTAGTAACGCATTACATTTACCATTGACATGTAAATGTAACGTAGTACATGTAACGCGTACTACCCACCTCTGGTAGTAACGCATTACATTTACTTGAGTAACTTTTTGAGAAATTTTTACATCTAAGAGTAGTTTTACTAAGCGATACTTTTTACTTAGTAGATTTAAGAGTATTTTTACTAAGCGATACTGTTTACTTAGTAGATTTGTAAAGAAAAAAAATGCTACTGTTACTCAACAGTCATTATATTTTTCCTCTTAACTCATTTGCTCCCAAAAACGTATAAATACGTTCTGTTTTTAATTGTTTCAGTGTCCCAAAGACGTATTTATATGTCTTCTACGTTTTTTTTGTCCAAAAGAGACATCTCTGGGTTCTGATTCAATTTAGCTCCAAAGCACAAAGCTGAAAATCCATTTTGAAGCAATAAAACTGGCCACTGGAGGGCAGTAGCGCATTTGGTAAGACCCGCAACCCTATTCAACGGCAACGAACGGCCAAGCCGCAAAGCCAGGGCGAAGGCGGAAGACGACCGAATGGATGCCAGGCGCTGGACGACCGGGCAGAACGACCGGGACCACTAGATGCCGTTGAGTCCGTGCTGCTTGCGAGCAGAGCCAGCAGAGACTCAAAAAAATTCATTTTTTTGAGACAGGCAACAATGAGGGAAAAGTTTAACCGGCAGTCACAGCCACAATAGCGTCACCTTTCAGTTAGTTATGTGTAAATAAATTGTTACTTTGCTATCAAAAGCTCTATTTGTCTTGTTGTTTATCTTATTTTGTGAAAGGAAAACATTATTCAGATGTTTGGGATGTAACTAAAGCAAAGAATAGCTGTGTTAAAGTCAAAGTTATGTTTAAAATGTACGCTTTCACAAAAAGCTCAATTTTATTATTCGATCAAAAATAATATGCTTCCAAAAATATAGATTTTCAAGAGAAAAACAAAAATCACTTCAATCAAAAAAAGAAAAATTTCAGTCATAGAAAAAGTCAAGAGTTTTTGAGTGCGAAAAAATATTTGAGATTGTTCAAATGCAAATTTTCCACTTAATTTTTCATTTAAAACGTTTTCTTTGATTGAAGCAATCCCATATTATGATTAGGACATTTGTGTCTAAATCATTCAATCCCCCAAAAAGTTTCTTCAATTAAATTTTTTTTTTTTCAATCGAAGAAATTTTTTTTTTTAATATTTGTTTCTCAAATATATATATGTACGTATATATATATATATATATATATATATATATATATATATATATATATATATATATATATGTGTGTGTGTGTATATATGTGTATATATGTGTGTGTGTATATATATAAATGTATGTATATATATATGTGTATATATATATAATATATATATATATACAGTATATATATATTTATTACATATATGTATATATATACAGTACATATATATTTATTACATATATATGTATATACAGTGCCTTGCAAAAGTATTCGGCCCCCTTGAATCTTGCAACCTTTCGCCACATATCAGGCTTCAAACATAAAGATATGAAATTTAATTTTTTTGTCAAGAATCAACAAGAAGTGGGACACAATCGTGAAGTGGAACAACATTTATTGGATAATTTAAACTTTTTTAACAAATAAAAAACTGAAAAGTGGGGCGTGCAATATTATTCGGCCCCTTTACTTTCAGTGCAGCAAACTCACTCCAGAAGTTCAGTGAGGATCTCTGAATGTTCCAATGTTGTCCTAAATGACCGATGATGATAAATAGAATCCAACTGTGTGTAATCAAGTCTCCGTATAAATGCACCTGCTCTGTGATAGTCTCAGGGTTCTGTTTAAAGTGCAGAGAGCATTATGAAAACCAAGGAACACACCAGGCAGGTCCGAGATACTGTTGTGGAGAAGTTTAAAGCCGGATTTGGATACAAAAAGATTTCCCAAGCTTTAAACATCTCAAGGAGCACTGTGCAAGCCATCATATTGAAATGGAAGGGGCATCAGACCACTGCAAATCTACCAAGACCCGGCCGTCCTTCCAAACTTTCTTCTCAAACAAGGAGAAAACTGATCAGAGATGCAGCCAAGAGGCCCATGATCACTCTGGATGAACTGCAGAGATCTACAGCTGAGGTGGGAGAGTCTGTCCATAGGACAACAATCAGTCGTACATTGCACAAATCTGGCCTTTATGGAAGAGTGGCAAGAAGAAAGCCATTTCTCAAAGATATCCATTAAAAGTCTCGTTTAAAGTTTGCCACAAGCCACCTGGGAGACACACCAAACATGTGGAAGAAGGTGCTCTGGTCAGATGAAACCAAAATTGAACTTTTTGGCCACAATGCAAAACGATATGTTTGGCGTAAAAGCAACACAGCTCATCATCCTGAACACACCATCCCCACTGTCAAACATGGTGGTGGCAGCATCATGGTTTGGGCCTGCTTTTCTTCAGCAGGGACAGGGAAGATGGTTAAAATTGACGGGAAGATGGATGCAGCCAAATACAGGAACATTCTGGAAGAAAACCTGTTGGTATCTGCACAAGACCTGAGACTGGGACGGAGATTTATCTTCCAACACGACAATGATCCAAAACATAAAGCCAAATCTACAATGGAATGGTTCAAAAATAAACGTATCCAGGTGTTAGAATGGCCAAGTCAAAGTCCAGACCTGAATCCAATCGAGAATCTGTGGAAAGAGCTGAAGACTGCTGTTCACAAACACTCTCCATCCAACCTCACTGAGCTCGAGCTGTTTTGCAAGGAAGAATGGGCAAGAATGTCAGTCTCTCGATGTGCAAAACTGATAGATACATACCCCAAGCGACTTGCAGCTGTAATTGGAGCAAAAGGTGGCGCTACAAAGTATTAACGCAAGGGGGCCGAATAATATTGCACGCCCCACTTTTCAGTTTTTTATTTGTTAAAAAAGTTGAAATTATCCAATAAATTTTGTTCCACTTCATGATTGTGTCCCACTTGTTGTTGATTCTTGACAAAAAATTAAAATTTTATATCTTTATGTTTGAAGCCTGAAATGTGGCGAAAGGTTGCAAGGTTCAAGGGGGCTGAATACTTTTGCAAGGCACTGTATATGTGTGTATATATATATATATATATATATATATATATATATATATATATATATATATATATATATATATATTTTTATGTATAGATGTATATATATATGTATGTATGTGTGTGTATTTACTGGACTGTCTCAGGAAATTAGAATACACAATATTCTAATTTCCTGACTGTCTCAGGAAATTAGAATATTGTGTATTCTAATTTCCTGAGACAGTCCTGTATATATACACAGGACTGTCTCAAAAAATTAGAATATTGTGTATTCTAATTTCCTGAGACAGTCCAGTATATATATATAGGGACCCGAGCTTGAAAGGAGAGACCATACCGCCCGGGTGGGCGAACCGACGATTTTTATTTTTATTTTATATATATATATATATATGTACAGTGGGGAGAACAAGTATTTGATACACTGCCAATGGGTTTTCCCATTCCATATGTACTGTATATGGCGGAAAACACAGACAAGACTGAAAAATCTCTTTTAAAAAATTGCTGTATTTTAAGCCAAAACAACTGTTGTGTTTGATAAAACAATATGTCTATAGCAGATTTATGGCGCATTAAGCCCGCGAACTATTTTTAATTTGTCCGTTTTACCCTGAAAACCCCCGTTTACAGATGTCACGCAACCGCTTTGTTCAGCCATAAAACGAAGGTAATTAATTATATTTATCATTCAAAATGTCTGTCGTTTTTAGCTTAGAATCATTAATTGATGTCTAATATTTTGTTTTATAAAAAAAAAAAAAACAACTTTAAAAAAAATTATTCACTTGCATATTTTAAACTTTTAAACAAATGACGTCACAATGAAAAAAATGTCGTCTGTAAAACAGTAACAGATATCTACCTCATAACTATCGCTTAATTATAGTTTTTTTTGTTACTGTCGCATTTTCTCCGATATGTTAGATGATAAATAATCCATCCAAACAAAGAAAAATTGGAAAAAAAAAAAAAAAACGTTTAAAGGGGTAAATAAATGAAAAAGAATATCTTGACCACTCCTTGATGTCTGCGATTTCTGCATCGCGACCCTTATTATATTGCCATGTTTCACCCATAAAATCCCTCAAAAAATCCAGCTGTGGGTATTCACAACTGTGTCTAGACACTCAGTGATACATGCTACATGGAGTTTTTGGATCGAAACAAGGTAAGTGCGCGATAATATCTCGTTAAAATCATGGCGTCTGTAATTCTGCTCTCGCGTGCTCTCGCCTCCAGATAGGGTTTGCTGTTTAAAAAACTTTTTTTTTTAAATGCCCTCCTATTCAAATTTTTTCTTACCCCGGAAAATTGAGATTTTAAGCTTTCCAATGATGTATCACACATGCATATCGGACAATTTTTTAAATTTGGCCAAATGGGATATATATTATATATGAATGGGAAATGGGAAACCCCATTGGCAGTGTATCAAATACTTGTTCTCCCCACTGTATATATATGTATATATAAAGGTGATTTGAGTGACTTTGAACGTGGCATGGTTGTTGGTGCCAGAAGGGCTAGTCTGAGTATTTCAGAAACTGCTGATCTACTGGGATTTTCACGCACAACCATCTCTCGGGTTTACAGAGAATGGTCCGAAAAAGAAAAAATATCCAGTGAGTGGCAGTTCTGTGGGCGGAAATGCCTTGTTGATGCCAGAGGTCAGAGGAGAAAGGCCAGACCGGTTGGAGCGAATAGAAAGGCAACAGTGACTCAAATAACCAGTCGTTACAACCAAGGTAGGAAGAAGAGCATCTCTGAACGCACAGTGCATCAAACTTTGAGGCAGATGGGCTACACCAGCAGAAGACCATGCCGGGTGCCACTCCTTTCAGCTAAGAACAGGAAAATGAGGCTACAATTTGCACAAGCTCATCGAAATTGGACAATAGAAGATTGGAAAAACGTTGCCTGGTCTGATGAGTCTTGAGTTCTGCTGCGACATTCGGATGGTAGGGTCAGAATTTGACGTCAACAACATGAAAGCATGGATCCATCCTGCCTTGTATCAACGGTTCTTGGCACTCTTTGGGCCCCTTGGTACCAATTGGGCATCGTTGGAACGCCACAGTCAACCTGATTATTGTTGCTGGCCATGTCCACCCCTTTATGAGCACAATGTACCCAACTTCTGACGGCTACTTTCAGCAGGATAATGCGTCATGTCATAAAGCTGGAGTCATCTCAGACTGGTTTCTTGAACATGACAATGAGTTCACTGTACTCAATTGGCCTCCACAGTCACCAGATCTCAATCCAATAGAGCATCTTTGGTATGTGGTGGAACGGGAGATTCGCATCATGGATGAGCAGCCGACAAATCTGCACCAACTGTGTGATGCCATCATGTCAATATGGACCAAACTCTCTGAGGAATGCTTCCAGCACCTTGTTGAATCTATGCCACGAAGAATTGAGGCAGTTCTGAAGGCAAAAGGGGGTCCAACCCGTTACTAGCATGGTGTACTTAATAAAGTGGCCGGTGAGTGTGTATATATATATATATATATATACATAATTACATGCAAAGCAAATGACTGTCCAAGGTGCTTGAAAAATAATTTCAACCCATTATAAAAATGTTTTTTTGTTGATTTCATTCATTTTTGTTGCAGTTGTATTGCTTTACAACTGTTATATATGTACAGTGGGGAGAACAAGTATTTGATACACTGCCAATGGGTTTTCCCATTGGCAGTGTATCAAATACTTGTATATGTAGGAAAGTCAATTACATGCAATGACACTTTTGGGCCACTGGGGGGGCTGCCCCCCCTAAAATCCGCTTATAGTTACTACATCACCTGAAAAGTTTTTTTTTTTTAAACATTAATGAAGAAAAACACCGTGAAAAAATGACATACATATAATCAGACATTCCAGAATCTTTGTGAACAAATTATAAGTTGCTGATGTGCTGAACGATTGAATAATTAAAAATGCTTTCCTTTCTTATTGTTAGTAACATTACGTTCCCGACGCAAGATGGCCGGCATTTACTCTCGCCGCCGATTCCGCCTTTATACATCTAGCCTCATATAATAAACGATATCTATAAGCAAAACAATTCGCTGCGGTTCATCTTCCTCCTCATCAGCATCTCTTGAGGCAAGCTGGCAGCGATGCTCCGAGCCGACCAGGCCGCCGTTGCAGCTCCGTCTGCCGGCCGTCACGCTCACTAGCTCGGGCTCTTCTCTCCGACCCTCCGTCGTCATGGTGCAGAAATCCAGGAACGGCGGCGTGTTCCCCGGAGCGCAGGCCGACCAGAAGAAGCTGAAAGTCGGCTTCGTGGGTCTGGAGGCCGGCGGGACGGACTCCAGCAGGGACGGAGCGCTTCTCATCGCAGGTAAAAAAGAACAAAAGACGGAAACAAATATGCTGCTTAAACCAGAAGCAAAACCCATGAAATCCAGCAGAAGCTTGCTGGATTTGTTGTGTTTTGCTCTCGCAGGTGCAGAGACCCGCAAATGCTGGAAAACAAAACAAGAAAAAAAAAAAAAAAAAAACACTCGTGACGTCATGTGACGGACTGATGGTGTTTTGAGTTCCACTGACGGCGTTTGTTTGGCTTTTTAGCCGATGAAGGACCTCGGCGTCAGCGCAGCAGCGTGTCGGGGGGCAAGAAGCCCCCTAAGAGGAACGCCCTCTACAGGCGGCTGCAGAACTTCCTTTACAATGTCCTGGAGCGACCGAGGGGATGGGCCTTCATATACCACGCCTACGTGTGAGTTCCGCACACCTGCACAGGGTCCTAAACTCTCGGCCTGGGGGCCGGATATGGCCTGCCGCATTGGTTTGTGTGGCCTGCGAAAGTAAATGATGTGCATCGCTGGCTAAAATTGAATTGAAATCTCTATGTATATGTATATATTTCCTTTTTACAAATGTAACCCCTTAATATGGGAATTTAAGTCAAACAAATATACAGCAAAAAGCATTGGGGGATTTTGTAAATACAGCAAATTAATCATAAGAATGATAATGTTAAAAAATAGAAAATTAAGTGAAATTTTTAATTTGAAATTCTTATATAAGAAATGATAAATATTTTAGAAAAACAAAAAATCGTCAAACACAGATAATTCTTTTTGTAAAATAATTTATTATTTATTATTTATATTTTATTCATTATATTTTATGTATTTTATAATTTAGAAAATTGTACCGCAAATGTTAAAAAATATTTAGAAAATTAAGTTGATTTTTTATATATATTTTATATGTATTTTTTTATATAAAAATATTTTTAAAATATTTTAGAAAAATAATTAAAAAGTAGTCAAGCAGATAATTCATAATGATTTTTTTTTTTTTTTTATCATTCATTATTTCTATTCATTTTATTTCATTTGTTTTATAATAAAAGAATGTACAGCAAATGTGAAGAAAAAGAAAAGAAAATTAAATTTTAAAAAAATTTAATTCTTATATTAAAAATGATAAAAATATTTTAGGAAAATTAAAAAGATGTCAAACACAGATAATTACTCAAAAAATATAATTTACTTATTATATCTATTATTTACATTTTAATCTTTTTTGTGATTTTAAAAAATTGTACAGCAAAATTGGAAAATCCTAAATGGGGAAAAAATATTTAAAAAAGAAAAAAATATATAGAAAATTAAATTGAATAAAAATGGGGAAATCCGTCATCAAAAAAAAAGATAAGATTTTTAGAAGAATAAAAAGTAGACAAATATAGATAATTATTTAAAAAATAATGTATTATTTTATTTCTTTTATTCATGTTATCATTTATTTTATATCTAACTATTTTAATTTATCAATTTTGTATTATATATAAAAATATATAAAGTTAAACATTAAATCTGAAAAAAAATTGGGGAGGGAAAAAACAAATATGGAAGAATTTATTCTGTGTATTAAAACAATAAATAGATGTTTTTAGAAGATGAATAAACAGAGGTAGACAAATAGATTAGTAAGGATTCAAAATCAAATTGAACAAATAAAGATGTACAATTCTAAATTGAAAAAAATATATATAGAACATTAATTCAAATGGGAAAATATTTTTTTGAAAATGAAAAAAAAAATAAGGAGAGATTTATTCATCTGTAATAAATAAATAATACACATAAAAAAGTTAGTTCATTCGCTGGCGAACCTTCCCACATGGAATTAATTGGCAGCCAATGAGTTGATTTTCAAAAACCGAGATGTTTGTCCGCTTTGTCCAATCAGGTTCCTGCTGGTGTTTTCCTGCCTCGTCCTATCAGTCTTCTCCACCATCCGCGAGTACGAGAAGAGCTCCGAAGACGCTCTCTACATCTTGGTAAGCCCTCCATGCCCCATTTCATTGCCGTTGAAGATGCCATACGTCCCAATCATCCATTAATCAGCGTGTTAATCACGATTAGATGTCCAACCAATTTGAAGCGGGTGGGTTGGTAGCGAATGAACCAACTTTCGTTTGCCACCAGCTTCAAATGGATTGGAGTTCCAGCATCGTCAATGGCTGACAATGGGTTAAAAAATATACATAAAGCAGTGGAAGAATACATAATAAATTAAGAAGCTAAATATAGAAAATTAAATTGAAAAATACTTCTGAAAAATACTAAAGTATATAAACGTAAAAAATTAATTTTAAAAAAATGTATACATATACTTATATATATATTTATTTAATTTTAATAAATATTAATTTTTTTTCATCACTTAAAAAATTAAATAGAATATATTCACAAATTCTTCCTTTTTCATTTTTTAAATTAATGTCTGATTTTTAAAAAATGTTTTATGTCACAATTTACATTTTTTATATATGTCTGATTTTAAAAAAAATAATTATTTCAACATTTTTAATTTTTAATTTTTTTAATTTTTCTTATATTTTCTATATTCTATTTACTATTTTCTATTTTTCATCTCTTGGTTTAATCATTATTACTATTGTTTTTACATTTAATTAATTTTCTCTATTTTCTTCTAATTTTCTTTATTTATTTATATATTTTTGGATTTTCCAATTTTTTGTTGTATTTTTTAATTTATTTTCCATATATATTATTTTTTATTATTTTCTATTTTTCATCTGTTAGTTTAAGTATAATTTTTTTTTTTTACATTTCATAAATTTTCTATATTTTCTAATTTATTTTATTTATTTTTTAGGATTTTCCCATTTTTTGTCGTTTGTTTGTTTGTTGTTGTTTAATTTCCATATTTCATTTTCATGTACTTACTGTGCTGCCTAATGCTTATTGATATGTATTTGCTAAATGAAATATTGAGACAGCAACGGTTAAGGAAAGAGTTAAGAACTTCTCCGTATATATATGACATAAAATCATATATACATATTTACATATATACATATTTAAATATTATACATTTCACTTCCACTTGATTTCACGTTATTTCCTCGAGAATTTCGGGGTCCTTTTTCCTCATTTCCTGTTGATTTGGCTTGTTTGTCAGGAAGTGGTGACCATCGTGGTGTTTGGCGTGGAGTACACGGTCCGCATCTGGGCGGCGGGTTGCTGCTGTCGGTATCGAGGCTGGCGAGGACGACTCAAGTTTGCCCGAAAACCCTTTTGCGTCATCGGTGGGCAAGCAGACGGACAAACGACGACCGAGCGCGGTCTGACCTTTTTGTCTTTGTGCGCAGATATCATGGTCCTGATCGCGTCCATCTCGGTGTTGGCGGCGGGCACGCAGGGGAACGTTTTCGCCACCTCTGCCATCCGCTCGCTTCGCTTCCTTCAGATTCTGCGTATGATCCGAATGGACCGGCGAGGAGGGACCTGGAAGCTGCTGGGATCGGTCGTCTATGCTCACAGCAAGGTGATGAACCGCCGGCCAGTCGCCAGACATTGTCAGGGTATGTGTAGACCAAAAAATGAACTGGTCGCCATTCAATGTCAGTACGTGTTACAAAAAGACTGTTTGACATCTAATATCAGAACATTTGTAGACAACAAATGGATTGGTCACCATCCAATGTCACAAGACGTTTTGACCGAAAAACGAACTGTTCACGACAAGCCAGGCAATGTCAGGACACATTTTGACCAAAAAATTTTGACTGGTCGCCAGCAAATGTCAGGACATGTTTTGCCCCCCCCCAAAAAATGGACCGTTCACGACATGTTTTGACAATAAACTAAAATGACCGATAACCGCCAATGTTTGAACATGTTTAGACAAAAAAAAATGGACTGGTCATTAGCAAAAGTTAGGACACATTTTGACCCCAAAAAATGGACTGGTTGCCAGCTGATATCTGTAGACAACAAATGGATTGGTCACCATCCAATGTCATAAGACTGTTTGACCGAAAAATGAACTGTTCACGACAAGCCAGCCAATGTCAAGACTCATTTCAACCAAAAAATTTGGACTGGTCATCAGCAAATGTCAGGACATGTTTTGCGCCCCCCCCCCCCCCCCCCCCCAAAAAAAAAAAAAAAAGGACCGATCATGACATGTTTCGACAATAAACCAAAAGGACTGGTCACCACCAATGTATGAATATGTTTAGATTTAAAAAAAAAAAAAAAAAAAAAAAAAGGATTGGTCACTAGCAAAGTTTAGAACACATTTTGACCAAAAAAAACTGGACTGGTCGCCATCAAATGTCAGGACATGTTTTGCCCCCACAAAAAAAATTGACCTATCATGACATGTTTCGACAATAAACCAAAAGGGCCGGTCACCACCAATGTTTAAACATTTTCAGACAAAAAAAACCCTGGACTGGTCAATAGCAAAAGTTAGGATACATTTTGACCAAAAAAATGGATTGTTTGCCAGCTGATATGTGTAGACAACAAATGGATTGGTCACCATACAATGTCATAAGACTTTCTGACTGAAAAATGAATGAACTGTTCACGATAAGGCAGCCAATGTCAGGATATGTTTAGACAAAAAATGGACTGGTCGCCATTCAATGTGAGGATACGTTTTGACCCAAAAATGGATTGGTCACCAGTAAATATCATGACACGTTTAGACACCCACCGCCACCCCCACCGGTAAAACAATGGACCGGTCAAGACATGTTTAAACTATAAAACCAATGGACCGGTCACCACCAATGTCAGAACATGTTTAGACCCCCCCAAAAAACTGACTGGTCACTAGGACACGTTTTGACCAAAAAATGGATTGGTTGACAGCTGATATCAGGACAAATGGATTGGTCACCATCCAATGTCACAAGACGCTTTGACCGAAAAATGAACTGGTCATGACAAACCAGCCAATGGCAGGACATGCTTAGATAAAAAAATGGACTGGTCACTCTCAAAAGTTAGGACACGTTTTGACCAAAAAAAAATGGATTGGTTGCCAGCTTATGTGTAGATAACAAATGGATTCACTATCCAATGTCACAAGACGTTTTGATGTCAGGACATTTTTAGCTCAAATAATGGACTAGTCATCATCCAATGTCAGAACACAGTTTGACCAAAAAAATTAACTGCTTGGCCACCAATGTCTGGACATGTTTAGACAAAAAATGGACTGGTCGCTAGCCAATGTCAGGACACATTTTGAGAAAAAAAATGACTGGTTACCATCCCATGTCACAAGATGTTTTGACAAAAAAAAAAAAAAAAAGATGTCTGGACATTTTTAGCTCCAAAAAAATGGACTGGTCACCATCCAATATCAGGACACAATTAGACCCAAAAAATCAAGGCACAATTTGACCAAAAAAGTTGACTGCTTGGCGACCTTGAGTGCCAGAAAGACGCCTTTAAATAAAATGTATTAAATGTCTGGGCACGTTTAGACAAAAAATGGACTGGTCGTTAGCAAATGTCAGGACACATTTTGAGAAAAAAAATGACTGGTTACCATCCCATGTCACAAGATGTTTTGACAAAAAAAAAAAAAAAAGATGTCTGGACATTTTTAGCTCCAAAAAATGGACTGGTCACCATCCAATATCAGGACACAATTAGACCCAAAAAATTGACTACTTGGCCACCAATGTCTAGGCATGTTTAGATAAAACATGGACTGGCCGCCATCCAATGTCAGAACACAATTTGACCCAAAAAAATGACTGCTTGGCCACCAATGTCTGGCACAATTAGACAAAAAGTGGATTGGTCACCAGCCACTGTCAGGACACAATTAGACCCAAAAATTGACTGCTTGGCAACCAATATCTGGACACATTTAGACAAAAACTGGACTAGTCGCGAGCCAGTGTCAGGACACATTTTGACCCCAAAATTTGGACTGGTCGCCAGCCAATATCACAAGATGTTTTGACAAAAAAAGGTGTCAGGACATTTTTAGCTCCAAAAAATGGACTCGTCGCCATCCAATATCAGGACACAATTTGACCCCCCCAAAAAAAGACTGCTTGGCAACCAATGTCTGGGCACGTTTAGACAAAAAAAATTGACTGGTCGCCAGCAAATGTCAGGACATGTTTTGGTCCCCCAAAAATGGACTGGTCATGACATGTTTAGACAAAATAAAATGAAACGGTCACAACCAATGTCAGGACACATTTTAACAAAAAAGGACCATCCAATGTCAGGACACTTTCAAGTCCCCTAATTACCGAACATTTTACAGCCAGCGTTAGAAGACGCATAGACAAAAATATCAAGAGACGGACGCTCACCGCAATGCAGCAGAGACATTTGCGTGAGACAGCAGGAAGTATCACATTGTCCCGCGCATTGATTGAAAGTGAGCCTGAAGGGCACGCGTCACTTTCAGGAACTGATCACGGCTTGGTACATCGGCTTCCTGTGCCTGATCCTGGCTAGCTTCCTGGTGTACTTGGCGGAGAAAGAAGACAATGAGCAATTCGAGACATACGCCGATGCCCTCTGGTGGGGACTGGTGAGACCGCTCCCGCCTTATCTCCCGGCGCCCGCGGTACGGTGTCTAACGGCGTTCTTTTCTCTGACGGTTCAGATCACGCTGACCACCATCGGCTATGGGGACAAGTTCCCCATCACATGGAACGGTCGCCTACTAGCGGCCACTTTCACGCTCATCGGCGTGTCCTTCTTCGCTCTGCCAGCCGTGAGTATCGGCGCATGATCAATCCACTTTCCCGCATTCTTAAGTCGCTTTCTGTTGATTTCGCTCACTTTCTGCTAATTTTAGAATATTTCCAGGTCATTTCCTATTTAATTTGAGTCATTGCTTAGTGACATCCTGTTCATTTTTGGTCAAAAAATGTGTTTCTTATCTACATGTCAGGGCATCCTGGGTTCCGGTTTTGCTCTGAAGGTCCAAGAGCAGCACAGGCAAAAACATTTTGAAAAAAGACGAAACCCAGCGGCTGGACTCATTCAGGTACCGCCGCGGAACGTCCGGCCACGAGTAGACCCTGCTCTGATTAAAGGGAGCGCTGGGCTTGTGTGTGCATTCATAGGCTGCCTGGAGGGTTTACGCCACCAATCTGAGTCGATCCGACCTGACGTCCACGTGGGACTACTATGAAAGGACCGTATCCGCCCCCATGTACAGGTTGGCGCCGATGTAGTCTTAAGAGTTGTGTCTGCAATCAGTTCTGTCATTTTTTTATAGGGTGCCATTTGGATGTAATAGAGGGGACATTTTGTGCTTAAGTTAGCCCTCGGCCTAGATTTGCTAGCATAATAGCGAACATGACTGCTAACATTTAGGTTGGAAATTAGATTTAACAAAGTGGTCAACACTCCCTTTGTCCATTTCTGGGTCGGGCTAACCTCATTAAAATGACGATACCACCTCACTTTCTTTACATATTCGAACATGTTCCTTTAGAAGTACGCAAATCTTTTTTAACCACACTTGATCCGATGAACAACACTAGAACTACCATGGTTGGATCAGTTGATACAAATCACTTTTGTTACCAGAGAAGGGTCATCTGACTCTAATCAGCATATCTTTTGTGAGCATTGAGGTCCTCATTAGTCATTTCCATTCACACTCGCAAAACAACAGGGTTGGATTGCTCCAATTAGCATCTTGAATGTTTGCTGGGCAGGGCTGCCAGGGCTGACAGTGGACCGCTCAGGCAGGCAATCGGGCGGACAACCTTTTTACAGTATGAACTAAGCCTGAATGATATATCGTTTAAACATCGCCATCGCGATGTGCACGTGCGCGATAGTCCCATCGCAAGCACGTGCGATAGTTTTTTGTTTTTTTTTTAAATCCATATACGTCTTGCTTTCTACTCTGCGCACAGCCTCACACCCTCCCTCTCCCAGTCCTTTGTTCCTCTCAGTCACTGCGGCACTTGCTTATTAAAAGTTAACGATGGCTTTGATCTGGCCAAAGAAGCAGACTTCACACGGGCATCCGTCAATCATCGTTTAACTTGTTCAACAGTTTCTGCAAGGAAGCCGCGCTGGAATGAATGTGTGTGTGTGTGGAGACGTTGGAGACATATAAATGCCAGAAGTGATCATGAGGAGTTTGAAATTTCTAAATGTCACTCCAACTGTCACAGCTAAGGTAGATAAACAGAAGCATTTAATACAGCCAAGCATTTATCTGCTACAGTACTTTATTCTTGTTCAAAAATGATTTGGTTGGACAGTTATGTTTAAAACTGATCATAATTTTGACATATGAAGTGCTTAAAAATCATTTTATATACATTTTTTAAATCACTTTGGATGAAAAAGTGAGAAAAAACATGTCTTATATGTATCTCTTTCCAATGCTAAATCTGAATAAAACCATTGAGCACAAAAAACACACCAAAAAAAAAAAAAAATTGGGGGGGTGCGCTACTTCGCGGTTTTTCACTTATCACGGCGGGTTCTGGTCCCCATTAACCGCGAAAAACGAGGGATCACTGTACACTGTGGTGATGGTGAGTCATCCAAAGTCTTTCCAAACAGCTATTCAAGTCATCAAGTGAAATTTTCTTTAAAAAAATATATATACTTTTTAAAAAATATCGCAATATATCGCAAACCCCAAAAAAATCGCAACAAGTCTTTTTTCCAATATCGTTCAGGCCTAGTATGAACTGTGTACTGCTGTCACAAAACACCAGTTTGAGCTGCTGTGGAAAGTTCTTTGGTCATTGTGTGCTTCAACATAATAAACTGTGAAACTTGACAACTGAATGTTGGACTTGTCAAGACAAAGTGAAGGTACTTGATGGGATTTGTCCCAGATGTTCTAACACTCAATTTTCTAAAATGTAGACAGTCTGGTTTAGCTACAGTTCTGAATGCTAGTCTGAGTTTCATGCCACATGGCCCTCTCATCATTTTTACACTAACCCAGGAGTTAACAAGTCTGGATTTGCAAATATTTAAGATGCATTCCAATTGCAGCTATCCGGAGTGAAACCCCCCCTTCACACCTAGGCTGCTTGATTGCTTGTTTGGGTGGTCTATTGTTTGACAAAGCAAAGTCGTTAGTGTGGTATCGGAGTCATTTGATGCCTTTTTGGTATTTCATTATAGCCCAAAAAAAACAGGACTTCCAGTGTTAACCCTTTCTTATGGGGGGTAAACAAGCTCGCAAAAGATCGACCCTTCAGCTCCCTAAATTTCTCAGAGGTCTGGCTCTACCAGACGTCCGACGGTACTACTGGGATCATAATATTAGCAAGATTCTTTACTGGAATACTGGCATTCCAAACAGTCGACCTCTCTGGACACGCATGCCGATCCCGATATTTCCCGATCCGATTGCTTTTTTTTTTTTTTTTTGCTCCCGATTCAATTCCAATCATTCTCGATAATTTTTCCCGGTCATATACATTTTGGCAATGCATTAAGAAAAAAATGAATAAAACCCGGACGAATATATACATTCAAAATACAGTACATAAGTACTGTATTTGTTTATTATGACAATAAATCCTCAAGATGGCATTTACATCCACGGATAGAAAGACTTGTAATTCTTAAAGGATAAATGTGACTTTGTATATTGTGACTAAATATTGCCATCTAGTGTATTTGTTGAGCTTTCAGTAAATGATACTGTAGCCATTTAACTATTCTGCCCAAATGCATGATGAGAAGTGCAAACATGACTGTGCGTAGTGGTACCAATTGATATATCTTCTCTGCGTTGGGAAATAACATAGGGTGTTAAGAAAAAGATCAGTTACAACCTTTCTTCCCCACATTGCTTCCCACGATATTTCTAATCGTAGGGAGAGGGATTGTAAGGCTTTAGCCAATTAAAAAAAGGCTCCAAAGGCTGCCAAAATTCACTCTACTCATTTTACGCTGCCTTTTAGCTCTATATATAGGTAAAACGGCGCCATTACAGATTGAACGCGACAATGCGTGAGTGGGTCGTGCAGCGCATGCGTTAAATATTTTAACGTGATACATTTTTAAAAAAATTAATCACCGCCGTTAACGGGATAAATTTGATAACCCTACCTTAAGCCTAAACTAAAGACTCTGGATGAGTGTAACATATTATGTCTGTAACGTTAAATACAATTAGAAAATGACTTAATTAAAAAATATACTGTATATATATTAAAAAAAGGCATGTCCGATATTTTTTTGCCGATTCCGATATTTTGAAAATGACGTGATCAGACCCGATCAATCGGTCGATTGATCAGCCGATCGATCGGGACATCTCTAATTATAACTATTGTGGCCATCGACTTGGAGAAGAATGACAGGAGATGATCTTTTTCTTAACACCATGCATTAAACACAACGCAGAGAAGATACCATTTTCAGCCACCACTGACAGTCATGGTTGCTCAACTTCCCATCATACATTTGGGCAAAACAGTTAAGTCACTACAGTATCATTTACTGAAAGCACAACAAAAATATATTCCTATCTCTCTCTCAAAATAAAAATAATGTTCACAAAAAGAAAAGCGCTCAGTGCAAAGACAACTGCCATTCCCAATCAAAATAGCTATGCAAAATAATACTCAGACTTTGGTCAAACTCTATTCAAACATTTCGTTTAGCTCAACAAATACACTAGATGGCAATATTTGGTCACAATATACAAACTCACATTTATCTTTTAAGAATTACAAGTCTTTCTATCCGTGGATCCCTTTCACAGAAGGAATGTTAGTAATGTTAATGCCCTCTTGTGGATTTATTGTTATAACAAGTACAGTATGTTGAATTTATATATCAGCCTTGTCTTATCTTTCCATTCCAACAATAATTTACAGAAAAATATGGCATATTTTAGAGATGGTTTGAATTGCGATTAATTACAATTAATTCATTTTTAAGCTGTGATTAACTCGATTAAAAATTTTAATCGTTTGACATCCCTAAAAAAAATTCTTCCTGCAAATCTTTGACAGAACCTGGTAGCCTTTTCTACTTTACATAGATTCCATAAATATTGAAGCTGAAAACCATTGAGCTACCACCCCCTCCCCCCTTTTTTTGTATGTGTGGTGTGTAAGTTGTGAATGAGAATGTCCCTTTCAGAGAGAAGCTCACTTTGTGTCATCGAAACTATTATTCACGTCTCTATGCTTACTGTGTTTGTCTGTACCCATCCCATTATAGTTTGAAAATTCATTTAAAAAAAAAAAGTTGGGGGGAAAAAAAAGATTGGTCGCCAGCCAATTTCAGGATGCGTTTAGACCAAAAGATGGACTGGTAACATGAGTTGTGACATTTTGTGGTGTTTTTCCCAGGTTAATTCCACCTCTCAACCAGTTGGACCTGCTGAGAAACCTTAAGAACAAATCCGGACTCTCATTCAGGTCTCTTACACCAACAAGTTTTTCATTTATTTATTATTAGTATTACAATGATTATCATTGACCTTTCTTGTGTCTCTGCAGGAAGGACGTCCAGCAAGAACCTTCTCCGAGGTCAGAGTCCAGTGTTGTTTTTGGCAGCCCTTATAATTTTTGTCTTAGTCTGAGTCTTTTGGACGATAATACTTATTAGTCTTATTCATATTTTAGTCATCTCAAATGTGTTTGTCTTCGTCTAGTTTTAGTCGACGTTTACTAAAAATGCTTTCATCTGTGAAATTTTTAAAAAATTACTCCAAAAATAAATAACTATTTCGAATGAACATTGACAAACGAGCATATAATGTAGCGTCTACAAGGACAACGACAACTTGGTGATTGTACACACTCAGCAGGAAGATTTTATTTTCAATTAATTATAGCCACAACACAATGAACTATATGTAAAAAAAAAGTTATCTGAGAGTTAAGAGAAGCTTGCCCTAAGCATTAGCCTAATGCTAACGCGAATGCTATGCTAACGCTATGAGTTACTTTTAGTGTGTGACAATCACTCAGCACAGCTCTTTAAAGGCTAAAGCAACATTGCATATTCTCACTAAAGGCGTTTTCGTTAGCAATAGCAGTTACCGTGGCGCGCTTGGGGATTATACACTCTTAGCAGGAAAACAGTATGTTATTTTTAATTAGTTATAGCCACGACACCACGAACTACTGTATATGTAAAAAAAAAGCTGTCTGAGAGTGTAGAGGAGCTCGCCCTAACCATTAGCCTAATGCTAACGCAAACGCGAATGCTATGCTAACGCTATGAGTTACTTTTAGTGTGTGACGATCACTCAGCACAGACCTTTAAAGGCTAAAGCAACATTGCATATTCTCACTAAAGGTGTTTTCGTTAGCATTAGCATTTACCGTGGTGCGCTTGGGGATTATACACTCTTAGCAGGAAAACAGTACGTTATTTTCAATTAATTATAGCCACGACACCACGAACTACTGTATATGTAAAAAAAGTCTGAGAGTTTAGAGCTCGCACTAAGCATCAGCCTAATGCTAACGTAAACGCGAATGCCATGCTAACGCTACCAGTTACATTTAGTGTGTGATGATCACTCAACACAGACCTTTAAAAGCTAAAGCAACATTGCAACATTGTCTCTCTAAAGGCGTTGTCATTAGCATAAGCATTTACCGTGGCGCGCTTGGTGGTTATACACATTCAGCAGGAAAACAGTACATTATTGTCAATTAATTATAGCCATGACACCACGAACTATATGTAAAAAAGTTGTCTGAGAGTTTAGAGAAACTCACCCTTAGCATTAGCCTAATGCTAACGCGAATGCGATGCTAATGCTACGAGTTACATTTAGTGTGTGATGATCACTCAGCAAAGCCCTTTGAAGGCTAGCGCAGCATTGCATATTCTCACGAAAGGCGTTCTCGTTAGCATTAGCATTTAGCGTGGAGCGCTTGGTGATTATACACACTCAGCAGGGAAATAACATTTTTTCAATTATAGCCACGACACCACGAACTTTACGTGAAAAAAGTTGTCAGAGTTTAGAGGAGCTCACCCTTAGCATTAGCCTGATGCAAACACGAATGCTATGCTAACACTACGAGTTACATTGAGTGTGTGATGATCATTCAGCAAAGACCTTTCAAGGCCAAAGCAACATTGCATATTCTGTCTGGCTAAGATTAGAAAACAAATCTTACCGTGTGTGCAAGCCTGCATGGAGACTGGAGACGACACACCGATGACTCGGGACGGGGGGGGGGGCGCAGCACGTCACAAGTGACACAACCAGACACTGCTACGATGCAGATTACCAGTGTTGGGCACGTTACTTTAAAAAAGTAATTAGTTACATTACTCACTACTTCTTCCAAAAAGTAACTGAGTTAGTAACTGAATTACTCTATGGTAAAAGTAACTAGTTACCAGGGAAAGTAACTATTTCCGTTACTTTAAATAGAACTTGTTGTATGTCAAAGAATTTGACATTTTCTGAGCAGTATTTGAGTCAGTGGAATAGAGAAGAACAGACAGGTAGTTAACTTGTTAGGTAAAAGAACTTGTTGTATGTCAAAGAATTTGAAATTTTGTGAGCAGTATTCGAGTCAGTGGAATAGAGAAGAACAGACAGGTAGTTAACTTGTGAGGTGCTTCAGCAGATTTGAATTGCTTACCACAGATGTCGACAAAAGCTTTGCCCCGGGACATAAATTACACATTACATGCAGGTTCTTTCCTTTAATTTCGACAAACTTGAAATAGTGTCTATATCTCCACCTCTTAAAGGACAATTTTTCTTCTGACTACTCTGCCATCTCGACCCTGTGCATCTGTTTTGTGTGTGTGTTTGCCGCACGCGCTGTTCCGGTTTGCTTGTAAATCACCGGCTCTGATTGGCTTACCACGACACATGACTCTAACCCTCAGCCAATCACAATCACTTCCATCGCATCTCTCGAGGGGCTGCATTCAGGTAGGCTAGTTTCCCGACAATTCACGTCACCTTCAAAGCGTCTGCCGTCCTCAAGATGGAAGCAGAATTATTGCTGGCTGACATTGGGAGATGGGAACGAGGCTAGCATCAGGTGTAGCGAACACAGAAACGTTACCAAACTTTGGAAAGCATTGTCTAATTGAATGAGCAGGGACAAACAGCTTGGAGTCAGAAGTACGTGCGCTATTCTCGAACCTGAACGCACCCCAAGTCTTGGATGACAAATCAACAGAGCAGAGAGTCGACTCGACACGGCCGGTAGTTTCTTCAATTTATTCAGAGTAAGTAACGCACCGCTTTTGACCGTCAGTAACGGTAACGGCGTTGTAACGGCGGAAAAAGTAATTAGTTAGATTACTCCGTTACTGAAAAAATAACGCCATTACGTAACGGCGTTATTTATAACGGCGTTACTCCCAACACTGCAGATTACACATAAAATGTCACACATTGTGAAGATGTGATGGTAACTATTGCACGTTTTTGTCTCGTTCTTGCCTTGTCAAACGAAAATTGGCTGTAGTCTCGTTATGTGTTAGTCTCCCAAACCATGTTTTCGTCTCCGCATCGTCATGAAAATGTGTTAGTTGACGAAACATTTTTGTTATGGTCATCGTTGACGAAAACAACACTGTCGGAGTCCAAAGTTTGACCGTTTGAGTAAATAGAGATTATTTTATCTCTAGAGGGTGCTAGTCACCACTTTTCAATTGCATCGCTAACCATTAGCATCATCAATTTTTAAAAACTTTGTTGTCCTGACAGTCAGAAAGTGAGTCTGAAGGAGCGAGTCTTCTCATCGCCTCGCAGTTCTGGAACCAAAGGAAAAGGTTCTCCTCAACACGGTGAGCCTCGTCCGAGTAGTCCATCTCGACTCACGCCAGGAGATCAAATTGTGCTATCTACTGCCCATCTTCAGCGGTCCCGGTTCCTGGAGTACCCGGAGGGGTTCAGGCCCTGCGTCGCTCCCCAAGCTTAGATCCCAGTCTGGAGGACAGTCCCAGCAAGGTTCCTAAGAGCTGGAGCTTCGGAGAACGTAGCAGAACCAGGCAGGCCTTCAGGATCCGGGGAGCTGCATCTCGTCAGAACTCTGAAGGTAGGATGTTCTGCCCGTCCGATCAGAAGACCGTACGCTGGCGTCCAGTCGAAATCATCGTCTTGGACGTCAAAAATGACGTCACAGCTTTTGGGTGTTGATAGCAGTGATGTCACAGTACAAGCCACGCCCGCAAACTGTGTTGATTTTAGTCACGTAGCACCAAGGAGGGTAGGAGGATAGGAAAGGAGGCAGGTCCGGAAGTGAGGAGGAAAAGGCTAAAAAAGAACCAGAAGATCTTTCTTGCTCAGCTCTCATCGTCATCAGGATAGTGTCGCGCTGTCGATAGATTAATATTTGGAGGGATTGATTTTGTTTCAGTTTTTGTTCATTTAAAGGTGACTTCTTGTTTATTTTGTGATATTGCCAATTGGCGTCCTGTTGATTTTGGATCCTTGCTGAGTAACGTCATTTTGATTTTGGGTCACTTCCTACTGATTTTGAGGGACTTCCTATTAATTTTGGGCATACGCGGAGATTAAGGTGGGGCCATGATTCTTCACTTTGAGCGACAATTCCTGGGCTGCTAATCCCGAAGCTACGCAAACCAACTTGCAGGGTGCGAAACTGTGGTCCTCCTCAGGTATTTGACGAGGTATGCTGATTCTGAAGCGTGTGGTGTGTTCTTCTCGTGTAGTGCTCATAGAGATGCAGGACGAAGAGTTCAGACAGAAGAGCTCGCCAGGTTAGCGCACACGTAGCGTCCGCGTCACGCGCGGCCGACGTGCTAACCCGCTTGCTCGGCCCTCGCAGACGCTAGCTTGCCGGGAGAAGACATGGCCGACGACAACAAGAGCTGCCACTGCGAGTTCGTCCCACAGGATTTGACCCCGGGGATCAAGGTCACCATCCGCGCCGTCTGGTACGGTGGGGGGAGCTCCCCTTCATTCCAGCCATTTTGTCGACTCCACTCATGGCTTTGCTCGACGTTTCTTTGCCTTTTGATTCACGTTTGGGTTCACATTTTATGTTTATTTTGCTCACCCCAGGAACAACGTCACCATCAGTTGTTCGGTAAGAGACACTGACACCAAATAGCTTCCATGTCTTGTTTTCTTTGTGTTGTCGTCTCACTTTCCTGGTTGATTTTTTGTTGTCGTTTGGGCTTCTTGTATCGGTACCGATACGGCGCTAAAATGATATCATTGTTATCAGGGCGTTCGAAGAAATAACCTGCCGATGCAATGCTATATGTGATTGTCGAAATCTAGTTTCCAACAGCTAGTCCTCCTACCCAAGATGGCCGCCAGCTATGCACATCGCTGTAAAAACGTAACTTTAATGAGGATGTTGCCCCTAGCATCGTGGCAGGCCTGAGGCCATTTTGGGACAGGTGATGAAAGGTTCCTTTTCATGCTTCTGCCATGAATTAAAATGAGTTTCATTCGGTGCCACCCTCCTGCTTCAAAAGGATTGGACGTCTATTAGAGATAAAATTTCAATTGACAGCAGAAGCATAAAAAGACCTTTCATCGCTACCATCAATATGGCCACCCTGAGGCGACGTTCAGTCAACGCATTGACACTCAAATGAAATCGTAATTAACTTCTTTCTCAGTTGATTTTTGTTTTATCAATGTCAAATCATCTGCTATTTAATCATTGGCTGTCACTGACAGCGCTAGACTTCCAATCCATTTGAAGTTGGATGTCTACTAGTGATAAACCCATTTCAATTCATGGCAGAAGTGTTAAAAGATCTTTCATCGCCTGTACCGAAAACGGCCTCAAGGCAGCCATGTTGGAGGGGGCAACGGACCCATCAATGCATTCAAATAAAGTCATAACTGGGCATGTGCTGGTTTGAGATTTTGATGGTGAGATACCCTCAGCAAAAATACCATGGTATCACGGTATGGCAATTATAGCTCCAAACTGTGTTATTTTGAGATTTATGGGTAAAAAAAAATCCATTGAACAGGATTTTACATGACTTTCACTAAATATTTGCAAATTGGAACATCAACATGACTATAATATAGATTTTAAATAAAATTGAAATAAATAGAACTTATAGACTTAA
Source organism: Corythoichthys intestinalis (assembly GCF_030265065.1). Classification (NCBI taxonomy): domain Eukaryota; kingdom Metazoa; phylum Chordata; class Actinopteri; order Syngnathiformes; family Syngnathidae; genus Corythoichthys; species Corythoichthys intestinalis. The sequence continues at coordinate 43,802,189 of NC_080403.1, read as the reverse complement.
CCCACAGCCACAGCTAAAGTTGCTGAACATTACAACAAGAACCATTGGTAATATAGAACTGGACTTAAACAATATATAATCAAATTCATTTGATGTAAAACACATACCACTACTACTATTAATATTAATTAGCTGAGTATTAACGGAGAGCAAGAGACAGAGCACATGTGTATGACTCGTATCATTATTTACACGTTATAAAAACACACTCTCCCAACACAGAGTGTCGCCAGAGAGGAAAAAAATACCTCAGGCTGTATTATGAAAATGTTATTTTGAACAGATGTTTACAATTGTGGAAGACTTTAAAAAAGTAGGCTCATGGTAGAGGGGAAACTAGTTAGACTTCTTGGCATGCTAACTAGTCACGTGATCTGCCTCGTTAACAAGCTTACGTTATAGTATTTGTTTTACCATCGCTTGATCGCTAGAAGACACAATGAACCAGCTGGTGGGAAACATTCATGACAGCGTTAACTTACCTTAAATTTTGTGTAAAGTGATGGATGATGATCACGTAAATGTGAAATCAGCCGTCTGTTTCTTTTCGGTAGCCGGAGTACTCCCATACTAGCGACTTTTTTTTGAAGGGGGGGAAAAAGCTCTGGTGTACTTTCAACACCTTCAGTTTATTCTAAAGCACAGTGACAGACACAGGACAGAGCAACCACCACAAGCACTGCTGCTCCAAGCCACGGATTTGTCGCTGCATTTTTGGGACATAAAAAATAGCTAATACCGTACTACGATATGACGTAAAGTTTTAGCGATTTTGAAACTGTGACGTTTTTATACCACGGTAAACCTTGAAACCAGGAACCGGCACATACCTAGTCATAACTAGCTTATTTCGTTATATTATTTTATCAAAGCGTCTGCTATTTACTTATTGTCTGCCAATGACGGTGCTAGATGTCCAATCCATTTGAAGTGGGAGGTCTACTAGCGATAAACCCATTTTAATTCACAGCAAAAGGATGATTGGATGCCATTCGATTGGACATCTATCATCATCTTGGGAAGGGAGATCAGCGCTCAGATTCCCATCAAAGTTAAGTTTCTTGCAGCAGCCATCTTGTGTGGGGCGAGCAGTGTTTGGAAACTAGATCTCGACAATCACCACCACGTGGCATCGGCACTTTAATTCTTAGTTCCGCGCAAGGGCGTAGATTTGCATAGGGACGGTAGGGACATAACACTACAAACTTTTCAGGATGCTCAATTTGTCCCTACCAACTTTTAAAGCAACGTTATTTGCATTATATAATGAGTTCAGTTATATAGGTCATTTAGATTGTCTTCCCATATGTTGTAAGTATAGAATTGACCCTACCATTATTAAGTGAATTAATTTCATTATGTTCAGACTTACATTTATCCCTTTTCACTTGAATTTCCCCTCAATCGCTTGTTTGATTGGCTGATGACTTGCACTTATTTATAAGTAACTTGTTTATTTTCAAAAAAAAATTTTTTTTTAAATTATTATTATTTTGAGCCTGCAGACATTTTTTCAGATAATCATACGTTAATCATAGTCGAGGTAAAAAGTATTTTTTGTTGAGTTTAGCTGTGCTTGTGGACAAAAGCAGCAGTTTTTTGTTGTTGTTTTTTTTAACTTGAAAGAAGGCTCTATTTCTATGTATTTTTATTATCATTATTTATCTATTTTTTCCTGACTAGGAAATTTTTTCAGTTATATTTAATTTCTTTATGAAGACAGACAATCATAAGTCAAAATGATTTTTCGAACAAATCATGTGACGAGCACCTTAGACGGTCATTTGATTCGCATATTATTTTCCAAAAAAAATTTAAAAATGGGGGAGGGCAATTTTATTTTTCAAATGATTTTTTCTTTGTTTGAAAATACTTGTTTTGATTGAAGCAACTTTGGGGGGGGGGGGGGGGTTGAATGATTTAGACACAAATGTCACACAAAAAGGATTGCAAAAATCAAAGAAAACTTTTAATGAAAAATTAAGTGTTCAAATGCAAATATTTGAGTCTCAAATTATTTTTCACATTCAAAAACTTTTTTCTGATTGAAATGTGTGTTTGTTTTTTATTAAAGTAATTTTTCTTTTGAAAACATATATTTTTTTGTTTGAAGCAACTTATTTTTTGATTGAATAATACACAAATGTCCTAGTCAAAATGTGGCCCAATCAAAAAAGTTGCTTCAACCCCCCAAAAAATTGACTTCAATCAAAAAAAAAAAAAAAAAAAAAAAAAAAAAAAAATTCAAAGAAAAATAGCTTTCAAATGCATTTTTTGAGTTTCAAATTTAGTTTTGCATTCAGACACATTTTTTTGATTGAAGTGACTTTTTTTTAATTGAAAATATATATTTTGATTGAAACAACTTTTTTGGGGGATCGAATAATGACGACATAAGTCCACCTCCATATGGCTCCGCCCAGGGGATACAATTTTTGATGGGGTAACTACATTGGCACGACACCGGCAGGCGCACCATATTCAATGGATGACGATCTTGGCGAAAAGTAGAACTGCCCTAAGCAGCCTGATTTAGAATTCCCCTCAAGAATGACAGGAAACAAAAAACGCTCATTTTTTACTTATTATTATAAATATTCTTGTAAGTTAATTTTATTGCTGACACTGCGTTTTGGGATCATTAACATGTTGTGCCCCCCTCAGCCCCAAAAGTCAAACTCCGCCTATGCAGATAATGTTGAGTGGTCTTAAGACAAAAGTTTATTTTTTTGCATTCCTGGATAGTTAGAGATTAGAGATGTTAATATAATTTGTGTTAAAATATTGCAATTTAAATTTGCTAATCAAATCTGGACATTTATTGTGGAAGTTTTCAAACTGTTTCTATAGTAGTTTTTGAAAACAAAGGTTTTGAATCTGAGTATCACCTGGACCAATACATATTAAATTTTGTATAAATCAATACAGATTTATTTTGCATTGATCGTTTAGCCTATCAACCAATTAGGTTCATATTTGTGAGAAATGTAGCCCTGACCCAGTTCACCCCATCGGTTTCGTCCCGTCCCCAACAAAAACTGTTAATGCAGGTTATGCCGTTATACGTATCATCCCTGCCAATGTTGAGACCAAACCTACGCCCTTGGTACTCCCCGATACTGATACTAGTATCGGTGCAACACTACTAAAGTCGTTAAATGGTGCTGACTTATTACTCCCTGTCTCCCAGTATTATGCGCTTCATGGTGTCCAAGAGGAAGTTCAAGGAGAGTCTTCGTCCATATGACGTGATGGACGTGATCGAACAGTATTCTGCTGGCCACCTGGACATGCTAGCACGTATCAAAAACCTTCAGTGCAGGTGCAATATTTATCCTCGACTTTGTCCAGGTTGTAATTTCTTCGGTGAATGCAGCATTTTCTTCCTGGTTTTAGGGTAGACCAAATTGTGGGCAGAGGTGCGCCAATGGCAGACAAGGACCGACCGAAAGCCGCGGGCGAAGAGCTACCCGAGGACCCCAGCATGATGGGACGTTTGGGAAAGGTGGAGAAGCAGGTGACCAATCGTGGCTGGGACCAACGGGGTTTGACCGGCGACTTATCCTCATCTGCTCTGGTGTCATTCAGGTTCTGTCCATGGAGAGAAAGCTGGATTTTCTTGTTAATATCTACATCCAGCGAATGGGAATTCCTCAGACCGAGACGGACGCCTACTTTGGGCCGAAGGAACCGGACCCGGCACCACCATACCACAGTCCAGTGGATCAGTTGGAGAAGACCCAATCCATTCACAAGATGATCCCTCAGTTAGTGTCTTCTTAGTTAGTCGTTCTATCAATGTGTTTATCGTGAGTAAACTCCAATCAATGGCAATGTGGATTGGATGTTTCGCGCTGTCAATGGCAGACGATGAGTTAAGAACTATAAGTGAAGCATTGGAGGAATACATAAGCATCAAGGAGTTTGATTGATTGTTGAGTATGTTAATGTAATTTATGGCCTGGGTAACACAAGGTTTAGCGCTACGCAGTAGTACAGTACAAAGCAGCTAATTTAGTTTCATTGGCCGTTCTGCATCCAACACCAATTACGTCATGTAATATAAAGACTTTAATCTTGTAATATTACGATTTTAAACTCGTAACCTTACGTTTTTAAACTCGTATTATTAAAACACATGACTTCATTCTCGAAGTATTACAAATTTAATCTCTTTTTTTCTCGAATACTATGACTTGTAATATTATGACGTATTCTCTTCATGGTACTACTTCAAACTCGTAATATTAGAAGGTATGACTTTATTCTTGTAATAATACGAGTTTCTCGTAATATGAGTTTTAAAATGTAATTTACGAGATTTGTCTCCTAATATTACAACATATAACTTTATTTCCATAGTAACACATGTTTAATCCTTTTTCTCATACTAAAGCTACGACTCTATTCTCGCAATATTACATATTTTTGTAATATTAAAATATTAAATTTGTAATTTACGAGATTAATCTTAATATTACAACACATAATTTTATTTTCGTAGTTTTATGAGAATAAACTTGTATTATTACGACCCTTTTCTCATCCTAAAAGTACGACTAATCTGGCAACATTACAACATATTTTCGGAATAATACATTTTTGAACTTGAAATATTATGACTTTAATCTCGTAATATTGTTTTTTTTTTCTCGTACTAATTCCACCACTTTAATCTCATAATATTAAAACATATTCTCGCAAAATGACCAATTTAATCTTGTAATAATATGACAAAAACTCGTAATATTACAACACATGACTTTATGCTCGTAATATTACAACTCTAATCTCGTAATATTACAACAAATTCTCGTAACGTTACGTCTTTGAATTTGTAATAGTATGACCATGAACCCATTATCAGTTGATGGGACACGGGGCCGATCCGTAGGAGACCTATTTTCAAAAACTTAAAATTCAAATATTTTCAAAACCAAAGTCGCAAGCGACCCAAAACCAAAACAGGCACCTTCCTTAGGCATATATGATACTCCATGAGCAGCGACATCAAAAAATTCAAAGTCGTTCTCTAATAAAATCCTGATTGTTTTTTTTTATACAAGTATAACAAAACTTAAAATGGCAATAAAATTCTGAAATTTCACACCAGATGCACAAAAATCCCCATATGCAGACACAATCCCCTATATTTTCAGGATAAATGGGAATATTTAAACATATCATGTCAGGTTCTTGCCCAAAATAGCAACTTAATTTTGTTTCTTTTAATTTAGTGCAAGTTTTCAACAGCTAATAAATCACTAGATTTTCACATCAGAAACTTAATACTTGAGGAAACCATGCAGAATCATCTTATTTTACTCAACAAAAGCAAAATTTGCATTTTTCTATATACAATGACAACTTATTTAGGTTGAATTCCACTATTGTGTAGAGATACAAAATCCAACATGGCGGCCATCACAAAACAAAGGGCTTTTTAAGTTCAAAATTCTTGTAAATAAAGCTTAAATCATGGAATTTCTATAGATATGAACGTAAAACCGTCTAGATTCTTGGTTAAAAACAAAAAATGGGGCAGCTATCGTTCATTTTACGTAAATATTTCAAGCAAAGGTTACGGTATTGTGTAATTCAACATGGTGGCCGTCACGAAACAAAGAGCTTTTCAAGTTGAAAATTCTTGTAAATAAATGCTTAAGTCACTGAATTTCTATAGATATGAAAGAAAAAGTCTAGATTCCTTGTAAAAAGCAGAAAACAGGCAGTTATCAATCATTTTACGTAAAAATTTCAAGCCAAACTTACACTAAGTTTATCCATTGATTTTTTTCCACGTTTTAAAGTGCATGCATGGTGCGATTTAATATAATAATTACCTTAAATCCTCGACCAAATCACTCGAGACACTCCTGCCTGCTTGTATGCAGTAAAACCTTCGTCATATTGCCACCTAAATCCGGCGTTAGAACGCAGCGCTTTTAAGTTTATCACAGTGAAAGCCAACTCATCGTTCTGCCTGGGTCGGCCCCCTACGGGACGGCATGGCACAATGTCTGTGGGAGCTGTCTTGTCAACTGATTGCGGGGTCTGTGGTATGACCTTAAAGTGTGTACGACAGGAGAAAAAAAATCTTAAATAGGATTATTATGTGAATTAGAATCATATTTTGAGACGCCACGCCTACCATTATAGGGCTCTAGCGCCCCCAACAGGTGGATGACGTCAGCGGAGTCACGATTTCATCTGATTTAGTATGCAGCCCATTGAGGGCGAATTATTCACAACAAGGAAAACGTGACGAAGAGAGCCGCAAAATGTCATTGTTTCAGTCTCTCTACTCCGATATATTTACAGGATATTCTTTTTATCCAAGTATTTTTCCCCAATAGCTAAATAAATGGCTTGAGAAGGACCAGTCAGCCCGTTGAGAGGGAATTATTCAGAACGAGGAAAACATGACGAAGAGAGCCGCAAGTCTTCGAAGTCTTCGAAGCGGAAAATCGCACATAACTAGCCCGGATCTAGCCTGGTACTCCAGACTCACCGCTGTTCCAGCTATTGAGTCTGGCCACCATTAAGCGGATAAAATTTCCAGGGCGGAGCAAGCCACAGCAAACAGACAGCGGAGTGGACCAATCAGCGACAGGCGGGACGAGGGACTTGCGCGCGGAAGTAAACATACGAGGAGAGCAGAGTTTATTCAACATGGCTAGCGCTAGACACTGGTGTCATTGACTTGTGTCGATGTGTTTTTGGTAATTTAAAACTGATTTTACCGTGGATTGGAACATATTCTCGGCTCTCCTGTTCGCCATCTGTGTTGTTGTGGAGACAACACCCGACGCGGAAGAGTGACGTTGCTCGTTAAGAACACGTCACGCAGATAAACAAATCTGATTTGTCGATTGATTTTGTACTTGCTCGAGAGGCCGTTAATGGGCTGGGTCCCAGACTATACTCTCAGTGTTTGAAAAACACAGGGAGAACAGTCTGGCCGTGCCAGGCAAGCCCGGATCATTTCACATGACAACTGGGTTGTCGATTGTCTTTGCCGATCGGCAAACCGCCCGGCAGAGAGCAATTTACAGCTCGTTACCCTGCTACAATGGACAGGAGTGCTCGCCAGGGAAGCAGCTGGACAATGACCGCCGAACAAACCGGCCGACGTCGGAGGAGCGTGTAGCTGCCAAATGGTCAACACAAATATGGCAAAATAATTCAATTCAATTTTATTTGTATAGTCCTATATCACAAAAAGGTTGTCTCAAAGGGCTTTGCAGAGGCAGTATGATACACAGTCAGAAACAGAAGATGAAATGAATAAAGTTCAAGTCCTGGGCATTCTCCATCCTTAGACCCTCCATGTCGGCAAGGAAAAACTCCAAAAACTCTTTGGGAGAAAATGAGAAACCTTGGGGAGTAACAAAATAATGCTTTACTACACGGCGAAGTCGTAAACAGCGAGGAGGGCGGCTGTAGTTGTTGTGCAGCTAACATGTGCAGCTAATGTGTATGAGGAGAGCTTTTTACGGTACATTTTACGGTGCTCAAACGTAAGTAGTCCTTTATTTAAAGAAAGTTTGTAGTGTTAACTTTGTAATCGCTGTATTCGCGGCTATTTTTAACTCAAGTTGCAATTTCTGATCGGTCGGAAAATTGGACAGAACCCCCGGCACATGAAAGGGGAAATAAGCCGAGTATACTGCTCTCCCGGCGGGGGGATATGCGACATGCCTTTCTTTATTATAACAATAAATCAACAAGATGGCATTACCATTATTAACATTCTGTTAAAGCGATCCATGGATAGAAAGACTTGTAGTTCTTAAAAGATACATAAAAATAATAAATAAAATATGTAAATATATAAATATAGATTTATAAAAATTTATAGAAAATAAAAGATAATAACTAGTACAAGTTATAGAAATTTTATATTAAAACCCCTCTTCATGTTTTCGTTTTAATAAAATTTGTAAAATTTTCAATCAAAAAACAAACTTGTAGCTTGCCATTGTTGCTGTCAATAATTACTTACACAATGCTCTTGGGTGCTGAAGCCTATAAAATCAGTCGCACCCAAGCGCCAGCAGAGGGCGGCAAAACTCCGAAAAACACAACAAGTGCACCTTTCACTTTGCAGTCCTTTTTGCTGTCCTTTCTGTTTGAGCGGGGCATTTGTGTGTTAATTGCGTCAAATATTTTAACGGGATTAATTTAAAAAATTAATTACCGCTCGTTAACGCGATAATTTTGACACCCTTGAAATAAACCGATTGCTTCTACAAACATCCAAGCGGTCCATTTAATCCAGGAGCATAAAATTCCGCGTGTATTATGAAATAAACATGCTTTTTCGTGTCACAGGCACTTTAATCTCGTCCTATTACAATGCAGGACTTTTTTCTTTTAATTTTCCAATTTTAAACTCGTAATATTATGACTTAATTCTTATTGTCCTATTTTTTTTCCTTCTTGACTGACGCTAATACTTCGTCGTACGTTCCCTGTCAAATTTATTCTTCTTTCAGAGTGTTGCCAGGCGACAACGTTGACAAGAGTCAATTTGCAAGCAAGATGGTTCGTTCCAGCAGTTCTACTGCTCCACAGAATCACAGAGCTGCTACTTGCCCTCCCTCCACCTCCTGGCAGCCAATCAGCTCCCAACTCCTTCAAAATACTCCAGCACCTCTGCAACGTAACAGTGGGAACACCCCGAGTCCGGCGGGCGACGGGTCATTGGTCCGTCTTCCGCCGCCCCCGGCCGGAGAACGCATAGGCGGGAATCGGCCTTACCGCCACAGCACAGGAGAGCGGAGCGGTCCCGAAAGGCGCGGCGAGGAAGGAAGTGGGGCCGGAGGTGAAGAAGAAGCCAAGCCCGACAGCGACCGCTCCTTGTCCATCCCGTCCGTGGACCACGATGAACTGGAGCACTCCTTTAGCGGGTTCTCCATCTCGCAGTCCAGGGAGAACATGGACTTCCTCAACAACGGTTTCTACTCCTCCAGCAACTTGGGGGGGCCGGCAGGTCCCCCCCGCCGCGCTACCGTAAGACCGTACATCGCTCAAGCGGAGTCGGACTCTGACTCGGAGCTCTGCGCGCCCTCGCCACATTTGGACCGCGTCTGGCCCGGAACTGAGTAGGCTCCTGTTGAACCAGCATAGCTCTGAGTATAATAAATAATCATAATTAGCGTTGCACCGATATCAGTACCGATACGGTCCTAAAATGATGTCATCGGTATCGAGGAGTACTAAGAATGCTGCGCAATACGTACTTTTAAAAATCTAGTTTTCAACCGCTGGTAGCCCTACCTAAGATGGCCGCCAATGCACGCCACTCATGTGGCGTCCAGTCATCAATCTGCTGTGAACTTCAGTGAGTTAACCACTACTAGATGTCTAATCCATTTGAAGTGGGAGGGTGGGAGTGAATAAATAATAATACATTTCAAATGGATTGGACGTCTTTTAACGTAAATGGAAGACAATGATGCTTTGTCATTGATGAAATAAAAATTGGTCGAGAAATAAGTTCATTTTGACTTCATTTTAATGTCTTCATTGATTGATGGGAATGTTGCCCTTACAAACATGGCCACCTTGAGGCCATGTTGACAGGGACGATGAAAGGTGTTCATGCTTCTGCGGTGAATTGAAATGAGTTTATCACTAGTAGATGTCCGATCCAATTGAAGTGGTAGGTTGGCAGCTACCACCTCAAATGGATTGGACGTATCGCGCCATAAATGGCAGTTTATAGTTAACATTAGCCTTTGAATTAAAGGGTAGGGTTGCAAATTACGGTTTCAAGTCATGGGGTCGTTTTTTTTTTTTGTTTTGTTTTAATATCACCATTTTCACTTGTTGGAGTCCGAAGCCATCGGATTTCATGGCTGCATGAAGAGGTGAAAGTTGGTTCTCGTGAATTCGTGATGGATGCTCTCTAGCAGGGCGTCGTCTTCGGGCGGGGCGCCATCCCTCCCACGAGTCGATCGGGCGCCCTCGTTGATGGGTGGAGGCAGACGCTCGGGCTCCGGCGTGTACGTGAAGCTGAAGGCGGTACTGTACAGCACACCGTCGCAGAGACGCCGCAGAGTAATGGGCACGGTCAGGGCACCGCACCTGACCCCGCCCCCGTGCAAGGCGCACACGTCGGGAACCACGCACACCAGGGACTTTATAGACCTATTGTTAATATGAAAAATACATTTAAATTATTTATATATATTGATACAAAAATATAATAAAATATTTTTTTTGTAAAAAAAAAAAATAGTTGAATAAATAGAAAATTAAATAAAAATAAACATTTTGAAAAATGAAATAAATTTATTATTTTTAATAAATAAAATTACAAAAAATAATATTCTTTTTAATATTTATTTTATATAAATCAAAATGAAAAAGAAATCGGCAAGGCAGACTGTATTTACAGGTCTTAACAAAAATATGCCTCTTTGACTGCCATTGATGGCACAAGACTTCCAAACCATTTTGACTGGGGGGGGCAATAAACAAACCTTCATTCACCCCAAATTGGAAATCTAGCACCCTCAATAGCAGCCAGTGAGTAAACAGCAGATACTTTGACTTGGATAACAATCTTTTCAAAAAATAAGATAGTTATGACTTCATTTTAACGTCAATGCATTGACCTTTAATAGTAATGTTGCCACCACAAACATGGCGGCCTTGAGACTATTTTGGTAAGGGCCACTATAACAATTACAGGTGCACGATAATTACTGGTCCGATAATAGCAATTATGAGTGAGGAATGAGGAATTGACCTAAATTGAACAGGAAGTCACTCAGAAAGGATCCAAAATTAACAGAAAGTGACCTGGAAGTGCCCCAAAATGAACACACAATAGTTTTAGTAGGACTGAACAGGTCACTGTTTGATTCCTGAATAGGAAGTGACCCCCAAAATGTCCCCAAATGGACTCAAAATCAATAGCAAGTGAAGTGTAAATGCCCTTAAATGAACCGGAAGTGACTTGTAAATGCCCCAAAAACTGGCCATTTCTGGGTCACTTCCTGTTGATTTTAGGACATTTACAAAACATGTCGATAGTGTCAGCAATAAAATTAACTTACAATATACCGTATTGGCCCGAATATAGGTGACCCCCTCTTTTTCAAGACTCAAGTTTGAAAAAAAAAAAAGACTTTTTGAACATCAAATAAATTTTTATACAGAAAATAATTACAGTACATCCGAAACAAATGATTATAACAATATATTTGAGAGAAAAAGCATGCTATTTTGCCTCATTCAAATCTTAATATCTGAACATTTAAATATGTAAACTAAAGTGCAATCACATTCGTAAATGAATGGCTTCTGGTTTTTGAAATGTAAATAAACCAATCTATTGTGATAAAACAACAAAATTGCGATAATTGCATTAACCATCAAAGTGAAATCTAACTGTAACTGTAGTCTTGAAACAAATCTGAATAAGGAAAAAGATTGCAATAAAATAATGCAAACTGGTTAAACTTGAGAGTAGCTGAGATCTGTCATGACAGAACATCGCTTCAATGATATCTGGCGCCATCTAGTGTCGTGAATGGGTATAACGTCTAGACCGCGAAAATAAGACGACCCCCCTCTTTTTCAGTCTAATTTCAATGCAAAAAACACCGTCTTATATTCTGGCCAATACGGTATATGCTCGGATAGTAGCTTAGCCCATGCTCGTACATGCTGGCATCCCAGCTGTGTGTGTGTGTGAGAGCATGCGCGTTTTTTTCTGTCTTACCTAGTGAAGAAGTGGAAGCCGCATCCTCTGTGACTGAATATGCCAGACAGAATCTGTCTTCATTTGGTTTTGGCTAAGAAAATGGCTGTCTCTAAGGTGACAGTCACATGATGTGTTCGAAAAATAATTTTGACCCATTCTAAATATCTTTTGTTCATTTCATTCATTTTTGTTGTTTGTTTTATTGCTTTACAACTTTTATAGACAACATATTACCGTCTAAGTCTTAATTTTAAATTCACGCATAGGAAAGTCAATTACATGCAATGACATTTTCGGCCCTTAATCTCCGCGTATGGATGCACACGATTGACTTTTGGCGGGCCACGCAAAATGATGTGGCGGCTCAGACCTCGAGTTTGACACCTGTGATTTAAGATAATTGTTATTACAGTTCCTCCCCGGGTTACGAACCAGTTTCGTTCCTATGCTGGCAACGTAACCGGAATTTCCGCGTAAGTTGTAATTAACCCTTTAAAAATTCAAAATAATTATTCAAAAAGTCCAAACGTATTGCATTTTGTTTAATGGTGGAGGATACACTGCCCTCTGGTGGCAGTGTTTGGTCTGGCTAGACTGTCGCCTTGTAAGACTAAGCAGACTCAGACGTCTGAAATGGATAAAGGATAGCTGCGCTCTGGTTTGGCCCACATAAGGCTGTAAGTTGTTTCAGCTAACATAGGGTTGTGTATGCATTTGTAATTAAGTTTAAAGCTACAGTTTGTGAAGTTACGGGTGAGCGATTTGCGATGAGAATTGTGAATACTAAGGGTGTAACGGTACATGTATTTGTATTGAACCGTTTCGGTACGTGGTGTTCGGTTCGGAACGGAGGCTTACCGAACGAGTTTCTGACGTAATGTAACCCTTACTTTTCGAGGCTGTGAGTCGATCGGGTTACAGTTTCTTTGTGTAGATTATATTCACTCCGTCTTCTCTACTATAATTAGGACCAACACGGTAGGACAGTATAACCCAGAAACGTCAACGGCGCGACAACGTGGCCGCCGCAACATCGCAGTGAAACGAGGGCGTTAAAGTCAATCAGCCAATGCACACCAGTTGCAGTGCGGCCGCGTGTTAGACACGTCCCAGAAGTGGCTCAACACGACGCACGCGAAAAGAACGGCGACACGAGACGCTACGCTCCTGCGTCAATACTACTACCGGTAGCTAGGATCGGGCAGACCGGAAGTCACTCATGTAAAAATACGGTGGATCTGGTCTATTTTCAAACTAATATGCAATCGTAACCCACTTTTTGAGTCAGATCTCGAGTGGTAGATCGGGGCACAGTTGACTTGTCTTTGTTGATTTACTGCTGTCTTCTCTGCTATAATATAGCCAACACAGCCCCGTGTTCAATACAAAACCCTCCTACCACAACAAAACAAGTAGGAACTAATATTGACATAGGAACTAAAGTTATACGACATAAAATATACAATATAAATGAATACTACATCACATTTGTAAAATATAAACACATAATTAAATAAATAATAGCCCATTTAAATAAAATAAATTGAAATGAGCAAAAACACCTGTAATTAAATAATAAGAATAATACACAGATCCTGCTTACACAATTAAATTTATTAATTTCTGTGTGGCGCTTTAACTTGAGAAAATGCACCAATAAAGCTATTGAAACCCGTTCATATGAAAAGAAAAAGACTCATTGAGGCATTTCATTTGTAAAATACATGTTAAAATCTTCGTCATTGGGATTGCTTTTCTCTTTAGCACAGGACTTCTTTTTTCTTCTTTCTTTTGGAAAGAAAGCGGACCAGTACGCGGGGTCTGAAAATGCAAATTGTATTTGGATTATCTTTAAATACCCGCTACTTTTTGAGCAGAATTCTAGCTTTGTATAGGCTAATGTTCCTATTGTTGAAAGCACAAAGGTGTGTAAAAAACAACTAGCACATTTATATTTTGCATTTTGTTTTCTTACTGTACCAAAAATGAACCAAACCGTGACCTCAAAACTAGGGTTGGGAATCTCTGGCATGAAGCCGATTCGATATGTATCTATATACACGGGTTATGATTTGATTAAATAACGATACATTTCTAAGGCCGAGCGATTCGATACGATTCGATACAGTGTAAGAACGATACGGTTCGATAGAGTGAAAACGATACGATAGTAAATATTTGTTGTGTTTGTACAGTATTTTAAACATATAAAAAGACCACATTTCTAATATAGCAAAATTTTTAAAAATTCACACCAATGTTATGTTTTATTTTTTCATGAAAAAAAAAAAAAGGCTTACAATATGACCGTCAGTTTGTTGGATGGGATTGATAATAAAATAAAACTCCAGGGACAGACAACAATAAAGTGCAGTAATTCAATTTGTTGTTCAATGTGTTTTTAACACAAGAGGTAAGTAATTTAAGTGCAAACTTTCAACGTAAACATCTTACAAACAAAAAATATTTATTATATGCAGCAGCTGAAGGAAAAAAGAATTAAACCTGCTAGTTTTATCATAAATAAATAATAAATTATGCTTTACGACTGGTATAATTGGGGGAATAAAAACATGGCATTTTAGACAGACAGGTCAATAATCATTACTTTAACCTAATACACAGCAAAATCATTCACTTATGCCTGTGCTTCCTCATTTTTTTATTCCTCATCACTGTCCATATCTTTTTTGAAGGGCAGATTTTTCTTGAGGAAGATCAACTAATCCACATGTTCATGTTTAACTAGACTGCCTTTCGTGGAAACAACATGCCACCCTTTCCACCATTGTAGTGGGTTATTTTTCAGGGTTAAAAACTCACGATCTCTGTACCGCTCCACACTTCACACAAGCTCTGTCCCATGCGAAAAGATCTGGCTGCCTTCCTCAATTCAAAGTCCGACTTTTGTTTTGCTGGGTGCGTTGAAAATCAATCGCTGCACGTCGCTGGCGTCGGTGATCACACTGTCCGTTGTTTTAGCACGTTGCTTCGTTGCCACTACTAGTTTCGTTTTGGGCTGTGAAGAAAATGCTACGGAGCGTGCGTTACAGTGGTTTCGTTGGCTCTCGCGTTGTTATGACACGCCCTTGACGATTGGGTAATGACGGCGACTAGTAGCAGTTCTACCGAAATGCATGGGAAGTTGAGGCAACCACGACTGTGAGTAGTGCTTGTCCATATTATATCATGCGTGCGGTCTCGATCTAAGTGCGCTGTGTGGTGAATGAGACAAGCGCAGCATGTGAAGTAAAAGCTAAATTATTATCATATTAAGCAATGCATTGACCTAGGCATTAGAGGCCGATTCTTGTGCTTGCGATAGCCGAATTCTATCTCTACTATCGGTTCATTGAATATTTAATGGCTAATTACTGTCGAATGGCAACTTCACTATCGATACATCTGTATCTCTCACTTGTAAAACCGGATATCCGGTCGTATCGGTTTATCGTTTTCAAACTTACTCAAAACGAGGTATGTAACGAACCGAGATTTTTGTGTACCGTTACACCCCTGGTAGGGTGACCATATTTTGATTTCCAAAAAAGAGGACACTCGGCCCGTCCTCGAGATACATGAATTTTACTCGAAGTCCACTCAAAGATGCCTATATAACTTTAATATATTTAAAGTGTGCCTCCTCCGTCCGGATAGAAAAATTCAGTTTTATTACAAAAAAAAAAAAAAAAAAAAAACATAGGCCGATTGCCATATAGTATATATTATACACTATATGGAAATATTTTTTTACTTAACTGGTTACTCAACAGGCTTTATTCTTCCCCCCCAAAAAAATCAAACCTTAAATAAAAAAATTAAAAAAAAAACGAATAATGATTAAAATATATATATAATGCAGACCCATGAAAATGTAGTCCAGTCAATACGCACACACAGTAGGCTATGTGCCAACTCAACATTTTTATAAATTACTATCACGACAATTGTCGTTGACAAATTGTTATTCCCACTCAATTTTTATTCGCATTCAGTGTTTTAGATTGTACGCAAACAATAACTGAAATAAACTGACAAGCTATTGAACCAGCATGTTTCCAAACGCAACACTTCAAAACTACATCGCCCATAATGCCTAGCGCGGCTGAGCAAACTGATAGCTACCCTGTTAGCGAGTACCGGGCGAGGCAAAATCAAACTTTGCTATAAAAGTTTACAATCATCGGCAGCGCAACGATGCAACACCAAACGGGATTTTACAGATTACGCCAGTACAAATCTCCGACAGAAGTCAACAGTTGCCGTTATATACATATTTATCGAACAAAACTCTTAACTGGGCAGGCGCTCCTACTTAAAATATAATACTAACTGTCAACCGACATTAGATGGTTGCAATTCCCCATGAAACAAAGGCTAAACTGCCAACAAAAAACAGGAAGAAGATCTACTCCTTCTCCTGCCCCTACTAGTCAGAGCCACATCAACGCAGGCAGGCGCTGCCTCCTAGCGGCCGGAGGGATTCTCTTCAAATTGGTCCCGTGAAAAATCATAAAAACCGGACATTTTCATGAATTTATGAAACCCGGCCGGACCCTCCGGAGAGCACATAATAAGAGGACATGTCCGGGCAAAAGAGGACGTTTGGTCACCCTAACCCCTGGTAAATACATTAGCATTCATAGCATTTGAGCTAGCAGACTTTTGTGAGGCAAATTAGGCTAATTTAATCTACTAAATTTACATATTGATCAAACTAGATAGTCGTTTGAACACTATTTGTTTTGTGTCAAAAGTTTTATTGTTGAAAGGCATGTCGTTTTGAACAGACGTATACATATTTGTGCTTTACAAATTGTCAGAAGTAAAGGAAGTAAAAATCTTCAAAAAGCACAATTGCTTTGTTTGCTGTCTGTCAAGCTCAACAACTTTATGTTTAATGAGGACAGAACAAGTCATGTTAATAAAGTAAAGTAAAAAAATAAGATACTGTGAGGTACAATTAGATACATTAGAATGTGCGACAAAAAAATTAATAAAAACGGCGAACAAGACTCCAGTGTAGAAATGATGCAAGTCCAGTACGTTGTAACTCGGGGCATACTTGAACTTGTATTTTTTAAAAATATATATGTCAGGTTTTGGATTGCTCGCTCCCCGCTGGCCCCGCGCCTCCTCGGGCGCCCTATTTCGACTTCCACAAAGCCCACCTTGTGGCTCGGCCGGGGCTGCGCAAACACGGGTGAGCGTCGACATACTCGCGCGTCCGTTTGTACTCCCCCGCCGGGAAAGAAGTAGAAGAGCCTTTGGATTGTTCCTCCGAAGCGACGCCCGCCCGCGGCGTTTCCGTGGCGCCCGCCGGTCGAGCAACCGATCAAAAGCGACGGATATTCCAGAAGGAAACAGGGGCGCGTCTGGAAGAGAGGGCCTCACTGGCACGTGTTTTCAATTTGGAAAAAAAAAAAAAAACCTTTTTACATATTTAATTTTTTGGGGTTCATTTTTAAAATGTCAATTGCCTCTCCTAAACAAAATGAATTAGATGTCTATTTTTGTCAATGGAGACCAATGAGTTCATTTTGGGTCACTTCTTGCACATTTTGGGGCATTCCGAGGTTACTTCCTGTACATGTTTAATCATTTCCTGTTAACTTTGGGTCACTTTCAGATGATTTGAGGGTTTTCATCAGTTACATCCTACACATTTTGGATCACTTCCTGTTAATTTTGGGTCAATTTGAGGATGTTTTTTGGAGGGGGGGGTCACAAATCATTGCCAACAGCAGGCAACAACTTAATTTTGGATCACTTACTTACTTACAAGTCACTTCCATTACATTTTGAACCAGTTTCTGTTAATTTTACAGCATTATGGGGGTTTTCCTGTTCATTGGTCACTTTCTGTTGATTTTGGGGTATTTCCGGGTCATTTCCAGTTGATTTCAGGTCATTTCCTGTATTTTGGGGTTATTTAAAGCAACACTTGGTCACTTTTCAGTTTTGGTCGATTTTAGCGATGCCGGTGGACAAAAACGTTAGTGTTTTGCCTTAAGGAAGACTGAGTTTGGGGGGAATTTCCTGTTCATTGGTCACTTTCTGTTGATTTTGGGGGTATTTCCAGGTCATTTCCTGTTGATTTCAGATCATTTCCTTCATTTTTAGGGTATTTAAAGCGACATTTGGTCACTTTACAGTTTTGGTCGATTTAAGCAATGTCGGTGGACAAAAAACGCTAGGGTTTTGCCTTAACCCTCTCTTGCCAAATGTATCACGTTTGATACACTTCGAATTTCATGATTTTGAGACTAATTCAGAATTTTGAAATATCTTTCCTCAAAAAAATAAAAATAAATAAATAATGGATGCAAGTCAACTCATGCTTCTGCAGGTTCCATGAGAAAAAAAAAACAGGATTTAGCAAGGGTTATAGATATTAGAACGCTTATTACACATATTAATTTTTTTTTCTTTTTTACAAATTTGAAAAAAAGGTTTCATTAAGACCTTATTTTCAAATTTTGTGATTCTCTGACAATTGCTTCATATTGCAGGCATTAAAGGGTTAAGGAAGACTGCGTTTTGGGGGTATTTCCTGTTCATTTCCTGTTGATTTCAGGTCATTTCCTGCATTTTTTGGGGTATTCAAAGCAACACTTGGTCACTTTTCAGTTTTGGTCGATTTTAGCGATGCCGGTGGACAAAAATGCTAGGATTTTGCTTTAAGAAAGACTGCGTTTTGGGGGTATTTCCTGTTCATTGGTCAGTTTCTGTTAAGACCTTATTTTCAAATTTTGTGATTCTCTGACAATTGCTTCATATTGCAGGCATTAAAGGGTTAAGGAAGACTGCGTTTTGGGGGTATTTCTGGGTCATGTCCTGTTGATTTCAGGTCATTTCCTGCATTTTTGGGGTATTTAAAGCAACACTTGGTCACTTTTCAGTTTTGGTCGATTTTAGCGATGTCTGTGGACAAAAATGCTAAGGGTTTTGCCTTTGCTCCTGGTACTGCGTCACCAGTAGGTGGATGGTGAGATAGTGTAAAGCGCTTTGAGCACCTTGAAAGGTGGAAAAGCGCTATATAAGTATAACACCATTTACCATTTAGGAATACTGCATTTTGGGGGTATGTCCTGTTCATTGGTCACTTCCTGTTGATTTGGGGGGTATTTCTGGGTCATTTCCTGTTGATTTCAGGCCATTTCCCGCATTTTAGGGGTATTTAAAGCAACACTTGCTCACTTTTCAGTTTTGGTCGATTTTAGCCATGCCGGTGGACAAAAGTGGTCGTGTTTTGTCTTAAGGATGACTACGTTTCCCATGAGGACCAACACTGCGTTTCCCATGAGGACCACCTGCATGGTGTCCTAAAACCATCAATCAATCTTCTGGTCGCCTGCAAACAACATTTCTTTTTCCAGCGGATGTGTGAAGGATAAAAAGTTATGAGGTAATGAATCCAGTTGTGGCTAAGCAATAGCTTATGACGGTTAGGCAACGTGTGGCGTAGTGTGGCTAACCCCCCGCCATCCCACCTGAACTCTTCAGCACTGACGAGTTTGTTTGGGGGGTGCGCGTCATGCCAGCGAGTGAAAGACGGGCCAATGTTTATTCTGTATATTCTGGTAGACTCCCTTTCTTTTTCCTACTCAGACAAAACATTTTGTCTCTGTTGGTCTGCCATATTTGCAGAATTCAAACGAAAGCATTAGCATCGACTTCCGTCTTTATAATGAATGGTTAAACGGGGAAGTGACGTATGCCATAAAGCACTTAGCACATTTGTAGTTTTTTGTGTGTGTGGCACGGTTCCTGCCCCCCTCCTCAAAGTTAATTAGTGCCGGTGAAAAAGATACTGAGCCCCTCAAGATATAAAGAGGTGTTATTTATGTTATGAAAATATTTTATAAAGGTTGAAAAGTTACCTAATGTTGCTTTATGTGGTCACTCCTGTTGATTTCAGGTCACTTTCTATTGGGTTTAGGGCACATTCGTGGTCACTTTCTGTTGGTTTCAATTTCATGTTGGGGCAATTTGAGTATTTTTTTTTTTTTTTTTTTATGGGTCAAAAAAGTACTCGCTCCATTGGCTATATAATGTTATGTTTACCGAATGGCACTGACACAAAATGGCTAACAAGTGAGCTGTCCTGATTGACTCACAACAGGCTTTTGGCATCTAGTTGTACTGTATAAACATGCAATATCTACTGTATAGTTTCATTGGCTTACTTAAAGATGGTGTCTGCACGTTGCTGGCCAAAGCATACTTGAAGGTGAGGCCCCAAGTTTTCGCCCTCCACTTCCAGCGTGGCTACGTGACCGCCGCCGTTCAGCTGCCGGCCGGTGACACCAACACGTCAGAATGAATGGGACGATTGACGAATGCATGAATATGAGTGCCAAGTACTTTACTCTGCTATCACAGAATCAAATAATGGAATGATTAATGAATGCATGAATACATGTTTGTTTGCCAAGTATTGACGTGTCGCCAGTGAATGAATGCATGAATATGCAATTGACTATTAAGTTTTGATGTGTTTTCAGTGAGTGAATGAATGCATGAATGCACTCTTGACTGGCAAGTATTGATGTGTCATCGTTGAATGAATGAGTGAGTGGATGAACGCATCAATGTACACTTGAATGCCAAGTAGTGATTAGTTTTCAGTGAATGAATGGATGAATGCACAAATACACGCTTGTCTCCCATGTATTAATATCATAGGTGAATGAGTGATTGCATGAATACACACTTGCCTGGCAAGTATTAATGTGTTCTCAGTGGAATGAATGGATGAATGCATGACTAGACCGTTGACTGAAGTATTTATGTAGTCAGTGAATGAGTGACGGTCTGAATACCAGTGTTGTTAATAACGGCGTTACAATATAACGGCGTTACTAACGGCGTTATTTTTTTCAGTAATGAGTAATCTAATTAATTACTTTTCTCATCTTGGCAACGCCGTTACCGTTACTGAGGCGGGAAAGGCGTGCGTTACTATGCGTTACTAAGTTGGTTAAATAAAAAAAAGTCTGAGAGAAACGGACTCACGGGGTCGAGAGCAGAGCAGGAGTGGGGAAGACGCCGTTGCAACCGCGATGCTAGATGGCTCCAATAATACCTGACTGCAGCCATAGCCGACAAACTAGTGTTGTATCGGTCGCGAACGATTCGTTCTTTTTGAACGAATTGTTTGGGTGAACGAGACCGAACTAATCACCATCTGCACTGATTCGTTCTATGAAGTTGGTGGCGCTTGTTCGCTGCGTGGGAGGGCGTTGAGCAAGCAGCAGCGTCTTCTGACATCGCACAAGACCAATCAGACGCCAGCCTCATCGCGGGCAGGGGAGGGAGCGGAAACAGAATCATGGCGTATGTCACTCATTTCCACGTGTGGCCAATAAGCAGCCAGCGTGCAGGCAGGGGGGAAAGACTGAGTTTTGTCACTTCCCGTTCAGTGATTCGGTCCTCCGGTTCCTGACCTAGCTTGCTGCTAACTTGACTTTCCAGTAATGACTATGCGGTGAACGAGTCATAAAATGAAAGGAAACGACTTTGTCACATATTTGTTAACGTGGAGCCTATCAAATGCTGCTCAAAAAGACAAAAACACCACACAAATCTAGCGAGCATGGTTTAGTGTTCTACTTTTCTCAACAGACTCGGGACTGTGCCTATGACGATATACTATCAAATTTACAGTAATTTAAAACACACGTAGCTACGAGGCAAGCAAAACCTGAGCTGCGGTCGCGTGACGGCAGTGAAGCGGGCAGAGAACTGTCACTATATGGAGGCTTCATGGCAGCGATATGTACCTCATATGTGCACAGAAAAAAAATAATATTTAGTATGATCACCATAATACTGATTTGCAATGAAACTGTATATACATGTCAATTTTTTCCGAGTGTTTTTTTTTTTTTTCGTGTCAGAGGGTGTCGGTTGGTTTGACAAATTATGTCAATCCGTCCATCATGTGCTACTCAAGCGCCCCAAAAACAAAGCGCGCGGACACGGGAGATGTCGCAATATGTCTACATTTTTCTTAACAGACTAATAAGAGTAGAAAGGCGAAATCATAAAGCAAACAATTATTTCTCGTCAGCATTTGACGATCTGAGATGCGGGGACGACAGGGGAGCTGACCGGATTATTTTATTTATTAATACCAGTGCAAAAATTCAAAACGATCATCTTAATAATAAAAAACAAAAATACAACAGAGCGAGAGGTTAATATGATGTGTTGGCCGTTCCATAATTAGAAATTAAACTTTCGATTTATTTTTATTTTCGTGACAGCAAGCATGCCGCGTTGGCTGTTAGCAGCAGCATTGTATATGTGAGCAAGATCATGCTAAAGAAAGTCCGTGCGCCCCCGACCCCAAACCCCGACTTCCCCCTCAAAAGGAAAATGTTTAACCGTGTCCTAATTCGAAATGCAAGCACGAGCCATGACTTTGAGCCCATAGAACTAGGACAGACGACGCGGAAGTCCTCCCTCGCTTTTGCAGCAGCGGGAGGGAGGGAGACGAGGCTGTCTCTGAGAGCAGAATGATATCGCCTGTCACTCATTTCTGAAACTACGACGAGTGGTCAATGTGCAAGAGAGGGAGGGACCAAGCAATGTCACTTCCCGTTCAGTTATACTGCGAAGCGGTCTTTGGTGATTCGTTCGGCAACGTCACTTCCCGTTCACTAACCGAACGATTCATTTGGGTGGGGAGGGAGATGAGGGGGGCGAACGATTCGTTGAACGATTCGTTTGAACGAATCGTTTTACTGAACGAACCGGAATGGATTCGTTTACTCAAGTGAACGACAGATCCCGTCACTACGACAAACTACGCCCACATGACACGGTAGATATCATATTATACAACTAGATGCATATGACAGACACTGCTGCATTGCCAACATGTTTTAAGGACTACATGCGTTTGTAAACAGCCGCCATCTTAAAGCAGTAGACCTCTCAGGAAGGCCCTGATGTAGAGATCCTTCCTAGCGAACCTAAGTAATTTTTTAAAAATCTAAAATGCTCCTAAATCGGCAAAATCTTAACTTAAATCCATCTTTAAATGATGAAACAGTTTTAAAACTTACACATGTTTAAAGTAGACAGAAGGGAACTAATGCAATAACGGGAGAAATTTTAACAACTTTAATGATTGATTCACAACTTTAAATGACTTCCACACATAGCAAAGGTTACTAGCTAGTTATCGCAATACCCTTGTGTCTAGTTAAGTGGAGGGTAAAGAATTGGGCTTGGGCCAATTGTCCCCCAAACCCTTTAAGCTTCACATTGTGTGACCTGTTTTTTTTTGTTTGTTTTTTTTTTTTTTTTTGAGAAAAAAAAAATATCACTAGTTACTTTGCCAAGTAACTAATTACTCTTACATTCAGGTAACTGAGTTACTAACGCAATTACTTTTTGGGAGAAGTAATTTGTAACTGTAATTAATTACTTTTTTTAAAGTAAAATTAACAACACTGCATGGCACTAAATGCGTTAGTAGACAGCCGCCATCTTAAAGCAGTAGACTTTTTAGGACGGCTCTGTTGTAGAGAACCTTCCTAGCGAACCCAAGTAACTTTTTATCTAAAATACTTCTAAATGGGCAAAATCTTGACTTGAATCTATCTTTAAATGATGAAACCGTTTTAAAACTTTCATATGTCGAAAGTAGAGAGAAGGGAACAAATGCAATAATGGGACCAATTTTAACAACTTTCAACAGTTGATTCAGGGTAAAGGGTAAATTAGGGTAAAGAATTGGGCTCGGGCCAATTGTACCAAAAACCTTCACAAAAAACTTCACATAGTGTGGTCAATGTTTTTTTTTTTTTTTTTTTTTTTTTTTTTTTTTTGAGGAAAAAAAAAAAAGTAATTATCACCAATTACTTTGCCAAGTAACTAATTACTCTTACATTCAGGTAATTGAGTTACTAACGCAATTACTTTTTGGGAGAAGTAATTTGTAACTATAATTAATTACTTTTTTTCAGTAAGATTAACAACACTGCTGAATACACACTTGACTGCCAAGTGTGGATGTTTTTTTACTGAATGAATGATGAATGCATGAATAGACCATTGACTGCCAAGTATTTATGTCGTCAGTGAATGAGTGACGGTCTGAATACACACTTGACTGCCAAGTTTGAATTTTTTTTAGTGAATGAATGGATGAATGCATGAATAGACAGTTGAATGCATGAATAGACAGTTAACTGCCAAATATTTATGTTGTCAGTTAATGAGTGACGGTCTGAATACACACTTGACTGAAAGTATGGATGTTTTTTTTTAGTATATGAATGGATGAATGCACAAATACACACTTGTCTGCCAAGTGTTGATATCATCAGTGAATGAGTGATTGCATGAATATACACTTGGCCGCTAAGTATTGATGTGCTCGCAGTGGAATGAATGGATGAATGCATGAAGACCGTTGATTGCCAAGTATTTATGTCGTCAGTGAATGAGTGGCGGTCTGAATACACACTTGACTGCCAAGTATTGCTTTTTAGTGAACGAATGGATGAATGCATGAACATATACTTAACTGCCGAATATTGTTGTCAATGAATTAATGAATGTTTAACAATTATTGACTAGCTGACTAAATGAATGAATGACTGAAGTATTGAATGTTGAATGAGTGAGTGAATGGAATTAGTGTGAATGTACAGTTGAATACCAAGTAGTGAAGCGTTTTCAGTGAATGAATGGATGAATGCATAAGTACATTCTTGTCTCCCAGGTTTTGATATCATCAGTGAATGAGGGATTACATGAATACACACTTGGCTGCCAAGTATTGATGTGTTCTCAGTGGAATGAATGGATGAATGCATAAATAGACCATTGACTGCCAAGTGTTTTTGTCGTCAGTTAATGAGAGACCGTCAGAATACACACTTGACTGCCAAGCATGAATGTTTTGGGTTTTTTTGTGAATGAATGGATGAATGCACAAATACACGATTGTCTGCCAGTATCGATATCATCAGTGAACGAGTGATTGCATGAATACACACTTGCCTGCCAAGTATTGATTGTTCTCATTGGAATGAATGGATGAATGCATGAATAGATTGTTGACTGCCAAGTATTTATGTCGTCAGTGAATGAGTGACGGTCTGAATAAACAGTTGACTGCCAAGAATTGATGGTTTTTTTTTGTGTGTGTGAAGAATGGATGAATGCATGAACACTTAATTGTCAAGTATTGTTAATGAATGAATAAAGGATTGACAGTTATTAATGCCTGGCTAAATGAAAAAACGACTGAAGTATTGAATGTTGAATGGGTGAGTGAATGAAAATAGCATGAATAAATGAATGACAGTTTTTTTTTTTAATGCAGTGAATGACACATATAAGACTGATATAGGAAATATTTAATGATGTGGAATGTTGTGATTGGGTAAATGGGAGCAGAGTCTGAATCACTGTCCCGAATAAACGACAAATAAATGGATGGATGGATGAATGATTGAACAAATGAATGTTGACATATTGGAAATGAATGAGTGCACATCTTGATATGTCATGAAGTCATGCATGTGAACTGTTGACATACTGTATTCTCAATGTTGTTTGAGTGAATGAATGATATGCGATACCGAATGAATGAATGAGTAAACATCTTGAGGCAAAGAATGAGTGTGACTGACTTCCAGTCCGGTGACGTTGGGAAAAGGAGTGACGGGCATCCGGATACGGGCGGCGAAGCTGTCGTGACCCGGCCGAAAGGCAAATTCCACCACCTCGGCTCCTGTGACGGTCCAGCACGAGCCATCGTTCAGGAGCACTCGGCCGGACTCCCTCGGGCTCCAAGTGGCCTGAGATGTGAAAGGAAGGGATGAGAAGTTCCAATAACTCCTTGGTCGCCACTGACTGCCACGGGCATCCTATCCATCAACCCTATTGAAACGTGGCTCATTTGCGTAATTTCTCTTTAATTAGGGTGCCGCTTGCCACCTGGTGCAGCACGATGGCGTCGTTGGAGACGGCGAGGAAGGCCTGCGGCGTGTCTCGCATCTCCAGGGCGCATTTGTGCAGCTGAGACACTGGCTCGTCCACACACAAGATGGCGTGCTGCTTGTTCACCTTGCGGATCACCTGAGCCCCAAAATGACAGATACGCAAAGCCAGTTACCCTAAAATCAACAGGAAATGACCTGAAATCAACAGGAGGTGACCAAAAAGGAACAGTATGTATCACAAAAATGCCTCAAAATCAACATGAAGTGCCCCAACAACAACAACAGGATTTGACCCGGAAATGCCTCCCAAATCAACAGGAAATCACTTAAAATCAGTTGGAAGTGACCTGGAAATACACCAAAATCACAGGAAGTGGCCTGAAATTAACAGGAGGTATCACAGAAATGCCTACAAACAACAGAACGTGATCGAGAATTGCCTATTTGCCTCCACAAAAAAATGGCCCGGAGTTGCTCCAAAATCAAAAGGGAAAGACCCGAAATCAACAGGTAGAATCTCAGAAATACTTCAGGATCAACATACCGTAATTTTCGGACTATAAACCACTACTTTTTCCCCTCATTTTGAATTCTGCGGTTTATAATCCGGCGCTGCTTATTTGTTGATTAATAGTATTAATAGGTAACACTTTCATTGACAGTGGCGTCATAAGGCCCGTCATAATTATGACATGACACTATCATGGGTATTAATGACATTATGAATTATGTCACTAACTCCATTCATGTCCAACTTCGATCTTTACATCCATTTAAAAGTGAGATAATTTGCCGGATAACACTAAGTGACATCTGTCATAAGCATTCATTAATGCTCATGACAGTGTCATGTCATAATTATGGTATGGAATGGAATGGAATGGAGTTTTCTTGTCATCCTCATCGGTATCATTGACAGTCATTGACAATTACAAAATGTGATATGATTTGCCCGAAGGAACCGAAGAAGAAGACAAAGGCGGACGAGATGAAGCATATGCTTATTAGTTTCCCGTCCCCCGTACAACTAAAGACGCACATTCAGGCATGGAACATACATCAAAACTGTACAATAACACAATCAACAATCTGAGTTTAGTAACTTAGCGCCCAGTCATGCAGCTCAATTAATTTCAGGGCGTACAAGGTTATGGCTTAGTCATGTCCCTGACATTTTTGCATCTGTTTGCTGTGGAACATTTTGTTGTGGCAAAATTGATTATGTGTTATCACAGCTGGTGTGAGTAGCGGCAACAATTGGAGCACACAAAGGTCACTGTAACAGTTTCATCAGACATGTATGTATAAAATCAAACAACATGCTGTACATATTTTATCCCAAGATTAATGTCTCCACAACCAAAACATGCTTATTATTCATTTTATACAGTATCTTTTCCATATACTAGACATTTGAATCAGGAGCTTGGTAGACACAGCAGATAATTATGTTTTTACAATTGGGGATTAGGAGTTCAATTGTAATACATTCAAGGAGATTGTCAATCATGATTGCAACACCCCCTCTCCCCTTAGATGCCTGATCCATTCGTGTCATGTTATGTCCGTGCAAATTAAAGTCAGAGCCTTTGATATCTTTAGTAGATAATCCTTAGTGTGCTCGAGATTCTTGTAGAGACTCCTGCCGTTGATAGGTTTCAGCTTACCGTCCACATCCACGAGTTGTTATACTGGTCCGCTGTGTGGTGTTTACAGTTATCCAGCTATTATAGTTAGCTGGTCAAGACTCGTGATCGCTGTTATCTTCATATCTTGCGTCTTGACAAGGATCCTGCAATCCAAGACCCAGGTGTTGGCTATTTTCCCAGCTTTCTTGAGTTGACGAGCTTTTCTTGCAATTTCGGCATTTCGGCGAGTCAAGTTGTCATTCAAAAAAAATCTTCGACCCTTTTAGGTGGCGGCGCTGGTAGGGATGGGAATCGAAATCCGATTCCAATTCGGAACCGGTTCCGAGTGTTTCGAGGCCTCGACATCACAATGAAAAAGCCTTAACGATCCCTTTGACGATTCCTAAAGACACGTATTGCGTCGTGACTCGTGACGTGTCTTGTTGTCCAGACGCATCAAACTAGCATGGCGCCAAGAACCACTCGCTCCAAAGTTTGACTACACTTCACCAGGAAAGAGTGTGAAAATGAAAGGTTTCGACAGGTAAGCACGAGCATTGCAGCCATAAACATAACAATGACAGCACGTAGGTTCAAACGCTCGAAAGTGTGTCTTCACTTCACGTGGAAAAATTACAACAAAGCGACTTGCAGTCATTGCAAGGTGGAGATAACTGCATCGGGAGGGAATACGACTGCGCTGTCCTCACAGAGAGGCTAAGGCTCAGTCCTGGCTATACAGCTAGCTAAACTCCCAAATGACGATGCAGAAGACGTTGGTATAATTTGCTGACTTTATTCAACCATCACTTGAAGAGTGAAACTAAGAATAGAAATGAAACAAATCAATTTCGTCCCCAATAACAAACAGGTTTGCATCAATGTAAATCAGCGATGATTAGCTGCTAATAACAGTAATAACAAATGGTTAGCATTCATTCACTAGCATTAGCACATCGTTCAAACCACTACACGACTGGATTTAAGTGTCCGATCGCGAGTGGAAACACAACAACAACAACACAAAAGATGATACATACAGGAGTTGCCTCTGTAGATATTAACATTAACAAAGAACGTAGGCTCGTAGAAGTGTTTCCCTCTCTCACTAACTTGCTCACTCGCTTGGATGCGGCATTTCTTCTTCGGGTGTAAGCACGCTCTTCTTCACGTGAGCGCGTTCTTCTTCGCGTGAGGGAGCGCAAGGGCGCCCCCACTTGAGCGTGTAAGCGCCACAAAAACTAAAAGGCATGCATTTCAATGTAATGGTAAATAATACACGTTAACCCAAACTGCGGCCCGCGGCCCAAATACGACCCGCCTCCACATTTGGTCCGGCCATTTTGATGATTTTTTTTTTTTTCTCAATCGTGTTATTTATTTCCTGGTCTTTTCCTTGAAGAATTCAGAGAGGGTTATTTGGTTATTATCTATTTAATTAATAGTGTTTTTATTATTAATTATTATTATTATTATTATATTATATTATTATTTTTATTTTATTTACTTTCATTCTGTGAAGAATCGAGAAAGGGTTATTTGATTGTGGCTTTCTGAAAAACAATAATTTTTTACATTTATGCACTTCTGCAATCGTCACACTTTTTCTGTTACAAACTGACCCCGGCCCCTCATCAGAGAAGGGAAAAGTTATGTGACCCTCACAGGAAAAAGTTTGGGGACCCCTGCTTTAACACATATTGTCAAAGGCAGAAAAACAACCTATCTGCCAATATATACAAATATTTTTTATTTCTATTAGATAAATTTTTCAGTAAAATGTTACACATTCTTGTGTATTTGCCACTTATTGCCACAGTTAACATTGAGGCTTTGGGCCTCTTTTGATCTCGTTGTGAGTTTGTAAGGTTGTGACTTCTGATTAAACAAACTCGATGCCAATCAAAACGTTTGTTCTTCTTTTCCCCCAAATTAGAATCAATAAGAGAATCGATAAAGAATTGAATCGTTAAGCAATATCGATAATGGAATCGGAATCATAACAATCCTATCAATTCCCATTCCTAGGCGCTGGTTAACCAGAGCAGTCTTGGTCTTGTGGTCTCCGAGCTTCATGAGCACCGTCGCCGGTCCTCTCCCCCCAGATGGGAATAGAAGGCAGCGACGGATGTCCAGCGGTTCCATGTTTATGCCATACTCTTTCAGCTTAGCAATTGCCAGTTGTGCCACTGTGTCCCCTGGGCTAGGCGTCAGTTGAGCTCATCTGCGCGTCAGCACTGGTCGAGATCGTCAGCCAAAATTTCCAGCTTCTTGATGCGAACATCTCTCTCCTCGACCGCCTGCTTGAGTTTCTTGTTTTCAGCGCGAAGTAACTGGAGCTCTCTGGCGATTTCTTGATTCTGGTTTTGAATCAAGCCAGTCAAGGAGACGTCCAACTTCTGTATGGAGGATTTTATTTCATCCAAGTCTTCAGGTTTCAAATTCTTTGGATCCATACTGGGAGTCGAGCTTGCTGGCCCTGAGCGCTTATCGGTTAAGATAAGAGAGTGCTTCAGTAGCTCAGAGTGCGTCTGTACGAATTGAAGGCTGAGCAGCGAATTATGATTGTCTAATGACCGGCTTATAGCGCCACTGTCAAAAAAAGTCTTACCAAATACCATAAGAAGTAATTAATGAAACAACTGGAACAGTAACTGAAGAAATAATTAGCACCGAACATGAATTTTGATTGTTATTTACATCTGTAGCACTGCAATGGATGTTAGGAGGCATGTTGGATGACAGCAGTGTTGACAGCAGGTTGCAGCAGAGGTTGACTGTCTCCCCCAAAGGAGCAGTGGTGGCCCAATGAAGCATCTTGAAGCAATGAAGCTTTGTAGCCAATTGGTCCAAAGCTTCATGGTGGTTCATTTGGTCTTATGACTATTTTCTGATGTTGCTGTCAAATATAGTGTTACCGGTTAATATCTTTTGGTGTTAATATCGGCTTACCTATGAACAAATGCCGTTTTCGTGGAAAATTTGGTGGGTGGCGGCTTATCGTCAGGTGCGCCTTATAGTCCGAAAATTACGGTAAATGCTTGAAAATCAACAAGAAGTGACCCATGGTTACTCCAATAAATAGGAAATGCCCCAGAGTCAACAGAAAATGACCTGAAATCAACAGAAAATGACCGGAAATCAACATTTTGAGCCAAAATTAACAGTAAGAATCACAGAAATGCTTGAAAATCAACAGGAAGTAAACCCGGGCTTACTCCGAATCAACAGGAAATACCTCAAAATCGACAAGAATTGACCCAAAAATCAAGTAGAAATGACCCAAAATCTTGGCGCGCGCACGTTACCATAGGAGGCAGAGTGAGACCGGACTCCGTGCACACAAGTTGGACCACAGAACCGTAACAGACGAATCCTTCACTCAGCACAAAGTCGCCTTGATGCTCGGCCCGATGCTCTTCCACTGCACGCACGCAAACGCACATGAATACACATATACGCACGCGTTTATAAATTGAACATGCAAAGCTTCCTCGCGTGTGCGTGTAAGCGGAACGACGGACCGGTGAGGCCTTGCGGCGCTGCCGGGTGGTCCGAGGTGGGAGTTAAACAAACAACGACTCCCACGTGTGTGAGGGGAAAAACGCTGAGAGGAGAGGAGGCCAGCTGCTCATTGTGGGAAGGCTTAAGTCAAATCACCACGCAAATAAAATTAGAGTGCTAAACTTTCACAAACGTGGGTTCTTTGACAAAAAAACAAAACGTAAACTATTCATCCAAAATTTTTTAGCTGACTCGCGAAAAGGAAGTGACCCGAAATCAGCAGGAAAAGACCTGGAAATACCCTGCAAATAAAACAGAAAGTGGCCTGGAGTTGTTCTAAAATCAATAGAAAACAAAATGAATGATTCATACTCAATCAACTCCTGGTGTTTTTATTTACAGTGGTGTAAAAAAGTATCTGAACCCTTTGGAATGAGCTTTGTCAAAATCCCACAGATGAAAAAACAGTGTCTGCTTTAACTAAAACCACCCAAACATTTATAGGTTTGCATATTTTAATGACGATAGTATGCAAGCAATGACAGAAGGGTGAAAAATAAGTAAGTGAACAATGACATTTATTTGGCAGCAATAACTTCTATCAGATGCTTCCTTTAGCTGCAGATCAGTCTGGCACATCGATCAGGGCTAATCTTGGCCCCGTCGCATTCCTGGGATGTCTGGTAGGAATCGCTATCTTTAGGTCACGCCACAGCATTTCAATGGGGTTCATGTCTGGACTTTGACTTGGCCACTCCAGAACGTGTATTTTGTTCTTCTGAAACCATTCTGAAGTTGATTTACTCCTCTGTTGTGGATCATTGTCTTGTTGCAGCATCCATCGTCTTTATAGCTTAACTGTCTGACAGACGGCCTAAGGTTTTCCTGCAAAATATATTGATAAACTTTTGAATTCATTCTTCCATTAATGATTGCAAGTTGTCCAGGCCCTGAGGTAGCAAAACAGCCCCAAATCATGATGCTTCCTCCACCATACTTCCCGGTGGGGATGAGGTGTTGATGTTGGTGAGCTGTTCAATTTTTCCTCCAAACATGACGTTGTGTGTTACTCCCAAACAATTCAACTTTGGTTTCTGTCCACAAAATATTTTGCCATAACTTCTGTAGAGTGCCCAAGTGCCTTTTTGCGAACATTAAACGAGCAACAATATTTTTTTTTAGACAGCAGTGGCTTCCTCCGTGGAGTTCTCCCGTGACACCATTCTTGGCCATGGTTTTATATATAGTTGATGTGTGCACAGAGATATCGGACTGTGCCAGTGAGTCTTTAGCAGACACTCTTGGGTTCTTTTTTACGTCTCTGAATATTGTGCACTGAACTCTTGGCGTTATCTTTGGTGGACGGCCACTCCTTAGGAGAGACTCAACAGTGCCAAACTCTCTCCATTTGTAGACAACTTCTCTGACTGTCAGTTGATGAAAATCCAGACTTTTCGAGATGGTTTTGTATCCTTTCCCAGCTTTATACAAATCAACAATCCTTGATCGCAGGTCTTCTGACAGCTCTTTTGACCGAGCCATGATGCACATCAGATAATGCTTCTCATCAAGACATTTCTTACCAATTGTGTGTTTCATAGTGGGCAGGACATCTTTAAATGACTCGTCAGTGATTGGGCACACACCTGACTTAAAATGTTTGGTAAAAATTGATTTCAATTGCTCTTTAAGTCTCCTCAGGCAGATGGTTTACTTTCTTATTTTCCCCTTTGTGTCATTGTTTGCATGCCATCCTCATTCAAATATGAAAACCTATAAATGTTTGGGTGGTTTTAGTTAAAACAGACACTGTATTTTCATCTGTGTGATTTTGACAAAGATCAGATCACATTTGATGGTGATTTTATGCAGTAATGTGAGAAATTCCAAATGGTTCAGATACTTTTTCATACCACTGTATGTTGGCAGTGATTTCCATGCACCAAGAGGCGTCACAAACAGTTCAAAGGTCAGTAAAGGTTTTGACTAGCAGGGGGTGGTGGTGTGGTCACGAAGCCTCAAGAAGTCAACCTTTTCTCAAACTATGGAAAGGTTCAAGTCTTCATGAGGCTTCATTTGCCCATTTCAACCTAAAATGGCACAAAATCAATACAAAGTGACTGGAAATCAATGGGAACTAACAAAACAATGCTCCAAAACGAAAAGGAAATGACTCGGTCTTGGCCAAAACTCAATGTAAAGTGACTAGGAATTGCCCAAAAATGAACAGGAAGTGACCTTAATTGCCCCAAAATCAACAGGAAGTACATTAAAATCCAGCACAAAAGTATTCCCACTCAACTTCTCTATAAATTTCATTTTCTGGTTCTCACACACACTTCCCCTAGCAGCGGAACGCTAAGCTACGTGCCAACCGCAGACACGTACCCAGCGTGATGGTGAAAGCCGTCCAGCGTCGGGCGCTAGCAACGAAGGCCCCGCCCTCCACGGCCAGGTAGCGAGTGCTGACCGTCTGAGAACGAAGGCGGTTGAAGAGCGCGATGCGCGAGCATGCCGAGATGCACACTGAAACACACGCCACACGGTTACGGGCAGAAATTTGTCAAAAAGGAAGAAGTAGCGCGTACTGACGGTCTGCGTTCTTCATGCTTTGTCTCTTCTGTGAGGGCTTAGAGATGACTTTGATCAGACGGCTGTGGAAGGAACCCACTTCCTGTCTTTCGCCGTTCGCATCCAGGAAGAGCCCGAGTTGGAGGCGGAAGTGTTTCCTCTTGTCTGCGTCCGAGATGAACAAAGACTTGGCGCACGCCAACATCCCCGTCTGCGAACAGTTTTAATGTCAGTGCATCGACTTTGATGGTAAGGTCACCTATACCAATATGGCCACCCTGAGGCCATGTTGGCAGGGGCGATAAGATGCCTTTTTATGCTTCTGCTGGCAATTGAAATGAGTTTATCAGTAGTAGAGGTGTGCGAAATTTCCAATTCTTAGATTATTCGCGATTCGCCCGTGGAAGATTCGAGAACGATTCACAAACATCCAAATTCCGATTATTGAAATATGTCAAGTAAAGCGGAAGTAAAACACACTCAGCGCGGCACGTGGTCTTCGGACACAATGAGGAACGGAGTGAGAGTAGCTAAAAATCATGCTTGTCATTACCCGGCCCCTCTGGTAATGCCAATGGTCAACTCACGGCTCTAGCTCAACTCATGCCGCGAGATAAAAAAAAACAACAACATACCTGACTGCTGCCGACAGCTGCTACAAAGTACGTCCACATAATGTTACTGTAGATATATTTATATAGGACTAGATGCAACATAGACTCGGTGGCGTTAGCAGCACATGTACAGAAAGCTAGATGCGGTGTTAGTAAACGGCCGCCATCTTAAAGCAGTAGACTTCCCTGCAAGGCTGTTGTAGCGAACCTTCCAAGCGAACCTAATTAACTTTTTATCTAAAACACTCCTAAATCGGTAAAATATTGACTTGAATCTATCTTTAAAATAGTTTTAAGACTTTCACATGTTGAAAGTAGACAAAGGGGAAATTATGGAATAACGGGAGCAATTTTAACAACTTTAACGGTTGATTCACAATATTAAATTAATTGAATGTAGTTTAAAGCTGCTGAAACGGAATGGGGATTTGAGTATATTATTTATTGTTTTTAACTGTTAACTTGATACTGAAATAGTCGTTTATTTAAGCCTGCGAGACTTTTTTTTTTTTTTTTTTTTTTTTACAGTTTTTGTAACTAATGTACAAAACATTAAAAGCAGCTAAGAGGAGGGGTGTTATCAATAATCGATTTATAATCGAA
The DNA here is from genome assembly GCF_030265065.1 of Corythoichthys intestinalis. Taxonomy (NCBI): domain Eukaryota; kingdom Metazoa; phylum Chordata; class Actinopteri; order Syngnathiformes; family Syngnathidae; genus Corythoichthys; species Corythoichthys intestinalis. The sequence goes on along the minus strand of NC_080403.1, from coordinate 43,767,580 downwards.
TCCTAGCCTCTGAATCGTAATCGTAATCGAATCGTTAGGTGCCCAAAGATTCCCAACTCTAGTAGTAGACGTCCAATCCATTTGAAGCGGGAGGGTTAGCTGTGCTGCCAGCCCTCCTGCTTTAAATGGATTGGACGTAAGGTGCCGTCAATGGCAGCCATTGAGTTAAAAAGTGTCTGACCCAGCTATAATCGCAATTACATTAAATTCAAATGAGTATGCTGTATTGCATGTATGGAAATGAAGACATGAATAGACATCAACAGTGGATGAATGACAATGAACGCATGAATTGGCATGATGAACACGTAAATAGCAAAATACACCAAAAGACATGATGAATGGAAAGGAACTTATGAACGAACACGAAGGTGCATAATGACTGCATGAATGGACGTGAGGAACACAGAAATTACATTATAAATGTCGTATGAACACATGAATGGTAAACGAGCCCATGCCTGATATTATAAAAATGTGACTGGACATGATGAACAACAGGAGATTAATTGAAAGGAACGGATATGTAAACATGAAAGCAAATGACATGGATGGAGATGATGGAGAGAGAATGGACGTGAATGGCAATTAACTTGTGAACAGATGTGAATGAATGTAATGATTGCATGACTGGACATGAATGCAATGAACTCGTGAATAGACGTAAATGGACACAATGAATGCATGAATGGACATGAGGAAAAAACAAACAGAAACAAACATGCATTGATGGGATTGACATAAACGAACGTAAAATATAAATAACATGACGATATGAACACATGAAGGGCGAACAAGCCGATTACTGACATAATAAAAACGTGACTGGACACGATGAACACCAGGAGATTAATTGAAAGGATCACATACTAGTGTAAAAACATGAAAGCAAATGACATGGTGAATACATGAATGATGGAGACAGAATGGACTTGTATGGCAATTAACTTGAGAATAGACTATAATAGAATGAATGCACATTGCAGTGCATTGCAATGGTCAATGCCAATGAACTTGTGAATAGATGTAAATGGGTGTAATAAATGCATGAATGGACATGAGGACATGAATGGTAATGAACTCGTGAATGGACAACGAATGCATGAACGGACAGGTGGAAAAAAAAAAAATAGAAAACACATGAGTTGACGCGATAGAAATATACGAAACATACAAATAACATGATAATATGAACACATGAATGGCAAATGCGCCCATGACTGATTTGATAAAAATGTGACTCAACATGATGAACACCAGGAGATTAATTGAAAGGTACGCATATGAAAACATGAAAGCAAATGACATGGTGAATGGAGAGAGAATGAACATGAATGCCCATGAACTTGTGAATAGACATGAATGGACTTAATGAATGCATGAATGGACATGAATGGCAATGAACTCGTGAACAGACATGAATGGACAATGAATGCATGAATGGTCCTGCGGAAAAAAACAAAGAGAAACAAAAAAATGAATTGACGCGATAGACATAAAGAACAGAACATATATGTAAATAACATGACGATATGAACACATGAATGAAACAAACTGACACAATTCAATATATGAATTCACATGATGAACACCAGAAGATTAATTGAAAGGTACGCATATGAAAACATGAAAGCAAATGACATGGTGAATGGAGAGAGAATAGACATGAATGCCGCTGAACTTGTGAATAGACATGCATAGACAATGAATGCATGAATGGTCCTGCGGAAAAAAAACAAATAGAAACAAACACATGAATTGACGCGAAAGACATAAAGAACAGAACATATATGTAAGTAACATGACGATATGAACACATGAATAAAACAAACTGGCACAATTCAATATATGAATTCACATTACTAGACATGTCCGGACACAATGAATGAATATATGACAGGACGTAATCAACACGATTGGTGGATGGACATGAAGACATGAATTGATGTGACTAGTTATGAAAACATGAACAAAGAAAACAAACGCACACTCTGAAGTAGTAAATATTCGGAACTGACATTACATACACGAGCGGACAGACATCATTGGCGGAATCGACTAATGTAAAAATGGACAAGATGACCACATGAATGACATGATGAACACATGATGAGAATAATGCCTGACCGTGTTGGGTAAGGTTTCAAAGTTCAGCTTGTAGGCGTCGCTGTGCGTCTGCGCGGCACTGTCCACGCACATGTACCCACGCACGCCGCCATCGGGACCGCACGTGCCAGCTGGACACAGAAAGTTGGACAGGAAGTGAGAGACCAGCGACAACGGGGACAGACAACTACGCATCCGCACCTCGTAGGAGGTCGTGCATCAGCCTCCAAATATTGCCGCCGATGTAAACGCATGGCGGAGGACAGAAGAACCTGAACGATAAAGAGGATGAACACAAGAACGAACATGATGACCACATGAAACGGGCACGGGTGGAAGTACACCTCTTCTCGTTGCCGTACGACTTCTGGGCGACTTTGGCGTGCAGTATGACCACTGAGTGGTCGCCGAGAGCGCCGCCTTGAGGAGCAAATGATTGGCGGGCAGGCTCCGCTCGTCTGATTGAACAGAAAAAAATTAAGTCTGTTACTTGTCCCGATACTTTTGCTCAAAATGCAGCTGTCCCATTACTTTTGTTCCAACTCCATCGTTTTTTCACTTCTTGGAGATGTCCCAAAACTTTTGTCCATATGCAGGTGCCTCATTACTAGTGTTGAATCGATACCGATAAAATAATCGGTCGAGAAATAAGCTAGTTGGAACCTAATTTTAATGTCAATGAATTGATTTTGAAGCAAACATCGCCCCTACCAATATGGCCGCCCTGAGGTAACAGAGTATTGCATAAAGTATTGAGATAACTGCTAGTGGATAAAACAATTGGGACGCTTAATAGAAGCACAATGATGGCATGGGGATAAAAGTATTGGGACAGTTGCATGTGGACAAATGTATTGGGACATCTAATGGCCATGAAATGATGGACTTTGAACAAAAGTATTGGGACTACTGAATTGTTGGGATGTGAAATAAATGCGCAATGATGGAGTTGGGACAAAAGTATTGGGACATTTGCATGTGGACAAATGTATTGGGACATCTAATAGCCATGAACTGATGGAGTTGGGGCAAGTGGGACAAAATGGGACAACTGAATGTGAACAAAAGTATTGAAACAAGTGCAAATGGACAAAAGTATTGGGGTGCCTAATAAATGTGCAATGACGGAGTTGGGACAAAAGTATTAAGACAGCCTCACTCGGACAAATGTACTGGGAGGCCTAATTGAAATGAAATGGAGGCTTGGCCAAAACTTCATGTGGACATAAGTCATGGACTTCATCATCAGTTGACGGGACACAGGGTTCGGGGCCGATCTGTAGGGGGCCTATTTTCAAACATTTTTAATTCAAATATTTTCAAAACCAAAGCCGCTAGCGACCTAAAACCAAAACAGACACCTCCCTTAGGCATATATGAGTCTCCATGAGCAGCGACATAAATAAAATCCAAAGTCATTCCCTAATAAAATCCCGATTATTATTATTATTTTTTTTTGTATACAAGTACAGCAAAACTTAAAATTGCGATAAAATTCTCAAATTTTACGCTAGATGCACACAAATCACCAAATGCAGAAATAATCACCTATATTTTCAGGATCAATAGCAATACTTAACAAATCACGTTTTTGCTTAAAATAGCAACTTAATTTTTTTTTTTTTAATTTAGTGCATGTTTTCAACAGCCAATAAATCACTCAATTTTCAAATCAGAAACTTAATACTTGAGGAAAGCATGCAAATCATCTTAATTTTACTCAACAAAAGCAAAATTTGCATTTTTCAATATTCAATCACAACTTATTTAGGTTAAATTCTGCTATTGTGTAGAGATACAAAATCCAACATAGCCGTCACAAAACAAAGAGCATTTTAAGTAGAAAATTCTTGTAAGTAATGCTTAAATCACGGCATTTCTGTAGATATGAACGTAAAACAGTTGAGATTCTTGGTTAAAAGCAAAAAACGGACAGTAATCGTTCATTTTACGTAAATATTTCAAGGCAAAGTTACGGTTTTGTTTAATCTAACATGGTAGCCGCAACGAAACAAAGAGCTTTTTAAATTGAAAATTCTTGCAAATAAATGCTTAAATCACTGAATTTCTATAGATATGAACGTAAAACTGTCTAGATTCTTGGTTAAAAGCAAAAAACGGGCAGTTATTTTTCATTTTACGTAAATATTTCAAGCCAAAGTTACGATTTTGTTTAATCTAACATGGCGGGCGTCCCGAAACAAAAAGCTTTTTAAGTTGAAAATTCTTGTAAATAAATGCTCAAATCACGGAATTTCTATAGATATGAAAGTAAAACAGTGTAGATTATTGGTTAAAAGCAAAAATGGTCAGTAATCGTTCATTTTACGTAAATATTTCAAGCTAAAGTTACGGTTTTGTTTAATCCAACATGGCGGCCGTCATGAAACAAAGAGCTTTTTAAGTTGAAAATTCTTGCAGATAAATGCTTAAATCGCGTAATTTCTGTAGATATGAACGTAAAACAATCTAGACTCGTGGTTAAAATTTTTTTTTAAAAACGGGCATTTTTCATTCATTTTACGAAAATATTTCAAGCTAAAGTTAGGCTAATTTTTTCCATTCATTTAATTGTATTCACAACGTTTCAAAGTACATGATTGGTGCGAAAAGTATAATAATTACCTTGAATCCTCGACCAAATCACTCTTGAGACATTCCTGCCTGCTTGTATGCGGTAAAGCCTTCATCCTATTTCCACCTAAATCCAGCATTAGAATGAAGCGTGCATTTGAGTTTACCACAGTGAATAGTGAAAGCCACCCAAACGCTCTATGGGTCGGCCCCCTACGGGAAGGCGTGGCGCAAAGTCTGTGGGAGTCGTCTTGTCAACTGATGGTGGAGTCTATGCATAAGTATTGGGACACATAATAGATCTGGTATGATAGAGTTGGGGCATCTGCATTCGGAGACCAAAGTATTGGGGCAACTAGTCAAATGATCAGGTTAAGAAAAAAACCTTTGGGACACACGCATCCAGATAATAGCTAAGTTTTACTCTGAGCTAGAAGAACCTTCAAATATATGACTTTTTTTTCTCAATCCAGAGGTGAGGTTAGTGACGTGACGTATTCCTCGAACTGCGCCAAAGCTACCCTTGACGGTCCTTTCTTCACACAGCGGGACCCAAAACAGAAGCTTTTACTGCCACAAAGTTTTGTCAACTTGGCCAATCGCTGGCACACATTCCAGTCAGCGTTGTGAGAACGTTCCCGAGCTCCCGTTTGACCTTTGCATTCTTAGCGGGAGCAAACCCCACCGGCGTGCTGGACATTGTGTGGTCAGTCACTAGGGTGCCACCGCGCGTCTAAATGAGACCTTCCCCTCGTGAGGGGTGAAAGGTCAACTAACACAGTGGGTAAAGAAGCAACTTTGAGGACAGTTGCAAAAAAAAGTCTAGCTGGGAAATTTCATGTGATCTTTATTTGACTCACAACACAAGACGCTAAAAGTGACCACTACTCAAACAACCTATTCATGTTTTCATGGTGTCAAACGTATGTACATATATTTATGTATCATTTTATATATTACATAAATTAAAAACACTATTTTTTAAATTAACGCTTTATATAAAATATATTCTAGTATCGGTATCCGTACCGATACAGTGCTAAAATGACATCATTGCTATCAGGGAGAACTAAGAAATAATGTTTTGATGCTGCGAAATATGTATTTTTCCAAATCTACCATAATTTTCGGACTATAATCCCCTATTTTTTCCTTCATTTTGAATCCTGCGGTTTATAGTCCGGCGCGGATTATATGTTGATTTATTTGGGCAAATTTATTTGACAGCAACGTCATCAGACTGTCATAAGACTCATAATTATGACATGACACTATTATGGTTATTACTGAATGCTTATGACATGTCATTCAGTGTCATCCGACAAATTACAGTGGGGCAAATAAGTATTTAGTCAACCACTAATTGTGCAAGTTCTTCCACTTGAAAATAGAGGCCTGTAACTGTCAACATGGGTAAACCTCAACCATGAGAGACAGAATGTGGAAAAATAAAACAGAAAATCACACTGTTCGATTTTTAAAGAATTTCTTCGCAAATCATGGTGGAAAATAAGTATTTGGTCAATACCAAAAGTTCATCTCAATACTTTGTTATGTACCCTATGTTGGCAATAACGGAGGCCAAACGTTTTCTGTAACTCTTCACAAGCTTTTCACACACTGTTGCTGGTATTTGGGCCCATTCATCCATGCAGATCTCCTCTAGAGCAGTGACGTTTTGGGGCTGTTGTTGGGCAACACGGACTTTCAACTCCCTCCACAGATTTTCTATGGGGTTGAGATCTGGAGACTGGCTAGGCCACTCCAGGACCTTGAAATGCTTCTTACGAAGCCACTCCTTTGTTGCACTGGCTGTGTGTTTGGGATCATTGTCATGCTGAGAGACCCAGCCACATGTCATCTTCAATGCCCTTGCTGATGGAAGGAGATTTTCACTCAAAATCTCTCAATACATGGCCCCATTCATTCTTTCTTTTACACAGATCAGTCATCCTGGTCCCTTTGCAGAAATACAGCCCCAAAGCATAATGTTTCCACCCCCATGCTTCACAGTGGGTATGGTGTTCTTCGGATGCAATTCAGTATTCTTTCTCCTCCAAACACGAGAACCCGTGTTTCTACCAAAAAGTTCTATCTTGGTTTCATCTGACCATAACACATCCTCCCAGTCCTCTTCTGGATCATCCAAATGCTCTCTAGCGAACCGCAGATGTGCCTGGACGTCTACTGGCTTCAGCAGGGGGACACATCTGGCAGTGCAGGATTTGAGTCCTTGGCGGCGCATTGTGTTACTGATAGTAGCCTTTGTTGCTGTGGTCCCAGCTCTCTGTAGGTCATTAACTTGGTCCCCTCGTGTGGTTCTGGGATTTTTGCTCACCGTTCTTGTTATCATTTTGAAGCCACGGGGTGAGATCTTGCATGGAGTCCGAGATCGAGGGAGATTATCAGTGGTCTTGTATGTCTTCCATTTTCTAATAATTGCTCTCACAGTTGATTTCTTTACACCAAGCGTTTTACCTATTGCAGATTCAGTCTTCCCAACCTGGTGCAGGTCTACAGTTTTGTCTCTGGTGTCCTTCGACAGCTCTTTGGTCTTGGCCATAGCGGAGTTTGGAGTGTGACTGACTGAAGTTGTGGACAGGTGTCTTTTATACCGATAATGAGTTAAAACAGGTGCCATTAATACATGTAACAGGTGGAGCTTCGTTAGACCTCATTAGACCTCGTTAGAAGAAGTTAGACTTCTTTGACAGGCAAAAATCTTGCTTGTTTGTAGGTGACCAAATACTTATTTTCCACTCTAATTTGGAAATAAATTCTTTTTTTTTTGTGATTTTCTGTTTTTTTTTTCCACATTCTGTCTCTGTTGGTTGAGGTTTACCCATGTTGACAATTACAGGCCTCCCTAATCTTTGACTAAATACTTATTTGCCCCACTGTACGTCGCCAACTCCATTTATGTCCAGCTTGTTTTTTTACATCCATTCAAAATTGAGATAATTTGCCAAATAACACTAAACCACATTCGTCATAAGCATTCATTAATGCGCATGACAGTGTCATGTCATAATTATGATTGTCTAATGACAGTCTTATGGTGCCACTGTCAAACAAAGTGTTAACAAATACCGTAACCAGCAATTAATGAAACAACTCGAACAGTAACTGAAGAAATAATTAGCACAGAACATGAATTTTGATGATGTTATTTAGATATGAAGCGCTGCAATGCATGCTAGGAGGCATGATGGACAACAACAGTGTGGACAGCAGGTGGCAGCAGAGGTTGACTGTCTCTCCAAGGGAGCAGTGATGGCCACATGAAGCTTCTTGAAGCAATGAAGCCAATTGGTTTAAAGCTTCATGGTGGTTCATTTGGTCTTATGACAGTCGTATGATGTTGCTGTCAAATAAAGTGTTACCAGGTAATATCGTTTGCTGTAAATATCCCATAATAGAGTCAGGATAGCTGCTGCTTATAGATCAGTGCGGCTTATCTATGAACAAATGCTGTTTTCGTGCCAAATTTGGTGGGTGATGGCTTATAGTTAGGTGCGGCTTATAGTGTGAAAATTCCAGCAGTTTCCAACCGCTGTTCGCCACACTCAACATGGCCGCCAGCTACATCAAGGAGCACTTGTCGCCAGTGTTGTTTCCGTCAACAATGACGATCACGAAAGTATTTCGTCAACGAACACTTTTTTCATGACGATGACGAGACGATAACGAGCTAAAAACGTGTTCAGGGAGACTAAAACATAACTAGACGAGCGCAAGAAAGTGGATCTTAGCAAGCCTTTTATGCTAAACGTCTTCTAAAATTTTATTCTGCAACGCATTAAATATTCCTACTCTGATTACTCGATTATTCAAGCTAACTAATTGATAGATTGATCGATTACTTAAATAATTGACAGCTACAGCCCTAATCGGTACAATATCGGTATTGGCAGAGTATTGGTGAAAAAAATGACATTGGTCCAACTCTAGTTTTAAAGATTATTTTTGGAAAATCTACAAAAAAAGAAAATTAATAGCACATTTTCATAACATTTCCTCTGTCCATTAATGTTAAATAGGGTGGGGAAACAATAATATGGCTTTTTTAACTCATGATAGACTGGAGTGGCTGCAGCTGCGCAAAGAACCTCACCAGCTCTTGTGGTAGGAATGAAGACAAAATTACTTCAAAAAATGAAATCCATGCTTCTCCACATCTGTTTGGACAAGTTCGGTGCTGATTTTAGTTTTTTTTCTAAGGGGTTGGTCCCTACCTCAAATGAATACTGCATAGTTGTCATTTTCAGCAATATTTCAATAAAAGTGCTGTCTTGTGCAAAACGTGGAGGTATATTGAAAAAAAGAGCCTAAAGTGAAAAGCTCAGGTTTTTTTTTTTTTTTTTTTAAAAGGTGGAGCATGCGTGTGCGCGCGGGGAGTGTCGGCCGCTTATAGGCATGCGCACCCCCCCATCCGCCGCTTCATTCCTGCCAGCAGCCCGTCCGGATAAATCCTCTGCACTTTCCTCCACGTGTGCCTGAAAACGGACCGTTTTTTTCCACCCGGCGACGTGCGTCTCACCTGTCCCAGTCCAGGCGTCGCTCCAACAGGTGAGTGAGCGGCTCGGTCCGGAAGCAGGCAGAATCTTCTGGAAAATATTTACAAAAGAAAATGGCTGTTATAGATGCTCAACTCCCAGTTCAAGTGAATTGGACGTCTGTGGCTGTCAATGGACGGCAAATTTGAATGTGTACGGTTTTAAGAAAGGCTTAGTTTTGAAAAAAATAATAATAACAGTGAGGATTTTGCGTAACAGTAGGGTTTGAGTCAGGTTAAATATAAACAAAATATGTAAACTAAATATACAAAATTAATCTGGAAAAAATAAAAGATTTTTACAAAAAATAGAAAAAATGATCACAAATACAACATTTAAACTAAAAATTAAAGCAAATTAATTAAACTTTTTTTCTTTTTTTTAATAATAAAAAGGAGGACATTTTTAAAAGATTAATCCTTTAAATTTTTTAAACCTGCTGCCCCATGACCCAACCTCAGATATGTGGAGAAAATGGGTAGATGGTTTTATTATTTAATTTCCTTTCTAAATTTTTTATGTACTGTATATATATATTTATATATATATATATTATTTACTTTGATTTTTAAACTCATTTTTACTTTTTAAAATGTTTATTTTACTTTTTCAAAGATATTTTTTCAATTAATTTCCTATATTTACTTTTTTAATATTTTAATTTTTTTTTTTTTTTATTGTTTTCATCATTATTTTTTATTTATAATTATCATTATTTTATTATACAAATAATTACTATTAAATTCCCATTTAATTAAAAATATGCTCTGTCAATTTAAAAAAAAAAAACAATTATTAATCATTTTGCAAATATATTTTTTGTTTTAATGCACTTTCAGTTTTAATTATTTCATAATAGAAAATAGCAATTTAAATGTATTCTTGAAAATTATATTTAAATAATTGCACTCACTGTCAGTTTATTTAAAAAATCTTATCATAAAACAATGAATAGTGAGTTTTAAAAATCTTCATATAAAACTAAAAAAAAAGTTTGTTGCATTTCATGCACTGTAATTTTTCATTTTTACACTCTTCCATTTTTTAATTGCATTACTTTTTTAGAGATGTTTTTCATGCACTGTCAATTTTCAATAATCTCCTGGTTATCAGTATAGAGAATGACAATTTTCTTGCCCATCATCCAACAAAATAAAAAATGGACAGACTAATCAATGAGCAAAATACTGCAGAGACGCGCCTAGCTTTTAATTTAGACTGTCGGGTTCACAAGGTGACGTGGAGGCGAGCGCCGTAAACCCCCTGCGTACACAAACGCTCCCTCTTACTTCCATGCATGAGCAGACGACCCAGCAAACATTGAGTAAGAAGCAAGCGTCCATTACAAAAAAAAAAAAATCGAATAGTTATATACAAAATACAATCACTTGACATTCCATAGTTCCCCAAAACCCGCTAGCTTGATGCTAATGTAATATAGGAGGCACACTTGGCGAGCTAACATATTTTAGCATCTGGAATGGCTGGCATTGAATTATTATGTGTCAGTCCAATTTATTTAAACTGGCAGATTACTAAAATATAAGAATGCAACTCATACTAATGTTTTAGTAATATATATTTTTCTCTTTAAACAAACAATACTGTACATACAAAATTTGCAATGTTTAAAAAAAAAAAAAGAATATTGACACTCACAGGCAGGATGCTGACAAAACAATTTTAAGACTATAAAGCACACCTGACTATAAGCCGCCACCCAACAAATTTGACACGAAAACGACATTTGTTCATAGATAAGCCACACTGGACTATAAGCCACAGCTGTCCTCACTGTATTATGGGATATTTAACCGGTAACACTTTGTTTGACAGCGGCGTGATAAGACTGTCATAAGACTAAATGAACCACCATGAAGCTTTGAACCAATTAGCTGCAAAGCTTCATTGCTTCAAGAAGCTTCATTTGGCCATCACTGCTCCTTTGGTGGAGAGAGTCAACCTTTGCTGCCCCCTGCTGTCAAAATTGTTGTCATCCAACATGCCTCCTAGCATGCATTGCAGCACTACAGATGTAAATAACAATCAAAATTCATGTTCGGTGCTAACTATTTCTTCAGTTACTGTTCCAGTTGTTTCATTAAGTGCTAGTTATGGTATTTGGTAACACTTTTTTGACAGTGGTGCCATAAGACTGTCATAAGACAATTATAATTATGACATGACATTGTCATGAGCATTAATGAATGCTTATAACAGATGTTATTGAATGTCATTCAGCAAATTATCTCACTTTTGAATGGATGTAAAAGATCCGAGCTGGACATAAATGGAGTTAGCGACATAATTTGCCAGATGACACTTAATGACATCTTTCATAAGCATTCATTAATGCCCATGATAGTGTCATGTCATAATTATGACGGTCTTATGACACCACTGTCAAATAAAGTGTTACCTATTAACACAAATAAATCAACAAAAAAGACGAACTGGACTATACGCCGGAGGATTGTCCCCCGACAATCTCATGCGTCATGATTTAAACAATTAGCATTAGTGTGTTAGCACCCTCGCAGTCCCACCTCGGCCTCCGTCCTCCATCGCTTCCGCCAGCTCGTCCATCATGGCGGCGACGTCCATTTCGCCCAACATGTGACCGAAAAGAAGACGAAAAAGAATGTCCTGCTAACCCACTATCTTTCTTATGATTCTCCCGGTCTTTGCGTTCGCTACAACTGTTAGCACGCCTGCATTAACAGTCGTTTATTAACTCACCTGTGTGTCTTTATGTATCATTGTGCGCGTGGACGTGTGTAAACACAACCAGTCAGCTGTCAGCTTCCCACGACGCTCCTACTGGTCCAATAAAAAACACGTCGACTTTCCCTGGAAAATATGTAGCGGGCGGGGAGGGTCGTCATACCATTGTGATGGAAGTTAGCTTAACCGGCTCAACAAACCCAGCGATGGAACACAAAGAATCCAAATCAGAAAGCAAAACCAGAAATGAACGAATGCTCACTGGGTGCCACCGTACCTCCTTCAAATGGATTGGACGTCTACTTGTGATAAACTCATTTCAATTGATGGCAGAAGCAAGAAAAATCCTGGCCTCAGGGTGGCTATGTTGGCAGGGTGATGGCCGACGGTCCCCTCAAAGTCAATGCATTGACAATAAAATGAAGTCGTAGCATTCACAGCGACTCCTCCCGATTGAAATGAACTGGACATCTTTCCTTGTCATTGGCAAGCATTGAGGTTTTTTTTTCATGAATTCCTTGGTAATTTTAAGGTATTTACAAGTCACATCCTGATCCTATTGATTTGGGGTCACATCTGGTACATTTTGGATCAAATCCTTGTTGATTTTCGGTCACTTTCTAATAGGGGTGTGACAAAATATCGAAATGGTGGTATATCGTGATACTTTGTATCCCAGAAGGTTATCGAAATGCTCCTGCAGAGAATCCAGATATCGTTTTAAAAAGGTATCAATGTCTAAAAAACAAAACAAACAAAAACATAAAAAGGAACCAACAAGTTGCTACCAAAATCTTCCACCATAATAGTGTTAACTCTTACGCTGCATTGACAGTGCACGACGCTGAATCCATTGAGACTGGGAACGTTGGTTGTTCGAAACCAGAGCATTCACAGTCATCCTGTCCGATTTTCAGGGCATTTACAGGTCATTTCCTGTTGAGTTTGAGTCACTGCCTATTAGGGGTGTGACAAAATATCGAAATGGTGATATATCGTGATACTTTGTCTCCCAAAAGGTTATCGATATGCTCCTGTCAGGAATCGAGATATCGTTTTTAAAAGGTGTCAATTAAAACAAAACAAAAAAAGGCTCCCATTGACGGTGCTCGACGCCCAATCCATTTAGACTGGGAACGTTCATTCATTCAAAACCAGAGCATTCACAGTCATTTGGTCCGATTTTCGGGGCATTTACAGGTCACTTGCTTTTCATTTTAGGGCATTTACAGGTCATTTCCTGTTGAGTTTGAGTCACTGCCTATTCATTTGTGTGATTCCCAGGTCACTTTCTGTTCTGTTACACAAAATAAACAACAAGTGACCCATAAAATACCCCAAAATCAACAGGAAGAAACTGAAAATCAACAAGTAAATGGTCCAAAATTACTCATTGCCTGGCATTGGCTGCCACTGTTGGCCATAGACGTTCAATCCGTTTGAAGTGGGAGGGATGGCAGCGAATGAACAAATGTTCATTCGCTGCCACCCTCAAATGGATTGGACGTCTACTAGTGATAAACTCATTCCTTTCTTTCAAATTTCTTTTTATTGGTTTTACCAAAATACAGAACACCCCCCCAACTTAAAAAAAAAAAAAAAAAAATTAATGTTTCACTCTAAGTTATCAAACACAGCCAACCATGAAGTCCAAGTCTAATCGTAAATGTCCAGAGAGCCATAGAAGGTTCTTCCGTGCCATCACTCTCAATACATAATAGTTGCAGAATCAAAATACCGTGCAATACGTTCAAATGTCCAAATAGGAGCAGCATGGAAAGCGACCATACTATTGCCCATCCCCCATAGCTAAATTAACAATGTACAGTAACAGTGCATATGTCATTCCTGTACTTGTGTAGCGGTGTTATCAAAGAATGAAAGAAAAGGTCCGCATGTACTGTAAAATTTCTTTTCAGAACCGCGAAGAATATATCTGATTTTCTCGAGCCTAAGGTTCATCAGCACATCCCTTATCCAATGCGATAAACTCATTCCAATTTACAGCAGAAGCTTGTTTTACTGTTTATTAGTTTTTTGTAGAATATCCTACAATGATTTCCTGACCAATGTATCGAAAATCGTTGTATCGCTATATCGTCAGATCATCGTGACCGTGAGCTTTGTATCGCAAATTGTATCGGATCTTGAGGTACCAAAAGGTTCCCACTCCTACTGCCTATTCATTTGGGTGATTCCCAGGTCACTTCCTGTTCTGTGACTCAAAATAAACAGGAAGTGACCCGTAAAATACCCCAAAATCGACAGGAAGTAACTGAAAATCAACAGGTAAATGACCTTAAATAGCCCAAAATTACCTCATTGCCTGGCATTGGCTGCCACTGACAGCCATAGACGTTCAATCCATTTGAAGTGGGAGGGATGGCAGCGAATGAACGAATGTTCATTTGCTATCACCCTCCCAGTTCAAATGGACTGGACGCCTACCAGTGATAAACTCATTGCAATTCACAGCAGAAGCTTGTTTTTCTGTTTATTAGTTGTTTGTAGAATATTCTAGAATGATTTCCTGACCAATGTATAGATAATCGTTGTATTGCCATATCGTCAGATCATCGTTATCGTGAGCTTTGTATTGTATCGTATCATTAGTTACCAAGAGGTTCCCACTCCTACTTTCTAATGATTTTGATGTATTGCCAGTTCATTTCCTGTACATTTTGGGTCACTTCCTGTTGATTTTGGTGTATTTCTTAGACACTTCCTGTTGATTTCAGGTGACTTTCTGTTGGTTTTCGGGCACTTACAGGGTGACTTTCTGGTCATTTTGGGGCAGTACCGTGTCACTTCCTGTACATTTTGGGTCACTTTCTGTTTATTTTGTGGCAATTCAAGGAACCTTTATTTGTTGTTTGGGGTCAAAAAACAGCCATCCATGGAGAAAAGTTAATATTATTAAGTTTATTCTGAGTTAAAATAATTTGAAATTGAAACCCATCTTGATGTTTTAGTTTTTATACAATTTGTAAAATTACCGCACCTGACTATAAGCCACACTCACCAAATTTGACACGAAAACAACATTTTTTTCATAGATAAGCCTCACTGGACTATAAGCCGCAGCTGTCCTTACTGCAGTACTTCTCAAATAGTGGGGCGCGCCCCCCTGGGGGGGCGCAGAGCAATGCCAAGGGGGGCGCATGTGACCTCGGGGAACATGTTTTATGTGTTTTTTTGTTTTTGTTTTTTTTTTGCCGTACTGGAATAAAGTGTACTTGCACATCCACTCAGTAGGTGGCAGTGGCGCTCTCATTTTCAGAGTGCGCGCAGTATTTTTGAACTAAGGAAGAGCACTCAGCACACACAGACAACAGATATGAAGAGCAGTGTGCCACCGCCGTTTTCGAAAGCCGTTTTCCGACCGGACTCACTCACGCAGCGACCCACTGTCTTGTCCGGTTCTCACGTCGCCGCCCAAGAAGTGCCATTTTCGGCTTGGGATCGTCACGACGACTGCCCTCACCTACGGTTCTACCTCGGCCGCCGTGAATGCGCTTTTTTCGTTCCGTTTGCCTTTTAGCTTTGACTTTTAATACAGTGGGTGATGATGAAAGACCACTGTTTACTGTGTCTAAAAATAATTATAGCAGACAGCAAGAAGCCAAATCAATCATTGTTAAGCCGCTTGATTTTTTCAGTGAAAACGTGCCGTATATTGCCAACAATCGTCCTGCTTTGTCAGTGTTATATCAGTAAGCCAGTGAGCATTGTTAGCATGCTAATTGAAAAATAACTCCACATCATTGCAAAGGAGATAAATACTGTGAGCAGCAAAAATAAAAACTGTCCTGTCCAAGGACACTCCCCCCCCCCCCCCCCCCCCTTTTATTCAGATGTTTTCTCGGTCAAATTTTTTGGCACATTGTCCTCATGAGTGAATGTTTCTAATCAATTTTAATTTGGTATTATTTACTGATTTTATTACATTTTATTTTTCTGTATCAAATGGTCAAAAATGTACCTTGAGTGTATTTTTTAGTTTGGATGTGAATTTTTTTTTTTTAATTCAGGCAAATTGATGCACATCAAGTCTTCTCTGTTACAAACAAAACAATGTTTATAATAAAGTTATACTTTATTATAAATTGATCTATGTTACTTTTTTTCTTTATTAGAAAAAAAGGACACAATGTTAGGCAGATGCGTATTTATAATAGTAATTTTATAGACAAATGATACTATTTACAGTGGCGGCAGAGAGTTTGGGGGGGCGCGAAACATTTACGTCTTCCTTGGGGGGGCGTGACAGAAAATAATTGAGAAGCACTGCCTTACTGTATTATGGGATATTTACACCTAAATATACCAGCTGGTAACACTTTCGTCGACAGCAGCGTCATAGGCCTGACATAAGACTGAATGAACCACCATGAAGCTTTGAACCAATTGGCTGCAAAGCTTCATTGCTTCAAGAAGCTTCAGTTGACCATCACTCTTCCCTTGGGGGAGACAGTCAACCTTTGCTGCCACCTGCTGTCAACACTGCTGTCATCCAACATGCCTCCTAGCATGCATTGCAGTGCTACAGATGTAAATAACAAATAAAAATTCATGTTCTGTGGTAGTTATTTCTCCAGTTACTGTTCTAGTTGTTTCATTAATTGCTAGTTATGGAATTTGGTAACACTCTTTTTTGACAGTGACCATCATAATTAAGACATGACACTGACATGAGCATTAATGAATGCTTTTAACAGAGGTCATTTAATATTAATAGGCAAAGTATATTCATTTTGAATGGATTTAAAAGATCCGAGCTGGACATAAATGGATTTAGTGAAATAATTTGCAGGATGACACTGTATGATATCTGTCACAAGCATTTATTAATGCCCATGATAATGTCATGTCATAATTATAACGGTCTTATGGCAGTCTTATGAAGCCACTGTCAAATAAAGTGTTACCTATTAACCCAAGTACATCAACAAATAAGCCGCACGGGAGTATAAACCGCAGGATTCAACATGAGGGAAAAAAGTAGTTATTGTCTGAAAATTACAGTACTTTAACTCGTAGGTCGCCATTGTTGTTGATGTCGCAGGGTGGTGAGTGCCGTCAGTGTGAGTGACGTCACATGTTTACGCTGCTGAGCTTCCAGAGTATGACTCTAGCAACATAAACATGTAATTTGTTAAGCCCTTTCAATTTAAACCCGAGAGGAACATTAATGAGCTGACAGCACTGTTGATATTTCACAAAACGAGCAGCAAAAAGAAAATGAACAGGAAAGACGGGATGAGATGAGATTAGACGGAAAAAACGGTGTTCGGCCAAAATGTGCTACACCGGTGAAACTTCCTCCAAGAGGCGAATTTGACACCCAAAGTACTACCGTGCGCTTTTAGCTTGTTTTGTTTAGATGCATACAGAGAGAACATACTAAAGATGCCTTAAGAAAACACTTAAATGTAGTAAAATCAAATAAGGATGGTTTAAATATCCTACGTGACTATTGTGGTCAAAAGATCAACCATCTGCTATAAGCTACCAGAGGAAACACATGCAAAAAGTATTTTGAGGCAATGAAAAGGTAATAAAAGACTCGATAAAAACACAAACAGTAAGTACTCGCCGCTTTTAACCGATGAGCGCATTTGTTGGACGTCTTGCCGTGTAGAAGGAATTGCAGTAACCAGTCGAGTGACAGTGGCAATCTACATCATCGCCCAGAGCGTCCATTGCGCGCGTAAAACATGGTGCCCTCCGTAGGTCAAAATATATACTAAATATTATAGATTTTTAAATCAATGGCAATATTTTATGTGTTTCTAATAACATATTTTAGTTAGTGGTGTCAAATTTATCGCGTTAATGGGCGGTAATTAATTTTTTTAATTAATCACGTTAAAATATTTGACGCATGCGCGGAATGACCCGCTCATGCATTGCCTCAAACATTACAGTCACGCCGTTTTTGCAGAGAAAAGTGAGTGGACACAGGCGTTCATTGGACCGCGCCGTTTATTTGCATAAGCTTTGGCAACTCTTTTACGACAAACATAATTATTGTTGCAAGCGACATGGCGAAGAATGACAGGAGATGATATTTTTATTAACATGTGATATTTAACACATTGCAGAACATGCAGTATACCATTTGCAGCCACCACTGACAGCCATGGTTGCCCAACTTCCCATCATGCATTTGGGCGGAACAGTTAAGTCGCTACAGTATCATTTAGTGAGAGCACAACAAAAATAATATTCCTATCACTCAAAAAAATTAATGTTCACAGAAAGAAAAGCACTCAATGCGAAGAGATATGGCATTCCCAATCAAAATAGCTATGAAAAATACACATAAAGCTTACTCAGACTTTGCCTTGGCTAGATCTCTAATTAATTTAAAACTCGCCATTGACACCTTGTGGAGTATTTCAATCACTACCTTATGTAGTTAAATACACTGTGGAAGAACGGAGGGGAGCCCATGTGATGTCCAACTTGGCGACGTCAACAATGGCGAGCTATTAGTTTATTTTTTTGATTGAAAATTTTACTAATTTTATTCAAACGAAAACATTAAGAGGGGTTTAATTAGAGCTGTCAAACGATTAAATTTTTTAATCGAGTTAACTACAGCTTAAAAATTAATTAATCGCAATTAATCGCAATTCAAACCATCTATAAAATATGCCATATTTTTCTGTAAATTATTGTTGGAATGGAAAGATAGGACACAAGATGGATATATACATTCAACATACGGTACATGAGTACTGTATTTGTTTAGTATAACAATAAATCAACAAGATGGCATTAACATTATTAACATTCTGTTAAAGCGATCCATGGATAGAAAAACTTGTAGTTCTTAAAAGATAAATGTTAGTACAAGTTATAGAAATTTTATATTAAAACCCCTCTTAATGTTTCGTTTTAATAAAATTTGTAGAATTTTCAATCAAAAAATAAACTAGTATCCACCATTGTTGATGTCAATAATTACACAATGCTCATGGGTGCTTTAGCCCATTAAATCAGTCACACCCAAGCGCCAGAAGAGGGCGACAAAACTCCAAAAAACACAAGTAGCAAGTTGGCATTGCATTGTGCTGTCATTTTAATCTGTTTAAGCGGGGCATGTGCGTTAATTTCGTCAAATATCTTAACGTGATTAATTTTAAAAATTAATTACCGCCCGTTAACGCGATAATTTTGACAGCCCTAGTTTTAATACAAAATTACTATAACTTGTACTCACATTTATCTTTTAAGAACTACAAGTCTTTCTATCCGTGGATCCTTTTAACAGAAAGAATGTTAGTAATGTTAATGCCATTTTGTGGATTTATTGTTATAATAAACAAATACAGTACTTATGTACAGTATGTTGAATGTATATATCCGTCTTGTGTCTTATGTTTTCATTCCAAAAATAATTTACAGAAAAATATGGCATATTTTAGAGATGGTTTGAATTGCGATTAATTACGATTAATTAATTTTAAAGCTGTGATTGGCGCGATTAAAAATTTTAATCGTTTGACAGCCCTAATTTTAGTAAAACAGAACAATTGTGGCTTATTAGAGCCTACAAGTCTTTAAGTTTGAGGTTCCCTTTAATGAAGCATTTCAAATAGACGCCACGTCAATTGGAATGTTACACTCTGAAGACATAAAAGGGAACTCAGTCAACGGCAGTGAAGGAGTTAAGCATAGAAATCGGAGAACCCCTCGCCGCGTGGGGTGGGTTTCCGTGGTGACGGGGGCGGAGCGGCCTAATGCAAAGGTCGGTCGTTAGCGCGCGGATGTCGGGCAGACGCTCGTCCGGTGGCCCTCGTTCGGCGCTCGTGCCAACGTCAACAAACGCTGTCGACCTCTGACCCCGCTGGGAACACAACGTCCTCTTCATTTCTTCTCCTGGTTCTGCACTTACGTGGAGCTGTCGGGGATTCTCGCATTACCCAAAATGGCCAGTGAAAATCCCTCAGTCATTCCAAAAATATGTCATTACCGTCAATTCGGCATGATAATCCATACCTCACAAATGTAATGAAATGTAAGAACTCCAAAGAAAATATACACATATACACCTGATCAAAGATATCCCATGTATGATAGATGTTGCATGTACCAGTATATATAACATGATGTGAAAAGCAAGCTGTGTTCCAATCAGAACTGCAGTTAATTCTTGCCGGCCATCTTGTGCCATTGCCATTGGATAAACACGACAATAAGTATTTTGAAATAGCAATTAATTACTCCATTCTCAACCATTTTTCAAATGGCTTGGTTTTTCATCAATGTCAAACATGCAGTAAATTAACTGAATACTTTAAAATAATGATAGTTTCTAATAAACCAAACTGTTTAAAAATCCATCAAATCTTTGCCAAGTTAAGAGTATTTTTAGTGGATAAAATCAGTCACATTAGGATCGCTGCAACAGAGCCTGAGAAGTCCACTGCTGGAATGGCCGTTGGTTACAAAATAAACAGGAAGTGACCAAAAATCAACAGGAGGTGACCTCAAATAAACAGGAAGTGTCCCAAATACACCCTCAAATCAACAGTGAGTGACTTAAAATCATTACAAAGTGGCCAAGAAATGGCCAAAAGTCAACAGGAAGTGCCCTAAAATCATTAGGAAGTGACCGAGAAATGCGCCCAAGTCAACAGGAAGTGACCTAAAAATCAACAGGCAGTGACCTTGAAATGGTCCCAAATCCACAGGAAATAATCCGTAGATGGCCCCCAATTAACTAGAAATTACCCAAATGTTCCAAATACATCCAAATGCTCTTTAGCGAACCGCACACGGGCCTGAACGTGTACTTTCTTCAGCAGGGGAACACGTCTGGCAGTGCAGGATTTGAGTCCCTGGCGGCGCATTGTGTTACTGATAGTAGTCTGTTACTGTGGTCCCAGCTCTCTGTAGGTCAGACACTACGTCTCCCCGTGTGGTATTGGGATTTTTTTCTTGTTATCATTTTGACGCCACGGGGTGAGATCTTGCATGGAGCCCCAGATCGAGGGAGATTATCAGTGGTCTTGTATGTCTTCCATTTTCTAATAATTACTCCCATAGTTGATTTCTTTACACCAAACGTTTTACCTATTGCAGATTCAGTCTTCCCAGCCTGGTGCAGGTCTACAATTTTGTCAATGGTGTCCTTTGACAGCTCTTTGGTCTTGGCCATAGTGGAGCTTGGAGTGTGACTGACTGAGATTGTGGACAGGTGTCTTTTATACCGACAATGAGTTAAAACAGGTGCCATTTATACAGGTAACGAGTGGAGCTTCGTTAGACCTCGTGAGAAGAAGTTAGACCTCTTTGACAGCCAGAAATCTTGCTTGTTTGTAGGTGACCAAATACTTATTATCCACTATAATTTGGAAATAAATTCTTTAAAAATAAAACAATGTGATTTTCAATTTTTTTTTCCACATTCTGTCTCTCATGGTTGAGGTTTACCCATGTTGACAATTACAGGCCTCTCTAATCTTTTCAAATAGGAGAAATTGCACAATTGGTGGTTGACTAAATACTTATTGGCCCCACCGTATGTTTTCTCCACTAGAGGGAACTAATGCTCTTCGGACGAATGATGTGTCATTTCTGTAGATTGTTTTCTTGCGCCGGAAATCAATGTTTTTTTTGTTTGTTTGTTTGTTTTGTTTTCAGTTTCTTTTGCTCAATGTGGTTATTTAATAGTTTCTTAAATTAAAATTAAAATATATTTTTTAAAAAACATCTGGAATGTTGAGTACTCCCAGGTGTTCTCTGTCACATTGTGCTGAGAAAGAAATATACCAATGTTTAAAGCAACACCAGGTAACTTTTCAGTTTTGGTCAATTTTAGCGATGCCGGTGGACAAAAGCGTTAGTGTTTTGCCTTAACCCTTGAGAGTCGAAGGACGCGCCGGTCAGCGCACGTCGTCTTTGAAGCGCCCTCACGTTTTAATTACGTCACCCACATGCCGTTGGTTGGTCTCATTTTAAAGTGCGGAAGTTGCGGTTTACTCTCGTTATTATTTGAAGTCAATCAACCAACTAAAACGTGAGATATTGTCATTTAAGTTTTATAGTTTTATTGTCCTCTCAAAAAAACATTAAAACGCTGCATGGATCATTTGTTTATTTCTATATTTCCATCATTTCTTGTCCTTTTTCAAAACGGAAGCTCCATGAAAAAAACACAAATCAAACGAATCCTTTCGAAGTCACAGTGGAAGCACAAAATGTGTTTTTTAAATAAATATAACTGCCGTGCGAGGTTCCACTGAACGAGAGGGAGGAGTGTTCTGAAGCAGCAAAGTGGCGAGCGACGGCCGTGTGGATCGAGCAGCGACTTTGTGTGACTTTGAGAATGAACGGAAAACTAAATTTAGCGCAAGCAATTGTGCTTTTTGATCAACTTGAGGAAGAGGATGGTCCAAATTCGTCATCATCGTCTTCTTCAGAAGAGTCCTCGAGTGAAGATAGTGACGGATTTGAACACGTGGGTGACGCCATCGACGAGCAGAGGTAAGCCAACTCACTTTTTTTTTTTTTATGCTGAAAACGTTTCTTTTGATATTGCAAGACAAAGTTAATTTTGATGCAATATAAGTGGGTGTTTGTGTATATAATAATAAAATGTGCATATCAGATCAAAGTCGTACGTGCGCTGTGTGTATCCCAGGCAGGAATTTATAATTTGTGGTGTTCTTTCTATATGAAGATTAGGGATGTAGCACATATTCAGCTATGGTATTCTTTCTATTGTCATACATATAGATTTCCATTATTATTTATTGCTGTATATATTTTTATTTTATACTTTATTATTTTCATAAATACTGACTTTTTTTCATGTACATTTATAGTGACAATGAAAGTAAAGTGAAATGAAAATGGAAGGGTGGAAGGGTAGAAAGAGGACCGACACCCCATGGAAGTGTGATGTAGCCCTGTGTCTAATTCCAGGACGAAACTGCTTTTCGGAGTGGCATGCCTGAAAAAAATTTAACTTGTTTATTGTAAATATTTTTGAAAATACTTTTTTTCCAATGTTATATATATATTTTTTTTCCCCACAATCAGTCTTCTCAATTTGTGTATATAAATGTGTGTTCAAGAAGCTTGATTGTGTGTACATAGTTTTCATTAGGTGATGGGCCGCAATACCTAAACTCATAAAGAGATGGCCTCTAAACACTTTTTGTGTTAGATGGTATATATTTTTTCACTGTTCTTCACTGTTTGGTCTGCTGTATATAACCTGTTTTGACTAGAGCATGTATAAAGGCAAAAAACGCCTATGGCTATACCTGTTGTTTATGTTGAATTGTCAAATATAAGACTATTTATTCTAAAATTTTTTGGTTGAATGTTCATCCTAACATGTTGAATAAATATTACAAAGTTTCAAAACGGTTCGTTATGCATGTTTGGTTGTCAATTGGACATCAATATTAAAAATTTTGACAAAACGATTTTGGAATTTTTGGTCTTTTTGGGCCCAAAATGATGATTTATAATTGGTCAGTGAAGGAAACAACAGTTTGGACATGAAGTTCAAGGTGTCACAAAAAAAGGGACCAAACCAGGCCATCGTAAACAATTCTTTCTTTGAAATATAAAGGCAACTTCAAAGGCATGCAAAATCAGACAAAATAGGCCCAGACCTTAAAGGGTTAAGAAAGACTGCGTTTCCCATGAGGACCAGCGCACAACCGCACAGTGTTGTAAAATCATGATCTCCCTGTCGCATGCAGATGGATACAACGACATTTCTGCTTACAGTGGCTGTGTGAGGGATGAATAGTAATAAAGGATGAATAGTAACAAGGTAATGAATCCAGTTGTGGATAAACAATAGCATATGACGGTCAGCAACCGTGTGGCTTAGTGTGGCTAACCCCCCCACTCCTAAAACGATGTTTATTCTTGAGTATCCTGGTAGCCTTCCTATTTTTTTTCCTCCTCGGAAATAACTTTTTGTCTCTTTTGTTGCTCTGCCATCTTTGTAGAATTTGCACGAAAGCATTCGCATCGACTTCTGTCTTTATAATAATGGGAAAGGAAGGAGACCTATGCCATAACCCAGTCAGCTTTTTTGTACTCTTTTTTTTGTGGGGCAGGGTTCCTCATCAAAGTTAATTAGTGCTGGTGAAAGGGATACAGACCCCCTCAAGATATAAAATAGGCATCATTCATTAAGTTGTCAGTCGACATATCATCACAAATGTTCTGAAAATATTTCATGAAGGTTGAAGAGTTACCTAGTGTTGCTTTTTTAACAAATCAAACATCATAAACAGTTACTCACAATGTTACTCATTGCTTTGGTACTATTTTCACCAAATAATTTTTACAGTTTTTTTTTTTTTTTGCATGAATAATTTTACTTTTAATTGAGTAATATTACTACTTATATTTTATACTCTTACATGAGAGAATTTTTTGTCTACTCTACCCACCTCTGAAAAAATGACTTTCTGGTAATTTCGCATGCTTTTTTATGTTTACTGAAAGATAACCTTTGCCGATAAATGAACGTGTGTGCCGAGCAGGACGCTAGCATGCGGCGGGGAACGATAGCGACAGGAAGGGCTTATTGCGGCTTTCTAAGGCCTCTTTGTGCACTGGGCGCACATGTGGCGCCAAATGATGAATGAAAGCAATTGTGGAGTGTTTTTGTTGTAATTGTAACGCCTGACATGTTTTCAAAGCGGCGAGCAGATGATGTCAAAATATCCGTTGAGTCAATGAATCAGTAGAATATGCTTTGACATTAATAAAATAATCTTTTAAAAAGAGAAAGAAAGCAGTTATTGCTTATTTTGAAAGTCAGTGCATTGGCTTTGATGGGAATGTCGCTCCTACCAACATGGCTGCCATGTTGGTAGGAGCGATGAAAGGTCTTTTCATGCTTTTGCAAATGAGCTTATCACTAGTAGACGTTCAAGGATGTCGTCTCCTGGGCCGTTTATTGGGTGAGCAAAAACAGAAGTTTGAGCAAGCGGGGCAGACAGGAAGTTTAAGCAGATGCGAGCGAACGGAGGGACAAGTATCCTTTGTTGGCGCCCGCTGGCGTTTGTCCTCCCGTGAAGCTCCACTCCATTAACAGCAGCTGTTTCAAGCTTTCTTTTTACGAGAGAGGGAGCACAACGTCGCGCCGTCCGTGTCTGGAATTCTTCGGCAACCTTTAATCAGTAGCGGAAAAGTCGAAAGCTTTTTTTCAAATTGACAGCGCGAGTGACAGAGAACACCTGGGAGTACTCAACATTCCAGATGTTTTTCTTCTTTTTAATTATTTGATTTATTTTATCTTAACTATGCTATTTTTTTTAATATACTTTATGTATTCATTTATTTTCTTTTAATTTCTTTATTTTTTTTCTGTCTTAACCTCTAGCTTTATTATTCTTTCTCTGGTTCTAGCAGTTTTGTGTGTATGACTTTTTCCCTAGTACATTGCAGATGTTCCTGAATTTCATTTAACTTTTAATTTTTTTAATTTTATATTTAAAAGCTTCATTTCAATTTTTATCAATTTTTTGTTTTTAGTTTTTTAATTTTATATAAATTTTAATGGATCTATTTTTTAAATAAAAAATTTAGATTTTCATTTGAATTTTAATTTATTGAATCCCATTTTTATTTTTTTTAATTTTGAATGGTTAATTTTTAATTGTCAACTTTTCTAAAGTTTTGTTGTATATTATGTTAATATATTTTTTCGATGGAAAAATTGAGATTTTTTTCATTTGAATCTTAATGAATTTATTTTCATTTTTTTTGACAATTGTTAGGTTTTTATTTTAATTTTTTTAACATTTGGAATAGTTCATTCCTAATTGATCATTCTTAAAGAAACAGTTGGTATTTTTACAATTTTGGTCAACTTTAGCGACGTCCATGGACAAAAGCAGTAGTGTTTTGCCTTAAGGAAGACTACGTTTCCCATGAGGACCAGCGCACACCCGCAAAGTGTCGTAAATTCATCAATCAATCAATCTCCCGGTCGCCTGCAGATGGATTGAAGAACATTTCTGTTTCCAGCGGCTGTGTGAAGGATGAATAGTAACATTAGCATATGATGATTAGCAACTGTGTGACTTAGTGTGGCGAACCCCCCCACTCCACAGTTCAGTTGAGGGGGTGGGAGGGCATCACACCAGCAAGAGAAAGCCAGGCCTACGTTTATTCTGTATACCCTGGTAGTCTCTCTTTTTTCCTCCTCAGACAAACCTTTTTGTCTCTTTTGTTGCTCTGCCATCTGCCATAGAGCAGTCAGCACATATGTAGTTTTATGTGGGGCAGGGTTCCTGCCACCCTCCTCAAAGTTAATTAGTGCCTGTGAAAGCAATACAGGCCCCTTCAAGATATAAAAGAGGTGTCATTCAACTAGCTGTCAGTCGACATATTATCACAAATGTTATGAAAATATTTTTATAAAGGTTGAAAAGTTACCTAGTTTTGCTTTAATTGTTGTTTTATTATTATTTTTTTTTTATTGTTTATTTTAAAATTTTCATTGAATTTCATTCAACTTTCTTATACTTTTGCAGGTCACATTATTCTAGCGTGTGTTATGCGGGCAGCTGTCTTCATGACGTCAAAGTGCGTAGCCACAGCTGCGGCCTTTCTGCTGTTCAACATGGCTGCCGTCGTCACAGCCCGGCCCCAAGCAGGTGAGATCACGTAATAATACATTTTGATTACATACTCTTTCAGCGTCTGGTTGACTGATAAGAATGTCACTGTGGCAACATACTTATATAAGTATTAGCATTTTGAACAATGTGTCGCACGCGGCAGGTTCTGAGCAAAAGTGCCAGTCGGGCCCGGTGGACCTGGTGTTCCTGATCGACGGCTCGCGAAGCGTGCGGCCGCACGAGTTTGAGAGCATGCGGAAGTTCATGATTGATATCTTGGACACGCTAGACGTGGGACTCAATGCCACCCGAGTGGGCGTGGTCCAGTACTCTAGTCAGGTACGCCCACTTTTGACAAATTGGTTGCCTTTGACCACAGTGGACTGGAGAAACCCAGCATTAAGACTGCTCATTTGAGGTATGCTGGTACATGCTAATTGTTTGTGTGGGTTGTTATTACTGTATCAGCAGTTAGTTATAAACACAAATTTGAATTGCTGTTATTGAAGATGAAACTGATTTAATTTCATTTTTATTTTAGTGAGTACCTGAATAAAGTCAGCAAACCATACGGACGTCTGACATCGTCATTTCGGAGCTTAGCTCGCTGTTTATCTATGATTTAGCTCCAACATCTTGGCAAGGACAGTGCAATGACATACATATATGTTTTTGGATAGTTATTTTGAGACTCAGGGGTTCTTAAAGGGTTAATTCACACTTACGCGGAAATTCGTGTTACGTAGCCATCGTAGGAATGAAACTCGTTCTTAAGCCAGGGACTACCTGTACCTGCACTTGCATGCCCCAAAAAAGAACATCTGGGGTCAATGCAGCAGGGCATTTTGACAAAATAAGGTCAAACTGAGAACCCTGGCATTAACCCGGTTTATTTGTGGTATGGTTCAATGTAGTTTGGCGCGAATCAAATTTTGAAGATTTGATCATGTTTCAGTCCCCCCACCTCCCCCCACACACAAAAAAGCATATTTTTGGTCATTAGCTTACCCGGGTGTGTAATTGCAGAAAATAGGGGCAGATTGAAAACCTGGCATAAAGAAGCTTCATATACATATGACTCTATGTGGTTTGGTGCAATTAAATTTTTGAAGATTTGGTGAGTTTTCACGCCCAAAAAAAAATCAAGTTTTTGATCATAACACTCCAGTGTGTATTTTGACAAAATAAGGATTATCCAAGAAACTTGGCATTGCGACAGTTTATTTAAGGTATAGCTCAATGTAGTTTAGCGCAATTCAATTTTTGAAGATTTGATGAGGTTGTAGGCCAAAAAAGAAAGCAAATTTTTGGTCATTACGGTTACCCGGGTGTGTATTTTGACAAAATACGGGGAAATTGAGAAGCCTGGCATTAACTCGGTTAATTTGAGTTATGACTCAATGTAATTTGGCACAATTCAATTTTTGAAGATTTGATGCGGTGTGAGTCCAAAAAACCAAAAAAAGCATATTTTGGTCATTACAGTTATCCGGGTGTGTATTTTGAGAAACTAAGGGCAAATTGAGAAACCAATGTGGTTTGGTGCAATTCAATTTTTGAAGATTTGGTGAGTTTTCAGACCCAAAAAAAAGCATGTTTTTGGTCATTACAATCACCCCAGTGTGTATTTTGACAAAAAATAATGATCATCCAAGAAACTTGGCATTAAGTTTCTTTAAGGTATGGCTCAATGTGGCTTGACGCAATTCCCTTTTTGAAGATTTGGCCAAGGTTTCAGGCCAAATAAAAAGCATATTTTGGGTCTACGGTTACTAAAACGTGTATTTTGAGAAAATGATGACCACTTGAGGAACATGGCATTAAGAGAGTTCATTTGAGGTATGACTTAATGTAGTTTAGCGCAATTCTATTTTTGAAGATTTGGTGGGGTTTTAGGCTTAAGAAGAAACCATATTTTTATTCATTAACAATTTTTCTGCAAATAATTGCATGTTTTTAGGTCCGCAGCGAGTTCTCCTTGAACTCCTACGACAGCATGTCCAACATGGTAGACGCCATCCAGCGGATGGTCCCGCTGGCCCAGGGGACCATGACGGGTCTGGCCATCCGCTACATCATCAACGAGGCCTTCAGTGAGCCGCGTGGTGACAGGAGCAAGGTGCCCAATGTGGCAGTGATTGT
The DNA here is from genome assembly GCF_030265065.1 of Corythoichthys intestinalis. Classification (NCBI taxonomy): domain Eukaryota; kingdom Metazoa; phylum Chordata; class Actinopteri; order Syngnathiformes; family Syngnathidae; genus Corythoichthys; species Corythoichthys intestinalis. The sequence continues at coordinate 43,738,863 of NC_080403.1, read as the reverse complement.
GACGGACGGCCGCCCCCAAGACCGCGTGGCGGAGGTGGCGGCCGAAGCTCGCGGCAAGGGCGTGGAGATTTTCGCAGTGGGCGTGGCCCGTGCCGACATGGCCTCCCTCAGGGCCATGGCATCGCCACCCTTCGAAGACCATGTCTTCCTGGTGGAGACCTTTGACCTCATCCACCAGTTCGGACTGCAGTTCCAGGATAAACTTTGCGGTGAGATAACATAGATATCAAATATATAGAGTAGTGTTGCACCGATAACGATACGGCACTAAAATGACGTCATCGGGATTGGGGAATAGTATGATTCGTTTTAATGTGGTACTACTGTGGATAACAGCATTTTTATCGTCGCAGGTGTGGATTTGTGCGTGGAGTCCGAACATGGCTGTGAGCACATTTGCGAAAGTTCTCCGGGTTCCTTCCGCTGCCTGTGCCTGCCCGGATACTCGCTCAACAACGATGGCAAAACCTGCACAGGTAAACGCTGAATCACTGTGACTGGAAAATGCCATTTCTAGAGGAACTGCATGGGACCGCTTTTATGCTGGTCACGCATTACCGATCTAGCTCTATATACAGGATGTGATATCTATGATTTTGAGTAAGTTCCCATCGATTTGGGGGAACTTTTGAGTTACTTTCTGTTGACATTGGGACACGTTTTGCTAATTTTGGGGCAATTCACGTCGCTTCTTGTTGATTTTGAGCCTACATTAGCCATGTTGTCGTACTGGCTCATTGGGGTTCCATTAAAAATGTACAGTACTTTTGTTTTTCTAATCAAATATTCAAAAGAGAATGGTAGATATTTAAAGCAATTCAGTCAAAAAGATGCCCATTTCTGTATGTGTCGTAGCTATCGACTTGTGCGCCGAAGGCAAACATGACTGCCAGCAGATCTGCGTGAGTTCTCCCGGCGTCTTCTCGTGCGACTGCGAACCGGGCTTCACGCTCAACCCCGACAACAAGACGTGCACAAGTAGGGCACTATTATTCACTGACTTGACTTCTATGGGCAAACTTATGACGTGGTTGTGTTTTCTTTAGTGTTGGACTTTTGCGCATTTGGTAATCACACGTGCGAGCACCAGTGTGTCAGCGTGCTGAACGGATTCCACTGTGCTTGCCAAGACGGATACCTGCTGATGGAGGACGGTGCTGCATGCCGCCGTGGGTGACCACGTACAACGCTCACAAATCTATCCGTCCATATTTCTACCTACCTAACATCATCTACATACTAACCAATCCAGCATTTACCTACCTCGGAATCTAGTATTTACCTACCTACCTACCTCCTATCGAGCATCGTCTACCTACTGACCATCCAGTGTTTACCTATCTATGTAGCATCTAGTATTTATCTACCTACATACTTACCTACCTAGCATCTACCTACCTACCTACCTACCTACCTACCTACCTACCTACCTACCTACCTACCTACCATCATGTGCCTACCTCCCTACCATTTACATACCTCCTTAACATCTACCTACCTACTGCACATACCTACCTTCCCATTTACCTACCTCCCTACCATTTACGTACCTCCTTACCACACACCTACCTACCTACCTACCTACCTACTGCACAAACCTACCTTCCCATCTACCTACCTCCCTACCATTTACGTACCTCCTTACCACACACCTACCTACCTCCCTCCCTCCCTACCTACCTAGCATCATCTACCTACTGACCAATCCAACATCCACCTACCTAGGAATCTAGTATTTATCTACCTACATACTTACCTACCTAGCATCTACCTACCTACCTACTACATACGTACCTACCTGCCTATCTACCAATCTAGCATCTACCAGCCTACCTACCTACCTACAGTACAGTACCTACATGCCTGCCTTCCTACCTACCAACGACCTACCTACCGACAGAGCGTTGAAACGACCAATCCAACATCTACCTACCTCGGAATCTATTATTTACCTACCTACCAAGCACCTACCTATCTAGCATCATCTACCTACTGACCAGTCCAACCTACCTACCTACCTACCTACCTACCTACCTACCTACCTACCTACCTACCTGCCTACCTACCTACCTATCTAGCATCATGTGCCTACCTCCCTACATTTACGTACCTCCTTAACTTCTACCTACCTACTGCACATACCTACCTCCCCATCTACCTACCTCCCTACCATTTACGTACCTCCTTACCACACAACTACCTACCTACCTACCTACCTACCTACCTACCTACCTACCTACCTACCTACCTACCTACCTACCTACCTACCTACCTACCTACCTACCTACCTACCTCCCTCTCTAGCATCATCTACCTACTGACCAATCCAACATCTACCTACTTAGGAATCTAGTAATTATCTACCTACATACTTAACTACCTAGCATCTACCTACCTACCTACCTACCTACCTACCTACCTACCTACCTACCTACCTACCTACCTACCTACCTACCTACCTACCTACCTACCTACCTACCTACCTAGCATCATGTGCCTACCTCCCTACCATTTACATACCTCCTTAACATCTACCTACCTACTGCACATACCTACCTTCCCATCTACCTACCTCCCTACCATTTACGTACCTCCTTACCACACACCTACCTACCTACCTACCTACCTACCTACCTACTGCACAAACCTACCTTCCCATCTACCTACCTCCCTACCATTTACGTACCTCCTTACCACACACCTACCTACCTACCTACCTCCCTCCCTCCCTACCTACCTAGCATCATCTACCTACTGACCAATCCAACATCCACCTACCTAGGAATCTAGTATTTATCTACCTACATACTTACCTACCTAGCATCTACCTACCTACCTACTACATACGTACCTACCTGCCTAACTACCAATCTAGCATCTACCAGCCTACCTACCTACCTACAGTACAGTACCTACATGCCTGCCTACCTACCTACCAACGACCTACCTACCGACAGAGCGTTGAAACAACCAATCCAACATCTACCTACCTAGGAATCTATTATTTACCTACCTACCAAGCACCTACCTATCTAGCATCATCTACCTACTGACCAGTCCAACCTACCTACCTACCTACCTACCTACCTACCTACCTACCTACCTACCTACCTACCTACCATCATGTGCCTACCTCCCTACCATTTACGTACCTCCTTAACTTCTACCTACCTACTGCACATACCTACCTCCCCATCTACCTACCTCCCTACCATTTACGTACCTCCTTACCACACACCTACCGACCTACCTACCTACCTACCTACCTACTTCCCTCCCTACCTATCTAGCATCATCTACCTACTGACAAATCCAACATCTACCTACCTAGGAATCTAGTATTTATCTACCTACATATTTACCTACCTAGGATCTACCTTCTACCTACCTGCCTACCTACCAATCTAGCATCTACCTACTTACAGTACCTGCATGCCTGCCTGCCTACCTACATACCAGTCTAGGTTCAAACCACATACCTACCTACCCACCTACCTACCGACAGCGCGTTGAAATGATCCAAATTTGCATTTATGACAGCTATCGACTTGTGTGCCGAGGGCAAGCACGACTGCCAGCAGATCTGCGTGAGTTCCCCCGGCGTCTTCACATGTGACTGCGAACCGGGCTTCGCGCTTAACCATGACAACAAGACGTGCGCGCGTATGTATGCACACACACATAGGTTAAATTCTTGTGCGGAACTCAAACAGGCAAAAACGTATACATTTCTTGATATATGTGTAGCAAGAAAAGACCACCAATTCAACCCAATTTAATTCAATTGGAGACAATGACTCCATGCACAGTTAAAAAAAATGACTGTGAGGAGATATGAATTGAATTTTAAGAGTTTGTGACATCTGTGGTTTCATGGATACAATTTGTGTGTCGTAGCCATCGACTTGTGCGTCCAAGGCAGGCACGACTGCCAGCAGATCTGCGTGAGTTCTCCCGGCGTCTTCACATGCGACTGCGAACCGGGCTTTGCGCTCAACCCCGATAACAAGACTTGCACCGGTATGTCCCAATTCTTAATATTACGATTGGCGGACATACATGTCTTTGGACTAGGAAGGCCGCCATTTTGACAACAATTTTCTAGTCACTTCCTTGTTAACTCATTGGGTCATTGATGGCACTATACGTCCAATAAACGTTGGGAGCAAAATCTAAAGAGGGCTATCATTCATTTAAAGCAAGTAAAAAAGACTAGTGTTGTGCATTGATACCATTCTTGGGCCTCCGATACCGATTCCAAAATCAGGCTGTGTGTTATCGGCTGATATTGTACCAATACCCCATTTTGGAGAAATGTATAGTTTTTTTTTAAAACACTAAATTACTGCATACTCAGTTGAATAGAAGGTCAGTACTATCATGGTTTGGTTAGACCAGTACTTCTCAAATAGTGGGGCGCGCCCCCCTGGGGGGGCGCAGAGCGATGCCAGGGGGGGCGCATGTGTCCTCGGGGAACATGCTTTTTTTTTTTTTTTTTGGCCGTACTGGAATAACGTGTACTTGCACATCCACTCAGTGGGTGGCAGTGGCGCTCTCATTTACAGAGTGCGTTCAGTATTTTTGAACTAAGGAAGAGCACTCAGCACACAGAAAACAGATATGAAGAGCAGTGCGCCGCCGCCGTTTTCGAAAGCCATTTTCCGACCGGACTCACTCACGCAGCGACCCACGGTCTTGTCGGGTTCTCACGTCGCCGCCCGAGAAGTGCCATTTTCGGCTTGGGATCGTCACGTCGACCGCCCTCACCTACGGTTCTACCTCGGCTGCCGAGAATGCGCCTTTTTCGTGCCGTTTCCTTTTAGCTTTGACTTTTAATACAGTGTGTGATGAGGAAAGACCACTGTTTACTGTGTCCAAAAATATTTATAGCGGACAGCCAGAAGCCAAATCAATTAAGACGCCACTTAAAGACATTCGACCCCAATCTCATTGATAAGCCGCTTGATTGTTTTTCAGCGAAAACGTGCCGAATATTGCCAACAGTCGTCCTGCTTTGTCAGTGTTATATCAGTAAACCAGTGAGCATTGATCGCATGCTCATTGCAAAATAACTCCACACCATTGCAAAGGAGGTAATACTGAGTGTGAGCAACAAAAATAAAAACTGTCCTTCTGTCCAAGGACACTCTTTTTTTCTTTTATTCACTTTTGTTTTTTACGGTCAAATTTTTTGGCATATTATCCTCATGAGTGAATGTTTCTAATCAATTCGAATGTTATTATTTACTGATTTTATTACATTTTATTTTTCTGTATCAAATGGTCAAAAATGTACCTTGAGTGTATTTTTACAGTTTGAACGTTGACTTTTTTTTTTTTTTTAATTCAGGCAAATTGATGCTCGTCAAGTCTTTGTTACAAACAAAACAACGTTAATAAAGTTATACTTTATTATAAGTTGATCTATGTTACTTTTTTTCTTTATTAGAAAAAAAGGACACAGTGTTAGGCAGATGCGTATTTATGATAGTAATTTTATAGACAAATGATACTATTTACAGTGGCGGCAGATAGTTTGGGGGGGCGCGAAACATTTACGTCTTGCTTGGGGGGGGGCGTAACAGAAAATAATTGAGAAGCACTGGGTTAGACACAGCTTCACTTATTGTCTGCCATTGATGCAGCTAGACGTCCAAATTCATTTGAAGTGGGAGGGCTGACGCTGCCCCCCCCCCCCCTCACTTTAAACCGATTAGACATCTACTATCTACTAGTGATAATATCATTTCATTTCATGGCAAAACCACGAAAAGACCTTTCAACACCCTACCAAAATGGCCTCAGCGTGTGTGTATCCGGAAGGGCATCCAGCGGTTTGAAACTAGATCTCGAAAAGTACATATTACGCAGCACCGGGATGTTATTTCTTCGTACTCCCCGATACCAATCACATCCTTTTAGTACCATATCAGTACTGATACCAGTATCTAGAGCTGTCCCGACTAGTCGACATTGTCGACGTCATCGATGACGTAAATCTGTCGACGAGCACAACATCCCGTCTACGGTTAATGAAGGGTTAAAAATATATATATGCGTGGAAAGTTCCGAATGTCGGACGCTTGGTATGCAAGCGGGGAAATCGGCACAAAGCCAAAAAAGCGCACCAGAGAGTCCAAAACATTGACTTATTTTTAAAGAAACAAAGGAGGGTACACTGTTGTGTCCTGTCTCTTCAATGCCAAGCTTGGCTGCACGTCGGCCGTGAATGATAACGACAGGAGATTATAAGTCCATCTAACTAACTAATGACATGTTTTATTGAAGTTGCTAAGCCTGTCGCGATATGCAATGATTCCATTTATCGCATGGTAAATAAAAATGAGGGCGGTCATTTTCACGGCTGTGTTTTATCGCTGCGCGCGCGTGCGTACATTTGTGCGTGCGTGCTGATGGCATATGAGACTCCAGTTCTTTTCTGTCATCAACACGCTGTAGAATTAAAGTTCAGACATACAAAATAAGAAAACACATCTATATTAAACACTATATACGTTAGCATTGCTACATTGAGGTGAATGGGAAAAAAGACGACCTACTTTAGCCGGCTATAAAACAGGCAGCCTTGTCCAAAACTTGCAGTTAAAAGGTGACACTTCAAACATGAAAAATCGCTGGTTAACAGCATTTACAAAAGGACAAAAAATCTATTACTGACACAACATGCAATGACAAAAAGCACTTTTTTTTGTGGAATGTAAAGCATAAGTTAGCGGTTTAGCGAGCGTACTCCGGTGAACATTTAAAAATAAAAGCATGTCATGTTCGTCATATAAATAACGATTTCTGGAGTTAATCCCACATATTTCAGATTCTACACTAAGAATACCTTTAAAATGACACCCTTTATGAAAAGTCTGATTGCCAATGAATAATTATTATAATACTATTATATATAGTACTACAGTATACTATAATATTAATGCTAGGTATTTTTTTAAGAATTGTTTTGAATCATGTTGGAAAGGTGAAGTCATTGTTCTAAATCTGTTTACATTCCATTCTTTTGCACAAGCTAGGTATTTTTTTAAGAATTGTTTTGAATCATGTTGGAAAAGTGAAGTCAGTGTTCTGAATCTGTTTACATTCCATTCTTTTGCACAAGTTAATTCTATCAGCATTTGAACTCATTGTTTGTGATTTATTATTGTATTTTATGTTTATTTGTACTTTATAAAGAATTTAAGTGTTCCAAAATGTTTTTGTGAATTGATAAGCGTCAACAAAAATTTCATTGCTAAATTAGTAAAAAAAAAAAAAATTTTTATGAAAAGATTAGTCGACTAATCGTAAAAATAGTCGGCTGATTAATCGGGAGAAAATGAGTCGTTTGGGACAGCCCTACTAGTATCAATACCGGTGCAACACTAGTTGTAACTTGAGCTGGAGACCACATTTTGCGGGTTTCGTCTCCGTCTGTCTACCAAAAATCGGTGAATTCTGGTATGGGGCCAGTCTTGGTCTTAGCTAGTTAACGCTAACTGACAGCACAAGGTCAAGATACAGCCTTTGAAGGTAAAAAAGACTGTTTGAGCAAGTAGAAAGAGTCCACCCAAATGCTAATACTACAAACAGGAATCCATAATAAGTGTCTTTCTGGCGCAGCCTCAGACTTGTGCAACTCACTGGATCACGGATGCGAGCACCGCTGCGTGAGCGTGCCAGGCTCGTATTACTGCGCCTGCCCGGAAGGACAAACGCTGCGGGAGGACGGCAAGAGATGCGGGAGTAAGGACCGACCGACGTAAGGGTATGTGTTGAGGACACGTGGCTAATTGTGGTGCCGGTTAAGCGTGCAAGTTGTCCGTCATCGACCTGGTCCTGCTGATCGACGGCTCCAAGAGCGTCCGCCCACGCAACTTTCAACTGGTCAAGAAGTTCGTCAATGAGGTGACGCCCGCCGATAGATGACGTGTAGAGACGCAGCTGAACTGGTATCTCATAGGTGGTGGACACCCTGGACGTGTCGGAGCACGGAACCCGCGTGGGCCTGGTGCAGTACTCCAGTCGGGTCAGGACCGAGTTCACCCTGGACCGCTACCACAATGCTGATGACGTCAAAGCCGCTGTCATGAAGGTCCTCAATTGGGAAGGAAGCCTGGAATCAATGCAGCTGACTTCTTTTATTTTATTTTATTCTATTTTATTTAGTTTTGTATACTATTTTATACTAGTTTACATTACTTTTACATTACTTGACTTGACTTTTCTTTGCTCTTACTTTAATTTTACTTTCCTTTTACTTTATTTCTACTTTACTTTTCTTTGCTTTTACTTCAACTGCACTTTTATGCAGGGGTGAAAGTAGGCCGAAATGGTCCGGAACACCGTTCCAGTATAAAATTCAGTGGCGGAACAGTACTTTGATCCGGAAAATATGACGGCAACTGTCAAACCTCCATGTTAAAAATAAACTTCCAGGCTGCCACACACGCATAACTATATAAAACTTCATAAAGTGCTTGTGAAGCGTCAACCATTTCCAACAATACTTATTATTTATTTATTCCACGGAGTTCTCCAAGTGTGTGTATCCGAGTCCGACAAGACAGTCGACTCACGTCAATGTGCGAATGCGCGCAGCAAATCACCCTGCCTGGACTCCAGTTGTCCGTTCAAGTGGCTGACAAACCGACATGTGAAAATTATGGATAGTTAGCTCTGATCGGTTCAAATCCACATGTTTCTGGGACAACAAAAAAAAGAAAAAAAAAAAGAACAAACTTGTTGAGTTGATTCGATAAAGAAGGGCAACGCAACGGAAAACTGATCAGATCTTTAAAAGAAAGGAAAGAGTTGAAGATGCCCATTTTATTTTACTATGTTATTATAATGACTGGCCCCAGAAATAATGAACAGAAAATTCTGATTTTTTTTTTTTTTAAAGCTTTATGTGGTCCGTAAACACATTTCTTAAACAATTTTTTAAAAAATTAGTTTCTATTATGGCTGTCAAAATTATCGTGTTAACGGGCGTTAATTCATTTTTTTAATTAATCACCATAAAACATTTGATGCAATTAACGCAGATGCCCCGCTCAGACACATTTAAATGACGGTACAGTGAAACGGTCACTTGTTAATTGTGTTTTATGGAGTTTTGCTGCCCTCTGCTGGCGCTTGGGTGCGACTGATGTTATAGGCTTCAGCACCCATGAGCATTGTAAGTAATTATTGACGTCAAAAATGGCGGGCTACTAGTTTCTTTTTTGATTGAAAATTTTACAAATTTTATTAAAACGAAAACATTAAGAAGGGTTTCAATACAAAATTTCTATAACTTGTACTAACATTTTTCTTTTAAGAACTACAAGTCTTTCTATCCATGGATCGCTTTAACAGAATGTTAATAATGTTAATGCCATCTTGTTGATTTATTGTCATAATAAACAAATACAGTCCTTATGTACCGTATGTTGAATGTATATATCCATCTTGTGTCTTATCTTTCCATTCCAACAATAATTTACAGAAAAATATGGCATATTTTATAGATGGTGTGATTTGCGATTAATTGCGATTAATTACGATTAATTAATTTTTAAGCTGTAATTAACTCGATTAAAATTTTTAATCGTTTGACAGCCCTAGTTTCTATATATATTCTCTAATTCGTATCATAAATTATATATTTAGCCTTACATGCAGTTGTGGTGGTAAAACAAATATAACTAAAGTGAGATTGAACACAATAAGGTTTTAAATAGGGCTGTCATAATTATCGCGTTAACGGGCGGCAATTAATTTTTTTAATTAATCACGTTCAAATATTTGACGCAATTAACGCACATGCCCCGCTCAAACAGATTAAAATGACAGCACAGTGTAATGTCCACTTGTTACTTGTATTTTTCGATGTTTTGTCGCCCTCTGCTGGCGCTTGGGTGCGACTGATTTTATGGGTTTCAGCACCTGAACATTGTGTAATTATTGACATCAACAATGGCGAGCTACTAGTTTATTTTTTGATTGAAAATTTTACAAATTTTATTCAAACGAAAACATTAAGAGTTTAATATAAAATTTCTATAACTTGTACTAACATTTATCTTTTAAGAACTACAAGTCTTTCTATCCATGGATCGCTTTAACAAAATGTTAATGTTTATGCCATCTTGTTGATTTATTGTTTTAATAAACAAATACAGTACTTATGTACAGTATGTTGAAAGAATATATCCGTCTTATGGCTTATCTTTCCATTCCAACAATAATTTACAGAAAAATATGGCATATTTTATAGATGGTTTGAATTGCGATTAATTAAGATTAATTAATTTTTAAGCTGTGATTAACTCGATTAAAAATTTTAATCGTTTGACAGTCCTAGTTTTAAACAAAAAAATTGTACTGCAATGAGGTCCAGAAATGCTGGTCTCAAAGGTGATATATTTGGCAATATAGTTGATGTGCACTTTGGATTTATTTTTGTTCATTTAGTTATTTTAAGCTACTTATTTATTTCCATTTACTATAAAAAGTCAAAGGCAATGTTTGTGTTAGCTTCAAAATATATCATATATATACAGTATTTATTATATATTTAATATTATATATTTTATTATAACATAATATATTTGCCTTTGCACAATATAAGTCATTTGTATTTTTTTTTAATGTGTGGTACTTTTTTTTTTTTTTTTAAATAAAATATATGTCATTTTTTACATTACCTTCCATTTTAAAGTACTGTACATTTTTCTGTTCTTAGGTAGTTAAAAATTAGGTTTTGCATTAAGATGTGAGAAAATGAGGGAAAATAAAAATTAGGAGATGGTGGTTGGTGTTACTGTATGTTTTTTTTGTTAACTGTTATTTTGCACATCATTGAAAAAAATACAATTTTGAATGAAAATCAGTTTCTTGTATATGTGTATTGCAGTAGCCTAATGAATGTGTAAAACCTGTTGTGTTTTATAGGTATAACTGCCAAAAGCAGTTTTCTTTGCATTTCTGTGGTTTTAGGAGGGTTGAATTTAATTCTGGCTCCGTGGCGAACCTTATGTCAGTTCCAGCAAGAAATTCTAGCCACTTTCACTCCTGCTTGTACCCTATCCTACCCTGCCCTACCCTACCTTTTACTTCACTTTTACTTTTATATTCCTTTGACTTTAACATTTTATAACTTTAATTTTACGTCTTATCCATTGTCATTAGATATTTCATGTTATATTTGGTTTAATTCTTTATTTATTTATTTATTTTTAATTCTTTTCTTTCTACTTCATGTCTGTTCCGCTTAACCTCACGGTCTTTTAAGTTTTATATCATTTGAATGATGTACTTCAATTTCATTTTAGTATAGAAATGTATGGTAGTTTTTTCCAAATGCAACTGATTTTTCTTTGAAAGGAGAAGGCAATGGTGGATTTAGAGAAGTGGAGAAGGTTGTAAATGTTGTTATGGTAGATGGAGTACATGGAGAAGGGCACCATGACGGGCCTGGCCCTGAGCCACATGCTGGAGCGCAGCTTCTCGGAGGCGGAGGGAGCGCGACCGCTCTCCCGCGGGATTCCCAGGATCGGCCTGGTCTTCACCGACGGACGCTCGCAGGACGATGTCGCCGAGATCGCCGCGCAGGCCAAACAAGCCGGTCCGTACGCCGCAGCCGCTTCTTTTGCCACCCGCTTTCGTACATTATTTCACTCCTCATTTTTTACCCGTTTTTCTTCGTTTTCCTTTTTTTCTTGAAGTTCTAATTACATTTTTTTTCGTACAAATTTTCCTCCAGCTTCTTCAGTTTTCTTGACCTTCCCCACCCAATTTCTACCCATTTTTAGTTTTCTTCAATTTTTCCCCTTTCTTCTAGTTCACGTTCTGTGTTTTCCCATCTGCTTGCTGTTTTTTTACCTATTCCAACCATGTTCTTCCAGCTTACCTGTTCTTTTCCACTCATTTTTCAATTTTCTTCCCATTTCTTCTTCTTTCTGACCTGCTTTTTTTCCCATTTCCACCCAATTTCCTCCAGATTTCTTAAAATTTCACCTATTTCATTTGTTTTTTTCCCATTTGCTTACTTAACCTTTTTCTGACTTTTTTTTCCAGTTTTCTTGCTGTTCAATTTTTTTTCTTCCCATTCCTTCTGATTTTCTACCCATTCCCTCCTTTATGGTTTTCCTCATCTGTATTTTCTTCCAGCTCATTCAATTTTCACAACATTCCCCATTTAGTTTTGTTTTTTTCACCATCTGCTTGCTGTTTTTACCTTTTCCAACCATTTTATAACAGTTTTCTTCATAGTCGAAGTTTGACTTTTGTGGGAGGTGGGCAAATCATGTTGATGGCCCCGAAACGCAGTATCAGCAATAAAATTAACTAACAATATATACCGTATTGGCCAGAATATAAGACAGTTTTTTTTGCTTTGAAATAAGACTGAAAAAGTGGTGGTCGTCTTATATCGCAGTCTAGACATTATACCCATTCACGACGCTAGATGGCGCCAGATATTATTGAAGCCGATGTTCTGTTATGACAGATCTCAGCTACTCTCAAGTTTAACCAGTTTGCATTACTTTATTGCAATGTTTTTCCTTATTCAGATTTGTTTCAAGACTACAGTTACAGTTAGACTTCACTTTGATGGTTAATGCAGTTATTGCAATTTTGTTGTTTTATCACAATAGATTGGTTTATTTACATTTCAAAAACCAGAAGCCATTCATTTACGAATGTGATTGCACTTTAGTTTACATATTTAAATGTTCAGATATTAAGATTTGAATGAGGCAAAATAACATGCTTTTTCTCTCAAATATATTGTTATGATCATTTGTTTCAGATGTACTGTAATTATTTTCTGTATAAAAATTAATTTGGTGTTCAAAAACTGTTTTTTCAAACTTGAGTCTTGAAAAAGGGGGTCGTCTTATAATCAGGGCTGTCTTATATTCGGGCCAGTACGGTAATTGGAAACCTTTCACTGATTTACTGTATTTATTCATGGACTAAAACGTTTGAAGTTTATAGACGAAAACATTTTGAGTGATTGTTGACTAAAACTAGATGAAATTTGTCTTGAGTTTTCACTGACTAAAACTAGACCAAGATGAACACATTTTGAAATGACTAAAATATCACTACTAAAAAGTATTTTCATCCAAAAGACAAAGACGAAAATTAAAAGGGCTGGCAAAAACAACAATGCTTGCTTTTTATTTTTTTTCACTTATTTTCCTACTTTTTCTTCCATTTCTTCCAATATCCTTCATCTGCATTTTCCTCCAGTGCATTTTTCTTGAACTTCACCCCCATTTGCTAGCCATTTTAAGTTTTCTTGCAATTTTTCCCCTCATTTCTTTCCCTTTTCTGGCCATTTTCTTTGTTTTCTCCCACTTTCAAGGAGTTGATGTCCTTTCCTGACTTTTTCCTTGAATTTTTGTTGAATGTTTTGTCCACATTGCCAACGGCCGACAGGTATTACCATGTACGCGGTGGGCGTGGGCAAGGCCTTAGAGGTGGAGCTCAGGCAGATAGCCTCGGAGCCTGCTGAGAAACATTTTTTCTACGCCTCCGACTTCAGCGCCATCGGAGCCATCGCGCTCAACCTGAAGCTCAACGTGTGTCCCGGTAGGGCGAAAGCGCCGTCGAAAGGTCAGCCCGTTGCTCTGTTTGTCTGAACCGTCCGTCCGCAGAGGAAAGCCAAGGCGAGATCGAGATGAAGGATCCGTGCGCCTGCGAGAACTTGGTGGAGTTTCAGCAAGCCACCCTTAGCGACCTGGAGCGTGTTACGCAATCGCATATCCTTTTCATGCCCTCCTGAATTTAACCAGTTTTTTTCTGCTCTGTTACTCACACAATTTTTAAGTTTACAGGTGGGACTTAACTTATTGACAGGGATAGACAATCAGTTTATTTAATTTCTATTACTTTATTGTGGGGATGCTTTGCAATCATACAGTAAAGAAAAAAAAGTATTGAACAGCCAAGTTCTCCTACTTAGAAATGAATGGCGGGTTTGAAATTTTCATGGTAAGTGCTTATCCACTGTGAGAGACAATCTAAAGAAAAACAATCCAGAAATCACAGTGTACTTATCAATTTATTTGTATTATACTGCTGCAAATACATATTTGAACACCTGTCTATTAGCTAGAATTGTGAGCCTCAAAGACCTGTTAGTGCTTTTACAAAGGCTACCACCCCATGCTTCACAGTAGGGATGGTGTTCTTGGGATGGTACAAATCATTCTTCTTCCTCCAAACACTATGAATGGAATTAAGACCAAAAAGTTCCAGCAATTTTGTTTTTATTTCATTCATTTATTTAATTACTTATTTTAGTTTTTGTTATAGTTTTCCTTGTATTATAGTTTTCAATTTTTTTTTTTTTTTTTTACTTTAAGTTCCAGCAATTTTGTTTTTATTTCATTCATTTATTTAATTACTTATTTTAGTTTTTGCTATAGTTTTTCTTGTATTATAGTTTTCAATTATTGTATTTGTTTGTTTGTTTTTTTATTTTGCAGTTATAAAAAAAACGTTTAATTTTTTACTTTATATTTTACTAGGGCTGTCAAATGATTAAATTTGTTTAATCGAATTAATCACAGCTTTAAAATTAATTAATCGCAATTAATCGCAATTCAACCCATCTATAAAATATGTCATATTTTTCTGTAAATTTTTGTTGGAAAGAAAAGATAAGACACAAGACGGATATATGCATTCAAAATACCGTACATACGTACTGTATTTGTTTATTATAACAATAAATCAAGAAGATGGCATTACCATTAACATTCTGTCAAAGCGATCCATGGATAGAAGGACTTGTAGTTCTTAAAAGATAAATGTTAGTACAAGTTATAGAAATTTTATATTAAAACCCCTCTTAATGTTTTCGTTTTATTAAAATTTGTAAAATTTTCACTCAAAAAATAAACTATTAGCTCACCATTGTTGATGCCAATAATTACACAATGCTCATGGTGCTTGATCCCATAAAATCAGTCGCATTCAAGCGCCAGCAGAGGGAGACAAAAAAAAAACAAGTAACAAGTGGACATGACACTGTGCTGTCATTTTAATCTATTTGCGTTAATCGCGTCAAATATTTTAACGTGATTAACTAAAAAAATCAATTACCGCCCATTAATGCGATATTTTGACAGCCCTAATTTTTACTTCAAATTTTCTTTATTTTTATGTATATTATTTTTGTGTAGTTTTGTACCTTTTAAACAAATGTTCTTAATTTTATTTTGCCTTTTTGTTTAATTATTTGTTAATTTTTATCTTTTGAGTATTTTTTTTTTTTTTACTTTATTTCATATTATATTTATTTTTACTTTCACATTTTATTTCTTTTTATCTATTTTTCATATTGGTTTAGTTTAATTTTGTAACTTTAGAACAATGGGTTTTTTTTTTATTTTAATTTTTGCTTTATTTTGTTTATTTGTTGATTCTTGATATTTTTCTAGTAATTTATTTTAGTTTTATTTTGTAAGCAGGACACAAGATGAATAAAAAAGGGCGGTCTCCTAATTTGAAATGTGAAAAGGAAATGGAATAAATTGATTTTGAAACCAGGTAAATTAAAATTAAACTTAAATCTTGGGACAGATGGAAAACAGAGAAAGTTTTTTACTTTGAAATGTTGGGGGGCAAAAATAAATATTTTATCAATATATTTTTTGGTTCCTTAACATCCGGACGTGCACTGACGGCGATGAGCGTCCGACTGGAGCGGCTGGAACAGCAGCTGCTGGACAGGAAGTGACATGTGGAAAGCGGGACACGAGGACATAAGTAGTGAAGCCTCGCTTGTATTTTTCCTTGCGCTAATTTATCCAAGAACAGGAAGTCTTGTTGTTGCCGTTGGGATGATTTTTATTTTATTTTATTTTTTTACCACTGGACCATTTTAAACCTCCGATGGGACTTTCAAAAGGAAAGTTTTTGGCGTCTCGGTGGATCCAAGAAAGTCCAATTTGTAACTTTCCGACGAAAAATGTTTTGTTTTCTTTGCCTTTTCTTCATTTGCCTTTTGAATTTGTTTTTGTGTTTGTGAAACTAAAATAAACAACTAATTGCTGTTGACACAATACTAACATTTTCAACTCCTAAAAAATACTTGTATATCGTTTTCCATACAACATAATTAAAATACCACCAATTAAAACTTATTTTTTTATGAACTCTTTCAGTGTTTTTCCATTGGTGGTCATTGTTTTTGACAAAACAAAACCTCCATCGAATTGCGCCAAAATTATCAGGAAGTGACACATAATGTACAGGAAGTGACTCAGGAAGGCCCTTAAATCAAGAGAAACTGAGCTTAAGTGCCCCCAAACCAACAGAAAGTTACATCCAAATAGCCTAAAATCAACAGAAAATTATCCAAAACATACTGGAGAGAACCTGGAATTCGTACAGTAGGACTCTTCTCTCTAAGCAACTTCCTACTCGAGTTTCGCAAGTTAGCAAGTTCACACTGTTTAATGTTATGATAACTCTGATGCAGGTCGGACCTTCAGTAGCAAAATTAGTGGCGTGTTTCCCACCTCTACAACATTGGTGTCTTTCTTAATTACTTACAGTGACTGCTGCTGGCCGAAAAAAAACTTTCAACATTCCCCCTCTTCGAAGGAGGGCGGTGGAGGCGGCATGTTGTCTTCATGTATTTCTGTCGGGGCTGTGTGATTGTGAGTGTGCATGTGTGTGTTGGGAGTGGGTCAAGTCATCAGCCAATCAAAGAGGACCGGCGCATTCAGGAAGTGAAAAGGGGTACATGTAAGTTTGAAAATAATGGAAATAATTCAATTAATAGTACCCAAAATTGAAAGAAAGTTACGTGGTAATGCTCAAAAATCAAGAGGACGAGGCCAATGAACAGGAAGCGGGCCAGAAATACTCTAAAATCATGAGGAAATGGTCCAAAATCTACAGGAAGTGACCTGAAACCAATAAGAAGCGACCCCCCCAATTAATAGGAAGTAACCTGGAAATGCTCCAAAATCAACAGGAAATAAAAGTGTACAGGAAGTGACAATGAAATGTACCAAAATGTACAGGAAGTAACCCAAAAATAAACTAAAAGTGACCTGTAAGTACCCAAAAATCAAAAGGAAGTGACCAATGAACAGGAAGTGTCACTGAATGCCCGCAAATCAACAGGAAATAATTCAAAGTGTACAGAAAGTAACCCTGGAATATCCCCAAATGTACAGGAAATAACCCAAAATAAACAAAAAGTGACTTGTAAGTGCCTGAAAATAAAGTAGAAGTGACGAACGAAGAACAAAGTTACACAGAATGTCTCAAAACCAACAGGAAATAACCAAAGTGACACGGAATGCCCCAAAATGTACAGGAAGCAACCCAAAATAAAAAAATAAAAAAATCACCTGTATGCGCGCAGCGATCAAAAGGAAATCATTAATGAACAGGAAGTGACACGGAATGTCCCAAAATCAACAGGAAATACAGGTAGTACCCGGGTTACAATGGATTCAACATACGCGATTTCGACTTCACGACGCGGAGTCTCGTCCGACATTGTCTCCAGTCGTTTTTTTTAAGCTGCATAAACAGAACCTTATTGTACCACACAGTATCTCATTTTCAACTTCATTAACTTGACGCATTCTGTCCTCATTAAACGTGAAGTTGTTCAGCTTGACAGACAGCAAACAAAGCAATTGGGGTTTTGATGCTTTTTCCTTCCTTCACTTTGGACAATTTGTGAAGCTGTAGCACACATATATACACTTATGTTCAAAACGATACAAATTTTACCAATAAAACACCTGAGAAAAAATAATTGGTGTTCAAACGTCCATCTCGTCTGATAAAAATGTGAATTTAGTAGATTAAATTAGCCTAATTTGCCTAGCAAATGTCCACCATCTTAAATGCTACGAATGCTAATGTATTTACAATTTTCATAGCAAATTTCTCACACATATCTCCACAAACTGTAGCTCTAAACTTACAAAATGCATTACCTTATAAATGCATACACAAACATAATATGTACCTTACGGCCAAACGAGAGGGCAGCTGTCTATGTCAGACGAGTGTCCTAGACCTACTGTATAGTCGACAGTCCAGCCACACCCAACATTGCCACCAGAGGGCAGTGTATCCTCCATCTTTAAATAAAATACCCCTTGATTTTCGCTTTTAATGGGGACCAGAACTCCCGCTATAAGTGAAAAGCCGCGAAGTAGCGTCCCCTCCGCCATTTTTTGTGTGTGTGTGTGTGTGTGTGTGTGTGTGTGTGTGTGTGTGTGTGTGTGTGTGTGTGTGTGTGTGTGTGTGTGTGTGTGTGTGTGTGTGTGTGTGTGTGTTCAATGTATTTATTCACATTTAGCATTGGAAAGAGACACGTATAAGACATGTTTTTTCTCTTTTTGCCCCAAAGTATAATTTTAAAAAAACTTATGTACAGTATACAGTGGTGCTTCTACATACAAAGTTAATGTGTTCTAAGAGTGTGTTTGTAAGTCGAAATGGTCGTATGACGAATAGGATTTTCCTATAAGAATACATGATAATTCCATTAATTTGTTCTAAAGCCCGAAAACCTACACTAAATCCTTAATAAATTCTGCTGGTACTGTTACAAATGGCAATTACACATAGCAAAACAAATAAATTATTAATAAAAACCGGTATAGTAAATTAATAATAATAATAATTCCTGTAATAATGTAACAATCGGGTTCTAATGTGGCAGACATGATTTTAGTGCTGTACCTGAATGCACCGCGTCGCTGACATGACAGTGAGATAGAGAGTGCGGTTGAGATTTTACTTTCTCTTTTATTGTTTTGTTGAGAACACCGTCAACTGCGGTGGACAGTAGGCGTATTGTGTCGGGTAAGTTCTGACATAAATGATAAAAACTTGACAAAGCTGGCAATTTCTTTGGCGATGTTACCACAATAATAAATGTCACCTTAAATTATAAAGACTGGCGAACGGAAGTCGGAGGAGGACCGTTGAGATCGTAGACAATCTACCATGCACTCCAAAAAATGAATCAGGCAGGTTGTAAAGTATACTAAAAGACAGTGTGCATTTTCAGCAAGAAACCATCATGTTTCCAAGGTGAGCATGATTGAATCATGCAGTCTCTACATAAACATGAAAAGTGAATGAGGAGCCTGATTAGATATTGTTGATGCAACATAATGTTAGTGTGTCTTTCCAACTAATTGCAATAGTCTTGTGATTTCTCGTGAGATTTAAAAGTAGGATTGCCAACTCCCTGAAAATGTAAGGGACACCTCATTGGTACCGTCACCATTGAATTATTATTTTGTATGTGAAAAGAGATTTTTTTATTAGATGGGACTTTGAAAGGCTAAGGCCCAGCTAGTAAAATTCCTCAACTTTATTTTTATTTCTTTCTTTCGTAATCTTATTATCCACATTTTTTCGGCACAGTGGAGACTCCAAACCGTTTGACTTACCGGCACCGTTTAAATATCAAAATGACCGGAATTCCATTCATTTTTAATGGCAAACATTTTCTCTTCATTTTAAATAACAGGAAAACATAGGTGGTTGTGATTTTTGACCACTTACCATTACAGCCCATTGACATTGAAGTGGCGCCTAAGTAAGTCAATACCACTGACAGCTATGTACGTCCATGCCATTGACTATCATGAATGTCGCTACTATTGATGCCAATGTACTGGATTCCATTGAGGCATATATAAATTGATGCCACTGACGGCCATTTACGTTAAAATTAGGGCTGTCAAACGATTAAAAATTTTAATCGAGTTAATCACAGCTTAGAAATTAATTCATCGTAATTAATCGCAATTCAAACCATCTCTATAATATGCCATATTTTTCTGTAAATTATTGTTGGAGTGGAAAGATAAGACAAGACGGATGTATACATTCAACATACTGTACATAAGTACTGTATTTGTTTATTATAACAATAAATCCACAAGATTAAATTAACATTATTAACATTCTTTCTGTGAAAGGGATCCACAGATAGATTCTTAAAGGATAAATGTGAGTTTGTATATTGTGACTAAATATTGCCATCTAGTGTATGTGTTGAGCTTTCAGTAAATGATAATGTAGTGACAAAACTGTTCTGCCCAAATGCATGATGGGAAGTGGGTAACCATGACTGTGCGTGGCGGCTGCAAATAATATATCTTATCTGTGTTGTGTACAATGCAGGGTGTTAAGAAAAAGATCAACTCCTGTCATTCTTCCCCACGTTGCTCGCCTCAGTAGTTATAATTGTTGTGGAAGAGATGGCAAAGCTTTACGCAAATAAAAGCACGGTCCAAATGAATGCCTGTATCCACTCCACTCACTTGTCACTGCCTCTTAACTCTGTATATACGTAGAACGTCACCATTGTAGGCTGTTTGCGGCAATGAGTGATTGGGCCGTTCCGTGCATGCGCTAAATATTTTAATGTGGTTAGTTTAAAAAATTAATTACCGCCCGTTAAAGCGATATTATGTTGGCTCAACGCGTGCTTTATGTTAAAAGAACACAATTGCTAAATACTGAAGGAAAGCAATTTAATCAGGTGCAAATGATGTATTTCTTTAATGTCGGTTCAACATTTATTTTGGGGTGAACATGAGGTCCTTATGTTGGCTCAACAAGAGTGCTTTATATTCGCGCAACGTGAGTGCCTAATATTGGCTAGACATGTGTGCTTTATGTTAAAAGGACACGATTGCTAAATGCTGAAGGAAAGCAATATTATCAGGTGCAAATTCTTTCCACAAATTTTTAATGTCAGTTCAACACTCCATTTTTTTGAGTGTGGCCGTATTGTCAAACCAGTTAACGGATGCGCACCCCACGTTCATATATTCGCTAGGAAGGTTCTCTAGAACAGAGCCTTCCTGAGAAGTCTACTGCTTTCAATGGCGGCTGTTTACTAACGCCGGCGAGTCTATCATTTCGTATCTAGTCCTATGTGATATCTACCATAGCATCATGTGGGCGTAGTGTGCAGGTTATCGGCTACAGTCTTCGTGAGTCCGTGTCTCTCGGACTTTTCTCGTGTCATTCAACCAACGTAGTAACACTTAGTATCGCACGCCTTTACATCCTCAGTAATGGTACCGGCGTTGCCAGGATGAGAAAAGTAATTAATTAGATTACTCACTACTGAAAAACATAACGCCATTAGTAACGCCGTTATACTCTAACAACGTTATTAATAACACTGGTCGCCAGCGTAGGACCGGAACTCTTTCCTAACCTGGGGACTACCTGCAATCAAAAGCGTACAGGAAGGGACCCTTGAATGTACCAAAATGTACAGGGAGCAACCCCGGAATGCCCCAAAATTTAAAGGAAGTAACCAGAAATCAACAAAAAGTGGCCCAAAATCAACAGGAATCAAAACCCAAAACTCCCAAAAATGAACAGGAAGTGACCAAAACCCTACAGGAGGTGAGCAATGGGAGCGCAAAGTTAAATGTTTTTCCAAATCAAGACATGTCTCCATGTGGTGCGGTCCTGCAGACCAGGTAGTGCTTGAGGTACTTTCTGAAGCATTTGTCCCTCACGCCATAAATAATAGGGCTGACGGAGCGGGGCCACACCTGCACGATGACGTAGCAGGCGAACAGCGAGTCCGAGTAGCTCTCAGGAAAGGCTCGGAGCAACGCGTCCTTCACAAGCGGCACGGCGTACGTGGTCATGCATAGCAGGACCTGAACGCCGTGCAGTACGATGGTCTTCCTGGCCTTCTTGGCATCCTTGCTGGCCGTCTGGGCCGTGAACAGGATCTGGAAGTAAGTGAAAAAGATGACCGACCAGACCAGGACCAGGTAGACGATGTAGGTGATGTCCCGTTTCTGGATGAGCAATGGGCTTGGGAAAGCGGTTTCCCGAAGGCAGAAGATCTTTCTGGAGAAGTAGTCAGCGGGCTCGATGGCCAGTGTGACAAAAAGGTCCGGGAAGGCGGAGATGAAACTGGCAGTCAAAATGGCAGCGATGAGGAGCAGGGTTCTCGGGACGGTGCAGATGCGGGCGTGGTGGAGCGGCATGCGCACGGCCACGTAGCACTCTCCCGCCATGCAGGCCAAGATGAGGGGTGTGTTCTCCGTGGTGATGATGGCCATCAGGATGAAGGGGGCACACGACAGGACGGTGATCCGGTAGAGGACGTAACTGATGACGAACAGGGTGATGCCCACGCTCATCTGGATCATGTCGTTCAGAACCAGCGTGAAGAACAGGATGTAGCGAGGGTTGGAGTAGAAGATCTGCAAAACGCACCATAGGTATCGATACCGATACGATGCTAAAATGACGTCGTCGGTATCGGGGGTGATGAGAAACAACTTATCATATGTACATTTTTGGATCTAGTTTACGAGCACGTGCCCCACTCTAGATAGCCGATCGTGCTATCTATGTTTCTGCTGTGAATTGATTGTTCATGCGCTGCTAACCCTGCTAACCCTCCCTCTTCAAACGGATTGGAATCTAGCGCCTTATTAGAAAACGATTAAATAGCAACATTGATGAAATTGGATTTACTTTTGAATGTTGATGTGAACGTTACCACAGGACAGCCATATTGGTAGGAGCAATGACAGGTCTATATGCTACTGCCGTCAATTGAAACGAGTAATCATGAATAGACTTCAAATGGATTGGACGTATAGCGTTGTCGGAAAGAAACAGAAATAAGAAATAAGCTAATTATTCCTTCATTCAAATGTCAGTGAATTTACTTTGATGGAAAAATCGCCCTACCAACATGGCCGCCACACCTAAGGCCATTTTGGTAGAAGCGATGTTTTTGCAGTGAAATGAAATGTGTCTATCAACTGTAGGCCCCCAATCCAATAGAGGAAGTCGGACATCCGGGCATTTAATGACGTCACCAGCCACAACAAAGCGTCGGCACATTGACAATGGGGCAAAAGACGAGTCACAAGCAGTTGCTCTGTCGTGCATTGTAATACAAACGCGTTTAACTTTCATTTTATTTGCGTTCTTTTTTCCGTCGGAATGACTAAAAGTTGCTGTGTTGCGAGTTGTCACACAAGGAAGAGTTCGGAGCCGCATTTGAAGTTCTTCATTCTTCCACGTGAGAAGAAAAGGAGAAACAAATGGCTGAGAGCAATTAATCGAGGAAGAGTAAAAGAAGACGGTTCCGTGGACTATTTTCGCCTGTGGGAACCTAGATCCAAGCACATTTACGTTTGCAGCTGACATTTTATTACTGGTGAGTCGATTTTTTTTGCCCCAATTAGCTGCTAGGATTCAATAGACTAGGCAGTGGTTATTATTACCGTAACCGGCAACTCGCAAAGCGTTATTTTTCTTTTGCCGTGAACTGCTCTGATTAGTCAATCGGTATATTATTGGCCTGGTGGGAATTGGTTATTTTGCCGTGACATGCCCACGGCTAAATAACGCTTGGAGGCGAATTACCGGTCACGGCAGAAATAATCACTTCGTATATGGCGGAAAACACAGACAAGACTGAAAAAGCAGTTTCTGCCCTTGCACTCCTCTTGCAGAGAAACTGTTGTATTCTAAGCCAAATCAACTGTTGTGTTTGATAGAACAATATGTCTATATGCTGCCATAGCAGATTCATGGCGCATTAAGCCCCTGAACTATTTTTAATTTGCCCGTTTTACACTGGAAACCCCCGTTTACAGACGCCGCGCAACCGTTTTTGTTTCAACCTTACCATAAAAAGAAGATAATTATATTTATTATTCAAAATGTCTGTCATTTTTTAGCTTAGAATCCTTAATTGATGTCTAATATTTAGTTTAAAAAAAGAAAACGACTTTAAAAAATTATTCACTCGCATATTTTAAACTATTAAACGAATTACGTCACAATTAAAAATTTGGCGTCTGTAAAAAAGTCACGGATATCTACCTCATAACTATCGCTTAATTGTATTTTTTTTGTTACTGTCGCATTTTCCCCGATATGTTAGATGGTAAATAATCGATCCAAACAAAGAAAATTTGAAAAATAATGTTTAAAAGGGTAACTATATGCAAAAGAAAATCTCAACCACTCCTTATTGCCTGCGATTTCTGCATTGCGACCCTTGTTATATCACCATGTTTCACCCATAAAATCCCAAAAAAATCTGGCTGTGTCCATTCACAGCTGTGTCTTGACACTCAGTGATACATGCTACATGGAGGTAAGTATGCGATAATATCTCGTTAAAATCGTGGTGTCTTTAATTCTGCTCTCGCGTGCTCTCGCCTCCAGTTAGGGTTTTGCTGTTTAAAAAACTTTTTTTTTTTTCAAAAATGCCCTCCAGTTCAAATTTTTCGTCCCCCAGAAAATTGAGATTTTAAGCTTTCCAATGATGTATGACACATGCATATCGGACAATTTTGAAATCTGGCCAAATTGGCGGTCTCAGAGCGGAACTTCAAGTCACCTGAGTGTTTTCCGCCATATACTACCAATTTTCTCAGTTCCACACAGTACATATTCCACGTAAATGATAAAGGTCAACTTACTGGGTGACTTTATGAGGGAGTTGTAGATGTTTCCGAACTCCACTGCAGGCCATTCCTTTGTTTAACCAGCTATCAGCTGCGACTTTGTATCGGCAGCTTTGTAAGCCAATAACCGCTCATTTTAAATTGCATCGCCTCCTCGCGTCTGTCGGCAGTGACTCGTGATAATAGTAAGCCACGTTTAAGACGTTTTTAGGAAAATAGACGCAAAACACACCTGAAATATATTAATTTCAGACGTTTGTCTATGGAATGTTTAGCTGTGTGCTCCCCCTTCACAAAATGGCAACACGTTGCTAAGCAAGGTGACGTCATCGTGACATCACGTCGACTTCCTCCATTGAAGTGGGAGGGTGGCAGCGAATGAACGTTTACATTCGTTGCCATCCCTCCCATTTCAAATGGATTGGACTTCTAGACCCGTCAATAGTAGACAATGAGCCACGATAAGTCATGACTTTACATTCAAGTGAGTAATTGAAGGAGATAGTGCCTTTTCTCGTAGGCACCGTCTAACTGTTTGTATTATTCTAACAAACTCGATATACCGTACTGGCCCGAATATAAGACAGTGTTTTTTTGCATTGAAATAAGACTGAAAAAGAGGGGGTCGTCTTATATTCGCGTTCTAGGCATTATACCCATTCACGACGCTAGATGGTGCCAGATATCATTGAAGCGATGTTCTGTCATCACAGATCTCAGCTACTCTCCCCATTCACGATGCTAGATGGTGCCATATATCATTGAAGCGATGTTCTGTCATGACAGATCTCAGCTTATCTCAAGTTTGACCAGTTTGCATTATTTTATGGCAATGTTTTTCCTTATTCAGATTTGTTTTAAGACTACAGTTACAGTCAGACTTCACTTTGATGGTTAATGCAGTTATTGCAATTTTGTTGTTTTATCACAATAGATTGGTTTATTTATATTTCAAAAACCAGAACCCCTTCATTTACGAATGTGATTGCACTTTAGTTTACATATTTAAATGTTCAGATATTAAGATTTAATGGAGGCAAAATAACATGCTTTTTCTCTCAAATATATTGTTATAATAATTTGTTTCAGATGTAATTTTCTGTATAAAAACTAATTTGGTGTTCAAAAAGTCTTTTTTCAAACTTGAGTCTTGAAAAAGAGGGCGTCGTCAAATAATCTGGACCGTTTTATATTCTGGCCAATACGATAATAAAAAAGACCATAGTTTAATATTAATATAAGAATTATAATATAGGTTATAATACACAGATGCACTCCTGACAAGCCAGCGCTGAGTCAGTACATTCCATATCAGCCCTCACCTGATAAGCAAAGGAAAAGACACCGTCGTCATATCTTCGGTGGGGCCTACCAAAGTAAGACCCGAGAACAAGGAAAACTAAGTCTGATAGCACGGGGCTTCTCAGGCAGGGGTGCCCAATCCTGATCCTCGAGAGCCCCTATCCAGCTTGTTTTCCGTGTCTCCCTCCTTTAACACACCTGAATCAAATGATCAGCTCATCAGCAAGCTCTGCAGCAGCCTGATAAAGATCCTGATTAGTTGATTCAGGTGTGTTAGAGGAGGGAGACATGGAAAACAAGCTAGATAGGGGCTCTCGAGGACCGGGATTGGGCACCCCTGCTCTCAGGCATCCAGGCAGGCCCAACATCTCACCTCAGTTGAACTAAACAGCCCAAACTGCGATAGAAGATTATCCAAAACACACCTTTCTTCTGGCCACAGCCCACTCCGCATGAGCCTTCAAAAGACTGAATGTTTAACTAATCGTGGTCATTTTTCTTGGAAACCTTTTGTTGAAGGGTTATAGGTTGACCTTGCTTCCCCGTCTGAGTCTGTTTCTGTTTCGCCTTGCTGTTTGATCGCTGTCGACCTGAATAAATTGTCAACTTGTTTTCGGTGAGCCTTGTTTAAACCTTTCAAAATGAAGTCAGAACAAAGGGTTAAGACTAAGGTGAACGCGCTGAGTTTGGCCTTTTAGCCGGGATTTTGGGGTCCTGTCGGCCCGGGTTGTTGGAGCTGCGCCAGCGCGGGTCCGGCAGTTCGGCTGGCGCAATTCTGGCAGTCTGGCTAAAAGGTCAGATTCCTTCAATATGCAGCAATTTAGTATCTTAAAAATACTATATATTTTTTCCGCAAAAATGTGGTATCTGTACAGTTTCAAAATTGGTATCCAGAGGCCAAAAACTTTGGCCGAAATTTTGTCCAGGCCGAGCTTTCGTCCGTCCGTTTTTCTTACTTGGTGCCTGCAAAATGTGTACATGAGGCTGACGTTTATGTAGTTGATGGTGAGTCCGATGGCCATCACGATGACGTTCTTCACCACCGCTTTGCCCAGCGAGTCGCGGTACTGGACCACCACGCTGGCATTGACCAGCGCCGCTTCGCTCATGTCGCCGCACGGATGCTGAAAAGTACAACGGTTTCACAGGAGTTCAATGAAATATCATCTACAGCGTGGGATTAAATAAATTCCACAAAAAAAGAAGTGTTTGTGTGGATGAGAAGCCAAAAAAACACCCGTACACACAAATTGCTGCATCTGATATTGAAAAAAAATCCTCAAAAACTAGAAAGCTAAATCCTTAAAACTAAAATATATTTTCACATTTTTTACCAAAATATTCCCATGAAATCCCATTGACACATGACACATTGATAGTGTCCTATTCATGTGA
Source organism: Corythoichthys intestinalis (assembly GCF_030265065.1). Lineage (NCBI taxonomy): Eukaryota > Metazoa > Chordata > Actinopteri > Syngnathiformes > Syngnathidae > Corythoichthys > Corythoichthys intestinalis. The sequence goes on along the minus strand of NC_080403.1, from coordinate 43,711,690 downwards.
AGTTTCACACATCTCTATTTGGACATGTTCACAAAACAGTTTTTCACATTTTTCACCACGATTTGACCACTTCTAACCATAAACTTTCAACATTAAGCATTCACATAGTTGCTATTCATGTCAAATTCCATTCACACGTTTTCAATTCTATTATTTTCACAAAACATTTGACATATTTTTACATTTTTGACCAAAATGCGACCTTTTTTAACCAAAAACTTTCGATAAAATCCCATTGACACACTACACATTCTGTCATTTCTATCCATGTTACATTCCAAAACACATTTCCATTTGTACGTATTCAAAAATATATACACATATTTTCACATTTCAGACCAAAATTTGACTATTTTTGACCAAAAAAAACCGTCATAAAATCCCATTAACACATTCAAAAATATAATTTTCACATCATAACATTCTTTTCACGTTATCACTTATTCACTTAACACGTCACATGCCTTTACATTTTTGACCAAAATCCGACTATTGTTTTGGTTTTTTTATTACAAAAAACTCCCCAGGAAATCCCATTGACGATATTGAAAAATCCAAAATCCCAATGAATCAAAGTGACACATTCAAATTCAAAGTTAACCTATTTTCCTATTCACATCATTCATCTGTCATATGAATGTTAGCAAAATAGATGACTTTTCACATCCTCACATTTTTTACCCAACCCCCCCCCCCCCCCCCCCCCAAAACATTAGCAAGATTGTATTGCCATGTAATTTCTTCAAAAATGTCATCTAATTATTGGAATGAGACAAAAAAGCAAGTCAACTTTGTTCGTGGACCACAATACAAAAAAAACCAAAGAGCTATTCGTAATTAGCATTTTGTTTTAGCATATTATAAAGCTGCCTCACACAGTATTACCAAATGTATAATAAATTATATGTGCTGTCCACTAACTAAAAGATGAAAAAGTGGATAAAGTGGATACTCACCTGTATCAGATGGACCGACCTGGACCTCGCGCACGCCCTCTGCGCCGCTTTTTATGCACGAAACACACACACACATGTCGTCCTCCATGTTGACACAAGAATGACGTGTTCCCTCATGAGGTCGCCTGGCATTTTACATACCACCCGCTTGGGTTCACTGCCAACCTGTTATTTTAATACTAAATGACTGCATACCCACTTGAATGTAAAGTCAATGATATCATGTTTAGATCAGACCCTACTTAAACAATTGGCTGCCATTGACGTGAATAGACATCTAATTCATTCAAAGCGGGAGGGTTGGAAGGGAATAAACAAAAATTCATTCGCTGCCACCCTGCCGCTTCAAATGGATCGGCCGTCAACGAGTGATAAACTCATTTCAATTGATGGCAGAAGCAGGAAAAGAGTTTCATAGCCCCTACAAACATGGCCGCCCACAGGCCACGTTGGTAGGGACGGGGTTCCCGTCAAACTCAATGAATTGACATTCAAATTAAGCTATAACTATCTTATTTCTTGTCAAAGGATCTGCTTTAGCTCGATGGCTGCCATAGACGTCCAATCCATTTGAAGTGGGACATGCCACGCTCCTTCTTCAAATAGATTAGACGTCTACTACGGGTAAACTCATTTCAATTCATGGCAGAAGCACAAAAAACCTTTTATTGCCCCATCAAAATGGCTTTAGGGTGGGCAACATTCCCTTCAAAGTCATAAATCACATATTTCTTTCAAAGATGAATTCATCAATGCCAATGCATCTGCTATTTAATCAGCAGCTGCCATTCACGACTCTAGTTGGTCAATCAGTTCAAAGTAGGAAGCCTGGCAGCGAATGAACGAATGTCTACTGCTGATAAACTATCTAAAATTCACAGCAGAAGGTTGATTGGACGCCACACGATTGGACATCTATCATCAAATCGGGAAGGATGACAAATAGGATTGCCAACGGCAGCGGTACCAATCCGAACATCCAAAATTCTGAGTTGTCCCACCCAGTTCGGGACTGTTGGCAACCCTAGCGACAAGTGCTCATTTTCTTAGCTGGCGCCCATCTTGGGTGGGGTGACCATTAGTATGAAGCGCAATCTTGAAAACTACATATTGAGCAGCATCAGCATGTTATTTCTTAGGACTCGCCGATACCGAGCACATCATTTTAGTGTTGTATCGGTGCCGATACTAGTATCAATATCTGTGCAAAAGTCTACCTGATAAAAGTCTCGGCGTCGATGAGTTCTGGTGTCGGGCAAGTCTTGGTCTCAGCTAGCTAACACTAACTGACAGCACAAATTCAAGATATAGAAAGTTTTAAAGATGTATGAACTTCCTGATTTGATTGACAGCCCATGCATACACGTAAACAAAGGAAACGTGACGCCCAAAAGTCTCTACGGAGGAGAACTTAACGTCGAATAACATGTCCTCAGATGCCGTCTGACCTTTGCGGTTGTTTTTCCAGCGAGGTTTGTCAAAAACGAGCGGCAATTCTCAGAGGAACTCAAATCCGCCGGGGAACCTTGAAGGTCAACGAGCTCGTTAGAGGAACAGCAGTTTTGTTATCACAACAGCAATTACTCTTAGGACTTGAATGTTAATGTCATGCTAACATTACGTTATGAGCTTTGTTTGTCTCATTTGAGGTTTTTTTTTTTTTTTTTTCTTCACAGATTGGATTAAGATCCAAGTGAAAAAAATTACCTGAAAAACTCAACAACCAACAACATAATCTCTGAAACACTTGTGGGGAAATCTCTTATGGTCCAGTAAATCCCAGGTTTAACCTTTTGTCTAAAATTCCCCAAATTACGCAACACTGTTCACCACTAAATAAACTTAATTAACTACATTACAGCTATTAAATGCTGGTGAAAACATCATTTTTTTGCAGCTGGTTTGTCTTCAGAATGAACTACTGTAATTTTTGGACAATGAGCCACTACTTTTTTCCCTCATTTTGCATCCTGTGGCTTATAGTCCTGTGCAGCTTATTTGTTGATTTATTTGGGTTAGTAGGTGACATTTTATTTGACAGTGGCGTCGTAAGATTGTCATAAGACCGTCATAATTATGACATGACACTATCATGGGCATTACTGAATGCTCATGACAGATGTAATTCAATGTTATCCGGCAAATTATGTCACAAACTCCATTTATGTCCAGCTCTTTTACATCCATTTAAAAGTGAGATGATTTGTCGGATGACACTAAGTGACATCTGTTATAAGCATTTATTAATGCTCATGACAGTGTCATGTCATAATTATGATTGTCTTATGGCACCTCTGTCAAATAAAGTGTTACCAAATACCATAACTAGTAATGAATGAAACAACTGGAACAGTAACTGAATAAATGATTACCACAGAAAATGAATTTTGATTGCTATTTATATCTGTAGTGCTGCAATGCATGCTAGGAGGCATGTTGGGCAACAACAATGTTGACAGTTGGAAGTTGACTGTCTCCCCCAAGACCAGTGATGGCCAAAAGAAGCTTCTTGAAACAATGAAGCTTTGAAACCAAATGGTTCAAGGCTTCATGGTGGTTCATTTGGTATTATGATACCGCTGTCAGATAAAGTATTCAGTATACAGTCTTATATTTGGGCAAATACGGTATATACAGTGGGGCAAATAAGTATTTAGTCAACCACTAATTGTGCAAGTTCTCCCACTTGAAAATATTAGAGAGGCCTTTAATTGTCAACATGGGTAAACCTCAACCATGAGGGACAGAATGTGGTGAAAACAGAAAATAGCATTGTTTGATTTTTAAAGAATTTATTTGCAAATCATGGTGGAAAGGGTTAGTTAGTGTTGCCCAAAGACAGCCCCAAAACATAACTGCTCTAGAGGAGATCTGCTTGGAAGAATGGGCCAAAATACCAACAACAGTGTGTGAAAAGCTTGTGAAGAGAAAACGTTTGGCCTCCGTTATTGCCAACAAAGGGTACATAACAAAGTATTGAGATGAACTTTTGGTATTGACCAAATACTTATTTTCCACCATGATTTGCAAATAAATTATTTAAAAATCAAACAATGTGATTTTCTGGGGTTTTTTCCACATTCTGTCTCTCATAGTTGAGGTTTAACCATGTTGACAATTACAGGCCTCTCTAATATTTTCAAGTGGGAGAACTTGCACAATTAGTGGTTGACTAAATACTTATTTGCCCCACTGTACCTCTTTCCTCACCAACCCCCCCATTTCCCCTGGTAGGGTATGTGGCTTTTCATCTCTAGCTGGGGTCCTCTACCAGAGGCCTGGGAGGTTGAGGATCCTGCGTTTTCTTTGTGACCTTGCTCTTACCGGCACTGTGGGGGTGTGTATACCTCTGATGCACACAGAGCAGAGCGTGAACGTGAATAGATGGATGAAGGATAGACATAAAAGTTTTCTCAAGAAAGTGAGTATTTATCACTGGTGATAGTAACAGTTAGTTAGCTCCAGCCCCCAGCTAACAGCAGAAAGTCCCATGTAATAATAAACCAAATGCTCCGCATTTTGCGGTCAAAAGTTACATCCCAGCTCTAATATAACGCTACTACATAGCTACTGCTAGCTAGTTAATCTGAAATGCATTGTGAAGGTCCTAGTAGAGTTAAGTGTGCAGTCTTATTACCTCTATCTTTGGGGTGACTTCCTTCTGGAGCATCAGCTTTGTTTCTCACGTTACGCATAGACGAGTACAGGGGCTGACCTCATTCACGTACAGTACCGGCCAAAAGTTTGGACACACCTCATTCAATACAACACAACTGAAGGTCCCAACCCCGAATGGCAAGAGTGTGAAAAAAATAAAAAATAATCAGAGCAAAGGGAGGCTGCTTTAAAGATACTAAAATATTATATATGTTTTTGGTTATTTCACCTTTTTGCAAAGTACATAATTCCACACATGTTCATTCATAGTTTTAATTGAATTCAGTGAAAAGGTACAATGTAAATAGACACAAAAATAAAGAAAATGCATGAATGAAATTGTGTGTCCAAACCTTTGGCCTGGACTGTATGTATGTAAAATGTTTGAATATACTGTATGTTTGTGTGCGTGTGTGTAAGGCAAATTAGCCTGACAAAGATATTAGATAAATTCAAGTAATTAGTAGTATTTTTCAGGGTTTGAAATTACAGCCATTTTTGTTACGTATGTGCCCAAAATGTAATCTGTGCGATTTACAAATATTTGGGAACAAACGATCACTGTGTTGTGAGCGAAAGTAATAGCATTAGCCTCTATCTCTCTCATATATAGACCCTACCCACGTGACGTCACAACTCCGCTGTCCTGACTGGTGCCGCCCAATTGTCCGTCAACACATCGTGTTGACCTGTTACGGCTACGTACATTCCTCCTATTTACGGCGTGTTTTTCTGCTCGTTAACATTAATAATCAAAATGGTGAAGGCGTGTGTGGCGGTCGGTTGCAATAACAGAGAAGATAGACGGAGAGACTTGAAGTTCTACCGGATTCCGAGAGACACGGAGAGGAGAGAGCGAGATGGGCTGCTGCAATTCGACGAGAAAACTGGGCTCCAAACGATTACCACAGATTATGTAGAAGTCATTTTATATCTGGTAAGATGCGTTTAATATATATTTAGAGGGTTTTGGGCTGACAACCACAATTAAGATCATTGCTAGGCTAATCGCCGACAACATACACGTATGTATGTAGTGAGAGTGCTATCGCTAAACCGTATAAACATTAAAAGCCCTAGCTCCATTGACAAATGACATGAAATACATTAGACTTGACAGTGGATGTTAGCAAGAACAAAAGATTTTGAATTGAAAATTTCGTAACTCACCTTTCCAAGCACAAGATAGATTCCTGCCGAATTTTCGTGGACGAGGACCTGTTTCACCCAACCAGCAACGAAGTATTTATAAGCCTCCAAGCTCTTAAGGTTTTTCAAACTTTCGTGAGAATAGGCTGATTTTGTGTGGACAAGATAATTGTAAATATCAGCGTAGCAGATGTCAGGCAGACAGGGCGAAGACAGTGGGTCGAAAAACATCGATTTGGGCATCAAATATGGATCTGGCGACTGTATAGAACGAAGCTTTTCCACATAACGCCTTTTATGCAACACATCCAGTGAGTTTACGGCATCAGAAAGCACCGGGTCTTCCATGAAATGCATTTTAAATTCCTCGATCAATTGAAACCACTGCTAATACAGAGACAAAATGACGGACAAGTGGGCGGAACCATACAGCGAGCACGTGGTTTTGTGACGTCGGTGGGTAGGGTCTATATACTAGTGCTGTCAAACGATTAAAAAAAATTAATCTAGTTAATTATTTGTCAACTGTGTGATTAATCATGATTAATCACATTTCCCTTGGGATAAATAAAGTTGCTCTTCAGAAAAAAAAATCTAGGAAAATACTATAATTGACTTAAAATTTGTTTTAAGATGAAATGTATGATGTGTGAATGAATTAATACTTAACCAAATACAGTTTTAAAATTTTATTTAACAACTCAGCTCGTATAAAATGATAAATAAAATAAATAGTATGATACAGCAAAGAGCTTTAACAGATTAAAGTGCCTCAGACTAACAATGTGGCTCAAGTACCGTTTGGCATATTACCCAAAATTAACTGCCAATTTAAAGAGCAGACAAGCACAATGCAGTAACAAGTAGCTAGTGTTTCAAAAAATGTGTAAACAACTTGTCTGTTAAATTGAACATTTCACACAAATAAATGCAGCATTTGCAGTTTTAAACTAAATGGCCTGAAAGCTGTGTGAGATATAAAAAAAATTGTCAATTTTCACACATTCAACTGAAAAACATTACACTAAACTGTGTGTAAAGGTGTTTAGAAACACTGCTTAAGTTAGCCAGTCATACTCTATTTTTTTTAACCAACTGCTCAGCCAAACTAGCTTGTTGACATTTTCAGATAACAGAGCAGACCTTATCTTTTGAACAATGTGCCCTGTCAAAGAAAACAGTCTCTCGCAGGAAACGGTTGTGGCAGGTGTGACCAGATACTTTTTTTTTTGCATGGGCCAGCTTACTGTGGGCACCACTGTGCACAGACCACCACTGTAGTGGACATGAGTCCATGCTGGCACTGCCTTGTACCTGTCTAGTGGTTTGTCGTTGTTGTTTGTTGTCATTGTCATTTTCAATGCCCTCGTCTTCGACTATGTTAATGGGTCTACACTCTACAGTCTCTGTCTACCCATGTAGCGATAGCAGTAGTCAACCTACTTGTTGTCTTTTGTTGACAAGTCCGAGTCCGCACTCTGCCAGTGTAGCTTGATGACTGCGGCTTGTTTCCCGCAGTGTTGGCGTCATTGCTAACACTAGCTGTGCCCGAAGGTGGTACTTTAGGCTGGTTGAGCTTCGATCAAACGACAGTTCATTACATCAGTATGTGCACACAACTTTGGTTTTATCCAGATTTCCATTAGGCAGCTTTTTAAAAAACGGAATTTGGTCATCATCCTCACTCATCGTGGCTGGCTGCATTACGTCCTGCATTGCCGCGTGGAGAATGTAAACATCAGCGTGTGGTACTACGGGAGGAAGTTGTGGCCAAACTTAGTGTGAGCGGTAAATTGCTTTTTTTTTTTTTTTTTTTAATGCTTTAATATTTCCAGATTAATCATGGTCGTTAACGCGTTATTGTTGACAGGCCTGATATATACATATATGTGTAAATTATCAGTCTCTGTTAGCTGTTGGTGAAGTTTTGTGCTTGTACGCTACGTTCACTTACATCCTGTGCAACTTCTGGGTGCTAAACCCCCCTGTTCTTAAAACATAGTGACGCCCCTGAAAGTTATACTGTTTGATGTATAAAACCTGTCAATAATATTAAAGATGCATTGCTGCTATCTACTGGGCAAATTTATAATGAGGAAAATAAGTAATGTTCTCTCATTAGTTATTTCCATACATAAGCAATTAGAATGAAATTTTAACCACAGCATGTGAGTCCATAAATAATGACTACCGGTATATGGAATTGAGTGCAAAAACACAGAAAAAAATGTATTGCATTCAAATGATTGCGCCAGAATTTTGCGCATAAATGATAATTTGGGAAATGAGGTCCTTAAAAGGTGGCGTTCCTGTGTCATGTATGACGATGAAAACTACGCTACCCATAATACCACACGTTTCCGTGTAGTCCGGCAGTACTAGCTGATTGGTTAGCGATGCTTTCAAAAGTAGTGCGCGGTAGTACTCTTTCCGAGTTTAATACACACTTGCCAGCCGTAGTGCCGTTGCTTACTGTTTAGTTTTGTGGCCATATAAGAAGAAATGTCTTTTTGACTTATGTAACTACTAGTATTGCTGCACAGGACTTCAAATCAAAGTAAGTCGCCGATGACCTTGTTCACAACGTTTCATGTCAGTTATGTCGCGTCATGTTACTGTTGAGTGGTCGTTAGCCAAATTGGCTCACTTTGAAAATATGGCGTAATACAACCCTAGGCTAAAATTATAGAAACACCCGTCCTCGTTGATGTTCTCTCGGTTCTTTTACTGTGTATAAATGAAGCAAATATGTTTGCATCCACACCAGTGGCTCTTAACCTTGCTAAAAGTACTAAACCCCAAAGTTTCCCATATGCATTCACGGAACCATTCGGAAGTGGATAATTAAAAAAAAAAAAAAAAAAAAAAAATCTAATTCAAAACCAAGATATCTAAGCGGATTCCCGTTCAACTTCTCATTTTGACAGCATATTTTAAAACCGGTCAAAATTTGACTCCACGCTGCCCAAGTTCTTCATACCAAGTATAGAGGTGGGTAGTAACGCGTTACATTTACTAGAGTAATTTTTTGAGAAAAATGTACTAAGAGTAGTTTTACTAAGCCATACTTTTTACTTGAGTAGATTTGTGAAGAAGAAACGCTACTCTTACTCCGCTACGTTGGGCTACAATAGTCGTTACATTTTTTTCCTCTTTATTCTACATATTAGATTTTACTTTTTTTAAAGTGATGCCAACTGTTGCTGTAGCAGTTTCACCAATGAGTTGTCACAACAATAATCACATGACTCCATTATACCAATCGGACTCAGGCTTGCCGTTCCATGATCATGCTGGCCTGTTCAATCACATGGCGTCTGTGAAGTACCGTAAAAAAAATAAGTATTTGACATAGAGCACTACTGTCAACATGACTTGAAAGCGTGGATTTTAGCCTCTTTCATAGACTTCATAATGATATTGGCGGGACGCTGGGCCGATAAACAGGGGGCCCATCTCTGTCAAAGCTGACCGAGTGGAAACAGAGTTTTTAACATTGGAAATTCTTGTGAATAAATGCTTAAATCCCTAAATTCTTTACAGATATGGACGTAAAACAGTCTCGATTCTTGGTTAAAAACAAACAAAAAAAAGAGCATTAATTTTACATAAATACGTCGAATGTGCTATTGGTCTTTGTCATTGTGGTGCTATCTTGTCACCAGAAAGAGCTTTTTCCGTTGAAATTCTTGTGAATAAATGCTTAAATCCCTGAATTCTTTATAGATATGGACGTAAAACTCTCGATTCTTGATTAAAAGCCAAAACAAAAAACAAAAACAAAAAAAACGGGCAGTTAGCATACATTTTACGTAAATATGTCGAATGTGCTATTGGTCTTTATGCCATTGTGGCGCCGCCTTGTCACCACAAGAGCTTTTTACGTTGAAATTCTTGTGAATAAATGCTTAAATCCCTGAATTCTTTATAGATATGGATGTAAAACTGTCTCGGTTCTTGGTTAAAGGCAAAAAAGGGGCATTTATTTTATGTAAATATGTCAAATGTGATGCTAGTCTGTTAGCCAATGTGGCGACCCCCTCTTTCCTAGTTTTTAATTTGGCACCGATTGACCACAGAAAACCGGAGATCCTTTAAATTTCATAATAGGAACTATTCACTAGTCAACTATTTAAACTAGGAACTAATTTCTAGAGGACACTTATGCTCTGTGGATGAATGTTTCTTCAGTTGTGCAGCTTTTTTTTTTTCTCTTGCCGGAATTCAATGATTCATTTAAATTTTTTTTATTATTTCTTTGGCTTAATGGTATAATACAGTGTAATGGTATAGTACAGTGTAATATAAACAGTAAAATACCATTGGTTAAAAAAAAAAAAAAATCAAACATACCAAGTTACTCACAATATCACTCATTACTTGAGTATTATTTTCACCAAATACTTCTTTACTTGTACTTGAGTACATTTTTTTGGATGACTACTTTGCCTCATACTTGAGTAATATTATTTTGAAGTAACGCTACTCTTACTTGAGTAAGATTTTTGGCTACTCTACCCACCTCTGAACATGTGTGAGTTAAGTTAACCTTCCACTGAGCGAAACAGTTTCTCCTCCCATCAGATGGAGGACAAGCAGTTGAAAGAAATGGAATAAAGCAAGTAAATTGGGGTACAGCCAGTCAGAAACCTAATCTAGCACACCACAGGGCCCTGCGCCTCCTTTGACAAACCCCTCGATGGAAAAGTGCATTGTCATTTTTAGAACAATTTCATCATCCCTAAACATCCTTTCAACTGAAGAGATAAGAAATGTTTTCAAATTGTCAATATAAACTTGTGTACGAGTTGAAGATGTAACAACAGTTATCTCCCCAGTCATTTCCCCAGACATACAGTCCCGCATCATTACTGATTGGAAATTTGGATGTCTTCATTGGAGTGCACCACAAAAACGGTCCCTCATGATCGCTTTGCCCAATGCAAATTTGTGATTTTTGACTGAGTAATTGACTTTCATCCAGTTATCCAACAGTTTTGCCAGATTTTCCTTAGACCATTGTAAACCATTTTTTTTTTTTAGATAAAAAGTAATTAGGTTCGCTACAACAGAGCCTTCTAGAGAAGTCTACTGCTTTAAGATGGCGCCTGTTTACTAGCGCGGGAAAGTCTGTCATTTCTCATCTAGATCTAACACGGCCGTCGTCTTTCATTTCACATCTAGTTCTAGATATATGTGATATCTACCATAGCTGTATGTTGCCGTATGTTTGTAGCAACTAGCAACTGGGCGCTGTTTGTAGCGGCTGACGGCCGCAGTCAGGTATTATTGTTTTTTTGTTTTTTTTTATCTAGCGGCATGAGTTGAACATGATGTTTACTCTCAGTCCGTTCCTCATTGCGTCCTGAAAACCGCGCTGACTGTGTTTTCTCCGCTTTACCTGGTATAATTCAATAATCGGACTTTGGATGTTTGTGATAATATAATATATTATATATTATATATAATCTAAGAATCGGAAATTTTGCACGTCTCTACTGACTACTACAATTTTTTTGTGTTTCTTAAAGCTAGAAAGTTGCAGTTTTTTTATCATGTCTGATTTGCTTTTTTTCCTACACAATAAACTAATTGAGTAAACATCCAACAGGGCTGATGATTCCATGAATATTGCCAGTGGTTGTAAAAAGAAGTCTTCCCCCGAAGCTATCCACAGCCATCATGAAAATTTTGCATGCTGACGAGTACATCAAACGGACAGATTCAGCTGATGAGTCCTTGCTGTTATGTCAAGAACTCAAGGTTTGTGTTTAGAAACCATTCAGACTAAAACTTCTGTTTCAACATAGACAAGTGTCCAGTGATCCCTCGTTTTTCGCGGTTAATGGGGGCCAGAACCTGCCGCCATCAGTGGAAAAACCGCAAAGCAACAAACCCCCCACCACCAATTTTTTGTGTGTGTGTGTGTGTGTGTGTGTTCAATGTAATTATTCAGATTCAGCATTGGAAAGAGATACGTTTGTTCACATTTTTACCCCAAGTATAATTTAAAAAAAGCTTTTATGTATTTATATTTTTGTAATAAAATGCTTTTCAAGCACGTCAAATGTAATAATTATAAGTTTTAAACATGTTACTGTCGCACCAAATTATTTTTAAACAAAAATAACGTAGAAAAATGCTCATCTTTTATTAAATGCTTCAATGAAGGAGTCCACTTAAATCCACTCGCGCTTCTCACTTACAAACAATGAGTTGCCACAGCAAGTGTTTAACAAGCTAAACAATGACACATGTGGCTCTTTGAAGTTTGGGCTTCCAAGCTTCTTTGGAAAGATTCATCTTTAAAGCGGAAGTTCAGGATTTTTGACATTAGGCTTAATCTTCGAGTTAGCAGGGGTTTAGTTACTTGGTGGAGTTGATTTCAACAAATTCCGTTTTGTTTGCAAGTTGTTTGTAAGTTCAGGGCTCCAGAGTGGCTAAGCTAGCGCAAGTCATTGGCGCCATTATAGCATGCCAATAAAAAACGATACAGATCTAAGAACTGATCCAACATAGTCAAATAAATTCAAAACACAGATCATTTTTTCAAAACACCCATGCGGCAAAAACAATGTCACACCAAACTGCTGTAATTCTTTTCGTTCTGCAGGACTATTTTTTTTTTTTTTTTTGGATGTGTAATACGACCCCAATAAAGAGGAGTGCTTCGGTCACTCGTTCTCACGCTGCATTAGAGGAAGGTGGGAAGTTGGACTTATCCCACTCGGAGGGTACCAGTTGCGACCTTAAAGCATTCCAAGCGAATGTAAACAGCAAAAATAGCTGATCGCCACAAGTTTTTTTTTTTTTTTTTTTTTTTTTTTTTTTTTTTTTTTGGCCTTCAAAACACATTTTGACCTCCAAACCTGACTTCTCATAAGCGATCAAATAGTGGAGGCAAACTAATGATATTTTTCCAGATCAGAGGTTGGAAACTCTGACTTCCCACCTTCCTCGAATGTAGCATCAGTCTGCTGAGTTAACTGACGACCGGCAACATGGCGAAATGTGCATTAAGAGGTTGTGGAAACATACAGAAGAAATGTGCAATGGAAAGTTTCCACAAATTCCCCTATGAAGAACGACGTAAAACATAAAGTGGTCACTTCCTGCTGGGTATGACATAAAAATTAGCAATTAAAAAAAACGATGTGATATCACTCCGCCCTGCTCCACTGCAAAGTTTCTGGATTACGAATGTTGCTGTTCATATTGCAATTATTGACATACAATGGTCAGTTTTAATAACTTTATCCTGAAAACATGGCCAACACTAGGGGTGTAACGGTACACAAAAATCTCGGTTTGGTACGTACCTCGGTTTTGAGTTCACGGTTCGGTTCATTTTTGGTACAGTAAGAAAACAAAATGCAAAATATAAATGTGTTAGTTGTTTATTACACACTTTTGTGCTTTCAACCATAGGAACATTAGCCTATACAAAGCTAAAATTCTGTTCAAAAAGTAGCGGGTATTTAAAATAATCCAACAACAATTTGCCTTTCAGACCCCGCGTATTGGTCAGCTTTCTTTCTGAAAGAAAGAAGAAAAAAGAAGTCCTGTGCTAAAGAGAAAAGCAATCCCAATGACAAAGATTTTAACATATATTTGACAAATGAAATGCCTCAATGAATCTTTTTTTGTTATGAATGGTTTTCAAAAGCTTTATTAGTGGACCTTTTCTCAAGTTAAAGCGCCACACAGAAATTAATAAATTTAATTGTGTCAGCAGGATCTGTGTATTATTCTTATTATTTAATTACAGGTGTTTTCGCTCATTTCAATTTAATTTATTTAAATGGGCTATTATTTATTTTATTATGTGTTTTTATATTTTACAAATGTGATGTAGTATTTCTTTATATTGTATATTTTATGATGTATAATTTTAGTTCCTATGGGAATATTAGTTCCTACGTGTTTTGTTGTGGTAGGAGGGTTTTGTATTGAACACGGGGCCGTTTTGGTGATTATTATAGCAGAGAAGACGGCAGTAAATCAACAAAGACATGTCAACTGTGCCCCGATCTACCACTCAAGAGATCTGATGGACTCAAAAAGTGGGTTACAATTGCATATTAGTTTGAAAATCGACCGGATCCACTGTATTTTTACACGAGTGACTTCCTGTCTGCCAGATCTTAGCTACCGGTAGTAATATTGACGCAGGAGGGTCTCTCGTCTCGTGTCAAATAATAAACTCTGCCCTTCTTCTCTCGTGCGTCGCGTTGAGCCCCTTCTGGGACGCGTCTGAAATGCGGCCGCACTGCGACTGGTGTGATTGACTGGCTGATTGACTTTAACGCCCGCGTTTCACCGTATTCTCGCGGCAGCCACGTTGTCGCGCTGTTGACATTTCTGGGTTATACAGTCCTACCGTGTTGGTCCTCATTATAGTAGAGAAGACAGAGTAAATATAATCTACACAAAGAAACTGTAACCCGATCGACTCACAGCCTCGAAAAGTAAGGGTTACATTACGTCAGAAACTCGTTCGATACGCCTCCGTTCCGAACTGAGCACCCCAAACCGAAACGGTTCAATACAAATACATGTACCGTTACACCCTTAGCCAACACTATTGTTTGCATGGGTCATCGATGATTTTCATGTGTGCATATGTTGTTTTTTTATTGGCATGCTATAATGGTGCCATTGACTCGCGCTCGTTTAGCTACTCCAGAGCCCTGAAACTAACAAATAAATTGCAAATGAAACGTAATTTGTTCAAATCAACTCCACCAACTCACTAAACCCCTGCTAACTCCAAGATTAAGCCTAATGTCAAAAATCCTGAACTTCCGCTTTAACATCTATCAATCATCTTTAACAAGCAACTCCATTGCACTGCCTGAGAAAGAAGAAGAGAAGCAGCAGGAGGGAGAGAGACTACGTGATCGGCTCATCTGTATTTAATTTTTAATTGAAAAAAATTAATCTGCGATTTACTGAGGGTGCGAAGTAGCGAGGATCACTGTACATTCTTATTGGAAGATGTTATATTGTTACACCATTCAGTTTGTATCTAAATATAGATTGGTGTACCTTTTTTGTAACTTAAAGATGCCTTAAAATTTGAAAATGTAATTGTAACTGCAAAAAATCTAAACCTTTTTGTTTTGTGATTTTTCTAGCAACTGGACAAGAGTCTACCTTGTCATCATGGCCGCACGCTGTGTGACAGGGTCATTAGAGCCTGTCACCATCAACTTGGATTTGTATCGCTGGATTATGATCACATCAACCAATTAGTAGAGCTTGTGGAGGTCGCTCTTCATCATTATGACGTCTACGCAGTTGCCAAAAGCAGTCCGCTGTACATGGAAAAGATCATTTTCCATGTAGTCAGTAGGCTCTGCTCTCTACAGGTCCACAATCTCTGCCGCCGTGTCGCTGCGTTGCTTCATACCAGGCTTGCATCACTACCGCGGGTTTGTTAAGTGACTTTTTATTCTTGATTTTCCATCCCGTATTACAATAACACATTGTTCCGCCTTCTTTTTAGGATGAGCACTATTACTCTCTTGTGCGGAACTGCTTCAGTGTTTTGTGGAATAGACTCTCTACAACTGTGGACCAGAACATCCTCAATCCCAAAGACAAACTGCGTTTCCAGTTTCAAGCCCTTAATTTCCATCTGTTGTTGGACAACGAAACTGCTACTCTTTTGCTGTCCAAAGCTCATGTATACTTGGAGTTTGCTGTCAATGAGTTTGTGAAAACCTGGGAAGCGGGGAGTGAAGAGGATGCATCATTTGTTCTCAATGAAATTCGTACTCTCTTCTCAAGTTTTTGGCATAGTGGCCAAGGCCGAAAGATTGATGGATCAACACAGTTTACTGATAAATTGGGCATATACACATTTATTGAAATGGCGCTTGTTGTAGTCAAGATGCTGTGTAAAACTGGACATTATAGTCTGGCCTCAGTCTTTCTGAATGATATTGTGGACAAGGTGAAGAACAATCCTGACTGTCAGGCTGCAGCTTTGAAGCTTGGGAAATCGGCCATTAAAATCCACTCTATGATAACACCCGAAGAGCTGAGTGATAAGCCTTTGAGAGAATGTACCAGGGTCTTGAGATCGCTTCCGCTTGAGTTGGGTGAATGTGAAGCTTACTCTGTCCTGGAAGGATGCGAACTGGTATGCTGGGTTGTGGAAAATTGTTACAAGAAGGGATTTAACGCTACTGTGCTGCTAGCGTGGCTTTCTTTTCTTGAGGAGCATCAAGAACTGATCATGAGGATCCTGAAGGTTAGTGCTTTTTTAAAAAATATTTCCTTTGTTGACTTTTAAACAAATTAATCAAACATTTCTGTCAATAAGGTTTTAAATATTGAGTATTATAAAATGAAAATGTTTTGTCTAGGGCTGTCAAAATTATCGCGTTAACGGGAGCTAATTAATTTTTAAAATTAATCACGTTAAAATATTTGACGCAATTAACGCAGATGCCCCGCTCGGAAACATTTAAATGACTGTACAGTGAAACGCTCACTTGTTAATTGTGTTTTATGGAGTTTTGCCGCCTTCTGCTGGTGCTTGGGTGCGACTGATTTTATAGGATTCAGCACCCATGAGCATTGTGTAGGTAATTATTGACATCAACAATGGCGGGCTGCTAGTTTATTTTTTGATAGAAAATTTTACAGATTTTATTAAAACGAAAACATTAAGAGGGGTTTTAATATAAAATTTCTATAACTTGTACTAACATTTTTCTTTTAAGAACTACAAGTCTTTCTATCCATGGATCGCTTTAACAGAATGTTAATAATCTTAATGCCATCTTGTTGATTTATTGTTATAATAAACAAATACAGTCCTTATGTACCGTATGTTGAATGTATATATCCATCTTTTGTCTTATCTTTCCATTCCAATAATAATTTACAGAAAAATATGGCATATTTTATAGATGGTTTGAATTGCGATTAATTGCAGTTAATTACGAATAATTAATTTTTAAGCTGTAATTAACTCGATTAAAAATTTTAATCGTTTGACAGCCCTAGTTTTGTCACACGCAAATGTATTTCTTGCAAAGCAATGGTGAGCTGCTTAATGATCCAGAATTTCTTAAAACTCTTTTGGGATGAATTAGAACAAAGGCCTTTTATAGATTATACATGCACTATTTTATGTACAGTAGTGCCTTGAGATATGAACAACCTGATATTTAGCAGTTTTTACCCAATGGCAAAAGATATTTGAATAGTAGAATAACAATGACAAACATATTAGGGGTGGAAACCTCTGGGTACCTCGCGATACGGTACAATTTGCGATACAGGGCTCATGATATGGCGATACAACAATTATCCAGGCATGAAAATCTCACTTTTCGACGAAATTCGCTGTTTTGAAGTAAAAAAGGGTGACCTACGTGAATTGTGTATATCCGAGGAGAAAATTTCGGGGGGGGGGGTTCGGGAGATTTTTTTTTTTTTTAATGTCTGATGCTTGGTATGCAAGCAGGGAAAGCTGCACAAAACCAAAAAAGTGCTCCAGGGTGGCCAAAACATTGACTTATTTCAATGAAACAAAGGAGGGTTCACTGTTGTCCTGTCTCTTCAATGCCAAGCTTGGCTGCACGTCAGCCGTGAATGAACACCTAAAGCGCCGTCACCCAGTTAGTAAGTCACTCTAACACATTTTTTTATTGAAGTTGTAAATAAAAATGAAGGCTGTAATATTCAGTTGCGTTTTATCATCTTGTACGTGCGTGCGTACATTTGCGCGTGCGTGTACACCTACGTTTCGATGGCATATGAGACTCAAGTTCCTTTCACAGAAGTTAATTGGCCAACAACATGCCGAAGAATTAAAGTTCAAACATACAAAATAAGCAAACATGTATATTAAACACTGTAAACGTTAGAATTTCTACATTGAGGCTAATGGGGGGGAAAAGACAACGTACTTTAGCCTACTATAAAACATTGTCTTCTCCAAAACGTGAACTTGCGGCTAAAAAGTGACACTTCAAACACATGAAAAATCGCTGGTTAACAGCATTTGCAAACGAAAAAAATTGATCACAGACACCACATGCAATGAATAAAAAGAGCTTTTTTGCGGGGTGTAAAGCTAACTGTTAGCGGTTTAGCAAACGTACTTTTGGTAAACATTTCAAAATAAAAGCACGTTGCTCCCAGTTCAAATGGGTTGGACATCAATGGCCATCAGTCACATCCAATGCCAGGCAATTAGTAAATTTTGGGGCATTTTCTGTGATTTCCTGTTGATTTAGGGGCATTTACGGGTCACTTCCTGTTGATTTTTGGGTTACTTAAAAGGAAGTGACTCGAGTGTCCCCAAATAAAGAGGGACTCAAAATCAACAGGAAGTAATCTGTAAATGCCCTAAAATTAACAGGAAGTGACCTGTAAACGCCCACAAAAGACTGGCTGTGAATGTTCCGGTTTCAGTGCCATTGACGGTGCTAGGCATCGAATTTAGTCAAAATGAACTGGATGTCGAGCGCCGTCAATGGCTAACATTACCTAACATAGACATTATTCTAATGGAAGAATTTGGTACTGCAGCAACCTGTTGGTTCCTCTTTTGAAACAGTGACACCTTTTTAAAACTATATATGTCTATTCTTGGTGGGAGCATATCGATAACCTTTTGGGCTACAAAGTATCTCTCTATATCACCTTTTCGATTATATTGTCCCACCCCTAGAACGTGTATTCATTGTCATAGCAAAGAAAGACTTTTTGATCAAGCCAAGAGACGAATTCTCCATATCTGAATGAGCAGTAAAATGAAATTGTATATTATTTATACTATTTAAAAGACTACTAATTTTTAAAAAATCCATAGTTTTTTTGTGAGTATTTCGCATTAGTGTAGGGCTGCAGCTATTGATTATTTTAGTAGTCGATTAATCGAACTAGTTAGTTTGAATAATCGAGTAATCTGATAAGGAACATTAAAAATTATTATACCTGGGCTGAGCTTCAAACGGTATTTATATAAAAAATATAACATTAAAAAAATGATCGATGTACAATAAAAGAACAATTTGCTCTTAACAAATGGTTCATACGCATACTCCCACAAAAAACAGCTAAATATACCTATGAACTAAATTACGAATGCATTAGGGAAAAAAATAAAACATTGCCTCAGCCAAAAACTGATGTTGGTCTTATGGAGTAGCTGGATTCAGCCATGTTAAATGAAGCAGACTCGAGGGCAGTGTATCCATCCAAATTAATAAAACTAGATGAAAACACTTTCAAAATAAACCATTAGAACGCCACTTCAATTAAACGAATACTCGGCGCATCAAAATTTAATTTGAATCTTTTTTTCTAATAGAATACTCGAGTTGATTGATTAATCGTTGGAGCATAAAATTAGTGTCATCATGGAACAAATTCACCTCGTATCTCAAGGTACCCCTGTACAGTATTGAATGTCTAGCTTTTGTTTTTAGACAAATCTGTATTTGTTTTCATTTTCAGAGCTCCGTGTTAAAAAGCGAGTTTAGCAGACTACAAAAGATCCTTTGTGTCAGTTATTTGCAAGGCTTTGGATTTGCTTATGAAAGCATGGTCCAATCACAGGTGAAGAGCTTCTTTTGGGCATGAATCATAAATAAGGTTGACACAAAGTTGCCAAAACTCCTGTGGAGAAGTTATGTATCTAAATATATATTTTGTTTGCATTGTCTGTTAGCTGGAGGAAAAGGATACACTGACCAGGGTGCTGCTTTACTGTAATGCAGCAGCTGGACAGATGCTGACTGAAATGCACAAACGGTCTGATGAAAATCTTCTCCTTAAAGCAGGTGAGTATGACCCTATGGTGTGGGGGTGCATGGTGATTTAAAAACAAAACAAAAACAAAACCGAATCTTTACACGATCATACATTGTTTTCATGCCATTATCCCTCCTGCATGTGCAGTCGTTTCGGTGAACAACCTGACCTGTGCCTTGTACAACCGGCGTCTGTATGACGAGGCCTTTACACTTCTTGAGATCCTGTGTCACGATCTAAGAAACAACTGCCATGCTTCATTCCCTATTGATAAGGTAAGCTTTTAGATCTATGGGTATACATACAGTAGAGATGTCCTGATCCGGTATTTGGATCGGATCGGACGCCGATATGGGCAAAAAAAATGCGCATCGGTATCGGATCGGCACACGGAAAAATTCCGATCCAGTTTTTTTTTTAAAAGTCTGGTCCGGGTTTTCCAGCGCACCGATTTACATAATCCATTCCAGTTTTTCTTTGATTTCCCTAAAATCCGGTCCGCATTTTATGGCACACCTTTAACACACTACATTTACATTACCGTCACCCAATTTACCGAGAGACTTTATCTGTAAAAATGTCAGCTGTGTGGGATCATTTCACCTTAAAGGACGACAAAGACGAAGAGGCAGAGTGCAACATATGCCACAATAAAGTCAAGCGTGGTGGTAAAGCTGTAAGAAGTTTTAATACAACCAACCTAATCAAGCATTTAGCGAAATACCACCACAAACAATATGAGGAGTATGTTAAGAAAACCGAAGACAAAAAGAAAGGTCCAACACAACTAACACTGGCAGAAACTTTTGCTATGCGTGACAAACTGGCACTCGACAGTCCCAAAGCCTAGGGAATAACAAGAGTCATTGCCGAAGAATTCATTCTGGATGAC
Source organism: Corythoichthys intestinalis (assembly GCF_030265065.1). NCBI lineage: Eukaryota > Metazoa > Chordata > Actinopteri > Syngnathiformes > Syngnathidae > Corythoichthys > Corythoichthys intestinalis. Next base: position 43,691,257 of record NC_080403.1, on the reverse strand, counting down.
GAGCCATTATCTCACGTGAGTAAAAGCGCACCATCCAACACTTAGAACCATGGTACAACATGCCCAGCCGTCATTACATCCTTGAACGATTCGGCCGTGGAAGATTCGAGAACGATTCACAAACATCCAAATTCCAATTATTGAAATATGTCAAGTAAAGCGGAACTAATACACAGCGCAGTCTTCGGGACGCAATGAGAAACTGACCGCATTGCGTCCCGAAAGTAAACATAAAGCTTGTCATAGACCCGGGTAATGCCACTGCTCAACTCACGGCTTTAGCTCAACTCATGCCGCTTGATAAAAACAATACATAACTACTGCTGACAGCCGCTACTACAAACTACGTCAACGTCGTTTTACTGGAGATAATAGATATCATATGTATATAGAACTAGATGCTGGACGACTGACTCGACTGCGTTAGCAACATTGAAGTATTGAAAACCAGATGCGTTAGTAAACACCTGCCATCTTAAAGCAGAAGAATTCCCTAGTAGGCTGTTGTGAACCTCCCAAGCGAACTTTATTAACTTATTATCTAAAATACTCCTAAATCGGCAAAATCTTGACTTAAATCTATCTTCAAAACAGTTTTAAAACTTTCTCATGTCGAAAGTAGACAGAAGGGAAATTATGGAATAAGTGGAGCAATTTTAACAACTTTAACAGTTGATTCGCAAAATTAAATGAATTGAATGTACAGTGGTACCTCTACATACGAAGTTAATCCGTTCCAGGACCTTGTTTGTAAGTCGAAATGGTCGTATGTCGAGCAGGATTTTCCCATAGGAATACATTATAATTCCATTAATTCGTTCCACAGCCCAAAAACCTGCACTAAATCCTTAAAAAATACTGCTGGTGCTATTACAAATGGCAATTACACGTAGCAAAACAAATAAATTATAAATCAAAATTGGAATAATGTAATAAAAAGAATAATAATAATTCCAGTAATAGTGTAACGAATCGGGTTCTAATAAGGCGGACGTTTTTTTGTGTACCTGAACGCACCGCGGGGCTCACGTGCCAGAGACGGACCGGTGAGCTTGAGTTTCACTTTCACTTTGAATGTTCTCTTGAAAACGCCATCAATTGCGGCAGACAGCAGGCGTTTTGTGTTGAATAAGTTGTGAAAGAAATGATGAAAACGTGGCGAAGCTGGCGATTTCTTTGGAGACAATAAGAATTGTCAGCTTAATTTATAAAGACTGGCGAACGATGGTCGGAGGAGGACCGTGGAGATGTATTGTTGAGCCATTTCACGGATGCCCACCCCACGCTCGTATTTTTCTGTCATTTGCATCTTCATTTCGAAGGTAAGCATCAACTTTTTCCTTGTTTCACCACCTGTACCAACCTTTTCTGAAACCTGTGTTGATTTGTCACACAAGAAAATCCTCCGTGCATTCGTCTGCGGTGCTGCCATTGTCGTCGTATTTCGAGCATGTCGTCGGATGTAGAAACAAATGGCGAGTCAAATTTTACGTCGGATGTCGAAAAGTTCGTGTGTCGAAGCGATCGTATGTAGAGGTACCACTGTAGTTTAAAGCTGCTGATACAGAAGGGGGACTTGAGTATTTACTGTTTTAAAATGTTAACTTGATAGTGAAATAGTCGTTTATTTAAACCTGAGAGGCTTTTTATACAATTTTTGTAACTAATGCACAAAACATTAAAAGCATCTAATAGCTTGGGGGATTTGTGGGATTTTGCACTGAGGTTGTTGGTGTGTTTTGCTTTTTAAAGACAGTTTACAATATTTGCACGTTTTACTGACTGACTATACCATTTCTGTTTGTTATTTATAATGTTTTGTGTTTGTCACTGAATAAACAGGTCAGTTTCTTGTTACCAACCGTTGTGTGTTATTCAAACTCACCTAATTCAGCTGGCTAGTTGTTATCAAGAGTACTAAAACCTTTTTCAACATGAGTCTGACAACTAAGTAAGGAGGCTAAATAACTTTAAACTTTAACACATGCTCAGATAGGTCTGGATCGGCCAGTATCGGATCGGAAGTGCAAAACAATATCGGTATCGGATCGGAAGTGCAAAAACCTGGATCGGGACATCCCTAACATACAGTGTGTGTATACCGTAATTTCCGGACTGTAAGCTGCACAAATTTCAAGACATTTAAGAAGGAAATCTATATATACGCCGCACCTGACTATAGACTGAAAGAATACATATGTTAATCTAGGATATTTACGTAGCGAGATGTTACACAGAAATATCTTGATCAACACATCTTTCGTTCTCATTCATAGCCTATGCAGCAACCTGTCACCCCGGGGAGCCAGACAAATCCAACATGTGTTCACTGAAGCCTTAAAAAAAACACTGACAATAAAAAAAAAAAAAAAAAACAGTCACTGTATTTACAAAGAAGACAAAGTATAATCTACTTTACTTTGCCTCTTAAGCTTGAAGTGGACAAAGAAGTCTTAAAAATCCCCGCTATTGATTCTGATATACTCAGGCCCAGTGCTAAATGCTCGCACCAACCCTTTGTTTAGCAGGTTTGTTGTGGCACTCTTAATTTAAAACAAAGTCAAAACACTCCTAGCCTTAAACTGTTCTTCTGTAATGGGATCAAGCATCGAACCGAAACAAATTTTTATTTATTTATTTATGGAATTTTATTGTCATCATCATCGGTATCATTGACAATCATTCCAATTACAAAATGTGATATGATTTGCCCGAAGGAACCGAAGAAAAGAAGTTCTGGGCAATAAGGTCCTCTGAGTGCTGGTTAAAGATTGCTAATGACGCTCTAGTGTCGTTTCCTCTTGTCGTAACGAACTGTGGATGCCCATCCTTTTTAAAATAGTTCTTTTCTAGTGGCATATCGCATCAGATGGAGTCGTATTCATCTGCAAAATCCCCAGAAGCTTTGTCGGTGTTAGTGTAGCAGCTGAGAGCCATGTCATGGCCAAATTTAGACTCCTTTAAAATGTATAAATTTCCATGGTTAAACTTGATTGCTCTTCTGTAGTGGCAGGGAGGGTCTTACCTTACGGGAGCTAACTAGCTAAGGGTGCATTTGGAGAAATTAATACACACCGAGCGTGCACGGATACCCGTGGGAACTCGAGTGTTGTCAAACTGGAACACTCCCCCACTTTTTTTTTTCTTTTTTAATGAAAATATTAAATGTGTTTGTTTAAAAACAAATCCCCAAAATCTGCTTTGTTATATAAGCCTGAGTACAAACGGAGAGGAAAAAAGGAGCGTCTTATTATCTGAAAAATGCGGCAATTTTTGACCAATTAAAATCATTTCTGTTGTCAAATTATTTATCTATCATGGTCAGGTTGCTAGATTATTAATTATACTGTTAAGCCACATTGACTAAGACCATTCATGACCCAGCACTAGCCCTGAGGCTTCTCAAACTCAAGAAGGTAAATCATCGTGCAGTGTTGCTAAATATGTTGAAAATGGGCAGACATCAAATTGCCAGTTCAGAAAACTGAAGGCAATACGTCTGAAACAGAATGAATGGGGAGAACAAATGCGAGGGGAACTGGAGGCAACATTTGATTGAACCAGTGCTATGCGATATGTAAAAAAAATCTATTACCATAATTTTTGCGCTATAAGGCGCACCTGACTAAAAGCCGCACCTTTCAAATTTGGCACGAAAATGGCATTTGTTCAAACATAACCCGCACTGGACTGTAAGACGCAGCTGTCCTCACTGTATTTTGGGATATTTACACCAAAAGATATTAAACGGTAACACTTTGAGTGCGGCATCATATGACACTCATAAGACCAAATGAACCACCATGAAGCTTTGAACAAATTGGCTGCAAAGTTTCATTGCTTCAAGAGGATTTGGCCAGCACTGCTCCCTTGGGGGAAACGGTCAACCTCTGCTGCCACCTGCTGTCAACACTGTTGTTGTCCAACATGCCTCCAAGCGAGCTTTGCAGCGCTACAGATGTAAATTACAATCAAAATTCATGTTTTGTGCTAATTATTTCTTCAGTTACTGTTCTAGTTGTTTCATTGTTATGGTATGTGGTAACACTTTGGCGCCATAAGACTGTCATTTGACAATCAGAATTATGACATGACACTGTGGTGAACATTATTGAATGCTTATAACAGTTGTCATTTATATTTATCCGGCAAATTATCTCACTTTTGAATGGATGTCAAACATCCGAGCTGGACATAAATGGAGTTAGTGATATAATTTGTCGGATGACACTTAATGACATCTGTCATTAGCATTCAGTAATGCCCATGCTATTGTCATGTCATAATTATGACTGTCTTATGACGCCGCTATCAAATGAGGTGTTACCTCTTAACCCAAATGAATTAACAAATACGCTGCACTAGACTATAAGCCGCAGGATTCAAAATGAAGGAAAAATGTAGCGTCTTAGTCCGAAAATTACAGTACTGTTTGGGCCATTTAATACTGTGTCATATCGATATGCCACTACATAATGCATTTTTAATATAGTGAGAAATTTTGCAAATATTATGACAGTCATTCAAGGTCATAGAATTGTCACCCACTGCAAACCCTGCAGTTAAATGAATTTGTGATCTATTGCCATCAGTGTCAGTGAATAGTTGAATAAATGTATACTCCGATGACATGATCAAAAGTAATTTATTTTATTTATACTCCCCAGTTGAACCCACCCTTCATGCTCGCTGTGCAGGCGTCCCGGAGAGCGGGACACCTAGAACGAGCACTTGACTGGGTTATCCTGTGGTTGAAGGTGCTTGGGGATAAAATAACTTTGCACATGAAGGTGCCAATCTCTTTGTGGGTAAAAATCAAGATTGACGCTGCACGGAACTCTGAAGCAGACCTCAGACTAAGGTCAATGTCATTTTTTATAGTTCAAACTTCTTATCAATTTTCATTCATTTTACTTGACCGTGTCGATCGTGCCCTCAACAGGACTCTCTGTGATGGTTTTGCTCCTGGCCTTCTGGATGAAAGACTAATGCTTTGCCTTTTGGAGGAAGAATTGCGTGCCTATAAGGAGGAAGCAGGCGACACGTCCAAGGAACGCTACAATACTCTTTGCGATCTGCTTGACATCTGTCATGAGGACAGCTCCCATAAACATCAACGTGCTGTTTACCTCTGCGAAATGGCCCAGGTTGTTTGTTTTCAGGATTTCAGTGAACAGACTGATTGGTAAGAGCTGCTTTTTGTCACTGATAATGAGCTGACTTTCTTTCAATGACTACAAAGAAAAAAGTGTGATGCCTACAGTTATTTTGGAATGTGATGTATGTAATTTGCTAATCGTTTATTTCCCTTTCAATTGACAGCACAGCAGTAGATTTTGCCTGTGAGGCTTTACGGCTCCTGGAAGAGGAACCAGAGACTCCTGAAAACACAAACCGACTAAAGGACGACAAAGCCCATGCTTTGCTTTGGGTTTTTATCTGCACTCTTGAGAAGAATCTTCAGGAGGTGAGCTGTGTTAGATGCGCATGACTTTATGAAGTTTAAACTTGTTGTGTTGGAGCTTCTCGTATATATAATTTACATATACACACAATGATCCCTCACGGATGTTTTTTTTCTTCCCCCAATTAAAAATAAATAAATGCAGTGTTTTATAGAGCTGTCCCGATCCGTTCCTATAGTCGCTCAGTCTTGCTCCTGCCACTTTTCTTGTTCAGGCAGTGCACTGGAGTTGCTTGTTAAAGTTACCGATGATTGACAGTTGTTACGGTTTGATCTTGCCAGAGACTCTTGGAAGACGAAACTTCAAAGTGCCACGTGCGTCAATTATCATTTAACTTGTTAAACAGTTGCTGTGGCAACTCATTGTGTGTAAGTGAGCAGCTTGAGTGGACTCACTCAATGAAGCATTTGATAAAGACAAGCATTTTTCTACTTGTTTGAAAATAATTCGGTTGGACAGTAACATCTTTAAAACTTATCATAGTTATGACATTTGACCTGCTTAAAAACCATTTATTAAAAAAAAACAAAAAAACCTATACAAGTATTTCTCTTAGGGCTGTCAAAATTATCGCGTTAACGGGCAGTAATCAATTTAATTAATCACGTTAACAGAGGTTGCGCTAGACATTTTCGTTGTCTGTCATTTTGACTGACAGGGTCATAAAAATCCGGTCATAGTCTATTTTTACCCGTCACTTAAATTTTTAAAATGATAATGATGACATATTCAATAGTATTTAGTTTTCATTCATTTTTAATTAATATTGTAACGCTTGCTTGGCGGCGAAAAATTAGACACGGAAGTCGTGGTATTTTTCTCCCTTTTTACTCTGCTTACCGCCAACAACTCCGCCCCCAAAGAAAAAGAGGCAACGATATAGACCCCAATCACCAACGTCACACAATGATCTTAATTGTGGTTGTCAGCCCAAAATCTTCTAAATATATATTAAATGCATCTTACCAGATATAAAATGACTACTACATAGTCTGTGGTGATCGTTTGGTGCCCAGATTTCTTGTCGAATTACAGCAGTCAATCTCGCTCTCATCTTTGGGTCTCTCAGAATACGGTAGAACTTCAAGTCTCTCCGTCTATCTTCTCTGTTACAGCAACCAACCACCACACACGCCTTCACCATTTTGATTATTAATATTAACGAGCAGAAAAACACGCCGTAATAGGAGGCGTGTACGTAGCGGTAATGTGTAAACATGACGAGCTGACACACAATATGGCGGCTCCGGTCAGGGGGGCAGAGTTGTGACGTCATGTGATTGGGGTGTATACACAGGTGGCAATATTGTCTATCAATTGGATGACGCGCTGGCACACCGGGTGCACCAATAAGAACCTCGCGTTGATGTGTCAATCACGGTGCCGCCGCCAGACCCCGGTGACGCTACAATCAGAGCCCTGGCTACAATATTCTGACAGAAGAGCCAACGACGTCATGCATTAAGAGAGACAATAGCTAATTAATATGCTAACTCGCCACCCTGTGGTCTGGGGTGTGAATTGCAACCTGTCAAAATGACGGACGGACTTCAGTTTTTTCTGTCACAGTTTTAAAAAAACCGGTCAACGACGGAAAATATCCGGTTAACGCGACCCCTGCACGTTAAAATATTTGACGCAATTAACACACATGCCCCGCTCAAACAGATTAAAATGTCAGCACAGTGCAATCTCCACTTGTTACTTGTGTTTTTTGGAGTTTTGTCGCCCTCTGCTGGCGCTTGGGTGTGACGGATTTTATGGGTTTAAGCACCCATGAGCATTGTGTAATTATTGACATCAACAATGGCGGGCTACTAGTTTATTTTTTGATTGGAAAATTTTACAAATTTTATTAAAACGAAAACATTAAGAGGGGTTTTAATATAAAATTTCTATAACTTGTACTAACATTTATCTTTTAAGAACTACGAGTCTTTCTATCCATGGATCGCTTTAACAGAATGTTAATAATGTTCATGCCATCTTGCTGATTTATTGTTATAAACAAATACAGTACTTATGTACCGTATGTTGAATGTATATATCCATCTTGTGTCTTATCTTTCCATTCCAACAATAATTTACATAAAAATATGGCATATTTTATAAATGGTTTGAATTACGATTAATTTTAAAGCTGTAATTAACTCGATTAAAAATTTTAATCGTTTGACAGCCCTAATTATTTTTTTAAGTTCTAGTTTGAGAAAGATGGCGAAAAAAGTCTTGTATGTGTATCTATTTTAGTAGTCGATTAATCGTTCAAGTAATCGGATAAGGAGAAATGATATAAAAGAATAAATAAATGAGGATCTAAGTACAACAAAAGAACAATTGGCTAATTTACACAGCAAAATCCACTATCTTGAATGCTATAAAATGGTAACATATATCTTTTTTACAATGCTCTTAATAATTCAAACACATATTCCCACAAAGAAAACCGCTAAATATACCTATAAACTAAATTACGAATGCACTAAAAAAAACATTAGCTCAAACAAAAACTTGGCTTATGTTGGTCTTGACAGGGAGCAGCTGTATTCAGCCAGATGAAATGAGATTTATCATATTCAGAGTTGCCACTAGAGGGCAGTGTATCCAGCCAAATCAATAAAACTACATACAAACACTTTAAAAACAAACCACTGTAATGCCACTTTAACTAAACGAATACTCGAAGCAGCAAAATTCGAATCTTTTTTTCTAATCGAATTACTCGAGTTAATCGTTGCAGCCCAGTCATAAGTGAGCTGTTGCAACTCCTTGTGTAAGTGAGATGCTTTTCTCAGCAGCGTGAGCGTCAAAGCTTGAGTGGACTTAATGAAGCATTTAATTGAGACAAGCATATTGCTGTGTTCTTGTTTAAAAAAATAATTCACATTATGAAGGCAGCATGGTGGGACAGTAACATGTTTGGAACTTTTTGTTTAAAAAAAAAAAAATGGACGCGGAAAAACTGGTGGTTGTTGTTATGTAGGGTTGTTTTGAAACGACTATTGCTGTTTAAGATGTTTGTGAGTGTTCATTCTTTATCTTTCTTGCTAGGCAATTGAAAGGGATGTGAGATTTCAAGAGATGCGTAAGCAGTCTGCGGGTGTAGAAAATCCAGTAGGGACCAATGATTTTGATTACGAAGGCAAGCAGAATAATGAGGACAACACCCTGGTACATGATGGTCTGCAATTCAGCCTGGCTGCACAGAACAGTATGTTTTTATTTGTCCTTTAAATTTGCAGCATATCTTCGCAATGCATACTTGAATCTTGTTGTGACAATTTTGTTTGTGCTGCAGAGTTGTGTGAACCTTTGGAAAGAGCGCTTACTGAATGGGCTGCTCTTCTTCACACTCCAGTTTTGCCCAGCGTGAGGAATCCAAAATGGACGTACAACTCTATTGTGATCACTGCGTCGCTCTTTCAACTAATGGGAAAGGTAACAAAGTGTATTTTATCTTGCAATTCTATGGAGACTTTATCCACTTGACCTGGAGAGCTTAATACAGGTTCAAAAGTACAATCTAATGTGGTTTATAGTTCAGGCACTCTGTGTGTTAAATTTGTTCCTTGTATTTCTCTAATGTAGCCATTAAAAGCTTTGGAAGCATATCAACTTTCTGCTGAACTTTCTCGCCAACTTTCTGACACGGAAGGATGTGTATATTCCCTCTGTCAGTCAGCCAGTCTCTTTTTGGAAATGGGCTCCTCTGAACTGGCTCTGGTAAGTTTTGTTGAAGCTGAACTCACTTTTATAAAGGGTATCCATGAAGTGATTATTTTAGTAGTCGATTAATCTATCAACTAGTGAGTTCGAATAATTGAGTAATCTGATTAGGAACATTTGATGCGTTGCAGAATTTTAGGAGATGTAAAACAATGGCTTGCCAAGTTTGCACTTTGAAAAGTGCATTATATGCGAACACAAAATAAAATTTCCGAGTGTTTCTTCAAACTAAGCAGAATTACTTTTATTTAAAAATAAAATACCTGAGCATAGCCTCAAACTGTATTAGAATTTTAAATAAATGAGGATCTAAGTATAACAAAAGAACAATTGGCTAACTTGCTTAAGTGCTCTTCACAAATCGTTCAAACACATGTTCCAACAAAAACGGCTAAACATACTTATAAACTAAATTACAAATGCATTTAAAAAATTGTTGGTCTTAACAGGGAGCAGCTGGAGTCAGCCATGTTAAAGGAGTTATGTCATATTCACTTTTGCCAGTAGAGGACCGTGTATCTACTCAAATCAATAAGTCTAAACACTTTCCAAACAAACCATAATAACACCACTCTAAGCAGCAAAATTTGACTTAAAGCTTTTTTTCTAATCGAATTACTCGAGTTAATCAATTAATCGTTGCAGCACAACTAGACCTCCATTTTTACTTGCTTGGACGTCTAGCACCATCAGTGGCACTGAAACCAGAGCATTTACAGCTTGTGGGCATTTACAGGTAACTTCCTGTTTGTTTTAGGCTGTTTACAGGTTGCTTCCTGATGGCTTTAAGTCACTTCCTATTAATCGGGGGAAATTCTAGAGTCACTTCCTGTTCAGTAACCCAAAATTAACAGGATGTGACCCATGAATGCCCCAAAATTAACTCATTGCCTGGCGATGACTGGCATTTGAAGTGTGAGGGATGGCATCGAATAAACATGTTCATCCGCTGCCACCCTCACAGTTCAAATGGATTGGACGTCTTACTAGTGATGAACTAATTCTAATTCACAGCAAAAGCTTCAAAATAGCTTGTCTTTCTGTTTATTAGTTGTATTGTAGAATATTCTAGAATTATTTCCTTAATCATGTATACGTGTTGTATCGCCATGTCGTGAGATCATCGTTATTGTGAGCCTTGTATTGTGAGCTACCTAGAGGTTGTTAGTGTTTTTTACTGTATGCCCAGACTTTATGGACAACCTGTACAGCTACGTAACTCATTTTCAAATGATTGAAAATGACATTTTGGGTCATGTTTTCAGGCTCAGACTGAACAAGCAGAAAAAATGGTCAAAAGTGATGCAAGCATAGAAGGGCCCTCCCCTCTCTCCCTGTTCATCATTTTACTGAAATCTCAGTGCTGTTACATGACTGGACTGGTAGGTAACTTAGATTTGAGAATATGAGAACCACGCCTAAGATATGATTTGATTTTGTTTGACATTTGCACTTCTACAGGTGGATCGTGGGGTTTCTTACCTGTGTGATGTGCTTAAAGAGGCCACCGAGCAAAAATGTACAAAGAGCTGGTATATGTTGCGAGCTCAAGCCCTCCAGACTTGCAGCTCCTACCTTAGTTTGGACACTGCTTCCCTGCCACAAACCCAGCGGAGCCGTATTATAAAGCATGGTAGGCTATATGGGCAATCTGTCAGTGGGTTTCTAATCCAGTGCTGTTAGTCAAGCACCACTGTCAGTTTCTGAAGAGGGTAGAACGGTCCAAAAAGCACATCAAATTGTAAGATATTTCAATACTGTGATCCTCGAGAAACCGGGGTGTTTGCCGGAAGTCCCGAGGCCGGGGAACCGGGCTCGGCCCGCCCCGACTATGGCGAGGCGGCGGCGGCCTGCCGGACCGGCCAGAGCGGTGGGCTCCGTCGGAAGACTGCTACTTGCCGACTGTCGGTCTCCATTCGTGCCGGTGTTTAGCCTTAGATACGAATTTACCACCCGCCTTGGGCTGCATTCCCTTACAGCCCGACTCTGTATCGTCACAAGCCCTGTAGTTTAACTTAGTTAGTGTTTACAACAGCTTTAGCATTCCCGCTAGCAGCAGCCTCGTATTCGTTCCAAAAATCTTTGTGATGCAGTTTTAAATGGCTGCTAGGTTAGTGGTTTTGAATGAGGACGCTTTCTTTCTGCCTCGTGGAACTTCTACGGTACATGTTTCGCAGATGGCGAGACCGTCGTTTTTTTAGTAACAGCCGCCATAATATTCAACTACTTCTTGTCGTGTAACTCCGCCTCCTCAACCCCTCCTCCCTCAGGGGCTTCAGAGAGGGGAGGGGTTGAGGAGGCGGCGTGCTGAATTCTTCGGTTGCGCACATTTGGAGGCTAAATCAAATATATAATTATCGGATTGCATTATCGGTTGAATTTTTTTATTATCTGGATTATCAGTGTGACGTCATAATTGCCATTATCGGCCGATAATTATCGGTGACCGATATTATCGTGTATCGTTAAAAAAAAAAAAATTATTAAAAATATTATATTTAATGTCATATATATATTTTAAACATGTTACTGTCCCACCAAATTATTTTTAAACAAGAATAAAATAGTAGAAAAACGCTTGGCTTTATTAAATGCTTTATTGAGTGAGTCTTACTCAAATCCTCTCAAGCTGCTCACTCACACACGAGTTGCCACAGCAACTGTTTAACAAGTTAAACGATGATTGACACATGCGGCGCTTTTGAAGTTCGTGGCTCTGGCAAGATCAAACAAACATCTGCCAATCATCGTTAACTTTAATAAGCAACTCCAGTGCACGTGCACTGCCTGACGAACAAAGCAGGGAGAGGGAGGGAGGGAGCCCAAGTGAAAGTTTTGGGGGGGGGGAATCCGCGATGGACTGAGGGCATGAAGTTTAAAGCGCGAAGTAGCGAGCGATCACTGTACTGCCCACAGTCGATATGCTATCATAGCATTAGCTTCCCATGACGGATACAAGAATGTTGTCTACTGCCGGTGTTTACTTCCGCTGTTTCTGGTGTGGGAGGGATGGCGGCGAATGAACAAATCGCTGCCACCCTCCCATTTTAAACGGATTGGACACGTACTAGTGATACTTATTCCAATTCCAAAAAAGGATGGAGAGAGCTTTTTTTCTGTTCAATAAGTGTTTTGTAAAATATCCTAGAATGATTTCCTGGCCCATGTATCGATAACTTGTATCGCCGTATTGTGTGGTTTATCGTGAGCCTTGTATCGTATCGTGATGTACCCAGAGGTTTCCCACTCCTAAACCACATCTTGTAATATGCAAAGATTGTATTGGACTGTATTGGAGACAGTCACATGCTCGTGTTTCGCTTGCATAATATGAAGTGGCTATAAACTACGGCTTGAACGAAGATATTTTTCTATCGCAGGTTTTAAAAGCCCAGATACCACCTTGGCTATAAGCCAGAAGCTTCTCGTTTCCTTGCTAGCCTCTTTTGTTGGGAACGGCTTTTATGGGGCTCATGTCATTGGCTCAGATGTACGCTTCTTTGACACAGGTATTGTATGTCATTGGAACAAACTGTTCTGATTAATTATGACCTTGGTTATATTGTAACACTTGTCATGATCTGCTGCAGGAAATAATCTTATGTTTAAATGGCGGCTCCTGTCGGAACTGTTGAACTGCTCAATGAAAGTGATCATGCTGAGAACTACCTGTGGTGCCATTAATGATGCTAGAATGCAATGCCGAGAAGCCCTGAAACTTGCCATCAAGTTACAAGCGCTGAGCCAGTAAGTGCTTGCTCTCTCTGCAGCAATACTAGTGTAGCCACACTAAGTACAGTATGTTTACATGGACACTTTTATTCGGATTAAAATCCTGGTCGGGAAAAAATGGTTTAATGTACAACACCCATTAGGAATATTCTAACCCGATCTAGCCGAAAACAACCCTGATGTTGAAAGACACGATGGTGGAAAAATGGGGAAAATAAATTTAATAATGCTAACCTTTCATGTGTGAATGGACAGAATGGTGTTTTGTTGGCACGGAAGGCAATAGGGCTTCCTCTTCTATTTCTTTCTGATATATTTGGTCATGCTGCTTTCACATGCCGCAGGGAAAGATGAACCTTACCTCACTGGTAACTACGAGTACGTCCTGTTCATGTGCTTTTGTCGTCGTAGCACAAAGACATACCAGACATGGACTTCATTTTGGTTTGAAAATAACTGTTTTAGACCTATTAATTTATCTACAACAACAAGAGAATTCATAGAAATACAGTGGTACTTCTACCTACAAAAGTAATTGGTTCTGAAAGTAGTTTAACTTGAAAGTTCTTTAAGCAGAGAGTTTTCCATGTAAATGCCCCAATCCATTCCAAGCTCAAAATTCAGACAAAAATCTTTGAAAATGCATCAAAACATGTAACAAATACATGTTACAATTAGGTTATTGCACAGTAAACATTATCTTAGTTGTGAATGTTGTTCAAAACATATGAGCAAATTGGAACATAAAGTATGATAAGTTGAAATAAAAACAAAAAAAAACAAAATATTCTGAATAACAACATTATTACCATCAGAAAAAAAATATTTTTTCCCATAAAAAGCACGCGTGTATGACTCTTATCATGTTTACATTAATCATACACTCTTTCTTAACAAGACAGTTGCCAGAGAGAAGGGGAAAAAAAACATTTGTTTGACCACCGCTAGACACACTAAACATGCTGGAGTTAACCCTTAGCTGGTGAGAAACGTTAATGACAGTGTCTACTAACCTTTAATTTTGTATAAATGCAAAATCAAATTGGAGGTATCGCCTCCTCGGCAGCCACCCTCTGCAAACATGTATTACATGTCGCTTGGCCCTCCTCTAATCCGCAGCCACCTGTAACTTCAGTATCCGAAGTATTCCCATACCAGTGATTTCTTTTTTCTTCGAGGGGGGGCAAAGATTAAGAGTTTCACTTCCTCCAGCCATCGTGTAGCACAGCTGAGTTGCTGATGCTGGGCAACAACCGGTGGGGAAGGGTTGAGCCTTACATCTGCAAGCGAGGAATTTCTCCATGCATTTTTGGGACATAAAAATAGCCAAGACCTTATGGACGGTGTCATAGAAAATTTTTGAAACCTTGACATTGTCGTACCACGGTATACCTTGAAACCGGTTATCGGCACATGCCTATTTGTAACTGAACGTTTTAGTGAACACTTGCTTTAAAAATAAGATTTTTTTTAAATTAATGTGTACACTACATAATTATGCTGACATTAAAAAAAAAAAAAAAAAAAAACGCAAATTGACGATAAATCTTATTTAAAAACTCCAAAATAATTTGTTCCAACTAAAGTTCAGTAGCATGAACATGCAAGACGTACAGTAATTCAATCAATATTTTTAGTCTACATGAACACAGTGCATCTGATCATAATTTTAATCCGAACGCTGATCGGATTGAAAACATTTTGTCTATTTAAACATACTGATTGTCATCAAATATCTTGGATTAAGCGCATTTACCGCGTTTCATAATTTCAATCACTGCTCATGTTTATTAGGCACTTATTTTATCTATTACCTTGATTCCTTTTTTTCTGATTTTCATAGATGTGCCGAGCTATTGGTAGTGAAAGCGGAGTTGGAACTAATGCTCGGGGAGGTAGCAGAAAGTGGATTTGATTTAGACAAAGTCAAGACCCTTCTGGAATTTTACTCAGGTTTGCACAGACGGGTAGTTCATTCAAGTTACTAGACTTTCCCGTTCTAAATGTGATTTCTGTTATTACTCGTTTGATGTTCAGTCTTAAATCGGATTCCTTTGTCTGTTCAGATTTTTCAGATCTCCAGTGCAAGTCGCAAGTTAAAATCAAACCGAGGAAAGGATGTCCATCGCAGAAATCTCGTTCCACAATGCCTGTAAAGGAGGATGACCTGGAGGATATCCTGAGTACAAGGTGGACTGTTAAAGAGGCAATTGTGAATGATGAATCTAGCTCGCCGCCTCTCAAGGCCAAACCTCATCTTTGGCTTTCATGCCTCTCGCACAAACCGACCTGCTTGTGCCTTTGCTGTTCGGAGCCCTTCCTGGGCCGTGTTACTGCCCGCTGGGCTGCAGCACAGGCCTTGGTTCTTCAGGTAGATCCTGCTCAAGCCAAAGTGAGTTTTAAACTTCAAAAGGAAACATTGGCTCGTTGTAAGATGATCACTGCCAAACTCAAGGCTAAGTTGGCCGAATTCAACCCAGCAAAGCGGTCCCCTAAGCCCTCTCTGATGCATAGTGTGATTGCCCGCGTGTACCTTCACATGGCTCTTTCTAGCCTTGAACCCAGCCTTAGTAAGGTCTGCAACATATCGAAAATAATCGAAGCTGGTTTAGCCTTTGTTGATTCCGTGAACTCTCCAGAACTCAGAGCTGTGAAAGCAAATCTCATGGCAACCAAAGCCCTTGTGTCAATGATTATCTTGTCTACCAAAAAGAACTGCAAGCTAGAGGAACTTTTCTCAAATGTGTGGACTTGGAAGGCACCAAAAGATGTGAAAGTTCTGAAAACGAACCAATCCTCTCTTAAGGAGCCTAAAAGTTTGTCAGTATCTGAAAAAAAGAAGCCAACAAAGGTTAAAGTCCCAGGCTCCGCAACCAAAGGAAAGGTCCTGACTCCAATTGTGTTTCCAAAGACTCCTGTGAATAAATCAAAGTCTTCTGCAAGGGAGCTTAGCATTTTTGACTTCAGTACAGACGTCCTCGCATCTTTCCATACACCTGCTCAGAAAGCAAAAGCCCCAGCTAAGCATCAGAAGTCACCAAAAACTGCTCCCAAGGTACAGTTTCAGGTGTTTGAATTACCACCCGCTCAAGACAAAGTTAAGACTGTACCTGCTGCTCCAAGGCGCACTAAGAAATCTCGTTTCAAGGTAATGAAATGACGAAATTAAGAACTGGCTTTTATTTGTTTTGAATTAACTCTTAATAATTTGAACGGTCTAAATTTGCAGGTGGATTTTAGTGATGAGAGTGATGTAGAGTACAATGCTCAGGAAGAATATACTAAAAAACTGTCCAAAAAGACCACCACCACCAGACAGGCTACTCGCAAAAGTAAAGCCTCTTCAGCTACCCCTTCTGCGAAGATCCTGCCTACAAGGCCGGCTCGGCATAAGAGCACCGCGCTAACTCGAGACACATCGTCAGAAGATGAAACTCTGGTGTTTCGAGGTCCTTCAACAAGACTTAGAAGAGGCAGAAAAGTTTCTGGCAAGGAGTCGGAGTTTGAGGAAGAGCCAGACAAAATGAGGTCAATTGATGAGGAAACTAATGACGTTTTAAACCTGAGCTTCGAGTATTTAGAGACATCAGAAACTGAGACAAAAGACTGTAAAGGTAAAGTCAATTATGTATAACCTGATGGGTAATTAATTGAAATGAATACAGTGGTACCTCTATGTACAAAATTAGTTGGTTCTGGAAGTGGTTTCGTAAACTGAACATTCCGTAAGTAGACACGTTTTCCATGTACGGTAAATGCCTTGATCCGTTCCTAGCATCCCAAAATTAAGACATAAATCTTTTTATAAAGCATAAAAAAATGCGTCAACACATGTAACAAATACATGTTACAATCTGATTATTGCACAATAAACATAGAATGGGAGTTGTGCATAATGGTCATTTACCCATCCTTTTTTCATACTTTTATCTCTTGCTTTGTATGGACCATAGACTTCACTATCAGTTGATGGGAAACTGTGCGGGGCTGCTCCATAGGGGGCCTGTTTTCAAAAACTTAGAATATTTTCAAGAGCAAAGCTGCTAGCCACCTAAAACCAAAACAGGCACCTCCCTTAGGCATATGAGTCTAGAAGCGGCATCAAAAAATTAAGTCGTTCCGTGATAAAATCACAATTATTTTTTTATAAGTATAACAAAACTTAAAAATGGCTATAAAAGTCTCAGATTTTACACTAGATGCACAAAATCACCAAATGCAGGGATAATCACCTGTATTTTCAGGATCAATAGCAATATTTAACATATACAAGTTTTTGCCCGAAATAGAGACTTAAATTTATTTAGTGCAATTTTGGCATAAGTTTTCAACAGCTAATAAATCAATTTTCACATCAGAAACGTAATACTTGAGGAAAGCATGCAGAATCATCTCAATTTTACTCCGAAAAAAAAAGCAAATTTTGCATTTTCTAGTCACAGCTTCTTTAGGTTGAATTCCAATGTCACTACTGCCTCAGCACGTCTTGTGTTTGTTACATGTTACATAAAGTGAGTAAAAGCCGTTTTTTTTTTTTTTTTTTTTTTTTTTTTGTTCTCATATGGATGCAGAAATGTGTAAATTTCTTTTTGTCAAAAAAACTGGCAGTTGGCCGAAAATTACCTATATGAATGTAAAGTTACGCGATTGTGTATGGATACAAAATCCAACATGGTGGCCATCACAAAACAAAGCTTTTTAAGTGGAAAATTCTTATATCTATATAATTCTTAAATCTCAGAATTTCTATGGATATGAATGTAAAACGGTCTAGATTTTTGGTTAAAAGCAACAAAAAAAACGGGCAGTTATCATTCATTTTACATGAATATTTCAGGCTAAAGTTACACTAATTTTTCCCCATCCATTTCATTTTTTTCACACCGTTTCAAAGTGCATGAATGGTGGTATTTTATGTAATAAGTACCTTGAATCCCCGACCAAATCACTCTTGAGACACTTCTGCCTGCATGTATGCACTAAAACTTTAGTCCTGTTTCCACCTAAATCTGGTGTTAGAACGTAATGTGTGTTTGAGTTTATCGCGGTGAAAGCTGCCACGACGCTCTGCCTCGCTCGGCTGTGGCGCAATGTTTGTAGGAGCTGTCTCGTCAACTTATGGTGAAGTCTATGTATGGACAACCCCCCACCCCTTTTCACCATCACTTTCTTTGGGTCTATACTGAATAAAAGTTAATACACTCACGTATAGCTGTCGGAACACCTCATGGCGTGCGGGGCCAATGAAAAGGCAATATTTTCACGTTGAGGTGTGTCATAACCTGAAAATTTTGTATTTAGAGACGTTCGTAAGTAGATGTGCCACTGTACTGCAGTTAAATGTAGCTAACTGCATAATGATGAATGGTAGTAACAGTTGGTTAAAGATGGCTAAAAATGACTAGTGTAGCTCAACATCACACATTAAACTGGGCAATCAAGCATTATCTAAAACTGTTTTGCTCTTTCCATCTTTAAACAGATTTTGTCGAAGTGATGAGGAGGGATTTGAGTTGTGATTTGGAGAGGAATGACTTTCTAAGGAAGAGTAAACATCCAGCAAGAGATCCTCAGCCACATATATTTTATTCAGACACTGGGCCAGGTGAGGCTTTACCTTGTCCTTCACTGAAACACGAATATAATAAACATGTTTGGATTACATAGCAGTTGAGTACACTGCTGACAAAGTTACAAATATTTAAGAGTGGAAAATGTTAACGTATGAGTGTCAGTATTCAAATTTTCACCGTACCGGCTCACGCTGATAGCGATCAAGTTTCAAGACGATGGGTTCATGAATAACTGAGGAGTAGGACTTGTGTCCACAAGAACAGCCACCTGAGTGTCGACTTGACAGGCTTTTAACCTGTAAAAAGACACATTGGGAAGCATGCCATTGCAAAAATATAAAGAACAAAATTGATGGTGTACCATGAGAGATCGTTAGGTGTGCCGTGAGAAATTATTCAATATCGTTATTTAAAAAAAAAAAAAAAAAATTGGGAGGCCCCTGGGGTATTTTGAAGGACACTCAGCCTTGTTAACAGCACGCGGACGTTGTCGGGCGGAGTTGCAGTTGGAAGGAGTAGGTGGAAGCTGTTAGTTACTGCTCGGATTTCTAGCTTTCAGCCACCTTGCTGTCCACGACAATGTGTTTGAATTAGGGCTGTTAAAATTATCGCGTTAACGAGCGGTAATTAATTTTTTCAATTAATCCCGTTAAAATATTTGACGTAATTAACGCACAAATGCCCCGCTCAAACAGATTAAAATGAGAGCACAGAGAAAGGTGTACTTGTTGTGTTTTTGGCGCTTGGGTGCGACTGATTTTATAGGCTTCAGCACCCATGAGCGTTGTGTAAGTAATTATTGACATCAACAATGGCGGGCTACTAGTTTTTTTGATTGAAAATTTTACAAATTTTATTAAAACCAAAACATGAAGAGGGGTTTTGATATAAAATTTCTATAACTTGTACTAACATTTATCTTTTAAGAACTACAAGTCTTTCTATCCATGGATTGCTTTAACAGAATGTCCATCCATCCATCCATTATCTTCCGCATGTTCCGGGGTCGGGTCGTGGGGGCAGCAGCTTTAACAGGGAAGCCCAGACTTCCCTCTCCCCAGCCACTTCAACCAGCTCCTCCGGCGGGATCCCAAGGCGTTCCCAGGCCAGCCGAGAGACATAGTCTCTCCAGCGTGTCCTGGGTCGTCCCCGGGGCCTCCTGCCGGTGGGACATCCCCGGAACACCTCTCCAGGGAGGCGTCCGGGAGGCATCTGAACCAGATGCCCGAGCCACCTCAGCTGGCTCCTCTCTACACGGAGGAGTAGCGGCTCGACGCCGAGTCCCTCCCGGATGACCGAGCTTCTCACCCTATCTCTAAGGGAGAGCCCGGACACCCTGCGGAGGAAACTCATTTCGGCCGCTTGTATCCGGGATCTTGTTCTTTCGGTCACGACCCAAAGCTCGTGACCATAGGTGAGGGTAGGAACGTAGATCGACTGGTAAATCGAGAGCTTTGCCTTTTGGCTCAGCTCCTTCTTCACCACTACGGACTGGTGCAGAGTCCGCATTACTGCAGACGCCGCACCGATTCGCCTGTCGATCTCCCGCTCCCTCCTACCGTCACTCGTGAACAAGACCCCAAGATACTTGAACTCCTCCACTTGGGGCAGGATCTCATCCCCGACCCGGAGAGGGCACTCCACCCTTTTCCGACTGAGGACCATCTCGGATTTGGAGGTGCTGATCTTCATCCCAACCGCTTCACACTCAACTGCGAACCGCTCCAGTGAAAGTTGGAGGTCACGGCTTGATGAAGCCAACAGCACTAAATCATCTGCAAAAAGCAGAGATTCAATGCTGAGGTCACCAAACCGGACCCCCTCAACGCTTCGGCTGCGCCTAGAAATTCTGTCCATAAAAATTATGAACAAAATCGGTGACAAAGGGCAGCCTTGGCGGAGTCCAACCCTCACTGGGAACGAATTCGACTTACTGCCGGCAATGCGGACCAAACTCTGACACCGGTCGTACAGGGACCGAACAGCCCTTACCAAGGGGCTCGGTACCCCGTACTCCCGGAGCACACCCCACAGGACTCCCCGAGGCACACGGTCGAATGCCTTCTCCAGATCCACAAAACACATGTAGACTGATCGGGCGAACTCCCATGCACCCTCGAGGACCCTGCCGAGGGTGTAGAGTTGGTCCACTGTTCCTCGGCCGGGACGAAAACCACACTGCTCCTCCTGAATCCGAGATTCGACTTCTCGGCGGACTCTCCTCTCCAGCACCCCTGAATAGACTTTACCAGGGAGGCTGAGGAGTGTGATCCCTCTATAATTGGAACACACCCTCCGGTCCCCCTTCTTAAAAAGGAGGACCACCCCCCCGGTCTGCCAATCCAGAGGCACTGTCCCCGATGTCCACGCGATGTTGTAGAGACGTGTCAGCCACGACACCCCTACAACATCCAGAGCCTTCAGGAACTCCGGGCGGATCTCATCTACCCCCGGGGCCTTGCCACCGAGGAGCTTTCCAACCGCCTCAGTGACTTCAACCCCAGAGATCGAAGAGCCCACCACGGAGTCCCCAGACTCTGCTTCCTCAAAGGAAGGCGTGTCGGTGGAATTGAGGAGGGCCTCGAAGTATTCTCCCCACCGGCTCACGACGTCCCGAGTCGAGGTCAGCAGTACACCATCTTCACTATACACAATGGTGCACTGCTTTCCCCTCCTCAGGCGCCGGATGGTGGACCAGAATTTCCTCGAAGCCGTCCGGAAGTCGTTTTGCATGGCCTCGCCGAACTCCTCCCATGTCCGTGTTTTTGCCTCGGCGACCGCCGAAGCCGCAGTCCGCTTGGCCAGCCGGTACCTGTCAGCTGCCTCCGGAGTCCCACAGGCCAAAGAGGCCCGATAGGCCTCCTTCTTCAGCTTGACGGCATCCCTTACCGCTGGTGTCCACCAGCGGGTTCGGGGATTGCCGCCACGACAGGCACCAACCACCTTACGGCCACAGCTCTGATCGGCCGCCTCAACAATGGAGGTGCGGAACATGGCCCACTCAGACTCAATGTCCCCCACCTCCCCCGGGACAAGGGAGAAGTTCTGCCGGAGGTGGATGTTGAAACTCTTTCTGACAGGGGATTCTGCCAGACGTTCCCAGCAGACCCTCACAATACGTTTGGGCCTGCCAGGTCTGGCCAGCATCTTCCCCCGCCATCGGAGCCAACACACCACCAGGTGGTGATCAGTTGACAGCTCCGCCCCTCTCTTCACCCGAGTGTCCAAAACATGCGGCCGCAAGTCCGATGACACGATTACGAAGTCGATCATCGAACTGCGGCCTAGGGTGTCCTGGTGCCAAGTGCACATATGTAAACACCCCTATGTTTGAACATGGTGTTCGTTATAGACAAACCGTGACGAGCACAGAAGTCCAATAACGGAACACCACTCGGGTTCAGAGTACAGAATGTTAATAATGGTAATGCCATCTTGTTGATTTATTGTTATAATAAAGAAATACAGTCCTTATGTACCGTATGTTGAATGTATATATCCATCTTGTCTTATCTTTCCATTCCAACAATAATTTACAGAAAAATATGGCATATTTTATAGATTGTTTGAATTGCGATTAATTGCGATTAATTACGATTAATTAATTTTTAAGCTGTAATTAACTCGATTAAAAAATTTTAATCGTTTGACACTGCTAGTTTGAATAAAACTCGAGGGGAGGAATGACGGTTGTCACATATGGATAAAATGGAAAGGATACTTTTGTGTATATCGACACTTGATAAGTCTGATCAAATAATATACAGTCGACTTGCTGGGGTCCACATTGACGTGGACAGCAAGGTGGCTGATGACTATACTTTCGAGCAAGTTCTTGAACGCAGGAAGAGCAATTACCAAGCATGCGACAGAGGACCTTCCTTGTGACGCACACGGAAATCGTGGTGGCAATCATGGATAAGTTTTTAAAAAGGACAACTTTGAAATCCAAACTAAACCCTGGACAAGATTTCTGACCAAGACCAAAGGCCCTAGTTCAAGTCGTAGTTATAAAAAATTTTTTTCAATTTACGTTCTCAACCTAAGTACATTTAAGGCCAAGACTTGAGTGGGACAACACTTCTTTATTTAGTGTGCTTCTCATCACATATGCATACAATTCATCCCTTAGGTTTCTTTTTACCGTAATTCTACAACAGCAGGGAGCGCACAACTATGGCAACAGCAGTGTGACATGAATATGTTAAATCTCCTCCCCCCTTACATAACATGTCCCAGAAATAAACACAAAAGAACCCCCTGCTTTTCCTGCACCGGGGATGAGAGGAAACCTATTCCATTGTTTCACGTTCCATCAAGAATCAGACGTACAAATATTGAGAAATTATATTATAATTAAATATACTCTACATCAGGGGTAGCCAACTTCGGTCCTCGAGGGCCCCTATCCAGCTTGTTTTCAATGGCTCCCTCCTCCAACACACCTGACTCCAATAATCAGGATCGTTATCAGGCTCCTGCAGAGCTTACTGATGAGCTAATCATTTGATTTAGGTGTTTTAAAGGAGGGAGACATGGAAAACCAGCTGGATAGGGGCCCTCGAGGACCGGAGTTGGCTACCCCTGCTGTACATAGTCATTTTGGAACATTTTTCAGATTTTGTTGTGCCGCAAGATTTCTTTTTTTCCCCCCAATGTAAAAACTTGCCGTGACTCAAACTGTTGAAAAACACTAGTCTAATTAGAACCCGATATGTTCTTGTTCATATACTGCATTGGTTCTTAACCTTGCTAAAGGTACTGAACCCCACAAGTTTCACATGTGGATTCACCAAACCTTTTGGAATTCAATAATAAACCTTTTTTCCCCAAATTCAAAACCAATAAGTCTAAGCTAGCAAGCAAGCTAATAATTTAGCAAATTCCCATTCAAATTCTTCTTATTTTGACAGCATGTTTTGTAAAAGGGTCAAATTTGAGATAACGCTGCCCATTGGTCGGTTATATTCCCTCATACCAAATGTGAGTCAACCTTCCACTGAGCAAACTAGTTCCTCCTCCCATCTGATCGAGGACGAGCAGCTGAAAGAAATGGACTAAGCCTGTAAATTGGGAGCAAACCAGTCCAAAACCTGGCCTGAAAAGCCACTTTGTCTGGATTTAATCTGCGTACAAAAATATGGCAATGCATTTCTTTACCTTCGGCAAACCCCTTAGACTTACACACCAAACCCCTAAGGTTCAGTCGAACCCAGGTTAAGAACCACTGGGTTAATGTATGAACTGTTTTTTTTTCATCTGATTAATAGGTTTCCTTCTGTGTTGTAGACAATCTTTCATTGGAGGACATTCAGGGGTTACTCCGCTCAGCTTGGCTAAAGCTTCAGCACTTCCCCTCGCCTACCATTTTTCCAACGCTTTGTTCCTTTCTGGCTTTATCGATGGGACAACAGCATCCCATAACTACAGCGATGCTTCATTCCCAGTCTTTGGGCATCACGAGTCGGCATCTCACCATCAGACACCTAGCAAACTGTCTCAAGTAGGTGTTTTTTTCCATGCGTCGTGGTATAATACAAGAATGTGCTTATGCAACATCATCTGACGTCTGCTAGGTGTGTTTTGAATTGTTCACTTGTTGATCGTGTCTATAGGAAGCAAAGAAAAACGGCCACTGGGCTTACAGATCAAATGGATAACTTGACACTTGATGAGTCCAGTCCCACTGCGAGTATAACTGATCAGAAGTTATCTCAGTTGGAGAGCATATTTTCCTTTTCAACTGCTGACTGTTCAGCCTTCCCTCAAAACCACTGCCAAGAGTTTATTCAACAAATTGAGCATCTTCCTTCAGGTAACAAAGACAGTATTTTTAAAAGACTGCAAAAAAGCAGAAGGCATCCACATGATTCTTCCTCTCTTCCTTAGGTGTGACTGTGTGTGTGATGTCAGTGCTTGGAGTAAAGGTCGGGCAGGTGGGTGGAAGTATCCTTCTTACCCGTCTTGAAAAGGGGTCCACTCCTGTGACTGTACACATTCCCACCCCCGCAGAGCCGGTAAGCATTCTTAGCTGGCATCTGAGAAGTCTCATACTTTTACGGGATTGTAACAATGAGGAAGAAATTACTAAATTTTAGATTTGAAAGGGGGGGTGACTAGTTACAAATTACAATCATTTACTAGAGATCAGGCTTGTGCCGGTATGTTATTCTGATGGTATGATAACCTTAAGCAAAAATTTCTCGGTATCACGGTATTGCAATTACAGCTCTGAAATGTTGTTTAGGTGTCTGGGTTAAAAGAATAAATAAGTTTTTTCATTGAACAGGATTTTAATTTTTCAAAACAACATATTAGCAAATTGTAACATATGTTAAGTTAAAATGTAAAAAAATAACAAATATTCTAAATAAAATTTAAAATGCAGTGATCCCTCGTTTTTCGTGGTTAATGGGTGTAATTTTGGTGTTCACATAAATGCGAAACCATATTGGAGGTATTACCTCCTTTGGCAGCCACCGTCCGCAAATGTTTTACATTTTGGTTGGCCTTCTTCCTTAAAGCCGCGACCGTCTGTAACTTTTCTATAGTAGCCCAAGTATTCATATACCAGTAACTTTGTTTTCTTCGATGGCTGGAAAAAAAGCTCAGGTGTTTCACCACTTCATGCTTGAGAACACACATCACTTAAGTTAGGTGTTTTTCCCACGTATTTCAATTGAATTTTCCATTTTTAAGTTCTAGTTAAGTTTTAACTTGAAGTCTAAATTGTAAGTCCTGTTAGGATTTTGAGTTTTTGCAGTGTTCAAAATAAATGTATGATACCTGCTAAAGATGTCCCGATCGATCGCGATCACGTCATTTTCAAAGTATCGGAATCGGCAAAAAAATATCGGACATGCCTTTAATACATATATGATTTTTTTATTTAAATCGTTTTCTAATTGTATTTAACGTTACAGACAAAATGTCTTACACTCATCCAGGGTAGTTTTGGCTTAAAGTAGGGCTATCAAATTTATTGCGTTAACGGCGGTAATTTTTTTTTTAATTAATCACGTTAAATAATTCACGCATGCGCTGCACGACCCACTCACGCATTGTCGCGTTCAATCTATATAGACGCCGTTTTACCCATAGATAGCGCTAAAAGGCAGCGTATAATGAGTAGAGAGAATTTTGACAGCCTTTGGAACCAGTTTTTATGTGGCTAAAGCCTTACAATACCTCTCTCAGCAATTAAAAATAACGTGGGAGGCAATGTGGGGAAGAAAGGTAGTAATTGATCATTTTCTCAAAACTCTGTTCTTTCCCAACGCAGAGAAGATTTATCAATTGGTGCCCCTACGCACAGTCATGGTTGCACTTCCCATCATGCATTTGGGCAGAAGTTAAATGGCTGCTGTATCATTTACTGAAAGCTCAACAAATACACTAGATGGCAATATTTAGTCACAATATACAAAGTCACATTTATCCTTTAAGAATTACAAGTCTTTCTATCCGTGGATCCCTCTCACAGAAAGAATGTTAATCATGTAAATGCCATCTTGAGGATTTATTATCATAATAAACAAATACAGTATTTATGTACTGTATGTTGAATGTATATATTCGTCCGAGTTTTATTCATCTTTTTCTTAATGCATTGCCAAAATGTGATCGGGAAAAATTATCGGGAATGATTGGAATTGAATCGGGAGCAAAAAAAAGCAATCACATCGGGATCGGCAGATACTCAAACTAAAACGATCGGGATCGGATCGGGAGCAAAAAAACATGATCGGAACAACCCTAATACCTGCTGTATTGGAGCACATTAGGCACCAGTGCTACTAGGTGTTTTATCCATCAGTCACTAACAAGCTAAAATTTACAGTTAGCTTTATTTTTATTTAACACCATCACTCTACAGCGCTGTGTTTTTACAGATTAAATAAAGCCTGTATGAACGACATGGTAGCCATGCATCGACAGTAGTCATAATTAAATGAAATCTAGCCCTCCGCAGGGCTAATGTTACATTAGCAAGGTACATTAACGTTAATTTTATTTATAAGCGCTACGTTAACAGCTCTCGGGCTAGACGTGGTGCCTTCGGTGGAGCGGGCCCGGGTTTCAGGGGCGGGCATCGGTCGCGGGGTGTGGAAGCATCGGCGGGGTAGCCAGGGCCGGGTGGGGGTAGAGTTATGCAAGCGCTGTCTTACAGTGAATACATGAAACCGTGTTCGCCTTGGTCTCCAGCTTGAAATGCTCCCATACTTTTGACATTTTCTGCTTTTTCTTGGTGCCTTTCTCTTCGCTTTCGTCGACTTCTTCGTTACCTATATATTCATGCGTGGTTGAAATCAAATATATCCGCCGCCTCTCCTTTCTTCCTCTACGCATGTGACGTCAGGACCTTGTGCTGCATTAATAATAGTCTGGGCAAAACGTCATGCATCTCAACCTTTGACCAAAAAGTGTAGTGTTTAAAATGGATTTTTAAAAAATCTTATTTTATGTTGTGCATTGTTGAAGGTTTTCAACCTCGGTTTTTTCAGCGCATCCCGAGCATTTATCTCAACAAAACACAGCCTTCACTTCTTGGTGACTAAAATCACGTTTCATTCATTGACACTTTGGCCAACAACTCTCTTCTGTTGTAAAGCACTCTATAAGAGGGCTGGTCCAGGAGATGGATGCTATTAAAGTGGATCAGAAGACTGTGCTCCATGTGTCTGAGAAAGCTCTGTGGTGGGAAGGCTGCAGGGCGCTTGACTTAAGAGTTGAGGTATGGAACAGGTGCACTTCTAATCACTAAATATTACATCCAAAACAAAATATTGAGCAAGACCAATACTTATTGTCCAAGGTGATCAAATGACCTTTATTTTTATTATTGCATGGATGAGCAAGGGTATTGTACTGTGCCAAATATTACTAAATTAAGTGTTGATTTTAATCTGGATTACTTGTTCTAGCTATTGCTGAAAGAGATGGAGCAATTGTTGGGATGCTGGAAGAGCCTTTTTCTGCCTCTTTCAATGGATAAAAAGCTCGCATCTCAGGCCAAGCACCTTTCCAAGATTTTGTGTGCCAAGGGGATTACAGCCAGTGAGGAGATGTTAAAGGTATGATCCCCAGTCCCTTCCATCTGAAAAACCTGTTGAGCAATAGAACAGCAAGTTAATTTTCGTCTAGGTTGTTCTTTCTGCAAGCCCGTTACTCTCTCAAAAAGACTTGAGAAGCTTTGCCCAGGGGGTCTGTCCCGAATGGGATGACGATTGTGAGCAGATTCTCCGATCTGCTGTTTGGCAGTTTCCAGACAGAGAGGTGCCTTGTGGTCACACGGTCCTCATTCTGGATAGGGTACTGAAGTCTCAATTCGTGATTTGTCACACCAAACAATATATTCTGCCATCTGAGGTTGGATTTTCATGGATTCCAAACTGATATTTACTTTACAGCACCTTCAGAAGTTACCATGGGAGAGCATCTCTTTCTTAAAGTTCCGATCTGTGAGCCGAATGCCATCTTTGCAGTCGTTGATAGGACTGAGCGTCCAGAAAGAGGTGTGATCTCTTATTGATTGTATTCATATTCTGTGTGAAATCGGTCATCAAGACATTGTCATCTTCCCCTTTCAGAATGACCCTCAGTCCATCCTGAACAGTGGTGTGGACACACAGAAATCATTTTATCTTTTGGACCCTGATGCCAATTTGGAAAACACGCAGAAAGAATTCAAAGAGTTGCTTAGCAGGTGAGACAAAGGGTTACATGATGGTTTTTGCCCATAAAGCTTGAAAGACCTGGTGGTAGAGAAGCCCAAACAAAAAAATCCAAGCTAAAATCAAATACCGCATATTTCGAACTATGTCATTTTTTTTCTTTTTTCATAGTTTGGCCGAGGGTGCGACCTATACTCTTGAGCGACTTGTGTGAAATTGTTAACACGTTATTATATCCTTTCACATGTTATTTTTACACTAAACCGCAAGAGGGCACTAAAGGCCTTTGTTTCAACTGTTGGCGGTAACTTATAAAAACAACTGAGAAGGGCTGAACAAAATGGCACCAAAAAGAAAACCATATTCTGCAGATTACAAGCTGCAAGTAGTGAACTTGTTAGCTTGTTCTTTGTTATAGTTATCTGAATAACTTAAAAGCTATTAGTGCTGCAACGATTAATTGATTAACTCGAGTAATTCGATTAGGAAAAAAGATTCAAATTAACCTTTACTGCTTCGAGTATTCGTTTAAAGTGGCGTTGTAATGGTTTGTTTTGAAAGTGTTTGCATTTAGTTTTATTTATTTGGGTGGATACCTTCTATTCACAACAGTGAATATCACATGACTCATTTAACATGGCTGAATGCAGCTGCTCCCTGTTAAGACCAACAAAAGCTAAGTTTTTGTTTGAGCTAGTTTTTTTCTAATGCATTCGTAATTTAGTTTATAGGTGTATTAAGCAGTTTTTTTTGTTTGTTGTTTTTTTTTTGGGTGGGAAAATGTGTTTGAACCATTTGTTAAGAGCATTGTAAAACAAAGTTGCCATTTTATAGTATTCAAGCTAGTGGACTTTTGCAATGTAAATTAGCCAATTGTTTTGTTTTACTTAGATCCTCATTTATTTTTTTATACCCTTTGAGGCTAAGCTCGAGCATTTAAATTTTTTACGTTCCTTATCCGATTACTCGAATATTCGAACTAACTAGTTCATCGATTAACCGACTACTGAAATAATTGAAAGCTGCAGCCTTAATAGCTTTGTTACATTAACTTAACAGGCACGTTCTCAGTTCGTTGCTTATGCCTCATATAACGTTAGTGTACTTATTCAGCCTGTTGTTCTTTATTCTGTTTTTATTTTGAATTGCCTTTAAAGATGAAATGTTTGCTCTTGGTGGTGGATTTTATCAAATTTCTCCCCAAAATGCGACTTATAGTCTGAAAAATACGGTAACTGACGGAAGCTAAAGAAAGATGTGCTGTATGACCTGAGGACAAATTTACACGACGTCTTACTTTTCTGTTTCCTCACCCACATTGCTACCGTTTTTTAAGTAAGCTGAATTTGGACGGTGTGTGTGGACATGCACCAAAATCGGGACAGCTGGAAGGAGCGGTTGCAACCAAGGATCTATACCTGTAAGTTTTGGAAGAACCTTTTTGGTACTTTGTTTGTGGTTTTGCTTTTTAAATGCAGATAACCTTGTTTTCCCATCCCTTTGGACACTTAGTTATTTGGGGCATGGTGCAGGCGCACGATTCCTTGACCAGCAGGCAGTCCTGAATCGACCAATGAGAGCCGCATCTCTGCTGATCGGCTGCAGCAGTGCCGCTTTGGCTGTGCGGGGGGATCAGGAGGGTCAAGGCATTATCCTCTATTACCTCATGGCAGGCTGGTGAGAAAATGGCTTTCATGGAATTAAAAAAAAAAAAAAAAAAAACACTTGTATAGGACTATATATAGTATAGTATATATAGTATAGTTACTGTACTAAATCTGTGATAAATTGTTTCCTTCCTCTTCAGCCCCTTTGTTTTGGGAAACCTGTGGGACGTAACGGATCGAGATATTAATCGCTTCACCAAAGCTTTGTTGGACTCCTGGTTCGCATCAACATCTGGGAGTGCGCTGCTGGATTATATGGGGCCATCACGGGAAGCCACACACATGAAACACCTCATAGGAGCCGCACCTGTAGTCTACGGTTTGCCAATTCAGTTGAGGTAGTGCAAGCCAGTTATCTATAGCTCCGATTGACGCATAAAGCAGTATATTAATTCCCCAAGCCCCCTAATTCTTTTCAAGGTGATTAAACTTCACCTTTGGTTTTGAGATTTTGTATTAGTACTTGGTCGGAGCTAAAATGTTACTTTTTTTTAACGATAGTTTAGTGAGGCTGAAAAATTTTATGGAATTTTGTAATTAGTCTGGTATGAGACTGATATGTTTTTTTTAATTAAACTTTTGTGTTCCATAATTCACTGTTATTTGTAAATTAATAAATCCATTTTCTTGTGGGAGTTTATATCTAATGTTTGGTCTGAGTTTACCCCAGAAAGTAGTAATTACATGATAAATTGTGGTGTATAATTTGCATGACCATAATTTATCTACAAGTTTTTTTTTTTTTTTTTCAGTAGTTTGTGTTTGCAAAATATGCTGATTTTGCCACAACACATGTTTAATGGAAATCAGAGCTGGAAAGTCAGGAAGTTCATGAAGAACTGAGTTCAAGTTTATTAAATAGGCCTGGCTAAGTATACACTTAATACCTAATTAGACTTTTTCTGATTTTTAAATTGTTAGGTACAGTATTATGTGTGACTCCCAGCACAAGCAAAATAGACAAATGCTTGTCTAGATTGAAACACCTCGGTGAAGTTAGCCCCCATCAGATGCAAATTTATATAAAAATGATGTCAATTGTTACGTTCCTACTGTAAAATGTTTTGTTTGTGCTGCTATTGTTTTGAAGATATTTACTCTTATAGGTCAATCTGAAGTAGCCCCCCATTATGATTGAAAACGACAAATTGTGTCAACTGTCGATCGTTTGTGCTGGTTTATCGCAGCACAAACCGCCGCTGCGTACAGAGCGTACCAACTCTCAATCTCAGAAGGGTATTTCAACAATTGACACCCCTGCGAGTCGATTTAGCAGTAAATTGGGAACTGCGAGTCACGTCATCACTCAAAAGTTAGCGGTCGAATGTGGCTTCAGTCTGCTGTTATTTTTTTTAATTTTCTTATTGTTGCCACAATAAAGTGGAGAAAGCCATCAATGACTCCTCAAACAAAAGTTCCAGCATCATCACCTTGTCAAGAGTCAAGAATCTCCATTGGACAAGGTGATGATGCCGGAACTTTTGTTTGAGCATTGTAAAGATTCTTGTCAAGAATCTGCATTGTACAAGGTGATGATGCTAGAACTTTTGTTTGGTGCCGTTCCAGTGAGATTTACAAAGATGACTGCCTGAAGAAAACCTCAAATATCCTCAGTCGTTGATATGGGGCTGCATGTCAGGCAAAGGCAGTGGGGAGATGGCTGTGGTTAAATCTTCAATAAATGCACAAGTTTACATTGAAATTTTAGACAACTTTCTTATCCCTTTAATTGAAAATGTCATTTTCCAAAATGACAATGCATTATACCACAGAGCTAAAACTGTTAAAGAATTTTGGGAGAAAGACCCATCCAGTCAATGTCATCGCCTGCAAATAGCCCAGATCTCCACCCTAATGGAAACCTGTGGCGGAAATGGGAAAAATGGTCCACAGCAAGGCTCCGACTTGCAAGGATGATCTGGCAACTGCAATCAAAGAGAGGTGGCACCAAATTGATGAAGAATACTCAAGTCCATTCCTCAGAGACTGCAAGCTGTCATAAAAGCTAGAGGTGGTGCTACTAAATACTAGAGATGTGTTTTGATTGTTCTTTGTTTCTCATGATTCCTCCCCCCCCCCCCCCTCAGAATGGAGTGATTACATATAGCTCCCTGCACTTACTCTATAAAAGTAACATTTACTGAACACAACGTTTTTATTTATTTCTTTTAGTGTTTCTGAATGCTAAAGATTTGCATTTTTTAACTAATTCATTATTTTTTCTAAGCTTTTTATCGGAGTTTGTTATACATGATAAAATGTCTGCGTGAGTGCTCGTCCGAGACTGGCGATTCCATACTTTTTGCTAGGGGTTGTAGATGTGCTGTTAGTAATTCTTAAAGCCACAGAGTTGCCATTTGAAGTGACTAAAGGTTTGGGTTGTCAATATTTTGCATCATTTTTGCCTGGGATTCAATATTTGGAACGTTTTTTGTTTGGTGCGGTGGCTACAAAAAATGAGAAACATTTAATTTTGGACACGCGCGCATGTACCGCATGCCCGTGAATGCCCAGCAGGAGGCGTCTTTTCACACAACCGAACAACTTCCTTGAACCGGAAGCAATCGCTGAAAATCCTCACTCATACTCCCAATATGGCGATAAATCTCGCGGACCTGACTTTGCCTCAACTTGAGGGACTAAAGAGCCAATTAGACCAGGCAAGTGTCTTTTATTATTGTTGTTGTAATTTTTGTTAATGCCTGTTAAAAACAATGTTGTTTCTGTATTGACTGTAATTGAACTAAATACAGTATACTCCACGGTTTTTTTTTTTAGATGGATGGCATGGCTTCACCTCCCACACTTATTTTGCACCATTAAAATCCGTTATAAGCCAAATGAGGCGTGGTTGTTTGCAGACATTTGTACATGCTTCAGTTTTGGTATTGCCACTGTTTTAAATCGTTTTTTTGTTTTGCAGGAGATAGAGTTCCTGACGTCCTCAATAAGCCAGCTCAAAGTTGTCCAGGCCAAATTTGCTGACGCAAAAGATAATTTGAATTCTCTTAACAAAAGTAATCAAGGTAGGTGGAATATGTTTTCATACTGGGTAATTCAGCACTTAATAACTAGTTAAAGGTTGGTCAACGTTCGAAACCATGTTCGTTTAGACACGAAATTAGGGGTGTGACAAAATATCGAAATGGTGATATATCGTGATACTTTGTATCACAAAAGGTTATCGATATGCTCCTGCCAAGAACCGAGATATCATTTTAAAAAGGTGTCAATGTCTAAAATTAAAAGGAACCAACTAGTTGCTACCAAAATCTTCCACCATAATAGCATTGACGGTGCATGACGCCGAATCCCTTTAGACTGGGAACTAGAGCTGAAACGAATACTCGAGTAACTGGAGTTTAAAAACTGATCCGAGTAATTTTATTGACCTTGAGGAATCGTTCAATTTTGTCAGCTCTAAGCATCACGTTTTGCCCGGACTACTTTTAATGCGGGACAGCGCGCTGACGTCACGTGCGTAGAGGAAGAAGCAATTAAAAAAATAAATAAATAAAAAAAACGCTACAAACTACGCCCGCATGATACTAGTGCGTTAGCAGGTAGTGTCCGATGCGTCTCATAGATATTGCATGCATTTAGAACTAGATGCGAAATGACAGACTTGGCTGCGTCTGGGCAGCATTAGTAAACAGCCGCCATCTTTAAGCAGTACACTTCTCGTTCCCAGCGCTAATAAATATAACGTTACTGTCACTTGCTCACGTAACGTTAGCCCTTCGGAGGGCTAGGTTTCGATTGATTATGACCACTGTCGATGCGTGGCTAACGTGTCTTACATACAGGTTTTATTTAATCTGTAAAAACAGCGCTCTAGAGTGATGAGGGTGTAAAATATAGTAAAGCTAACTCGGTTTTAGCTCAGTAGTCATTGCTGAATAAAACACCAAGTAGCACTGGTCCCTAATGTGCTCCAATACAGCAGCAGGCATCATACATTTATTTTGAACACTGCAAGAACTCGGTACTTACAGTTTAGACTAACTTAAAACTTAACTAGAACTTAAAAACAGCTTGACACAAATGGAAATTCAATTGAAACACGTAGCTTTCATGTGATTTGTGTTATCAAGTGTAATTACATTTTCAGGTAAGAAATGTTTTTGTTTTTTTTTTTAATAAGATCTAGAAGTTTTTTGAATGAAAGCAGTGAATTATTTTTTCTAGTCACATCTGAGATTCAATTGTTGGCTGTTTTCAACAACTGCAGAAAAAATAGACATTGATTGACTGAAAATGGTTCAATATTGGATTAAATGTCTTTTTTTCTCATGTATATTTATAATTGCTCTGTACCTTTAAAAAAAAAAAAAAAAAAAAATGTGGTATCCGATTACTCGATTAATCAATAGAATTTTCAAACCATTACTCGATTACTAAAATATTCGATAGCTGCAGCCCTACTGGTAACGGTCGTTCATTCGAAACCAGAGCATTCAGTCATTGAGTCCGATTTTTAGGGCATTTACGGGTCATTTCCTGGTGAATTTGAGTCACTGCTTATTCATTTGTGTGATTCCCAGGTCACTTTCTGTTCTGTAACTCAAAATAAACAGGAAGCGACCCGTAAAATATCCCAAAATCAACAGGAAGTAACTGAAAATCACCAGGTAACTGACCTGAAATAGCCCAAAATTACCTCATTGGCTGCCACTGTTAAGTTTGAAGTGGGAGGGATGGCAGCGAATGAACGTTCATTCGCTGCCACCCTCCCAGTTCAAATGGATTTGACGTCTACTAGTGATAAACTCATTCCAATTCACAGCAGAAGCTTGTTAATCTGTTTATTAGTTTTTTTGTAGAATAGTCGAGAATGATTTCCTGACCAATGTATCGATAATCTTTGTATCGCCATATCGTCAGATCATCGTTATCGTGAGCTTTGTATCGCGTATCGTATCGTGAGGTACCAAGGGGTTCCCACTCCTAACGAAATGAATAAAACTTGCCAATGCACGGACACAGGGGCGGAACAAATGTGAACAGGGCCCGGGTGCGATGAGCATAAACGGGACCGTGAAGTTTATTGTGGATTTTCAAGTAATCATGAAATTTCGCCCAAATGCTAAAAATCCCTAGATTTATGGTGAATTCATTAGAATTACTATGATGCTATATTCGATCTCAACTATTGACGAGCTTTTATCTTGTCTTGCAGGCAAAGAATTACTTGTCCCACTAACTAGTTCTGTATCCTTGAGCTGTATTCGGCATCACTAGCCCTTTTGTCAATGCATTGTTTTAATAATGAGTCTTTAAAGGCAATTTTCCTTGACATGACTTGATGTAGATGTATGTGCCTGGAACATTAAATGATGTGGAGCGTGTTTTAGTAGATGTGGGGACAGGATATTATGTTGAAAAGGTAAGTAAACACTTTCGTTATAATGTATTTCCTGTATAACACCTGTAATTTTTTAACTATAAGCTGCTACTTTTTCCCCCTCATTTTGATACCTGCGACTTGTTTGTTTATTTGGGTTAGTAGGAACACTTTATTTGACAGGGGCTTCATAAGACTACCATACATCATAATTATGACACTATCATGGGCATTAATGAATGCTAATGACTAGGGGTGTAACTGTACACAAAAATCTCGGTTCGGTACGTACCTCAGTTTTGAGGTCACGTTTCGGTTCATTTTCGGTACAGTAAGAAAACAAAATGCAAAATATAAATGTGCTAGTTGTTTATTACACACCTTTGTGCTTTCAACAATAGGAACATTAGCCTATACAAAGCTAGAATTCTGCTCAAAAAGTAGTGGGTATTTAAAGATAATCCAACAACAATTTGCCTTTCAGACCCCGCGTATTGGTCAGCTTTCTTTCTGAAAGAAGAAAAAAGAAGTCCTGTGCTAAAGAGAAAAGCAATCCCAATGACAAAGATTTTAACATGTATTTTACAAATGAAATGCCTCAATGAGTCATTTTTTTTTCTTATGAACGGTTTTCAAAAGCTTTATTGATGGATTTTCTCAAGTTAAAGCGCCACACAGAAATTAATAAATTTAATTGTGTAAGCCGGATCTATGTATTCTTATTACTTAATTACAGGTGTTTTAGCTCATTCCAATTTATTTTATTTAAATGGGCTATTATTTATTTTATTATGAGTTTATATTTTACAAATGTGATGTAGTATTCATTTATATCGTACGGCTCGCGAAGGGCGTAACATAAAACAAGCCACACAAATGTACGAGTGGACACAAATTTATTTACACAACAATCTCTATACAAAACAGGAGAAAACGGGTTGAACAGAAATGGTGAGTTACCCTTACTTGCTTCAGTGCTCTTATTTACAGTGGTGAACAAAAACGATCCAATAACGAATAAACACAAAAGACCTCACCGAAAAAGCGGGAGTGTATCAGACTAGCGATCAAATGCAAACGAGCCTGAATGGCGAGCAAACAGCTGGCGAGGAGGACCGTGGCAGAATGCTGTCAAATGTGACCTCATAGAGCGTTGACAGCGGCAGGTTTAAGAAGCTTGGCGTCTTTTTCCGTGGCCAATCATCGGCGGTGACATCGTCGGTCCGTCCTGCGTTGATCAGCTGTCGTCACAGTGGGAGGGGAAGTAGCCAGCTGGTGGAGGCGACGATCAGCTGACTGGAAGAATCTCATAAAATTAACTATTAGACGGCCAGGGTCGTAACATATAACTTTTCGTATGTGAATATTAGTTCCTTTTTGTTTTGTTGTGGTAGGAGGGTTTTGTATTGAACACGGAGCTGTGCTGGTTATGATTATAGCAGAGAAGACGGCAGTAAATCAAAGACAAGTCAAATGTGCTCCGATCTACCACTCAAGAGATCTGATGGACTCAAAAATTGGGTTACGATTGCATATTAGTTTGAAAATTGACCGGATCCACCGTATTTTTACACGAGTGACTTCCGGTCTACCCGATCCTAGCTGCCGGGAGTAGTATTGACGCAGGAGGGTCGTGTCTCGCGTCAAATAATAAACTCTGCCGTTCTTTTCGCGTGCGTTGTGTTGAGCCGCTTCCGGGACTCGTCTAACACGCGGCCGCACTGCGACTGGTGTGCATTGGCTGATTGACTTTAACGCCCGCGTTTCACTGCCTTCTCGCGGCGGCCACGTTGTCGCGTGGTTGACGTTTTTGGGTTATACTGTCCTACCGTGTTGGTCCTCATTATAGTAGAGAAGACGGAGTAAATATAATCTACACAAACTGTAACCCGATCGACTCACAGCCTCGAAAAGGGTTACATTACGTCAGAAACTCATCCGGTACGCCTCCGTTCCGAACCGAGCACCACATACCGAAATGGTTCAATACATGTACCGTTACACCCTTACTAATGACAGATGTCATTAAGTATCATCCGGCAAAGTATGTCACCAACTTTCCATTTCTGTCCAGCTCGGATCTTTTACATCTATTCAAAAGTAAGATAATTTCCCGGATGACACAACATCACATTTGTCATAAGCATTCTTTAATGGTCATGGCAGTGTCATGTCATCATTATGATGGTCTTATGACAGTTTTATGGTGCCACTGTCAAATAAAGTGTTACCAAATACCAGAGCTAGCAATTAATGAAACAACTGGAAGAGTAACTGAAGAAATATTTAACTTAGAGCATGAATTTCAAGTGTTATTTACATCTGTAGCGCTGTAATTAGTCCTGCAGCTATCGATTATTTTAGTACTCGATTAATCGATGAACTAGTTGGTATGACTAATCGGGTAAGGAACATAAAAAATGTAAATACCTGACCTGGGCTTCAAATGGTATTAAAAAAATAAATGAGGATATATGTGCAACAAAAGAACAATTGGCTAACTTACATATCAAAAGTACACTAGTTTAAATGCTATAAGATGCCAACATTTTTACAATGCTCTTAACAAATAATTCAAACACATATTCCTACAAAAAAAGGCTAAATATACCTTTAAACTAAATTACGAATGCATTAAAAAAAAAAAAATAGCTCAAACAAAAACTTGGCTTGTCTTAACAGGGAGCAACTGGGTTCAGAAATGTGAAATGAGGCAGACTAGAGGAAAGGTTATCCACCTAAATAAATAAAATTAAATGCAAACACTTTCAAAACAAACCATTACAACACCACTTTGATTAAACGAATAGTGGAGGCAGCAAAATTCAAATGTTTTTTTTTCTAATCGAATACTCGAATTAATCGATTAATTGTTGCAGTACTAGCTGTCATGCATGCTAGGAGGCATGTTGGATGAAAACAGTGTTGACAGCAGGTAGCAGCAGAGGTTGACTGTGTACCCCAAGGGAGCAGTGACAACCAAATGAAGCTTTGAAGCCAATTGGTTTAAAGCTTCATGGTGGTTCATTTCATCTTTTGATGCCGCTATCAAATAAAGTTTTACCGGTTAATATCTTTTGGTATAAAGATCCCATACTACAGTGAGGACAGCTGTGGATCATTGTCCAGTGCGGCTTACCTATGAACAAATGCCGTTTTGGTGTCAAATTTGGTGGGTAGAGGCTTATAGTCCAAAAATTACGGTAAACATATTAAACCGGGTAATCAAGGTATAACTTGTATTTGCCTTTCTTGTAGAATGTAGCAGATTCAAAGGCATTCTTCAAACGGAAACTAGATTTCCTCACAAAGCAAATAGAAAAAATTCAGCCCGCCCTTCAGGAAAAACATGCCATGAAACAAGGTGAGTCCCGCAAATCTTTACAAGCATAGGAGTAGAAACGTTAAAAACAGCTTGGTTGAATTTTTCTGCAATAGGTCTGTGTTTTTGTAAGCACCTCATTTTAATCTGTTTTTCCGTGTCCTTTCTGGTGTCTGATAGCTGTGATTGAAGTCATGAACATGAAGATCCAACAGCTACAACAGAGTAAACAGACTTCCAGCACCAAGGCTTAATTGGGGCAAGACTTAAACAATGCTGTGTTGTGAGTGAAAAAGAACTGTAAAATGTCCTGCATTATGAAGTCTTCTTTCATAACTTGTGAATAAAGAAGTGAATATAATTAGTTTTTCTCTACTTATGTATGTCCATGCAGCTAGCATGTTTTCAGTTAATAAGGATTATTTTTTAATTACAGCAGTTTGAGGCTTCAAGTCAACCCATTTGACATTTACAGATAATTGAAGGATAGAACCAAAACTTGGAGATCGACATGAAAATCAGGAATCGGCAATGTTTTAGTGTTGTCCAAAACATTTTAGTGGTAATCTTAATTGCAGTCAAGCGTTTCTGCAAACATAACCCAAAAAGCATGAATTTCAACCTCTCAGTTTTTATTTGGCACTTGTCTATTTTTCTACTGGAGACTTGATATGGACTAATGTGGTGATGTAATAGGTCATAGTACAGTGTAATAATAAGATCGAATAGATGATGTGCTGAGAAAAAAAACATATCATTGTTTAAAATTCAACATTGCATGTAGTTACTCTTGAGCTGAGGTGGTTAGAGTAGCCAAAAATTTTACTCAAGAGTAGCGTTACTTCAAAATAAATTTACTCAAGTAAAAGTCGTCCAAAATTATACTCAAGTACAAGTAAAAAAAGCATTTGGTGAAAAGAAAAATCAAAAGAGTGAGTAACATTTTGAGTAACTGCTTATGATGTTTGATTTTTTTTTTTTTTTTTTTTTAAACAAATGTATTTTTTATACGAACTATTATTATTATTTGGAGAAGACTAAAACCTATTATATAACCACAATAAGCCAAAGGGAACTTTTTTTTTTTATTCCAAAGAGAGATAAAATACAGAAATGAAGCATCATTCATCCAAAGTGCCCTCTAGTGGAGAGAACATTTCATATTATGAAAAGGTTGGCATCTCTGGTTTTCCTTGGCCAATCGGTGCCAAATAAAACTGGAGAGAGGTTAAAATCCTTTCAAGTCATGTTGACAGGAGTGTCGATGTCAAATACTACATTTTTACGGTGCTTTAAAGACTGCATGTGATTGAACGGGCTGGCGTGATCATAGAACGGCAAGCTTCAGTCCGATTGGTTCAATGGAGTCATGATTATTGTTGTGACATCTCAGTGGTGAAACTGGTAGCACTATTGTAGCCAAAGTAACAGAGTAAGAGTAGCGTTTCGTCACAAATCAAGTAAAAAATAATAAGTATGGCTTAATAAAACTACTCCGAGAAGTACAGTAATCCCTCGCTACTTTGCGCTTCAAACTTCGCGCCCTCAGTCCATTGTGGCTTTTTTTTCCAATTAAAAAATGCAGTATTTTATAGAGCTGTCACGATCCAATCACAGTCTGTCTTTCCCCTGCCGCTTTTCTTGGTCAGGCAGTGCACTGGAGTTGCTTATTAAAGTTAACGATGATTGACAGACAGTTCAGGTTTGATCTTGCCAGAGACGCTCAGAAGTCAAGACTTCAAAGCGCCGCATGCGTCAACATCGTTTAAATTGTTAAACAGTTGCTGTTGCAACTCTTTTTAAGTGAGCAGCTTGAGCGGATTTGAGTGGATTCACTCAATGAAGCATTTAATAAAGAATTTTTTTTTTTTTTTAATGGATTGGGCGTCTACTTTTTTTCTTGTTTAAAAATAATTTGGTGGGACAGTAAAATGTTTAAAATATATAAATATAATATTAAATATAAAATATATAACATAATTACAGTGATCCCTCGCTACTTTGTGCCCTCAGTCCATCGTGGATTTTTTTTTTTATTTATTTAAAACAAAAAAACAAAAAAAAACAAGCTGTCCCAAGCCGAACGAGTAGTTTATCTCCCTCGCTCCCTCCCCCTGCTCTTTGTTGGTCGGACAGTGAGTAAACTGGAGTTGCTTATTAAAGTTAAAGATGATTGACGGACATTGATTTCTGATCTTGCCAGAGAAGTGAACTTTAAAGCGCCACTTGTGTCAATCATCGTTTAACTTGGTAAACAGTTGCTGTGGCAACTCATTGTGTGTAAGTGAGCAGCTTGAGCGGATTTGAGTAGACTCACTTAATGAAGCATTTAATAAAGACAAGGATTTTTCAAATATATACATACCGGTACATACAAAAATGTTTTTGTTTTTAATTATATTTTGGAGGGGGGGGGGGAGTGAAAAAACATGCCTTATATGTATCTCCAATGCTAAATCTGAATAAATGCATTGAACACATACACACTCAAAAAGAAAAAAAAACTTGGGGGGGTGGGGGCGTTACTTCGAGGGTTTTTACTTATCAAGGCAGGTTCTGGTCCCCATTAACTGCGAAAAATGAGGAATCACTGTATTACATTTGAAGTGCTTAAAACCATTTCTTAATACAGTATATATATATATATATATATATATATATATACATATGGCGGAAAAGACTGAAAAAGCAGTTTCTGAATTGTTATGTTTGATAGAACAATATGTTTATATGCTGCCATAGCAGATTCATGGCGCATTAAGCCCCCAAAAGATTTTTAATTTGTCAGTTTTACCCTGGAGACCCCCGTTTACAGACCTCGCGCAACCGCTTTTGTTTCAACCCAGCCATAAAAAGGTAATTATATTTATTATTGAAACTCATTTTTAGCTTAGAATCATTAATTGATGTCTAATATATAAAAAAAAAACATTTTAAAAAAGTATTCACTCGCATATTTTAAACTTTTAGACAAATTACTTCACATTTTTTGTTTATTTTTTTTGTTACTGTTACTGATTTTAGATGATAAAAAAATCGTTCCAAACAAAAAAAATTGAACCAAAAAAAAAACAATGTTTAAAAGGGTAAATATATGGAAAAAATAGTACATCTCGACCACTCCTTGATGTCTGCGATTTCTGCATCGCGACTCTTGTTATATTACTATGTTTCAGCCATAAAATCCCCACAAAATCCGGCTGTGGCCATTCACATCTGTCTTGACACTCTGTGATATAGGCTACATGGAGTTTTTGGATCTAAACAAGGTAAGTACACGATATCTTGTTAAAATCGTGGTGTCTTAATTCTGCTCTCATGCGCTCACCTCCAGTTAGGGTTTTGCTGTTTACATTTTCTTAATGCCCTCCTGTTCAAAAATTTTCTTCCCCCAGAAAATTTAGATTTTAAGCTTTCCAATGATGTATACCACATGTGGATATCGGACAATTTTGAAATTTAGCCAAATTGGGGGTCTCAGAGCAGAACTATAAGTCACGTGAGTGTTTTCCGCCATATGCAATTAAAAAATATACTTTTGGGAAGAAAAAGTAGGGGGGGGGGGAGTCTTATATGTATCTATTTCCAAAGATATGAGAAATCTGAATAAATACATGAAACACACACAAAAAGTGTTTTTATTGATGGGGGGGCGCTACTTCGTGATCGTTCACTTATCGCAGCTGGTTCTGGTCCCCATTAACCACAAAAAACCCTACATTGTACGTTTTTCTCAGTTACTCAAATGTAATAAAGTAAATATAACGCGTTACTACCCACCTCTGCTTTTGAGTATTCTTTTCACTGAATACTTCTTTTTTACTTCAGTATGTATATTTTTACTGAATACTTCTTTTTTACTTCAGTATGTATTTTTTTTTTTTGGTGAGTACTTAAGCAATATTATTTTTAAGTAACACTACTCTTGAGTAAGAATTTTGACTACTCTACCCACCTCTTGTGCAAATACACGCCCCAAACACGTATACAGGGTGTGTATAAAAGACGTGCGAGGGTGGGTTTTAAGGCCAGACTTGCGTCCAAGGGACCCAGGTGAGTACTGACTTCATCTTCTCATGAAATCACACGCACACACCTCATCCATCCAAGCACATATTCAGCAAGGTGAGGCATCTATTTGCATGGCATAATTCAACAGCAGGTCATTCAAAGTGCTTTGAGAGACCAGCAGTAAGATTTTATACAGTTTCCTTACTAGTTTACTAATTTCCTGACCAGTTTAAAATAGATTAGTTGCATTTTCTAGCTTGATCCCCCCCCCCCCCCCCCCCCCCCCCACTAAACATGTAGATACACCAGGGATGGGCAAATCTGGTGTCTTGCAAGCGCAATCATCTGGTCGCAGTTAGGTGCTTCTTGTTTCAGCAGAAACCGTCTGTGCTGGATCAGTTGAAACAGAGACCAGGATCCACTATGGCCAAGGGCGTAGGTTTGGTCTCAATATTGATAGGGACGATATAACAGCATAACCTGCATGTACACTTTTTGCTGGGGACGGGACATTAATAAGATTGGGTGAACAAGGGTCAGAGCAACATTTCTCCCTAATATGAACCTAATTAATTGATAGGCTAAACGATTAATGCAAAATAAATCTGTATTGACTTATACTACTAACCTTCCCGTTGCAAATTTAAAGTATGTCTTAATCTGATCATTTTTCATAAATCAAGCCGAATAATTTTCTCCGTCTTGTTTTGTTTTAAAGGCTAGTTAACTGATTAATGCGTCAGATTCTTCCATTTAAAGTAAATATTACTTGTGTTTTTGTTCTTGGCTCATACATCTAAAAGTTGGTCATTTTTCACCTAAATCAAGAAAAAAATGCTTTCAAATGTTTTCAACAATATCTATTTTTGAATTAAGAAACCAAACCTTTTGCTTAAAATAAGTCTTACATTTTCAGCTAGCTATTGTATTCCAACAAATCTGAGTAAAATTTCTTGAAGCACTGGCAGATAATTTCACTTATTCCTAGTAGATTTACACTGAAAACAAGTTTTACATTTTTGGGAGGGGGGGGTTTGCAGTGCATATGTATTGGTTTAGGTGGTACCCCATTCCGATTCAAGCCTTTGTTTTCAAAAACTACTTAGAAACATTTTGGAAACTTCCAGAATAAGTGTCTGGATTTAATAAGCAAATTTAGGTAACACTTTACAATAAGGGTCCCTTAATTAACATTACTTAATGCATTTTTAGACAATAACTCATGTTTAAGTAACATTACAATAATTAATATAATTGCTTATCTAACATTTATTAATATATTAACATGAGTTAATGCATTTGGTAATGCAGTAGTTAATGCATAACCAGACAGTAACTAATGATTTGGTAAAATTAAAAAAAAAAAAAAAAAATGGCACAAAACACTCAGATTACTTGAAGTTCCGCTCTGAGACCCCCAATTTGGCCAAATATCAAAATTGTCCGAAACGCACGTGTGATACATCATTGGAAAGTTTATAATCTCAATTTTCTGGGGGAAGAATGTTTTTGAACAGGAGGGCTTTTTTTTTGTTTGTTTGTTTTGTTTTTTTAAACAGCAATACCCTATCTGGAGGCGAGAGCACGCGAGAGCAGAATTACAGACGCCATGACTTTAACGAGATGATATCGCGTACTTACCTTGTTTCCATTCAAAAACTCCATGTAGCATGTATCACTGAGTTTCAAGACACAGCTTTGAATGGCCACAGCTGGATTTTTGGGGGATTTTATGGGTGAAACACTGTCATATAGCAAGGGTCGTGAAGCAGAAATCGCCGACATCAAGGAGTGGTCGAGATTTTCTTTTTCATATATTTACCCTTTTAAACGTTTTATTTGCAATGCTTCTTTGTTTGGATCAATCATTTATCATCTAAAATATCGGAGAAAATGCGACAGTAACCAAAAAAAAACACAATTAAGCCAGTAATTAGGTAGCTATCAGTGACTTTTTTTACAGACACCATTTTTTAAAATTGTGACGTCATTTGTTTAAAAGTTTAAAATATGGGAGTGAATAATTTTTTAGTCTTTTTTTTTTTTTTTTTTTTTTAAACAAAATATTAGACATTAATTAATGATTCTAAGCTAAAAATGACAGACGTTTTGAATAAGAAATATAATTTATTACTTTTGTTTTATGGCTGGGTTGAAACAAAAGCAGTTGCGCGACGTCTGTAAACGTGGGTTTTCAGGGTAAAACCGACATATTAAAAATAGTTT
Source organism: Corythoichthys intestinalis (assembly GCF_030265065.1). Classification (NCBI taxonomy): domain Eukaryota; kingdom Metazoa; phylum Chordata; class Actinopteri; order Syngnathiformes; family Syngnathidae; genus Corythoichthys; species Corythoichthys intestinalis. The sequence goes on along the minus strand of NC_080403.1, from coordinate 43,646,517 downwards.
GTGGGCTTAATGCGCCATGAATCTGCTATGGCAGCATATAGACATATAGTTCTATCAAACACAACAGTTGTTTTGGCTTAAAATACAGCGGTTTCTTTTAAGGAGGAGTGCAAGAGCAGAAACTGCTTTTTCAGTCTTGTCTGTGTTTTCCGCCATATATATGTGTGTATATATATATATACATATATGTGTATGTGTATGTATATATGTTAGGGGTGTCAAACGATTAAAATTTTTAATCGAGTTAATTACAGCTCAAAAATTAATTAATTGTAATTAATCACAATTCAAACCATCTATAAAATATGCCATATTTTTCTGTAAATTGATGTTGGAATGGAAAGATAAGACCGAGATGGATATATACATTCAACATACGGTACATAAGTACTGTATTTCTTTATTATAACAATAAATCAACAAGATGGCATTACCATTATTAACATTCTGTTAAAGCGATCCATGGATAGAAAGAGTTGTAGTTCTTAAAAGATAAATAAAAATAATAAATAAAATATATATTTATAAAAATTTATAGAAAATAAAAGATAATAACTAGTACAAGTTATAGAAATTTTATATTAAACCCCCTCTTCATGTTTTCGTTTTAATAAAATTTGTAAAATTTTCAATCAAAAAATAAACTAGTATGCTCATGGCTGCTGAAGCCTATAAAATCAGTCGCACCCAAGCGCCAGCAGAGGGCGGCAAAACTCCGAAAAACACAATAAGTACACCTTGCACTTTGCTGTCCTTTTAATATGTTTGAGCGGGGCATTTGTGCGTTAATTGCGTCAAATATTTTAAGGGGATTAATTTAAAAAATTAATTACCGCTCGTTAATGCGTTAATTTTGACAGCCCTAATATATAGTGCCTTGCAAAAGTATTCGGCCCCCTTGAACCTTGCAACCTTTCGCCACATTTCAGGCTTCAAACATAAAGATATAAAAAAAAAATTTTTTTTCAAGAATCAACAACAAGTGGGACACAATTGTGAAGTGGAACAAAATTTATTGGATAATTTAAACTTTTTTAACAAATAAAAAACTGAAAAGTGGGACGTGCAATATTATTCGGCCCCCTTGCGTTAATACTTTGTAGCGCCACCTTTTGCTCCAATTACAGCTGCAAGTCGCTTGGGGTATGTTTCTATCAGTTTTGCACATCGAGAGACTGACATTCTTGCCCATTCTTCCTTGCAAAACAGCTCGAGCTCAGTGAGGTTGGATGGAGAGTGTTTGTGAACAGCAGTCTTCAGCTCTTTCCACAGATTCTCGATTGGATTCAGGTCTGGACTTTGACTTGGCCATTCTTACACCTGGATACGTTTATTTTTTAACTATTCCATTGTAGATTTGGCTTTATGTTTTGGATCATTGTCCTGTTGGAAGATAAATCTCCGTCCCAGTCTCAGGTCTTGTGCAGATACCAACAGGTTCTCTTCCAGAATTTGGCTGCATCCATCTTCCCGTCAATTTTAACCATCTTCCCTGTCCCTGCTGAAGAAAAGCAGGCCTAAACCATGATGCTGCCACCACCATGTTTGACAGTGGGGATGGTGTGTTCAGGGTGATGAGCTGTGTTGCTTTTACGCCAAACATATAGTTTTGCATTGTGGCCAAAAAGTTCCATTTTGGTTTCATCTGACCAGAGCACTTTCTTCCACATGTTTGGTGTGTCTCCCAGGTGGCTTGTGGCAAACTTTAAACGAGACTTTTTATGGATATCTTTGAGAAATGGCTTTCTTCTTGCCACTCTTCCATAAAGGCCAGATTTGTGCAGTGTACGACTGATGGTTGTCCTATGGACAGACTCTCCCACCTCAGCTGTAGATCTCTGCAGTTCATCCAGAGTGATCATGGGCCTCTTGGCTGCATCTCTGATCAGTTTTCTCCTTGTTTGAGAAGAACGTTTGGAAGGACGGCCGGGTCTTGGTAGATTTGCAGTGGTCTGATGCTCCTTCCATTTCAATATGATGGCTTGCACAGTGCTCCTTGAGATGTTTAAAGCTTGGGAAATCTTTTTGTATCCAAATCCGGCTTTAAACTTCTCCACAACAGTATCTCGGACCTGCCTGGTGTGTTCCTTGGTTTTCATAATGCTCTCTGCACTTTAAACAGAACCCTGAGACTATCACAGAGCAGGTGCATTTATACGGAGACTTGATTACACACAGGTGGATTCTATTTATCATCATCGGTCATTTAGGACAACATTGGATCATTCAGAGATCCTCACTGAACTTCTGGAGTGAGTTTGCTGCACTGAAAGTAAAGAGGCCAAATAATATTGCACGCCCCACTTTTCAGTTTTTTATTTGTTAAAAAAGTTTAAATTATCCAATAAATGTTTTTCCACTTCACGATTGTGTCCCACTTGTTGTTGATTCTTGACAAAAAAATTAAATTTCATATCTTTATGTTTGAAGCCTGAAACGTGGCGAAAGGTTGCAAGATTCAAGGGGGCCGAATACTTTTGCAAGGCACTGTGTGTGTATGTATATATATATATATATATATATATATATATATATAGGGTTAGGGTTTGTTAACTTTACACACATGTGGGTTAATTAAGGTTAAGTAATACTTATGAGGTACGTTCAGTATTACTTAACCTTAATTAACCATTACTGAATGTTTTTTGGACCCTTATTGTAAAGTGTAGCACACGTATCCCTTAACTAAGAAATTATAAATGCTTAGATTTCCCTCTCTCAACCTTTATTAACCATTACTGAATGCTTTTTGGACCCTTATTGTAAAGTGTAGCACATGTGTCCCTTAACTTTTATTATTTATTAAATTATAAATGCTTAAGTTAACAAACCCTATACCCTAACCCTATATAGGCCTAATTTTTATTTTTATTTTACCAATCTATTAGTTACTGTCTGGTGATGCATTAACTAATGCATCAACTAATGCATTAACTCATGTCAATATATTAATAAATGTTGGATAAGCAATTATATTAATTGTTGTAATGTTACTTAAACATTAGTTATTGTCTTAAAATGCATTAACTAATGCAATAACTCATGTTAATATATTAATAAATGATAGATAAGGGATTAAATGAATTGAATTATTGTCATGCTACTTCATGTGTTATTGTCTAAAAATGCATTAACTAATGTTAATTAAGGGACCCTTATTGTAAAGTGTTACCCAAATTTAAATTGCACTATCTGAACAAAAAAAAAAAAAAAATTATATGATAACAATCATACACAACAAATACAAACTTGTGAAGCATCTCTCAACTGTCCAGGATTGCAAAAAATAAACATGCACGTAATGTCCGCGAATGCAGCGGTTCCAAAGTCAACACTTCAAACTTTTAGTAAAGGAATATTTTCTAGCGTTTGATCATGTAGGAAACTTCTCCTCAGACACATCTTGCCATGTGGCTGCACACGTAAACAACTCAACTGCACACCGCTCTCTCACCGTTAACGTCTTTGCCGTGTCTTTAAGCATTTAATTATGCCATTTTAATGTTGCACCTGTATGTTTATGATGGAACTTGTATATTTTAGGGCTGGCAAATGATTGAAAATTTTAATCGAGTTAATTACAGCTTAAAAATTAATTAATTGTAATTAATCACAATTCAAACCACCTATAAAATATGCCATATTTTTCCGTAAATTATTGTTGGAATGGAAAGATAAGACGGATATATATATTCAACATATGATACATAAGGACTGTATTTGTTTATTATAACAATAAATCAACAAGATGGCATTAACATTATTAACATTCTCTTAAAGCAAGCCATGGATAGAAAGACTTGTAGTTCTTAAAAGATAAATGTTAGTACTAGGGCTGTCAAAATTATCGCGTTAATGGGCGGTAATTAATTTTTTAAAATTAATCACGTTAAAATATTTGATGCAATTAACGCACATGCCCCACTCAAACAGATTAAAATGACAGCACAGGGTCATATGCACTTGTAACTTGTTTTTTGGAGTTTTGTCGCCCTCTGCTGGCGGTTGGGTGCGACTGATTTTATGGGTTCAGCACCATGAGAATTGTGTAATTATTGACATCAACAATGGCGAGCTACTAGTTTATTTTTTGATTGAAAATTTTACAAATTTTATTAAAACGAAAACATTAAGAGGGGTTTTAATGTAAAATTTCTATAACTTGTAATAACATTTACCTTTTAAGAACTACAAGTCTTTCTATCCATGGATCGCTTTAACAGAATGTTAATGTTAATGCCATCTTGTTGATTTGTTATAATAAACAAATACAGTACTTATGTACAGTATGTTGAATGTATATATCCGTCTTGTGTCTTATCTTTCCATTCCAACAATAATTTACAGAAAAATATAGCATATTTTATAGATGGGTTGAATTACGATTAATTAATTTTTAAGCTGTGATTAACTCGATTAAAAATTTTAATCATTTGACAGCCCTAGTTAGTACAAGTTTTATAAATTTTATATTAAAACCCCCTCTTAATGTTTTCGTTTTAATAAAATTTGTAAAATTTTCAATCAAAAAATAAACTAGTAGCTCGGCAATATTGATGACAATAATTACACAAAGCTCATGGTGCTGAAACCCATAAAATCAGTCGGACCCAAACGCCAGCAGAGGGCGACAAAACGCCAAAAAACACAAGTAACAAGTGGACATGACACTGTGATGTCATTTTAATCTGTTTGAGCGGGGCATGTGCGTTAAATACGTCAAATATTTTAACGTGATTAATTTAAAAAATGAATTACCGCCCGTTAACGCGATAATTTTGACAGCCCTAGTATATTTAGCACCTTTGTACAACAATGAGAGTCCAACTGCATGTAAAACAGTGCTTATTCACCACAACAAAAGCTTCTGGAGCAAAATATTATAATGGGTGAAAAATTTGACAGAACACCGGCTGTGAATGCGTGTGTGTGAGGAGGTGGTAAGTCGTCAGCCAATCAAACCTGCGTTTGAGGGGGAAAAAATGGACTGGCCCATTTCGTAAGTGAAAAATGGGTCAATATAAGTCTGATCATATTGAAAGTACTGTAATTCACTTAATAATGGGAGGGTTAATTCTATCCTCACAACATGGGAAGACAAATCTAAAATACCTATATAATTGAAGTCAATATATAATGCAAATAAGGTTGCTTAAAAGTTGGTGGGGACAATTTGAGAATCCTTAAAGTTGGTAGTGTTTTGTCCCTACCGTCCCTATGCAAACCTACGCCCCTGACTACAGCCATTGAGGACCGGTTTGCCCACCCTTGACATACGCCATTGCAATGATACTAAATTGATGGAAAACTGACTAATGTAATTTGACTAAGAATGATTTGAAAAAAGAAGGCGTTGTGATTTGTTACAAGCAGCCGGGAAATGAAATGAGCAGCGCGGTGTTGGGCAACGCTAGCGTGGCGGAATACAGAGACTCCTTCAGCAAAGCGTTGATCAAGAATGTGCTGGTGGTGGCCATCGGCCTGTCTGTCAACTACATCAACATCTGCCTCATGTACACCTTCTGCAAGCACCAGGTAGAACACAGTGTCTGATTTTTGAACATTTTTTGGTTACTGATTCCGACATTCAGCTGTGTGGTATCGACCATAACGATAGGTGTATCGAAACTGAAATTGCGGTGGTCGGTCATGATCCTGTCTCGTGGTGTTAGACGATAGAATCGTGGCCTTTCAAGCCGAGTTAAAACCAAATGATACCTGGCAACGAGACGAAATGAGGCATCAACAATGACCTTTGAGATTGTGAAAACTTGCTAATTAGATCCGCACAATATACAGTGGGGCAAATAAGTATTTAGTCAACCACTAATTGTGCAACTTCCCCCACTTGAAAATATTAGAGAGGCCTGTAAATGGCAACATGGGTAAACCTCAACCATGAGAGACAGAATGTGGGAAAAAAAGAAAAAATAAAATTGTTTGATTTTTAAATAATTTATTTCCAAATTAGAGTGGGAAATAAGTATTTGGTCACCTACAAACATGCAAGATTTCTAGCTGTCAGAGGTCTACTTCTAACGAGGTCTAACGAGGCTCCACTCATTACCTGTATTAATGGCACCTGTTTGAACTCATTATCGGTATAAAAGACACTTGTCCACAACCTCAGTCAGTCACACTCCAAACTCCACTATGGCCAAGACCAAAGAGCTGTCCAAGGACACCAGAGACAAAATTGTAGACCTGCACCAGGCTGGGAAAACTGAATCTGCAATAGGTAAAACGCTTGGTGTAAAGAAATCAACTGTGGGAGCAATTGGGAAAAAGTAGCAGCTTATAGTCTGAAAATGACGGTAATTAAATCTCTAAAACTGACCATAAATACTCAATAATGTTGAGGTCTGGGGATTGTGCCGGCCATACGAGATGCTCAACTTCATTAGAATGTTCCTCAAGCCATTATTTAACTAATATATTCAATGATTATGACGGTGGAAAATAAGTGGTCAATACCAAATGTTCATCTCAATACTTTGTTATGTACCCTTTGTTGGCAATAACAGAGGCCAAACGTTTTCTGTAACTCTTCACAAGCTTTTCACACACTGTTGCTGGTATTTTGGCCCATTCCTCCATGCAGATCTCCTCTAGAGCAGTGATGTTTTGGGGCTGTCGTTGGGCAACACGGACTTTCAACTCCCCCCACAAATTTTCTATGGGGTTGCGATCTGGAGACTGGCTAGGCCACTCCAGGACCTTGAAATGCTTCTTACAAAGCCACTCCTTTGTTGCCCTGGCTGTGTCTTCGGGATCATTGTCATGCTGAAAGACCCAGCCACGTCTCATCTTCAATGCCCTTGCTAATGGAAGGAGATTTTCACTCAAAATCTCTTGATACATGGGCCACATTCATTCTTTCCTTTGCACAAATCAGTCGTCCTGGACCCTTTGCAGAAAAACAGCCCCAAATCATGATGTTTCCACCGCCATGCTTCACAGTGGGTATGGTGTTCTTCGGATGCAATTCAGTATTCTTTCTCTTCCAAACATGAGAACCTGTGTTTTTACTAGGGCTGTCAAAATTATCACGTTAACGGTCGGTAATTAATTTTTTTAATTAATCACGTTAAAATATTTGACGCAATTAACGCACATGCCCCGCTCAAACATTAAAATGACAGCAGTGTCATGGCCACTTGTTACTTGTTTTTTGTCTCCCTCTGCTGGCGCTTTGGTGCGACTGATTTTATGGGTTTAAGCACCATGAGAATTGTGTAGTTATTGACATCAACAATGGCGAGCTACTAGTTTATTTTTTGATTGAAAGTTTTACAAGTTTTATTAAAACGAAAAAATTAAGAGGGGTTTTAATCTAAAATATCTATAAGTTGTACTCATATTTATCTTTTAAGAACTACAAGTCTTTCTATCCATTGCTTTAACAGAATGTTAATAATGTTAATGTCATCTTGTTGATTTATTGTGATAATAAACAAATACAGTACTTATGTACAGTATGTTGAATGTATATATCCGTCTTGTCTTATCTTTCCATTCCAACAATAATTTACAAAAAAATATGGCATACTTAATAGATGGTTTGAATTGCGATTAATTGCGATTATTTACAATTAATTAATTTTTAAGCTGTGATTAACTCGATTAAAAATTTTAATCGTTTGGCAGCCCTAGTTTTTATCAAAAATTTCTATTTTGGTTTCATCTGACCATACAACATTCTCAAAGTCCTCTTCTGGATCATCCAAATGCTTCTAACGAACCGCAGATGAGCCTGGACGTGTGCTTTCTTCAGCAGAGGGACACGTCTGGCAGTGTAGGATTTTAGTCCCTGGCGGCACATTGAGTTACTGATAGTAGCCTTTGTTACTGTGGTCCCAGCTCTCTCTAGGTCATTCACTAGGTCCCTCCATGTGGTTCTGGGATTTTGCTCACCGTTCTTGTTATCATTTTGACGACACGGGGTGAAATCTTGCATGTAGCCCCAGATCGAGGGAGATTATCAGTGGTCTTGTATGTCTTCCTTTTTCTAATAATTGCTCCCACAGTTGATTTCTTTACACCAGGGGTCAGCAACCTTTTTGGTGTGGAGTGCCACTTTCAAATTTTCTTGTCAATCAGTGTGCCACCCCAAGATTAATGACGCGCATCCGAATTTTTATATCCGGCAGAGCTGTAATTTTACTCCAAATAAAAAAAAACATGGACATACATTTAGTTTGTATAACTACCATTTGTCTTCATCAATTAACTAAAAACAAATGCATATTGTAGAAAATATCAAAACTTGAAAATAAGTGCAACAGTAATAACAGCTGTACAGCTGCACCATTTTATGCAAACATATCACACACACACACACACCCCAGCACGCAAAGGGGAACAGGTGTGATTCTCAGTGCAGGTCTCTCACAGTACAGAGAGCCTTCAAAGTCAGAACAGCCGACTCTTACATTTTGTCTTGTTCACTAGCAACTTAAAGAATGAATTATATGTACAATTTTAGATTTTATATTACAAATATAAAAGATGCCCACTTTAATGTGTTCCTTGGCCCTGTTTTCTATGAATTTTCATGTTTTGTCTCGTAGTGGCGTTTGACACTTGTTGTGCGACACACAACACTCTCGAGGCATAATGCACAAAAAGAGCTAGCGGAAGTAACCAGGCAACCAGTTGTTACCGGTATTCCCAAGGGGCCGCTGTCCCCTACAATATGATCGGCTTACTAGTTAAGCGTAGAAGAAGAATTGGGCGTCTGTGCGAGAAAAAGAGAGGGAGCAAAGGAAGGTGTTGAGAGAGAGCGGAGAGCGCCGTGAAAAGGAGAGAAGAGGCTGTGTCCCCCGCTGGTTTTTGTTTTGTTTAATAAAAGTCTCCAGTAAAACGCCATCCAACGCGTCACAGTGTTTTTATACACATTGCCACCTCTCCGAAGTAAGCACCGGACGAATCGACGGCAACGAGCCACGTTAATCGCTGGTCCACTCCATACTACAGTGCAAGCATCGCTTCACCCGCTGCCCTGACCTGACAGCTGGCAATCGGGGTCCAACCGGAGGGTTGCGATGCGCCGGGACAGGGGTGTACAGTCCCGTATCTTAAGCGACCGGCCTCCGCGCCGGGGCGAGTGTGTGACATCGGGATCTCAATTCAAAGTTAAAGCGACGGGGCTCCCGGTGCGGACGCCGGCGATTCGCCGGCTGTCTACTCGCTTACTGGCCCGCTGGCCTCCACGCTGGGGCTTGGAGTAACAGCACCAAAAAGTGCAGATTGGTGACACTGTACTTCCGCCAGCTTTCTGACTGATTGGCTTCGTGACACGTTAGTAGCGGGTGCTGAACTGAGCGCGCAGAATTGAGCGCGCAGAGGGGAAAAAAAAAACGACGAGCGCAGGAATCGAGAAATTGAAGAGCTGGAAGTGTGCTCAAAATCCATAATTGTTCGCAAATAACGCTATAGGCAGAGGGGTCGGGAGGGACGCTCCTGTAAAGCCCTAAATAACAAGGCGTGCAACTAAAAATGTCTTAATTTCAGGTAAAAAAAAAATAAAAATAATAATAATTCTTTTGCCATGCGCTCGCGTGTCACTGGTTAACCCTTCGCGTGCCAATGCTGACACGCGTGTCATAGGTTGCCGACCCCTGCTTTACACCAAGCGTTTTACCTATTGCAGATTCAGTCTTCCCAGCCTGGTGCAGGTCTACAATTTTGTCTCTGGTGTCCTTGGACAGCTCTTTGGTCTTGGCCATAGTGGAGTTTGGAGTGTGACTGACTGAGGTTGTGGACAAGTGTCTTTTATACCGATAATGAGTTCAAACAGGTGACATTAATACAGGTAACGAGTGGAGCCTCATTAGACCTCATTAAAAGAAGTTAGACCTCTTTGACAGCCAGAAATCTTGCTTGTTTGTAGGTGCTTGTTTTTTTTTTTTTTTTTTTTTTTTTTTTTTCCCGCACATTCTGTCTCTCATGGTTGAGGTTTACCCACGTTGACAATTACAGGTCTCTCTAATCTTTTCAAGTAGGAGAACTTGCACAATTGGTGGTTGACTAAATACTTATTTGGCCCACTATATATGAATATAATCATATGTCGCAGTCTTGATATTTTTTGCACTTCCAGTTTTTATGTGAGTAAATAATGAAGAAATACAATGAATTTGAAGCATCTTAAATCTATAATGCAACAATTTAAAAAAATACAGAAACTAATAACATTTTTATATAATGTATTGCTTAAAGAATGTAAAATGAAGAAAAAAACTAAGAATAATGGATAAATGAGAAAAAAACATTGGAGCAACTTGGAAAAAACAATGTAATAAAATACTGAATGCAAGGGCGTAGGTTCGGTCTCAATATTAGTAGGGATGACCTAAAAGCATATCCTGCATCTACACTTTTTGCTGGGGACGGGACATTAATAAGACCAAACGGATTGTGTGAACGGGGGTCAGGGCTACATTTCTCACAAATATGAACCGACTTGATTGAAAGGCTAAATGTTTAAAGCTAAATAAATCTGTATTGACCTATACTAACTTTCACACTGCAAATGTATCTCTTTATCTGATCATTTTTCTCAAATAATTTTCTTCCATCTTGTTTTGAGTGTTTAAGGCTAGTTAACAGATTAATGTGTCAGATTCTTCCACTTATTTTAACTAAATATTACAACAGTATTTGTTCTTAAGGCCATACATCTAAAACATTTTCACCTAAATCGAGAAAAAAATGCTTTCAAATCATGTTTTGACTTTTGAACAATATTATTTCTGATTTTTTTTTTTTAATATAAGAAATATACAAACTTTTTGCTTAAAATAAGTCTTAAGTTGATTCTCAGCTAGCTATTTTTTTCTTATTTCAAGAAATCTGAGTAAAATTTACTTGAAGCACTAGATAGAAGATCATTTCACTTATTTTTTAGTAGATTTACACTGAAAACAAGGGTATTTAAGTTTGAAAATGGATGATAAACAGATTTCAAATCACAGCCGAAGGCTAAAGGGTGACAAGTGCTTCTTTTTTTGCGGCGTGTGTAGCTGGCAGCCATCTTGAGTGGGGCGACTAGCGTTTGGAAACTAGGTCTTGAAGAGTACATGTTGCATAGCATCGGTTATTTCTTTGCACTCCCCAAAACCGATGATGTCATTTAGTGCCGTATCGGTACTGATACTTTTTACCTTTCCGTTTTTCAGATCTTCTACTGGAACCCTCGCTATATCCTGTTCTTCCACCTGGTTGTGAATGACATGATCCAGATGAGCGTGAGCATCATCCTCTTCGTGGTCAGCTACACCTTGTACCGCATCAGCGTGAGCGTTTGCGCCGCCTTCATCCTGATCGCCGTCATCACCTCGGAGAACACGCCCCTTAACCTGGCCTGCATGGCGGCCGAGTGCTACGTGGCCGTCTGCCTGCCGCTCCAACACGCCCGCGTCTGCACCGTCAGGAGGACCCTACTCTTCATCGCCGGCATCTGGACCGGCAGCTTCATCTCCACCTTCCCGGACCTCTTTGTCACGCTGGCCACCGAGCCTGCCGAGTTCTTCTCCGGCAAGATCTTCTGCCTTCGAGAAACCGCCTTCCCCAGCCCGGAGTTGGCACGGAAGCGTGACTTCATCTACATCGTCTACCTGGTCCTGATCCTGTCGGTCATCTTCTTCTTGTACTTCAAGATCCTGTTCACGGCGCGGATGGCCAGCAAGGATGCCAAGAAGGCCAGGAACACCATCGTCCTGCACGGCGTCCAGGTCCTGCTGTGCATGACCATGTACGGCGAGGCTCTGGTCAAAATGCCTCTTCTCCGATGGTTCCCCAAGAACAACTCGGACACGCTCTTCGCCTGCTACATCGTCATGCGTATTCTTCCTCGCGCAATCAGCCCCGTCATTTACGGCGTGAGGGACAAGTGCTTCCGCAAGTATCTCAAGCACTACTTGGTCTGCAAAAACGGCCCCAACTCGAGAAGCAAGAGACCTTTTCGCCGGAATGTCGTATGTGCTGTGGGGTCTGCTTTTTCTGATGCCAGAACATAAAAAAAAAAAAACGTCTTTTGAGAGAGCAAAAAACGGTCTATAGTACTCTATTGTGAGTTTTAGTCAGTAGATTTAAGACATTTAGAAAAAGCATTTATGTCCAAATCAAATTAAAGAAAAACATCAAAATGCTTGTTTTCTTATATTTTTGTAAAATTCACATAATTTACACACACATACACACACAAAAATACAATTTATTGTATGACAAATTCAACTCTCACATGCCAAAAAAATCTATGTGGATAATATATATACAGTGGGGCAAATAAGTATTTAGTCAACCACCAATTGTGCAAGTTCTCCTGCTTGAAAAGATTAGAGAGGCCTGTAATTGTCAACATGGGTAAACCTCAACCAGGGCCGGCCCAGGCCATTTGCTGGCCCTAGGCAAAAAAAAAATGCAAAGCTGCCCATATTTTTGGCTCATCATTTCGTCACAGTGTACTGTGAAACCCATACATGCAATCCAACCCATACGTCCATATTTTGTATATTAATCAGATTTTGTTGCACTGCATACTTCAAACTTCTCACCCCAAATGATTGTCAGTACGTACAGTAGATAGCGCCAAACCTTTTTCTAAAAGGAAAGAAAAGCTAAGGAAGAACTTTTTTTTTTTTTTTTTTAAGCTTGTAATCAACTAAACTCACAAAAGTCAAGTAAAGCAAACTGCAGTAAACAAAATAGAATATAAATTAAACAATTGCCTGATTGGGGGCCCCCTAGTTGTCAGGGGCCCTAAACAGCTGCATAGTCTGCGTATAGGCAGGGTCGGCCCTGGGTTTCAGGGTACCTAACCTAACTCGAACCTTGGGTTTAGGGCAGTACTTCTCAAATGGTGGGGCGCGCCCCCCCAGGGGGGCGCAGAGCGATGCCAGGGGGGGCGCGAGTGACCTCGGGGAACATGCTTTTTTTTTTTTTTTTTTTTTTTGCCGTACTAGAATAAAGTGTACTTGCACATCCACTCCGTAGGTGGCAGTGGCGCTCTCATTTTCAAAGTGCGTGCAGTATTTTTGAAGTAAGCAAGAGCACACGGAAGAGACTCATGCAGAGCTGGACTCACGCAGCGACCCACTGTCTTCTTCGGTTCTCACGTGTCCGGCCGAGAAGTGCCGTTTTCGGCTTGGGATCGTCACGACCACCGCCCTCACCTACGGTTCTCCCTCGGCCGCCGAGAATGCGTTTTTTTCGGGCCGTTTGCCTTTGACTTTTAATATAGTGGGAAATGAGGAAAGACCACTGTTTACTGAGTCTAAAAATGATTATAGCGGAGAAGCCAAATCAGTTAAGACGCCACTTAAAGACATTAGACCTCAATCTCATTGATAAGCCGCTTGATTGTTTTTCAGCGAAAATGTGCCGAATATTGCCAATTGTCACCATCGTCCCGCTTTGTCAGTGTTATATCAGTGTTTTTTCGGTCAAATTTTTTGGCATGTTGTCCTGAAGAGTAAATGTTTCTAATCAATTTGAATTTGTTATTATTTACTGATTTTATTTTTCAGTATCAAATGGTCAAAAATGTACCTTGAGTGTATTTTTACAGTTTGGATGTGACTTTTTTTTTTTTTTTTTTTTTAACTTCAGGCAAATTGATGCGCGTTAAGTCTTTTCTGTTACAAGCAACACAATGTTGAAAAAGTTATACTTTATTATAAGTTGATCTATGTTACTTTTTTTTCTTTAATAGAAAAAAAAGGACACAATGTTAGGCTGAGGCGTACTTATAATAGTGATATAGACGAATGATACTATTTACAGTGGCGGCAGAGAGTTGGGGGGGGGGCGCGAAACATTTACGTCTTCCTTGGGGGGGCGTAACAGAAAATAATTGAGAAGCACTGGTTTAGGGTAACTCGCCTAACTCTAACCTACTCTAACCTAACCCTAACCTAAACCCTAACCAAAATGAACTCATTTTGATCACTTACTTGTTCATTTTATAGTACTGAAGGTCAATTCTTATTGATTTCAGGTCAGTTGTATATTTGTAATAATTCCTGTTGATTTTATGGTATTTCCAGGTTGCTCCTGTTGATTTTGAGTCACTTTCTGTATTTTGTGGGCCATATTTTGGGTTCATTTCCTGAAGATTTTGTATCAATTTCTGATGACTTTATGGTATTTCCAGGTCGCTACATGTTTGTTTTGGGTCACTTCCTATTGGCTTCCTGTATTTTATGTGGCACACCAAGGTCACTTCCTGTAGATTTTCTTTCAATTTCTGTTGGTTTTATGGTATGTCAAGGTGGCTGGCTGTTCATTGGTCATTTGCTGGTTTTTTGGGGGCATATCCCGGTCACTTCCTATTGATTCCGCATCACTCTCTGTTAGTTTTGGAGGACTTAAGACGTCATGATTCATCTGTTATATTTTTTAATTCATTATATAATGCCTTCGTTTCTTCATATCAAGTCTTCCATCGTCAGATCGATTGTTTGTATATTCACGTTTTGTGTAAAAAATATCAAGACCGCGACATATGATTATATTCATATATAGTGGGGCAAATAAGTATTTAGTCAACCACCAATTGTGCAAGTTCTCCTATTTGAAAAGATAAGAGAGGCCCGTAATTGTCAACATGGGTAAACCTCAACCATGAGAGACAGAATGTGGAAAAAAACAGAAAATCACATTGTTTGATTTTTAAATAATTTATTTCCAAATTAGAGTGGGAAATAAGTATTTGGTCACCTACAAACAAGATTTCTGGCTGTCAGAAGTCTACTTCTAATGATGTCTAACGAGGCTCCACTCGTTACCTGTATTAATGGCACCTGGTTGAACTCATTATCGGTATAAAAGACACCTGTCCACAAGCTCAGTCAGTCACACTCCAAACTCCAATATGGCCAAGACCAAAGGGCTGTCGAAGGACACCAGAGACAAAATTGTAGACCTGCACCAGGCTGGGAAAATTGAATCTGCAAAAGGTAAAACGCATGGTATAAAGCAATCAACTGTGGGAGCAATTGGGGAAAAAGTAGCAGCTTATAGTCCAAAAATGGCGGTATTTACAGTGGGGAGAACAAATATTTGATACACTGCCGATTTTGCTGGTTTTCCCACTTGCAAAGCATGTAGAGCTCTGGAATTTGTATCATAAGTTCTCTTCAACTGTGAGGGACGGAATCTAATACAAAAAACAGAAAATCACGTTGTATGATTTTTAAATAATAAATTTGCATTTAATTGCATGAAATAAGTATTTGATATCTCATAAAAATCAAACTTAATATTTGGTACAGAAACCTTTGTTTGCTATTACAGATACCAAACGTTTCCTGTAGTCCTTGACAAGGTTTGCACACACTGCAGCAGGGATTTTGGCCCACTCCTCCATGCAGATCTTCTCCATAGCCTTCGGGTTCTGGGGCTGCTGCCGGGCAACATGGACTTTCAGCTCCCTCCATAGATTTTCTATCGGCTTCAGATCTGGTGACTGGCTAGGCCACTGCAGGACCTTAAGATGCGTCTTACGGAGCCACTCTTTAGTTGCCTTGGCCGTGTGCTTTGGGTCGTTGTCATGCTGGAAGACCCAGCCACGACCCATCTTCAGGGCTCTCACTGAAGGAAGGAGGTTGTCAGCCAAGATCTGGCGATACATAGCCCCATCCATCCTCCCCTCAATACGGTGCAGTCGTCCTGTACCCTTGGCAGAGAAGCAGCCCCAAAAAATGATGTTTTCTCCTCCATGTTTCACAGTTGGGATGGTGTTCTTGGGGTTGTACTCATCCTTCTTTTTCCTCCAAACACGACGAGCTGAGTTTAGACCAAAAAGTTCGATTTTGGTCTCATCCGACCACATGACCTTCTCCCATTGCTCCTCTGGATCATCCAGATGGTCAGTGGCAAACTTCAGACATGTCTGGACATGCACTGGCTTCAGCAGCGGGACCTTGCGTGCGCTGTAGGATTTTAATCCATGACGGCGTAATGTGTTTCTGATGGTTTTCTTCGAGACTGTGGTTCCAGCTCTCTTCAGGTCATTGACCAGGTCCTGCCGTGTAGTTCTGGGCTGATCCCTCACCTTCCTCATGATCAGTGATGCCCCACGAGGTGAGATCTTGCATTGAGCCCCAGAACGAGGCAGATTGACCGTTAACTTGAACTTCTTCCATTTTCTAATAATCGCTCCAACATTTGTTACCTTCTCGCCAAGCTGCTTGCTTATTTTCCTGTAGCCCATCCCAGCCTTGTGTAGGTCTATTATTTTATCCCTGATGTCCTTACACAGATCTTTGGTCTTGGCCATTGGGGAGAGGTTGGAGTTTGTTTTTTTGAGCATGTGAACAGGTGTCTTTTATCCAGGTAACACGTTCAAACAGGTGCAGTTACTTCCGGTAATGAGTGGAGAACAGGAGGGGTTCTTAAAAAAGAACTAAGAGCCGAAATATATACTAGTTGGTAATGTATCAAATACTTATTTAATGCAGTTAAATACAAATTTATTATTTAAAAATTATACAATGTGATTTTCTGGATTTTTGTATTAGATTCCGTCCCTCACAGTTGAAGAGAATTTATGATACAAATTACAGACCTCTACAAGTGGGAAAACCAGCAAAATCGGCAGTGTATACAAATACTTGTTCTCCCCACTTTAAATCTCTAAAACTGACCATAAATACTCAATAATGTTGAGGTCTGGGGATTGTGCCGGCCATAAGAGATGCTCAACTTCCTTAGAATGTTCCTCAAGCCACTATTTAACAAATATGTTCAATGATTATGATGCCAAAATGTTTGGTGTTTTTCTATTATGTAGTCCAACCCCTGTATTTCACGTCAACACGCATGAAATCGTGTGTGTGTGTGTGTGTGTGGTTGCATTTACCTCATACACATCCGCATACAGGATGCTTATAAAAGACAGGTGGCGCTGACTTGCAGCGATTGGTCCCAGGTGCGTCCATCCAGCTGGCAGGTGAGTATCCATCCACTTCACGGTTCATTACTCCTCTCGTCGAACGGTGCTTGCTTCTAAAGAGGCTCATTTTATTTTCATTAATCATTGGCTTCAATTGACAGCAAAGGATTTTAGAAATTAGCTTTTTTAAAGTTGACCACACTGTAACATAGGCATATTTACACTTAAAACACTCAAACTAAGCAAACACATGGACAACCTTCCTACTGTTCCTTCAGCTTGAATCTTATTTAATAAACTAACATTGCCTGCCATAGACCGCGATAGACGTCCAAAGCCTATGGACAGAGAGAGCAAGAAATGTATTGGAATCAAGTCTTAAATTGGCTATTTTTCCAATTTCGTTTAAACATGACTGTCAATGGTTTGAACAGTAGTAAAGTTATTAATGTATTTCCTTAGTTTGAGTCTTGTAAGTGATAATTTGATGATGTTACTGTGTGGTCAATGTAAAAAAAAAGATTGTTGCCGTTAATGGCAGACAATGAATCAGTCCAAATTTTATCTCCTTACATTAATGAATAAAAATTCAATCAGTTTTCAAAGTCATGAGAAAACAGTCGTGTTTGGTATCAAAACAATTGCGAATGAGTATAGGATGCAGCTGTACAGTTTAAAAAAAAAAAAAAAAAAAAAGGGTATACTCATCATTGCTAACAACTAATCAACGAATTTTTTCATTTATACTTGAAGTCCGGTAGAATCCAAATGATTTTCAAATTGGTCCAAAAGATAGCCATGTTTGGTCTCAAATCGATTGGAATTGACCATAGGACACAACTGAATAGATTATGGAAGTATATTTATCATCGCTAATGACTAATTAACCAAAATGTTCATTGATACTTGATGAGAATCCAAATGATTTTCAAATTGGTCCAAAAAATAGCCATGTTTGGTCTCAAATCGATTGGAATTGACCATAGGACACAACTGAATAGATTACAGAGGTATATTTATCATCGCCAAGACTAATCAACTAAAATGTTCATTTTTTCTTAATTAGAATCCATTTTATTTTCAAATTGTTAAAAGAAATAGTTGTGTTTGGTCTCAAATCGATTGGAATTGACCATAGGACACAACTGAATAGATTATGGAAGTATATTTATCATCGCTAATGACTAATCAACTAAAAATGTTCATTTCTTCTTAATTAGAATCCATTTTATTTTCAAATTGTTGAAAAAAATAGTCGTGTTTGGTCTCAAATCGATTGGAATTGACCATAGGACACAACTGAATTGATTATGGAAGTATATTTATCATCACTAATGACTAATTAACCAAAATGTTCATTGATACTTGATTATAATCCAAAGGAATTTCAAATTGGTCCAAAAAATAGCCATGTTTGGTCTCAAATTGATTGGGATTGACCATAGGACACAACTGAATAGATTCCGGAAGTATATTAATCATCGCTAATGATTAATCAACTAAAATGTTCATTTTTTTTCTTAATTAGAATCCATTTTATTTTCAAATTGTTCAAAAAAATAGTCGTGTTTGGTCTCAAATCGATTGGAATTGACCATAGGACACAACTGAATAGATTATGGAAGTATATTTATCATCGCTAATGACTAATTAACCAAAATGTTCATTGATACTTGATGAGAATCCAAATGATTTTCAAATTGGTCCAAAAACTGGCAATGGTTTGGTATCAGATCGATTGGAATTAAGCATAGGACACAATTGAATAGATTATGGAAATATATATGTATATATCATCACTAATGGCTGATCAACTAAAATGTTAATTGATACTTGATTAGAATTTGATTAATTTTCAAATTGGTCAGAAAGTAGTCGTGTTTGGTATCATATCAGTTGTGAGTGAGCGTAGAATCCAGCTGTACAGTTAAAAAAAAAAAAAAAAAAAGATATACTCATCATTGCTAATGACTAATCATTGAAAATATTCATTGATTCTTGATTAGAATCCATTTCATTTTCAAATTGTTCAAAAAATAGTCGTGTTTGGTATCAAATCAATTGTGACTAAGCATAGGACGCAGCTTTGACGTTTATATTATTTATATACTCATTATCGCTAATGACTAATCAACGAAAATGTTAATTGATAATTGATTAGAACCCAAATGACATGCAAATTAGTCCAAAAAATAGCCATGTTTGGTATCAAATCGATTGGGATTGACCATAGGACAAAATTTAATATATTTCGGAATTTTATCTATCAGCGCTAATGACTAATCAATGAAAACATTCATTAATACTTGATTAGAATCCAGTTGTTTTTTAAAATAGTCTAAAAAAATAGCCATGTTTCGTATCAAATCTATTGGGATGGATCATAGGACACAACTGTATAGATTACAGAAGTATACTCATCATCAGTGATGACTCATCAATTGAAATGTCCATTCATATTTGATTAGACTACAGCATAATTAATTTTCAAATTGGTCAGAAAATAGTCATGTTTGGTATCAAACCGATTGGGATTCAGTGTAGAATACACCAGTAAAGTTTACGGAATGATGCTGCAATCCAATGAGTATCACATGAGAACTTTTTACAGCCTTCAGCCTGTAGTAACACATCAGTGCATCCTTTTCTTTTTTTAAAAAACCATTTTCTTTGTGTCTTGATGGTCATAGAATTTAAAAAAAAAAAAAAAAAAAGAAAGAAAAATATTATTTTAAAGGGATATTTAAATAGGATCCCTTATTTTTCTGTTCAAAAAATTTGTTGCACTAGTGCTGCAAAGGTTGTAAATAAATGGATAAACGTATCACCAAAAAAAGAACTGAATCACTGCTTGTGGGTATTTTTTGCACTCAGGCTAACGACAAAGTGGGGAAATTGCGGTTGTCAAACGTCATGAGCGGAGCTACGCTGGCAAACTCCAGTGCGGTAGTACTATATCGCGACTCACTGGGCAAAGCAGTGGTGAAGAACGTCATCGTGCTGGTCATCGGACTCTCCATCAACTACATCAATGTCGGCCTCATGTACACCTTCTGCAAGCACCACGTAGGAAACAACAAATACATCTGACACACATATTTACATCAGGGCTGTCAAAATTATCGCGTTAATGAATCACATTAAAATATTTGACGCAATTAACGCACATGCCCCGCTCAAACAGATTTAAATGATTGAAAATTTTACAAATTTTATTAAAACGAAAACATTAAGAGGGGTTTTTAATATAAAATTTCTATAACTTGTACTAACATTTATCTTTTAAGAACTACAAGTCTTTCTATCCATGGATCGCTTTAACAGAATGTTAATGTTAATGCCATCTTGTTGATTTATTGTTATAATAAACAAATACAGTACTTATGTACAGTATGTTGAATGTATATATCCGTCTTGTGTCTTATTTCTCCATTCCAACAATAATTTACAGAAAAATAGGGCATATTTTATAGATGGTTTGAATTGCGATTAATTACGATTAATTAATTTTTAAGCTGTGATTAACTCGATTAAAAATGTCAATCGTTTGACAGCCCTAATTTATATATTTTTTTGTTTTTACTTTCCATGAAAAATGATTTTTTAAAATATATTTATAAAAGGGGGAGCCGTTTGACTTTTTGTTTTTGTTTTTTCTTACTGGTTTTCTGTCATATTTCTATTACATTTTTAAAAATGCATCTGAAAATGTGAAAAGAATTGAAATATATATAATATATACATTTATAAAATCAGTTCAGTTGTTTGGCTGGTGAGCATTTTTTTCATGCATTTTTCTGTCTTTTTTAAAGAAATTTTTTTCTTCAAAAGCCTTTTGCCTTTTGCCCCCCCCCCCCCCCCCCACTCAGTCTTTTCTGTCTTTTTTTTTATTTTTTATTATTATTTATTTTATTCTTTTTTTTTTTTAATGGAGAATGTATGTTGTATGTTTTTTTTTAAAAACATTTTAAAACTAGAAACTGCAATTTCTGGAGAAATTACTCAGGGTCTTTGCTGTGTGGACATACAGATCTTAGCCCCGCCCAGGTTGGTTTGAGGCATTTCTGGGACAATATCAGCTCACTTGCTGTTGATTGGGGACATTTGGGATGCGTGTCCTGGTCATATCAGGTCATTTGGGGACATTAGGGGGCGTGGCCTGATCATATCAGGTCATTTAGGGACAATTGGGGGGGCGTGACCTGGTCATATTAGGTCATATGGGGTCATTTGGGATGCGTGTCCTGGTCATATCAGGTCATTTGGGCACATTAAGGGGCGTGGCCTGGTCATAACAGGTCATTTAGGGACAATTGGGGGGCGTGGCCTGGTCATATCATATTCCTAAAAATGTCCCCAAATCAACAGGAAATGACCAGATATGACTAGGACACGCCCCCCCAATGACCTGATATGACCAGGACATGCTCCCCAAATGTCCACAAATGACCTATGACCAGGACACGCCCCCCAAATGTCCCAGAATGACCTGATATGACCAGGACACGCCCCCAGAAGTCCCAGAATGACCTGATATGACCAGGACACCCCCCCCCAAATGTCCCCAAATGACCTGATATGACCAGGAAACGCCCCCCAAATGTCCCCAAATGACCTGATATGACCAGGACGTGTCCCCTAAATGTCACCAAATCAACAGGAAGTGACCTTATATTGTACCCGAAATGTCCCCAAACATACCTGGGCAGGGCTAAAATCTGACACAGCGAAGACCCAGAGTACTTTCTCCAGAAATTGCAGTTTCTAATCGGATAACAAACATTTAATGGGAGAGGGAGGGAGATGAAAAACAAGTCCATGCACGTCCATTGGTGCCAAGATTGCAATTTCAAAAGAGCATTAAATGCGAATACAAAATAAAATATATAAATTAAAAAAAAAATAATGTAAAATAGCTTAGCATTAATTGGTATAAAAAATGAGGTTCTAAGTAAAACAAAAGGAAAAAAAAAGGGTTTAAATGTCTAATTTGCCAAATTGATATGTAATTTTATTACATCGTAATAAATTTGCATAGCAAACGTCTGCTAGCTTAAATGCTATAAAATGCTAACTTTTTTTTTTTTTTTTTACAAACACATTTTCCCACAATAAAGTCTAAATATGATTACAGGATCTTGGCTCGGTTGTTCTCGACCACCTTTGGAGGTGTCGCCCACATTGACTCCAGGGTCTCCAGTCCGTACTTGGCACAGATGTTTCTGTACACTATGCATGCTACCTGGTTATGTCCTTCCATGTATGCCTTGCCTGCCAGCGTCTTGCACACTGGTGTGATAGACCCCAGCCTCTATTGATCTTGTGTTTAGGGCCTGTTTTTGTGCTGCCATGATCAGTGCCTCTGTGCCGTCTTTCAGTCCGGCGTTTTCAAGCCACTGGTATGTTTTTACCATGTCAGCTACCCCCTCAGTGAGCAGGTCATCACTGGGGGCCATTTTCATGATGTACTCTTGGAGGGATGTAGTTTCCTCCTGGATAGTGGCTCTGATGCTCACTACTCCTCGGCCTCCTTCTTTTCGCTTTGTTTAGAGCCTCAGGATGCTGGACTAATATATGTATATGTACAGTGGGGCAAATAAGTATTTAGTCAACCACCAATTGTGCAAGTTCTCCTACTTGAAAAGATTAGCGAGGCCTGTAATTGTCAACATGGGTAAATCTCAACCATGAGAGACAGAATGTGGAAAAAAAAAAGAAAATCACATTGTTTGTTTTTTAAAGAATTTATTTCCAAATTAGAGTGGAAAATAAGTATTTGATCACCTACAAACAAGCAAGATTTCTGGCTGTCAAAGAGGTCTACCTTCCTATTACGAGGTCTAACGGGGCTCCACTTGTTACCTGTATTAATGGCACCTGTTTTAACTCATTATCGGTATAACCTGTCCACAACTTCAGTCAGTCACACTCCAAACTCCACTATGGCCAAGACCAAGGAGCTGTCGAAGGACACCAGAGACAAAATTGTAGACCTGCACCAGGCTGGGAAGACTGAATCTGCAATAGGTAAAACGCTTGGTGTAAAGAAATCAACTGTGGGAGCAATTATTAGAAAATGGAAAACTTACAAGACTACTGATAATCTCCCTCGATCTGGGACTCCATGCCAGATCTCACCTCGTGGCGTCAAAATGATAACAAGAAAAGTGAGCAAAAATCCCAGAACTACACGGGGGGACCTAGTGAATAACCTACAGAGAGCTGGGACCATAGCAACAAAGGCTACTATCAGTAACACAATGCGCCGCCAGGGACTCAAATCCTAAATTGCCAGACGTGTCCTCCCGCTGAAGCCAGTACACGTCCAGGCCTGTCTGCGGTTCGCGAGAGAGCATTTGGATGATTCAGAAAAGGACTGGGAGAATGTGTTATGGTGAGATCAAACCAAAATAGAACGTTTTGGTAGAAACACAGGTTCTTGTGTTT
The DNA here is from genome assembly GCF_030265065.1 of Corythoichthys intestinalis. Classification (NCBI taxonomy): domain Eukaryota; kingdom Metazoa; phylum Chordata; class Actinopteri; order Syngnathiformes; family Syngnathidae; genus Corythoichthys; species Corythoichthys intestinalis. The sequence goes on along the minus strand of NC_080403.1, from coordinate 43,623,173 downwards.
GGAGGAGAAAGAATACTGAATTGCATCCGAAGGACACCATACCCAATGTGAAGCATGGGGGTGGAAACATCATGCTTTGGGGCTGTTTTTCTGCAAAGAAACCAGGACGACTGATCTGTGTAAAGGAAAGAATGAATGGGGCTATGTATCAAGAGATTTTGAGGAAAAATCTCCTTCCATCAGCAAGGGCATTGAAGATGAGACGTAGCTGGGTCTTTCAGCATGACAATGATCCCAAACACACAGCCAGGGCAACAAACGAGTGGCTTCGTAAGAAGCATTTCGAGGTCCTGGAGTGGCCTAGCCAGTCTTCAGATCTCAACCCCATAGAAAATCTGTGGAGGGAGTTGAAAGTCCGTGTTGCCCAACGACAGCCCCAAAACATCACTGCTCTAGAGGAGATCTGCATGGAGGAATGGGCCAAAATACCAGCAACAGTGTGTTAAAAGCTTGTGAAGAGTTACAGAAAACCTTTGACCTCCGTTATTGCCAACAAAGGGAACATAACAAAGTATTGACATGAACTTTTGGTATTGCCCAAATACTTATTTTCCACCATGATTTGCAAATAAATTCTTTAAAAATCAAACAATGTGATTTTCTGGGTATTTTTTGGGGTAGGTTTACCCATGTTGACAATTACAGGCCTCTCTAATATTTTCAAGTGGGAGAACTTGCACAATTAGTGGTTGACTAAATATTTATTTGCCCCACTGTATGTGTGTGTGTGTAGTGCTGCAACGATTAAAACGATTAATCGATTGATTCAAGTAATTCGATTGGGAAAAAGCTTCGAATTCAAATTTGCTGCTTCGATGATTGGTTTAATTAGAGTAGCATTGTTATGGTTTGTTTTGAAAGTGTTGCATTACATTCAATTGGTTTGGGAGGATACAGTCCCCTCTGGTGGCAACAGTGAATATGACATAACTCATCTAGGCTTAATCCAGCTCCTCCCAGTTCAGGCCAACATAAGGCTTTAAATTTTTGTTTGAGCTACTATGTTTATTCATGCATTGAAGCATATTTCAATTTTATTGTGGGAATGTTTTTGTCAAAAAAAGCATTTTAGCTAGCAGAATTTTTTTTATGCGCAAACGCGCATCTGCTCTTGGATTGTCTGCTCGTTCTGTGAGACGAATCCTCCATGAAGAATTGAAATTTTATCCCTATAAATTAGCTATGGTGCAGGAACTGAATTAATCTAATTTTTTTTTTTTTTTTAAATAAAAAAACAAATAATAATTTTTAAAAAATGATGGCACTGCTCCGCCTGCCTCCCCTCAATCTCCTCGTATGCATTTCCTCCATTTTTCAGATCTTCTACCTGAACCCCCGCTACATCCTGTTCTTCCACCTGGTTGTGAACGACATGATCCAGATGAGCGCCACCATCTTCCTCTTTGTCTTCAGCTTCACCTTGTACCGCATCAGCGTGAGAATGTGCGCCAGCTTCATCCTGATGGCCGTCATCACCTCGGAAAACACGCCCCTCAACCTGGCCTGCATGGCGGCCGAGTGCTACGTGGCCGTCTGCCTGCCGCTCCGCCACGCCCGCTTCTGCACCGTCAGGAGGACCCTGCTCCTCATCGCCGCTATTTGGGCCACCAGCTTCTTCTCCACCTTCCCGGATCTCTTCGTCACGCTGGCCACCGAGCCCGCCGAGTTCTTCTCCACCAAGGTCTTCTGCCTTCGAGAAACCGCCTTCCCCAATCCGGAGTTGACCCGGAAGCGGGACATCACCTACATCGTCTATTTGGTCCTTGTCTGGTCGGTCATCTTCTTTTTGTACTTCAAGATCCTGTTCACGGCGCGGTCGGCCAGCAAGGACACCAGGAAGGCCAGGGGGACCATCGTCCTGCACGGCGTTCAAGTCCTGCTGTGCATGACCATGTACGCCTTGCCGCTGGTCAGGGAAGCTCTTTTCCGTTGGTTTCCCAAGAACTACTCGGACTCGCTCTTCGCCTGCTACATCGTCGTGCAGATCCTGCCTCGAGCCATCAGCCCCATCATATACGGCGTGAGGGACAAGTGCTTCCGCAAGTACCTCAAAAACTACCTCATCTGCAGGAAGTGACGCCAAAATACGGCTTTTTCTGATTTTTTTTAATGTAAAGTGATGGCTTGGTCAGACACTGCTTTAACTCATTGGCTGCCATTGACGTTACGAGACGTCCAATCTCTTTGAAGCGCTTCAAATGGATTGGACGTCTACTTGTGATAAACTCATTTCAATTCATAACAGTAGCTTGGAAAGACTTTTCATTGCAGAAATGCCCTAAAATGAGCAGGAAGTGACCATAAATCATCAGGAAGTAACCCGGAAATTTCCTAAAATCGGACGGAAGTGACACGAGAATGCCCCAAAATCAACAGGAATTAACCCGAAAGGAACGGAAAGGGTCAAACGAACAGGAAGTGACCCATAAGTGCCTCAAGGTGAGCAGGAAATGACCAAAATCAACAGTCAAGTGAACGCAGAATGCCCAAAAATCAACAAGTAGGGAATGAAAATTAACAGGATCGCTTAAAATGAAAAGTAAATGACCCAGGAATGCCCTAGAATGAACAGAAAGTGACAGAAAATCAACTGGAACTGACTCAGAAATACCCTAAAATCATCATGAAGTGACAGAAAATGAACAGGAAGTGACCCGTAATAGCCTAAAATCAGCAGGAAGTGACCTGGGAATGTCCCGACATCAACAGGAAGGGACCCGAGATGAACATGATGGTACAAAATGTACAAGTGGTGACCTAGAAATTCCCTGAAATGAGCAGGAAGTGACCAAATCAACTGGAACTGACCCAGAAATACCCTGAAATCATCAGGAAGTAACAGAAAATCGACAGGAACTGACCCGAAATTAACAGAATGGGCCAAAAGATGACCAGGAAGTGACCAAAATAAACAGTCAAGTGAACAAAGAATGCCCCAAAATCAACAGGAAGGGAATGAAAATTAACAGGATTGCCTAAAATGAACAGGAAGTTACCCAGAAATGCCCCGAAATGATCAGGAAGTGAGAGTAAATGAATAGGAAGTGACCTGAAATAAACACGATGGCACAAAATGAACAGGAAGTGACCCAGAAATGCCCTGAAATGAGCAGGAAGTGACCAAAATCAACTGGAAGTCACCCAGAAATACCCTAAAATCATCAGGAAATGACCCAAAATTAACAGAATGGGCCAAAATGAACAGGAGGTGACCCAGAATTGCCCTGAAATCAGCAGGAAGTGACCAAAATCAACTGGAATTGACCTAGAAATACCCTAGAATCTGCAAGTGACAGAAAATGAACTGACCCGAAATGAACAGAATGGGCAAATATAAACAGGAAGTGACCCAGAAGTGCCCTAAAACGAGCAGGAAGTGACCAAAATGAACAGTCAAGTGAACAAAGAATGCCCCAAAATCAATAGGAAGGGAATGAAAATTAACGGAATGGCCTAAACTGAACAGGAAGTTACCCAGAAATGCCCCGAAATGAGCAGGAAGTGACAGTAAATAAATACGAAGTGACCTGAAATAAACACGATGGCACAAAATGAACAGAAAGTGGCCCAGAAATGCCCTGAAACGAGCAGGAAGTGACCAAAATCAACTGGAAGTGACCCAGAAATACCCTAAAATCATCAGGAAGTGACCCAATATGAACAGAATGGGCCAAAATGAACAGGAAGTGACCCAGAAATGCCCTGAAATCAGCAGGAAGTGACCAAAATCAACTGGAATTGACCTAGAAATACCCTAGAATCAGCAAGTGACAGAAAATTAACTGGAATTGACTTGAAATTAACAGAATGGGCAAAAATAAACAGAAATTGACCCAGAAATGCCCTGAAACGAGCAGAAAGTGACCAAAATTAACAGTCAAATGAACAAAGAATGCCCCAAAGTCAACAGGAAGGGAATGAAAATTAACAAGATTGCCTAAAATGAACAGTAAATGACACGGAAATGCCTTGAAATCAGCAGGAAGTGACAGAAATCAGCAGGAAGTGACCCAAAATGAACATGATGGCATAAAATGAACAGGAAGTGACCCAGAAATGCCCTTAATGAGAAGGAAGTGACCAAAATCAACTGGAAGTGACCCAGAAATACCCTAAAATCATCAGGAAGTGACCCAAAATGAACAGAATGGGCCAAAATGAACAGGAAGTGACCCAGAAATGCCCTGAAATCAGCAGGAAGTGACCAAAATCAACTGGAATTGACCTAGAAATACCCTAGAATCAGCAAGTGACAAAAAATGAACTGGAATTGACTTGAAATGAACAGAATGGGCAAAAATAAACAGGAATTGACCCAGAAATGCCCTGAAACGAGCAGGAAGTGACCAAAATGAACAGTCAAGTGAACAAAGAATGCCCCAAAGTCAACAAGAAGGGAATGAAAATTAACAGGATTGCCTAAAATGAACAGGATATGACACAGAAATGCCTTGAAATCAGCAGGAAGTGACAGAAATCAACAGCAAGTGACCCGAAATCAACAGGATGGCACAAAATGAACAGGAAGTGACCCAGAAATGCCCTAAATGAGTAGGAAGTGATCAAAATCAAGTGATCAAAATCAACTGGAAGTGACCCAGAAGAACCCCAAAATCAAAATCTTACACTCATCCAGAGTCTTTAGTTTTGGCTTAAAGTGGGGCTGTCAAATTTATTGCGTCGACGGCGGTAATAACATTAAAATATTTAACGCATGCGCTGAACTACCCACTCATGCATTGTCGCGTTCAATCTATAATGGCACCGTATTACGCATACATAGAACTAAAAGGCGACGTAAAATGAGTAGAGAGAATTTTGGCAGCCTTTGAAGCCTTTTTTAATTGGCTAAAGTCTTACAATCCCTCTCTAAACGATCAGAAATATCGTGGGAAGCAATGTGGGGAAGAAAGGTAGTAGTTGATCTTTTTCTTAACACCGAATTTTTATTTCCCAACGCTGAGAAGATATATCAATTGGTACCATTACGCACAGTCATGGTTGCACTTCCCATCATGCATTGGGCAGAAGTTAAATGCCTGAATTATCATTTACTGAAAGCTCATAAAAATCCACTAGATAGCAATATTTAGTCACAATATACAAAGTCACATTTGTCCTTTAAGAATTACAAGTCTTTCTATCCGTGGCTCCCTTCTCACAGAAAGAATGTTAATAATGTAAATGCCGTCTTGAGGATTTATTGTCATAATAAACAAATACAGTACTTATGTACTGTATGTTGAATGTATATATTCGTCCGAGTTTTATTCATTTTTTTTTTAATGCATTGCCAAAATGTATATGATCGGGAAAAATTATCGGGAATGATTGGAATTGAATCGGGAGCAAAAAAAAAAAAAAAAAGCAATCGGACCGGGAAATATCGGGATCGGCAGATACTTAAACTAAAATGATCGGGATCGGATCGGGAGCAAAAAAAACACGATCGGAACAACCCTACCTAAAATGAACAGGAAGTGACCTGGAAATGCCTAAAATCAGCAGGAAGTGACAGATAATCAACAGGAGGTGACGTGAAATGAACATGATCGCACAAAATCAACAGGAAGTTCCCCAGAAATTTCCTAAAATCAGCAGGAAGTGACCAAAATCAACTGGAATTGACCTAGAAATACCCTAGAATCAGCAAGTGACAGAAAATTAACTGGAATTGACTTGAAATTAACAGAATGGGCCAAAATGAACAGGAAGTGAGTGACCCAGAAGTGCCCTAAGATGAGCAGGAAGTGATAATAAACAGTCAAGTGAACAAAGAATGCCCAAAAGTCAACAAGAAGGGAATGAAAATTAGCAGGATGGCCTGAAATAAACAGGAAATGACCCAGAAATGCCCTGAAATCAACACGATGAGACAGAAAATCAACAGAAGGTGACCTGGGAATGCCCCAACATCAACAGGACGTGACCCAAGATAAACATGATGGCACATAATGAATAGGAAGTGACCCAGAAATGCCCTAAAATCAGTAGGAAGTGACAGAAAATCAACAGGGCGTGACCTGGGAATGCCCGAACATCAACGGGAAGTGACCCGAAATGAACATGACGGCACCAAATGAACAGGAAGTGACCTAGAAATACCTTGAAATGAGCAGGAAGTGGCCAAAATAAAAGTCGAGTGACCGGGGAATACCCCAAAATCAACAGGAAGGGAATGAATATGAACATGATGACCCAAAACGAACACGAAGTAAGCCAACATGAACAGGAAGTGACCCGTGGGAGTTTAATAACCATGCAATTTCCCCAGATATAGCATTTTCTAGTTATTTTGCAATGTGCCTTATTTATTTCCGTGAATTATGAATTAGTTATATAAAGAAATGTGTCATTTTAATTAAAATAACATTTCGTTTTTATTTGTTATGATAATTTTCTGCATTGGTGACGTGAAATAAACCTTTTACAAAAACCTTTGTCGTGTTTTCCATCATTGAACCCCAAACTTTGTTCAAAACATTAAATAAAGTTGGTGATCATGACAAAAAGGTTCATAAACAAATTAAAAGTCACAAACATCAAGGGCATTAATCCAAAGGGAGCAGAAGCAAAGTTCAAAAACGAAACCTACGTCAAAGTCATCAAGCTAATGATTGTTTTGAAATGTTGCGCTAACGAGCTTTTTGACCTTCAAACCTTTGAGGATTCATCGAGTTCCTCCGAGAATTCCCGCCGGTGTTTTAAAATCCTCGCTGGAAAAAACATCCGTAAAGGTCACGTAGTGTAGGAGCGCTCTTTTTTGCCATTACTTCATAGGCCACAATGGATAACTAACTGGGCGTCGAACGCCGTCAATGGCAGCCAATGGGTTAAAACAAAAATGGCACACACAATCTCACAAAAACATTTCACTCCTACTGGTTTTCAACTCAGAGCTTCAAAATACAATTCTCAAATTGCTCCAAAATTAAGCGGGAAGTGATGCCAGATGTACAGGAACTAAGCCGGGAATGCTCCAAAATCATCAGAAAATTTGCCAATATCAATAAAAAATGACCCGAAATCAACAGAAAGTGATCCAGAAATGCCCTAAAATCGACAGCAAGCGACCAATGACCAGTGGTGACCCGGAAATGCCCTAAAATAAACAAGAAAGTATCCAAAATGTGCAGGATATGACTCTAGAATGCCCCAATCTGCACAGGAAGTGACCCAAAATCAACAGAAAGTTAGCAACAAATGGCCCGGAAATGCCCTAAAATTAACGCGAAGTGATAAAACATGTTAAGGAAGTGACGCCGGAATGCTCCAAAATAAACAGAAATTGATCCAAAATCGACACAACGTGACCTGTAAGTTCCCCAAAACCAACAGGTGGTGACCCAAAATTAACATGAAGCGACCAATGAACAGAAAGTGACCCGGAAACGACCCTAAAATCAACAGAAAGTGCCCCAAAACCAACAGGAGGTGATCCAATATCAACAATAAGTAAGCTGTAATTGCCCCAAAACCAACAGAAGGTGACCTAAAATCAACATGAAGCAACCAATGAACAGGAAGTCACCCAGATATTGTCCTAAAATCAACAATAAATAACCTGTAAGTGCCCCAAAATCAACAGGAGGTGACCCATAATCAACATAAAGCGACCAATAAACAGGAAGTGACTCTTGATATTGTCCTAAAATCAACAGGAAGTGCCCGAAAACCAACAGGAGGTCACCCATAATCAACTATAAGTAACCTGTAAGTGCCCCAATCTCAACAGGACGTGACCCAAAATCAACATGAAGCGACCAATGAACAGGAAGTGACCCGGATATTTCCCCGGAAATCAACAGAAAGTGCCCCAAAACCAACAGGAGGTGACCCAAAATCAACAGGAAGCAACCTGTAAGTGCCCCAAAAGCAACAGAAGATGACCCAAAATCAACATGAAGCGACCAATGAACAGGAAGTGACCCGGAAATTTCCCCAAAAGTCAACAGAAAGTGTCCGAAAACCAACAAGAGGTGACCAGAAATCAACAGGAAGTGACCTATAGGTGCCTCCAAACCAACAGGAGGTGACCCAAAATCAACATAAAGCGACCAATGAACAGGAAGTGACCCGTATATTGTCCTAAAATCAACAGAAAGGGCCCCAAAACCAACAAGAGGTGACCCAAAACCAACAGGAAGGAACCAATGAACAGGAAGTGACCCGGATATTGTCCGAAAATCATCAGAAAGTGACCCAAAACCAACAGTAGGTGACCCAAAACCAACAGGAGACTACCCGAAATCAACAGGAAGTCACCAGTAAGTGCCCCAAAACCAACAGCAGGTGACCCAAAATGAACATGAAGTGACCAATGAATAGGAAGTGACCCGGATATTGTCCGAAAATCAACCGAAAGTGCCCCAAAACCAACAGGAGGTGACCCAAAACCAACAGGAAGGGACCTGTAAGCGGCCCAATCCCAACAGGAGATGACTCAAAATCAACAGGAAGCGACCAGTAAGTGCCCCAAAAGCAACAGAAGATGACCCAAAATCAACATGAAGCGACTAATGAACAGGAAGTGGCCCGGAAATTTCCCCGAAAATCAACAGAAAGTGCCCCAAAACCAACAAAAGGTGACCAGATATCAACAGGAAGTGACTTATTGGTGCCCCCAAACCAACAGAAGATGACCCAAAATCAACATGAAGCGACCAATGAACAGGAAGTGACCCGGAAATTTCCCCGAAAATCAACCGAAAGTGCCCCAAAACCAACAGGAGGCTACCCAAAATCAACAGGAAGCGACCTGTAAGTGCCCCAAAAGCAACAGAAGATGACCCAAAATCAACATAAAGTGACCAATGAACAGGAAGTGACCCGGAAATTTCCCCGAAAATCAACAGAAAGTGCCCCAAAACCAACAAAAGGTGACCAGATATCAACAGGAAGTGACTTATAGGTGCCCCCAAACCAAGAGAAGATGACCCAAAATCAACATAAAGCGACCAATGAACAGGAAGTGACCTGGAAATTTCCCCGAAAATCAAAAGGAAGTGCCCAAAAACCAACAAAAGGTGACCAGAAATCAACAGGAAGTGACCTATAGGTGCCCCCAAACCAACAGGAGGTGACCCAAAATCAACATAAAGCGAACAATGAACAGGAAGTGACCCGGATATTGTCCGAAAATCAACCGAGAGTGCCCCAAAACCAACAGGAGGCTACCCGAAATCAACAGGAAGTCACCTGTAAGTGCCCCAAAACCAACAGGAGGTGACCCAAAATCAACATAAAGCGACCAATGAACAGGAAGTGACCCGGATATTGTCTGAAAATCAACCAAAAGTGCCCCAAAACCAACAGGAGGTAGAGTTGTTCCGATCATGTTTTTTTGCTCCCGATCCGATCCCGATATTTCCCGATCTGATTGCTTTTTTTTGCTCCCGATTCAATTCCAATCATTCCCGATAATTTTTCCCGATCATATACATTTTGGCAATGCATTAAGAAAAAAATGAATAAAACTCTGACGAATATATACATTCAACGTACAGTACATAAGGACTGTATTTGTTTATTATGACAATAAATTATCAAGATGGCATTTACATTATTAACATTCTTTCTGTTAGAGGGATCCACGGATAGAAAGACTTGTGACTTTGTATATTGTGACTAAATATTGCCATCTAGTGTATTTGTTGAGCTTTCAGTAAATGATACTGTAGCCATGCCCAAATGCATGATGGGAAGTGGAATCATGACTGTGCGTAGTGCTACCAATTGATATATCTTCTCTGCGTTGGGAAATAACATAAGGTGTTAAGAAAAAGTTCAATTGCTATCTTGCTTCCCCACATTGCTTCCCATGATATTTCCAATCATCGGGAGAGGGATTGTAAGGCTTTAGTCAATCAAAAAAAGGCTCCAAAGGCTGCCAAAATTCACTCTACTCATTTTACGCTGCCTTTTATCTCTCTATATAGGTAAAACAGTGCCATTACAGATTGAACGCGACAATGCGTGAGTGGGTCGTGCAGTGCATACATTAATTGCATTAAATATTTTAACGTGATACATTTTTTAAAAAATGAATTACCACCGTTATCGGGATAAATTTGAAAACCCTACCTTGAGCCTAAACTAAAGACTCTGGATGAGTGTAACATATTATGTCTGTAACGTTAAATACAATTAGAAAACGATTTAATTAAAAAATATATATATATTAAAAAAAGGCATGGCCGATTTTTTTTTTGCTGAATCCGATACTTTGAAAATGACGTCATCCCGATCGATCGGGACATCTCTAACAGGAGGTCACCCAAAACCAACAGGAAGTGACCTATAAGTGCCCCAAAACCAACAGGAGATGACTCAAAATCAACAGGAAGCGACCAATGAACAGTAAGTGACCCAGAAATGCCCTAAAATGAACATGAAATGATCTGAAATGTACAGGACATGACCCACTATCAACAATAAGTAACCTGTAAATGCCCCAAAACCAATCGGAGTTGACCCCAAATCAACATGAAGCGACCAATGAACAGGAAGTGACCCAGAAACGCCTTAAAATCAACAGAAAGTGCCCCAAAAACCAACAGGAGGTGACCCAAAATCAGCAGGAAGCGACCAATGAACTTAAAGTGACCCGAAAATGGACTAATCCAGTCTACATGAAATAATCCAAAATCAACAGGAATTGATCCAAAAATAACACATTGCCTGCCATTGAAAACAACAAACATGCAATGAACTTAAATTGGCAGATCTGGCTGATGTTTCAGTGCCATTGACGGCGCTAGACGTCCAATCAATTTGGCTTGGGAGGGGCGAATGAACTATTGCTATCAGTACTCGTAGAATAAGTAGTAATGGGATTTGTACTAGTTGTTATTATGGTTCATATGATCCCGAGAAGTGGTGTGATTGACGGTGATGTCAGGAGTATGCCATTGGACGGTTTGGCATCACCTGACATTCGCCGTCCTATAACAAGATTGGCTCGGCTACCGCCTGAACACTCGTGGTCCGACGTGGTCCTCTTCAGGTGAGCCGAGCGCCTCATCGTCTTTGTTTTCCGATTCTCTCCAGAAATGGCAGTCTTTCAACAGTGTAGGACCTTCTAGTATTACCATCCCTGTATTAATTTTATTTTCTTGGCTATTCTGTAGGAATCTCTGATGTTCTGTAATAATTGGATGTTCTAGGTCACATTAGGACGCAGAGTTTCGTCGAAGTTTTCGGGCAGAAAACAGCACCTAGGATTGGTCACATGCAAACCATGAGGTAAAATGATAGAAGAGCCATCATACTGAGGATGTTGACGACCTTGCTGAGAAATCCATCACATGCTGGTTTCTGTTCCAGCAAAAACAGTACTAAAACACAAGAAATCCAGAAAGGATCTGCTGGATTTGTTGCGTTTGGTGCTGGTTTTGCAATTTAAGAAACCAACAAATGCTGGATCCTGTAATCCAGAGGTGGATTCTGGTGGATTTGTTGTGTTTTGGTACTGGTTTTGCTGGGTCGGAACCAATCATATGATGTCGCCTGTTACCCAGCGAATTCTGCTAGATTTGTTGTGTTTTGGTCCTGGTATTGCTGTTGCAGAATCCAACAAATGCTGGTTCCTGTAATCCAGCAAGATTTTTTTTTTTTTTTGCTGGGTTTTCTAGTTCAGAAGCCATCATCATTTGTTGGTTTCTGTACCAGCAAAACCAGTACCAAAACACATCAAATACAGCAGGTTTTGGTCAGATTTTTGTTTTTGGAACTGGTTTTGCTATGGGATTCACTATGCAATTTCAGCAATGTTCTGTTCGATTTGTTGTGTTTTGCTACTGGTTTTGCTTATGCAGAAACCAGAATATGGTACCTACCAGTACCAAAACTTGACAATTGTTGGATGGTTTTGCTGGTGTTGTTGTTGTTTTTCTACTGGTTTTGCTCATTCCTGTACCAGTAAAACCAGGACCAACGACAAATCCACCAAGGTTCTCCTTGATTTGTTGTATTTTGGTACTGGTTTTGCTAGTTCAGAAACCATGTTATGCTGGCTTCCTCAGCAGAAATCTAGCATTTGTTGGTTTATGGTTTATCAAAACCAGTACCAAACCACAACAAAACATTAAGTTTTGCTAGAATGGTTCTGTTTTGATACTGGTTTTGCTATGGGATTTTCTATGCTATCCCAGTAAGGTTCTGTTGAATTTGTTGTGTTTTGTTCCTGGTTTTGCTGTTGCAGAATCCAACAAATGCTGGTTCCTGTAATCCAGCAAGGCTCTGATAGATTTTTTGTTTTTTTTCTACTGGGTTTTCTAGTTCAGAACCCATCATATGCTGGATTTTTCAACAGAAATCCAGCATTTGTTGGTTTCTGTACCAGCAAAGCCAGTACCAAAACACATCAAATACAGCAAGATTTGGTTAGATTTTTGTTTTTGGAACTGGTTTTGCTATGGGATTTACTATGGAATTTCAGCAATGTTCTTTTGGATTTGTTGTGTTTTGCTACTGGTTTTGCTTATGCAGAAGTCAGAATATGGTACCTACCAGTACCAAAACTTGACAATTGTTGGATGGTTTTGCTGGTGTTGTTGTTTTTTTTTCTACTGGTTTTGCTCGTTCCTGTACCAGTAAAACCAGGATCAACAACAAATCCAACAAGGTTTTCCTTGATTTGTTGTATTTTGGTACTGGTTTTGCTAGTTCAGAAACCAGCTTATGCTGGCTTCCTCAGCAGAAATCCAGCTTTTTTTAGTTTAAGGACTATCAAAACCAGTACCAAACCACAACAAATACAGCAAGTTTCTGCTGGATTGATTCTGTTTTTTTTTACTGGTTTTGCTATGGGATTATCTATGCAATTCCAGTAAGGTTCTGTTGAATTTTTTGGATTTCTTAGCAGAAATCCAGCATTTGTTGGGTTTCTGTACCATCAAAACCAGTACCAAAACACAACAAATCTCAGAAGGTTTTTGCTGGATTTGTTGTGTTATGCTACTGGTGTTGCTATTTTAGAAATCAGCATATGCTGGTACCAGAACGAACAAAACCAGTACCAACACACAACAAACCTCGAAGGGTTTTCGCTGGATTTGTTATGTTTTGCTGCAGGTTTTGCCATTTCAGAAACCAGAATATGCTGTTTCCTGTATCAACAAAGCAGTCTCAAAAACAAACTCAGTAAGGTTCTCCTGGATTTGTTGTATTTTGTTAGTTTTTTCTAGTTCTGAAACTAGCATATGATGGGTTTTTAAGCAGTGAGGAAGTGAATGGCGTTTTTTTTGTCGTCAGGTTTTCAAGAAGAAAGCGCTAATCGACGATGCTAAACTCGTCATCGTTCAGCTGGCAGAACGTCAGTTCCTACGGTCCCGTTTGGGCGGTTCCGAAAGACAGCTTCTCCAACGCGCTGTCCAAGAACATGGCGGCCATGTTGGTGTGGCTGGCCCTTAGTGTCATCAACGGCAGTATGGTGCACACCTTCCTCAGGCACAGGTGCGGCTTTCTTACGTGTCCAAGCGTTGATCACTTACGTTTTATCTATTTATTTATTTTTTGCGTCGACAGCGTGTTCTACGACAATCCGCGTTACATCATGTTCATCGCCATGGTGATCAACGACGCGCTTCAGCTGAGTCTGGTGACGGCACTCTACGTGCTGAGTTACATCTTCCGCAAGATCCACGCCTCCGTCTGCTGCCTGCTGGTGAGAAGACATGCTAACGTAACGCCGAGGGTCACTTTCTGCAGAAATTCGGTCACTTTCTGTTCATTTCTAGGTATTTGCAGTTCTCTTAAGTGTTGAAGTCGTTGGCTGCCATCGACACCCCTAGATGTCCAATCCAGTTCGACTGGGAGGACCGAATGAACCTTCGTCGAGTCGACCCTCCCAGTCAAAATTGATAGGACATCTAGAACCGTCCATGACACGGAATGATGAGCAGTTTAAATGAATTGACGTCTATTGTTGACAATGGCAGGCATTGGGTTAGGTTTCAGCAGGGAGCCCTAAGCAAAGAAATGCAAAGGAGCCCATATTTTTTGGCTCATCATTTCGTCACAGTGTACTGTGAAACCCATACATGCAATCCAACCCATACATCCATATTTTGTATATTAATCAGATTTTGTTGCACTGCATACTTCAAACTTCTCACCCCAAATGATTGTCAGTACTTACAGTAGATAGTGCCAAACCTTTTTCTAAAAGAGGAAAGAAAGAAGTTAAGGAAGAACTTTTATTTTTTTAAGCTTGTAATCAACTATCAAAACTCACAAAAGTCAAATAAAGCAAACTGCAGTAAACAAAATAGAATATAAATTAAACAATTGCCTGATTGGGGGCCCCCTAGTTGTCAGGAGCCCTAAGCAGCTGCATAGTCTGCGTATAGGCAGGGTCGGCCCTGGGTTTCAGGGTACCTAACCAAATTCGAACCTTGGGTTTAGGGTAACTCGCCTAACTCTAACCTACTCTAACCTAACTCTAACCTAAACCCTAACCAAAATGAACTCATTTTGATCACTTACTTGTTCATTTTATTGTACTAAAGGTCAATTCTTATTGATTTCGGGTCAGTTGTATATTTATAATGATTCCTGTTGATTTTATGGTATTTCCAGGTCACTCCTGTTGATTTTGAGTCACTTTCTGTATATAGTGGGCCATATTTTGGGTTCATTTCCTGAAGATTTTGTATCAATTTCTGCTGACTTTATGGTATTCCCAGGTCGCTACATGTTTGTTTTGGGTCACTTCTTATTGGCTTCCTGTATGTTATGGGGCACACCAAGGTCACTTCCTGTAGATTTTCTTTCAATTTCTGTTGGTTTTATGGAATGTCCAGGTGGCTACCTGTTCATTGGTCATTTGCTGTTTTTTTGGGGGCATACCCTGGTCACTTCTTATTGATTTCGTATCACTCCCTGTTAGTTTTGGAGGACTTAAGACGTCATGATTCATTTGTTATATTTTTTAATTCATTGTATAATGTCTTCCGTTCTTCATATCAAGTCTTCCATCGTCAGATCGTTTGTTTGTATATTCACGTTTTGTGTTGTTCAGCTGAGGGCATGATGTTCTTAGATCTTTTCTTTCCTTGGTAAGATCATGTGGGCGGTGCTGACGACTCGTTCCACGCCGCTGATTCTGGCGGGGATGTCAGTGGAGCGTTACCTGGCCATCTGCTTCCCACTGCACTACGGGCAGATGTGCACAGTGCGGCGCACATTGCTGCTGATCGCCGCCATCTTGACGCTGACCGCCACGCCGCCTGTCACCGACTTGCTGGTCAGCGTTATGCGGGAGCCGCCCGGTTTTTTCCAGGCCGCCATCTTCTGCGACCACGCACTGCTCTTCCGCCACCGCGCTATCTATATCAAGAACTTCGTCTTCGATGGCGTCTACTTGTCCTTCGTGGTCCTCACCCTGGTCTTCACCTACTGCAAGATCATGATGACGGCCCGCGCCGCCGCCTCCGCTGGGCTAGCCTCCGTCACCCGGGCCCGCAACACCGTCATGCTGCACGGCCTGCAGGTGGCGCCTCTACCACTTTGTCTTTTGGTGCTTGTGTGTCTTTTCTTTGCTGTGTCTTGAAGAACTCCATCTATTCTAATTGTTACTTACACTGGGGCAAATAAGTATTTAGTTAACCACCAATTGTGCAAGTTCTCCTACTTGAAAAGATTAGAGAGGCCTGTAATTGTCCACATGGGTAAACCTCAACCGTGAGAGACAGAATGTGAAAAAAAAAACAGAAAATCACATTGTTTGATTTTTAAAGAATTTATTTCCAAATTAGAGTGGAAAATAAGTATTTGGTCACCTACAAACAAGCAAGATTTCTGGTTGTCAAAGAGGTCTAACGTCTTCTAACAAGGTCTATCCAGGCTCCACTCGTTACCTGTATTAATGGCACCTGTTTTAACTCATTATCGGTATAAAAGACACCTGTCCACAACTCAGTCAGTCACACTCCAAACTCCATTTTGGCCAAGACCAAAGAGCTGTCAAAGGACACCAGAGACAAAATTGTAGACCTGCACCAGGCTGTGAAGACTGAATCTGCACTTGGTAAAACGCTTGGTGTAAAGAAATCAACTGTGGGAGCAATTAGTAGAAAATGGAAGACATACAAGACCACTGATAATCTCCCTCAATCTGGGGCTCCATGCAAGATCTCACCCCATGGCGTCAAAATGATAACAAGAACGGTGAGCAAAAATCCCAGAACCACACGGGGGGGACCTATTGAATGATCTACAGAGAGCTGGGACCAGAGTAACAAAGGCTACTATCAGTAACACAATGGGCTGCCAGGGACTCAAATCCTGCACTGCCAGGCGTGTCCCCCTGCTGAAGCCAGTAAACGTCCAGGCCCGTCTGCGGTTCACTAGAGAGCATTTGGATGAACTAGAAGAGGACTGGGAGAATGTGTTATGGTCAGATGAAACAGAAATAGAACTTTTTGGTAAAAACACAGGTTCTCGTGTTTGGAGGAGAAAGAATGCTGAATTGCATCCAAAGAACACCATACCCACTGTGAAGCATGGGGGTGGAAACATCATGCTTTTGGGGCTGTTTTTCTGCAAAGGTACCAGGACGACTGATCTGTGTAAAGGAAAAAATGAGTGGGGCCATGTATCGAGAGATTTTGAGTGAAAATCTCCTTCCAACAGCAAGGGCATTGAAGATGAGACGTGGCTGGGTCTTTCAGCATGACAATTATCCCAAACACACAGCCAGGGCAACAAAGGAGTGGCTTCGTAAGAAGCATTTCAAGGTCCTGGAGTGGCCTAGCCAGTCTCCAGATCGCAACCCCATAGAAAATCTGTGGAAGGAGTTGAAAGTCGGTGTTGCCCAACGACAGCCCCAAAACATCACTGCTCTAGAGGAGATCTGCATGGAGGAATGGGCCAAAATACCAGCGACAGTGTGTGAAAAGTTTGTGAAGAGTTGCAGAAAACGTTTGGCCTCCGTTATTGCCAAGAAAGGGTACATAACAAAGCATTGAGATGAACTTTTAGTATTGACCAAATACTTATTTTCCACCATGATTTGCAAAAAATTCTTTAAAAATCAAACAATGTGGTTTTCTGCCCCCCCCCCCACACACACACACACACACACATTCTGTCTCTCATGGTTGAGGTTTAACCATGTTGACAATTACAGGCCTCTCTAATCTTTTCAAGTGGGAGAACTTGCACAATTAATGGTTGACTAAATACTTATTTGCCCCACTGTAATTTAAGATATTTCGTACAAGACGGTCATACTCTTGTCCCAACAATTAAACCAAAGACCGGCTAATCCCGTTAACGGAAGTGAGTTCAATCTGACCTGGCTCTACTCACATGAGTACTTTCTACTGAATTCCTTCTAGCGTACTTCGCTTCTATTGTCTTTTCGGGTCAATTACTCAAAACCATGTTTCTTGCTTGTTTTGCTGTTGTTTGCGATTGCATTTTGTCGAGTGATTTCCTCAATACCAAGACCGAGACGTGACCCAGACTTGCGCGACATCAGGAATCACTGAGATGAAGTCAAGATCAAGACGTTTGGGGGTCAAAACCAAAAGAATTAGTCCAACACTAAGACATTATGAAGACTGGGGTAGAGTCAGGAACCAGAGTTTAAGTCGGGATTAAAAGGTTTTTGAAGAGTCAAGATCAAGACTCTTGTAAATCAAGACCAAGACAGAAACATGACTAAGACTTTCCTGGAATCAGGAATCATTTAGATTTGGTCAAACTCAAGAAATTTGGGGTCATGACTAAGACCAATACTAAGTACAAGACAAGATCAAGTCCGAAACTTGACTGAGACTCTCCCTGAATCAGGAATCACTTGGTTTAAGTGAAAATCAAGACTTTTGAGAGTCAAGAAGACCAAAAGAATAAAAACTGGGCCAACACCAAGACCTGATCAAGACTTGCCAAGTCAGCTTTTTTCTGAATAATTGTTATAATTGAAATTAGTTAATTTGTAGTTGACATCCAATTCATTTGAGATTTGAGGGTTGGTCTCCTAGTGATAAACTCATAGTAATTGACGGCATGCCCCCCTGCCAAAATGACCTCTGGGCGGCCATGTTGGTAGGGGCAACCTTCCCCATCAAAGTCAGTGCATTGACATGCAAAAGTAGCCCAAACTATCTTATCTCTCAACCCATTTCTGTTGTTGTTGTGTTTGATTCATCGTGTATTTCAGTTGCTGCTGTGCATGCTGGCCTTCGTCGTTCCGTCGCTACAGGCGGCGCTCATCTCGCTCTTCCCGCGCCTGAGTCTGGAGATCCGCTACATCTTCTTCCTGCTGGTCTACATCATCCCGCGCTTCCTCAGCCCCGTCATCTACGGCTTCCGCGACAAACTCTTCCGCAAGTACTGGACGCGTTACATGGCCTGCCAGAAACGGGTTGGCGCTCGCGTTGCTCACATTTCCTGAATGCCAGTGATGGGATATATTCCAGTTCATATTTTATATTTTAGTAAAAAAGTTGGAATATGAAGTTTTAAATCTCTCGTTGTGCTCTGTACGATGACATTATGACAATAAAGGCTGTCTATTCTATTCTATTCTATTCTATTCTATTCTATTCTATTCTATTCTATATTCATCAACTTTCATCGCAGACTACAGATATCAGACAATCTTCACAGTTTTTCCACATTATTAATTAAAAATAAGTCTAAAAATACAGATTTAGAAAAATAATGAAAATTCAAAAGAATGTTTTGTCTATTTTTTAATTAAAAATCAAATTTTAAAAAATTTGAAATAAAGAAAATATTTTGTATTTTCATTTTTTTCAATTGAAAAAAAATTGAAGAATTGAAAATATTTTTTCTTGCATTTTTATTACTTAAAAGGTATTTTATAAAATATCATAGTTACACTTTTTTTTTCAAATGAAATATGAACCATACATTTGCTATTAATTTTCATTTAAAAAGAGAACATGTACTGTTTTTAAAAGAAAGCACATTTGCTGTTTATTCATTTTTGTTTGTTTACGTAAGAATATATTTTTTAAAACGAACACTTAGTTTTTCCCCCTTTTTTTCTTTCTTTCCTTTTAATTACAACAACAACAAAAAGTAATGATACATAGAGAATATTTATTCTTGAGAGGTTCCAAAAATAATCTTTGGACCATTACGAGGTCTCGAATGTCTCGAAACTATTTCTCGATTGTCACCATTTATTTGAATTATTCTGTAAAAATGATAATAATATTGACTATATTTATTTTTTTCAATAATTTAAACTTTCATTTCAACATGTACAGTATGTAGCTTATTTAATTCATATACATGTCAACGTTTTTAATCAAATCATC
Organism: Corythoichthys intestinalis; assembly: GCF_030265065.1. Classification (NCBI taxonomy): domain Eukaryota; kingdom Metazoa; phylum Chordata; class Actinopteri; order Syngnathiformes; family Syngnathidae; genus Corythoichthys; species Corythoichthys intestinalis. The sequence goes on along the minus strand of NC_080403.1, from coordinate 43,603,875 downwards.
CCAAAAAGTCATAAGATGAAATAAAATATATAGGGCTGTCAAACGATTAAAGTTTTTAATTGAGTTAATCACAGCTTAAAAATTAATTAATCGTAATTAATCGCAATTCAAACCATGTATAAAATATGCCATGTTTTTTAGTAAATTATTGTTGGAATGGAAAGATAAGACACAAGACGGATATATACATTCAACATACTGTACATAAGTACTGTATTTGTTTATTATAACAATAAATCAACAAGATGGCATTAACATTAACATTCTGTTAAAGCGATCCATGGATAGAGAGACTTGTAGTTCTTAAAAGATAAATGTAAGTACAGGTTATAGAAATATTATATTAAAACCCCTCTTAATGTTTTCGTTTTCATAAAATTTGTAAAATTTTCAATCAAAAAATAAACTAATAGCTCCCCATTGTTGATGTCAATAATTACACAATGCTCATGGTGCTGAACCCATAAAATCAGTAGCACCCAAGCGCCAGCAGAGGGCAACAAAACTCCAAAAAACAAGTAAGAAGTGCATATGACCCTGTGCTGTCATTTTAATCTGTTTGAGCGGGGCATGTGCGTTAATTGCGTCAAATATTTTAACGTTAATAATTTTTTAAAAAATTAATTACCGCCCGTTAACGCGATAATTTTGATAGCCCTAATAATATACACTTTAAATACGTACAACCAGGGGTGAAAGTGGGCCAGAACGGTCAGGAACGCAGTTCCGGTATAAGATTCAGGGCTGGAACACTGTTCCTGTATACGGTGCCTTGATTCCGAAAATGTGACGGCAACTGTCAAAATGCTATTTAAAAAAAAAAAATACAAAGCTGCCACACGTGCATTTCATCTCCGAGAAGAAAACAATCTACCAACATCAGATTTACATACACAAGTATGTAATAAAATAAAAGCATAATAAAATGCTTGTGTAGCGTAATCCGTTTCCACCGATATTAATTATTTATTTTATTCCACGGATGGCATGGAGGTTTCCCCAGCTGCTGCAGTTATCTGAGTCTGACGATGACGAGTCACATCAATGTGCAAATGCACGCAGCAAAGCAAAACGCCTGGACTCATTTATCCGTTCATTTAGCTGACATACTGACATGTGATCACCCGAGATAGTTACTGTAGCTCTGATTGGTTCAAATGTGCATGTTTTCTGGAATAGCAAAAAAAAAAAAAATGCAACAGAAAATGGATCAAATCTTTATGAGCAAGCAAAGAGTTAAGAAGGCTTATTTATCACATATAGTTTTATTTGCATCTTAGCTGTCAATGTGCACTTTGGACTTACAGTATATTTGTTCATTTATGTTAGGCTACTTTTTCATTTCCTTATGATTTAAAAAAAGTCATTGTTTGCCTGATCTTCAAAATATATTCCATTTCACTCTGCATAATATAAGTAATTTGTACTTATTTTTCTTAATGTATGTTACTTATATCTTTATTATTTAAAAAAAACACAACAAAAAGTAAATGTTTACATTATCTTCCAATGTTCTTAAGTAGTTAAAATTGAGATTTGGCATTTTGTATGTGAGGAAATGAGGGAAAATAAAAATTAGGAGATGGAGGTTGGGGTTATAATTGTTTTTGTTAACTTTTATTTTGCAAATCATTGAAAAAAATACAATTTTGAATGAGAATCAGTTTTTGTATGTTATAGAAATAACTGACCAAAACAGTTTTCTTTGCATTTCAGTAGTTTTGACCCCCCAAAAATAAAGAAAATAATTTTTTTTTAAATTCTTGCTCCTTCACGTCGGGGAGTTCCGGCAAGAAATTCTAACCACTTATTTTCATCAACAAGTGCTCCTCTACTGGAAGATGATTTTCAAACATAATTTTTCTCCGCATAATACATCTATATGGAACAACCGGTATATTCAGTGGAAAAGGAAATCAATTTATTTAGAAGAGTGGGATACAAAAGGAGTTTGGGCAATCGCTCATATTATGGATGAAAATGGAAATGTACTACAGTATGAGGAGTTTTGCATAAAATTTAATGTTAACTGTTCGATTAGGCAATTTAATAGGATAACAAAAACCGTTCCTTCTCCTTTGATTTCGATGGTCAGGGAAGGTATTTTGCACTCTGATGTCTCCCTGAGACAGCTCCGCATACATGGTGTTGATTTAATTGATATTAAATGCAATAAGTTTATAAGGATGCTTTTGTGTCAGGAATTGTTTCCCGGTCCAACAAAAAGACATGTTTTTCTGAGGGACTTCAACAAGGCGGAGATTAAGGACTTCAGGACGAAATATCTTTCATTTCCGATTCCGCCAAAATGTAAAGAAGTACAATTTGAGATCCTAAATGCAATTTATCCCACTAATGACTTTATGAGACTTAAATTTAATTTTCAGACAAATTGTTGTGTGTTTAGTGAAAATGACATTGAGGATATTGATCATTTGTTTTTTCATTGTGACCTAGTGCAGTTGTTCTGGAAGGATATGCGGAGCTGGCTTCAGTCCAAACAAATTGATCTTTCGATGTGGTGAGTTGAGTCTATCAAGTTTGGTGTGTCTGGCATAAATAAGGATTTGGTTTTTGTTGTTAATGTGATTTTACTACTTGGAAAATTCTTCATTCACAAATGCAGGTATTTTAAAACAAGACCTTGTTTTAAACATTGGATAAATGAGTTTCATATATGGTATAGATCTCTGAAATTGATCAAGCAGCAAAAAGCTCTCCATTTGGTTGCATTGTTTGAGAAAGTTAATAATTCTTTGTAAAGCTCTGTGTTCGAGTATGTGTGTGTGTGTGTGCGTGTGATGTGTGTGTAAGTTGTGTAGTGACGCGTGTGTATGAATACAAACATGGCAAACAAGTAGAAATGTATATATTATGATGAAGAGTGTTATTTGTGGTTTCTTGGTAGATTGTCGAACATGTGTGAGCCCGTTTTAGTTTGTAAATGTGTATAAATGTGTAAATAATAAAATTTAAAAAAAAATTTAAAAAAACATTCTAACCACTTTCACACCTGCGTACATGTTCAGGTACATTGGATCTAAAAATCCATGTAAGTAGGCGCCTTTCCGTTAGGGGCGGTGTGGTAACGTTTCAAGCGTTCTCTGCCTTTAGCAACACGAAGAAGAAAAGCTCCGCGTCTCTGAAGCAGCTCATTTTCTTTCCGTTTCTGTACGTGAAGGTCCAACAAGGTGAGTCCAACATGACAGCTTCGTGTCCACTCCAACTCTCCGAAGTCAACCTTTGAAATAATTTGACGTATTTCCCCGCCGTGGGAGTGTTTGTGTTTTGTTGTTTTTGTGCTGCTTTTTGCCTCCTTGCCGGCTGACCGTCAGGTTAGCCGGCTAGCCGGCTAATTCGTGTAGCTATCTCCTTGTCGATCTTAATACAAACTATTTTATCCTATTTATATTCAATTGACTTACAAATAATTAGGCCGTCAAGGTTGTAGCTGCCCAAACGTCGCATAATTATGGCAAAAGCTGTTTTAATTGTCATATTACTAATGAGGCGAGCAGTTTTGACTTAAGTATTGGTTGCTTTAAAACAATATTTGATTGCAGTATTATTGAAGCAGTTATTTGGTTTTGCACTACCATAGGTCACCAGAAAGAAAGGAAAAATCTGATTTTTCACTACTATTGAAAGCAATGGAGAATATTTTTGCATCTTCTTGTTCACTCATTTGCTGCCATTAACGTTAATAGACGTCAAATCCATTTGGAGTGGGAGGGTTGGCAACAAATCAACGTTTTTTCAATTCAATGTCAACCCTCCCACTTCAAACACATCAATGTCAAATCATCTGATTTCCTTAGTGGGTGCCTTTGATGTTAATAGATGTTGAAGTTGGAGGTTCTACAGCGAATGAACTAATATTTATGTTTTTTTTTTTGGTAGAGATTGCGGACAATGTCGCTACCCAAGCCGGTGCTGAGAGGTCTTCTGGCAAAACGGCTGCGCTTTCACCTGCCCATTGCTTTTGGGCTGTCCATCCTGGTAGCCGTCGCCTTCAAGGTGACACGTCCGAGTCCTCTTAAAACTTTCTGTGGAAATTCTATAAATCTGAGGGTTGGCTGTTTTTGTGTTTAGTACACTGTGACGGAACCTCGCAAGAAAGCATACGCAGACTTCTACAAACAGTATGATGCTGTTAAGGAGTTCAACGCCATGCGGGAAGCCGGAGTCTTCCATAGCGTGCGGCCCATCGGAGAGCAGCCCGCTGAAGAGTAAAACCCGGTAGGCGCTCGCACGAAAAACAAAAGTTACCGATTTAATACATTTGCTATTCGTAAATATTTGTTTTTTCTTGTAGTTCCGTTTCCTGCCGCTCATTCCCGCTGTGAAGATGTTATTGCACCAATATTTGGATGATATCTACGTCAAATAAATGTTCATGGAGACACTTGCTGTTGCTTTTATTCATATAGCATTTCTATTAGTTTTTTGCTCCTTGGCTGCCATTGACTGTTAAATAGATTTGCTTAAACTCCTTGATGCCTGAATTTGCAAATAACAAATATACATCAAAAAGCACAGAAGAAATATAGAATAAGTACAATAAAATGATATGCATTAATTGAAAAACAATTCAACATAAAATGGGAATTACAGAATCTAAAAAATCGAAACTACTTTAAAAAGTACAGATAAATGGAAGGAAATTGAAAGTTATTTCAGAATTAAAGAAAAAACAAAAATTTAAAGTATGAAACTAAAATATCATTTTTGGGTGGGGGAATAACAAATGAAAAGGAGAAATTAATCAAATATTTTACATTTTTAAACTGCTTCAATCCGAATTAACTGTACAAAAAAAAAAAAAATCTTTTGGTCATTGAAGCGACAAGGTTAGTATTTGGCGCCCTCTGTCGGTGCCGCCCGTCCCTGCGGCATTCATTACACTGTGCCATCATTATCACATATAAAGAGCTAGATGCTAGAATCGTCGGAGTAGGCGACGTTAAACGTCAGCGGCCATATTAAAGCAGTGCAATCCTCGATGCGGGCCATACCAAGATGATTTTGTCCACTAAAATACTCTACCAAATATTTAAAATATGTAATTAAGTTAATAAATTTCTGATCTCAATTAAACCCAAGCCATTTGAAAATCGGTTCAAAATAGTTAATACGTTTCTGACCTCCATTAAACCTAAGCCATTTGAAAATCGGTTCAAAATAAGCAATTTGAAGCAAATTCAAAGTACTATCTACATTTACCGTTGAGCAGAGTTCTGCGTTGATCGTTTGGGACTGAAACAAAATGGCCGACAAGCGATAACGGTACTCGCAATTGGCTCACAGCGCGAAATACTTATCTACACATGTATGTGATGTTTACACTCTATCCGCGGCTGCTTTTCTTCTTCGTACGTCTTCGTTCGCTTTCGTTCTTCTTCGTCTCCCAGCCTACTTCCTTGTTTGCACCCCCCGCCGAAGAGACTCTGGCGCTGCGCTTAAAAAGTCCAAAGTTGGACGAGGATGTCCCGCAACCGAGGGCGGCGCCGCCCGCGGCTCGCCTAAAATGTGACTAGCAAGGCGGTTGCTTTTCTGCGTTGTCTCCCCTCCGCGAGCGGTCGGAAACACCGCCGCGGGACTGACGAGTCGGCTCGCTAGCGCGCTAGCCGTTAGCCACGTAGCGAGCGGTCGCCACGGGACGCTCGACCGGGCCGGGTGCCTCCGAACGGCGCCCGTCGAGCGAACCGGGAACCGCTAGAGCGTCGAACATGGAGAACCAGGACAAAGTGCAGATGCGGAACCATCCTCGCAGGTAAAAGGCGTCATCCTGCCTATTCGTCGTGTCTCTTCCTACCGCGGGGGGAAATGCTTTCGAACACTTGATTTGACGTGAGTTTCTGTAGCTCAATGGGTGAAATCGTGCACACGGTGGCGCTCTACTCAAGGGATTATAATCGCGAATAATTCATATATATTTTTTTTATAATCATAAAAGAGATTCCCCTCTAAGGTTTAATAGTAAATCTTAGTATATATATATATATATATATATATATATATATATATATATATTAACGAAATAAAAACGAATATATAATATTAACAAATATTTTCAACAGTAATTATAATATTTTTTATTGGGGTTGTTTCGATCATGTTTTTTTGCTCCCGATCCGATCCCGATCGTTTTAGTTTGAGTATCTGCCGATCCAGATATTTCCCGATCCGATTCCTTTTTTTTTTTTTTTGCTCCCGATTCAATTCCAATCATTTGCACTTCCAGTTTTTATGTAAGTAAATAATGAATAAATACAATTAATTTGAAGCATCTTAAATCTATAATGCAACAATTAAAAAAGTACAGAAACTAGGGTTGTTCCGATCATGTTTTTTTGCTCCCGAGCCGATCCCGATCGTTTTAGTTTGAGTATCTGCCAATCCCGATATTTCCCGATCCGATTCAAATCATTCCCGATAATTTTTCCCGATCATATACTGGACTGTCTCAGGAAATTAGAATACACAATATTCTAATTTTTTGAGACAGTCCTGTGTATATATACAGGACTGTCTCAGGAAATTAGAATACACAATATTCTAATTTCCTGAGACAGTCAGGAAATATATAAATGAGGATCTAAGTATATCAAAAGAACAACTAGCTAACTTACATAGCAAAAGTCCGCAAGCTAATAAATTGCTAACTTTGTTATTATTATTAATTTCCTGAGACAGTCAGGAAATTAGAATATTGTGTATTCTAATTTCCTGAGACAGTCCTGTATATATACACAGGACTGTCTCAAAAAATTAGAATATTGTGTATTCTAATTTCCTGAGACAGTCCAGTACATTTTGGCAATGCATTAAGAAAAAAATGAATAAAACTCGGACGAATATATACATTCAACATACAGTACATAAGTACTGTATTTGTTTATTATGACAATAAATCCTCAAGATGGCATTTACATTATTAACATTCTTTCTGTGAGGGATCCACGGATAGAAAGACTTGTAATTCTTAAAGGGTAAACGTGACTTTGTATATTGTGACTAAATATTGCCATCTAGTGTATTTGTTGAGCTTTCAGTAAATGATACTGCAGCCATTTAACTTCTGCCCAAATGCATGATGGGAAGTGCAACCATGACTGTGCGTAGGGGCACCAATTGATATATCTTCTCTGCGTTGGGAAATAATATAGTGTGTTAAAAAAATGATCAGTTACTACCGTTCTTCCCCACATTGCCTTCCACGTTATTTTTAATTGCTGAGAGAGGTATTGAAGGGCTTTCGCTACAGTAAAAATGGTTCCAAAGGCTGTCAAAATTCTCTCTACTCATTATACGCTGCCTTTTAGCGTTATCAATTGGTAAAATGGCGTCTCTATAGATTGAACGCATCAATGTGTGAGTGGGTCGTGCAGCGCATGCGTTAATTATTCAACGTGATTAATTTTAAAAAATGTATTACCGCCGTTAACACAATAAATTTGATAGCCCTACTTTAGCCAAAACTACTCTGGATGAGTGTAAGACATTTTGTCTGTAACGTTAAATACAATTAGGAAACGATTTAAATACAAAAATATATATATATATATATATTTAAAAAAGGCATGTCCGATATTTTTTTGCTGATTCCGATATTTTGAAAATGACGTGATCGGATGCCGATCGATCGGGACATCTTTATTTTTTTATATATGATAGCATATATACGATGTAATATTGTAGTCCTTTACATTTTTTGACATGTTCACCGTTTCATAAGCCCTTTTAATGTTACGCTTCTGCATTGATTTTCGAATGGATGACCAACTTTTCAGTGGATTAGGCGTACGCACGGAATTCATTTGCTGTGAGTGAACAGTTACGTTTAATTGCATCAGGCAATTGAAGAAACTGAGCGAGGACAGCCTGACCAAGCAGCCCGAAGAAGTGTTCGACGTGCTGGAGAAGCTGGGTGAAGGGTGAGTGCTTCTGCCGCCGCGGCCCGACTTCCCGTTTCACAAGTTCCTGTCTGGGCAGGTCTTACGGCAGCGTCTTCAAGGCTCACTACCGGGAGACCGGCGAGATCGTGGCCATCAAGCAGGTTCCCGTGGAGTCGGACCTACAGGAGATCATTAAAGAGATTTCCATCATGCAGCAGTGCAACAGGTGCCCTCTCTCTATGTCCGTAACAATCATCCATTTATGCTCCTTCGTGTTAATAACAATTATTTTAGGTTATGTGGAGAGAAATCCTTCAAGGTTGTTCATAACGATCCCGTTTTTTGAATAACATTTTTGTTTTCCTATCCAAATCTATTCATAACAATATTTTATGTTTGTAAACAAAATCATTTCCCAACAATATTTTTTGTTCATGACCATCCTATATAGGTAGTCCCTGGGTTATGATGTACTCAACTTACGCGATTTCGACTTTAAGACACCGTGAACAGTACCTTATTGTACCTCAAACTATCTTAATTTTGACTTTACTTATTAATATGACACGTTCTGTCCTCACTAAACGTGAGTTGTTCAGCTTTACAGACAGCAAACAAGGCAAATTATGCTTTTTGAAACTTTTTACATCCTTCACTTTTGACAATTGGTAAAGCTGTACCACATTTTTACACTTGTGTTTAGGGCTGCAGCTATCGATTATTTTAGTAGTTGATTAATCGATGAACTAGTTAGTTCGAATAATCGAGTAATCAGTTAAAGAGCATAAAAAATTAAAATACCTGAGCTTTAAATGGTATTAAAAAATAAATGAGGATCTAAGTATATCAAAAGAACAACTAGCTAACTTACATAGCAAAAGTCCGCAAGCTAATAAATTGCTAACTTTGTTATTATTATTATTATTTTTTTACAATACTGTTAACAAATGGTTCAAACACATATTTCCTCAAAAAATGGTTAATTATACCTATAAACTAAATTACAAATGCTTTTAAAACATTAGCTCAATCAAAAACTTAGCTAATGTTGGTCTTGACAGGGAGCAGCTGGATTCAGCCATATAAAATTAGTTATGTCTTATTCACTGTCGCCGCTAGAGGGCAGTGTTCCCACCCAAATCCATAAAACTCAATGCAAACACTTTCAGAACAAACCATTACAACGCCACTTTAATTAAACGAACACTTGAGGCAGCAAAAGTTAGATCGAATCTTTTTTTCTAATCGAATTACTCGAGTTAATCGATTAATCTTTGCATTACTACTTATGTTCAAAACGACACACATTTTCACAATAAAATTTTGACACAAAACAATCGGAGCTCAAACGTCCATCCAGTCTGATCAATATGTAAATTTAGTAGATTAAAATAGCCTAATTTGCCTAACAAAAGTCTGGTATCTTAAATGCTACGTATGCTAACGTGTTTACAATTCTCATAGCAAATTGCTCGTACGTAACTCCAAAAACTGTCATTCTAAACTTAATTACCGTATTGGCCCGAATATAAGACTGTGTTTTTTCATTGAAATAAGATTGATAAAGGGGGGGTCGTCTTATATTCACGGTCTAGACATTATATGCATTCACCACGCTGGATGACGCCAGATATCATTGAAGCGATGTTCTGTTATGATAGATCTCAGCTACTCTCCCCATTCATGACGCTAGATGGCGGCAGATATCATTGAAGCGATGTTCTGTCATGACAGATCCCAGCTACTAGTTTAAGCAGTTTGCATTATTTTATTGCAATATTTTTCCTTATTCAGATTTGTTCCAAGACTACATTTACAGTCAGACTTCACTTTGATGGTTAATCGAGTTATTGCAATTTTGTTGTTTTATCACAATAGATTAGTTTATTTACATTTCAAAAACCAGAAGCCATTCATTTACGAAAGTGATTGCACTTTAGTTTACATATTTAAATGTTCAGATATTAAGATTTGAATGAGGCAAAATCTCTCAAATGTATTGTTATAATCATTTGTTTCAGATGTACTGTAATTATTTTCTGTATAAAAATTAATTTGGTGTTCAAAACGTCTTTTTTCAAACTTGAGTCTTGAAAAACGGGGTGGTCTTATAATCAGGGCCGTCTTATATTCGCGCCAATACGGTACAAATGCATACACAACCATGTGTTAGCTGAAACAACTTACAGCCTTATGTGGGCCAAACCAAAGCTCAGCTGTCCTTTATCCATGTCAGACGAGTGTCTACTTATCAGTCATAAGGCGACAGTCCAGCCAGACCAAATGCTGCCACCAGAGGGCAGTGTATTCTCCATAATTAATCAAAATATAATACTTTTGGACTTTGGGATGGATGGCACTTAAAGGGTTAATTAAGAAAATTTGTTCCTAATCTTTTCCGTTGGCCCTGTCCAGTCCCCATGTGGTACGCTACTATGGCAGCTACTTCAAGAACAGTGACCTGTGGATCGTCATGGAATACTGCGGTGCGGGTTCCGTCTCCGACATCATACGCATACGCAACAAGACGGTAACGCTCATCTCCTTGTGCACACGCATTGGCAATAATTGTGTTGTTAACGCATTGGCTGTCATGGAAGGTCCTAGACTTACAGTTCATTTGGACTGGGAGCGGGCAAATGAACGTTCCCTGTTCAGTGGGATTAGTAAGTGCCATAAAAGGCACTGAGAGAGCCAGTCCTCGGAGTTTAAAGCGGAAATGTTAAGTAAGGTTGGCCAACCATGTTTTTGAATAATATCAGTGGCTAAACAGTTATAAGCATATTTTTGATATTTTTTTTAACGCAACCCTTCCAGATTCTTTGTTTAACCCATAGCAACGCCCTTGACAACGAAAATGCTTTTCTTCGGAAATCTTCGGAAATTACGTCACACAGGGTAGTGCGAGGGAAGTCAGCCATAGAACAGTATTGTTTGTTGCATTGCTTCTCGGTAAGATGCCACGGCGGTGTGTGGCGATGTTTTGTTCTCACTCAAACGAAAAGTTGTATGAGTGGCCAAAGAATAGCAGGGCACGTAAATGGACATCTTTCGTTCGCACGAAGCGAATGCATTTGACTCCATCGTCGAGTAGTGTTTTCTGCTGCAAACACTTCGAAGATGCCTGCTTCCTTAACCGGTCTGCTTATGATGAAGGATTTGCCAAAAAGTAAGTGTGATTTTTGGATAGATGACTGATGACTTTGTCAAAGCAGAGCTGCCAACTGTTGTGGAATGAACAGTATAAGCTAGCGACGTTAGCCGAAAGTTAACTCGTGGCAATCCCTGATCATAGTTGTTGTTGCGTTCGCTAGGTTAAGCGTGTTTTAATTGTGCGTCATCTAAGATCTTGTCCGAAAGGGTTTAACCACTGTCAATCGGGAAAGGGGTGTGGATGTGCATATAAGCGGGTCGGCGTCGCGGCAATTCACGGTCACGTTGCCGTAAGAGACACACACCGCCGGTGAGTTTGTGCACATTTATTTGTAGAGGCGTGCAAAATTTCCGATTCTTAGATTATTCACGATTCGGCCGTGGATGATTCGAGAACGATTCACAAACATCCAAATTCCGATTATTGAATTATACCAGGTAAAGCGGAAACGCTACAAAGAGCGCCCAGTTGCTAGTTGCTACAATCATACGGCAACATACGGCTATGGCAGATATCACATATATCTAGACTAGATGTGAAATGACACTTTCCCGCGCTAGTAAACAGGCGCCATCTTAAAGCAGTAGACTTCTCTCGAAGGCTCTGTTGTAGAGAACCTAATTACTTTTTATCTAAAATACCCCTAAATCGGCAAAATCTTGACTTTAATCTATCTTAAATGAGGAAACAGTTTTAAAACTTTCACATGTCGAAAGTAGACATGAGGGAAATTATGGAATAAAGGGCGCAATTTTAACAACTTTAACGGTTGATTCACAACATTAAATTAATTGAATGTAGTTTAAAGCTTCTGATACAGAATGGGGACTTGAGTATTTTATTTCCTGTTTTTAACCGGTAACTTGATACTAAAATAGTAGTTTGGTTTATTTGGCCTGAGAGGATTTTTGAACAATTTTGGCACAAATATACAAAACATTTTAAAAAATGGGGGGGGGGGGGGGGGCACCAATAATTTATTTATAATCGAATCAGAGTCTCTGAATCGTAATTGAATCGTTAGGTGCCCAAAGATTCCCACCTCTATTTATTTGTATTTGTATTATGTATTTCCACCTTCATGCTTCAAGCATTGCATTGCATTTGTACGGTTCGGCGTTTCTTTCACGGTGATCGCTTGATAGCCTTCTAGTTTGTGTTTTACGTACGAGAGCCGCTGACAGGTGACAACAACAAGCGTGTTGCTTTTAATGTCTGGCAGCGGATCAGCGAGCGCGCAGGTCACGCAGTGAATCATGGGAAATGTAGTCTCGGGACAACACTGAAGTGGTGCTTTGTAATCTGTTCGCTTGTGTGAAAAAACTACATTTCCTCACGCCATTAGACGCCACTTCCTGCCGAGAGCCCCGAGCTGTGGTCGTACTGTTAGCGCCATGTGTTAATAAAGAAACAAAGTTGTCAGCACGTCGTGTGTTCAAACAAAAAGCTCATAACAAGACACTATGCACGATCCGTTTAAGAAGGCAAGGAGGGGATCAGCAAGAAGCAAAACTTCACGAATGTGGCGGCAGTCCGCTATTATTTTGTTTTCTTATTGTTGCCACAATTAAGTGGAGAAAGCATCAACGACTCATCTCCTTCTTTCCCTCCAACGTTTTTATATTATTTTATATGCACAAGAGCTGCCGGATCTGCCGAAATGAACATGAAGTCTGATTATTATTTTTTTTAACAATGTCATCAGATAGACAAAAACATAAAATTATGTGCAAATGCCTGCATCTTCAAATCATGAAAATAATAACAGCCTATATCTTACCAATCTTGTAATCAGATGGGTCTTGTATCCATTCCATGTCAGGTTGTCTAGGCACATTGTTTGCATCCTGATTAGCGTCTGGCTAATACATGTTTGGTCCAACATAAAATTCCAACCTCCTCTTCTTCCTCCAACTCTTCAAAAACTTGGATCTCCTCCCTTGCGCTCGATCTATCGCTTATATCTCTGTTTGAATCATTGTTTGAAGGGCTTTGTATGGCCGCCGTATGTATGGAGCTGCCATCGCTGCGATTTGACGCATCACTTCCGGGTTCGTCCTCTTTCAGGCTCGAACTTCGGAAACGCGATTATTTTGTTAAATATACAACATATAAATTATTTTTTTCGTGCTTTATTTGTTGGAGAATGTTTAATTACTTTACTTGTGACCCTATTTGGCATGTCATGAAATTACTTCACATTTCTGCTTTAAATGAACTGGACATCTGTCATTGTCAATGGCAGGCAATGAGTTAATTTTAGGTCCCTTTTTTTGTGAAATTAAAGGTACTTCTAGGTCACGTTCTGTAGATTGTAGATAATTTCCTCTTGATAGTAGGATGTTTCCGGGTTGGTTTGTGTTCTTTGATCACATTCTGTTGATTTTTAGAGATTTTAGGCCAACTTTCTTTTGGTTTTGGGTCACTTCCTCTATATTTTAGGTTATTCCATTGTCACTCCCTGTAGATCTTGGATCATTTCCTGTTGATATTAGGGTATTTCTGGGTCGCTTTCTGTTCATTGGTCACATCCTGTTGAATTTGGGGCATTTCCATGTCACTTCCTGTTGGGACACAACTTTTGGGACACTGGTTGGTCATTTTTTGTTAATGTGGGATCATATATGAGGATTTTGGAGCATACTGAGTCACTTCTTGTATTTTTTGGGTCTATTCCTGTTAGTTTTGGGGCATTTTTTGTCAAAAATAATGACAACCAACCAACATTTGTTCATTCGCCTCTCCAGGGCACTTGGCACATGTGTTGCTCTATACTGTATGCAGTATGTCACAGTTTTTTTTGTGTGTGTAGTTGACAGAAGATGAGATGGCCAGCATCCTCCAGTCGACGTTGAAGGGTCTGGAGTATCTTCACTTCATGAGGAAAATCCACCGGGACATCAAAGCTGGAAACATTCTGCTCAACGCCGAGGGCCAAGCCAAGCTGGCTGACTTTGGCGTAGCCGGTCAGCTAACGGTGAGCGCTCCTACCTGATTTGCGGGCCTTCCTCACCACAGGCCATTGACGGAACCAGAGTTTTTGAAGTACTCGCTCAGTGCTCCAGACTAACATTTTTTACTAGTAGCACAGTGGCCCTTAAAGGTAACCACGGATAAAAAGACATGTAGTTCTTAAAAGATAAATGTTAGTACGAGTAATAATAATTTGTTATTAAACCCCCTCTTAATGTTTTCGTTTTAATAAATTTTGTAAAATAAAAAAAAAAAAAAAAAAAAAAACTAGAAGCTCGCCACTGTTGTTGACGCCGCTGGGCGGTGACGTCACAGGGTCACGCTGCCGTACTTCACAGTCACTGTAATTATGTAAGGTAGTGATTTAAATACACCACAAGGTGTCAATGGCGAGTTTTACATTAATAAGACATCAAGCCAATGAGTGCGTTTTGTCCCTTTACTGATGCCGTAGCTCCCTGTTTCTTTTTAGACTGGGTAAATTGTGATTCACGTTCATTTGAGTGTTGTTTTCACAATACTCCTGAAAATGGCTCCCAGCATTATAGTTTGTGTATTGTGACTAAATATTGTCAGCCAGTGTATTTGTTGAGCGAAAGGAGTTGCTAAAATGTTTAAATATAGTTTGACCCAAGTCTGAGTAAATTTTATGTGTATTTTGCGCATCTATTTTGATTGTGAATGCCAGTTCTCTTTGCATTGTTGTGTTAACTGTGAGAATAGGGCCTCAGTAATACAGATTGAAGCACTTTTCTTCTTGGTGACATTTTTTGAGAACTATGAGTATTAGTTTTGTAGTTTTTTCACTATATGATACTTATGTGTGTTGTGAAAGAGTTGCCGATGCTCATGCCAATAAACGGCGCGGTCCGGGCTACGAATCTGAATGCCTGTGTCCACTCTCCTTTCTCTCTCCTACTGTGGATTAAAGAAACTGCAGCGTCAAGGGAAAATCTGTACTCATGGATTTAATCCCTAATTAATGTAAAACTCCCCTTTGACACCTTGTGGCGTATTTAAATCACTACCTTACTAGGCCATACCCCCCAAATGTTCCCAAATGACCATATATGACCAGGCCACGCCCCCAAAATGTTCCCAAATGACCTAATATGACTAAGCCACGCCCCCAGACGTCCCTTAATGACCTGATATGAGTAGGACACGCCCCCAAACGTTCCCAAATGACTTATGACTAGGCCACGCCCCTCAAACGTCCCAAAATGACCTGGTATGACTAGGCCACGCCTCCCAAACGTTCCCAAATGACCTGATATGACTAGGCCACGCCCCCCAAATGTTCCAAATGACCAGATATGACTTGGCCACGCCCCCAAATTTCCCCCAAACGACCTGATATGATTAGGCCACGCCCCCCAAACATCCCCAAATGACTGGATTTGACTAGACCACGCCTCCAAACGTTCCCAAATGACCTGATATGACTAGGCCACGCCCCCCAAATGTTCCAAATGACCAAAAATGACTTGGCCACGCCCCCCAAATTTTCCCAAACGACCTGATATGATTAGGCCACGCCCCCCAAACATCCCCAAATGACTGGATTTGACTAGACCACGCCTCCAAACGTTCCCAAATGACCTGATATGACCAGGCTACGCCCCCAATATGTCCCCAAATTAATAGGAAGTGACCTGATATTGTCCCCGAAATGTTAGCAAACCAACCTGGGCGGATATAAGATCTGTATAGCCACACATCAAAGACCCAGAGTAATTTCTCCAGAAATTGCAGTTTCTAGTAATTAAAGAGTGACACGTTTTTTTTTTTTTTTTTTTTTTTTTTTTTTTTTTTTTTAAAGAGTGACAAGTGGAATTCTGGCAGCGTGGCCCTGTGACGTTACCGCCCGGCGACGTCATCAACAATGGCGACCTAGTAGTTAAAATAATTTTACAAATTGCATAAAAACTAAAACATCAAGAGGGGTTTCAATATCAAACTATAACAACTTGTACTAACATTTATCTTTTAAGAAATAAAAGTCTTTCTATTCGTGGATCCAGTTAACTTTAAATTTTAATGAAGCAAGAAGAATCGGGCGCACACTGTAAATTGACATACAGTGGGGAGAACAAGTATTTGATACACTGCCAATGGGTTTGGCAGTGTATCAAATACTTGTTCTCCCCACTGTATATAGCATAATTTTAGCGGTGCAACGGTTTGCGGTTCAAAGCCGAACCGTTCGGTTCGCCCTGTACGGTTCAATACGCCTTTATGAACCGCGCCTTTTCGGTTTTTCAATTAATGTATTCCGAACGCTTGTGGAATGAATTGATCGAGCTCTGTGTGCCTGTCTGAAGCACCGCTGTGGAGAAATTCCCGCCCGCAAGTAAATGTCAGATCGCTGTCAAGCTCCTGTGTAATAGAGGCCGAGTAACGCCCTCTCTCGCTTACGAGCTAAGTTGAAGTGAAACAAGAAAGAAATCGCTATGGCGAACGGTGGAGAGACCGAATTTTGAGGAGGCACCGGCTTCTTTCAAATCTGCGGTGTGGCAACATTTTGGTTTCCCCGTGGACTACTACAATGCGGAGGGAGAGAAAATATTGAAAAAAATAATAAATTGCAAGCATTGCTCGGCGCTTGGTCCCCATGCTAATGGCGACACTTTTATAACATGTCTCCGGCACCTCAGCCTGCATCACCCACAGATATCACTTTCTCAGGGCAGGACAACCCCGAAGATGACACCAGTGAAAACACACGACGGGCTTCGTTAATTTGTTTGCAACGCTTGACCCGTGTTACATTGTTCCCTCGCGGACATATTTCTTCCAACAACGTAATCCCCGACATTTATGAAATGGCATGCAAAGCCATCGAAGATGATTTCGCTAAAGCACATCGTTTCGCCCTGACCACTGATTGTTGGTTGTCCTGTGCTACAGAGTGTTACTACCTAACTGTGACGGTCCACTATAATTCATACCTGTCAAGTTGTACGGTCTCGTCGTAATTTGTACAAGTGAGCTCTGATTTTTAAATGTGTACGCCGTACGTTACGTTCAAAATCTGCACGTTTTTTGTGCATTACGTTTCTTTTTTTTTTTTCATCTATTCGGATTTGGTCACCGTTTCTGCAACGAGACAATGTTCGTTAATACGTTGGTTGAATGACGCGAGAAAAAGTCAGACACGGAGAGGGAAGAGTGTTTGTTGAGACGCTGTAGCAAACGCGATGCTAGACGAGGTGGCTCCAATATTTCCTGACTACAGAATACAATCTACGCCTAGATATCTCATGCATATAGAACTACATGCGAAATGACAGACTCAGTAGCGTTAGTAAACAGCCGCCATTTTAATGCAGTAAACTTCTCAGAAAGGCTGTGTTGTAGTAAACCTTCCAAGCGAACCTAAGCAACTTTTTATCTAAAATACTCCTAAATCGGCGAAATCTTGACTTGAGTCTATCATTAAAGGATGAAACAGTTTTAAATTTTTCACGTCGAAAGTAGACAGAAGGGAACTAATGCAAAAGCGGGAGCAATTTTATCAACTTTAACGGTTGATTCACAACATTAAATGACCTCCAAACATAGCAAAGGTTACTATGTTTTTTTTTTTCCCCCCTTAAATGGAAAAAAAAACATGAAAGGTCTCACCAGTTACTTTGCCAAGTAACGTTTTTACTACTGTGTGTATATTTCGGTAGTCTGTCACTACACTAGCCAAAGAGTTAAGAGGCATTTTAACAGTCGAAAATGTTTACATTTTAAGTGTTTATTTCATTTTTTTAAAAGCAAAATAAAGGCAGTTAAAAAAAAAAAAAAAACGCAAACCAAAGCCGAACTGAAACCTTGATCCCAAAACCGAGGTTCAAACCGAACCGTGGGCTAACTGAACCGTTGCACCCCTACATAATTTTCACTGTTAAACCGATACTTTCATAATAAATGCATAAAATCACAAAGTTATGAACCTATATTTTATTCTCAATCAGTTTTGACATTGACCAGTATACTGCTGAGAAATTAGGTTAACATGGGATTTTTGTTTTTTAGGGAAAATCAGCTGTAAAATGGTTGCAGAGTGTCCCATTCATGACAATAAATAAATATAATAATCACTCACTACTTCGCGCTTCAAACATCGCACCTTCAGTCCATCGCAGATTTTTTTCAAATAAAAAAAAAAAAAATGCTTGATTTTATAGAGATTTTCCATCCGATCACGTACAGCCTCTTCACTCTACCGCCTGAAGCGTTTCTTTCTCACCAGGCAGCTACTGCTTGTTAAAGTAAACTATGAGTGACAAGGGAGCTGCTTTGAAGTGGCCAGAAAACGACCGGTACCTTTCAAAGGCTGCCGCCTCGTTTAGCTTTTTAAACATTGGCTGTGGTCGCTATGGCAACTCGTTGTGTCATGTGCTGGTCTAAGCAGCATGAATTGATTTGGGAGGACTCACTCAATGAAGAATTATACTTTGGGGGGAAAAAAAGGGAAAAGTCATGTCTGATATGGATCTCTTTCCAATGCTAAATTTGAATAAATACATGAAAACACCCCCAAATTTTAAAAAATGTTTTTATTTAAACTACTACTTTGCGGATTTCGTTTATCCTGCAATGTTACTGGTTGCGCATGTAGATGTAGATGAAAAAAATACTCTGGCTCTAAAATACTGGCTCTAATTTTGGTATCAAAATGCAACCAGTTGGTCGCAGTCTGAAGCCCTGTCACTTTGTTTTTTACTAAAGGAAAAGTACAGATGCAGGGGCAAAAAATTACTTCTTGTACACTTTTGATCATTTCCTGTTAATTTTAGGGCATTTCTGGGTCACTTTCTGATCATTTTAGGGCATTGCGGAGTTACTTGCTGTACATTTCAGGTCACTTCCTATTAACTCTGGGGAAACGTGCGGATTTTTTTTGGGTGGGGGGGGGGGGGAATGTAAAAAATAAATAAATAATTGTAAGTTTTGAGGCATGTTATCCATCCATCCATTTTCTTCCTGATTTTCTCGTCCAACTGAATGGTGATGTGTCTCAAAATGTTTGACCAAGGGTGTAGTATTGAAAATTGGAGCGAGTATTTTTTTTTTTTGGGCATGGAAATAGAGTTGAAAATTTTAATATGGTGACAACAGCGGGTCTGACATCTCTGTTGCGTTTCCGCCGGCAGGACACCATGGCCAAGAGGAACACTGTAATTGGGACGCCCTTCTGGATGGCGCCCGAGGTGATCCAGGAGATGGGCTACAACTGCGTGGCAGACATCTGGTCGCTGGGCATCACTGCTGTGGAGATGGCCGAGGGCAAGCCGCCCTACGCCGACATCCACCCCATGAGGGTCAGTCGCCCAATTGAATCAAATTTTATTCTACAACTTTGATCTACAGCAGACATGTCCAAAGTCCGGCCCGGGGGCCAAATGCGGCCCGTGGTCAAATTTCATCAGGCCCCCAGCCTCTGTCATAGAATCAATAACGTCTGGCCCGCACACAGACTTAATAAATTGGTCAGCAGTACTGTTACCAGCATATGAAGTAGCTTACACACTAAATGCTGCTCCTCATTTACCCACTAAAAGGCAGCAGCACTCTAAGCAACATTACCCCATGTGACACTTTACTCCTTTTCTAAAATGGCGACAATTAACAAAAAAAAGTTGACTGGGCTGGCTGGCGCTTCAAAGATAGGTGGAAATTGGACTATTTCTTTACTAAAATACGCAACAACTGTGTCTGCCTCATCTGCAAAGAGACAGTTGCTGTTTTTAAAGAGCTCAATGTGAGGCGATATTACCAAACAAGACACGCTAACATGTATGACAAGATTAGCGGGAAGATACACAGCGAGAAATTGAAGCAACTTGAGGCTAGTTTAATTTCACAGCAGCAGTGTTTCACAAGAGTCGAAAGAGAACGCTACAAAGGCTAGTTGCGAGATTGTTGAAATTATTAATTAAAAAAAAAATAGTAAAGCAAATGTGGCTTGCTAAAATTTACTTAAATATATCGTTCTACGTAAAGGACATCAGCCAAGGTCGGCCCCCCACATTTTTACCACACCAAATGTGGCCCCCTTTGCAAAAAGTTTGGACACCCCTGATCTACAGTATTTCAGCATGCATTTATTTACATGCAATTTTTTCCCCCGAATTTAGTAATTTGTTCGACCTGCATCTCAATTTGTAGTTATTTTTACATTTATTTGAATTTTTAGTTGATTTTAGTTTTCATTTCAATATTAAGTTAATATTTAAGCTATTGATTTCCTGTTTTTTGTGGTTTTTTTTATTTATTTATTTTTTTGGGATGATTTTGATTTTTCAGTAATTTTTTTTTTTTTCATTTTCACTCATTGGCTGCTATTGATTGCGTGAGATGTCCAATCCATTTAGACTGGGAGTGTCTTGCGCTGTCAATGACACTAAAAAATGAGTATTCCCAGCTAGTCCTCCCATTGTTGTCAATGGCAGTTGTCATGTTGACCCATCCTTATCTATTTAGGATAGATGAATACAAATACTTTAAATGTTTATCTTTTTTTTTAATTAATACTACAAAATTGTAAAAAAAAAAAGATTTGGGGAAACTCATTGGCTGTCATTGATGGCACTAGACGTCCAATCCATTTAGATTGAGGGGGCTGCCCTAGTCAAAATGGATTGGACATCTCGCGCTGTCAATGGCACTGAAATATGAGTCAGTTCTCTCAGTTTAAATAAATTGGAAATCTATTGTCAATGGCATTTGAATTGGAATTGTTCTTGACATTGGAAAAAAGTCAATTCAAAAATGTGCAAATAAATAAAAATGGAAATACATGTTTTTAAAAAATGCTAATATCAATCCTGTTTTTGAAAAATTAGGGAAGTGAAAAAAATTGAGTAAAATAAAAGCATACTATACAAAATAATAAATACAGTGCCCTCGATAATTATTGGATTTATAATAATTATGTGTTTTTTAGCTTCTAATTATATTTTTTTCTTCTAAATAATATGGGACCTTAATGGAAAATCTGTTGCCCTCTGCCCGAAAGCTGAAGATGGGTCGTCACTGGGTCTTTCAGCAAGACAATGACCCTAAACATATGGCCAAATCTACACAGAAATGGTTCACCAGACACAAAATCAAGCTCCTCCCATGGCCTTCTCAGTCCCCAGACCTCAACCCCATTGAAAACCTGTGGGGTGAGCTGAAGAGGAAAGTACTGAGGAGAGGACCCAGGTCTCTGGATGATTTAGAGAGATTCTGCAAAGAGGAATGGCTGAAGATCCCTCTTTCTGTCTTTTCTTATCTTGTGAAACATTATAGGAGAAGATTAGGTGCTGTTTTGTTGGCAAAAGGGGGTTGTACAAAGTATTAACACCAGAGGTGCTAATAATTGTGATACACATTATTTGATGTCAAATAATTATTTCTTTATGTGGGATTTTTTCCCCCACTGAATAAATGCACTTGTATTGAAGGTTGGATTTTTCTCTTTTTTTTCCATTGAGGTCCCATATTATTTAGGGGAAAAAATTGTTAGAAGCTAAAAAACACATTATAATAAATCCAATAATTATGGAGGGCACTGTATAAATACAAATAATTAACATTTATTTTTAAATTCAATGTAATTAAAAAAAAAACTGTACAAAATTGTAAAAATATTTTTCCAAAACTTGTTAGGCCATATTCATGATCCCCAGCAACCCCCCGCCCAGTTTGCGCAAGCCGGACGCGTGGTCACCGCAATTCCGCGATTTTGTCAGCCAGTGTTTGGTAAAGAACCCGGAGAACAGGGCCACCGCCACACAACTGCTGCAGGTATTTACTACTCTAAAACTCCATCGGCGTGGCCACAAGAAACAGTGACTTTGACTTTTTTTTTTTCTTCTTCTCTAGCATGCTTTTATCAAGGCGGCCAAGCCCGCCAGCATCCTCAGAGCACTCATCAGCGACGCCATGGACATCAAAGCCAAACGCCAAGAGGCGGAGCAAGAGGATGACGATGACAATTCTGTATGTTGCCGCAGGAAAAAATGTTTTGTTAAGTCGCTCACTGCCCTTGACATTGTTCTTTTTTTGTAGGTTTTAAAAATATTAGGGTTGTTCCGATCATGTTTTTTTGCTCCCGATCCGATCCCGATCGTTTTAGTTTGAGTATCTGCCGATCCCGATATTTCCCGATCTGATTGCTGTTTTTTGCTCCCGATTCAATTCCAATCAATCCCGATCATTTATCCCGATCATATACATTTTGGCAATGCATTAAGAAAAAAATGAATAAAACTCGGACGAATATATACATTCAACATACAGTACATAAGTACTGTATTTGTTTATTATGACAGTAAATCCTCAAGATGGCATTTACATTATTAACATTCTTTCTGTGAGAGGGATCCACGGATAGAAAGACTTGTGACTTTGTATATTGTGACTAAATATTGCCATCTAGTGTATTTGTTGAGCTTTCAGTAAATGATACTGTAGCCATGCCCAAATGCATGATGGGAAGTGGAACCATGACTGTGCGTAGTGCATGCGTAGTGCTACCAATTGATATATCTTCTCTGCGTTGGGTAATAACATAAGGTGTTAAGAAAAAGATCAATTGCTACCTTGTTTCCCCACATTGCTTCCCATGATATTTCTAATCGTAGGGAGAGGGATTATAAGGCTTTAGCCAATTAACAAACGGCTCCAAAGGCTGCCAAAATTCACTGTACTCATTTTACGCTGCCTTTTATCTCTCTATATAGGTAAAACGGCGCCATTACAGATTGAGCGTGACAATGCGTGAGTGGATCGTGTAGCGCATGCATTAGTTGCGTTAATATATTATAAATCATAATAATAATAAATATTTTAACGTAATACATTTTGTAAAAAATTCATTACCGCCGTTATCGGGATAAATTTGATAACCCTACCTTAAGCCTAAACTAAAGACTCTGGATGAGTGTAACATATTATGTCTGTAACGTTAAATACAATTAGAAAACGATTTAATTAAAAAATATATATAAATATTAAAAAAAGGCATGGCCGATATTTTTTGCCGATTCCGATACTTTGAAAATTACGTCGATCGGGACATCTCTTAAAAAAAAAAAAAATATATATATATATATATATATATATATATATATATATATATATATATAATTGTATAACAGATAAATGTTTAAAAATTTAAAAACAATTAAGAACAATAAAAAAACACAATAATTTAACTTTTCCTCATTGTTTTTATTTCGGCCAGATTTCAGACTGAATAAAAAACAACCTTGGACTGAAAAAAACAAACTGAAAATGCTAAAAACTGAAAATACATTGACTTTTTTTATAGTGAAGTTTGTTTATTTTTCTGGTTTCAGGACGAGGACGAAGTGGACCAGGGCACCATGGTGAGAGCGGGGTCTGGCGACTCGGCCACCATGCGAAGCGTGGTTCGGCCAGACTCCCTTGAGGACCAGACGGGAACCGTGCGGTCGCAGCTGGGGACCATGATCATCAACTCGGAGGACGACGAGGAGGAGGAGGAGGAGGCAGGCACCATGAAAAGTACAACCTTTTTTAAAAGATAAAACAAAATGGCTGCTATCGACGGTGCTAGACATCCAATCCATTTGAAATGAGAGAGTGGCAACGGATGAATGAACGTTCATTTGCTGCCAGGAAGTGGCCAATCGCATATGTTTTCTCATTCATGTGACTTCAAGTTGTTGGAGCCTTCCTCAATATCCGGTAAACAAAAGTCCAATGAAAAGCAAACAACAGTCAAAATATTAGGAGATACAAGTCGCCATACTACGAGAATGAAGTCAAACATCGTAATATTATGAGAGAAAAGTTGTAGTATTACAAGATTAAAGTCGTAATATTATGATAATTAATTCATATATCGTAGAATTAAAGGATAAAAACCATAGTATTACGAAATTAAAGTCATTTTGTTGCTTGTTGTAACGTTACGTGAACCAGATGTTTGGTTTCATGGGCTGAGACTTATCAACACCAAACTACTTTTGGCCTAAAATTAGGAGATTGAAGTAATACTGTTATCAGTACAGTGGTACCTCGACATACGATCCTTTCGACATCCGACGTAAAATTTGACTCGTCATTTGTCTCGACATGACATGTTCGAAATACAAAGATTTATAAGAAAGTCTCAATTTCATTGTTTTCCCGCAAGACTGACGCACGGCGGATTTTCTTGTGAGAGAAATCAACATGGGTCCAAAGAAGGTTAGTTCTGCCGGTAGAAAAGGGTGACTTACCATTGAAATTAAAAAGCAAATGATAGAAAAATATGAGCATGGTGAGTGAACTGGCTCAACAATATGGCCAGTCTCCCTAAAGCCGGTTTCTATAAGTAAAGATGATAATAAAAACGCTTTCTTATTTCCGATTTATTATTAGTAGGGTTGTTCCGATCATGTTTTTTTGCTCCCGATCCGATCCCGATCGTTTTAGCTTGAGTATCTGCTGAATCCGATATTTCCCTATCTGATTGCTTTTTTTTTTGCTCCCGATTCAATTCATATCATTCCCGATAATTTTTCCCGATCACATACATTTTGGCAATGCATTAAGAAAAAAATGAATAAAACTCTGACGAATATATACATTCAACATACAGTACATAAGCACTGTATTTGTTTATTAAGACAATAAATCCTCAAGATGGCATTTACATTATTAACATTCTTTCTGTGAGAGGGATCCACGGATAGAAAGACTTGTGACTTTGTATATTGTGACTAAATATTGCCATCTAGTGTATTTGTTGAGCTTTCAGTAAATGATACTGTAGCCATGCCCAAATGCATGATGGGAAGTGGAACCATGACTGTGCGTAGTGCTAATTGATATATCTTTTCTGCGTTGGGAAATAACATAAGGTGTTAAGAAAAAGATCAGTTGCTACCTTGTTTCCCCACATTGCTTCCCATTATATTTCTAATCGTAGGGAGAGGGATTGTAAGGCTTTAGCCAATTAAAAAAAGGCTCCAAAGGCTGCCAAAATTCACTCTACTCATTTTACGCTGCCTTTAACTCTCTATACAGGTAAAACTGCGCCATTACAGATTGAGCGCAACAATGAGTGAGTGAGTCGGGCAGTGCATGCATTAATTGCGTTAAATATTTTAACGTGATACATTTTTAAAAAAATTAATTACCGCCGTTACCGGATCAAATTTTATAACCCTACCTTAAGCCTAAACTAAAGACTCTGAATGAGTGTAACATATTATGTCTGTAACGCTAAATAAAATTAGAAAACGATTTAATTAAAAAATATATGTATATTAAAAAAAGGCATGGCCGATATTTTTTTGCCGATTCCGATACTTTGAAAATGACGTGCTCGGACCCGATCGGGACATCTCTAATTATTAGTATTATTATATTGTAACATCAGCAAGGAAGTCGCCTGCGTCGTCAGGTTTTTAATCATTTATTTCTGAACTTGTGCAACACAGTACGACTACTGTCCACCGTAGCCTACGCCAAAAACATGATAAAAATAAAAACTTCCCACTCTACCGGACCTCCCTCTCTCTCGTCAGTCACACAGTGCGTTCAGGAATGCAAAATGTTATATAACTTATATTTATGTTATAAAAACGTGAAGTTGTTCAGGGCACATAGACTTCCAACTTCCAACGCAGCTTTAGAGCGGCTGTGTTGGTAGGGGCAACATTCCCATCAAAGTTCAATTCAATTCAATTCAATTTTATTTGTATAGCCCTGGATCACAACAATGTTGTCTCAAAGGGCTTTGCAGAGGCAATATGATACACAATCAGAAACAGCAAATGAAGCTAAGTCCATTGTCAATGCATTGACATTAAAATCAAATCATAAGTAGTTTATTTCACAACCATTTTTTATTTTATCAAGTCAAAGCATCTGATAATTACTCATTGTCTGCCATTGATGGTGCTAGGCGTCCAATCCATTTGAAGTAGGGGTGTTGGCAGTAGTCATTAGCATATCATGCTAATCTTTCCAGTCGGCGTTTGTTGTGAGCGCCCACCAGAGGGCGCACTTAGCTCATTGACCGTCACAAGGGAGAAATCTACTTGTTCTAGAAGCATATAAGAACGCTGACTTTTTTATTTTATTTTATTATTTTATTTTAATGAGTTCCCACGTGTGCAGTTAATCAACTAATTGTCTGCCAATAAACAAATCTATCAAAATGGTTGAAAACCTTTTTTGAGGCTAGTTAATTTAAATATATATTTTAATACTTAAAAAAAGGAAAAATAAGGGGGGGGGGGAAATCTTTTCATAAAAAGTGTTACTTTAAAGAGTTTTTAAAAAAAATCTAATGATTTAAAATATATACATATAGAAAATTTAATTTAAAAAAGAGCAAAAACTATCCAATAAATATGAAAAATAGCAGTAAAAGATTGCCCTCCCGGTCTAAGCAAATTTGACGTCTATTGCTGTCATTGGCAGCCAATAAATTAGTAAAAAAAAATCATTAATTCAAAAAAAAGGAAAGTTGGAATTTGAAAATGTTGTTTAATTTTATTTAAAAATGTACAAATATTTTATTGTCTTAAAATTACTTCAAAAAGATTTCTACTCATTTTTTTTAAAAAATTGGGGCAAAAACAGTAAATCTGTAAATATTTTCAAAATGTATATTTTAAAAAACAGCTAATATTAACAAACGACAAAACATCACACTTTAAACAAGATTTTATAAATGAGGTTATCACTAGTAGATGTCCAATCCATTTGAAATGGGAGGATTGGCAACTTATGAACGACTGCGTCGTCAATGGCAGCAAATGAGTTAAACACAACTGAGTGCACTTGTAACCCATTAATTATGTATATCACATTAAAGAACCGTCGGTGATATTCAAGTGTAAGCACATGGCATGGATTGGTGAGCTCTCATGAATAATCAAAGTGTCCGTTTGCCGCCCTAAAAGGAACGTTTCGAGTTACATGCACAGTATAAAACGGAAAGCGAGTCCCGAAATAGTGGGCCCGTATCGATGTGGAGATCGGGTTACCGGCCGCACCATCGCAATGCGCCGATTCCCATCAGGTCTGAGGGAAAGAAATGTATTTGGACCCACCATCCAGTCCAAGAGGATTGGACCACGAGCGATGTCAATGGCAGCCAATATATATATTTATATATAATATATAACAAATATATAATATATAATAGGTCTAAATAATTTTCTCATTTGTTTTAATTTTTTTTCAAAAATTAAAATGCTTTAGTGAATTTTTAAAAATTATTTTTAATTTGGAATTTCGTATTTTCTTGTAATACTTATTTTTTTACATAATTGAATGTATTTCTCTCATTTTTAATTTTATTGTATAATATATAGTTAGTTTTAATTTTTAATTTTCATTGTTTTTTTTTTATGGTTTTTATGTGGAATTCTTTTTAAATGTTTTATTGTTTTATTCTTGGAATTTGTTTTTTAAATTTGGAATTTACTTTCTTTTTAACAATCTTTTTTTCACATTTGAAATATATTTAATGATTATTTTTTTATTGTTGTGGTTTTTCCATTTGGATTTTTTTTTCACCTACTGTAATACTTTTGAAAATTAAAATATTTTAGTTTTTTTAAAACATGGATTTTTAAAAATTTTTTTTTCACTGAAATTTAAGTTTGAATTTATTTTGAATATTTTAGTCTTTTAAGCACTTTTTTCTTTCCTTAAACTTGAAAGACTGGCTGCCATTGACAGCTATAGATCCATTTGGACCGGGAGGCCTGTCAACAACCATTCAACGAGTTAATGCGTCCCGAGAGGTCAAAGCATTTGACACTCAGATTAAAAGCATTTGACACTCAGATTATGTACTTGTATAGATTTCAGCATATGTGTTATTGGAGTTAGCAAATCACTAAAAACATGAAAGTTTAGCATACAAAAGCTGTTCTCAGTTGGATTGGATGTCCCTTGCTGTCAATTGCGTCTACTGTGTTTTATTTTGCACCTGTTTTTGTGTTAGGAACGGACGAGAGCTCGCCGCCTTCCAAGCCGTCCTTCCTGGAATATTTTGAGCAGAAAGAGAAGGAGGAGGCCAGCAGTCAAAATGGAAGCCAGGCGTCAAAAGTGCTATCGGAAGCTGATCTCCGCTTGGTAAGTGGGGCGAGCGCTGTCAAATGTCAGCAGTGTCAACAAAAAATGTTTTGTTTTAGAAATACGGGTAATAATAAATATAAAAATTAGGGGTGCATGATATATATTTTTTGAAACCGATATTGATAACTTCCTGCTCCTTAAGACCGATATGATAACCGATAATATAAATGTAAATTCACCTGAGTTTTTCAACACCTGTAGGTACAAAATACTAGTGGTGGATTCAGCATAGATTTGCCTTTGACCTAACCAGAATTTCATGACATGAAACAAAACAAAGACAAGAACAGTTATGACTTCAAATAAAGTGCCCATATCAGTTTTTTCAAATAACTATAATTTGAGTCAATCACAATCGATCAGTCAATATCATTGACGATGTGTGCCTCTGAACAATAAGCACAGAACTAAAACAAACATAAACCCAACAGGTATTGGAGACTTTTGTTGTCTTTGTCCATGAAACAACTTTCTTAACCTGGCAATTATAGGACAGCAAGCCTATCAATAACCAAAAGGCCTCTTAATAACTTAAGGCAGTGCTTCTCAATTATTTTGTTACGCCCCCCCCCCAAGGAAGACGTAAATGTTTTGCGCCCCCCCCAAACTCTCTTCCGCCACTGTAAATAGTGTAATTGGTCTATAAAAGAACGATTATTAATACGCCTCTGCCTAACGTTGTCCTTTTTATCTATTAAAGAAAATAAGTAACATAGATCAACTTATAATAAAGTATAACTTGATTAACATTGTTTTGTTTGTAACAGAAAAGACTTAAAGCGCATCAATTTGTCTGAAATAAAAAAATAAAAAAATAAAAAAGTCACGTCCAAACTAAAAATACACTAAAGGTACATTTTTGACCGTTTGATACTGAAAAATAAAATGTAATAAAATCACTAAATAGTAACAAATTCAAATTGATTAGAAACATTAACTCATCAGGACAATATACCAAAAAATGTGGCCAAAAAAAAAACTGAATAGAAGAAAAACGACAGTGTCTTTGGACAGAAGGACAATTTTTATTTTTGCTGCTCACAGTTTCACCTGCTTTGCAATGTTTGCAATGGTGTGGGGTTATTTTGCACTGAGCGTGCTGACAGTGCTCATTGGTTTACTGATATAACATTGAAAAAGCGGGACGAATGTTGGCAATATTCGGCACGTTTTCGCTGAAAACAATCAAGCGGCTTATCAATGAGATTGGGATCTAATGTCTTCAAGTGGCGTCGTAATGGATTTGGCTTCCGCCTGTCCGCTATAATAATTTTTAGACACAGTAAACAGTGGTCTTTCCTCACCTCACACTGTATTAAAAGTCAAAGCCAAAATGCAAACGGCCAGAAAAAAAGCGCATTCTCGGCGGCAGAGGGAGAACCGTAGGTGAGGGCGGTCTTTGTGACGATCCCAAGTCGAAAATCGCACTTCTCGGGCGGACACGTGAGAAGACAGTGGGTCGCTGCTTGAGTCCGGCCGGAAAACGGCTTTCGAAAACGGCCTATATAGCTCTTCATATCTCTTTTCTGTGTGCTCTTGCTTGGTTCAAAAATACTGTGCGCGCTCTGAAAATGAGAGCGCCACTGCCACCCACTGAGTGGATGTGCAAGTACACTTTATTCTAGTACGGCAAAAAAAAAAAAAAGCATGTTCCCCGAGGTCACATGCGCCACCTATTCCACCACTATTTGAGAAGTACTGACTTAAGGGTAACCATAGCACTGTAAAATGCAAACATTGCCTTATTGACATAGTAAGGTTCATCACTCAGTAATGGAGAAATAAGGCCTGTAGAACAGTAATTACGTGCCATAATTAATATTAACAGGCCCGATAATAAATAATGTTATTGGATTTATTGGGATGACGTCATAATTCCTATTATCGGACCGATAATTATCGTGGATCTCTGGTAAAAATGAAATGAATACCAACGAATTTTTCTGAACATATGGCGGATAACACTCAAGTGACTTAAATTTCCGCTCTGAGACCCCCAATATGGCCAATTTTCAAAATTGTCCGATATGCATGTGTGACACATCATTGGAAAGCTTATCGTCTCAATTTTCTGGGGGAATAAAAATTTTGAACAGGAGGGCACTTTTTTTTATTTTTTTATTTTTATTTTTTTATAAATAAAAGTTTTTTAAACAGCAAAACCCTATCTGGAGGTGAGAGCACTGCAGAGCAGAATTACAGACGCCATGACTTTAACGAGAGATTATCACGTACTTACCTTGTTTCAATCCAAAAACTCCATGTAGCATGTATCACGGAATGTCAAGACACAGCTGTGAATGGCCACAGCTGGATTTTGGGGGAGCAAATGTCGCGATGCAGAAATCGCAGAGATGTTCTTTTTCATAAATTTACCCTTTTAAACATTTTTTTTTTCAATTTGTCTTTGTTTGAATGGATTATTTGTCATCACAAATAATGGGGAAAATGCGACAGTAACAAAAAAAAATACAATTAAGCGATAGTTATGAGGTAGATAGATATCCGTGACTTTTTTACAGACGCCATTTTTTTCATTGGGACGTCATTTGTTCAAAAGTTTAAAATATGCGAGTGAATAATTTTTTAAAGTGTTTTTTTTTTTTTTTTTTTTTTTTTTTTTAAACAAAATATTAGACATCAATTAATGATTCTGAGCTAAAAATAATGAATTACCTTCGTTTTATGGCTGGGTTGAAACAAAAACGGTTGCGCAACATCGGTACACGGGGGTTTCCAGGGTAAAACGGGCAAATTAAAAATAGTTTGGCGGCTTAATGCAAAGACATATTGTTCTATCAAACACAACAGTTGTTTTGGCTTAAAATACAGCAATTTCTTTTAAATAGGAGTGCAAGAGCAGAAACTGATTTTTCAGTCGTGTCTGTGTTTTCCGCCATATATTTTTTAACCCTTGGGGGAAGACTTATGCATGTCACATATGCAGTAAATGAACTAGTGTACTATCAACACCTTCTAGATGTGAATACTCTTCTAGATGTAGTTTCCAACTGCTGGTTGCCCAACCAAAATGGCCGCCAGCTATGAACACTGCCGTAAAAAGATGAGCACTTGATGAGATGATGATAGACATCCAATCATCCTTCTGGCTTGAATTAAAATTAGTTTACCACTAGTAGGTGATAGATTCGGGACAAAATATCATTTGAATAGCATAGCAACAAACTAAATAGCATACCTAGCAATTAATGAAACAACATGATCGGTAACTGACGAAATAATTAACACAGGACATGAACTTTGAAAATGTTTTTATCCTCAGCGCTGCAGTGCATGCTGGGAGGCATGAGGCACGGGTTGCAATATTTTGGGACAAATACAGTGTTGACAGCAGGTGGTCGCAAAGGTTGTCTCTCTCCCAAGGGAAGTGAGAGATTAAGCAGGGATGGTGAAATGAAGCTTCTTTAATCTTGATCAGAGTGGTTCATTTGCTCTCAATTGGTCTTGAAAAGGCCAAAAGTGTTGAATTCTATTGCTATTTGTTTAAGAAGATACAAATGTGCTTGGTTTATATGAACATAATGCAAAAAGTGCTATAAGGATAATTTTATTCATTTTTTATTCAGAAATAACTTTCCCATATTGTGTGGCTTTAAATGCTTCCTTTTTGCATGTCCATTTCCAGTCTGCGCTCCTGAATCTTCTGCTTGCGCCCCTAAAATTTTTAAGTTAGGGGTCACTGTGCTCCTAGTAAAAAAAATGTTAATCTGGAGCCCTGGGTTGGTTAGATTGCCACCGTTAACCAACGCTGAGCGACTTTAAAGCAGGGTTCCAGCGGGTCCTTAAAAAGTCTTAAATTTAAAACCAAGATATTCAAATTCTTCAATTGTTTACGATGTAATCGAAGATTGCAGTCGGTATTAAATTTCCAGATCATGCGTTTAATGCCTGTGTTGCTACAAACATTTTCCATTAGAATAGTGTTAGCTCACTGACTGCCATTGACGGCGCTAGACATCCAATTTATTTGACTGGATTGGACGTCTAGCGCCATCAGTTTCACTGAAACTAAAGCTTTCACATTCAGTATTTTGTGGGCATTTACTGTACAGGTCACCTCCTGTTGATTTTGGGTTACTGAAAAGGAAGTGACTCAAGAATGTCCCCAAATGAATAGGAAGTAACCTGTAAATGCCTTAGAAAGAACAGGAAGTCACCTGTAAATTCCTTAGAAAGAACAGGAAGTCACCTGTAAATTCCTTAGAAAGAACAGGAAGTGACCTGTAAATGCCCCAAAATCAACAGGAAGAGACCTGTAAAGGCCTCAAAATCTCTTCGCCTAGCATTGGCTGCCACTGACGGCCATAGACGTTCAGTCGATTTGAATTGGAATTGGATCAAATTTGTCGGATATAGACCCTACTCACCTACGTCACAAAATGACGTGTCGCTGTATCCGGCCGCCATATTGTCCGTATTTTTTAGACCTATTTTCATTGTTTTCAATTAGTCGTGCAAGTTATAGAGCAATTCATGGAAGCCCCGGTGTTATCTGACGCCGTAAACTCATTGGATGCGTTGCATAAAAGGCGTTATGTGGAAAAGCTTCAGTTTATCCATTCGCCAGATCCATATTTAATGCCTAAATCGATGTTTTTCGACCCGCTGTCTTCGCCGTCTTTACCTGACCCTGATATTTACAACTATCTTGTCCACACAAAATCAGCCTATTCTCACGAAAGTTTGAAAAACTTTAAGAGCTTGGAGGCTTATAAATGCTACGTTGCTGGTTGGGTGAAACAGGTCCTCGTACACGAAAATTCGGCAGGAATCTTGTGCTCGGGAAGGTGAGTTACGAAATTTTCAATTCAAAATCTTTTGTTCTTGCTAATATCCACTGTCAAGTCTAATGTATTTCATGTCATTTGTCAATGGAGCGAGGGCTTTTAATGTTTATATGGTTTAGCGATAGCACTCTCACTACATACATATATAATATGTAATAAATATGGAGTGCGATAGCACTACTCCAGATTGTCCCTAGTTGAATTTATTTTTTGGCTTTTGACCTCAATAGTGAAATTGTAAATTAATTGTATGACAACTGTCTTATTATGCCCTTATAATTATATATTTTCAGGTAGTTCATTCACAACGTCTGTGTGTATGTTGTCGGCGATTAGCCTAGCAATGATCTTAATTGTTGTTGTCAGCCCAAAACCCTCTAAGTATATATTAAATGCATCTTACCAGATATAAAATGACTACTACATAATCTGTGGTAGTCGTTTGGAGCCCAGTTTTCTCGTCGAATTGCAGCAGTCAATCTCGCTCTCCTCTCCGGGTCTCTCGGAATACGGTAAAACTTCAAGTCTCTCTGTCTATCTTCTCTGTTTTTGCAACCGACGGCCACACACGACTTCACCATTTTGATTATTAATGTTAACGAGCAGAAAAACACGCCATAATAGGAGGAATTTACGAAGCGCTAATGCATTAACATGACGAGTATACGGACAACATGGCGCGGGGGCGTGGCTGTGACGTCACGTGAGTAGGGTCTATACCAGACTCACCGCTGTTCCAGCGATTGAGTCTGGCGACCGTCCGGCGGATCAAATTCCGAGGGCGGAGCAAGCCACAGCAAACAGACAGCGGAGTGGACCAATCAGCGACGGGCCGACGTGACGTTGTTAAAGCGATAAGTAATTAGCGTGAGCAGAGAATGGAGACGTTTATTCAACATGGCTAGCGGGAGCCATGGTGTTGGTCTTGTGTGTTTTATCAAGGGTAGGGTCAATGCAGCTAGCTAGCAGGAGATTTTGGAGCACTTCATGCTTCCATCTGCTGAAAAGCTTTATGGAGATGAAGATTTCATTTTTCAGCATGACCTGGCACCTGCTCACATTGCCAAAAACACTGGTAAATGGTTTACTGACCATGGCATTACTGTGTTTAATTGGCCTGCCAACTCTCCTGACCTGAACCCCATAGATAATCTGTGGCATATTGTGAAGAGGAAATTGAGAGACACCAGACCCAACACTATGGATGAGCTTAAGGCTGCTATCGAAGCATCCTGGGTCTCCATAACATCTCAGCAGTGCCACAGGCTGATTGCCTCCATGCCACGCCGCATTGAAGCAGTCATTTCTGCAGAAGGATTCCCGACCAAGTATTGAGAGCATAGCTGATATAATTAATTGAAGGTTAACTATTTTGTATCAAAAAACACTTTTTTGTATTGGTCGGATGAAATATGCAATTTTTTTGAGATGGGGATTTTTGTTTTTACTTGACTTTTTTGCCAAAATCATCAATATTAAAACAATAAAATGCTTGTATTACTTCAGTTGTGTGTAATGAATCTAAAATATATGAAAGTCTAATGTTTATCAGTACATTACAGAAAATAATGAACTTTATCACAGTATGCCAATTTTTTGAGAAGGACTAGTATATATGTGAAATCTACCTTGACCGCAGGTGAGCTCATGGACAGCGGAGGATCTGCGCGCCCGGCTAGCTGCTTTGGACCCACAGATGGAGCAAGAGATGGAGGAAATCCGACAGCGCTACAGAGCCAAGAGGAAGCCCATCCTGGACGCCATCGAGGCCAAGAAGCGGCGACAGCGCAATTTGTGATCTCGTCCAATGGCAAGATTTTACACAGGCAGGTGGCAAAGGCACAAAATATTGTGATGTCATGTTTTGTAGCTACAAATGAATATTTTTTGGAAATACATATTACATACAATGTTTTTTTTGGGGGGGGGGGCACCAGTATTTAATATATGAATTTTGTCATGAACTTATTCTATTTTGTGCTCAGAAAATACTCTTTCATCCCCCATGATCTTATGTTTTGTAGCCACGAATTAATGTTTTCGTGGCAAAACATAATATGGTACTTTGTGGCCATTGAATTTCTTTGTGGCTCCAAATGAGTGTTTTATCATAAGAAAACAGGATTTTCTGCTTACATATTTTATTATTTGCCCCCGATGTGCTTGTTAGCCACAAAATCACTTTTTTTTTCGTGCAGTATACCTCACTTTTCGGCAGCAGCTTACTATTTGTAGTAAGCATATCAGATTTTGTGGCCATCGTCTAGTCATTCTGGGTCCCAGGTTTGTATTTTTGTGAGTTATTTTTGTCTGGAAATGTGGATTTGCGCACTATTTTGGAAGCGTTTCAGCTTTTTTTTTTTTTTTTTTTTTTTTTGGGGGGAGCCGCCGTCTTGGAAGTTGAACGACTACCGCATTTGTCGCTTTTTGGTTGCTTTGATGCATGTGTGACGTTTGGACTTCAGGAAGCTTCTCAGGGTCAAAATGCTGGTTAAGTCTTTGCCTGCCATTGATAAGGATAGACGTTTATTTTAGATGGGAGAATGAATTTTTTTTTTTTTTTAATCATTTTTATTTCCCTCTCTTAAAAGAAAAAATGTCTTTTGCTTTTAGTTTTTGTCTTTATTTACTTTTTATTTTTGGTTCTAGTAAAAAAAAATTTAAAACAAAAAAAAAAAAAAGAAAACCAGCAACATGGTCTTAATTGTTTACACATTGATTTTTTTAAATGAGAGAACTAAACATTTTTTCCCGATTTTTGTTTCCCTATTTTAAAAAATAGGTCGGAAATGTTATATAAATAGTTTTCATTTTTTTAATGTAGTTTTAATAAAACCCTTTTTTTTTTCATTTTTGGATGCAATTAAAAAAACGTTTTTTTTTTTTTATTTAAAAAAAAAAAAAGAATTCATGAAAGGGGGAAAAATACTGATGAATTGCGGACAATGAATCTTTGCCCTTAATTTTATTTACATAAAAAACATGAAGTTGATGGCCCACTAATTACAATCCTGGCCTAAATAACAATATTTTCTTGTTCGTTTTTTTTTTTTTTTTTTTTTTAATCATTTTTATTTCCCCCCTCTGAAAAGAACTTTTTTTTTTTTTTTTTTTAAATTATTTTTATTTCCCCCCTCTTAAAAGGAAAAAATATATTTTGCTTTTAGTTTTTGTCTTTATTTACTTTTTATTTTTGGCTTTAGTTTTAAAAAAACTGGAAAAACAGCAACATGGTCTTAATTTTTTACACATTGACACATTGATTTTTTTTAATGAGAGAACTAAATATTTTTTTCGCTTTTTGTTTCCCTATTTTAAAAAAATAGGTCAGACATGTTATATAAATAGTTTTCATTTTTTAATGTAGTTTTAATAAAACCCTTTTTTTCATTTTTGGATGCATTTAAAAAAAAGTTTTTTTTTTTTTTTTTTTTTTTAATTAAAAAAGATTTTATTAAAGGGGGAAAAATAGTGATGAGTTGCGGACAATGAATCTTTGCCCTCAATTTTATTTACATAAAAAACATGAAATTGATGGCCCACTAATTACAACCCTGGCCTAAATAACTATATTTTCTTGTTCGTTGTTTTTTTTTTTTTTTTTTTTGGGACATCAAGTGCCATCAATGGCAGCCACTGAGTTAACTGTTGCTGCCTTTTTGAAAAAGGGAACATTAGTCGAAAACACTGGATGTTAAAGGGATGAATTATTATTTTGTTTTGCACGAGCTTTTGTCTTACTGCTGCAAAAGAAGGCAACAATTGCCTTTTTAGGTCCTTTTTTGTTTTCCGCCTGAAAAGCAACTTGAACTTTTTGTCTGACGAGCAGATTGACTTTATAGAGCTTGCAAGTTGCGCTGTTGATGTTTTTGCGCCATTCAAGAAAATAAAGATGAGAAAACCAGGCTTGAAGTTGCTTTTATTGGGCTGCTTGGGTGCTCACAAGACAAAAGGAAAACAATATTAAAAAAGACGAATGTTTCATTGGAACACGAGCAATATTGTTGTTTGGATATACAGGAGTGCCAAACACAGAATTAATAAAGTATTTAACATTGAACAGTATACACTTTTTAATGCTCGTATATTATTTCTATTATACTGTAAAAATGTAATAAATAGATTGAATAACGAGTAATAAAGTGATTGAATACTTGTACTTCATAGTATAATTTCAGGGTTTCCCCTACATATTAATTAGTGTGGTGCACCGCCACACCAAAATAAAGGCCGCCACGCTGTGCAAAAGAGATGTTTTTACCAAAAAAAAAAAAAATTAAGTCAGTTTCAAACTAGCGGCAACCTATTCATTGTGTATTGTAATGTCCATAACTCTGGAGGCCCAATGAAGAAACATTCGGACGACGAGCTGTGACGTACAGGGAAGCAAGGTAGCGGTCGCATGTCACGGAAGCCTGCTGTTATTTTGTTATTGTTTTTCTTTATTTGCCACAATAAAGTGGGTTAGCCAATACAGACTCCTCTCCTTCTTCCCCCCATCCGGGGCATTACAGTATTTTGGATCGGACTTTTCGGCAAAAGTAAGCAGTGGACGGCCGAGGGGCATGCGTACTTATTATATCTGCTACCAGGCTGTTTCGGCGAACGGATATACGCAATCACGGTTGACGAAACCTTGATAAATGCGCTCTTTTTATCCAAGTTTCGCGAGCTCTGGGACACTCGAAAAATTACTCTCATACTTCTTGCTGAGCTAATTGGTACCTCAATGTGCGTTTGTGTGGAAATGGAGTTCACAAACAACAACCAAAAAAATATTCACCTTCTCACCGAAACTAGTAAATCTCTTAACACGGCAAGTAGAATTTCCCCCTACTCCTTGAAATGGATCCATTACAAGGGCAAAGGTTTGGTCTCAATATTGGTAGGGACGATATAACAGCATAACCTGTATATACACTTTTTGCTGGGGACGGACATTACCGTAATAAGACCCAACAGATTGGCTGGGTCAGGGCTGCATTTCTCACCACAAATTTGAACCTAATTGATAGATAGGCTAAATCAGGGCTCGGGAACCTTTTTGGCTGAGAGAGCCATAAACACATTTTTTAAAATGTAATTCCGTGATAGCCATACAATTTGTTTAAAACTAGAAATACAAGTAATGTGTGCATTTTATGTCATTTAAACACTTTTAAAGTACAATAAATCTCTAAATTCTTTTTAATAACATTGTTATGCTGTTGCTAATCAATGATGAGTATTTCTTACCATTAATGCGACTTCTGGTGTTGCTGATGGCTTTGTAGTCTGGTTGATACTTGATGAGGTTAAGCGTCATGCAGGCATTGAGAAACTTAGGATACGTCTCTTATCATGTTCACGAAGAAACGACACGAATCCTGTTTTTTCCAACCATACACGGAGCACCATCAGTGCACACCGAAACAAGTTTGTTTTGGTTGATTTTTTTCTTTAGCAAACTCAATGAAGGACTTGAAAAAATCCTCCCCTCTTGTTGTCCCTTGCATAGCCAAAACTGCCAGACTTTCCTCATGTAGTGTGTCACTGACAACATACCTTGCGATCACGCTGAACTGTGATAAATTGCTTACGTCCGTTGACTCATCCAAAGCGAGTGAAAAAAATGGAGCCAATTTATGTCCTTCATGTCAAAAAGTTCATTGGCAACATCAAGCATGAATGCTTTGGCGTACTCCCCATCTGTGAATGGCTTCCCGTTTCTCACAATTGCTAAAGCGCCAGCAAAGCTAGCCGAATTCCAGTCACCTTGCTTGGTTCAAACACAGAGTTGCACTCTTGATAGAAGCTCTTGACATGCTTTCTTCCTGTTGTCCCCCGCCGGATATTTCGATGCAAATGTAGTATGGCGGGTGTCAAAGTGCCGCTTTATATTTGACCTTTTCATAGATGCAATTTCATCATTGCATA
The DNA here is from genome assembly GCF_030265065.1 of Corythoichthys intestinalis. Taxonomy (NCBI): domain Eukaryota; kingdom Metazoa; phylum Chordata; class Actinopteri; order Syngnathiformes; family Syngnathidae; genus Corythoichthys; species Corythoichthys intestinalis. The sequence continues at coordinate 43,565,014 of NC_080403.1, read as the reverse complement.
TTAGACACGCCGCAGAACCTGCTCTCTCCACAAAGGCAAATTCCTCTGTCCATTCCTGCTGAAAAGTACGATACTCCTCGTCTTTTTTTTTTTTTGCCATCTTCTCAAAAGGGTTTCTAAAATTAGCAGGGAAAACGAAACTACAACCGTGGGAAAATGACTACGCACATGCGCACATCGGCCGCTCTTTTTGACAGCAAAATACGGCGAACCCACTCGATCAGTGTCTCTGCCTCATCTGCGTTGCCAATGCGATTGATAGACAGATCAATAGATAGACGCAACGACATGTATGTTAGCCACTTTCCCACTAAAATAACTGCGAACCGGCTTTCTAGTCGGCGGGGATCGTCGCAGTTTTGCGCAATGCGCAAAGGAGTATAAAGAAGGTTTTTTTAAATAAAGATTTGTCTGCGAGCCAGATGCGGCGTCAAAAGAGCTCGCGGGCCATAGGTTCCCAACCCCTGGGCTAAATGAGCAATGCAAAAATAAATCTGTCTTGACGTACTAACTTTCACACTGCAAATTTAGAACGTTTTAATACAATGATTTTTCTGAAATCTATTCGAATAATTGTTCTCCATCTTGTTTTGAGTGTTAAAGACTAGTTAACAGATTAATGGGTCCGATTACTCCATTTACTTTAGGTAAATAATACCATTTGTTCTTATTAAGCCTATACATCTAAAGGTTGGTCATGTTTCACCAAAATCAAGGGGGAAAATGCTTTCAAATAATGTTTTGAACAATATCACTTGTTGAATTAAGAACATTCCTGATGAAAAAGTTTTTTTTGCTTAAAATACAGTGCCCTCCATAATTATTGGCACCCCTGGTTAAGATGTGTATTTTAGCTTCTAATAATTTTTTTAATTCCAATAATATGGGGAAAAAAGAGAAAAATCCAACCTTCAATACAAGTGCATTTATTCAGTGGGGGGAAAAATCCCACATAAAGAAATAATTATTTGACATCAAATAATGTGTGTCACAATTATTGGCACCCCTGGTGTTAATACTTTGTACAACCCCCTTTTGCCAACAAAACAAGATCTGGGGACCGAGATGGCCATTGGAGGAGCTTGATTTTGTGTCTGGTGAACCATTTCTGTGTAGATTTGGCCATATGTTTAGAGTCATTGTCTTTCTGAAAGACCCAGTGACGACCCATCTTCAGCTTTCGGGCAGAGGGCAACAGATTTTGATTTAAAATGTCCTGGTATTTCAAAGCATTCATGATGCCATGCACCCTAACAAGGTTCCCAGGGCCCTTGGAAGCGAAACAGCCCCACAGCATCACTGACCCACCCCCATACTTCACAGTGGGTATGAGGTGCTTTTCAGCATGCGCATCTTTCGTGGCACGCCAGACCCACTTAGAGTGTTTGTTGCCAAAAAGCTCAATCTTGGTCTCATCTGACCAAAGCGCTTCAACTGGGACCGTGTGCTTTGGTGTGCTTCCACCCTAGGTTGCTAAACTGTCTTGAATGCACACTCCTACCCAAGGTGATTTTTTTTCTGACCAAAGCACACGGTCCCAGGCTTCAACTGGGACTGTGTGCTTTGCTGGGACCGTGTGCTTTGGTCAGATGAGACCAAGATTGAGCTTTTTGAAACCAAACACTCTCAGTGGGTCTGGCGTGCCACGAAAGATGCGCATGCTGAAAAGCACCTCCTACCCACTGTGAAGTATGGGGGTGTGTCAGTGATGCTGTGGGGCTGTTTTGCTTCCAAAGGCCCTGGGAACCTTGTTAGGGTGCTTGGCATCATGAATGCTTTGAAATACCAGGACATTTTAAATCAAAATCTGTTGCCCTGTGCCGGAAAGCTGAAGATGGGTCGTCACTGGGTCTTTCAGCAAGACAATGACCCTAAACATATGGCCAAATCTACACAGAAATGGTTCACCAGACACAAAATCAATCTCCTCCCATGGCCATCTCGGTCCCCAGACCTTGTTTTGTTGGCAAAAGGGGGTTGCACAAAGTATTAACACCAGGGGTGCTAATAATTGTGACACACATTATTTGATGTCAAATAATTATTTCTTTATGTGGGATTTTTTACCCCACTGAATAAATGCACTTGTATTGAAGGTTGGATTTTTCTCTTTTTCTCCATTAAGGTCCTATATTATTTGAAATAAAAAAAATATTAGAAGCTAAAAAACACATCTTAACCAGGGGTGCCAATAATTATGGAGGGCACTGTAAGTGTGTTAAAAAATAGCTGTCTCAAAATAATCTTATTTCAAGAAATCTGAGTAAAATTTACTTAAAGCACTGGCAGATAATTTCAATTATTTCCAGTAGATTGAAAACAAGGGAATTTAGTCATCTGCCAGTCAAACGTGCATTTGAGGGGGGAAAATGGTGTCAGTGTAAGTCTGAACATCTTGAAAGTAATTCACTTAATAATGGTTGGGTCAATTCTATTCTATCCTTACAAAATATGTAAAGACAATCCAAATGACCTCTATAACTGAACTCATTATATAATGCAAAAAGGTTGCTTAAAATTTGGTGGGGACAATTTGAGCATCCTGAAAAGTTCCTAGTGATATGTCCCTAACGTCCCTCTGCAAACCCATTAGTCCATTAACCGAAGTACTAATATTGTTGTGTTAATGTAGTACATATTAAGGCCAAATAAAAGGAAAAAAAAGGACTACGAGATGTAAGTCATAGTATTGCTATAGGAAAAAAACAGTCGTATTATTACGTAGGGTAATGTAACTGTAATCAGCTACGCATTTTCCGTACATGAACCGTAGCTGAGAGCTATGACATTAGCCTGGCTCATGAAACATTTCAAATAGATCTTTGTTATGGTTCTTTTTGGGAAGCAAAATGTGAAAAAAAAATCTCATGATATGACGCAATTTTGCCGTGGCACGACATGGTGAGGCAGTCCGACTCCAATGCAGGCCACCACCACAGTTTCAAAAATATTCAAGAGGAAACACTGAATTTGTCATACTATTATTTCTAAATATACGAGGGTAAATAAAAAATTATCCGCTTATTGGCCTAAAGCGCACTCTTGTTTTAGCTTTTTCCCAAATTTTTTTTAACACGTGTCGACTACTTTGTCACGTGATCACGATCAGCTAAACCAGGGGTGCCCAATCCCGGTCCTCGAGAGCCCCTATCCAGCTTGTTTTCCGTGCCTCCCTTCTTTTAACACACCTGAATCAAATGATCAGCTCATCAGCAAGCTCTGCAGCAGCCTGATAACGATCCTGATTAGTTGATTCAGGTGTGTTAGAGGAGGGAGACACGGAAAAGAAGCTGGATAGCGGTTCTCGAGGACCGGGATTGGGCACCCCTGAGCTAAACTAATTGTTCGTTGAGTTTTAACATGTGTTATTTTCAGTTGATAAAAATGGACGCTCCACTTGCACAATTCACCAGAGAAGAACAACGTGCTGTGGTCAGAAGGTTCACCAGGGCAGAAATAAAAGTCTCTCAGTGCGTTGTCTCCATATTGTGCTATCGAGAAGAACGGTATATGGGTGGATTGAGAAGTTTAAAACTACCCAGACGATTGAAACATGCAGAAGGAGCAGGACGTCCATCAACCGCCATCAGTAAAGAGAAGACTCTGCAAGTTCAACAAATCATATTGGCAAACCACCGCATAATCACTGATGAGCTAGCACAATCTTTGCAGATCAGTTTTGGCTCTACTTAAGAAATTATTCATGAAATCCTTGGGTACAATAAAGTTTCTGCAAGGTGGGTGCCAGGGCAGCTTACAGAAGAGCACAAGCGTAGATGTATGGAGATCTGCCAAATGTTATTGAACTGCTACAACAATGAAGGTGAAGAATTTTTGAGTCTAATAGTCACTTGAGATGAATCATGGTTTCATCACTAGTCCTGAAACCAAGAGGCAAAGCTTGGAGTTGAAACTGTCCTCCCCGTTTAACAAAAAGAATTCAAGAGTCAACTTTCTGCAGGAAAGGATATGCTAACCATTTTTTGGGATTCCGACGGGCCTGTTTTGGAGGAATTTCTAGAAAAGGGGAGTACATTCAACAGTGCAAGGTACTCTAATTCACTAGCCAAGTGCCTGACGCCTGCAATTTGGATCAAACGCCGAGGGTTACTGTCAAAGTTTTGCTGCATCATGACAATGTACGCCCACATGGTGCATGGAAACCACTAAAACCATTAACAGACCGGGTTTTGAGGTGCTGGAGCATACTGCATACAGCTCAGATCTCGCTCCTTCCGACTCTTTGCTCCACTCAAAAATGCATTACGGGGCTTTAAATTTCCTTCTGATGAAGCAGTGCGAAAAGCGTTGCATAAATGGTTGCGCGACCAGCCAAAGATTTTCTTCTCAGATCTTTTTCGTGGTTTGTGTTTTTGAAATAAAATAATAAAAAGTGTAGATTATTATAGATTTACCCTCGTATAAATATAAATTAATATAGCAATTATAGTATACAGTGTATCACAAAGTGAGTGCATCCCTCGCATTTCTGCAGATATTTAAGTACCGTATTGGCCCGAATATAAGACTGTGTTTTTTGCATTGAAATAAGACTGAAAAAGTGGGAGTCGTCTAATATTTGGGGTCTAGACATGATACCCATTCACGACGCTAGATGGCGCCAGTTATCATTGAAGCGAATGCTGAACTTAAGGAGTAATGTTCTGTTATGACAGATCTCAGCTTCTCTCAAGTTTAACCAGTTTGCATTATTTTATTGCATTGTTTTTCCTTATTAAGATTTGTTTTAAGACTACAGTTACATTTAGACCTCACTTTGATGGTTAATGCAGTTATTGCAATTTTGTTGTTTTATCACAATAGATTGGTTTTGACACAATGAAAAGTAGTCTGTGTGCAGCTTATATAATAGAGTTAATTTATTTTCCCCTCAAAATAACTCATAATATAGCCATGAATATCTAAACCCCTGGCAACAAAAGTGAGTACACCCCTTTGAAAAAACATACATCCCTAAATGTCCAAATTGAGTACTGCTTGTCATTTTCACTCCAAAATGTCATGTGACTCGTTACAGGAGTGCTGTCAGCATTGCTGCAGAGATTGAAGAGGTGGGGGGGGGGGGTCAGCCTGTTAGTGCTCAGACTATGCGCCACACTCTACATCAAATTGGTGTGCATGGCTGTCACCCCAGGAGGAAGCCTCTTCTGAAGATGGTACACAAGAAAGCCCGCCCGTCTCATCAGACCATACAACATGGTTCCAGTAACCCATGTGCTTTGTTGACATGTCTTTAGCAAACTGTTTGCGGGCTTTCTTGTGTACCGTCTTCAGAGGAGGCTTCCTCCTGGGGTGACAGCCATGCACGCAGTTTGATATAGAGTGCAGCGTATGGTCTGAGCACTAACAGGCTGACCCCCCACCTCTTCAATCACTGCAGCAATGCTGATAGCACTCCTGTAACAAGTCACATGACATTTTGGGGGGGAAATGACAAGCAGTACTCAATTTGGACATTTAGGGATGTACGTTTTTTCAAAGGTGTGTATTCACTTTTTTTGCCAGGGGTTTAGATGTTAACTCATTTGCTCCTCAAAACGTATAAATACGTTCTATTTTTTAATTGTTTCAGTGTCCCAAAGACGTATTTATACGTCTTTTACGTTAAAAAAAAAATTATTTTTTTTTAAAGACATCTCAGGGTCGTGATTCAATTTAGCTCCAAAACACAAAGCTGAAAATCCATTTTAAAGCAATAAAACTGACCACTGGAGGGTAGTAGCGCATTGGTAAGACCCACAACCCGATTTAACGGCAACGAACGGCCGGGCGCCGGCGGAAGACGACCAAATGGATGCCAGGCGGTGGACGACCGTGCAGAACAACCGGTAGGTCACCCGGGATGCCAGGCGCTGGACAACCGAGCAGAACGACCGGGACCACTAGTGCAGTGGACGCTGCCTTTGAGTCCGTGCTGCTTGCGAGCTGAGCCCGCAGAGACTCAAAAAAATTCATATTTATGAGACAGCGATGAGGGAAAAGTTTAAACGGCTGTCGCTGCCAGAGCAACATCATCTTTCAGTTAGCAAAGTAACAATTTATTTACACACAACTATCTAAAGCACTATTTGTCTTGTTTATGTTATTTAGTAAAAGGAAAACATTATTCAGATGTTTGGGATGTAACTAAAGCAAAAAATAGCTGTGTTAAAGTCAGAGTTATGTTTGAAATTTATGCTTTCACAAAAAGCTCAATTTCTCAGTTTTTTCATGAGAAATTGGAAAATTGCTCAAACTAAGCTATTTTCTAATGCTGATAGAACAATAGAACAGAATTTTCTGTGGGCCTTGCAAAATCAGTCAAAATCCAGTAAAACGGTCGGGAGCGAAGGGCCTTGCTCCGGTGAAAATGGCTGGGAGTGAATGAGTTCATGACAATAATTTGAGGGGAAAATAAATGAACTCTATTATATAAGCTGCACACAGACCACTTTCCATTGTGTCAAAGTGTCATTTTGTCAGTGTTATCCCATGAAAAGATATTAGGGGTGCACGATATCCATTTTTTAAAACCAATATCGATAACTTCCTGCTCCTCAAGGCCGATACCGATACGATAACCGATAAATATATATATATATAATTTTTCAATGTATATGCACCTGAGTTTTTGAACACCTGTAGGTCAAAAATACTAGTGGTTGATTCAGCTTAGATTTGCCTTTGACCGAACCAGAATTTTCATGATGACATGAACATTATTATAATGAACAAAACGAGGACAGTAACAAAACTATGCATACTGGAAAAACAGGAGTAGAAACAAACGCACAAATCCCAATCCGACACCGTGCCAAAAATATTATTAATAAGGCCAATAATATGTTATCGGATTTATTGGGATGACCTCATAATTCCTATTATCGGACCGATAATTATCGTGCACCTCTAGAAGAAATACTTAAATATCTGGAGAAATGTGAGGGGTGTACTCACTTTTGTGATACACTGTATTTAGTACTTAAAGCAACACAAGGTAAGTTTTCAGTTTTGGTTGATTTCAGCAACGCCGGTGGACATAAGCGGTAGTGTTTAGCCTTTTTCCCATGAGGACTAGCGCACACCCGCACTGTGTCGTAAAATCATGATCTCCTTATTGCCTGCAGATGGATTAAACGACAATTCTGTATCTGTGTGAAGGATGAATAGTAATAAGGTAATGAATGTAGTTGTGACTAAACAATGGTAAGTGACGGTTAGCAACCGTGTGGATTATTGCGGCTAACCGCCCCACCCAAACTCATCAATGGGGGAGTCGCGAGAGAAACCCAAAATGTCAATGACCAAATACTCATTGAAACCGAATCGTCCAATTTATCCACAACAGACCGACTTTGGGAAAAAGAATCGAGCGTGGGAAATCGAGGGGGTCAGAGCGGCCGGGTTTCGGCGGCGCGGTCCTCCACGTAGCTGCGGTTTACCACGCCTCCGTCGCCGCCTTCTTCGTCACCTCTGGCTCTGTTTCGGACGGATGCCTCCAGCGCCTTCTGGCACCGGTAAAAGTGGGAGAACTTGTTGAAGATGAGGGTAATGGGCAGCGCCACCACCAGAGTGCCCCCGAGGATGCAGCCTCCGGCCGCAAGCTTGCCGCCCACCGTCACCGGAACCACGTCGCCGTAGCCCACCGTGGTCATGCTCACCGTGCCCCACCACCAGCACGCCGGGATGGTGTCCAATCCCTCCTCCTGACCAGCAAAAAAACGTGTCACTTTTCAAGTCCTTCCATGAATATGAAGTGAAATTATTGGTTTTGATATACATGGATTGTGACAGTAATACTTACTTCTTGGTACTCAGCGGTGTAGGCCATGCCGGAGAAGACGGACACGCCCACGGCCAAGTATAGCAAGAGGATGCCCACCTCACGGTAGCTGTGCTGCAAACAGACCGTGCCAAACCTTGTTTAATCGGGCTTGGGCGGATGAGTATGCGGTGCGCTCACCCTCAGGGTGGCCCCAAGCGAGCGCAGTCCTGTGGAGTGTCTGGCCAGCTTCAGGACTCTGAAGACCCGCAGGAGACGGAACACCTGAAAGACACCAAACATCCAGCGAGTGAGCAGCTAGTTGGTGAAACAAAGCGAAAAAAGGAAGTGAAAGAGGGTAAGATGGAAGTGAAATGGGGAGGAATTGAAGGAAGTAAGGAGGAAAGTTAAGAGTGAAAAGAAAAAAGTTTTTGTTTTAATTCTCTTATTGAACAGAAGTTCACAGTTCTGTGTATTTTGGTCACCTAAAATGGTAATGTAAACGCATACTTGTTAACCCGAGGCTGATGGCAGTCTTACAAATAGTGACGTACGCCCTTACAAATTGGTGACTAATCTTACAACGTTGTATATAGCGTGCAATATGAAACAAAAATAAAACTCAATTTTTAGAATAATATGAATTTATTGGTAATATTGTAACATATAACCTGGAGAAATCAAAGAACAATCAATATCTACAGCTACATCATGATTACTAAAATTAGAAGTGACTTGTTATAATTATTAGTATTATTATAATTATAAACTTTGGCAATTTCTATCATGTCATGATGGCTGCACTTCAGCTCGCAGTTCAGTTTAAGTATTTAGTCAACCAGCAATTGCGCAAGTTCTCCTACTTGAAAAGATTAGAGAGGCCTGTAGTTGTCAACATGGGTAAACCTCAACCATGAGAAACAGAATGTGGAAGAAAAAAAACAAAAGCGCATAGTTTTATTTTTAATTTCTTTCCAAATTAGAGTGGAAAATAAGTATTTGGTCATCTACAAACAAGCAAGATTTCTGGCTGTCAAAGAGGTCTAACGAGGTCTAACGAGGCTCCACTCGTTACCTGTATTAATGGCACCTGTTTTAACTCATTATCAATATAAAAGACACCTGTCCACAAACTCAGTCAGTCACACTCCAAACTCCACGATGGCCAAGACCAAAGAGCTGTCGAAGGACACCAGAGACAAAATTGTAGACCTGCTGCAGGCTAGGAAGACTGGATCTGCAATAGGTAGAACGCTTGGTGTAAAGAAATCAAGTGTGGGAGCAATTATTAGAAAATGGAAGACATTCAAGACCACTGATAATCTCCCTGGATCTGGGGCTCCATGCAAGATCTCACCCCGTGGCGTCAAAATGATCACAAGAGACCTAGTGAATGACCTAGAGAGAGCTGGGACCACAGTAACAAAGGCTACTATCAGTAACACAATGCGCCGCCAGGGACTCAAATCCTGCACTGCCAGATGTGTACCCCTGCTGAAGAAAGTACACGTCCAGGCCCGTCTGCGGTTCGTTAGAGAGCATTTGGATGATCCAGGAGAGGACTGGGAGGATGTGTTTTGGTCAGATGAAACCAAAATAGAACTTTTTGGTAAAAACACAGGTTCTCGTGTTTGGAGGAGAAAGAATACTGAATTCTATCCGAAGAACACCATAGCCACTGTGAAGTATGGGGGTGGAAACATCATGCTTTGGGGCTGCTTTTCTGCAAAGGGATCAGGACGACTGATCTGTGTTAAGGAAAGAATGAATGGGGCTGTGTATCGAGAGATTTTGAGTGAAAATCTCTTTCCATCAGCAAGGGCATTGAAGATGAGATGGGGCTGGGTCTTTCAGCATGACAATGATCCCAAACACACAGCCAGGGAAACAAAGGAGTGGCTTCGTAAGAAGCATTTCAAGGTCCTGGAGTGGCCTAGTCAGTCTTCAGATCTCAACCCCATAGAAAATCTGTGGAAGGGAGTTGAAAGTTCGTGTTGCCCAACGACAGCCCCAGAACATCACTGCTCTAGAAGAGATCTGCATGAAGGAATGGGCCAAAATACCAGCAACAGTGTGTGAAAAGCTTGTGAAGAGTTACAGAAAACGTTTGGCCTCCGTTATTGCCAACAAAGGGTACATAACAAAGTATTGAGATGAACTTTTGGTATTGACCAAATACTTATTTTCCACCATGATTTGCAAATAAATTCTTTAAAAATCAAACAGTGTGATTTTCTGTTTTTTTTTTTCAACATTCTGTCTCTCATGATTGAGGTTTACCCATGTTGACAATTACAGACCTCTCTAATATTATCAAGTGGGAGAACTTGCACAATTAGTGGTTGACTAAATACTTATTTGCCCCACTGTATATGCATGAGATATCTAGGCGTAGATTGTAGGCTGTCGGCTACAGTCAGGAAATATTGGAGCCGCCTAGCCTCGCATCGCGTTTGCAACAGCGTCACAACAAACACTTCGCTCTCAGTGTCTCTGACTTCTCTCGTGCCATTCAACCAACGTAGTAAAGCATAGTAACGCACGTTGTCTCGTTGGCGAAACGGTGATAAAATCCGAACCGAGAAAAAAAACGTAATTACAACAAACAAATTAACAAATTACGCCGAAACCGTATAACTTGACAGGTATGTAAAAGGTTATAGTGCAGTATAATAATAAAAGTTACGGGTGACATTGTACTGAGAAAAAAATGTATACCTATGTTTAAAAAAAAAATCCAATTGTAAGAAGTTACTCATTACCTTCCTTTTCAACGAATTATTTTTACTTGTATTTGAATAAATCTTTTGGATGTTTACTTTTACTTGAGTACCGTATTTTCCGCATCGAAGTATAAGGCGCACCATTAGACCACGGAAAACCAGAGATATTATTGTTGAATTTTCATGGTAGGGAATATATTTTCTCCACTAGAGGGCACTCATGCTCTTTGGGTAGGTGATGTCTCATTTCTGTAGATTTTTGGGTAGGAATTCAATGATTTTGTGTGTTTTTTTTAACTAATATTGTCATCTAATAGGTTATAGTACACATAGATGACATTGTGCCGAGAGAAAAATATATTATCGTTGAAAAAATATTAGACATTGGAAGCAGATACTCACATTGGTACTCATTACTTGAATGTTCTTTTCATTAAGTACTTTATTTTTTACTTGTACTTGAGTTTTTTTGGATGGCTTATCTTAAAGTAACGCTACTCTTACTTGAGTAAAACTCTTCGCTACTCTACCCACCTCTGTGTATGTAGAGCGGTTAGAAGGAAAGAAGAAATGAGAAGGAAGGAGGGTAGGAATGGAGGGAATGGAGGTAAGCAAGCAAAGAAGGATGGAAAAGGTGGAAGGAAGGTAGGGAGGGAGGGAAGGATAGAAAAGGAAGGGTGAATGGGAGGGAGGAAAAGAAATAATTGTAGGGGATTGGGAGAAAGGGAAACGAAAGCTAAAAATGAAAAGTGAGAGAAGAGGTGTCACCTGCAGTACACGTCCCATCATCCCCTGCTCCGACTGGGCGCCCAGCGTCCAGTCGCAGAGGAGCGTCACGTAGACGGGAAGAACACACGTTGCGTCAATCACGTTGAGCGGGCGGTGGAAGAACTGCTTCCTGTTTGGCGCTAACAGGAAACGCAGCACCACCTGAGGAACACGCATGCAAAGTCAGTGCCATTGACGACAACAGATGACCAACTGTCGTCATGCCGTCCATAAAAATGGAAAATAATTTCCATTGACAGCAGAAGCATAGAAAGTTCTTTCATGGTCTCATTGTGGCAAATTCAGTCACTACAATCTTAATTCTCAACCAAAGATTATTTTATCAATGTCAAAAACACTGAAGTAAGGGATGTCGGCAGCGAATGAACGAACGGCCTCGTGTTTCAAATGGATTGGATGTGCATAAGTTATACACTTATTTCAATTCATAGCAGAGGGATTCTCGCACGTCACATAACTGGACGTCCATACATACACACGTACCTCCAGGGTAAACCAGCAGGTGCTGAGCACTTCGACGGCACCCACAGTGGGATCTTCCACCAAATTGCCGTCGCTGTCCAACGTCTGCAAGACCAACAACTGTCAAAATGGCGTACTATTGTAACTGGGAGCTCATGTAAGCAAATAATGTATGTTCATGTTGTCATATAGAGGTATGAAAAAGTATCTGAACGTTTTGGAATTTCCCACATTTCTGCACAAAATCCCCATCAAATGTTATCTGATCTTTGTCAAAATCACACAGATGAAAATACAGTGTTTGCTTTTACTAAAACCACCCAAACATTTATAATTTTTCATGTTTTAATGAGGATAGCAAGCAAACAATGACAGAAAGTGGGAAAAAAATAAGTAATTGAACCCTCTGCCTAAGGAGACTTAAATAGCTATTGAAACAACGACAGTTCTAGTCAGTTGTGTGCCCAATCACTGATGAGTGGTTTAAATCTGCCCTGCCCACTATAAAACACACACTTGGTAAGAATTGTCTTGATGAGAAGCATTGTCTGATGTGCATCATGGCTCGGTCAAATTAGCTGTCTGAAGAACTGAGATCAAGGTTTGTTGATTTGTAAAAAGCTGGGAAAGGATACAAAATCATCTCTAAAAGCCTGGATGTTCATCAATCAACCGTCGGAGAAGTTGTCTACAAATGGAGGGTTTGGCACTGTTGCTTCTCTCCCGAGGAGTGGCCATCCACCAAAGATGACGCCAAGAGTTCAGCGCAGAAAACTCACAAATGTGAAAAAGAACCCCTAGAGTGTCTGCTAAACACTTACAGAAATCACTGGCACAGTCCAATATCTCTGTGCACACATCAACTATATGTAAAACTATGGCCAAGAATGGTGTTCATGGAAGGACTCCACGGAGGAGACCACTGCTGTCTAAAGAATACAAACATTGTTGCGCGTTTAATTTTCGCAAAAAGGCACTTGGACACTCCACAGAAGTTTTTAGCAAAATATTTTGTGGACTGATGAAACCAAATTTGAATTGTTTGGGAGTAACACACAATGTCATGTGTGGAGGAAAAATGGAACAGCTCACCAACATCATCACCTCATCCCCACCGTGAAGCATGGTGGAGGTAGCATCATGATTTGGGGCTGTTTTGCTGCCTCAGGGCCTGGACAACTTGCAATCATTAATGTAAGAATGAATTCAAAAGTTTATCAAGATGTTTTGCAGGAAAACCTGAGGCCGTCTGTCAGACAGTCGAAGCTAAAAAGAGGATGGATCATGCAACAAGACAATGATCCAAAACATAGAAGTAAATCAACTTCAGAATGGTTTCAGAAGAACGAAATACATGTTCTGGAGTGGCCAAGTCAAAAGTCCAAACTTGAAGCTGTGACTTGACCTAAAGACAGCGGTTCATGCCTAAAATCCCAGGAATCTGACTGAACTACGGCAGTTTTGTAGAGAGGAATTGGCCAAGACTAGTCCTGATCGATGTGCCAGACTGATCTGCAGCTACAGGTAGCATTTGGTTAAAGTTATTGCTGCCGTGGGGGGGGGGGGGGGGCACAAAATATCAAAAGTGATGTTTCACTTACTTATTTTTCCTCTTCGGTCATTGTTTGCATACTATCCTCATTCAAATATGAAAACCTATAAATGTTTTGGTTGTTTTAGTTAAAGCAGACACAGTTTTTTCATCTGTGTGATTTTGACAAAGATCAGATCACATTTAATGGTGATTTTATGCAGAAATGTGGGAAATTCCAAAAGGTTTAGATACTTTTTCATACCACTGTAATTATACAAAATTTCTTTTTTTTCCTCAAATTTTGTTGCAGTCTATCTTTTTGTATCAAAATTGAAACTTTGTGTATTGTTTGTTTCCCATATGTTAATAAGGTTACACTTTGTCCATCCGCCCTGTACCTTATACTCTGGCACACTCTTGATGCACGTGGCGGTGAGGGAGGCCAGCAGCACTCCGACAGCGACGACGCTAAACAACTTGCCGGGAAGTGAGTATCCAGGATTCTCCAGCGTCAGCCACAGACACCTGCGGGCGGCGCCACAACGCAAGCGGGCGAAGTGCTGCAACTCCCTGTGAAAAAATGTCGTGCGTCAGTAGGGGGCGTGTCGGCGGCGGGGAGGCAGGGGAAATTCTCACGTGCGCAGCCGTTGGATGTCGTTGCGCTCGGCGCGAATGGCGCCGCCGCCAAGACGGTCTTCATCGATGTCATCGTCCCAGCTGGGCCGGAGCCGGCTTCCTAGCTTGCGCTCGTGGTAGCGAAAACTGCAGCAAGAGGCCAGGAAAAAGTCGCCGATGCCCCAGTACTCCATCTCCTGGCTGGGATTGGAGCAGTTAGCGCATTCTGTTTTTAAGTTCGCTAACTGCCATTGACGAATAAGACCTGCTCTTAAAATGAATCGTTTTTACATTGAGCGCTTATTGCTTATTAAAGTTATCTATGATTGACAGACGGTTAAAATTTGATCTTGCGAGAGACGCTTGTAAACCAAAAATTCAAAGCGCCGCATGCGTCAAAATCATTTAACTTGTCAAAGTTACCGTGGCAACTCACTGTGTGTAGGTGAGCAGCTTGAGCGGATTTGACTCAATCAATGAAGCATTTAACAAAGACAAGCATTTTTCTACTTTATTCTTGTTTAAGAGTAATTTGGGGAACAGTAACATGTTTAAAATCGTATATATACTTATCATAATTATTACAGTTGAAGTGCTTAAAAACCATTTATTAAATAATATATTTACATAAACGTTTTTTTGTTTAGTTTTTTTTTTTTTAATTATACTTTGGGGGGAAAAAGTGTAAAAAACAGGCCCTTTATGTATCTCTTTCCAATGATAAATCTGAATAAATTCTGGTCCCCATTAATCCCAGAAAAACAAGAAATCACTGTATTACCGCTTACAATATGCAAACTATCGCATAAAACCCTTGAATCCTGAATTTTCATTTAACAAATATTAATAAAAATAGCATTGAAGGAATATATAAGTACATAAAAATATTACATTTAAAATAAATATAGAAAAATAAATGAATGAAAATACAATTAAAAATGTGAATAAATAGTTTTATAATAAAAAAAAAAAGACAAATATAGAAATAGAAGACTCAGAAAATTCATTAAAATGATAGATTTCTGGGGGGTATTAAAACAATCTAAAATTTTATTATTATGTTTTAAAAATATTTTGTATATTTTTAGATTATTATTTTTTTAATTTTAGGATTTTCTCAATTTTAGGGTGTATTTTTGTTGTATTAAGTTGGCTTATTTTGGGACACTTCCTGTTGATTTTGGGGCAATTTTGCGCACTTCCTGATGATCTTTTTGGGCACATTCAGAGGATACTTCCTTTTGATTTGGGGGAATTACTGCATCAATTCCTGTTAATTTTGGATCACTTCCTGTTGATATAAGTTAGAGCATTTTTGGGTCCCTTCCGATTGATTTTGGATCACTTCCTCTTAATTCTGGAGTATTTACAAGTCACCTTCTCCTGATTCTGAGCCGTTCTTGTGCAGATTTCTGTTAAGTTCAACTCCAGGTCACTTCCTGTTTTTTGGGGTAAGATGTTGGGTCATTTCTTGTTCATTTTGGTTTACGAGTTGATTTCGAGGCATTTTAGGATCCCTTTGTTCATCCTGGATCACTTCCTTTTGGGGGAAGTCACTCACAGCAGGGGGTGCTGAGGATCTTTTTTCGTGTTTCCCCATCCAAAAACAGCCGTTTCAGTCCAAATTTGGCATGCTCGCATGTTTTCGCCATATAAAGCAGGGGTCCCCAAACTACGGACCGCGGGCCGGATACGGCCCGCCTCCACATTTGGTCAAGCCCCCTGAACAATACCAAAGAGCATTTTGAATTTTTTTCTCTCACCCTTCTCCATGGTGTTATTTTTTTCCTCGCCTTTTACTGTGAAAAACTCAGAGAGGGTTATTTGGTTATTATCTATTTAACCCTTAGATGCATAAGTGTGTCAAAAATGACCCGGGGAGGTTGTTTTCTTGAAATATCTTTGGAATGAAACTTGTTATCAATTCATATTCCAGGTATTCCTCACAAACATGTTTTTGATATAATGCCATTCAAATTTTTGATGAACTTTTTATACATTTGAAGAAATTGTCATTTTTGTATTGCTACCCTAAGCTTCTACAAGTGGGTCAAAAATGACCCACATGCATTTTCTATGGAATCCAATGGGAATCTTTCATTCTTATCAACTTTGGCTGTCAGGAATAAATTTACCGTGGACCACACAGACTAGGTATGTAAAAAGTGACATCCCATAAAGAGATTATTTTACACAAAAAGAGCTGATACGCGTACAGTAAGTATTATGTCCATATAGTATTTTGTGTGTGTGTCTTTCATGACTCTTTATTATTATTTATCAACAAATTAACCTACTTCATAACTAGCTAGCTAACTAAGGCTAGGTTCATACCGCAGGTCCTAATGCACAATTCCAATTTTTTGTCATATCTGTTTTTTTGGCGTACCCGTTCAGACTGCCTTTGTCCATTGAGCCTGTTCAAGTATCACACACGCGCTCTAATTCACAGTCTGAGATGCGCTGAGCAAACTGGCCCGCATGCGCAGGAGCATTAGAGCAGCGCGAAAACCGAGCTTTGTCAGGCTTATTCTCAACCCATTTTATTTTTTTATGACTGTTGTCAAGCCCACTCCCTCCCCAAAAGCCGCGTTCATGCTAGGCGCCAACCTTAATGCACAGCTGCACTGTAGCACCCTGTCTCTCTCGCTCTTTGCTGATGTTAATTGCTGCATGAATTCCAATTTGGGGGACTTGACAGTTCGGACCGTAACCACATTCTGGAAAATGTGGCCCGGATGGGATTTTAACCACATACGAAAGTGACCTGGACACAAAAAAATTGGATTTGTGCTACATGTTAGGTTTTGTGTTTGGTTTCTCCTTGTGTGACTTGTCCCTGTGATTACCCATTGCTCTCACCTGTGTGTGTTTTCCCAGTGTATCCTGCAATCTGCATCCACCTGTGTTACCCAGCTGTTCCTCGTCTCGTTACCCCTTGTCTGCGTATATAATGACCCAGTTTCTTGTCACTCCTTGTTGCGTCATTGTCTATGTCAATGTCAGTGTCTGCGTCCAAGCTGAAGTCCTTTCCAAGCCCTCGTGTATTAGTCCCTCCGGTAAAGTAAGTTTTGTTTGAACCTTGCCTTTTTGATCCACAGTCCTTTTGTTTGTACTTTGTGCCTTTGGTTAGTTATAATTAAAACGTTTTTTTGAGTTCACCTGCCTTGCCGCTTTTGTTGCCCTGCAATTGGGTCCACACAACCTGCCTTGCCCGCCCGCATTCCGTGACACTACATTTACAGCTGAAATGGTCCTTCAGATGTTGGATGATGGAGAGGCAGTGACAGGGTTGGATTCAAGTGTCTGAAATTTCTGATGATGAGGACCCAGACTATTGTCCAGGTGGCAGTGGCAGTTTTCCACCTGGAAATCCAATTGAACAGGATCAATCTAATTCATAAGTTTCCACTTATGTGTCCTCTGAAAAAGAAAGTGTCTAAATCATGACCAACATAATGAGTTGGTAGGGCTCTTACTAGACAGAATTACCTCCCAGCCAGGGCAGAAAACAGAGCCACAATATCCTCAGAAATTGGTCAGTGTCTCCACAAGGGCTTAGCACCGCTGTCTCACCAAAAAGATGTATGGGAGCTCTTCATCATTGATGATAAAATACAAAGAAGGATAAAGTCTAAAAAAGCAGTTTTTTTTTTTTTTTTTTTTTCAAAAAAATTAATTGAATTAAAGATATTTCAAGCACGAAATCATTCTTGTGTGGCCTTAAATATCATACTAATTAATATACAAGTGATTATTCTTCACCAAAATGGCATAAAAACACATTGGTTCTAATATGGGTCATTTTTTACCCATTTATGGAAGAGTGCAGGGTCCAGTAACTTGTGCATCTAAGGGTTCAATAATAGTGTTATTATATTTTATATTATATTATATTATATTATATTATATTATTATTTTCTTTACTTTTGTTCCATGAAGAATCCAGGAAGGGTTATTTGATTGTGGCTTTCTGAAAAACAATAATTTTTTACATTTAGGCACTCCTGCAATCGTCACACTTTTTCTGTTACAAACTGACCCCGGCCCCTCATCAGAGAAGGCAAAAGTTATGTGGCCCTCACAAGAAAAAGTGTGGGGACCCCTTATATAAAGCGTTCAGAATGGCAGTCCACACGCATGCTGGATAGTTTATGTACTACTACTAGGCTACCACAAAGACATTGTTTTATTTTACCTACAGTGTGTGTTGGAGTTTTTGTATTGGAAACAAAAGCGCCTGTGTATCATAGCGCAAATCATTGCAGCTAGATGGCGCAATGACACAAACATATTTGAAAACTAAAAGGTCCAATAAGCGTCAGTTTAACACCGTTTCACAAAACGAAAACAAATTGCACATGAATATCCAACAGTGGTCTGTATGGTGGCAGCTCAGCAGCAACAACAAACAATAATATGGCCACAATGCAAGCATGTCTTACCTATTTGAAGACACTAAAAGGTAGATGGAACAGTCATGATAATCATCTTCATTTTTTACCTCAAATTAAAGTTTAGAAAAAAAACACTGTTTTTGTAAAGAAAAAAAATGCTAATTTGTTTTTGGGTTAGTTTTCCAATTTCCTCATAGCGTCAGATGGTGACCATGTTACTAATAAAAAAAATGAAAATAAAAAAAAAGATTTTTCCAACATATATATTTAATCCCCAAAGTTGAGTACCCTATTGTTTCAGTGTTTTATTTATTAATTCATTTGTATTTATTTTTTTAACAAAAAAATGTCCCAAAACACTTTTTTTATCTTCTCCGCAACACCAGGGGGTGCTGCAGCACCATCTGCATTCTGCACTTCCCGCGCCACTGCTCTATGTTGCTTTTGGAGAATTTCCATGAGAAATTAGCTCTGATTATGGCCCTCAATAACACTCCATTTTTAAATTTTACTTAATTTTCATAGTAATCAGTGCCCTATTAAGGCTTAACATTCTGAGAATTCAAAAATTCGGCACCTGAAGGAGAAAACGCAGAGCTCGTCCATGATGTGAAGTTTTCCCGTCCGGTAGAAGTGAAGAACGTAGCGGAACAAAATTGGATTGCGGTCAAAGTAAAACTCCTTCCGCTGCACGTCGTAGTCGTCGCACACCTGCAGGAGGCGCCCGAGCCACACTCACACCGAGTAGTTCCCGATATTTGGGACTTTTTTCCAGAACGTCGTCGCTACTGACCTGCAGTATGTCCTCCTCTGAGTGGCAATCCAGAAGTTTTCCCAGCCTGGTCTCGGGGAATTTGGTGAGCGTGCCACAGCAGAGAGAGCGCCTAAGCCCGCCCACGTTCACGTGCACCAGACCCTCGCCGGCGTCCAGGCGCAACGTCGCGCGACCCCGACGCTCAGTCACCATGCTTGGCTATCGCGGCTAAAGCAAGACAAAAAACTAGGGCTGTCAAACAATTAAAATTTTTAATCTAGTTAATTACAGCTTGAAAATTAATTAATCGTAATTAATTGCAATCCAAACCATCTATAAAATACGCCATATTTTTCTGTAAATTATTGTTGGAATGGAAGACACAAGATGGATATATACATTCAACATACGGTACATAAGGACTGTATTAGTTTATTATAACAATAAATCAACAAGATGGCATTAACATTATCAACATTCTGTTTAAGCAATCCATGGATAGAAAGACTTGTAGTTCTTAAAAGAAAAATATTAGTACAAGTTATAGAAATTTTATATTAAAATCCCTCTTAATGTTTTCGTTTTAATAAAATTTGTAAAATTTTCAATCAAAAAATAAACTGGTAACCCGCCATTGTTGATGTCAATAATTACTTACACAATGCTCATGGGTGCTGAAGCCTATAAAATCAGTCGCACCCAAGCGACAGCAGAGGGCGGCAAAACTCCATAAAACACAACAAGTTAGTGTTTCACTGTACTGTCATTTAAATCTGTCTAAGCGGGGCATCTGCGTTAATTGCGTCAAATATTTTAACGTGATTAATTTAAACAATTAATTAACGCCCGTTAACGCGATAATTTTGACAGCCCTACAAAAAACATCAGATATTTCACGCAATGTATACCGTTTACACATCGTAACCATACGAGACGTAGGAAACATCCATAATGTAAGAAGCATTACAGACAACATCGTCAACAATATTGTAAGTCGTCCGTTAAACATAAATCTTCTACAAATTATTGTAAAAACATCGCAAACATCAAAACACAAAAGCACAAGACATTGCATCCATGCAAGGCGTGCACAATGGCAGGATCCACGCATTCCAAATAGTTTACGTACTACTACTAGGCTTCTACAAAGACAGCGTTCTATTTCACCTGCAGTGTGTGTTGGAATTTTTGTACTTGTATTATATGTATTATAATTAGGGTTGTTCCGATCATGTTTTTTTGCTCCCGATCCGATCCCGATCGTTTTAGTTTGAGTATCTGCCGATCCCGATATTTCCCGATCCGATTGCTTTTTTTTGCTCCCGATTCAATTCCAATCATTCCCGATAATATTTCCCGATCATATACATTTTGGCAATGCATTAAGAAAAAAATGAATAAAACTCGGACCAATATATACATTCAACATACAGTACATAAGTACTGTATTTGTTTATTATGACAATAAATCCTCAAGATGGCATTTACATTATTAACATTCTTTCTGTGAGAGGGATCCACGGATAGTAAGACTTGTAATTCTTAAAGCATAAATGTGACCTTGTACAGTGCCTTGCAAAAGTATTCGGCCCCCTTGAACCTTGCAACCTTTCCCCACATTTCAGGCTTCAAACATGAAGATATGAAATTTTAATTTTTTGTCAAGAATCAACAACAAGTGGGACACAATCGTGAAGTGGAACAAAAAATATTGGATAATTTAAACTTTTTTAACAAATAAAAAACTGAAAAGTGGGGCGTGCAATATTATTCGGCCCCCTTGCGTTAATACTTTGTAGCGCCACCTTTTGCTCCAATTACAGCTGCAAGTCGCTTGGGGTATGTTTCTATCAGTTTTCCACATCGAGAGACTGACATTCTTGCCCATTCTTCCTTGCAAAACAGCTCGAGCTCAGTGAGGTTGGATGGAGAGTGTTTGTGAACAGCAGTCTTCAGCTCTTTCTACAGATTCTCGATTGGATTCAGGTCTGGACTTTGACTTGGCCATTCTAACAACTGGATACGTTTATTTTTGAACCATTCCATTGTAGATTTGGCTTTATGTTTTGGATCATTGTCCTGTTGGAAGATAAATCTCCGTCCCAGTCTCAGGTCTTGTGCAGATACCAACAGGTTTTCTTCCAGAATGTTCCTGTATTTGGCTGCATCCATCTTCCCGTCAATTTTAACCATCTTCCCTGTCCCTGCTGAAGAAAAGCAGGCCCAAACCATGATGCTGCCACCACCATGTTTGACAGTGGGGATGGTGTGTTCAGGGTGATGAGCTGTGTTGCTTTTACGCCAAACATATCGTTTTGCATTGTGGCCAAGAAGTTCAATTTTGGTTTCATCTGACCAGAGCACCTTCTTCCACATGTTTGGTGTGTCTCCCAGGTGGCTTGTGGCAAACTTTAAACGAGACTTTTTATGGATATCTTTGAGGAATGGCTTTCTTCTTGCCACTCTTCCATAAAGGCCAGATTTGTGCAGTGTACGACTGATTGTTGTCCTATGGACAGACTCTCCCACCTCAGCTGTAGATCTCTGCAGCTCATCCAGAGTGATCATGGGCCTCTTGGCTGCATCTCTGATCAGTTTTCTCCTTGTATGAGAAGAAAGTTTGGAAGGACGGCCGGGTCTTGGTAGATTTGCAGTGGTCTGATGCTCCTTCCATTTCAATATGATGGCTTGCACAGTGCTCCTTGAGATGTTTAAAGCTTGGGAAATCTTTTTGTATCCAAATCCAGCTTTAAACTTCTCCACAACATTATCTCGGACCTGCCTGGTGTGTTCCTTGGTTTCCATAATGCTCTCTGCACTTTAAACAGAACCCTGAGACTATCACAGAGCAGGTGCATTTATACGGAGACTTGATTACACACAGGTGGATTCTATTTATCATCATGGGACATTTAGGACAACATTGGGTCATTCAGAGATCCTCACTGAACTTCTGGAGTGAGTTTGCTGCACTGAAAGTAAAGGGGCAGAATAATATTGCACGCCCCACTTTTCAGTTTTTTGTTTGTTAAAAAAGTTTAAATTATCCAATAATTGTTGTTCCATTTCACGATTGTGTCCCACTTGTTGTTGATTCTTGACAAAAAAATTAAATTTCATATCTTTATGTTTGAAGCCTGAAATGTGGCGAAAGGTTGCAAGATTCAAGGGGGCCGAATACTTTTGCAAGGCACTGTATATTGTGACTAAATATTGCCATCTAGTGTATTTGTTGAGCTTTCAGTAAATGATACTCTAGCCATTTAACTTCTGCCCAAATGCATGATGGGAAGTGCAACCATGACTGTGCGTAGTGCTACCAATTGATATATCTTCTCTGCGTTGGGAAATAAAATAGGGTGTTAAGAAAAAGATCTACTACTACCTTTCTTCCCCACATTGTTTCCCACGATCAGAGACGTAGCAAGGGTTCCCGGGGGCCCCAGGCAACAAGCAACATGGGGCCTTTCGAGCGTGTGCAAGTAAGGGGGACAGTTGGACTTTATTTCATGGACGCACACATTTTAACTGGTGGCCGTCCTGAGCTCGAAATACGCTCCTTACGCCTATTCTCGCTCCCAGAATACGCAGCGCTTGTGACGTAGGACGATAACAGGACTGGTTGCTATCGAAACGTTCGCATACCCAAGGAACCTTGCTAAAAGGAGGATTAAAATTGCTAATAAAATTGTTTAGGATTATTTTAGATACATATATGTTATATTTTTCTTGTAGAGTATTCGACGAGGAATACAATAGACCCATTAATAGACTTTTTTGGAAAAATCGCCATTTCTTTAAGTAGTCACATGAATAATGAGGTGGCCTGTGAAAATCAATTTGACTCAACTCGGTAAGGACTTTCCTGAGAGTACTGGGTGAGTCACTCTATAAACAATCATGTGGTATTAATATCTGTTTGGGCTTTCTTAAACATGTAAATTCTACGTGACATGGTTAGTGCTGATTGGGATAGATAACAGAATCGATAGATAATCTGCCAAATGATTCCATGGTACAGAAACACTCCCTACACTTGTCGCTGCCACAGTACAGTAAGGCTGTGTGTGCTAAATCTGTTGGCCCCTGCTGGCTGGGGGCCCTAGGCAATTGCCTGGTTTGCCTAATGGAACGCGACGCCTCTGCCCATGATATTTCTAATTGTTGAGAAAATCAGCGCCCTATTTGTTACATTCAATGACATTTTCGTCCACCAAGGGGGCGATTACTCCCCCCCGGCTCCCCGTAGTCTCCGCGTATGATTACATGATGCTTCGGAAACAATATCATAAGGTTTACACTAAATAGCGAAAACCTTGTACTAACCATTGTAAACATGACAAAAAACACCGAAAGGTTTTCCACGATGTTGTAAGCATCATACAAAACTTCGTACATGACAATCTAAATATTATACAAAACATCGTAATCATTATCCACGATGTTAGCATTATCCACAACATCGCAAAGATTGTACAGGACATCGCAAATCAATGTAACCATCCCTCATTGTCACTTGATCAACTTTGCATCCAGGGCACGCTCACCTCTTGTCAAGTGTGTCCCGCAGCATCCTTTGACGTCACGCCCAGCCCACCTGGTCAAGTCTAAAAATGAGACGCAACGTCTTTAATTAATGACGTCAAATGAGGAGACGTCAGTCAAAAGTGCGCCTTGCGGCTGGTCTGCCAACACGACTGCACGCAAAGTGCTCCTTTCTACTTGTGGGTCTTCGGCTTTTTCCGGCGCTTTCCGGAGGGAGCCGAGATTCCACGTGACCGACTGACGATTTCAGAGCAATTTTTTTTTTTTTTTTTTAAATCCTATCATTCATTTGCTTTGATGATTTTTTTTTGTACCATGCATTTAAAAGCTCACAAATAGTCAAGGAAATAATCTTCAAAGTGAAATACCTACGGCTCCCGACGTGAGTATAAATCTGTTACTACAGCGTCATCTTGTGGTAATTTTTTCCCCTGCATGTCAATGGAAGTCAAAGCCTGAGGAGAACAGGAGTGCAAAAATAAAATAAAATAAATGAATAAATAAACACACAATTGAATAAATTACTAAATGTGTCATCAAAATGTTTCTGTTTCAATATTTATTTATTTATTTATTTCAATATTTACTTATTTATTTCAATTTATATACATTTAAATTTCCATTTTTTAATAAAAATTTTTATTTATATATTTCACTTTATATTTATTTGAAAAATTATGTATTTAAATTTTAATTTATTTATTTCAATTTATATTCAATAATGTCAACATTTATTCTCATTTTTAGGACCAGCAGTGCAAAAAATAAAATAAAAAAAATACACCATTAAATAAGTTATTAAAAGTCAATTTAAAAAATAAAATAAATACAAATTTAAATAAATAAATAAATAAATGCTGAAATAAATAAAAATACATTCAAATAAATAAATGTTGCAATAATTAAATATAAATTCAAATAAATAAATAAATTTAAATAAATAAATTTTGAAATAAATATAAATTGAAATATATATAAAAAAAATCAAACAAATAAATGAATATTGAAATAAATATAAATTCGAATTGATAAATATTGAAATAAATAAGTAAATATTCAAATTGAAGCATTTGGCACATTTAATCATTTATTTAATTGTGTATTGATTTATCTAATTTTTGCACTGCTGGTCCTCAGCGGTGGTGGTGGTGGTGTGTGTGTGTGTGGGGTAACAAATATATAAAACGGGAAAGAGTTTTAGTAAATCTTTTACCTTTTTAAAAAACGCTTCAATCCCAATAAACAAGTTCAGAACCCCAAAAAATGTTGCAATCTTTTAGGAATTGAAGTGATTTGTTGTGACTTTACACAAGTTTTTCTTCAGCAATTGGTGTCCTCTGTCGGTCCTGCTTATCGCTGCAGCATTCTTTGCATCGCTAGCGCATATAAAGAGCAAGATGCGAAACGTCGGAGTCGGCGATTCATCACCGACGGCCATTGTAAAGCAATGAACCTCGGTCTCTTTCGCAACCAAACTCTGGTGAGTGTTTTTCTCCACTAAAATACTCTTAACTCTGCCAAATATTATTGTGAAACTATTTTAAATGTGTGATTAATTTACTAAATCTTTAACATTTAGGGGAAAAAAAATCAAGCCGTTTGAAAATGAGCAAATTACAGCTATTTCAAAGTCCACGACTGTTGGCACTGACACAAAATGACCGACAAGTGATAACGGCCATCCTTATAAATCGACCACATCGTGTACATGTGAACGCAGTTGCTTTTTGTCTTGACCTCAGTGATTGTGATAAATGAGTTATAGAAATTCACCTTCACCCAGTGTTGACCAAGGCGCCGCCATGCAAGTAGTTGTTGTTCTTCTTGTTTAATAACTTTGAAGTCCGACTCTTCCGTAATTCGTGTAGCGATCATCATGAAACTTGGTAGCTATGTAGCAAGGGACATTACCTATCAATCCTTGGAGCTGACTATTTGACTTTTTTTTTCTATCACGGATGATTAATTAATTGCTGACTAATTGGTGCCTGTTTTGCCTGTAGGTTACGAGTTAACCAGTAGAGGGCATGCCCACAGTTTCCAGCCTCTGATGTACTGGAGCACACTTGTGCTTGTCTTTATGAGATCATGTTTATTACGTTTCAGTTTTACTATCTTTACAGTCACTGTTTACTATGTGGCCATTATATATTTGATAGAGCTTAAGGCAATAGTTATTGTTATAGTCAGCTGTGCAGGGCATCTTTAGTTACACTGGGGCAAATAAGTATTTCGTCAACCACTAATTGTACAAGTTCTCCAACTTGAAAATATTAGAGAGGCCTGTACTTGTCAACATTGTTAAACCTCAACCATGAGAGACAGAATGTGGGGAAAAAAAACAACAGAAAATCACATCTACATCCATAATAGGTTATAATACAGTATAATAATAACAGTTCATACTGATGAGGTTGTTCTGAGAAAAAAATATACAATGATTTCAAACCAATCAGTAGTTACAATGTTACTCATTACATGGGTATTCTTTTCAACGAGCACTTTTTTCTACTTGTAATTGAGTAAATTCTTGGTTGACTACTTTTACTTTTGTAACATTATTTAGAAGTAACACGACTCTGACTTGAGTAAATTTTGGGGCTTCTCTACCCACCTCTGGTAATTGAGGCGTAATAACAAGAATCACCTCAAAACCACAAATGAGTTCATTTTCTAATAATATCCATCATTTTGTTAAATATTTTATAAAATAAGATAAAATATAATATAGGGCTGTCAAAATTATCGCATTAACGGGCGGTAATTAATTTTTTAAATTAATCACGTTAAAATATTTGACACAATTAACGCTCAGATTAAACTGACAGACGTTTAATGTCCGCTTGTTACTTGTTTTTTGTTATTTGGCGCCCTCTGCTGGCGCTTGGGTCCAAATTATTTTGTGGGTTTGGGGAGTGAGCTTGGTGGAATGACATCAACAATGGCGAGCTACTAGTTTATTTTTTGATTGAAAATTTTACAAATTTTAATTAAACGATAACATTAAGAGGGGTTTTAATATAAAATTTCTATAACTTGTACTAACATTTATCTTTTAAGAACTACAAGTTTTTTTTTAATCCATGGATCGCTTTAAGAGCATGTTAATAATGTTAATGCGATCTTGTTGATTTATTGTTATAATAAACAAATACAGTACTTATGTACCATATGTTGAATGTATATATCCGTCTTGTGTCTTATCTTTTCATTCCAACAATAATTTACAGAAAAATATGGCATATTTTATAGATGGTTTGAATTGCGATTAATTACGATTATTTAATTTTTCAACTGTAATTAACTCGATTAAAAATTCTAATCGTTTGACAGCCCTAATACAATTTTAGTTCGTTCATCTTATTTCAGTTAAACCCATTGCATCCGTAGGTGGCTCGCATTCGTCACTGAGCCATTTCTAATCTCGCGAGGTCCGGTGACTTTCCCGTCTGTTCGTCTTGAGTAGATCTCGCGAGACGTCTAAGCGAGCTAGGTAAGTAGTGGTTCCTTCATACTAAGTGGCACACATCGACGATTACTAAAATACGACAAAGTAAGTCCAATCTGTCCAATCTGAAACTCCTATCGCGTGGTCGGTTTGTAGCGTGTGTTCGGGGTCACTTTTAGCCGGGATGTAGTTGCTGTGCACGGTCTTTTGGCAGCAGCGGAGGTGGAAGAAAAGAGCGGATGAATGGAGGGATGGGGTGGAAAGAAACACTTGCTAACACCGACACGTCTCATTGATCTTGGTATTAATAAATACGACAGCGAACTTGACTTATGGTCACATAGTGCAAATAAGAATTTAGGTGGTGAAAAAGACTAAAAAGGCGGCGGCTGCTTGGTACGGCGTCGATATAATAGCGTTAGGAGGTTCATTGCGGCAAGTTAGCTAAAATGTTAACGGTGGTAGCATCGGAGGCTAACGAAGCTAACGTGGGTCACCCTTGGCCGCGTTCCTTTAATGTGTCCGACCGGTGAATGAGGCACGACCGGTAAAACACCTTTGACGTGTGTTTTTAAGACATGTAGTGTAACACGTTGAAGGCAGATGAAGCCAGAACTTCTAGAGGTAACAGGCCTTTCAGGACCATGGACAGGGGTTTCACTGGCTGTATTCCAATTTTTTCGACTGCATATTATTTCCTATTGAGTATTTCAATCATGTTGTTGGACAATGTATGCTGTGGATTAATATTCATTTTCCATTTTTAGACTTGTGTGGGTTCTCATCGAGCCTCTTTTTTTCTTTTTGAAATTTTCAAAATTCGCACGTCTCAAGCTTTACATCTAAAATGCATAGCTTTCCAAGTACCTACATTAACTCATTCACTCCCAGCCATTTTCACCAGAGCAAGGCCCTTCGCTCCCGGCCGTTTTTCTGGATTCTGACTGATTTTGCAAGGCCCACAGAAAATTCTGTTCTATTGCTATAGACCCTACTCACCAACGTCACAGAATGACGTGTCGCTGTATCCGGCCGCCATATTGTCCGTCTTTGTTTATCCGTATTCTCAATGGTTTCAATTTGTCGTGCAATGGCGTACCGCAAGCAACACCTAACTTCCGCTCATTAATATTCATGACATTAGCTACTGTTGCTAAGCAAGGACAAGCCAACGTTTGTCCCTAATAGGAAATGAATGGAAATCGTGTACGAAGGAGATGTTTACAGAGATAATCCTACCAATTCTCTCCGAAAATGATGTGCCTGGTGCTAAATTGACTGGCATAGATGTGGAAGAATATAAAAATGTTCAGTTAAAGAGATAGCTTTAGTGTCGAAGGCTGAAAAAGAAGAAAAAAACGAGCCGACCTAAGCATAGCTTTAGCTTTTTTTATCGACGCGACTGTTTCACATAACATAAGGTGTGTTTTTGTTATAGTTAATGTTTGTTTAAGCATTCATTATTTAGTTTAGAAGTATATTTGGCGTTTTTTGTGGGAATATGTGTTTGAATGATTTGTTAAGAGCATTGTAAAAAAAAAAATTGGGAGCATTTTATAGCATTTGAGCTAGGGGACATTTGCTATCCAAGTTAGCCAACTGTTCTTTTGTTGTACTTGGATCCTCACTTATTTCTGTCTTTTTATATCGTTCGAGGCTAACTTCAGGTATTTTATTTTTAAATGCATTTATTGCTCTTGTGAAATGAAAGTGCAATTCTGGATCTTTTGAAGAAACACTTGCAATTTTATTTTGTATACACATTCAATGCTCTTTTGAAATTTTAATCTTAGCAAGCCAAAATAAATGTTATTGCAAGCATAAACATTTGTTTGTTTCACATATTTTAAACGTTATTCTGCAACACATTATAATAATAATAATAATACATTTTATTTATAACGCCCTTTACATTTGAAAAAGAAATCTCAAAGTGCACATTACCATGTAAAAAAAAAATAAAAAGACTAAGAATAAAAGAATAAAAGCATAAACAGACAGATGCGTTAATATTTACAAATGAAAATGAATACATTTTAAAAACCCAATCTTTTCCAACCGATACAAAGCTTCTAAAAGTGACGTGCTCAGGCCCGATTTTCAACTACAGCGGTATGAAAAAGTATCTGAACCTTTAGGAATTTCTCACATTTCTGCATAAAATCACATTCAAATGTGATCTGATCTTTGTCAAAACCACACAGATGAAAATACAGTGTCTGCTTTAACTAAAACCACCCAAACACTTATAGATTTTCATCTTTTAATGAGGATAGCATGCAAACAATGACCTGCCTAAAGAGACCTAAAAGAGCAATTGTAACCAATTTTTAACAAACATTTTAAGTTACGGTAGGTGTGTGCCCATCACTGATGAGTGGTTTAAAGCTGCCCTGCCCACTATAAAATTCACACCGGGTAAGAATTGTCTTGATGAGAAAAGCATTGTCTGATTTGCATCATGGCTTGGTCAAAAGAGCTGTCTGAAGACCTGCAATCAAGGATTGTTGATTTGTATAAAGCTGGGAAAGGATACAAAACCATCTCTAAATGTCTGGATGTTCATCAATTGACAGTCAGAGAAGTTGTCTACAAATGGAGAGAGTTTGGCACTGTTGCCTCTCTGTGGTCGTCCACCAAGATTAGTCCTGCTGCAGCTACAGGAAGCGTCTGGTTTGTTATTGCTGCCAAAGGAGGGGTCACAAAATATTAAATGTGATGGTTCACTTACTTATTTTTCTCCCTTCTGTCATTGTTTGCATACTATCAACATTAAAATATAAAAACCTATGAATGTTTGGGTGGTTTTAGTTAAAGCAGACACTGTTTTTTCATCTGTGTGATTTTGATAAAGATCAGATTAGATTTGATGGTGATTTTATGCAGAAATGTGACAAATTCCAAAAGGTCAGATACTTTTTCATAGCACTGTACATGATCGGATAGGGGGCATCCCTAATTTGAACATTTATTATATGTCCTGTGAAAGACTGGTGGCCAGTTGGTGTCATTCCACTTTGGCAAGCGGGTAAATGCAGGAATGGTATTTGCAATAGGATTTTTACTTAAAGTATGCTTTTAAGAAACCAATCCGAGCCCATTGTTTGTATTGTGGCTCAAATAGGCTTTTTAAATGTTAGGTCTTCAAGGCCTGTCTGAGAATATAGGGCATTAAGCATCGGTTTATTATGAGGGCATGCCATTCATTTAGACTAATGTTTGAGGGAGCAAAAACCGAATGAAGATTCTGAACAGATTGGGCTGCAGCCTGGAGCCATAGTGCTGACATCTCTCTCTTCCACTCACTATGACCAATGCTGTGGGCGACAAGTGGAGCTTGCATGAGTCTCACTGCCTGTGTGGAATGTTTATAAGGACAAGTGGAAACTCCAGCTGCTTGACTGTTTATCTGTTTTAATAAAGTGCAGAAGGATCAGATTAATAGTACACTATATCGGCAGATCCTAGGGACAACTCTCGTAACTAATACTGTGGTAATTAAGTGTACATTGTTCTCTCTTTTAGCCTTCCGTGACGGATCCCTTGCCGGAGACGTTGCATAAGGGTCTCTAGAGTCGTTAAGAAGCCGCTCTGAATCATGGGGAACATTTTTGGGAATCTGTTGAAGAGCCTCATAGGAAAGAAGGAGATGAGGATCCTGATGGTGGGCCTTGACGCAGCAGGAAAAACTACAATCCTCTACAAGCTCAAACTGGGGGAAATAGTTACCACAATCCCAACCATTGGTATGCGTGGGCTGTCTAAGATGAGTACAAGCGGCATATTTGTTGCATGACCTTGTGTGGCAACCTTTGTTTTCAGGCTTCAATGTGGAGACAGTGGAGTACAAGAACATCAGCTTCACTGTGTGGGATGTGGGTGGGCAGGATAAGATCCGTCCCCTCTGGAGACACTACTTTCAAAACACACAGGGTGAGCTGAGTAGATATGTGCGAATGAACATCATAATCCTAAATATTTTTGTTTCCTCTAGGTTTAATCTTTGTGGTAGACAGCAATGACAGAGAGCGTGTCAACGAAGCGCGAGAAGAGCTGATGAGAATGCTGGCTGAGGATGAGCTGAGAGATGCCGTGCTCCTCGTGTTTGCCAATAAACAGGCATGAAACACTCACATACACCTGCATAAATGAATGACGTTCAATACAGGATCGGTGTCAAACGTTCTGACTTCAAAACAAAAAAATTTGCTCAAATAGCTGATTCCGCTTTAATAATGATTAACAAGTCAGCAAAGACTTAAAAAGCTGTAGTGAAACACATCCCTCAATTTTCTATACTGCTTATTGGGGCTAAACGTCAGCAGATTAGCATATTAGCACACATATCCCCCGAAAATAGAATATTTCGAATAAGCTCCATATTTTTGTCTTACCTTTTCAGAAAGCAAATTATTATTATTTTTTAAAATATAAAATCATTTTAATATATAGAAATATTCTGTTAATACTGATGATTATGATTTCGCGCTAGTTAAAACAGAAAACATGAATATTATAATTCTTATAATACTATTTTATATAGTAGTATACTATAATAATAATGCTAGATTTTTTTTTTAAATTGCTTTGAATAATGTTGGAAAGGCGAAGTTAGTGTTCTGAATCTGTTTACATTGCATTCTTTTGCACTAGTAAATGCAATCAACATTTGACCTCATTGTTTATGTGTGATTAATTATTGTTATTTACATGTTTATTTGTACTTTAATAAAGAATTTAAGTGTTTTTGTGAATTAATAAGCGTCAACAAAAATGTCATTGCTAAATTAGTAAAAAGTCGACTAATCGTAAAAATAGTCAGCTGACTAATCGGGAGACAATTAGTCGTTTGGGACAGCACTACCGGAACATACAGTGGAGCAAATAAGTCTTTAGTCAACCACTAGTGCAAGTTCTCCCACTTGAAAATATTAGAGAGGCCTGTAATTGCCAACATGGATAAACCTCAACCATGAGAGACAGAATGTGGGAAAAAAACCAAAAACAAAACAGAAAATCACATTGTTTGATTTTTAAAGAATTTATTTGCAAATCACGGTGGAAACTAAGTATTTGGTCAATACCCAAAGTTCATCTCAATACTTATTGTTATAATGGATTATGTCGTCAGTGATGGGCACGTTACTTTAAAAAAGTAATTTGTTACATTACTCACTACTTCTTCCAAAAAGTAACTGAGTTAGTAACTGAATTACTCTATAGTAAAAGTAACTAGTTACCAGGGAAAGTAACTATTTCCGTTACTTCAAAAAGAACTTGTTGTATGTCAAAGAATTTGGAATTTTCAGAGCAGTATTCGAGTCAGTGGAATAGAGAAGAACAGACAGGTAGTTAACTTGTTAGGTGCTTCAGCAGATTTGAATTGCTTACCACAGATGTCGACAAAAGCTTTGCCCCGGGACATAAATTACACATTACATGCAGGTTCTTTCCTTTAATTTCGACAAACTTGAAATAGTGTCTATATCTCCACCTCTTAAAGGACATTTTTTTCTTCGGAATGCTCTGCCATGTGACCGACCCTGTGCATCTGTTTTGCGTGTGTGTGTTTGCCGCACGCGCTGCTCTGGTTTGCTTGTGAAATCACCGGCTCTGATTGGCTTACCACGACACATGACTCTAACCCTCAGTCAATCACAATCACTTCCATCGCCTCTCTCGAGGGGCTGCATTCAGGTAGGCTCGGGTAGAAAAGCGCTATACTTGTATAGCGCTTTTCTATACAAGTATAACACCATTTACCATTTCCCGACAATTCACGTCACCTTCAAAGCGTCTGCCTTCCTCAAGATGGAAACAGAATTATTGCTGGCTGACAGTGGGAGATGGGAACGAGGCTAGCATCAGGTGTAGCAAACACAGAAATGTTACCAAACTTTGGAAAGCATTGTCTAATTGAATGAGCAGGGACAAACAGCTTGGAGTCAGAAGTACGTGCTCTATTCTCGAACCTGAACGCACCCCAAGTCTTGGATGACAAATCAACAGAGCAGAGAGTCGACTCGACACGGCTGGTAGTTTCTTCAATTTATTCAGTGTAAGTAACGCACCGCTTTTGACAGTCAGTAATGGTAACGGCGTTGTAACGGTGGAAAAAGTAATTTGTTACATTACCCCGTTACTGAAAAAATAACGCAGTTACGTAACGGCGTTATTTATAACGGCGTTACTCCCAACACTGGTCGTTGTGTACCCTTTGTTGGCAATAACGGAGGCCAAACGTTTTCTGTAACTCTTCACAAGCTTTTCACACACTGTTGCTGGTATTTTGGCCCATTACTCCATGCAGATCTCCTCTAGAGCAGTGATGTTTTGGGGCCATCGTTGGGCAACACGGACTTTCAACTCCCCCACAGATTTTCTATGGGGTTGAGATCTGGAGACTGGGTAGGCCACTCCAGGACCTTGAAATGCTTCTTACGAAGCCACTCCTTTGTTGCCCTGGCTGTGTGTTTGGGATCATTGTTATGCTGAAAGACCCAGCAACGTCTCATCTTCAATTCCCTTGTTGATGGAAGGAGATTTTCACTCAAAATCTCTGGATACATGGCCCCATTCATTCTTTCCTTTACACAGATCAGTCGTCCTGGTCCCTTTGCAGAAAAACAGCCCCAAAACATGATGTTTCCACCCCCATGCTTCACAGTGGGTACGGTGTTCTTCGTATGCAATTTAGTATTCTTTCTCCTCC
This sequence comes from Corythoichthys intestinalis, assembly GCF_030265065.1. NCBI lineage: Eukaryota > Metazoa > Chordata > Actinopteri > Syngnathiformes > Syngnathidae > Corythoichthys > Corythoichthys intestinalis. The sequence continues at coordinate 43,531,273 of NC_080403.1, read as the reverse complement.
AAACACGAGAACCTGTGTTTCTACCAAAAAGTTCTATTTTGGTTTCATCTGGCCATAACCCATTCTCCCAGTCTTCTTCTGGATCATCCAAATGCTTTCTAGCGAACCGCAGACGGGCCTGGACGTGTACTGGCTTCAGCAGGGGGACACGTTTGTTACTGTGGTCCCAGCTCTCTGTAGGTCATTCACTAGCCCCCCCGGTCTGGTTGTGGGATTTTTGCTAACCGTTCTTGTTATCATTTTGACGCCATGTGGTAAGATCTTGCATGGACCCCCAGATCGAGGGAGATTATCAGTGGTTTTGTATGTCTTCCATTTTCTAATAATTGCTCCCACAGTTGATTTCTTTACACCAAGCGTTTTACCTATTGCAGATTCAGTCTTCCCAGCCTGGTGCAGGTCTACAATTTTGTCTCTGGTGTCCTTCGACAGCTCTTTGGTCTTGGCCATAGTGGAGTTTGGAGTGTGACTGTCTGAGGTTGTAGACAGGTGTCTTTTATACCGATAATGAGTTAAAACAGGTGCCATTAATACAGGTAACGAGTGGAGCCTCGTTAGACCTCGTTAGAAGAAGTTAGACCTCTTTGACAGCCATAAATCTTGCTTGTTTGTAGGTGACCAAATACTTATTTTCCACTCTAATTTGGAAATAAATTCTTTAAAAATCAAGCAATGTGATTTTCTGTTTTTTTCCACATTCTGTCTCTTAGTAGAGGTTTACCCATGTTGACAATTACAGGCCTCTTTAATCTTTTCAAGTAGGAGAACTTGCACAATTGGTGGTTGACTAAATACTTATTTTCCCCACTCTATTTCCACCACACCCTTCTCACCTTTTAAACCCCTGACCCATTCTCATACCTGTAATTTAATTTAACTAATTAAGTACCTCTAAATGCCCCCTAAATCTCAAAATAACTATCCAAAAACATGTACTATACGTCATATTAATACATAAAAATTAAGATAGATTTTCTTACAACTGTCATTTATTACTGTAATTTGTCACAGTCAAACTATGAACACACAATTAGAAAATAAAATACAATAATGATAAAGATCATACAGTGGTACCTCTACATACAAAATTAATTCATTCCAAGACCGTGTTTGTAAGTCGAAATGGACATATGTCGAGCAGGATTTTCTCATATGAATACTTTATAATTCCATTAATTCGTTCCACAGCCCGAAAACCTACACTATATCCTTAATAAATGCTACTGTAACTATTGCACGTAGCAATTACACAGAGAAAAACAAAAAAAATATGAACAAAAGAATAATAATATCATAATAGTAATAATAATAATACCTGTAATAATGTAACAAATCAGGGAGGATGTGTTTTATGTGGTGTACCTGAACGCACTGTGTGGCTGACGCAACAGAGTGAGAGAGGACTTTTTACTTTCATGTTCAGCTGCGGCGGACAGTTGGCATGTTGTGTTAAACAAGTTCTGAAATAAATGATTAAAAACCTCATAAAGCTGGAGATTTCTTTGGCGATGTTATAACAATAATAATTGTCACCTTAACTTACAAAGACTGGCGAACGGAGGTCGGAGGAGGACCGTCCAGATCATAGACATTCTACGGCCATATTGTCGAGCCAGTTCACGGACGCGCACACCACGCTTATATTTTTCTATCATTTCCATCTTCACTTCAATGGTAAGCATCACCTTTTTCCTTTTTTCAACACCTGCGCTAAACTTCTTGGAACCGATGTTGAATTCGCTAAAGAAAATCCGCCGTGCGTCCGTCTTGCGGGAAAACAAATAAAATGCGGCGCTGTCATAAATCGTCGTATTTCGAGCATGTCATCGGATGTAGAATGAAGGAATCTGACCTTTTAGCCAGACTGCAGGTATCGTGCCAGCCGACCCGGGCCGGCAGGAACCAACATCCTGGCCAAAAGGCTAAACTCCGCGCAGTCACCTTAGTCTTACCCCTTTGTACTGATTCCATTTTAAAAGCTAGACAAAGGCTTCGAAGCACAAGTTGGCAATTTATTCAGGTGGGCAGCGATCAAACGGCAAGGCGAAACGGAAACAAAAATAAATGGTGAGTCAAATTTTACTTCGGATGTCGAAAAGATTGCGTGTCGATGCAATCGTATGTCGAGGTACCACTGTACTTTTATGACTTGTGATACAATGAGCCTGGAAGAAACTATCCCCCTGTAGACCCCAATCACCAACGCCACACTATCACGTGATCTCTGTATTGTGCCGCCATATTGTCCGTCATTGTGTGTCCGTATTGTCATTGATCGTAGTTTCTAAAGGTGGATTCACTTGCAAATTATGGAAGCCCCGGTGCTTTCAGACGCTGTAAACTCATTGGATGAGTTGCATAAAAGCCGTTATTTGGAAAAGCTTCGGTCGATCCAGTCGCCAGATCCATATTTGATGCCCAAACCGATGTTTCCTCCCGTCCAGTCCCGTCCTGTGCGTCAGAGCTCGTCCTGAGACTACAAAATTTCCAATCATACTCCAGTTTATGTCACGATGAGGAGTCGGGTACCCAAAATCGGCACCGGGCTGAATATAAACCGACATTTGGTCAGCTGAGCGTCACCGTTGTCACGACTGTAAAATGAAACTTGATCGACAACGGGCCGGTGTGTGCTGAAAAATAGCTGCCCCGCGTGAAATGTCCCCCCCTGACGGGAGCGCTTGTTTATAACGCTTTATTGACGTGGAAACATCAAATGTTTTCATGGACGCATTACAGTAATGGACTTACAACTGTAAGAAGATCAGTTTTAAATAATTAAATTACACAAAATATTAATACTGTATTTTAGTAACAAATCGTGGACTCGGCCACATAACCATCTTTGAACAGAAATGTATTAGTCTACAGGTTTTCACGACCATATCCCAATGACAATCACACAGGTATGACATTTATTAGTTAAAGCAGAGTAAAATAATACATATTCACGGTACAAGAAAGTCGTTTCCGTGTGGGCGCTCCCGTCAGGGGGGACATTTCACGCAGGGCGGCTATTTTTCGGCACAACACCTGTTGTTGCGCTCACTTTCTTGCTGCGCGACCGTGGCGACGAGCTTCGTAGTCTCCATCTGTTGATGTCTGCGATCGTGTTGGCATCATATTGATGTTTTGGCCGCTGTCTGACGGCTGTCGACACAAACGCATCATGGACCGAGATAAACAAATCGTGCTGCTTTCGAGATTTGCCCTTTTAACAATGGGCACACAGCAACTACTAAAATGACCGTTTATCTTCTCTGTTACTGCAACCAACCGCCACACATGCCTTCACCATTTTGATTAATCAATGTTAACGATTGTCAGGAAGGTTTTTGGGTTCGTTTACTAGGCCAGGGGTCTCCAACCCAGTCCTCAAGGCCCACTGTGGGTCCTGGTTTTTGTTCCAGCCGATCCAGCAGAGACAGTTGAACCAATGAGGCTTCTGCTAAAACAAGCCACACCTGACTGCAATCAACTGATTGCACTTGTAAAACACCGGATTGGGGAAAAAGTGTCGTCATCTTGTTTGGTAGGAATGAAATCCTGCACCCACAGTATGCCTTTGTGGAATAGGTTGGGGACCCCTGTACTAGGCGGCGATTCCTTAGACAAGCAGAAAAACACGCAGTAATAGGAGGAATGTACGTAGCGGTAATATGTAAACACAATGAGCTGACGGACAATATGGCAGCATCAGTCAGGGGAGCGGAGTTGTGACGTCACGTGATTGGGGTCTATATCCCCCTATAATCAACAAGTGTAATACAATACAGCAGAATGCGCTGTAATATTTAGTCCGATTAGATTGTTCTGTGGTACTTCTAGAATGAAATAATTCATCAATTCCCTCCTCAATAGGACTTGCCTAACGCCATGAATGCCGCCGAGATCACAGACAAATTAGGATTACACTCCCTGCGCCACCGTAACTGGTATATCCAGGCCACCTGTGCCACGAGCGGCGACGGCCTCTACGAGGGCCTCGATTGGCTGGCCAATCAACTCAAGAACAAGAAGTAGGAAGACTGGAAACATCCGGCAGACACAACCATCTGACTTTATTTTGTTTCATTTGGGACTGAGGATGCGGGATGGAAGAATTCCAGGGAGATTTTCGGCTTTCATTTTCCTTCCATCATTATCCGAGTTCCGTTTCGACCACGCAAACCATAAAACAATCACTCTGATGTGCTTCTCTTGTGCCCACCTCTTGTCTTTAGGTGCCGTGTACGATGTTTTTTGGGTCACATGATTCCACAGCAGCAAGACTGACTCGTGTGTGTTTTCTTGCAATGGCGTATGATCAGCCTGCCTGTGAACTAAAACCATGTGTGACAACAGCAACCACTATTGAAAGCTTTTGAGCATTTTATTCAGTATCCTTGATATCCAATCTAAGGTCTACATACTAGTACTATGGATCATCGATTCTTTTTCCCTCACCTCTGGGCAATCACACCCCTATTTTAAACACTATGAGACCAGCGACAATAAGAACTGAAAACTTGGTTTGGCTCTGGGGTCAGCCACCTTTCACATTCAAAGAGAAAATTCGGCCCAGGATCCACGGTAAAGAACACTGGGAGCTGTAATCATAAATTGATATCTGAAATGATTGAGTCAGCTGGACTTTGTGTATTTAAATACATACATAAACTGGTGTTTATTTATATACATACATAAACGGGTTCATATTGTACTTAAAAAAAGGAGTCTAGGCTCCTTTTAATTAGCAGATTAAGTGCTAACGTTTTACACTAGTTTACAAAACACTAATCTAGGCCATAAATTCACCAACCAAAGTAAAGGTTGCTGCTTGGAAGGTGTACCTACAAGTCTGGGTCTGTGAATGGCGCAAATATTTGTGGCTACACCTTGCAAGTATCAACCGTGACTTTACATAGTTGGTAAATTTAGCGCCTGCATGAGTATTTTGTAAATAAGTATAGCAACCTTGACTTTACATAGTTGGTACATTCAGGACCTGTGTGAGTGTTCTGATGACAAACACACATGACAGTGAGCCTGCCATGATCTGCCTAATAAAAAAAAAAAAGTTGAACAAATTTGTTAAATCTCACAAGCGCTAGTGTAAATTTTAGGGCTGTCAAACGATTAAAATTTTTAATCGAGTTCATTACAGCTTAAAAATTAATCGTAATTAATCGCAATTCAAACCATCTACTATAAAATACGCCATATTTTTCTGTAAATTATTGTTGGAATGGAAAGATAAGACACAAGATGGATATATACATTCAACATTTGGTACATAAGGACTATTTGTTTATTATAACAATAAATCAACAAGATGGCATTAACATTATTAACATTCTGTTAAAGCGATCCATGGATAGAGAGACTTGTAGTTCTTAAAAGAAAAATGTTCAATCAATCAATCAATCGATCAAATTTATTTATATAGCCCTTTACAAAAACCCGAAAGGCCCTCAAAGTGCTTTACAACAAAACATGGCTCAAGATAAATAAAAGGCAGGAAAATATTATACAATGACATTTAAAAAATAAAGTAAAACAAAGAGCGCATCACAATAAAAGTCCAGCAAGTAAAACAATAAAAACGATAAAATCGAAAAACATTAAAAAAAAGTCCTTAAGCTAATAAAACCAGGCTATCCTAATCTTTGTAAAAGGCGAGTCTAAAAAGGTGCGTTTTTAGCCGAGACTTAAAAAGACCTACATCCGTGGTGGTGCGGATTTCGGAGGGAAGGCTGTTCCACAGCCTGGGGGCAGCAACCGCAAAGGATCGGTCTCCCCACTGTTTAAGTTTTGACCTCGGAACATCTAAAAAAAGCTGGCCGGTCGAGCGAAGAGTTCTGCCAGAGTTACGAAAAGTTAAAATTTCCGATTCCGATAGAATGTTAGTACAAGTTATAGAAATTTTATATTAAAACCCCTCTTAATGTTTTCGTTTTAATAAAATTTGTAAAATTTTCAATCAACAAATAAACTAGTAGCCCGCCATTGTTGATGTCAATAATTACTTACACAATGCTCATGGGTGCTGAAGCCTATAAAATCAGTCGCACCCAAGCGCCAGCAGAGGGCGGCATAACTCCATAAAACACAATTAACAAGTGAGATTTTCACTGTACCGTCATTTAGATGTGTCTGAGCTGGGCATCTGCGTTAATTGCGTCAAATATTTTAACGTGATTAAATAAGAAAATAAACGCCCGTTAACGCGATAATTTTGACAGCCCTAATAAATTGTAATCAAATTTTCCTTATTTTAATATGAAACTCAGCCGCATCAGTTCAAAGAGCCGCAGGTTGCTGACCCCTGGCATCGTTAAAAAGAAATATTTGATGAAAAATGAACATTTTACTTACTGTTATACAACTCATTTGCGTACTGTTATAACCTAAATCCGTTGAGCACCTTAATAGGAGGACAACATTTGCACTCTAGTAATACATATGCATATCAATAGTACGAGAAACCTGTGCGCTAGTAAAAACTGTGTTACCACTCCTACTGGTGACCCAATATGTCACATGTAATGCACTTATTGCAAGCAAATGTCAATTTTAATGTCATTTGGCAGTGGAAAAACATGCTAGTAACACAGTCAAATATTGTACTAGTATAAAATATTACGGACATGGATTAAATGCTCAAATAGCGACCCCGTTCTGAGTTTTGTGTTGTGATACGAGATGAACACATCCTCGTCACATCAGGCCTTTTTTGGGCAGCAAATTGTCATTCTTATGTCTGTTTGGTGGGAAAGGAAGCTTCTGTCATTGCAACCTCATGAATATGTTTACTGAATGTGCATTGAATATTATGTGTGGCTGTAGAAAAAGCTGTTAAGTATATTTATTTTACACAAAGTCATTTATTTAGGTGGTGTGTCAATATAGGGAAGAAAGCAGGGTGAAGCAGAGCAAAATACGGGCACAAGCAAATGACCGATACCAGCAGGCTTGTAATTGATTTTTTTCCCCCCGTGCCGTACATGACAACTATTATACTGTAAGTGTTTCTATTCTATTTTCAATCATGGGTTTAATCATTTGGGTTTTGTGGCCTTATAGTTAGTGTTGGCTAAAATTGATTTTGATCTTTTTTTTTTCTTTTATGCTGTCGAAACACAGGTTTGTGCACTGTAGTTTGAGATGATTAGGCAAAGGTTTGTCCTGCTGTAGCTTGTGTTTTGCCTGTATACTTGATTCATATTTAGTGGTAGGTCTTCATTGTATGGGGGTAGTGGGGTGTTTAAAAAAAAAAAAAAAGACTTGTGACCACGTCTGTAAAGCCAATGGGAAAAGAAAAGAATCCTGGTATTCATTCTGTACTGTCCTAGTTACACACAAATGACCACATTGCAGTGCTACGTGCATCTGTATGTTATGATCACTTCCTGCTGTATCACAAATAAACCCATTTTCTGTAGGACCAGTCTCATAGTACTTGTGCAATTGACTAATTCCACTATTTGGTTATCCTTTCATTGTCATTTAAAATGTTAAGCTTCGGTCGGCACTGTTTTGCAGTCAGTCTATTTTTCAGTATGTATAGTGCCCTCCATAATTATTAGCACCCCTTAAAAAGATGTGTTTTTTAGCTTCTAATATACAGTGGGGAGAACAAGTATTTGATACACTGCCAATGGGAAAACCCATTGGCAGTGTATCAAACCCATTGGCAGTGTTCTCCCCACTGTATATATATATATTTTTTCCAGATAAATGGGACCTTAATGGAAAAAAAGAGAAAAATCCAACCTTCAATACAAGTGCATTCTTTCAGTGGGGAAAATTTTTCACATAAAGAAAAAAATATTTGACATCAAATAATGTGTCACAATTATTAGCACCCCTGATGTTAATACTTTGTACAACCCCCTTTTGCCAACAAAACAAGGTCTGGGGACTAAGATCGCCATGGGAGGAGCTTGATTTTGTGTCTGGTGAACCATTTCTGTGTAGATTTGGCCATATGTTTAGGGTCATTGTCTTACTGAAAGACCTTGTGAAGACCCATGTTCAGCTTTCGGGCAGAGGGCAACAGATTTTGATTTAAAATGTCCTGGTATTTCAAAGCATTCATGATGCAGCCTAACAAGGTTCCCAGGGCCTTTGGAAGCGAAACAGCCCCACAGCATCACTGACCCACCCCCATACTTCACAGTGGGTATGAGGTGCTTTTCGGCATGCGCATCTTTCGTGGCACGCCAGACCCACTTAGAGTGTTTGTTGCCAAAAAGCTCAATCTTAGTCTCACACAAAAATACACATGGTCCCAGGCTTCAACTGGGACCGTGTGCTTTGGTCAGATGACCTGGTGTACTCTATACGTACCTTAGTAATTCTGGCAACCACAGCTGCCAGTATTGTATCGTAACTTCAACATTTATTTATTGCTATTTTTATTTCAACAGTGCATACACTTTGGTCCCTCCCATGAATTAAAATCAAAACAATGGAGAACAAAGGTGTTCAGTTCTCTTAATTGGTCTCAAATGATGTTTTAATCATTGCTGGGTTTGTTTAAACATCACACAGTGTTGCGGAAGGTTCGACAGCCTTGGGCATCTGCCTTTCTTGATGCTGCACTGCTTGGACACAAGAAGGTAAGATACACACCCACACACACATATGTTGAACTGATTACCAAGTTTAGCTTTTTGTCCTATCTTAATGTTGTACTATGATATAGGTTTAAAAAAAAACTGTCTGTTCTCACATTTTTAAATTCTAACTCAACACTAAGAGTGAGAAACTCTTGGTACGATACGATACGATTTGCGATAAAAAGCGCACGATAACGATGATCTGACGATATAGCGATACAACGATTTTCGATACATTGGTAAGGAAATCATTCTAGGATGTTCTAGAAAAAACTAATAAACAGAAAAAACAAGCTTCTGCTGTGAATTGGAATGAATTTATCACTAGTAGACGTCCAATCCATTTGAACTGGGAGGGTGGCAGCGAATGAACATTCGTTCATTCGCTGCCATCCCTCCCACTTCAAACGGATTGAACGTCTATGGCCGTCAGTGGCAGCCAATGCCAGGCAATGAGTAAATTTGGGCCATTTAAGGTCATTTACCTGTTGATTTTCAGTTACTTCCTGTTGATTTTGGGGTATTTTATGGGTCACTTGCTGTTTCTTTTGCGTTACAGAACCGGAAGTGACCTGGGAATCACCCAAATGAATAGGCAGTGACTCAAACTCAACAGGAAATGACCTGTAAATGCCCTAAAGTGAACAGCAAGGACCTGTAAATGCCCTGAAAATCGGACAGAATGACTGCGAATGCTCTGGTTTTGAATGGACAAACGTTTCCAGTCTAACTGGATTGGGCGTCGAGCTCCGTCAATGGCAGCCTTTTTTTCCCCTTTTTTTAAAATTCACTCCTTTTTAAAACGATATCTCGATTCTTGACAGGAGCGTATCGATAACCTTTTGGGATATCACGATATATCACCATTTTGATATCAACAAAATACTTCAAAACCTGTTTGTGATGATGAGCCACTTGCAGGTCTCCCACATTTCTGTGGTTCGGCACTCATTACACCTTTTAGCTAGACACCCTGAAGTAGATTTCCTACTTTCCTCTCGTGGGGTTTTTCTTTGCTCTTTTGTGGGTTCAGATCAGTGCATGTCGTAATTGTTTACGATCGGTGGGCCCGTGAAGCCCTTAGAGACAATTGTTGTGATTAAATAAAGGTGACTTACTATAGCCCAATTCAGACTTGTATCCTGCTAAATTACCGTTTAAGGCAGGGGTCGGGAACTTTTAGGCTGAGAGAGCCATGAACACCACCTATTTTTAAATGTAATTCTGTGAGAGCCATACAATATGTTAAAACTAAAAATACAAGTAATTTGTCCATTTTATGTAATTTGAACACTTAAAGTACAATAAGTCTCAGAATTATTTTTAATAACATATACATGATAATAATTTAATTGAATAATAAAAAAATAATATTAAAATAGTTATTCTAATATTTTGTTGTGTCCACAGATAGATTCACCCTATGTTTAAAATGTTCCATCTAATGTCGTTTTGTTTGTGGAAAATATACACACAAGTTACAGCCTGAAAAGACTGTTGTACTTACAGTTTTAAACCAGCAGGGGTCAGCGTTCGCTTCTTGGCCTGCATGGACAATAAATGTTCATATTTTAGAGCGTCTTTGCAGCAATGCGAGACGGATGTTGTAAACTAGTATTTTTTTCTTGTTTCAGGTGAGAAAAACAGTATAATTTGACTGTGTATATTAGCGGATTGCTTTATTTGAGGATGATTATGATGTGTACTGTGTGTTAATATAGTTCAGAAATACGTTGATCGTTAAGTATGTATATGTATGACTGCAGCTGTGTTCGTAATGGTGAGCGGACGACGCGTGAATGCTAGTAGAGTAAAATGCAGAAAAAAGTTTTCTCACAAAAACTTAGATTTTTTATTAATCTAATTATATATGAATTAGCATTTTAGAGCGAATAAGAAATGAGCCGTCTGCAGCAATCCGAGACGAAAATTGTTTTTTTCTTGTTTCAACTGTACAAGAAAAATGACAATAAAACAAAATTAAATGTGTAGGAACAGACTGAAGCACTAGTCTCTGTCTGCACCACGCTACAGATGCATAGCTATTATTTCAACCGACTGCCACATGCATCATCAGACTTATCAGACGCTCTCCACTGCCACACCTGTCCTAAATGTCGCCTGACCACTGGCTTGCCGAAGGAAAAAATGTTAGTGCCCCTAATGGTTGCACTATTTAACACTTCGCCTGTGGCCGTTACGCCCGCCAGGTTTTCCCTGAGGTCCTAGCGCCCTTCCTATTACATAACGACACTTTTTTTTTTTTTTTTTTTTTTTTTTAAATAATTGAAGATTTGTCTGCGAGCCAGATGCAGCCGCCAAAATAGCCATATCTGGCTCACGAGCCATAGGTTCCCGACCCCGGGTTTAAGGTGACAAAGGATTTAGCCATGTCGTGGCTTTCACACATGGGGAAATGCTCCAGGAATAAACTGGGTTCTATGTGTGAAAGTGGCTAAATCTATCCCGGGTTGGCATCTCGGCGCTCGCTGTGCGGGGAGGGCAGCTGGTGTGATTTTATAACCCGGACATTACGTCATTTTTTGTGACATCGGCTGTCACATTCTGTTGGTCAGATCGTGTCTTGATACAGAGCCGGTTGTGAGACGGTGCCTGACATTGACGTCCAAGCTCATCAGGACTGTATTTAAGCCCAGGTGATCAAAGAGAAGGGTGTCGAGATATTAACTTGCTCATTTGACACCTTGTACTCTCAAATTTTGTGCATTTGCTAGCTTGTTCGTCTGTCGCCCTTGTTTTGAAATCCTCTGGGTTCTGGTATTTATTTGAGTGTATGTATTTTGTTGCTTTCACACATACAGTCATGTGAAACAATCGGACACCCCATTAAATATTCAGTTCTTTATTAAGAAATGTTCACATATCAATGTCTGATCTTGTTTTTCTGTATCTTTGGAAAAGAAAGTGATTTAATTGCAGGTAAACAACAAAAAATAACATTGTTTTACCCATTAAACCAAATATATCAACAAAAATACTTATTCTAACTGAGGAAAAAGTTAGGGCATCCAACCACCTAATAGCTAGTGTTACCCCTTTTGGCTGAAATAACTTCAGTGAGAAGCTTTTTGTAGCCGTCTACCAGTCTTTAACAACGGTCTGAAGAAAGTTTTCCCCACTACTCAACGCAGAATACTTTCAGCTGTGAGATGTTTGAGGGATTTCTTGCATGTACAGCCCGTTTCAAGTTACCCCACAGCATCTCAATGGGTTTAAGATCTGGGCTTTTACTAGGTCATTCCAGGACTCTGTATTTCTTTTCAGCCAGACCTTGGTGGATTTACTGGTACTTCTTTTGGGTCATTGTCATGTTGCAGGGTCCAGTTTTGCTTCAGCTTTAATTTTTCACAGATGATCTCACATGTTCCTCAAGCACCCTCTGATACACGATAGAATTCATGGTGGATTCTATGATGGTGGGCTTGACAGGTCCTGCTGTAGCAAAGCATCCCCAAACCATGACACTTCACATGCTTCACAGTTGATATGAGGTTCTTTTCCTGGAATGCTGTATTGGGTTTACGCCAAACATGTTCTCTGTTCTAGCGTCCAAATAATTCAATTTTAGATTCATCTGTCCAAAGAACATTATTCCAGAAGTCCCGGTCTTTGTCTACATTCACTCTGGCAAACTTCATTCTGACCTTCATGTTCTTCTTGGAGAGCAACGGTTTCCTCCTTGCAAAACTCCCATGAAGGTTAAACTTGTGAAGTCTGTTTCTGATTGTAGAGGCATGCACTTTCACATTGACAGTAGCAAGAGCCTGCTGTAGGTCCAATGATGACATTTGAGGGTTTTTGGAGACTTCTTTTGCATCTTGCGGTCTGCTCTTGGGGTGAACTTGCTTGGATGGCAAGACCTGGGCATGTTGGCAGTTGTTTTGAATGTCCTCCACTTGTAGACTATTTTCCAGACAGTAGAACAGCTGATTTTATATTCTTTTTAGGTCTTTTGGAATCCCTTACCAGGCACATAAGCGTCTACACTCGTTTTTCTGAAGGCTTCAGACAGCACTCTTGATCTCACCATGGTGTTCTCTCTCACTTCAACAGTCAGTTACTGTTGAAAGTATTCTGCGTTGAGGAGTGAAACTTTCTTCAGACCAATGTCAAAGACTGGTAGATGGCTACAAAAAGCGTCTCACTGAAGTTTAGGGGGTAAAAGGGGGTAACACTAGCAATTACAGTGCCTTGCAAAAGTATTCGGCCCCCTTGAACCTTGCAACCTTTCGCCACATTTCAGGCTTCAAACATAAAGATATCAAATTTTAATTTTTTGTCAAGAATCAACAACAAGTGGGACACAATCGTGAAGTGGAACAAAATTTATTGGATAATTTAAACTTTTTTAACAAATAAAAAACTGAAAAGTGGGGCGTGCAATATTATTCGGCCCCCTTGCGTTAATACTTTGTAGCGCCACCTTTTGCTCCAATTACAGCTGCAAGTCACTTGGGTTATGTTTCTATCAGTTTTGCACATGGAGAGACTGACATTCTTGCCCATTCTTCCTTGCAAAACAGCTCGAGCTCAGTGAGGTTGGATGGAGAGTGTTTGTGAACAGCAGTCTTCAGCTCTTTCCACAGATTCTCGATTGGATTCAGGTCTGGACTTTGACTTGGCCATTCTAACACCTGGATACGTTTATTTTTGAACCATTCCATTGTAGATTTGGCTTTATGTTTTGGATCATTGTCCTGTTGGAAGATAAATCTCCGTCCCAGTCTCAGGTCTTGTGCAGATACCAACAGGTTTTCTTCCAGAATGTTCCTGTATTTGGCTGCATCCATCTTCCCGTCAATTTTAACCATCTTCCTTGTCCCTGCTGAAGAAAAGCAGGCCCAAACCATGATGCTGCCACCTCCATGTTTGACAGTGGGGATGGTGTGTTCAGGGTGATGAGCTGTGTTGCTGTTACGCCAAACATATCGTTTTGCATTGTGGCCAAAAAGTTCAATTTTGGTTTCATCTGACCAGAGCACCTTCTTCCACATGTTTGGTGTTGTGGCAAACTTTAAACGAGACTTTTTATGGATATCTTTGAGAAATGGCTTTCTTCTTGCCACTGTTCCATAAAGGCCAGATTTGTGCAGTGTACGACTGATTGTTGTCCTATGGACAGACTCTCCCACCTCAGCTGTAGATCTCTGCAGTTCATCCAGAGTGTTCATGGGCCTCTTGGCTGCATCTCTGATCAGTTTTCTCCTTGTTTGAGAAGAAAGTTTGGAAGGACGGCCGGGTCTTGGTAGATTTGCAGTGGTCTGATGCTCCTTCCATTTCAATATGATGGCTTGCACAGTGCTCCTTGAGATGTTTAAAGCTTGGGAAATCTTTTTGTATCCAAATCCGGCTTTAAACTTCTCCACAACAGTATCTCGGACCTGCCTGGTGTGTTCCTTGGTTTTCATAATGCTCTCTGCACTTTAAACAGAACCCTAAGACTATCACAGAGCAGGTGCATTTATACGGAGACTTGATTACACACAGGTGGATTCTATTTATCATCATCGGTCATTTAGGACAACATTGGATCATTCAGAGATCCTCACTGAACTTCTGGAGTGAGTTTGCTGCACTGAAAGTAAAGGGGCCGAATAATATTGCACGCCCCACTTTTCAGTTTTTTATTTGTTAAAAAAGTTTAAATTATCCAATAAATGTTGTTCCACTTCACGATAGTGTCCCACTTGTTGTTGATTCTTGACAAAAAAATTAAATTTCATATCTTTATGTTTGAAGCCTGAAATTTGGCGAAAGGTTGCAAGATTCAAGGGGGCCGAATACTTTTGCAAGGCACTGTAGGTGCTAGGGTTTCCTAACTTTTTCCTAAGTTAAAATATGCATTTTTGTTTATATATTTGGTTTAATGAGTAAAACAATGTTAATTTTTGTTGTTTACATGCAATTAATTCACTTTCTTTTCCAGAGATAAAGAAAAACAAGATCAGACATTGATAGGTGAACATTTCTTAATAAAGAACTAAATATTTAATGGGGTGTCCTAATTTTTTCACATGACTAAGGGATTTAAACGGTGTTAAGGTGTCTGTGAAAGGGGCTGATGTGTGACTTGACGGTCAAAAATCTGAAATGCTCATTTTACCACAAACTGAAAATGCCCCGCACAAATTTATTTACTAGTTTTGCACCATAATAGTGAAATCACATTGTGACATTCTAACTTTATTCACTTGCAACAAGTTGAGGAACAGCTGTGGTAACAGAAGAGTATAGGAATGTAATAATGAATAGATTGATAAACTCTGTGAACTTAAGGAGAATAATTTGCATATCAATTGGGCAGCTCCTCCTCTCACTTATATGACAGTAAGGAATGTTTCAAATGTCGTTAAACCTGTGGAGGTTTAATGTCTGTTGTAGCATGGCAGGTTGATTTCAAGTCAAGATGTTCAATTGTATTTTGCCTTGCATGATAAGTCATTAGTTTGTGGAGGCGTAACTCCTGCTTTGATAAGTGAGTGTATGTTGTTCTCTTTTTTAAAGGATCCATTGCCAGTGACTTTTCTTAAAGACATCTAGAATTGGCAAGAAGCCTCTCTGAATCATGGAGAAATTGCGGAATTATTTGAAGAACTTCCTAGGAAATAAGGAGATGAACATACTGATGGTTGGCCTTGAATCAGCAGGGAAAACAACAATCCTCGACAAGCTCAAACTCGGGAAAATTGTCACTTCAACGCCGGCCAGTGGTATGCGCAGGCTGTTCGAGATTACTAACACCATGTGCGTGACCTCACCATTTGTGACCTCTTCTCAGGCTTTAATGTGGAGACAGTGGAGGATGAGAACATCAGTTTCACTGCGTGGGATGTGGGTGGCCAGGATAGCAAGCGTCCCTACTGGAGACAGCTCTTTTCCAACAAACAGAGTGAGTCAAATAGAGCAGAACAACACAATCTTAAATGTGCGAATGTATTAATGAATTCTGTCATGCGTTCCATAGGTATAATCTTTGTGGTGGATAGCAATGACAGAGAGCTTGTCAATGAAGCGCAACAGGAGCTTAACAGACTGCTGAATGAGGATGAGCTGAAAGATGCTGTGCTCCTTGTGTTAGCCAATAAACAGGTAAGAAACACTCATGAACCTGCACAATCGAGTGAAATTAAAGGTCCTCTCTTCAATAGGACATGCCGAATGCCATGCGTGGCCCCGAGGTCACAGAGATGTTGGCTTTACACAATGTGCGCCACTGTATCTGGCACATCCAACCCACCTGTGCTCTGAGTGGCGACGGCCTCTACGAGGGCCTTGAATGGCTGGCTAATAAAGTCAAGAACAAGTAGTAGGAAGACAGCAACTTTCCGACAGCCACACCCGTCTTACCTTGGCTCACATTTTCATTTTGTCCGTCAGTGTATGAGCTCAATTTGTATTGGTTCTGGTAGGTGAACACATTCTCATGAATTTGGAAAGCAGAGGTTAGTAGGGTAGCCAAAAGTTTTACTCAAGTAAGAGTAGGGATACTTTTTTTCAAAATAATATTGTATTTTCCACACATGAGGCAAACTTAAAACACTTCAATTTTCTCAAAAGCCGTCAGTGCGCTTTATAATCTGATGCGCCTTATATATGGATCAATATTGGTTAGTTATGGCATGACATGCATAACGCAACCCCAACCGCAACTACTACTGCTGCGGCTTATATGTATGCATTATTTAGGCACGAGAAAACTATAGCAGGCTTCTGTCTGGTAATAATAATAATAATAATAATAATAATAATAATACATTTTATTTGTACAGCGCTTTTTTCCAATGCTCAAAGACGCTTTACAGTAGGAACAAAAAAACAGCAGACAACGTGAACAGAACAAAACAATAAAGAACATAATAACAGTATATGTTAAAAGCTAGTTTAAAAAGGTGAGTTTTTAACAGTTTTTTGAATGTGGGAAGGTCTTTACAGGAACGGATGGGTTTAGGAGGTGAGTTCCAAAGGGAGGGGGGCAGCAATGGAGTAGGCTTTGTCCCCCCCAAGTTCGATGTGTTCTTTGTTAGGGCGGTGCGAGGATGTTGCCATTAGAAGAGCGGAGGTGACGGGAGGGGGTGTGGAGACAGAAGGTCTGTGAGGTAGGGAGGGGCCAAGTTATTGAGTGCTTTGTAAGTGATAAGGAGGATTTTGAACTGAATTCTGTATGAAATAGGAAGCCAGTGCAGTTTATGGAGGACGGGGGTAATCTAAAAAGATTTTTCCTGCAAGTGTTCTTGTTCTATCGTCAATCATGGGGTTGAACGATTTGGTTTTGCAGTTTTGCTGAAATTCATTTGATTATTTTTTTTCCGAATAAAATGAATATTGATTATTTTTTTATTCTGTTTTTTCTCCCTCGTGCTGTCAAAGCACAGGTTTTTGCACTTTAGTTTGACATGTTTTGGCTAAGGTTTTTCCTGTGGTATCTTCTGTTTTGCTTGTATACCAGATTGTTATTTAGTGTTAGGTCTCAATTGTATGGGGCATGGAGGTGTTAATAAAAAAATGACCACCTCATTGAAGTGAATGAAAAAAGAGAATTTATTCGAGTACAGTCGTTCTTAACCTTGCTAAAGGTACCGAACCACACAAGTTTCACATGTGGATTGACTGAACTCTTCAGAATTAGATAATAAAGCTTTTTCTCTCCTCTCTCCCCTCCCCTCCCCTCCCCTCCCCTCCCCTCCCCTCCCCTCCCCTCCCCTCCCCTCCCCTCCCCTCCCCTCCCCTCCCCTCCCCTCCCCTCCCCTCCCCTCCCCTCCCCTCCCCTCCCCTCCCCTCCCCTCCCCTCCCCTCCCCTCCCCTCTCCAAACCATGTTGACTGGGATTTGACATTGATTGGACCATCCAAATTGTTATGGACACACATTTCAAACAGCAGCATTTGTAATGTGCCAGTGGCATAATTTACACATCTGTGAAGGCACCATGAATACTGAAAACTACATACAGGTTGTGGAGGAACATCCATTCAGCATCTTTTTCATGGACGCCCCCGCTAATTTCGCTATTATGGCCTGCATGCAGTCCGGACCTGTTTCCCATTGAAAATGTGCGGCACATTATGAAGCATAAAATACGACAACGGAGACCGTTAAACAGCTGAAGCTGAACATCAAGCAATAATGAGAAAACATTCCACCTACAAAGTTTCAAAATTAGTGTCCTCAGTTCCCTATCATTTACTGAACGTCATTAACTCATTTGCTCCCAAAAACGTATAAATACGTTCTATTTTTAATTGTTTCAGTGTCCAAAAGATGTATTTATACGTCTTTTAGGTTTTTTTTTTTTTTTATAGAAGAGACATTTCTGGGTTCTGATTCAATTTAGCTCCAAAGCACAAAGTTGAAAATCCATTTTGAAGCAATAAAACTGGCCACTGGAGGGCAGCAGCGCATTTGGTAAGACCCGCAACCCGATTAAACGGCAACGAACGGCCGGGCCGCACGGTTGGGGTGCCGGCGAAGGGCGACCGAATGGAGAACAACCTAGAGGACGCCCGGGATGCCAGGCGCTGGACGACCGAGCAGAACGACCGGGACCACCAGTGCAGCGGACAATGTCGTTGAGTACGTGCTGCTCGCCGAGCAGACCCCGCAGAGACAAAAAAAAAAATCCATTTTTATGAGACAGGCGGCGATGAAGGAAAAGTTTACCCGGCTGTCGCGGCCAGAACAGCGTCATCACTCAGTTAGTTATGTGTAAATAAATTGTTACTTTGCTATCAAAAGCTCTATTTGTCTTGTTGTTTAACTTATTTTGTAAAAGGAAAACAGTATTCAGATGTTTGGGATGTAACTAACGCAAAAAAGAGCTGTGTATAAGTCAAACATATGTTTGAAATGTATGCTTTTACAAAAAGCTCAATTTGTCCGCTTTTTTCATCAGAAATTGGAAAAATTGCTCAAACTAAGCTATTTTCTAATGCTGATTTCTAAAGAACGGGAAAAAGATATGAAGTTTGTTTTCTGCTGAAAGAAGAGAGTCTAATCTTTCTTTTGGTGGGTTCCATGTTTTTATAGCAATAGAATAGAATTTTCTGTGGGCCTTGCATAATCAGTCAAAATCCAGTAAAACGGCTGGGAGCGAAGGTGGTTGCACCGGTGAAAATGGCTGGAAGTGAATGAGTTAAAATACATGTGACACAAAAAAGCATGTTTATTTCATATTACTATGCTCCTGAATGAAATGGACCACTTGGATGTGTGCAGAAGCAATCGATATATTTATTCAATTTTTTTTGTATCCAGCGCTATGCAAATGAGAGTCTTCCGGCCAAAGTCTCAGATTGAGGAAGAAGGCGGATGTGACGTCAAGACATCATCTTCACTATACAACCATACTACTGTATGCATACTACAGGACTGTGGATTCAGCTGATTTTGCAGATTAATTCATTTATTTTTCACGTCACGCCAGCCCAATGTGCGGCAGGCTTTTGTTGCTTCACCAGGGAAAGTGGTGTGACCCTTTCAGAGTTTCCAAAAGATCACGTTCAACGTGGGAACATGGGAAAAACAAGTCCGACAATCGAGGGACCATTGGACGGACGAGGAAGTGAGTAAACTACGTGTTTGATATTATGTCAAATAATAGCATTATGACACACGTTTTAATAAGGAGGTGGCTTGCATTTTGTGGGTGACAATTCTCCTTGTCTACCGAGAAGGCGGAGTGGCCGCCTCACTCAGCCGATGACTGGCGGCTTGTCGCACACCCGTGCTCAGGCAGCTACGCGGTTCTTGATTGTGTTGAGACTTCCACCCCCCTCGGCCCTGCTCGCGTGCCCGCCGATGGAGCGCTTACCTTCTTTTTTTGTTTCCGCTCTTTCCTCCGTCTCTGAGTCTCTGCAGGGAAATGACAAGCCTGACTGCCTCCGGTGGCATAAAATACCGTTCGAGAGGTTTAAGAAGTCGACAGTTTTGACCATTATGCAGTAATTTAGCCCACTTGTACTGAATAAAGACATTTTTAAATATTTCATATTCCATTTAGCACAAGACTGGTATTTGTCATGACCATACAATTTATTTAGCAATCGGGGAAAAAATACTTAGATACAAAGAATATCCTATAAAAATTTTGGAGTAGAGAGATAAAAATAATGATGACATTTCGCTGCTCTCTGTCGCATTTTTCTCGTTCTGAATCTTCCCCCTCAATGGGCTGAATTCTAAATCATCTGATAATTTTGACGGCCCTACTCAAAATATGATTTTAATTCAAATAATAATGCTATTTAAGATTTTTTTTTATCGTGTCACAGGCACTTTCAGTCAAATTGTTGAACACATTATTATTATTATTACATTTTGCTGTCTGCTCTAGTCATCAGCCTCGTGTTTCTTGTCTCTGTCGCCTTTTTACTCGTTCTGAATCTTCTTCCTCCTCCAAATACAACTCAAACATATATGGCTGTATGTCACATACTTCCTCTGGATCGACAACATCAATTGAAAAATCCACACTTGAACCAGAATCGCTGAAAAACGCTTCCTCCTCCATTAGGCTCAATGCTAAATCCACTGAAATCGCTCATTGTCTGACATCATCACCAAGATGGAGGCGCCAGAGCGCTAATGACAGGAGGAGCTAAACGGCCGATTTTTAAAATCATTTCTCGTCATCTGCGTTTTGCCAAATTGTTGCTTGTGGTCGAATCGTCTCAAAATATGATTTAAATTTCAATAATAATGCTATTTAAGATTTTTTTTTTAGCGTGTCACATGTATTTTTAATTAAATGAAAAGGTGATGTAACACAGTGGTAAACGTTAGCATGTCCCAGTTTTTTGGGAATGTGTTGCAGCAATAAAAAATTCCAAGTTAATGTTTATGTACCAAAAACAATAAAGTTTATCAGTTTGAAAATTAAACATCTTGTCTTTGTAGAGCATTCAATTAAATATTGGTTAGACATGATTTTCAAATCATTGTTCAAGTTTGAATGCTTTTTTTTTGTTTTTTAGAGCATTAATGAATTGAGTTTATGAAATATTTAGTTTCTGTGCATCTCATATACAACTTCCAAAAACTTGACTTTTATCTACTTTCATGAAGTTTATTACATTTTTTAGAATTGTTTGAAAACAGTTTGTTAACAGAAAAACAAAAAGTCTTCCCGTATGCTTTGCTTTCATGTTGTGTTTGTACAAGCAGCATATTTTTTGATACAAAGAGAAAAGGGGAGGGGGGCATTTTAGCATAACTTCCTGCTCATGGTGAAATATTAACCATTAGTTTGGAGCACTTCTACTTTTGGAGTGACTACGCTCTCGAACAATCTTTTTTTTTTTTTTTGAGATCGCCTTTTCATCTTGTGTTCAGGTCAAGATGGAGAAAACAGAAAGGTTGCTTGAGTGCGAGCAAGTTGTTGTGAGCCATGAAGAACAAGAGACTGGATCCTCAGGCCGAGCAGGTTCCACAAAGCAGTTCAACTGGCTCGCCCTCTCTCATGGCAACAAAATTGTTTGCACATGGTTTTAGATAGCAAAATAACAAGAGGCTTTCCAAATCAACACGAGATGGTCATCAGTTCAATTCGGGCGGGCAACGTTCACTTCATGCCACATGTTTTGTTTGATTTTGAACTTTCACTTTCTTCTGCCACTCTTGCTTATAATGACTATAACTTTGGTATACTGTATACCAAAGTGGCATCTGCTATCTATTCTTTATTTCTTTACGATAAATCATCATCCTCAGACAAATACACAAACATAATTTTTATTTGTTTATTTTTAACATGTCAACGACTGAAGTTGTTCTTCGTGGCCTCGTCAAACTCCTCCCTGGTCTCAGTAATCACCAGAGCCGTATGTCACTTGCCCAGCATTAGCAGCCTATGGATTCCCACAGGCCACAAATTCCCAATAGGACTTCTTCAGCTTGATGGCATCCTTTACTGCCGGTGTCTACCAGCAGGCTGCCATGACAAGCACCGACCACCTTACGGTTGCAGCTCTGCTCCACCGCCTCAGCAATGGAGGCGCAGAACAGTGTTGTTTTCCTCAACGATGACTATAATGAAAAAATTTCGTCAATGAACAATTTTTTCATGACAATGACATCACAATGACGCGCTGAAAACATGTCTAGGAAGACTAAAACATAACGAGATGAATGCCGGTTGTCGTCTGACGACACGAGAACGAGATGATAATTCGCCATAGTTTTCGTAAAAAATTCACAATGTGTGATATTTTCTTCTGGTAAATTTTGCTTTCTTATCTTGACTAGATATGCCATGTTGCTTTAGCCTTTAAAGGTCTGTGCTGAGTGATCATCACACACTAAACTAACTTGTAGCATTAGCATAGCGTTTGCATTAGCAATCGCGTTAGCATTAGCATTTTTGTGCGGTGACTCGTTGTCTTCTTAAAGTCTTGGAAAACATTTTACATACAGTTCGTGGCATCCAGATGAGTTTAATTCAAATAATGTTCTGTTTTCCTGCTGAGTGTGTATGATCATCATGAAAATGGTGATGTCCTTGTAGACTCTAGTTATGTGGTCGTCTGTAATGTTCATTCAAAATTGTTGGAAAACTTTTACAGTGGGGCCAATAAGTATTTAGTCAACCACTAATTGTGCAATTTCTCCCACTTGAAAATATTAGAGAGACCTGTAAGTGTCAACATGGTTTAACCTCAACCATGAGAGACAGAATGTGGGGGGAAAAAAACAAAATCACATTGTTTGATTTTTAAAGAATGTATTTGCAAATCATGGTGGAAAATAAGTATTTGGTCAATACCAAAAGTTCATCTCAATACTTTGTTATGTACCCTTTGTTGACAATAACAGAGGCCAAACGTTTTCTGTAACTCTTCACAAGCTTTTCACACACTGTTTCTGGTATTTTGGCCCATTCCTCCATGCAGATCTCCTCGAGAGCAGTGATGTTTTGAGGCTGTCATTGGGCAACACGAATTTTCAACTCCCTCCGCAGATTTTCCATGGGTTTGAGACCTGGAGACTGGCTAGGCCACACCAGGACCTTGAAATGCTTCTTACGAACCCACTCCTTTGTTGCCCTGGCTGTGTGTTTGGGATCATTGTCATGCTGAAAGACCCAGCCATGTCTCATCTTCAATACCCTTGCTGATGGAAGGAGATTTTCACTCAAAATCTCTCGATACATGGCCCCATTCATTCTTTGCTTTACACAGATTAGTCGTCCTGGTCCCTTTGCAGAAAAACAGCCCCAAAGCATGATGTTTCCACCCCCATGCTTCACAGTGGGTATGGTGTTCTTCAGATGCAATTCAGTATTCTTTCTCCTCCAAACAGAAGAACCTGTGTTTCTACCAAAAAGTTCTATTTTGATTTCATCTGACCATAACACATTCTCCCAGTCCTCATCTGGATCATCCAAATGCTTTCTAGCGAACCGCAGACGGGCTTCGACGTGTACTTTCTTCAGCAGGGGAACATGTCTGGCAGTGCAGGATTTGAGTCCCTGGCGGCGCATTGTGTTACTGAAAGTAGCCTTTGTTACTGTGGTCCCAGCTCTCAGTAGGTCATTCACTAGGTCCCCCCGTGTGGTGCTGGGATTTTTCCTCACCGTTCTTGTTATCATTTTGACGCCACGGGTGAGATCTTGCATGGAGCCCCAGATCGAGGGAACTTAACAGTGGTCTTGTATGTCTTCTATTTCTAATAACTGCTCCTACAGTTGATTTCTTTACACCAAGCGTTTTACCTATTGTAGATTCAGTCTTCCCAGCCTGGTGCAGGTCTACAATTTTGTCTCTGGTGTCCTTCGACAACTCTTTGGTCTTGGCCATAGTGGAGTTTGGAGTGTGACTGACTGAGGTTGTGGAAAGGTGCCATTAATACAGGTAACGAGTGGAGCCTCGTTAGACCTCATTAAAAGAATATTACTTTTTTAAAGTATTTTCTTATGGCATCTTTAGTATGTTCTGCCTGTATGCATCTAAACAAAACAAGCTGAAAGGGCACGGTAGTGGCATAACGGCAGGTGGCAGGGCACCATGCCTTTACCTGCATGCCCCTGTTTTCCAAGTGCAAAGAGGTGAAATCATCAGAGCACGAAACGTAATCTTGAGTTCATCTGTGTAAAGGAGTGGAAGGTTCAAAGTCCCTCCACAAGACCTTAAATAAAGATTATGAGCTGTGTCCTAGTAATTTTTGTGGACTGTATGCAATAAATTGAGAAAAAGACTGTGGCTAAATGTGATTTTTCACTTTTTATATGTTATTTTTCACGTGGATTTGCAATATGAATAAACACCTGATTTGGCGAAGATGATTTAAAAAGAGAACTACATTTTTTTTTACATGATTACTATTTTTCTCTGGCATCACGTGTCAGGAAGTTTTAATCTCAAATAAACCGCTGTTAAATAAAGTTGCATAGGAACTCACGCTTGACTTGCTGGTTTCACGACATGACGTATCTCTAGACAAACACTGATATGTGTCATCGTTAGTCACCAATGACAAATCTGAAATGAACAACTTGACCCTTACTAATTGTGAATTTTATGATAATTATTGGGACATTTATCTTTCCTTGGGACTGTGGACACGTCACAAGTTATGACTATAATATGATTACATTTTTGACCATTCAAGAGATAGATTATAGTAGACATTTAATGTTACTGTTCATTAAAATGATGGAACAGTGGTTTTCACGAAACTGTATTTCTTACCATTTAATTATAAACTGAAGTCTAGGTTCCCAACCCAATCTCATTTTGCATGTCTTTCCTGAGCTTGTGTCACTTTCTATGCATACTCCAATATGCCAAAAACATGCATGCCCCAGTATGTACAACCCTTATGACTACAACCCTTAGTATCCATCGTTGTGAGAGCTAAACGAAGCATGTATTTTTTTTTGAGTCATCTGTGAATGTTTTGTTTCTGTATTTGCACCTGCAATTGGCTGGTGACCATTTCAGGTAGTACAATAGTGATGTTGAGCCATAGAAAACAAAGGACTGATTGATGTCTGAGTCACAATGGAAGTGAGGGAAGTGTTCCCTTGCACCGCAATTAAAAAACAAAACAAACAAATTATTCAACATTCCTGAAGTGATGCAGAAGTATATTATATAGTTGCTGGGTTGTGATGGATAAAAATCTCGAGAAGACAACAACAAAAGCCTAACATCGTCACTTATATAGCGTTAGTGTACATATATATATATATATATATATATATATATATATATATATATATATATATATATATATATAAAACACTAAGGAAACTAAGCCACTAAGTAAACATATATTGCACATCCATATGTTATAGTAAACATAGAATACTTACAGACATATATTTTCGAGGCGGAAACACAACAGAAAGCACTCACGATTGTCAATGCTACCGCTAGACACTGCAATCTGTAAGTGAATGAACCAAACTACTTTAAAAAAAATAAAAAAAAAATACATGCAGTGAATTATTCTGGCCAGCAGGTGACAGCAATGCCCCGCAAATGGTCAACTGATTTCCCGTGCTAGTGTGTACTGTAAACTGTAAAGCCAACACAGTACATATTATCAGTCCTATTAATAATGTTATTGGATTTATCGGGATGACGTCATAATTCCTATTATCGGACCGATAATTATCGGGCAAATGATTATCGTGCACCAGTAAACCTAAGCTTTCAAAAGCGACCACAACTACTGAGCAAGAACCAAGGATTGAAAATGTTGACCATGAAAAGCCAGAGAGCACCGCCAAAATGGTGAGCGGAGTTTCAATTTGCCCCACTAAAGACGCTAATGCCTCCAAATGTTCCCAAATGACCTGATAAAATGTCCACAAACCAACCTGGGCGGGGCTAAGATCTGTATCTCCACACAGGAAAGACCCAGGTGTAATTTCTCCAGAAATGGCAGTTTCTAGTTGTACAACAAATTTTGCACCCTTATAATATTTTGCTCCCACAGCTGTTGTGACGGTGAATAAGCCCTCTTTCACATTCAATTGGATTCTCAATGTTATCCACAGGTGCTAAGTAAACAAGTAAAATCGTAAACATACATGTTCCACACGAGTATGGCGTAAATTGATGCTTAACTACACGGCGAAGACATAAACAGGGATAGAGCGGCGTGCAGTTGTCGTGTACAGCTAACATGGCAAAATGTGTCTGAGAACTTTTCTACATGTCAGTCCATGATCAAACGTAAGTGAATATTCCTTTATTTAAAGAAAGCTTGTAGTGTTTACCTTGTAACCGCTGTACTTGCGGCCATTTATAACACAAAGTTGCAATTTCTGATGGGGTGCAAAATTTGACAGTACAACAGTTGACACCGGCGGGCGTAGCATATTCAATGGATGGCGATCTTGGTGAAAAGTATAGCTGTCCTCAGCAGCCTGATTCAGAATTCAGAATTCCCCCCAAAAAATGATGGGAAACAAAAAAAAAAACACTTATTTTAATCAAGGCTGTCAAAATTATCGCATTAACGGGCGGTAATTAATTTTTTAAATTAATCACGTTAAAATATTTGACGCAATTAACGCACATGCCCCGCTCAAACAGATTAAAATGACAGCACAGTGCAATGTCAACTTGTGTTTTTTTTTTTTTTTTTTTTGAGTTTTGTCGCCCTCTGCTGGCGCTTGGGTGCGACTGATTTTATGGGCTTCAGCGCCCAAGAGCATTTTGTGTAATTATTGACATCGACAACGGCGGGCTACTATTTTTTGGGGGGGATTGAAAAATTTACAAATTTTATTAAAACGAAAACATTAAGATGGGTTTTAATATAAAAATTCTATAACTTGTACTAACATTCATCTTTTAAGAACTACAAGTCTTTCTATCCATGGATCGCTTTAACAGAATGTTAATAATGTTAATGCCATCTTGTTGATTTATTGTTATAATAAACAAATACAGTACTTATGTACCGTATATTGAATGTATATATCCATCTTGTGTCTTATCTTTCCATTCCAACAATAATTTACAGAAAAATATGGCATATTTTATAGAGGGTTTGGATTGCGATTAATTACGATTAATTAATTTTTAAGCTGTGATTAACTCGATTAAAAATTTTAATCGTTTGACAGCCCTAATTATTATATTATTCTTGGAAGTTAATTTTATTGCTGAAACTGCGTTTCAGGTCATTCATCAACTTTTGTGCCCCCCCTACCCTAAAAGTCAAACTCCGCCTATGACTTGAGTGTCAAGACAGCTGTGAATGGCCACAGCTGGATTTTTGGGGGATTTTATGGGTGAAACATGGTCATATAACAAGGGTCGCGATGCAGAAATTGCAGACATCAAGCTGTGGTCGAGATGTTCTTTTCCATATATTTACCCTTTTAAATGTTTTTTTTTTTCAATTTTTCTTCGTTTGGATCGATTATTTATAATCTAACATATCGAGGAAAATGCGACAGTAACAAAAAATACAATTTAGCGATAGTTATGAGGTAGATATCCGTGACTTTTTTACAGACGCCATTTTTTTCCTTTGTGACGTATTTTGTTTAAAAGTTTAAAATATGCCAGTGAATAATTTTTAAAGTTTTTTTTTGTTTTTTTTTTAACAAAATATTAGACATCAATTAATGATTCTAAGCTAAAAATGACAGACATTTTAAATAATAAATATAAATACCCTAATTTTCGCACTATAAGGCGCACCTGACTATAAGCCACAGCCCACCAAATTTGGCACGAAAACGGTATTTGTTCATAGATAAGCTGCACTGGACTATAGGCCGCAGCTGTCCTCACTGTATCATGGGATATTTACACCAAAAGATATTAACCGGTAAAACTTAATTTGACAGCGGCATCAGACGACTGTCAAAAGACCAAACGAAGCACCATGAAGCTTTGAACCAATTGGCTGTTAAGCTTTATTGCTTCAAGAAGCTTCATTTGGCCATCACTGCTCCCTTGGGGGAGACAGTCAACCTCTGCTGCCATCTGCTGTCAACACTGTTGTCATCCAACATGCCTCTTAGCATGCACTGCAGCGCTACAGATGTAAATAACAATCAAAAATCATGTTCTGTGCTAAATATTTCTTCAGTTACTGTTCCAGTTGTTTCATCAATTGCTAGTTAGGGTATTTGGTAACACTTTATTTGACAGTGGTGGCATAAGACTGTCATTACACAATCATAATTATGACATGTCGCTGTCCTGAGCATTCATGAATGCTTATAACAGATGTCATTAAGTGTTATCCGGCAAATGATCTCACTTTTGAATGGATGCAAAAGATCCAAGATGGACAAAAATTGAGTTAGTGACATAATTTGCTAAATGACACTTTATGACATTCAGTAATGTCCATGATAGTGTCATGTCATAATTTTGATGATCTTATGACAGTCTTATGACACCGCTGTCAAATAAGTAAAGTGTTACCTAAAAAAATCAACAAATAAGCTGCACTGGACTATAAGCCACAGGTATCAAAATGAAGGAAAAAAGTAGTGGCTTATTGTCGAAAAATTATGGTAGTTACCTTGTTTTCATGGCTTGGTTAAAACAAAAACGGTTGCGCGACGTCTGTAAACAGGCGTTTTGAGAGTAAAACGGGCAAATTAAAAATAGTTCGGGGGCTTAATGCGCCATGAATCTGCTATGGCAGCATATAGACATTGTTCTATCAAACACAACAGTTGTTTTGGCTTAAAATACAGCAGTTTCTTTTAAAGAAGAGTGCAAGAGCAGAAACTGATTTTTCAGTCTTGTCTGTATTTTTTGCCTTATGTCTCTTGACATGATTCGTTTCTGTCTTCCAAGTTGTTCCAAGGTTTCCAGTTCTGCAAGCTTTTAGCGTGCGTGCGTGTGTGTGTGTTCTGTTCACACTGGCCCCTCCCATTCAAATCAGTGCAAGGGAGAAAAAAAAGCCACTCCGATCTCTGATTGGCCTTCAGTTACGCTCCAATCACTGCTGGTTCATTTCAGCTACACACTATGAGCTGGATACACCAAAACTAGAAGTGGATATACTAAAAGTTCTACTCTGAATGGACTCTTGGGCAATTCCATTCACGGGATGGTAAATGCTGCATCGGACGGCGTGACGTTTTGAATGAGAATGACCTCCGTGTTGAGGAAGGGCCAACAGGTGCGTGCGGTCCTGTTGCTGCTGTCACTTCTGCTCAGCTCGGTGCTACAACTCTGCAGTGCACAGACACAAGGAGGTAAGAACACTTGCACGCACACATATATTCAAAATGATTAGAAAATTTGCCATGCTATGATGTAAGGTAGGAAAAAAAAAAACACCTGTCAGGCCACACATTCACAACCTGCTCTACAAACTTCAAAACCTGTTTGCGATGAGTCACCTGCACCTCTCCCACAATTCTGCATGGTGACGCTTATCTAGCTTGTCACTCTCCCAAGGTTCTGGAACGCACACAGTGTTGCTCAATTCTTTTTTTTCCTACGCACTCTACAAGCACAAAGCACGTTCTTTTTTAATTCACCAAAGGAATGAACGCACATTGTAATTCCCTTCATTTATTTGAAGCAAGAATAGGCCAGTTATGGGAAAGATGGATGGATGGATACATAACTTGACATTAAAATCTGCAACAATGTAAAATAATTTGGGATTTCATGTCTCGCAAGATCTTAATAATTACATTGTTATAACAAATACAGTGGGGCAAATAAGTATTTAGTCAACCACCAATTGTGCAAGTTCTCCTACTTTAAAAGATTCGAGAGGTCTGTAATTGTCAACATGAGTAAACCTCAACCATGAGGGACAGAATGTGGAAAAAAACAGAAAATCACATTTAAAATTTTTTTTTAAACAATTTATTTCCAAATTTGAGTGGAAAATAAGTATTTGGTCTCCTACAAATAAGCAAGATTTCTGGCCGTCAAAGAGGTCTAACTTCTTCTAACGAAGAAGTATTAATGGCACCTGTTTTAACTCATTATCGATATTTAAAAGACACCTGTCCGCAATCTCAGTCAGTCACACTCCAAACTCCACTATGGCAAAGACCAAAGAGCTGTCGAAGGACACCAGAGACAAAATTGTAGATCTGCACCAGGCTGGGAAGACTGAATCTGCAATAGGTAAAACGCTTGGTGTAAAGAAATCAACTGTGGGAGCAATTATTAGAAAATGGAAGGCATACAAGACCACTGATGATCTCCCTCGATCTGGGGCTCCATGCAAGATCTTACCCTGTGGCGTCAAAATGATAGCAAGAACGGTGAGCAAAAATCCCAGAACCATACGGGGGGACCTAGTGAATAACCTACAGAGAGCTGGGACCACAGTAACAAAGACTACTATCAGTAACACAATGCGCCGCCAGGGACTCAAATCCTCCACTGCCACATGTGTCCCCCTGCTGAAGCCAGTACACATCTAGGCCCGTCTGCGGTTCGCTAGAGAGCATTAGGATGATCCAGAAGAGGACTGGGAGAATGTGTTATGGTCAGATGAAACCAAAATAGAACTTTTTGGTAGAAACACAGGTTCTCGTGTTTGGATGAGAAAGAATACTCAATTGCATCCGAAGAAAACCATACCCACTGTGAAGCATGGGGGTGGAAACATCATGCTTTGGGGCTGTTTTTCTGCAAAGGGACCAGGACGGACAACTCTAATTTTTATGTATCATTTTATTTGTGTTTATGGAATTTAATGTGATGCTAGGCAGTTTGAATTACCTTGAGTTGAATTGTGCATTACAAATAAATTTCCCTGGCTTAATCATATATTCATACAGTGGGGCAAATAAGTATTAATTGTGCAAGTTCTCCCACTTGAAAATATTAGAGAGGCCTGTAATTGTCAACATGGGTAAACCTCAACCATGAGAGAAAACCCAGAAAATAACATTGTTTGATTTTTAAATAACTTATTTGCAAATCATGGTGGAAAGTAATTATTTGGTCAATACCAAAAGTTCATCTCCATACTTTGTTATGTACCCTTTGTTGGCAGTAACGGAGGCCAAACGTTTTCTGTAACTCTTCACAAGCTTTTTACACACTGTTGCTGGTATTTTGGCCCATTCCTCCATGCAGATGTCCCCTGGAGCAGTGATGTTTTGGGGCTGTCGTTGGGCAACACGGACTTTCAACTCCCTCCACAGATTTTCTATGGGGTTGAGATCTGGAGACTGGCTAGGCCACTCCAGGACCTTGAAATGCTTCTTACGAAGCCACTCCTTTGTTGCCCTGGCTGTGTGTTTGGGATAATTGTCATGCTGAAAGACCCAGCCATGTCTCATCTTCAATGCCCTTGCTGATGGAAGGAGATTTTCACTCAAAATCTCTCGATACATGGCCCCATTCATTATTTCCTTTACACTGATCAGTCGTCCTGGTCCCTTTGCAGAAAAACAGCCCCAAAGCATGATGTTTCCACCCCCATGCTTCACAGTGGGTATGGTGTTCTTCAGATAAAATTTAGTATTCTTTCTCCTCCAAACACGAGAACCTGTGTTTCTACCAAAAAGTTCTATTTTGGTTTCATCTGACCATAACACATTCTCTCTGTCCTCTTCTGGATCATCCAAATGCTCTCTAGCGAACCGCAGACGGGCCTGGATGTGTCCTTTCTTCAGCAGGGGGACACGTCTGGCAGTGCAGGATTTGAGTCCCTAGCGGCGCATTGTGTTATTGATAGTAGCCTTTGTTACTGTGGTCCCAGCTCTCTATAGGTTATTCACTGGGTCCTCCAGTGTGATTCTGGGATTTTTGCTCACCGTTCTTGTTATCATTTTGACGCCACTGGGTGAGATCTTGCATGGAGCCCCAGTTCGAGGGAGATTATCAGTGGTCTTGTATGTCTTCCATTTTCTAATAATTGCTCCCACAGTTGATTTCTTTACACCAAGCGTTCTACCTATTGCAGATTCAGTCTTCCCAGCCTGGTGGAGGTCTACAATTTTGTCTCTGGTGTCCTTCGACAGCTCTTTGGTCTTGGCTATAGTGGAGTTTGGAGTGTGACTGACTGTGGTTGTGGACAGGTGTCTTTTATCCCGATAATGAGTTAAAACAGGTGCCATTAATACAGGTAACGAGTGGAGCCTCGTTAGACCTCGTTAGAAGAAGTTAGACCTCTTTGACAGCCAGAAATCTTGCTTGTTTGTAGGTGACCAAATACTTATTTTCCACTCTAATTTGGAAATAAATTCTTTAAAAATCAAACAATGTGATTTTCTTTTTTTTTTCCACATTCTGTCTCTCATGGTTGAGGTTTACCCATGTTGACAATTACAGGCCTCTCTAATTATTTTCAAGTAGGAGAACTTGCACAATTGGTGGTTGACTAAATACATATTTGCCCCACTGTATATAACGGAACACAATATACATAATCCAAATAAAGTCGCTTAAAAGGTGGTGGGGACAACTTGAGCATCCTGAAAAGTTGCTAGTGTCATGTCCCTACCGTCTCTATGCAAACCTACGTCCTTGCCTAACCCGAAAGACAAAGAACTAAAGCCCTGCACTTCAGCTGGCGGAATACATAAAACATATTTGAATGAAATTTATATTTATTCATCACCTGCCTATTTTGCTCTACCTGTAATCTGCTTTACAATGAACCAGAATAGCACAAATTTATTGTTCCAATCAAGATGAAGTAAAACACATCATTTCCTGAGGGTGTTGTTGTGATTTGAATCCAAGCAAGACTGTGAACTTTGACCCCACCCATGTTTTGCTGTTTACCTGCTGCCTCAGACACCTGTGGCGCCTAAGATTGAGAAAAACAATGTGTCCCAAACAATCATCATTATCATTAAAGGAACAACAAGTTTTGCATAAGACTATGCTTCTGTGTTAGTGGGCTCAAAAAAACACGCAGGAACTAACATAATTTAAGTAAATTTGAGGTTTACGGTCATTGAAGCAGCTTCTCTTTTGCCCGGGAAATGACTAGACAGTAAACAGGCGTGTTGTAAAAGAACTCTTCTATTGTTTTGTAATGCAGGAAGATGAACTTGTGTATTACTGGCAACACCCTGGTCGTTAATTTATCGTATCTTTATGACATCACGGTTAGCATGCAATTCTGAGGTTCTGGGATAGAATCTTGGCTCTGGTCAGGGTTTTCTCCGATTTAGGATTTACAACCCCTAGCAAAAAGTATGGAATCACCATTCTCGGACGAGCACTCACTCGGACATTTTTTCATGTAGAACAAACTCAGATGAACAGCTTGAAAAAATAATGAATTAGTTCAAAAGTGCAACTCTTTAGCATTCTAAAACACTAAAGTAAATGAATAAAAAACGTTGTGGTGGTCAGTAAATGTTACTTTTATTGCGCAAGTGCAAGGAAATATATATGGAATCACACCATTCTGAGGGAAAAAATATGGAATCATGAGAAACAAACAAAGAAATAACAATCAAAACTAGGAGTGGGAACCTCTTGGTACCTCGCGATACATAGCTCACGATAACAATGATCTGACGATATGGCGATACAACGACTATCGATACATCGGTCAGGAAATCATTCTAGGATATTCTACATGCAACTAATAAACAGAAAAACACAATTTTCATTCTTTGGCTGTGTGTTTATCACTAGTAGACGTCCAATCCGTTTGAACATCTATGGCCGTCAGTGGCAGCCAATGCCAGGCAATGAGGTAATTTTGGGCCATTTAAGGTCATTTACCTGTTGATTTTCACTTACTTCCTGTTGATTTTGGGGTATTTTATGGGTCACTTCTTGTTTATTTTGAGTTACCCATAGCAAAGCAAAATTGAAGATGAGATCTTGTTCATGTCTCATTTACATCTCTGAGAAATGAATAAGCAATAATCGAGACCAGAGTGGTTTTCTCTGTTTTCTCAAATTTGTCTAATGAGAAGTAAGTCTCATTGTGAGCATAACATTAGAAGGTATTGAGAATAGTTCTACTGGCACCTTTTTCAATTAAGTCTCACAGTTGTCTCCTCTCAAGATCTCACCAAGAGACAACTATGAGCACATGTGTCGATCTCAACTGCGTCTCAATTTTATCTCATTACTTGGAGTCACGATCTCAGTAATGTCTCAGTAAAAGATATGGACGAGCAAAGTATTTTATTTCTTCAACTTTGCTCAAAGTTGACCTTATATTGTGCCAGTCACAAATATTTCTCAATTTGATCTACTTCCATTTTGCAATTGCTTATTTTAGGTTTTCAAGATTCTTTCATTGTAAGAAAGAGTGTCTGCTCTGACATGTTCAATCACATCTTAATTCATCTCATGCCAAAATCTGAGAAAATATTATAATTGGTCAAATAATTAAATAACATCTGGTTCATTTGGTTCATCTTGTTCAACGTAAAAATTAGAGATGTGACCGAAAATTTGGCACCGAAAACTATCGGCTGCTACAAATGCATTATTGGTTTTTGGTTTCGAAGACCGAAAGTTTACCACTAAATAGTGTGAAGAAACTTAGTCCTCTTTTTGATGACGGAATCAAAGCAGGCAACACGCTGGCTGACGACGTCTCGCTAAAACTACTGGCTCACAGGCAACATGTCTGCGATTTGGAAGTTTTTTTTTTTTTAAATATAAAAGAAATATATAAATTATTAAATGAACCAAAATGTAATACATTTTCTTCATTGCTGCTACACAGTTTCTGAAGTTGCTTTCCATTGATGTGCCCCGTCACATCGAGCACAGTGCATCTAAGCCCGTGCGTGGCTCAGTGGTAGAGAAGTCGTTCCCCCACCAAGAGTTTGTGAGTTCAACTCTCTGTCCTGATGAATTCATGTAAGTATCCTTGAGCAAGACACTGAACCCCATGTTGTTGCCTCACCAGCAGGTAGACAAGGATATAGTGTCAAAGCACTTTGAGTGCCTGAGAGAAACTGTACTAGTATAACTCAGTTTTTAATTAAGAGAATTTGTCTTCTCAAATATTGGTCAAATCTGGTTTTCTCAAATCAATCTCCTTTGTCTCAATGATGACTTTGCTCAATTTGACTCATCACTTGCTCCTAAGGGTACCCTGAGGAGCACAAACTCAGCAACAAATAAGCAGAGAATAAGATAAATTTGAGATGATCAAATTCGTCTCATGAGACGAGATTAAGCAACAGTTGAGTAGCAAATTTTTGCTGTGGGTACAGAACAGGAAGTGAGCTGAGAATCACCTAAATAAATAGGCAGTGACTCAAACTCAACAGGAAATGACCTGTAAATGCCCTAAAATGAACAGCAAGTGACCCGTAAATGCCCTGAAAATCAGACAGAATGACTGTGAATGCTCTGGTTTCGAATGAACGAACGTTCCCAGGCTAAATGGATTGGGCGTCGAGCACCGTCAATGGCAGCCGTAGAGTTAACTTAGACACTATCATGGTGGAAGATTTTGGTAGCAACTTGATGGTACTTTTTTTTTTTTTTTTTTTTTTTCAACATTGACACCTTTTTAAAACGATATCTCGATTCTTGACAGGAGCATATCGATAACCTTTTGGGATACAAAGTATGATGATATATCACCATTTCGATATTTTGTCTCACCCCTAATCAAGCTTTTATGACAGCTTGACATCTCTTAGGCATGGCCTTGATAAGTATTCTTCATCAATTTGGTGCCAACTCTCTTTGATTGCAGTTGCCAGATCATCCTTGCAGGTCGGAGCCTTGCTGTGGACCATCTTTTTTCAATTTCCACCCCAGGTTTTCAATAAGGTTGAGATCTGGGCTATTTGCAGGCCATGACATTGACTGGATGAGTCTTTCTCCAAGGAATACTTTAACAGTTTTAGCTCTGTGGCATGATGCATTGTCATCTTGGAAAATGACAAAAATATTTTCAATTGAAGGGATAGGAAAGCTGTCTAAAATTTCATTGTAAACTTGTGCATTTATTGAAGATTTAACCGCAGCCATCTCCCCAGTGCCTTTGTGTGACATGCAGCCCCATAACATCAAGGACTAAGGGAATTTTTATGTTTTTCTTCAGGCAGTCATCTTTGTAAATCTTACTGGAACAGCACCAAACAGCAGTTCCAGCATCATCACCTTGTCCAATGCAGATTCTTGACTCTTGACACCTTGTCCGATGCAGATTCTTGACTCCTGACAAGAATGCTCTAACAGTTTTAGCTCTGTGGCATGATGCATTGTCATCTTGGAAAATGACAAACATATTTTCAATTTAAGGGATAAGAAAGCTGTCTAAAATTTCAATGTAAACTTGTGCATTTATTGAAGATTTAACCGCAGCCATCTTCCCAATGCCTTTGCCTGACATGAAGCCCCATATCATCAAGGACTAAGGGAATTTTGATGTTTTCTTCAGGCAGTCATCTGTGTAAGTCTCACTGGAACAGCACCGAACAAAAGTTCCAGCATCATCACCTTGTCCAATGCAGATTCTTGACTCTTGACAAGGTGATGATGCTGGAACTTTCTGAATGCTAAAGAGTTGCAATTTTCAACTAATTCATTATTTTTTTCAAGCTTTTTATCTGAGTTTGTTCTACATGATAAAATGTCTGAGTGAGTGCTCATCCGAGACTGGTGATTCCATACTTTTTGCTAGGGGTTGTAGTCTAAGAATATGAATTGTCCATCCAGTAGTTATGAATGGCTGTCAATCGGTGCCCTGCAGTGGGCTGGTGACCAATCTAGTGTACTTGATGTCAGCGTGGATAAGCTTCTTCTTTCTTTAATTTTGCTGCTTCGAGTATTCGTTTAATTAGAGTGCCGTTGTAATGGTTTGTTTTGAAAGTGAGACCACGCTTTGATTCACTATTCATTGATAGCTTTTCAACTGCTTTGTGTTGAATTGTGCTGTACAAATACATTTGCCTTGCCTTTTCTACACAGTTCTCACGGGCTGATTTGTTGGAAGAATAAAGCCTCATTTTTCTGGCTTTGCGCGCACATTACAAATCATTCAGAATGGGTGGAAAACAAAAGCGCCTTGTGCGAAATGCGGCGCTTTCGGAGGAGTGAGGGTTTACATTTACATTTGGTTTGTTAGTTTTCGTTGTTGAATTCCATTTCTGTTGCCTACCAGTCAATGGTGCACAATGCACAAGTGTCAAATTCACTGCATTATCCTACTAAAGCAATTATTTTATTATTTATTTCCTGCTAAATTCATTTGCCATTTTCATTTTGGTGAGACAAAATTGCTTTTTACTAGTTTTACCAGCGTGATTTTTTGCCAAAAGCCGTTCTCACAGAAATTGGACAATTTTTTCAATTACATTTTAATTCACAGTAATATTTGGACTATGGACTGCACTAGACGATAAGGCTGTTCTATAATCCTTACGTTGCTGTTATCAGTGTAATTTAAGAGTCATGCAGACTGTTTTGAAATGGCATTTGGGGCAGTTATATTTGAGCCCTTTGGACTCTGCCTGGAAACAAATCTTAGCCAAAAGTTTTATTCAAGTAACAGTAGCGTTACTCCTAGGTAAAGTTAGACCTCTTTGACAGGCAGAAATCTTGCTTGTTTGTAGGTGACCAAATACTTATTTTCCACTCTAATTTGGAAAGAAATTCTTTAAAAATCAAACAAGTTTTTTTTCTCCACATTCTGTCTCTCATGGTTGAGGTTTAGATATTTTTTAAAATTCTATTTAGAAGTGTTTTTACTTTTTATGGAAAATAATTCTTCTTGTTCTTTTGTTTAGAAACTTGAGCTGTGGCTGTGGGTTTAGTCGATAAAATTGAAATAGATACAACTTATTTAAAATATTTCAGTTTTCAAATATGTTGTGAAAAATTAAACCATAATTGTTTTTTAACCCATACGTCTCAAAATAACACATTTTAGAACTATAATTGCAATACTGTGATATCGTGAAACTGCGGTATTTTTTCTAAAGGTTGTCATACCATCAAAATTTCATACCAGCACATGCGTAGTCACTAGTGTTGCACCGATACCATTTTTTGGCCCCGATACCGATACCTGGCTGTGCAGTATCGGCCGATACCGATACCATACCGATACCACCCCGATTATATATATATATATATATATATATATATCCCCCCCCCAAAGAGCTACATAATTGGATGGGAAATCATTGCTATCAAGGCTTTGTCAGGCTGTTGCTTACCTTTGCAAAATAGGAAAAAGACTAGTACAAAGTATAATACTAGCCCAACAGTAAGAAAGTAAAAATAAGTTCATAATAATAAACTCTGAATGAACTGAGTAAACTTTTTTTAAACCTCTCAAAGGCCAAACAGTGCAACTTTCATGAAATTATTGTCACATTCTGCTGCTGGTTAGATTGTGTTTTGTTGCTGGGCTGTTAGTGGGGGCGTTCCTGACGTCGCACCTCAATCCAATGCGGGCTTATCAACGCAGCATTTAAGCACGGGTGAGCTCAGAGAAGGCTGCAGAGATATTTGCTTTGCTGATCGCCATTTGACATCTCACACTATAGTCTCGCTACATTTGCTTGTTACGCCCCTGCATTGGGTTTTTTCTGTTAGTGTGCTGCACTCGTTTGTAACCTCTACCCTGTGCAGGTATTTGAGTGTTTTTATTTTGGCTTTTTGGCTCGCTGCCTATCGTCTTAGTTAATCTTCGAGTTTTTAGTATTGAGCTCCATCGACCTGCTGTCACGGACTCCTTTTGTTATTTCTACTATCCCGCGATCGCGTGTTATTTTTTGTTTGCAATCATTAAACCCTTGTACTTATCCCCCGCTTGTTGTCCGCTTCGAGGTCCAACCTTGTTTCCGCATTTGCGGACGCTCACAATTATAAGTAATAATAATTGACCACAGCATCCCGTCTCTCTATTAGCCTCGTTTTTTCGGGAGGGGGTGGGTCCCTTATTTCTATTTCTGAAAGGTGGCAACCCTACATTGGAAACACTTCCCAAATTACTGTGGCATTTCTTTCATTAAAAGACAGTAAAAGTAAAGTAGACGAAGTGAACTGACCAGAGATAGTTGCTCCGGTCCAGCGCTCTGCTTCCTCTGGATAGCAGTCCTGCTCTTGCAGGCTCAAACTCGTTGTGTTTGTTCGCGTTTCGTCTTCCAATGTTTTATCAGGTTCGAGGTATTGAAACTGGCCGATTTATCTCCACATCTCGAAACTTTCAGGCCGCAAATCTTGCATGCAGCCATTGATTTTAATTGACGGGATTTCTATTTTGAAATATTTCCCGACCGCCGCCATGCCGCCATGTCGCCATGTCGGCCATGTCATTGGTCAGAAGTGGCTATTGGCCTGTTCTCATTGGTCTGGAGCAGGCCAATAGCGATAGCTGTTTGGTGTTCACGTGTCATCACACAACACAGAGACAAAGTGTAGTGAGCACCAGGAGAAAAAAAAAAGGCTGCGGTCAAATGTCATAATAATGGACCGGTAAATGGTATCGGCGCCGTCTTTGTTGGTACTCGCCGATACCGATACCACCATTTTGGCCGGATCGGCGCCCCCTGCCGATACTAGTATCAGTATCGATGCAGCTTTAGTAGTCACTTTGTAAAAAGAAGAAATATATAACGACTCTAGTGTAGCCCAAAGTAGCGGAGTAAGAATATTGTTTCTTTTTCACAAATCTACTCAATTAATCGTAAAAAGTATTGCGTGGTAAAACTACTCTAAGAAGTACGTTTTTTCTCAAAAACTTACGTAAATGTAACGTAGTAAAGGTACACACTACTACCTCTGCTGGTCGCTGAAATGCAACCTCATGTTTTCCGAGTGTGATTAATTAAAGCGAATTGCTCTTGCTCCTGTTGCCAAAGTTTGTACATTTTGGTAACTCCCAATGTCAGCAATAATTGACTTGCTGTAATTTGAACTCCTTAACATGACTGACATGTTGTTTGTTTGTCCAAACGGTGTAGGACAATGGCACAAAACATCACACTCACTCAGGTGTGTGTGTAGCTTGCTCATCATGCAATAATCTCCCAGGGTGCCCTGCCAAGTTTCTGTTTACCGCCTCAATTGTCTCAAGTGCTTTATTCGGGCTGTCATCACCTCCTCCTACTTGCTTTACACACAGAACTGGAATTTCAATAACAACGCGGAAATCCATTTTCTGTGGTGATGGCTTTTCCGCGTGTTACGTTTCTTCTCCGTTCTGAGGACAATGACCCCTTTTGCCAGCAATCAATACTACGGTTAGTGATGGAATAGCCCAACACAAGAGTCGAGTGTCGGCGCGGACGCACAGAGGTCGACTGATGCGCTACAATTTTTACATCTTTCAAAAAGGAGCCTATTGTTTATCCGTGCGCATGTTGACTCTAATCCCTCCGCCCCGATCCCTTTTTTTTCCCTCTCCCGCCATCCATCTGCTGGCCCTGAAAGTCGTCCTTTGATAGAAAACCCACTCAGCCTGTTGAAATTCTCGGCCTCCCCCAGCCGCGGCTTGTGCATTGTTGCGTGGCAATCATTGCATTTTTTGTCTTCCAAAACATCAAAATGGTGATATATCGTGATACTTAACTCACTAACTCACTAAAGGTGATCTCACAATTAGTGTTGCACCGATACCATTTTTTGGGCCCGATACCGATACAGATACCTGGCTGTGCAGTATCGGCCGATACCAATACCATTCCGATACCACTCTCTTTGCAAAAAAAAAAAAACATATATGCAGTATGTACTGTACCGTGCCTTGCAAAAGTATTCGGCCCCCTTGAATCTTGCAACCTTTCACCACATTTCAGGCTTCAAACATAAAGATATGAAATTTAATTTTTTTTGTCAAGAATCAACAACAAGTGGGACACAATCGTGAAGTGGAACAACATTTATTGGGTAATTTAAACTTTTTTAACAAATAAAAAACTGAAAAGTGGGGCGTGCAATATTATTCGGCCCCTTTACTTTCAGTGCAGCAAACTCACTCCAGAAGTTCAGTGAGGATCTCTGAATGATCCAATGTTGTCCTAAATGACTGATGATGATAAATAGAATCCAAATGTGTGTAATCAAGTCTCCGCATAAATGCACCTGCTCTGTGATAGTCTCAGGGTTCTGTTTAAAGTGCAGAGAGCATTATGAAAACCAAGGAACACACCAGGCAGGTCCGAGATACTGTTGTGGAGAAGTTTAAAGCCGGATTTGGATACAAAAAGATTTCCCAAGCTTTAAACATCTCAAGGAGCACTGTACAAGCCATCATATTTAAATGGAAGGAGCATCAGACCACTGCAAATCTACCAAGACCCGGCCGTCCTTCCAAACTTTCTTCTCAAACAAGGAGAAAACTGATCAGAGATGCAGCCAAGAGGCCCATGATCACTCTGGATGAACTGCAGAGATCTACAGCTGAGGTGGGAGAGTCTGTCCATAGGACAACAATCAGTCGTACACTGCACAAATCTGGCCTTTATGGAAGAGTGGCAAGAAGAAAGCCATTTCTCAAAGATATCCATAAAAAGTCTCGTTTAAAGTTTGCCACAAGCCACCTGGGAGACACACCAAACATGTGGAAGAAGGTGCTCTGGTCAGATGAAACCAAAATTGAACTTTTTGGCCACAATGCAAAACGATATGTTTGGCGTAAAAGCAACACAGCTCATCACCCTGAACACACCATCCCCACTGTCAAACATGGTGGTGGCAACATCATGGTTTGGGCCTGCTTTTCTTCAGCAGGGACAGGGAAGATGGTTAAAATTGACGGGAAGATGGATGCAGCCAAATACAGGAACATTCTGGAAGAAAACCTGTTGGTACTGCACAAGACCTGAGACTGGGACGGAGATTTATCTTCCAACAGGACAATGATCCAAAACATAAAGCCAAATCTACAATGGAATGGTTCAAAAATAAACGTATCCAGGTGTTAGAATGGCCAAGTCAAAGTCCAGACCTGAATCCAATCGAGAATCTGTGGAAAGAGCTGAAGACTGCTGTTCACAAACACTCTCCATCCAACCTCACTGAGCTCGAGCTGTTTTGCAAGGAAGAATGGGCAAGAATGTCAGTCTCTCCATGTGCAAAACTGATAGAAACATACCCCAAGCGACTTGCAGCTGTAAATGGAGCAAAAGGTGGCGCTACAAAGTATTAACGCAAGGGGGCCGAATAATATTGCGCGCCCCACTTTTCAGTTTTTTATTTGTTAAAAAAGTTTGAATTATCCAATAAATGTTGTTCCACTTCACGATTGTGTCCCACTTG
This sequence comes from Corythoichthys intestinalis, assembly GCF_030265065.1. Lineage (NCBI taxonomy): Eukaryota > Metazoa > Chordata > Actinopteri > Syngnathiformes > Syngnathidae > Corythoichthys > Corythoichthys intestinalis. The sequence goes on along the minus strand of NC_080403.1, from coordinate 43,489,540 downwards.
TTGTTGATTCTTGACAAAAATTAAAATTTGATATCTATGTACATATAAGGGATGCAAGTTAACAATACAGTTAAGTCACGGTTCGGTACGATTTTCGATACAATTCAATACATTTAATGCTCTGAAACAGAAAATACAACTGTTATTATTATTATTATTTATTTATTTTTATTTGCTAACAAGCAAAAATAACAGTGCCATCATATAAACAAGCATTTTAGTGCACAATATTTATGTGCTTACTTCTTACTGATCTAAAAAAATTTTGTATATAAGTGCTAAGAACAATCTTTACTGTTTGTAAAGTGGGGCAAACTGTTGATTTCTGCAGCTATATTTACCATATAAGCAAAACATCCTATTTGTGGTCCGAGTCCATCTGTAACATTTACTGAATTAACAGTATTTGCAGCATTATCTATAGTCACTGGTATGGATTGATTTGGCCTGCTTAACTTCCATTCAGTCATGGCGGTTTCTAATTCATCAATGTAGTATATGGATTACGCGTCGCTCTGGGCTCACGCAGCTAATGGCATGGGATCTAATGTAGCACATCTAGGTTGCTATTTGATGATATCTAGTGTGTGCGCGCGAGAGTTGGCATGGGATCTAACATTATACATCTAGGTTGCTATTTGATGATATCTAGTGTGCGCGTTGCGCTGCTTGAGTGTTTTCTGGCCACAGAAGTCACTTCTGCTCATTACTGCACAACACCAGCATATGACAATCGACTTTCATAAACAGGACAAGTTTGAAGTACGGCGCTCTTAATTTGCCACTCATTGTTCATCATGAAACCATGAGTTTGCTTAGTCTCCCACGGTCTTAACCTTTCTGATCCCATTGGCACTACAACAGCAGGCGTTAGCTTACGCATGCTAATCTTTGTGAATGCCATGTTAGAAAAGTAGTGTAACATTGCGGAAATGCGTTGTAGTGATCATTCTTAATTTTGAAGACGAAGGTGTTAATTTGGTTTGGTAAATTCGAGACAAAGACATACAGATGTCATGTATCGGGATTTGGGAAGTTAGCTCACGTGGGGAGGACAGTACATTTGCGTGCAAGTAATGCCAGTAGATGGTATCGGCACCCTAAATGTTGGTACTCGTCGATACCGATACCACCAATTCGGGCCGGATCAGCGCCCCCTGCCGATACTGGTATCGGTGCAACTTTACTCACAATATGGTGATACGATGATTATCGATACATTGGTCAAGAAATCGTTCTAGGATATTGTACAAAACAACTAATAAACAGAAAAACAAGCTATTTTCATCATCCTGCTGTGAATCGCAATGAGCTTATCACTAGGAGATGTCCAATCCGTTTAGTGCTGCAACGATTAATCGATTAACTTGAGTCATTCGATTAGAAAAAAAGCTTCGAATCAAATTCAAGTTCATTTTGTTTACACTATAGTCACTGTTGCCACTAGAGGGCAGTTTATTCAGCCAAATACAGAAAACTAAATGCAAACACTTTCAAAACTAACCACTCCAACGCCACTGTAATTAAATGAATCCTCGAGGCAGCAAAATTTGATTTGAAGCTTTATTTTAATCGAATTACTCGAGTTACTCGATTAATCGTTGCACCACTAAACGGATTGGACATCTACTAGTGATAAGCTCATTGCGATTCACAGCAGGATGATAAAAATAGCTTGTTTCTCTGTTTATTAACCGTAATTTCCCGAATATAAGGCACACCCGTGTATAATGCGCACCCCAAATTTTCTTGTAAAATCTAGGGGAAATTATTGTACCCGTTTATAATGCGCACCCTAATTTTAGCACCAATAAATAGAAGAATACAAGAAAACAGCTCGTGTACAGATACAGAAATGTCATTTTACTGACTGGTGAAACACACATTGGTTGGCACATTGGTAGTTTAAAACATTACCATAAACTGACAATATTTATGGTAATAATATGATTTGACAACTTCTCCAACTTACCAGACTCTAGGAGAAAACAAAACAGATGTGACTTTTCTTTTAAAGGCTGCTGTATAACTTGCTCGTTTCATCATAATAAATAAATGTTTCTTCCATGGATTGATACGGTAAAATGAAAGTGAGAACGCAGGTCGGAAATCCGTGAGAGCTCATCGCTGTCGACACGACAGTAACAATAGGAACTATTGTTATTTTGGTTTGAGTTTCCCGAGAGACAGATATAGTTGACGGACACAGGAAGTCTGTGTGCTTACGTTTGTTATGGTCCGAGTTGCGGAGCTGCAATAAACGTTGACTCAAATGAGTTCAAGAAACTAAATTCTGTGCTTTATGAAGAGTGAAAAAGCAGAATTTAACACAGACGAAATAATTCGGCCGATTAGAGTGAAGTATTACTGAAACAAAATGGTGACGTCATGTACCCTAATGGTCAGCAACGGGTTGCCGCATACGTTTCTTCAACACAACGTGGCCGTGTCAATAAAAAAAAAAAAAAGGTTTATATATATATATATATATACATATATATATTAGGGCTGTCAAACGATTAAAATTTTTAATCGAGTTAATTACAGCTTAAAAATTAATTAATCGTAATTAATCGCAATTAATCGCAATTAATCGCAATTCTAACCATTTATAAAATATGCCATATTTTTCTGTAAATTATATATATATTCTGTAAAATAAATTGTTGGAATGGAAAGATAAGACACAAGATGGATATATACATTCAACATACGGTAAATAAGGACTGTAGTGGGCATTTAACTCTACTGTCATTTAAATCTGTCTATGCTGTCCTCACTCCGAAGCGTCTACTTTTTCCAAAGCTAGACAGCTAGTGAACGACGCCATAATAATCAAACTTCTTACTTTTTCATCTGATTTATTAATAAAATGGCCTCAAACCATTGTCCTCTTTAGACCGTCGTAAATCTACAAAAAAAGTACACAAGCATTGCATTAGCAACAACGTTAGCTTAGCATGCTATACAGGTTCACAAAACATAAACAAAAAGCGTCTCGTACAAAAAATATACCATTTCGCTTACTAACATAATATGTGCATTATTTACAACAACCATACCATCTTGTCCAAGGATCATATAAGCACAACATTACAACGTAGGCGTCAGCCCGAGACGTCCTGCAGCCATATTGAACTGGCAAGACAACAATAAACCATGTCGCAAAGCGACCACAAGAGTTCGCTGTTAGACAGCCCAAAAAGCCTTGCTGTAAAACTTACCAAAAGGCAGAATACTGTCTGAGCGGGACATGTGCGTTAATTGCGTCAAATATTTTAACGTGATTAATTAAAAAAATTAATTACCGCGCGTTAACGCGATAATTTTGACAGCCCTAATATATATATGTAATATATATATATATTTCTGTGTCCAACGATGTACCCATTTATAATGCGCACAATGATTTTACAAGTTGATTTTGGGGAATAAAAAGTGCGTTATATTCAGGAAATTACGGTCGTTGTTTTGTACAATATCCTAGAACAATTTCCTGACCAATGTATCGATAATCGTCATATCGCCATATTGTGAGATCCCCTTTATCGTGAGCTGTGTATCGCAAATCGTATCGTATTGTGAGGTACGAAGAGGTTCCCACTACTACTGGTTTTACTAGTGTACACGTGTAAATAGGATAGAAAACAAGTGGAGATTAAAAACAAACGGAAAGAGGCCATAATTAACTATATTATGTACTTTTTTCATCACCCTGCTCATCATCCTGCACATTCCGATCATACATGTTTGTACGTACAGTGGGGCAAATAAGTATTTTGTCAACCACCAATTGTGCAAGTTCTCCCACTTGAAAAGATTAGAGAGGCCTGTAATTGTCAACATGGGTAAACCTCAACCATGAGAGACAGAATGTGGAAAAAAAAACAACAGAAAATCACATTGCTTGATTTAAAAAAAAAAAAAATCCAAATTAGAGTGGAAAATAAGTATTTGGTCACCTACAAACAAGCAAGATTTATGGATGTCAAAGAGGTCTAACTTGGCTCCACTCGTTACCTGTATTAATGGCACCTGTTATAACTCATTATCGGTATAAAAGACACCTGTCCACAAACTCAGTCAGTCACACTCCAAACTCCACTATGGCCAAGACCAAAGAGCTGTCGAAGGACACCAGAGACAAAATTGTAGACCTGCACCAGGTTGGGAAGACTGAATCTGAAATAGGCAAAACGCTTGGTGTAAAGAAATCATCTGTGGGAGCAATTATTAGAAAATGGAAGACATACAAGACCACTGATACTCTCCCTCGATCTGGGGCTCCATGCAAGGTCTCACCCCGTGGCGCCAAAATGATAGCAAGAACGCAAAAATCCCAGGACCACACGGGGGGACCTAGTGAATGACCTACAGAGAGCTGGGACCACAGTAACAAAGGCTACTATCCGTAACACAATGCGCCGCCAGGGACTCAAATCCTGCACTGCCAGACATGTCCCCCTGCTGAAGAAGGTACACATCCAGGCCCGTCTGCGGTTCGCTAGAGAGCATTTAGATGATCCAGAAGAGGACTGGGAGAATGTGTTATGGTCAGATGAAACCAAAATAGCACTTTTCGGTAGAAACACAGGTTCTCGTGTTTGGAGGAGAAAGAATACTGAATTGCATCCGAAAAACACCATACCCACTGTGAAGCATGGGGGTGGAAACATCATGCTTTGGGGCTGTATTTCTGCAAAAGGACCAGGACGACTGATCTGTGTAAAGGAAAGAATGAATGGGACCATATATCGAGAGATTTTAAGTGAAAATCTCCTTCCATCAGCAAGGGCATTGAAGATGAGACGTGGCTGGGTCTTTCAGCATGACAATGATCCCAAACACACAGCCAGGGCAACAAAGGAGTGGCTTCGTAAGAAGCATTTCAAGGTCCTGGAGTGGCCTAGCCAGTCTCCAGATCTCAACCCCATAGAAAATCTGTGGAGGGAGTTGAAAGTCCGTGTTGCCCAACGACAGCCCCAAAACATCACTGCTCTAGAGGAGATCTGCATGGAGGAATGGGTCAATCTACCAGCAATGGTGTGAAAAGCGTGTGAAGAGTTACAGAAAACGTTTGGCCTCCATTATTGCCAACAAAGGGTACATAACAAAGTATTGAGATGAACTTTTGGTATTGACCAAATACTTATTTTCCACTCTAATTTGGAAATAAATTCTTTAAAAATCAAACAATGTGATTTACTTTTTTTTTTTTTTTTCCACATTCTGTCTCTCATGGTTGAGGTTTACCCATGTTGACAATTACAGGCCTCTCTAATATTTTCAAGTGGGAGAACTTGCACAATTAGTGGTTGATCAAATACTTATTTGCCCCACTGTAGGTGTTCGTTTTTGGGTATTTCACAACATACGTTTAAAGGCTGCCTCCACCCAACTCTAATCCCTGATGGTAACAAACTAGTCAAGTTTTCTAGAGCCACATAATGAACATTTAATTGAATCCAGTAGGACTCCTGGAATAATTGTTTGCTTGTTCTTGTTAAGAAATAAAAAACATAGCTAATTATTTAGTTCAGACAAAGCATGTTGTTTGGTAATGATGATAATACTGATTGGTTCCATGTAAGTGCGTGACAACCTCATGTTCTAAAAAACACAATGAATGGATTGTTATCACAACTTAATAGATGTGCAAAGCACATCGTTTGTTTGTGCAGAATATGAAATGATTACCTGTTGCCTGTTTACTTCCTTGTTATATTTTGACCATGATGGAATGTGTTCTTTGTATTTCCATTTTTACATGGGTGTTGTTTATTTTATTGCTACCCAATGCCCAGATTCCTTCCTTCACAGTCACCTTGGAGTTTAATAATTAGCACAGTGTGGGCTATTACCGTATTGGGCCAAATATAAGTCGGGCCTAATTATAAGACGACCCCCTCTTTTTCAAGACTCAAGTTTGAAAAAAGACTTTCTGAACAGCAAATTAATTTTTATACAGAAAATAATTACAGTACATCCGAAACAAATGATTATAACAATATATTTGAGAGAAAAAGCATGTTATTTTGCCTCATTCAAATCTTAATATCTGAACATTTAAATATGTAAACTAGGGCTGTCAAAATTATCGCATTAACAGGCGGTAATTAATCTTTTTAATCAATCACGTTAAAATAATTGACGCAATTGACGCACATGCCCCGCTCAAACAGATTAAAATGACAGTGTCATGTCCATTTGTTACTTGTGTTTTTTTGGTGTTTTTTTCGCCCTCTGCTGGCGCTTGGGTTGTTCTGATCATGTATTTTTGCTCCCGATCCGATCCCGATCGTTTTAGTTTGAGTATCTGCTGATCCCGATATTTCCCGATCTGATTGCTTTTTTTTTTTGCTCCCGATTAAATTCCAATCATTCCCGATAATTTTTCCCAATCATATACATATTGGCAATGCATTAAGAAAAAAATGAATAAAACTCGGACGAATATATACATTCAACATACAGTACATAAGTACTGTATTTGTTTATTATGACAATAAATCCTCAAGATGGCATTTACATTATTAACATTCTTTCTGTGAGAGGGATCCACGGATAGAAAAACTTGTAATTCTTAAAGGGTGAATGTGACTTTGTATATTGTGACTAAATAGTGCCATCTAGTGTATTTGTTGAGTTTTCAGTAAATGATACTGCTTCCATTTAACTTCTGCCCAAATGCATGATGGGAAGTGCAACCATGACTGTGCGTCGTGGTACCAATTGATATATGCTCTCTGCGTTCGGAAATAAAATAGGGTGTTAAGAAAAAGATCAACTACTACCTTGTTTCCCCATAATGCTTCCCATTATATTACTAATGTTTGAGAGAGGGATTGTAAGGCTTTAGCCAATTGGAGAAAAGCCTTCAAAGGCTGCCAAAACTCTCTATGCTCATTTTACGTTGCCTTTTTCACTCTATGAATATGTAAAATGGGGCCATTATAGATTGAACGCGAAAATGCGTGAGTGGGTAGTGCAGCACATGCGTTAATTGTGTTAAATATTTAAATGATATTACTGCCGTTAACTCGATAAGTTTGATAACCTACTTTAAACCAAAACTACAGACTGTGGATGAGTGTAACACATTTTGACTGTAACGTTACAGACAACTAGAAAACAATTTAATTAAAAAAAAAAAAAAAAATATATATATATATATATATATATATATATATATATATATATATATATATATATATATTAAAAAAAGGCATGTCCGATATTTTTTTTCCGATTCTGATACCTTGAAAATAACGTGATCGGACCCGATCGATCGGGATCAATCGGGATCGATCGGGACATCTCTAGTTTCAGCACCATCCATGAGCACTGTGTAATTATTGACATCAACAATGGCGAACTACTAGTTTATTTTTTGTTTGAAAATTTTACAAATTTTATTAAAACGAAAATATTAAGAGGGGTTTTAATACAAAATTTCTATAACTTGTACTAACATTTATCTTTTAATAACTACAAGTCTTTCTATCCATGGATCGCTTGAACAGAATTTTAATAATCTTAATGCCATCTTGTTGATTTATTGTTATAATAAACAAATACAGTACTTATGTACAGTATGATGATAGTATATATCCGTCTTGTGCCTTATCTTTCCATTCCAACAATAATTTACAGAAAAATTTGGCATATTTTATAAATGGTTTGAACTGCGATTAATTACGATTAATTAATTTTTAAGCTGTGATTAACTCGATTAAAGATTTTAATCGTTTGACAGCCCTAATGTAAACTACGTGCAATCACATTCGTAAATGAATGGCTTCTGGTTTTTGAAATGTAAATAAACCAATCTATTGTGATAAAACAACAAAATTGCAATAACTGCATTAACCATCAAGAAGTGAAGTCTAACTGTAACTGTAGTCTTGAAACAAATCTGAATAAGAAAAAACATTGCAATAAAATAATGCAAACAGTTTCAACTTGAGAGTAGGTGAGATCTGTCATGACAGAACATCGCTTCAATAATATCTGGCGCCATCTAGCGTCGTGAATGGGTATAATGTCTAGACCGCGAATATAAGACGACCCCCTCTTTTTCAGTCTTATTTCAATGCAAAAAACACCGTCTTATATTCGGGCCAATACGGTAACTTATTTCTCCGACTATATATCGCAGTGCGATTTATACTCTGGAGTAGGGATGTCTAGATCACATATTTTTGCACCCGAGTCTGCGTGACCTGATTTTGAGAATCTGCCGATACTGCTCCCGATCCGATACCCAAAAAATGTTACAGTAGTGTACTTTTTACAGTACTTTCGTTTCCGCTGTTTCCGAGAGAGTTGCGGAGTATAAAACGTATATATTTTTGAATCTTTTGGCAATGCCATTGTATCTCTGGATTATTTTGTTACTTTTAGCCATAGACTTCCCCATCAGTTGACAAGACATCTCCTACAGACATTGCGCAACGCCTTCCCGTTGGGGGCCGACCGAGGCAGAATGTTGAGTTGCCTTTAACTGTGATAAACTCAAAAACACGCTGCGTTCTAACACCAGTTTTGGGTGGAAACAGGACGAAGGTTTTACTGAATACAAGCAGGCAGGAGTGTCTCGGCTGATTTGGTCGAGGATTCAAGGTAATTATTATATTAAATTGTAGAGCCGTGCAAAATGTCCAATTCTTAGATTATTCGCGATTCAGCCGTGGAAGATTTGAGAATGATGCACAAACATCAAAATTCCGATTATTGAATTATACCAGGCAAAGTGGAACTAAATCACAGTTAGCGCGGTCTTTGGGACCCAATGAGAAACGGACCTAGAGTAAATATCATGTTCATCTCATGGCGCTAGATAAAAAAAAAAACAATAATACCTGACTGTGGCCAACAGCCGCTACAAACAACGCCCAGTTCCCACCTCCATTAAATAGCACCATGTACCATGAAAGTTCAACTTAAAAAGCTCTTTGTTTTGTGACAGCCGCCACGTTGGATTACACAATGGCGTAAATTTACCTTGAAATATTGACGTAAAATGAATGACAACTGCCTGTTTTTTTGTTTGTTTGTTTGTTTTGTTTTAACCAAGAATGTAGACTCTTCTATGTTCATATCGATAGAAATTTCGGGATGTATGTAGGCCTGTCACAATAACAAATTTTAGTGTACGATAATTTATCTCATAAATTATAGCGATGTGCGATATTATTGCACCCCCCCCCCCAATTTTTTTAAAAACCAATTTACAATAACACAGTGAGAATACAGTATATATTAATAGATCAAGTACACCCATTGAAACGCGATAAATGTTTACTCTTAAATAAAAGAAATACTGTTTAAGAAATCACAACTAAAAACAATAGACCATGCCTCTTAAGTAAAAGACAGCAATAATACCGGACAGAAACACAGAAAAAATAAAATGTGTTTTACAAGAAAAAAAATAGAATTGCACTTAATAACTTAGGCATTTAGGCAAATGAAAACTTTTTCCCTCATAGGTTCTGCTATGGTGTTCCATAGGGATGCAACGATACAGTTAAGTCACGGTTCGGTACGATTTCGGTCCGGGGGACACCATTTTCGATTCGATTAAATGCATTCAATGCCCTGAAAAAAAACATAACAATTGTATTTTTTGTTCCGTTTTTTTTCTTTTTCTTTTTGCTAACGAGCAAAAATAAATTGCCATCATGTGAAAATGCATTTTAGTGCAGAAAATTTATGTGCTTACTTCTTATTGATCTGAAGAAATTTTGTACAAAAGTGCTGAGAACAATCTTTACTGTTTGTAAAGTGAGGCGGGGCACCCTATTGATTGCTACAGCTCTCTTAGCAGCTAGGTTTACTACATGAGCAAAACATCTTATTTGTGGTCTGAATCCATATGTGTCACGTACTGAATTAACAATATTTGCAGCATTATCTATAGTCACTGGTATGGATTGATTTGGCCTGCTTAACTTCCATTCAGTCATGGCGGTTTATAATTCATCGATGTAGTATATGGACTACGTGTCCCATAATCACTCTGGGCTCACGTAGCCAATGGCATGGGATGTCTTATAATTTTATAAGGGAGCAAATTTTGACAGAACACCGGCGCTATTTTTTGTCGGTGTTCTGTCAAAATTTGCTCCCTTATAAAATTTTACTCCCAAAGCTTTTGTGCCACTGAAAATGCCCTCTTTTACATTCAGTTGGACTCTCAATGTTATCCAAAGGTGCTAACTTAACTAGATACATCATAAACATACATGTGCAACACGAAAATGGCGTAAATTAATACTTAACAACACGGCGAGCGCGGGATGAAGTTGCTGTGTGCAGCTAACATGGTAGGATGTGTCTGAGAACTTTTGTACATGTCTTTACATGATCAAACCTAAGTAAATATTCCTTTCTTTAAAAAAAGTTTGTAGTGTTTACTTTGGAATCGCTGCATTCGCGGCCATTTTTAATGTTACGCGCATGCGCAAAACCGCAAGGTAGCAATTTTTGATGGGTTGCAAAATTTGTCAGAACACCGGACCTGGAACGAAGATGCATTTTGCGTAGTTGGTAACAAGGAATCCGAACTTATAACAGCACGTCTGCCGCACGCGCGCACGCACGTGCACGCGAGGCAATAAATCGGAAAAATTACAGCCTTCATTTTTATTTATCGTGCGATAAATGGAATTATTGCATATTGTGACAGGCTTAGATGTATGTATTTATTTGAAAGAATTTTAAACCTAAAAAGCTCTTTGTTTTGTGATGGCCATCTTGTATCCATATACAGTAATGTAACTTTACATTCAAATGATAATGTAATTTTCGACCCGCTGCCCGTTTTTTGGCCAAGAAGTAATAATTTAGACATTTCTGCGTCCATACAATTTTTGGTCGTTCAAAAAATACATATTAGAAATTATTATTATTTTAGATTCTTGTTAATATTTTAATCTTTATTTCATCATTTTCTCATTTTTATATTCTCGTTTTAATATAAACACACATAAAAATTAATACAATATTAACAAAAAAACAAAATTAAATCAATTAAAATGAACAAAAACAGAAACACTGTCGTTAATGCTCCAAAGGACACTCTAGGGTAGATTTTATTTCATAGTATTTATCTCGTTGCATGCGATAGATGTCCAATTCTTCATTTAAATAACATCTCATGTTTCAGTGCCACATTCATTCCTCCTTCCCAGTCAAAATGAACTGGACGTCTAGCGCCATCAATGACAGCCAATGAGTTAAATGACTGCCCAGTAAGGGGTTAAAAAAATAATCATAATTTGTGCATGAAATTTAGATGGAACCTAAAATAATTTTTAGAAAATTACAAGCGAGCTCTAAGTTGTTCCTCTTTTCAATTTCCAATGGTGTGCTGTATCACTATAGAGAAATTTAAGTTTTCATCAGACTATTTTTGACCTTTGCTTGACATTTGAATAGCAAAGCAGCCTAATAGTTAACCGCAATGACTCAAGTCCTTTAGCATATTTTGCTTTTCTTGTCCAAACCACACCTCATATGGTCCATGTTGCACGTGTCTTGCAACTTCTGGAATTCTTTACTGTCGTTGATTTCAATAATAGATTGAAAACAGACTTTTTTTCATACAGTGTCAATTTTCTTTTGTTGATGTTGAGTTACAGAGCAGCTCCCAAGATGGACTTTTGCTGAGATTTCTATTATAAGCTTTATATAGTGGATGTACATATACTGAACAGACATAAAATCTATTTTTTTTCCTCCTCAGTGGTAGTTTGTAGCGGCACCCAAAATGGTCTGAGCACGACGGGAAACTCCACAATCCAGTTCAACCTAATGCGGGAGAGGTACACCGGCTGTGAGATTGTCATGGGCAATTTAGAGATCATCATGATGGAGCACACCAGAGATTTTTCCTTCCTAAAGGTAAGCCACTGAAAATGTAGAAATCATTATTTGACAAAAAAATTAGGTATTATACAATGGAATGTAAAAAAAAAAAAAATTTTTTTTGAGGTCGACCGTTATGGGATTTTAAAATTTACTTGTACTAGAGAGAGTCAGCGAATTCCTCACTGTTTGACTCATTCAGGGTGCTATGAACAAAATATCTACAAAAATTTCTTGTTAAATCACATGCAGTCAATCAGGGAGGTGACAGGTTACATCCTGGTTGCCCTCAACGAGTTCAGTCGTCTGCCACTGGACCACCTACGTGTCATCAGGGGCACCACATTGTACGATGGCCGGTACGCCTTGATTGTAATGATCAACTACCAGAAGGGTGGCCAGCATGGTCTGCAAGAATTGGGCCTGATACACCTCACAGGTATTTTTCTGTTTAGCCGGCGAACCTACGGTTTGTGTTGTGGCGTGAAAAAGTTTCTGAACCTTTTGGAATTTCTCCCATATCTGCATAAAAGCACCATCAAATGTGATCTGATCTTTGTCAAAATCACACAGATGAAAAAACTGTCTGCTTAAACTAAAACCACCCAAACATTCATAGGTTTTCATATTTTAATGAGGATAGCGTGCAAACAATGACAGAAGGGGGGGAAATAAGGAAGTGAACCCTCTGCCTTTTTACCAAACAATTTAAGTCAGGTGTGTGCCCAATCACTGATGAGCAGTGTTGGGCACGTTACTTTAAAAAAGTAATTAGTTATAGTAACTCACTACTTCTTCCAAAAAGTAACTGAGTTAGGACCTGAATTACTCTATAGTAAAAGTAACTAGTTACCAGGGAAAGTAACTATTTCCGTTACTTTAAAAAGAACTTGTTGTTTGTCAAAGAATTTGAAATTTTCTGAGCAGTATTCAAGTCAGTTGAACAGAGAAGAACAGACAGGTAGTTGTGTTATAGAACCTTGTAATGTTTATTGCACCTCACCAGCAACAGATTTATCCTTAAGTGCAACAAAAATAAACAGATTTGAATTGCTTACCACAGATGTCAACAAAAGCTTTGCCCCGGGACATAAATTACACTTTACATGCACGTTCTTTCCTTTAATTTCAACCAACTTGAAATAGTGTTTATATCTCCACCTCGTAAAGGACAAATTTTTCTTCTGAATGCTCTGCCATCATATCCCTCTGCATCTGTTTTGCGTGTGTGTGTTTGCCGGACGCGCTGTTCCGGTTTGTGTGGGAAAACACCGGCTCTGAAGTTTGGTTAAAAAAAAAACAACAAACTTTTATTAACAACAAATACACGTATACAAACATAGGGCGAGACAATTCACATATAAACAACCGTCTCTGAAGTACGTGCGCTATTAGGCTCGAGCGTTTATGTAACAGAATGGGGGATCACGTGAGATTTGACAACAATGCAGCCATATTGGAAGCAGGTCTGGCTCGCGGGACATTAAACTTTAACTCGCCAGTTTGATAAAGAGACAAACTCGTTACTAAGGTGAAGAACAGATATCTGATCAAACTTAAGGATGTGAACAATGTTGACCCTTACGAGCAAGCTGAAGACAAATGGAGTAAAGATGTCGACGGGCTTCCACAATTACGCGAAATGGACATTCTGCTGTATTGATTCTTTTGTGTATGTTACTAAACTCATCAGCAATTCCGAAATTACAAATAGCTACAACGCTACGAACAGTTTTGCTGCGGATGGGTGCAGGACCTGCACATAATGACCGTATCAAAGGGCAACTCCATTGTTCTTGCAAGGGTAGGCTATGAGTGTTTACTATTTTCATTGCCATGAACCTGAACGCACCCCAAGTCTTGGATGACAAATAAACAGAGCAGAGTAGACTCGCTACAGCCGGTAGTTTCTTCAATTTATTCAAAGTAAGTAACGCACCGCTTTTGACCGTCAGTAACGGTAACGGCGTTATAAAGGTGGAAAAAATAATTAGTTAGATTACCGTTACTGAAAAAATAATGCCGTTATGTAACGGCGTTATTTATAACGGCGTTATTCCCAACACTGCTGATGAGTGGTTTAAAGCTGCCCTGCCCACTATAAAACACACACCTGGTAAGAATTGTTTTGATGTGAAGCATTGTCTGATGTGCATCATGGCTCGGTCAAAAGAACTGTGTGAAGACCTGCGATCAAGGATTGTTAATTTGTATAAAGCTGGGAAAGGATACAAAACCATCTCTAAAAGTTTGGATGTCCATCAATCGACAGTCAGAGAAGTTTTCTACAAATGGAGAGAGTTTAGCACTGTTGCTTCTCTCCCAAGGAGTGGCCGTCCACCAAAGATGACGCCAAGAGTTCAGCGCAGAATACTCAGAGATGTAGAAAAGAACCCAGAGTGTCTGCTAAAGACTTACAGAAATCACTGGCACAGGCCAATATCTCTGTGCACACATCAACTACATGTAAAACTATGGCCAAGAACGGTGTTCATGGGAGGACTCCACGGAGGAAGCCACTGCTGTCTAAAAAACATCGTTGCTAGTTTAATGTTCGCAAAAAAGCACTTGGACACTCCACAGAAGTTACGGCAAAATATTTTGTGGACTGATGAAACCAAAGTTGAATTGTTTGGGAGTAACACACAACGTTATGTGTGGAGGAAAAATGGAACAGATCACCAACATCAACACCTCATCCCCACCGTGAAGCATGGTGGAGGAAGCATCATGATTTGGAGCTGTTTTGCTGCCTCAGGGCCTGAACAACTTCCAATCATGGAAGAATGAATTCGAAAGTTTATCAGGATACTTTGCAGGAAAGCCTGAGGCCGTCTGTTAGACAGTTGAAGCTAAAAATGAGGATGGATGCTGCAACATGTCAATGATCCAAAACACAGAAGTAAATCAACATCAGAATGGTTTCAGAAGAACAAAATATACGGCCAAGTCAAAGTCCAGACTTGAACCCCATTGAGATGCTGTGGCATGACCGAAAGACAGTGATTCATGTTAGAGAGAGACAGCGAGAACCAAAAGTTTTATTTGCCATGTGGCATTTTTTTTTGCCACGTGGCATTTTTTTTGCCATGCGGCAACATGGATTTTGCCATGTGGCATTTTTTTTGCCATGTGGCATTTTTTAGCCATGTGGCAAAATTGATTTTGCCATGCGTCATTTTTTTCTTTGCCAAGAGGCATTTTTTTTCCCATGTGTCAAAATGGATTTCGGTTTGTGGCATTTTGGGGGGGGGGGGGGGGGGGGGGCTATGTGGCATTTTTTGGCGATATATGGCAGTTTTGCAGGCTATTCACAACCATGCACGTCCATGCCATTGACGGCTATGTACGTCCAAATTTTCCATTCATTTTAAATGGCAGAAAAACATGTGTGGTTGTGATTTTTGAACATACACTTTACGTTACGGCGCATTGACATTCAACTGGCACCCAAACTAAGGTTTTTCCATTGACGACTATGCATGTCCAAATTTTCATTGATTTTAAATGGCAGAAAAACATGTGTGGCTGTGATTTTTGGCCATCCACTTACACAGCGCATTGACATTCAACTGACACCCAAGTCAGGTTATGCCATTGACGGCTATGCATGCATGCATGCAAAAAAAAAAAAAAAAATGCGACATGGCAAAATCAATTTTGCCACATGGCAAAAAAAAAATGCCACATGGCAAAACAAATGGCTCATAGCAAAATCAATATTGCCACATAGCAAAAAAAATGCCATATGGCAGAAAAAAAAAAAGCCACACGGCAAAATCCATTTTGTCACATGGCAAAAAAAAAAAGCCACATGGCAAAATCCATTCTGCCACATGGCAAATGCCACTTTTGATTCTCGGCCCTGCTGAGTTTTTTAGAGAAGAATGGGCCAAGTTTAGTCCTGATCGATGTGCCAGACTGATCTGCAGCTACAGGAAGTGTCTGGTTGAAGTTAATGCTGCCAAAGGAGGGGCCACAAAATATTAAATGTGATGGGTCACTTACTTATTTTTCCCCCTTCTGTCATTGTTTGCATACTATCCTCATTAAAATATGAAAATATATAAACATTTGGGTGGTTTTAGTTAAATCAGTTTTTTTCATCCGTGTGATTTTGACAAAGATCAGATCACATTTGATGGGGATTTTATTTAGAAATGTGAAAAATTCCAAAAGGTTGATACTTTTTCATACCACTGTATGTTCAATTATTGATTTTGTTGTCTATTAGAGTGTTTGGACAGTATACTGTATGGGAGCCTTTACAGTACTTGTAAACGTTAGTATGTTCAATTACATCCGTTAAAGTATTGCCTGTTTTAAGTGTGGGCGGCTGCGCAGATAAGAGGCAGCTCGTTGGAGCTCCCACACTGCCACACCTTCAGTTTACCTGTCGTTGAACAGTGTGTGTGTGCGTAATGTATGTCGTGAGGTCACAGCAATGCCTCATGTGAGCTTCTCAACTGTCAGTGAAACATGAGCCCTTACCCACGATCGTGTGTATTCCAGTTTTACCATTTCTAATAATGTCTGAAGACGGATGGGCATGTTGTGACTTGTAATTTGTGTCTCCTCATTTACTATGTCTGCCACCCACAGAGATACTGGAGGGGGGAGTCCAGATTATACAAAATAGCTACCTGAGCTACGCCCCACAGGTGAACTGGCTGGACATTGTGAAGGATGGGACGGCACCTATTGAATTGGAGAACAATGGACCTGAAAGTGAGTGAAAAGTAGACCAACACAACAACACTGGTTGGCAAGCAGATTGTTTTCTGGATAAAAGTAGTGAGACTTTACTAAATTTGGTTCACTAAAAAGGACAAAAGTGTCATTTGGCTATAGTTTGTGAGATACAGCATCTGGCCGAAATGTTAAAATTTGAGTAATTGAGGCTAAAAAGAGTATCAATTGAAATGGAAATGGTTATTTCTGGGTAAACATATCTAACTTGAAGGGAACCTTGGACTTAGGGACTTGTAGGGTGTAATTGTAGGCCACAATTGTTCTCTTTTACTAAAATACAGTATGTAGAAACACATAAAGTATACTTTTTGCATGTGTTTCCCTCTCATAACGTTAAGCATTGTGTTTTCCTATGGTAGCTTTAAAGCAGATTGTTGATCTGTTGACCACATTAGTCATGTAACGTACACTCACCGGCCACTTTATTAGGTACACCATGCTAGTCACGGGTTGGACCCCCTTTTGCCTTCAGAACTGCCTCAATTCTTCGTGGCATAGATTCAACAAGGTGCTGGAAGCATTCCTCAGAGAGTTTGGTCCATATTGACATGATGGCATCACACACTTGTTGCAGATTTGTTGGCTGCACATCCATGATGCGAATCTCCCGTTCCACCACATCCCAAAGATGCTCTATTGGTTTGAGATCTGGTGACTGTGGAGGCCATTTGAGTACAGTGAACTCATTGTCATGTTCAAGAAACCATTTTGAGATGATTCCAGCTTTATGACATGGCGCATTATCCTGCTGAAAGTAGCCATCAGAAGTTGGGTACATTGTGGTCATAAAGGGATGGACATGGTCAGCAACAATACTCAGGTAGGCTGTGGCATTCCAACGGTGCTCAATTGGTACCAAGGGGCCCAAAGAGTGCCAAGAAAATATTCCCCACACCATTACACCACCACCAGCAGCCTGAACTGTTGATACGAGGCAGGATGGATCCAAGGCTACATGTTGTTGACGCCAAATTCTGACCCTACCATCCGAATGTCGCAGCAGAAATCGAGACTCAACAGACCAGGCAATGTTTTTCCAATCTTCTATTGTCCAATTTCGATGAGCTTGTGCAAATTGTAGCCTCAGTTTCCTGTTCTTTGCTGAAAGGAGTGGCACCCGGCGTGGTTTTCTGCTCCTGTAACCCATCTGCCTCAAAGTTCGACATACTGTGCGTTCAGAGATGCTCTTCTGCCTACCTTGGTTGTAACAGGTAGTTATTTGAGTCACTGTTGCCTTTCTATCAGCTCGAACCAGTCTGGCCATTCTCCTCTGACCTCTGGCATCAACAAGGCATTTCCGCCCACAAAACTGCCGCTCACTGGATATTTTTTTCGTTTTTCGGACCATTCTCTGTATACCCTAGAGATGGTTGTGCGTGAAAATCCCAGTAGATCAGCAGTTTCTGAAATACACAGACCAGCCCTTCTGGCACCAACAACCATGCCACGTTCAAAGTCACTCAAATCACCTTTCTTCCCCATACTGATGCTCAGTTTGAGCTGCAGGAGATTGTCTTAAACCATGTCTACATGCCTAAATGCACTGAGTTGCCGCCATGTGATTGGCTGATTAGAAATTAAGTGTTCACGATCAGTTGGACAGGTGTACCTAATAAAGTGGCCGGTTAGTGTATTTAAACCACCCTTATTTGATATTACTACGTTTAAGTATTTTCTTAAGGCATCTTTAGTATGTTCTGTCTGTATGCATCTAAGCAAAACAAGCTGAAAGCGCACGGTAGTACTTTGGGTGTCAAATTCGCATCTTGTAGCACGTTTCGCTGGTGTAGCACATTTTGGCAGAACATGGGTTTTGTCCTTCTCTCGTCTCATCTCACCTTGTCTTTCCTGTTCATTTTGCTTTTGCTACTCGTTTTGTGAAATATCAACAGTGCTGTCATGCTCGTTGATGTTCCTCTCAGGTTGAAATTGAAAGGGTTGAACAGATGACATGTTTATGTCATTAGTCATACTATGGAAGCCCAGCAGCGTAACCCAGTGACGTCACCACCCTGCGACGTCAACAATAATGGCGACCAACTAGTTCAACAATTTTTACAAATTGTACGAAAACGAAAATATCAAGAGGGCTTTTAATATCCAATTTTTAAACTCATAATAACGTTTATCTTTTAAGAACTACAAGTCTTTCTATCCGTAGAGCCTTTTAAAAAAAGTCTACCACTTCAGAAAATAATTGTGTAGGCAAGAGCTTTGACCCTAACCAAACACTAAACCCAAACCCTAAATCAGATGCTGGTCTTTCAATGAGGGGAAGCTAAAAGTGTGCCCGTATGTGAGTGCTTTGTGACGGTGGAGGGGCTCAGCGGCACACGCTGCTCGGTAGGGAAAGAAACTAGAGTGCCAGAAGTCATGTATCCAAACACAAGCAGCTACAATAGAAAAAACAAACCAGAAATTGATTTTTTTTGCTAGTCGTTTTTAACAAAAGCAAGTGTCGCTATGATGATTATGAAAATCTGCGGTTAAACTCAGAACAACAGAATTAAAATTGAAAAATGCCTCCCGTGGATGTTCATACGACAAGATCCCTGATTCGCTTATTTCGTTGTCAACCAAAAATGATTCAGCCTCAGACAGATCATCCAATCATCACACAGAGAAGCAGAGCATCCGGACCAGCCCAGCCCATCCCAGCCCAGCCCAATGCCCATAGAACCCTAGAGACTCACAGCATCCGATAGGCGGGACAAACCCAGCCTTTAGCCAATGGCACGTCTCATTTCGCTGTAGTTGAACAATGCACTCTCAACTCTGGACACGTCCAGAGTCCACACAGTTTAAAGGACTGTGAAGCTGTGCGAATTAATGAAAAGCAAGCTGCATCGTACCCAGTGATAAGAGGCTAATTCTAAACAAAATTGGGCGCGTTTTAGCGCAGATTTAGTCAATGATATGTACACACAACATTTTGTTTTACATTTTGGGGGAAGTTCAGCTTCCCTTGCAGTCTTAAAGCAAAAGCCACTGATGTAGACACATTTCATAAGCCGCAGCACACACTGATATATCCATCTCATGTCAAATGTAGCAACTTGTAAAAACTGATATTGTATAATTACACAAATGTATTTTTGTAATCAAATTTTAACCTTAAATATCTTGAATACTTTAGCCAACCAGCGCTAAAATCCTGTATTTTCCAATCCATGTCACCACAGCAAGTACGATTTTTATCTCTAAAGCAGATATTTTCCAAATTTTTTGTAGACCAGTGTAATCATCTGTGCTGTAGCAGTATGAGAAAAAAAACCAAAAAACAAAAAGGACATTCTGCAACTAGAGGAAGGCAAAATGTTACATTTTTAACACGAGAACTACCAAGGAGGGATCAATTGATACAAATCCCTTTTGTAACCAGAGAAGGATCATCTGACCCTAATCAGCATATCTTTTGTGAGCACTACGGTCCTCATTAGTTATTCCCATTCGCACTCGCAAAACCACAGGGTTGGATTGCTCCAATTAGCATCTTGAGTGTTTGCAGTGCAGGGGTGCCTTGGCTGATGAGGGAAGGGTAAACTGGTGTTATTCTAGCTGGCCTGTTGTCACTTTTAAGCCCAGAAGACAGGTTGTAGGGAAAAAGCCACCATAAAATTGACCAAACTACTGACAGGATGTGACTTTTCTTTTTAAGTCTTTACTTGTCCCTTCAACTCTTCCAGTTTTGTCCTCTGTGTAAACCAAATGGAACATACTAGTCAGGTTTTCTCTTTTTTTTTCATGCATGCAGCATGCAACTTCATGCATGGAACCACACTGTGGTCAGACTTACAGTATGTCTCACATATACTGTATGTGTGTGTAAACTGTATGGAGACAGAAAGGTGCCATTGGATGGTTGTCTGAGGCAATTAACACCTTTAGAGGTCATTTTCTCTACCCTTCCGAATAGGATTGTCCAGTTGGACAAAACAGTTGTGGCTTGTCAGACAGTGGACCGCTCAGGCAGGCAATCGGGCGGACAACCTTTTTACATCTTCCAAAAGCTGCAGTTTGCCTACACTACAAGGGACAGTGTAATAAAAAAACAAAACAAAACATTTTTTAAGTGGTGACATATGACACTTTGCCCTTTTTCCGGGGCTAGGTGTTGGAGGTTGTTGCCCAAGCAGTTTTTCCTTCTGCACCTTCTTTGCGCCCATATGAGAGTGAGCCAATTCCCTTGCAAGACCCATCAAGAAGTCCACCCGTCTCTCTTATATTCAAGGTGCTAATTAAAGCTATCCGGAGTGAAACCCCCCTTCACACCAAGGCAGCGACTACACAGGAGTGTGTAGCGGGGTGGCCTGCTTGATTGCTTCTTTGAGTGGTCTATTGTTTGACAAAGCCCAGTAGTCAGTTTGGTATCGGGGTCGTTTGACGCCTTTCTCGTATTTCTTTATAGCAAAAAAAAAAAAAAAAAAAAAACCCCGGGAGTTCTACTGTTATAACAGCCAGTTAAACTTCAGCTAATGTGAATACAAAAGTCGACACACCTCTGTTCAAAGGCAACTGTGGCAGATATTAATGTCAATTGCACATTTTGAGGAATTTGATAAATCATTCTGGGGTCTGCACTAAATTTCATGAAAGACTTTCAGAAAGTTCAAAATGTGTTATTCCATAGACTATCAGTTGACAGGACACTGGGCTCGGGGCAGATCTGAATGGGACCTATTTTCAAAAACTTAAAATTCAAATATTTTCAAAACCAAAGCCGTTTGTGACCTAAAACCAAAACAAGCACCTCTCTTAGGCATATATGAGTCTCCATGAGCAGCGACGTAAAAAAATTCAAAGTCGTTCACTAATAAAATCCCGATTAATAATTTTTTAATACAAGTATAAAAAAACTTAAAATGGCTATAAAATTGTCAAATTTTACACTCGATGCACAAAAATCACCAAATGCAGAGATAATCACCTATGTTTTTTTTTAAGATCAATAGCAATATTTAATATGTAGGTTTTTGCCAAAAATAGCAACTTAAATTTTTTTTTGATTTAGTTCAAGTTGTCAACAGCTAATAAATCACACAGGTTTCACATCAGAAACTTAATACTTCAGGAAAGCTTGAAGAATCATCTTAATTTTACTCAACAAAAGCAGAATTTGCATTTTTCTATATACAATCACAACTTAATTAGATTGAATTCCGCTATTGTGTAGAGATACAAAATCCAACATGGCGGCCGTCACAAAACAGTGATTTTTTAAAATTCTTGTAAGTAAATGCTTAAATCGCGGAATTTCTATAGATATGAACGTAAAACCGTCTAGATTCTTGGTTAAAAGCAATAAAAGGGCAGTTATCGTTCATTTTACGTAAATAATTCAAGCAAAAGTTACTATATTGTGTAATCCAACATGGCTGCCGTCACAAAACATAATGATTTTTTAAAGTTGAAAATTCCTGTAAGTAAATGCTTAAATCGAGAAATTTCTTCAGATATGAACGTAAAACAGACTATAGTCTTGGTTAAAAGCAAAATACGGGCAGTTGTCGATCATTTTACGTAAATATTTCAAGCAAAAGTTACGGTATTGTGCAATCCAATTTGGCGGGTGTCACGAAACAAGGTGCTTTTTAAGTTGAGAATTCTTGCAAATAAATGCTTAAATCGCAGAATTTCTATAGATATGAACGTAAAACAGTCTAGATTCTTGGTTAAAAGCAATAAACGGGCAGTTATTGTTCATTTTACGTAAATACTTCAAAAGTTTTACTGTATTGTGTAATCCAACATGGCGGCCGTCACAAAACAAAGAGCTTTTTAAGTTGAAAATTCTTGTAAATAAATCCTTAAATGGAGACATTTATTTAGATATGAACGCAAAACAATCTATATTCTTGGATAAAAGCAAAAAACGGACAGTTATGGTTCAAATTTGCGTAAATGTTTTAAGCAAAAGTTACGGTATTGTGTAATCCAATATGGCAGCCGTCACGAAACAAAGTGCTTTTTAAGTTGAGAATTCTTGTAAATAAATGCTTAAATCGCGGAATTTCTATAAATATGAACATAAAACAGTCTAGATTCTTGGTTAAAAGCAATAAATGGTCAGTTATCGTTCATTTTACGTAAATACTTCAAGCAAAAGTGACTGTATTGTGTAATCCAACAGGGCGGCCGTCACAAAACAATGATTTTTTTAAAGTTGAAAATTCTTGTAAGTAAATGCTTAAATGGAGAAATTTCTTTAGAAATGAACGTAAAACAGTCTATATTCTTGGTTAAAAGCAAAAAAACTGACAGTTATCGTTCATTTTACGTAAATTTTTCAAGCAAAAGTTACACTAATTTTATCCACTGATTTTTTTCACAACGTTTCTAAGTGCATGTATGGTGCTATTTAATATAATAATTACCTTGAATCCTCGACCAAATCACTCTTGAGACTCTCCTGCCTGCTTGTATGCAGTAAAACCTTCGTCCTGTTTCCACCTAGATCCGGCGTTAGAACGCAGCTTGTGTTAGAGTTTATCACAGTGAAAGCCAACTCAACGTTCTGCCTAGGTCGGCCCCCTACGGGAAAGCGTGGCGCAATGTCTGTGGGAGCTGTCTTGTCAACTGATGGTGGAGTCTATGGTTATCCTAATATATTGTCTGAGTTGAAATGTTATTTAGTGTACCTTTGACTCTTTCACTGCCATTGACGGCGATAGATGTCCAGTTCATTCGGAATGGACGTCAATCGCTTTCAACAGCACTGAGACTTGATCATTCTCTGCCAGACTGCCCTTCATATAATGGTCTTTTTGGTCAATTAAGCTGCAATGTTGTGCAAAGCTTTTATATCAAGTCATTAATTATTATCAAAGCATGAATCTTCATCAAACTAATAACGAATGCATGTGTCAGAGCCTTGCAGTGAATCATGCAACAAGGTGCCATGTTGGGGACCCGGAAATGACACATGTCAGATCTGTGAGTGATATCGCCTTGCCGTTTCTTTGCTCTGTGTCTGCTCGGTTAATTGACATGTGGTCTCAAACGTGTTCCAGTGACAAAGACGGTGTGCGCTCCTCAGTGTAATGGCCGCTGTTTTGGCACGAACCCAAGTGAGTGTTGTCACAATGAATGTGCTGGAGGCTGCACTGGACCCCTTGACACTGATTGCTTTGTAAGTTGGGATGTTGGCTTGCATTTGACTTCCTCTCAATGTACCATGCAGCCCTTTTTCCCCTTCCATTCTTCATCATTTCTTTGTTCTACCCTTCTTTTTTGAATTGGTCCTAAATTAATTCATTCATTGTATTTAAAATGATATACAATACAGTGATCCCTCGCTACTTCGCGCTTCAAACATCGCGCCCTCTGTCCATCGCAGATTTTTTTTCAATAAAAAAAAAAAAAGCAGGATTTTACAGAAATGTCCCATCCAACACGAACAGCCTCTCACCCTCCCTCCTGAAGCGTGTCTTTCTCACCAGAGAGCTGCAGCTTGTTAAAGTAAATGATAAGCCTGTCGCAATATGCAATAATTCAATTTATCGCACGATATATAAATATGAAGGCGGTAATTTTTCCGCTGCGATTTATCGCCTCGCGTGCACGTGTGTGCGCGCGTGCGGCAGACGTGCTGTTAAAAGTTTGTTACCAACTGGGCAAAATGCATCTTCGTTCCAGGTCCGGCAAAAACTAGCACCGGAGCCAGTCGTTCCCATTATATCCTATTGTTCGACGTATACCGGCCGCGTCAGTGCTCCGGAGTGACTGTGGACCATCTATGGCGCGCGAACACCGGTGTTGTTGACGTGTGGGCGCTCCCGTCAGGAGTGACA
This sequence comes from Corythoichthys intestinalis, assembly GCF_030265065.1. Classification (NCBI taxonomy): domain Eukaryota; kingdom Metazoa; phylum Chordata; class Actinopteri; order Syngnathiformes; family Syngnathidae; genus Corythoichthys; species Corythoichthys intestinalis. The sequence continues at coordinate 43,465,127 of NC_080403.1, read as the reverse complement.
TTTCACGCGGGGCGGCTATTTTTCAGCACTACGCTGGATATTTACAACAAAGTCCGCCAAAACATTGTTACCGACTTGGCTGCTACGAATAACCTCACTTTGACAACGAACAGTTGAATGAAATTAAGAGCGCTGTGCTTCAAACTCGTCCTGTTTATGAAAGCCGTCATATGCTGGTGTTGTGTAGTAATGAGCAGACGTGACTTCAGCGACGCTTGCTAACTTTTTTAATGCGTGGTTGCGCGCACACACTAGATATCATGAAATGGCAAACTAGATGTGCTACGTCCCATGCCATTGGCTACTTGAGCCCAGAGTGATTATGGGACATGTAGTCTATATACTACATCGATGAATTCTAAACTGTCATTTGCCACATGAGGTTAAGAAGGCCAAATCAATCCATACCAGTGACTATAGATAATGTTGCAAATATTGTTAATTCAGTACGTGACACAGATGGATTCGGACCATAAATAGGATGTCTTGCTCATGTAGTAAACCTAGCTGCTAAGAGAGCTGTAGCAATCAACGGTGTGCCCTGCCTCACTTTACAAACAGTAAAGATTGTTCTCAGCACTTTTATAAAAAAAAAAAATTCATATCAGTAAGAAGTAAGCACGTAAATATTATGCACTAAAATGCATGTTTATATGATGGCAATTTAATTTTTGCCCGTTAGCAAAAAAAACAAAAAAAAAAACAAACAAAAAACACAATTGTTATTTTTTTTTACAGAGCATTAAATGTATTGAATCGGATCGAAAATCGTGTCCCCCGTATCATAATTCGTACCGAACCATGACTTAACTGTATCGTTGCATCCCTATGGAACACCATTGCAGAAGCTATGACGGGAAAAGTTTTCATTTTCCTAAATGCTTAAGTTATTGAGTACAATTTTTTTTTTTTTTAAACACATTTTATTTATTCTGTGTTTCTGTGCGGTATCAATATTGTTGTTTTTTTACTGTAGAGGCAGGGTCTATAGGTTTTTAGTTGTGATTTCTTAAAAAGTATATTTGAATTTAAGAGTAAATATTTATCGTGTTTAAATGGGTGTACTTGATCTATTAATATATACTGTATTCGCACTGTGTTATTGTAAATTGGTTAAAAAAAATTGGGGGGGGGCGCAATGATATCGCATATCGCAATAATTTATGAGAATAGTTATCGCACACTATAATTTGTTATCGCGACGGGCCTAGTAAATAATGAGGGAGCTGCTTTGGAGTGGCCAGACAACTACCTTTCAAAGGCCGCCGCCCGTGTAACTTTTTAAACATTGGCTGTAGTTGTTATGGCAACTCATGCTGTCGTCATGTGCTGTTCTAAGCAGCATGAGTTGATTTGAGAAGAATAAAGAATAAGTCATAAATAAAGAATTATACTCTGGGGAAAAAAGGGAAAAATTATGTATCTCTTTCCAATGGTAAATCTGAATGAATACATAAAACACACCCAAAAGTGAACGAGTGAACACTGTATATTTAGAATAATTTTAAATTATATATGGTGGAAAACACAGACAAGACTGAAAAAGCAGTTTCTGCTCTTGCACTCCTCTTTAAAAGAAACTGCGGTATTTTAAGCCAAAACAACTGTTGTGTTTGATAAAACAACATGTGTAAATGCTGCCATAGCAGATTCATGGCCCATTAAGCCCCCGAACTATTTTTAATTAGTCTGTTTTACCCTGAAAACCCCCGTTTACAGACGTCGCGCAACCGCTTGTGTTTCAACCCAGCCATAAAACGGTAATTAACTACATTTATTATTCTAAATGTCTGTCGTTTTTAGCTTAGAATCATTAATTGATGTCTGATATTTTGTTTAAAAAAAAAAAAAAAATTTTTTAAATTTTTCAATCGCATATTTTAAAATTTTAAACAAATTATGTCACAGTGAAAAAAATGGCTTCTGCAAAGAAGTCACGATATCTACCTCATAATTATCGCTTAATTGTATTTTTTTTTTGTTACTGTCGCATTTTCTCCGATATGTTAGATGATAAATAATCGATCCAAACGAAGAAAATTTGAAGAAAAAAAAAAAAAACATTTTAAAGGGTAAATATATATGAAAAAGAACATCTCGACCACTCCTTGATGTCTGCGATTTCTGCATCGCGACCCTTGTTATATGACCATGTTTCACCCATAAAATTCCCCAAAAATCCAGCTGTGGCCATTCACAGCTATGTCTTGACACTCAGTGATACATGCTACATGGAGGTTTTGGATCGAAACAATGTAAGTACGCGATAATATCTCTTTAAAGTCATGGCGTCTGTAATTCTGCTCTCGCGTGCTCTCACCTCCAGATAGGGTTTTGCTGTTTAAAAAACATTTTTAAAAAATGCCCTCCAATTCAAAATTTTATTACCCCAGAAAATTGAGATTTTAAGCTTTCCAATGATGTATCAGACATGCATATTGGACAATTTTGAGATTTAGCCAAATTGGGGGTCTTAGAGCGGAACTTCAAGTCACCTGAGTGTTTTCCGCCATATATATATATATTTTTTTTTTTTATTGCCCACCGCAAACTATGCGGGGGGCCTCAAAATATTGTCCCCTGGGCTTTTTGTTTGACACCCCCCTCTCTATAGGAATGTAATAATTTAAAAAAACAAAACAAAACAAAAAACATAATTCATCAATAAAAAAGCTGAATCCATTATAATTGTTTGCAGTGTAATGCCCTATCTTCACATGCAATTGACTATCCCATTTCACTATGCATGTTCAGACTTGATTAAGGGATAGGTTTTAATTAGCAAGAAAATATTTTTGGTGCATTGTCAGGAAAATGAAGGGGAATTGTTACAGTTGAGAGCTAAAGAGTAGAAAAAAGAAAAGGCAAAAGGGAACAAAATGACAATGACTTTCACGGTGTAAAACGCCACAGCAAGAGCCAAAAGCTGTAGCACTTTAATCAGTGTAAACTGAGATGAAGTAGAGAGTGCCACGAGTGTCTCGCTTCATCACAAGTTGTGGTAGCAGTGAGTAATAAAGCTTTCAAAATGTTATTCAGCTCAATACACACAATTCTCACTTTTACTGATGATGAAGGTTAACATTCGGCTCAATTATTGCAACTCACTGCTCTACGGTCTCCCTAACAAGTCCCTCCAGAAACTGCAGCTCCTCCAGAACTCAGCCGCACGCCTCATCACTCGAACCCCCGCAACACACCACATCACCCCCATCCTCCGTCAACTTCACTGGCTTCCCGTCAAACAAAGAATCAATTACAATATCCTCATCATCACCTTCAAAACACTCCATGGCCTAGCCCCTCCCTACCTCTGCAATCTTCCCCTTTCCGTCCCCCGTGTCCGCCTCTCCACCTTTGGTTCAAGAGCTTTTAGTCAGTGTGCCCCCCAGCTCTGGAACTCCTTACCCCCTGATCTTCGCAGCATATCTACCCTATCACTTTTGAAATCCAGACTGAAAACACACCTGTTCACTCTTTCTTACCCACCATAACCCCTAGCTCTGTTATATTTTTACATCTTTTTATTGTGCTTTTAATCTTCTATCCTTTTAATACCTTTTTATCGTACTGTGATTCCATGTCTCTTGTGAAGCGTCTCTATGTGGTTTGAAAAGCGCTCTAGAAATAAAATGTATTATTATTATTATTAGAGATGTCCCGATCGATCGGGTCCGATCACGTCATTTTCAAAGTATCAGAATCAGCAGAAAAATATCGGCCATGCCTTTAAAAAAAAATTTTTTTTTTTTTAATTAAATCGTTTTCTAATTGTATTTAACGTTACAGACATAATATGATACACTCATCTAAAGTCTTTAGTTTAGGCTTGAGGTAGGGTTATCAAATTTATCCCGATAACGGTGGTAATTAATTTGATTAAAAATGTATCACGTTAAAATATTTAACGCAATAGCTCAATCTGTAATGGCGCCGTTTTACCTATATAGAGAGATAAAAGGCAGCGTAAAATGAGTTGAGTGAATTTTGGCAGCCTTTGGAGCCTTTTTTTAATTGGGTAAAGCCTTACAATCCCTCTCCCGACGATTAGAAATATCATGGGAAGCAATGTGGGGAAGCAAGGTAGTAATTGACACCCTAGTTATTTCCCAACGCAGAGAAGATATATCAATTGGTAGCACTACGCACAGTCATGGTTGCACTTCCCATCATGCATTTGGGCATGGCTACAGTATCATTTACTGAAAGCTCAACAAATGCACTAGATGGTAATATTTAGTCACAATATACAAAGTCACAATTCTTTCTATCCGTGGATCCCTCTCACAGAAAGAATGTTAATAATGTAAATGCCATCTTGAGGATTTATTGTCATAATAAACAAATACAGTACTTACAGTATGTACTGTATGTTGAATGTATATATTCGTCCGAGTTTTATTCATTTTTTTCTTAATGCACTGCCAAAATGTATATGATCGGGAAAAATTATCGGGAATGATTGGAATTGAATCGGGAGCCAAAAAAAGCAATCAGCTCGGGAAATATCGGGATCGGCAGATACTCAAACTAAAACGATCGGGATCGGATCGGGAGCAAAAAAACATGATCGGAACAACCCTAATTATTATTATTACAAATCTTTGCAGTACACGAATAACTGTTTTTGTTTTTCAATAAATGATTAAATATGCCCCTATCTGTTGCATTTTTCAGGCTTGCAGGAACTTCAACAACTCGGGTTCCTGCGTCCCTCAGTGTCCTCAGACTATGATTTACAACAAACACACATTCAAATTGGAGCCTAACCCCAATGCAAAGTACCAGTATGGCTCCATCTGTGTTCCTCAGTGTCCAAGTGAGTCCACTTGTACTTTTCTCACACTACATAACTCTATGTTGGTCAACCTCGTTCTGGACCCTGTACATCACTTTCTCAAGGCTTGAGTACTGTTTGTGTCTCTTAAACGAACATGTATGTATGTTTTTCATAGCCAACTTTGTGGTGGATGGCAGCTCGTGTGTGAGTAATTGTCCAGCGCACAAAAAGGAGGTGGAGAAAAATGGGGTGAAACAGTGTGAGCTCTGTGGAGGTCTTTGTCCGAAAGGTATGTTTTACACCAGCAGTGTTACAGTATATTACTTGGCTTATGAAAACATTTGTAATTTTACTTGTGTTGTATCGATACAATTTCTTCCCCAATACCCAGTTGTTTGGTATCGGCGGATGCCGAAACTGTCAAATGTCTGTTATTTTTAGCTTAGAATCATTAATTGATGTCTAATATTTAGTTTAAAAAAAAAAAAAAAAAAAAAAAAACGATTTCAAAAATTAGTCACTCGCATATTTGAAACTTTTAAACAAATTACATCAGAATGATAAAATTGGTGTCTGTAAAAAACGTCACGGACATCTACCTGATAACTATCGCTTAATTGTATTTTTTTCGTTACTGTCGCATTTTCCCCAATATTTTAGATGATGAATATTCAATCCAAACAGAGAAAAATTGAAAAAATAATTGAAAAGGGTAAATATTTGAAAATGAACATCTCAACCACTCCTTGATGTCTGCGATTTTTGCATCGCGACCCTTGTTGTATTACCATGTTTCACCCATAAAATCCCCCAAAAATGCTCGGATTAGTCCATTTAAAAGTCTGAAATTTGGGCTCATTTTGGCTTTTACTGCAAAAACTAAGTCATGGAGTATTTAGAATCCCGCATTTTAGCAGGTTTGCACTAAAAAGACAAAATGTTATAATAAAAACCATATGTTGTTAAAACATAAAATATTTTTTTATTTTAGTGCTGGATGAGGTTTCAGCTTAGGGTTTAGGGTTTACATTGATATAAAAATACTGTCCATTTATTTTTTTTTTCTAAAGTGATATACAAATACTGCAATAATCGACTTCAAGATTATCCGGATTAATCGGGTTCGAATCGAATCTTGACCCTAGCAACAACACAGCTAGCGTGGGAATAATGAATAAACTCCTCTCAAACTTCACACTTTTATCACTCTTAAAGGCCCAAAAACTGTTTTAGTTTAGCTCAAGTGCTAATGTCTTAAGCTAGCATTGCACACAAGTTCGCGAGTCGACTTCTCTGTTTTCCAAACAAAGCTAACATGATGATAACATGATAGATGCTCATGTCAATGTTTGTTCATAAAACGTTAAATTCGCTAAATGAGACCGTTCAACAACACCTTTCAGATTATACTTTGAGAATGAAAACTTCTCAGTTGAAAACAACGCTGGACTTGACCCTACCATCTTCCATCATGAAAAAAATATTAATTTCTTCTTACCTACTTGCTAAGATATTCATTAAAAAGCTTTATTAAATATTTACTATTGCTAATGGATGCCTGCAATATAATGAATGCTTACATTAAAGTTTAGGTATTGATGATTAATTGCTAGAATAGAATGCTTTATGATTAACTGCAATAAGGAGATATTATTGTGTTTGATTACTTTAAACATGTTTGAATCATGATGAAATCTGCCTTGTCATTCAGACCGGTTTAAACCGGCCTGGGTTCCACAGGTCAACTTCCAGGAGAGGCCGCAGACATTAAGAAATTAGACCGTCTGGCACATTTAAGAAATCTTGCATTTATCTTGACGCCATTGCTTCATGAAATGTATTACCACTAGGGCTCTCAAAATTATCGCGTTAACGGGCGTTAATTAATTTTTTCAATTAATCATGTTAAAATATTTGACGCAATTAATGCATGCACTGAATGACCCGCTCACACATTGCCTCAAACAGATTACAGTGATGCGGGGGACCCTGCCTTGCCTGGGGCTTGGTGGGCCGCTGGGGGTCCCGTGGCGTGCCGTGCCGGTTAGGGGGCTGTGGCTGTGGCTCGTGGCCCGGGTGGGCGGGCGGGGGTGGGTGTAGGCGTGGGGTTGGTGATGCGTCCCCTCCTGCCATCCCTGTAGGCCGGTTGATGGGCGCGCGGGTGGCCCGGGGGACCACCCTGGGTCCCGGGGGGGGGGGACGGTGGCTCCTTTGCTGGGCGGCGGGAGGAGGGATGGGCTGCGCATGGCCCCCCCGCCCCCCCACCCTCCCCGGGCTGGCTGGGTGGGGGCCGTGGCCCTGGGTTGGCGCCCGCGCGGTTTCTCCGCCCGTCTGCGTGGCTGTCGCGCACCCGGTGGGGCTTGCGTGCTGCTGGATGTGGTAGGGCATGTTCGGGTTGGGGGTTCCGGTGCCGGGATTGGCGATGCGGCGGCGTAGGGTTGGTCGCCAACGGGCTTACACTCATAAGAGATTCACACGATTACTGGGTTCTAGATCACAGAACTGATTTGTGTACACTCTACCCCTTTCAATCACTTAGCTTATAGTTTTATAGACACCCCCACCCCCATTCTCCTCTTTCACTGGCCAATTGGCCCCCACATGGTGTAAACCGGAAATACATCTCGCTGACGATAGCACCAGCATATTAGTAACTAGTTTAGATGTTCAATGTATTTCTTGTTGTTGTTTGTGTATGTGTTTCTTTTCTTTCTTCTCTTGTGTTTCTTTTCTTCTGTCCCCCCATAATCCCTTCCTGTTCGCTGCTTTGTCATAATAAAAAGGTATTTTGAAGGATCACAATGGGAGTATGTCAGACTCTCCATGTGAAACATTAAAACTGTTCAGAATCTGGGCACTTAGACTTCCATTCTCTGTGTCAAACAGCTGAACAGGACAGGTTTAAAAAAAAAAAAAAAAAAAAAAGATTACAGTGATGCCGTTTATGGACATTAAGAGTGAAGAGAATGCCACCGGCCGCTTGGGGGCAGCGCCGTTCCATACTAATGTTATTCCTTCTAAACGTGGGAGAATTAGTAGTTGTGAGACGTTTATGCTGTTGCATTGTGCTATTTGTGCTCCACACATATTATTGTAAGTTTTCTTTCTTTTAGTGGCAATTATGTGTCTCTTGTTGTATTTTGGGTAAGATATGTACAGAGATATATATGTTATAAAGGCGAGCGAGTGGACACAGGCGTTCTTTGGACCGCGCCGTTTATTGGCATAAGCTTCGGCAACTCCTTCACAACGAACATAAGTATCATTTAGTGAAAGCACAAAAAAAAAAATATTCCTATCGCTCCAAAAAAAATAATGTTCACAAAAAGAAAAGCACTTCAGTCTATAGTAATGAGGCCCTATTCTGACACAGTTAAACAACAATGCAAAATGAACTGGCATTCCATATCAAAATAGCTATGCAAAATACACGTACAACTTACTCAGACTTTGGTCACTCGATTCTTATTATTGTTATTTTTATTCTTATTATTATTATTATATTAACTCTACTTTTGATTGAACATTTTACAAATTTTATTAAAACGAAAACATGAAGAGGGGTTTTAATATAAAATTACTATAACTTGTAACTATAACATTTATCTTTTAAGAACTACAAGTCTTTCTATCCGTGGATCACTTTAACAGAAAGAATGTTAATAACTCCATTTGTGGATTTATTGTTATAATGAACAAATACAGTACTTATGTAAAGTATGTTGTAAGTATATATCCGTCTTGTGTCTTATCTTTCCATTCCAACAATAATTTACAGAAAAATATGGCATATTTTAGGGATGGTTTGAATTGCGATTAATTACGATTAATTAATTTTTAAGCTGTGATTAACTCGATTAAAAATTTTAATCATCTGACAGTCCTAATTAGCACACATGTATATAATTCCACCTACATACACACACATGGCCAAACAAGTCCAAGGGGTGTCACCAGCTTGCTTCCCCTTCCCTTTTAGGGAGACACCCATCTGTTGCTAGGGCCAACCCCCAAATAAAAAGAAAGGGCGCGGGAGGGTTTAGGTTAGAGCAATTTTGGTGACTGTATAGTATAATCTAGCATTTCACTGTCTAGTACCTCCAGCTCTCCTTGCGCAAGTTCACAAAAAAACTGAGTGCCTTCTCTCCTTATTTTGGGTAATATTATAAATGTCTACCTAAGGATTGTTGTTTGAACTTGACACTACTCCTGCGTTCATTACAAGCGGCTATCAAGGCAAGCGCTGCTTTTTTACGGTACCGTGTGTAGCTGTCGGCCATCTTGGGTAGAGCGAGCGGTGGTTGGAAATGAAATCTCAAAGAGTACATATTGCGCACCAACAGTGCGTTACTTCTTAGTACTCCGTGATGATTATTATGCCATTTAAGTGCCATATCGGCAGCGATACAATTGATATCACTGCAAAACTAAATTTTGCATTGAAAAAACTAGTGAGATACTTATTGAATGTCCTTTAGTAGAAGCAATCTGAGAGCTGTACCACACCAATTGTCTCCAGCTTATCCGCGAAGAGAAAAAAAAAAAAAAAAAAAACTTTCATTTTTCCATTTTATTCCATACAACTGTTATAAAGTTTCAAGCGCAAAGGACATTTTTGCCCTGAAAATAGAATACTAAATTTAAGTCGGTCCTCGCAGCTTGCCACGGTACCGGATCTCAGGACCGTCAGACTGTGGACGCTCTCAACATTGACAGTTTCATCAACTGCACGAAGATCCAGGGCAGTCTTCACTTCTTGGTGACTGGGATCCATGGGTAACAAGACTCTTGGCATTGATGCTTGTGTCCTTCCTTTCTGCTTTATTTGAGTGATGCTTGTTTTTTTCTATCAATAACAGGGATGATTACAACAAAATCCCAGCCCTTGATCCAGAAAAACTGAAGATTTTCAACACGGTGCGAGAAATTACAGGTATGTACCTTGGGTTTTTAAAGTTTTTGCACCCATTTTTCTTTGGTTTGCCTGTTGAAGAACGCAATATAAACCCTTTCAGACATCCTCAGTATCCAGTCGTGGCCTGAAAATATGACTGACCTGTCTGTCTTTTCCAACCTGCAAACTATTCAAGGCAGGTCACTGTACAGGTGAGATTTTAGCGCTGTTTGTATACATTTTGTGTGAAATAATGCAAATCAAGTGAACCTTGATCTAATTATTGTCTTCTTTTTTTTTTTTTTTTTTTAAATCCCTTTCAAAACATTTAGAGGAGTGAGCTCTAGAAGGTATAGTAATATTTGATTATGCACACCTCCTTCATAATCTCATTATGGATATTAACTCATTCACTCCCAGCCATTTTCACCGGTGCAACCCCCTTCGCTCCCGGCCGTTTTACTGGATTTTGACTGATTTTGCAAGGCCCACAGAAAATTCTGTTCTATTGCTACATAAACATGGAACAAGAGAAAGATTAGACTCTCTTCTTTCAGCAGGAAAAAAAAGTTCATATCTTTTTCCATTCTTTAGAAATCAGCATTAGAAAATAGCTTAGTTCAAACATAACTTTAACACAGCTATATTTTTTTTAGTTACATCCCAAACATCTGAATAATGTTTTCCTTCTACAAAACACCATAAACAAGAAGACTACTGCCCTCCAGTGGCGCGTTTTAATGCTTTAAAATGGATTTTCAGCATTGTGCTTTGGAGCTAAGTTGCATCAGAACCTAGAGATGTCTGTTGTGAAAAAAAAAAAAACGTAAAAGACATATAAATTAGGGATGTCAAAATTATCGTGTTAACGGGCGGTAATTAATTTTTTAAATTAATCACATTAAAATATTTGACGCAATTAACGCACATGCCCGGCTCAGACAGATTTAAAAGACAGTACAGTGAAATGCCCACATGTTAATTGTGTTTTATAAATTTTTGCCGCCCTCTGCTGGTGCTTGGGTGCAACTGATTTTATAGGCTTCAGCACCCATGAGCATTGGGTAAGTAATTATTGACATCAACAATGGCGGGCTACTAGTTTATTTTTTGATTGAAAATTTTACAAATTTTATTAAAACAAGAAAACATTGAGGGGTTTTAATATAAAATTTCTATAACTTGTACTAACATTTATCTTTTAAGAACTACAAGTCTTTCTATCCATGGATCGCTTTAACAGAATTTTAATAATGTTGATGCCATTTTGTTGATTTATTGTTATAATAAACAAATACAGTCCTTATGTACCGTATGTTGAATGTATATATCCATCTTGTGTCTTATCTTTCCATTCCAACAATAATTTACAGAAAAATATGGCATATTTTATAGATGGTTTGAATTGCGATTAATTGCGATTAATTACGATTAATTAATTTTTAAGCTGTAATTAACTCAATTAAAAATTTTTATCGTTTGACAGCCCTAGTATAAATATGTTTTTGGGACACTGAAAATATTAAAAATAGAACATATTTATACGTTTTTGGGAGCAAATGAGTTAATGTTGGTGTTAAGTGCATTTTTTGGCGGCGCATGCTATTTCAGGTTTCAGTTATTTGTCTTAATAATCACAGAATCACGCCACGCTTTATCCTCCTCTTAATTTTTTGTAGGGGTTACTCTCTTCTGGTGATGAAGATCCCGTCCTTGACTTCTCTGGGTTTACGCTCACTGCGAAGAATAAATGATGGAAGCGTTTACATCACAGGAAACAAGAAGCTCTGCTACCATGACACTGTCAATTGGACACGTATCTTGTATAGCAGTTCACGCCCGCAGCGACGCCAGAAGTTTATTGACATCAAAGAAAACAGACCAAGGGATAAGTGTGGTGAGTTGTTTTGGATTTTTTTTACTCCGTCTAAAATTGATTTATAAGTATGTATTTATTAAGCCCTGAGCACCAACTGGTGCGAGAGCCCTATTGGAATGCAAAGGATCATTATTATTTCTTCATGACAAATTAAAATAGCCAATTTTGAGGCCGGAACATGCACAAAGATCACCAAAATTTGCACATATATGCAGCTTGGTGTAAATTTAGATAATTTTTCAACTTTCCGGAGAAAGTAAAAAAAAAATGGCTCAGTGGCGTACCCTTGAATTTTTCAAAAAGGCCTTTCGTATTAGTTTTTTTTTTCAACGTAGAGCGATGAAATTTGAGTCGATACCTTGTGCGAAATTGCTCCAAAAAGTGTCTTGCACCCATATTCCAAACCCAACAGGAAATGGCGTATTTTGGATTGAATGTGAAATTTATACCGAGTTACAGCGTGCATATCTGAGACATTAGCACCTGTTAGTTGGATCCTCTTCAAAATTGGTGAGACTGTTAATGAGACATATGAGATCTTATGTTATCAAAATGGTGGGTTTTCATTCACGGGCCTGACCTGGGCAGGGTGCCTAAGTCAGCCATTTTTCTGACAACATGCCAAATTCAGTAAATGACTAATAACTCCCTGATACAAGTTTCAGTCTTTTTTATATCCGACATGTATGTGACGTATCCCAGCCTGAACACGACTGCATTGAATTATTACTCATTAGGCCTGGTGCCCCCTGCTGGAATAAAAGGCACCCTTTTTAACTAGACAGGCTCTTCCTCCAAGGGAAAAAAATAAATAAATTGACCTCAAAGCTGCATCCGGGGAGCCTTAAGACATGTGTTCAGGTGCCTGATGAAAAATATTGAGGTTTTGTTGAAGCAGAAGGGTCCAAACAGGAAATTGAAAATGACCGTCGCCATTTTGTCTCATCGCAAATTTTGAGCAGTCATAACTTGGCGCACATACAACATACCTGCGCCAAACTTCCCTTGCTTGATAAATTGTATCCTGAAGGGTTCTGTAGGGGTTATTTGCATCATCTCTGCAGGGCCAACAAGTGGAAACGGAAAATAACTGACCTTACTTATACATGTCCAGTTCTTTTCAGGTTGTTCATTGTAGTTATAAGACCTTTTGTAATACTGCATTATATGGCGCATGTCCACATGTCTCTGTCTGTTGCCTGGACGACCCTTTGTCCCTTTGTGTTAAAAGGAAGTAGATTTTTTTCATGGACTTAGGGAGCTGGTAGACCTATGAAATTTGACACACTTGGACAAATTGGTCCAATTAAAAGATTGATTTTGGTTTTTAATAAGGGCGTGGATGCACAGCTCAGTACCGCCTCCTTTTTTGTAGGAATCTCTTCAATAGTTTTTTTTTCTCCTAAGCGTGTGAATGTATTTCTAATCTCAAAAAGAGGCCAGTTTCGAGCAAATTAGGTTCTCATGAGATGATGAGAGAGGGACAATCTGCTACCACCCTGACCAGCGTGCCGTCCGAGTTGCGCCAATTTTTTTTTAACATTTATCAATATTTAGATGTGCTTCAATAATTTGAGCCAATTACAGTGCCTTGCAAAAGTATTCGGCCCCCTTGAATCTTGCAACCTTTCGCCACATTTCAGGCTTCAAACATAAAGATATGAAATTTAATTTTTTTGTCAAGAATCAACAACAAGTGGGACACAATCGTGAAGTGGAACAACATTTATTGGATTATTTAAACTTTTTTAACAAATAAAAAACTGAAAAGTGGGGCGTGCAATATTATTCGGCCCCTTTACTTTCAGTGCAGCAAACTCACTCCAGAAGTTCAGTGAGGATCTCTGAATGATCCAATGTTGTCCTAAATGACCGATGATGATAAATAGAATCCACCTGTGTGTAATCAAGTCTCCGTATAAATGCACCTGCTCTGTGATAGTCTCAGGGTTCTGTTTAAAGTGCAGAGAGCATTATGAAAACCAAGGAACACACCAGGCAGGTCCGAGATACTGTTGTGGAGAAGTTTAAAGCCGGATTTGGATACAAAAAGATTTCCCAAGCTTTAAACATCTCAAGGAGCACTGTGCAAGCCATCATATTGAAATGGAAGGAGCATCAGACCACTGCAAATCTACCAAGACCCGGCCGTCCTTCCAAACTTTCTTCTCAAACAAGGAGAAAACTGATCAGAGATGCAGCCAAGAGGCCCATGATCACTCTGGATGAACTGCAGAGATCTACAGCTGAGGTGGGAGAGTCTGTCCATAGGACAACAATCAGTCGTACACTGCACAAATCTGGCCTTTATGGAAGAGTGGCAAGAAGAAAGCCATTTCTCAAAGATATCCATAAAAAGTCTCGTTTAAATTTTGCCACAAGCCACCTGGGAGACACACCAAACATGTGGAAGAAGGTGCTCTGGTCAGATGAAACCAAAATTGAACTTTTTGGCCACTTTGCAAAACGATATGTTTGGCGTAAAAGCAACACAGCTCATCACCCTGAACACACCATCCCCACTGTCAAACATGGTGGTGGCAGCATCATGGTTTGGGCCTGCTTTTCTTCAGCAGGGACAGGGAAGATGGTTAAAATTGACGGGAAGATGGATGCAGCCAAATACAGGAACATTCTGGAAGAAAACCTGTTGGTATCTGCACAAGACCTGAGACTGGGACGGAGATTTATCTTCCAACAGGACAATGATCCAAAACATAAAGCCAAATCTACAATGCAATGGTTCAAAAATAAACGTATCCAGGTGTTAGAATGGCCAAGTCAAAGTCCAGACCTGAATCCAATCGAGAATCTGTGGAAAAGAGCTGAAGACTGCTGTTCACAAACACTCTCCATCTAACCTCACTGAGCTCGAGCTGTTTTGCAAGGAAGAATGGACAAGAATGTCAGTCTCTCGATGTGCAAAACTGATAGAAACATACCCCAAGCGACTTGCAGCTGTAATTGGAGCAAAAGGTGGTGCTACAAAGTATTAACACAAGGGGGCCGAATAATATTGCACGCCCCACTTTTCAGTTTTTTATTTGTTAAAAAAGTTTAAATAATCCAATAAATGTTGTTCCACTTCACGATTGTGTCCCACTTGTTGTTGATTCTTGACAAAAAAATTAAATTTCATATCTTTATGTTTGAAGCCTGAAATGTGGCGAAAGGTTGCAAGATTCAAGGGGGCCGAATACTTTTGCAAGGCAATGTATCAGGGGAAAAATATGAAAATCATTTTTTACATATTTTAGATTGAGTCTCAGTGTTTGTTAGGTTAGATTTGTATTGCTGTTGTTCCTGATACGCCCTTCAAGGACTAAAGTACGTAGCAATAATTTATTCAATTAAATAGAAGTACAGTAAAGTACTCTATGAAAATTGATATTTAAAATGAACAGTTTTGTGTTTATTTTTTTAAATACAACAATTACCTAGTTGGTGGCAGTATCATCAACAAAAAATGAGAGTGAAGTTATCAATTTTAATATACTATTCTTAGTAATTATATTCACATCAAATAAAATCTGCCCATTTTCAAGTTCACAGTTTGATTGTGTCTTAATTAATTGGCCGCTGTTGACGCCAAAAGAAGTCAAATTAGTTTTTAAAGGGATTTGACTGATCACAGCTAGCTTCTCCGAGGAATGTACGTTGATCACCGCGAATGGCAGGAAAACATGAGCATTCCCTACCAACCCTCTCTGTTCAAAGTTTCAAATAGTAAACGATACAGTTTACTGACAAGCTTGTTTGTTTGCATTTATGTACAGTTGAGCTCGGCCACGTGTGCGACCCCATGTGCTCCTCAGATGGCTGCTGGGGACCCGGACCGGATCAGTGTCTTTCCTGCAAGAAGTACAGCAGAAGAGGAACTTGTGTGCCAGAATGCATGTTCTTCACAGGGTCAGCTTTTGATCTTGTTTTTTGTAGTCATCTCCACCTGATGTTTCATGTTTTCGTATTTGACTTCAGCATAATAGCATTTTGAATGTTATTTTCATCCTGACTTAGGGGGAGCCGCGAGTTTGCTGATCCATCAGGAGAATGTAGGCCGTGCCACCCTGAGTGTAAAGTCCAAGAGGGAAAGGAGACTTGCACTGGCCCGGTAAAAATGCACACAGAATACTAAATGCAAGATTTGATTTGGTCTCCCTCTTGTGGTCAAAGAAAGACACGCGGCTGTTTTATTTTTATTTTTATTTTTTTTTAAATTTATTTATTAATTTTTTTAAACCCTGTACAGCAGGGGTCCCCAACCTTTTTTGCACCACGGACCGGTGTGATTTGGGTCTTTTTTTCACAGACTGGTGTTGTCAAATTTTTCACCCTTATAAAATTTTGCTCCCAAAGCTTTTGTGGTCCTCTTTAATATTCAGTTGGACTCTCAATGTTATCCAACAGTGCTAAAAAACTATTTATATCATAAACATACATGTGAAACATGAAAATGGCATAAATTAATGCTTAACGACACGGTGAAGTTGTTAAGTGAGAGAGCTGCGTGCAGTTGTGTGCAGTTAACATTGCAAACGTAAGATAATATTCCTTTCTTTAAAGATAGTTTGTAGTGTTTACTTTGGAATCGCTGCATTCGTGGCCATTTTTAACGTTAGGCGCATGGAAATTTTGTCAGAACACCGGCAATGTGCGGCAGAAAAATACAGCAAATATAGAATAACATTTGTTTTTAGCCCCGTTGTGTTAAGTGCAGGGAAAAAATAACTCACCCGCTGAATCAGTGGGAGGCCTGAGCTTGTTTCGTTGAGACGAGATGGTCCCATCAAAGTGTGATGGGAGAGTGAGAGAAGCTTGCTTCACAAAGATACAATGTTGGAAATTGTAGCACGGTTTTCAATGCTCTCCTAGCGATATTCCGGAATGACTTTAATCCAGAACCTCGGTAGAGTTGTTGTCTCAAATGTACGTTTAAGGTCGCCGTCATTTGTGATCTCTACAAATTGATCCTCCTGTTGCACAGACATGACTCGAATCACTCGGTTTATTCACAAAGGGGTCACGAATCCACTCCCTCGCAGTTTGTGGGTCTTTAGCGATTAGGAAGTTGCGTAGATTTTGTTTTCTTCGAGGTTGTAGGCTCATCTTTTGACTCGTCAGGTGCCCTTTTCCCCATGAAAAATCTGTTCAAAGATGTCTGTTTTTCAGTCATTTTAGTGTGGAGGCTAATTGTTTCCTGGAGCAAATGTGATGCGCCCACCTTACGTCAAACATTATTATTGAGGACAAGCGCACATAGATATACAAAACAAGATGTACTGCTAGCAGTCCAATCAATGGCTTTCTATGATGACATTCCATCCTGTAGTATTATATCTGGAGTAGACAGGGATACTGGTGTGTTTACGGGGAACAGGCCAGAGTTAATTGGGCCATTATGCAGTCATTAATAAATTATTATTTCTTTTGCGGCCCGGTACCAAATGCGCCACGGACCGATACTACCGGAGGTAGATATCTGTGACTTTTTTACATATGCCATTTTTTTCCTTGTGACATTACTTGTTTAAAAGTTTAAACTGGGCGAGTGAATACATTTTTTAAAGTCGTTTCTTTAAAACGAAATATGAGACATCAATTAATGATTCGAAGCTAAAAACGACAGACATTTTGAATAATAAATATAATTCATTACCTTCGTTTTTATCGCTGGGTTGAAACAAAAGTGGTTGCGCGACGTCTGTAAACGAGGGTTTTCAGGGTAAAACGGACAAATTAAAAATACTTTGGGGGCTTAATGCGCCATGAATCTGCTATGGCAGCATATAGACATATTGTTCTATCAAGCACAACAGTTTTGGCTTAAAATACAGCAGTTACTTTTAAAAAGGAGTGCAAGAGCAGAAACTGCTTTTTCAATCATCTCTGTGTTTTCCGCTATATATAAAATAATTAAAAAGCAGTACAATACATCTAGAAGACATGGTTAGACCTTTTGTAATTGGTAAGTCCCTAATGGAACAAATAACATTTACTAGTACATACAGTTGTGGTCAAAAGTTTACATACACTTGTGAAGAACATAATGTCATGGCTCTCTTGAGTTTCCAGTTATTTTTACAACTCTGATCTTTCTCCGATAGAGTGATTGGAACAGATACTAAAAAACATTCATGAAGTTTGGTTCTTTTATGACTTTATTATGGGTTAACAGAAAAAGTGATCAAATCTGCTGGGTCAAAAATATACATACATGGATCTGAAAAAGCGAATCATTGACTTGAACAAGTCAGGAAAGTCACTTGGAGCCATTTCAAAGCAGCTGCAGGTCCCAAGAGCAACAGTGCAAACAATTGTAAGTATAAAGTGCATGGCACTGTTTTTTCACTGCCACAATCAGGAAGAAAACGCAAGCAATCACCTGCTGCTGAGAGAAAATTGGTCAGGAGGGTGAAGAGTCAACCGAGAATCACCAAAAAGCAGATCTGCCAAGAATTAGAAGCTGCTGGAACACAGGTGTCAGTGTCCACAGTCAAGCGTGTTTTGCATCTCCATGGACTGAGAGGCTGCCATGCAAGAAGGATACCCTTGCTCCAAAAGCGGCACCTTAAGGCTCGACTGAAGTTTGCTGCTGATCACATGGACAAAGATAAGACCTTCTGGAGGAAAGTTCTGTGGTCAGACGTAACAAAAATCGAGCTGTTTGGCCACAATGCCCAGCAATATGTTTGGAGGAGAAAAGGTGAGGCCTTTAACCCCAAGTACACCATGCCTACCGTCAAGCACGGTGGTGGTAGTATTATGCTGTGGGGCTGTTTTGCTGCCAATGGAACTGGTGCTTTACAGAGAGTAAATGGGATAATGAAGAAAGAGGATTACCTTCAAATTCTTCAAGATAACCTAACGTCATCAGCCTGAAGATTGGGTCTTGGGCGCAGTTGGGTGTTCCAACAGGACAATGACCCCAAACACACATCAAAAGTGGTAATGGAATGGCTAAATCAGGCTAGAATTAAGGTTTTCGAATGGCCTTCCCAAAGTCGTGACTTAAACCCCATTGAGAACTTGTGGACAATGCTGAAGTAACAAGTCCATGTCAGAAAGCCATCAAATTTAACTGAACTGCACCAATTCTGTCAAGAGGAGTGGTCAAAGATTCAACCAGAAGCTTGCCAGAAGCTTGTGGATGGCTACCAAAAGCGCCTAATTGAAGTGAAAATGGCCAAGGGACATGTTACCAAATATTAGCGCTGCTGTATGTATATTTTTGACCCAGCAGATTTGATCACTTTTTTCTGTTCACCCAAAATAAAGTCATAAAAGAACCAAACTTCATGAATGTTTTTTGTGACAAAGATGCATCTGTTCCAATCACTCTATCAGAGAAAAATCAGAGTTGTAGAAATAACTGGAAACTCAAGAGAGCCATGACATTATGTTCTTCACAAGTGTATGTAAACTTTTGACCACAACTGTACCAAACGTTAGGGGAGCAGTATTTCAGCTGCTGCAAAAGAAAAAGCTAGCACCGTCAATAGGTTTCTATAAACTGTTCAGGTAATGTTTAAAGTTATATTTTGACATTTATTGTGGTCATTCACTCATGTATGCAGGGAGCTGATAAGTGTGTAGCGTGCGCCAACCGCCAGGATGGACCACATTGTGTTTCCATGTGTCCTGAGGGTGTGATGGGAGGCGAGGGCGTCATCTTCAAGTACCCAAACAAGCAAGGTCGTTGCGAACAGTGCCACATCAACTGTACTCAAGGGTAAGGTATAATTTGGGGAATGTTTGAGCTCTCTGAGCATTTTCTGCATTTAGCTAAATGGGATTTTTCTTTAGGTGCTACGGTCCGGGAACTGGAGGCTGTATTGGTTCTTCCAGATACATTTCTGGGTAGGATTTTCCTCAGATTCTGTACAATCTATTATAAACTTTCTGGTATGTGAAAAAAAATCTCCCTCTTTTTGGATTTTCAGACAAGCAACCACAGGCATCGTACTGGGAGTTATTGCCCTTCTGTTTGCCAGCTTCTCCATTTTTGTGCTAAGCGTTTTGTACCGGCGAGGCCTCGCCATTCGCCGCAAACGGGCGATGAGGAGATACATGGCTAATGGAGAGGTGACGCTTTTTTATGTTTATTTTATTATATTATTACCTAGGGATACATGTAAACACTCGATACGATGCACCTCGATGTGGCAGTGTCACGATACGACACATCACGATACAATATCAAAAAATGTTAAAGATAAAAGTACTATGTTATTAAAAAGTACTTATTTTTGTTTCAGTTGCACATTCAAATGCTGTACAGACTATAGTAGACTATAGAGCTAGTGAAATACTGTCCAAAAAACAAACTAAACATTGAAGCCAAACACTGTGCGAAAGCTATTATTTCTAAATAAAAAGTAATAACAAATTATCCTTATAGGTTTTGTTGTATTTTGTTCATTTAGAAACACAAGCACATTCATATCATTTTTTTAAAACAAATAGGCATACAATTCTTAAGAATGTTGGGCTCTTGGGCGTCAAGACCACTAGATAGCACCATAGAGCAAATGAACCACCATGAAGCTTTAAACCAATTGATTGCAAAGCTTAAATGCTTCGTGAAGCTTCATTTGGCCATCACTACTCATACAGACAACCTCTGCTGCCACCTGCTGTCAACACTGCTGTGGTCCAACATGCCTCTTAGCATGCATTGCTGCGCTACCGATGTAAATAACCTTCAAACCTTATGTTCTATGGTAATTATTTATTCAATTATCGCCCCAGTTGTTTCATTAATTGCTAGTTATGCTATTTAGCGTGTTACGTGATAATTTTACTTTCGTTTTGAAAACGTGAGTTTGAATAACCTTTGATTTAATGACGTGCTATTACTTGTCTTTGATCGCAAATTGGGTGGAAATTGGTTCTTCTGGCTACACATTATTAGCAGGAATTGATCCTTTCTGTCTCATGAGTGCCACAAAGTAGCAAGTGGCTACTCATGGTAATGTTGCTGGGTCAGTAAAGTAAATAGACTAAACTGTTTATGGGCTATATTGCTCTAACCATGTGGCCTTTATATCGCGATCCTTTTTTTTTTTTTTTTCAAATTCAATCTCAATTTGTATCGTGACGTCTTGTATTGCAACACATCGCCGAAGGATACTCTGTCCCAAATCCATTATTATCATGATAGTTGAAGAGTTGTTCACCTGTCACTGCAGATGTCTCATGTTGTTTAGTTGTTTGAAACTGTACTTTATAGTGTAGCAATATCAGCAAAATTAATATACTGTATACCGTATTTTTGGACTATAAGTCGCACCTGAGTATAAGTCGCACCAGCCCAAAAATATGCAATGAAGAGGGGAAAAAAACATATAAGTCGCACCGGAGTATAAGTCGCAATTTTGGGGGAAATTAACTTGATAAAATCTAACAAATAGAACTGATATGTCATCTTGAAAGGCAACTTAAAATAAAAATCCAATATACAGTGCGGAGAACAAGTATTTGATACACTGCCGATTTTGCGGGTTTTCCCACTTGCAAGCCATGTAGATGTCTGTAATTTGTATCTTCAACTGTGAGGGACGGAATCTAATACAAAAATCCAGAAAATCACATTGTATAATTTTTAAATAATAAATTTGTATTTAACTGCATGAAATAAGGATTATACATTACCAACTAGTAAATATTTCGGCTCATAGCTCTTTTTTAAGAACCCCTCCTATTCTCCACTCATTACCGGAAGTAACTGCACCTGTTTGAACTTGTTACCTGTATAAAAGACACCTGTTCACATGCTCAAACAAACAAACAGAGGAGCAATGGGAGAAGGTCATGTGGTCGGATGAGACCAAAATTGAACTTTTTGGTCTAAACTCGGCTCGTCGTGTTTTGAGGAAAAAGAAGTATGAGTACAACCCCAAGAACACCATCCCAACCGTGAAACATGGAGGAGGAAACATCATTTTTTGGGGGCTGCTTCTCAGCCAAGGGTACAGGACGACTGCACCGTATTGAGGGGAGGATGGATGGGGGTATGTATCGCCAGATCTTGGCTGACAACCTCCTTCTTTCAGTGAGAGCCCTGAAAGTGGGTCGTGGCTGGGTCTTCCAGCATGACAACGACCCAAAGCACACAGCCAAGGCAACTAAAGAGTTGCTCTGTAAGAAACATCTTTAAGGTCCTGGAGTGGCCTAGCCAGTCACCAGATCTGAACCCGATAGAAAATCTATGGAGGGAGCTGAAAGTCCGTGTTGCCCGGGAGCAACCACGAAACCTGAAGGCTCTGGAGAAGATCTGCATGGAGGAGTGGGCCAAAATCCCTGCAGCAGTGTGTGCAAACCTTGTCAAGGACTACAGGAAACGTTTGGTATCTGTAATAGCAAACAAAGGTTTCTGTACCAAATATTAAGTTCGATTTTTGTGATGTATCAAATACTTATTTCATGCAATTAAATGCAAATTTATTATTTAAAAATCATACAACGTGATTTTCTGTTTTTTTGTATTAGATTCCATCCCTCACAGTTGAAGAGAACTTATGATACAAATTACAGACCTCTACATGCTTTGCAAGTGGGAAAACCAGCAAAATCGGCAGTGTATCAAATACTTGTTCTCCCCACTGTAGAACAACATGCTGAATAAGTGTACAGGATGATAATATTACATGATGCATGAACAACGAAATGCGAACGTGGCCGGTATGTAATCGTAACATAGCTATTAAGAGTTATTCAGATAACTATAGCATAAAGAACATGCTAACAAGTTACCAAAACATAAGTGTCACTCCAAAACACCAAAATAACATGTGAAATGATATATGTGTTAATAATTTCACACTTAAGTCGCTCCAGAATATAAGTCGCACCCCCAGCCAAACTATGGGGGGGGGGGGGGGGGTGCGACTTATAGTCCAAAAAATACGGTAATACAATATTTTTTACAAAAAGTAAACATTTTGTGATGACATTTCATGATGCATTTTAGGACTCTCCTAACCTGTCAACTGAATACGAAAAATCCCTCACGTTTTGTAATATTTCTTGAGAGTTTTTGCTTGAAGTTTTTGTTCATTCATTCATTCATTTTCTATGCCGCTTATTCCTCACAACAGGCAGTAGGCGGGGGACACCCTCTGTTGTTGTTATTTTATTTAAATAATTGAAGGATGTCCAGTGGGAAACAATGCGGTCGTCTACACCCGTGCCCTTCTGAGTTTAAAATACTCTTCGTTCATCCTCAGAGTTTTGAGCCGCTGGACCCCGGCGAGAAGGGGCCCAAAGTCCACGCTCGGATCCTGAAATCCACCGAGCTGCGTAAGATCAAGCTGCTGGGCAACGGCGTGTTTGGATCTGTTCATAAGGTAGGCAAAATTGTACCAATGTGAAGAAAAAATGTTCCAGATTGAAAGCAGGCTCAAGTATTTCTGCATTTCACAGGGCATTTGGATCCCAGAAGGAGACACAGTGAAGCTTCCTGTTGCAATCAAAACCATTCATGACCGCACTGGGCGACAGACATTCTTCGAAGTGACAGATGTAAGCAAGGACAAAATGCTTTTCACTGCTAAATGCCATTTGCCTGTTGGTAAATTAATGTATTCAATTACTGTAATTTATGGACTATAAGGCGCACCTGGACTATAAGCTGCACCCAGCTAATTTGACAAAAGAAAACTATTTATTGTTATATAAGTCACTCTATATTCACATCTAAAGATTACTGTTGTCGCAATACTAATATACTATAATTTTCAACTCCATATTGATAGTAAAAAAAGATACTACTTAATTAAAAACCCCAATATTAGTTAATGATTATAGATGTCTATTTTTTCACTTGAAGAATTGGACATCTAGATCTTTCAATGGTAGCTAATGAGTTTAAATAAAATGAAATTTGTTATTCCTCGGGCCAAGATGCAACCTCAAACCAATGAGTTTATCACTCGGGGACCTCCAATTCATTTGAATATGAATGGTCTTCAAATGGATTGGACGTCTAGCACCGTAAATGGCAGCGAATTAGTTAACAAAAGGATGCAACAGTATTCTCCATTTATATCAAGAGTAGGCATGTGCCGATTACCGGTTTCAAGGTATACCGTGGTATGACAACGTCACAGTTTCTAAACCACATAAAATTTCCCTCATACCGTCCCTAATTGCTTAATGTCAGCTGTGCTATACGATGGCTAGAGGAGGTGAAACTCCTGAACTTTTTCCCCCATCGAAGAAAACAAAATTGCTGGTATGGGAACACTTCAGTTACAGGAAAGTTAAAGATGGCCGCAACTTAGAGGAGGGCCAATCGACATGTAAAACATGTTTTTGGAGGGTGGCTGCCGAGGAGGCAATACCTCCAATATGATTTCGCAATTATACAAAATTAAAGGTTAGTAAACACTGTCATGAACATTTCCCACCAGTTACGAGAGTTAACTCCAGCGTGTTTAGTGTGTCTAGCGGTGGTGTTTTCTTTCTCTATTGCAACTGTCTGTCTTGAGAAAGAGAGTGTGTGTATAATGTAAACATGATAATGTTGAGCTTCGGCTGTGAGTTTAGGCTCTGGTTCAATTGATTTTTGTTTTTTTAAACCCAGATATTTTAAAGTAACATGTTTTAGAGCTGTAATTACTAGAGATCGGGATGCCGATCGATCGGGTCCGATCACGTCCTTTTCAAAGTATCGGAATCGGCAAAAAAATATCGGACATGTCTTTTTCTAATATATATATATATTTTAATTAACTCGTTTTCTAATTGTATTTAATTTAAAGACATAATATGTTACACTCATCCAGAGTCTTTAGTTTAGGCTTAAGGTAGGGTTATTAAATTCATCCCGTTAACGGCGGTAATTAATTTAAAAAAAAAATTTATCATGTTAAAATATTTAACGCAATTAACGCATGCACTGCACCACCCACTCACGCATTGTCGCGTTCAATCTGTAATTGCGCCGTTTTACCTATATATAGAGCTAAAAGGCAGCGTAGAATGAGTAGAGTGAATTTTGGCAGCCTTTGGAGCCTTTTTTAAATTGGCTAAAGCCTTACAATCCCTCTCCCTACTATTAGAAATATCGTGGGAAGCAATGTGGGGAAGAAAGGTAGTAATTGATCTTTTTCTTAACACCCTATGTCAGATATGTCCACAGTCCGGCCCGGGGGCCAAATGTGGCCCGTGGTCAAATTTCATCCGGCCCCTAGCCTCTGTCATAAAATCAATAACGTCTGGCCCAAACACAGACTTAATGAATTGGTCAGCAGTACTGCAACCAGCATATGAAGTAGCTTACACACAAAATGCGTCCCCTCATTTACCCACTAAAAGGCAGCAGCACTTTAACCCTTTATTGCCAAATGTATCACATTTGATACAACTAAAATTTCATGATTTTGCGACTGATTTAGAATTTTGACATTTCTTTTTGAGAAAAAAAGTGATGGATGCAAGTCAACACATGCATCTGCAGGTTCCATGAGAAAAAAACCTCATGATTTAGCATGGGTTATAGATATAGAGCGGTTATTACACATATTCATTTTGACTTTTTTTTTTTTACAAATTTGAAAAAAAGGTTTCATTAGGACCTTATTTTTCAAATTTAGGGATTCTCTGATAAATGCTTCAGGTTGGATGTATTTAAGGGCTAAGCAACATTATTCCGTATGACCCATTACTTCCATTTTCTAAAATGGTGAAAATCAACAACAACAAAAGAAGTTGACTGTGACGGCCGACGCTTCAAGGATAGGTGGAAATTAGACTATTTATTCACTAAAATACGCAAAAACTGTGTCTGCCTCATTTGCAAAGAGACGTCGCTGTTTTTAAAGATTTCAGTGTGAGGCGATATTACCAAACAAGACACGCTGACATGTACGACAAGATTACAGGGAAGATACGCAGCAAGAAATTGAAGCAACTTGAAGCTAGTTTAATGTCACAGCAGCAGTATTTCGCAAGAGCCCGAGAGTCGAAAGAGAAAAAAATAATTAAGCAAATGTGACACACTGAATGGCTTGCTAAAATTTGCTAAAATATATAGTTATACGTAAAAGACATTGGCCAAGGTCGGCCCCCCACATTTTTACCACACCAAATCTGGCCCCCTTTGCAAAAAGTTTGGACACCCCTGCCCTATGTTATTACCCAACGCAGAAAAGATATATCAATTGGTACCACTACGCACAGTCATGGTTGCACTTTCCATCATGCATTTGGGCAGAACAGTTAAATGGCTACAGTATCATTTACTGAAAGCTCAACAAATACACTAGATGGCAATATTTAGTCACAATATACAAAGTCACATTTATCCTTTAAGAATTACAAGTCTTTCTAT
Organism: Corythoichthys intestinalis; assembly: GCF_030265065.1. Taxonomy (NCBI): domain Eukaryota; kingdom Metazoa; phylum Chordata; class Actinopteri; order Syngnathiformes; family Syngnathidae; genus Corythoichthys; species Corythoichthys intestinalis. Next base: position 43,439,242 of record NC_080403.1, on the reverse strand, counting down.
CCGTGGATCCCTCTCACAGAAAGAATGTTAATAATGTAAATGCCATCTTGAGGATTTATTGTCATAATAAACAAATAAAGTACTTATGTTCTGTATTTTGAATGTACAGTATATATTCGTCCGAGTTTTATTCATTTTTTCTTAATGCATTGCCAAAATGTATATGATCGGGAAAAATTATCGGGAATGATTGGAATTGAATTGGGAGCAAAAAAAACCCCAATTGGATTGGGAAATATCTGGATCGGCAGATACTCAAACTAAAACGATCGGGATTGGATCGGGAGCAAAAAAACATGATCGGAACAACCCTAGTAATTGCAATAGTGTGATACCGTGAAACTGGTATATTTTGGCTTAAGGTTATCATACTATCAGAATCTCATACGGGCACATGCTTAATCAAGAGTAATGCAAAAATATATTTTATGACACCAAATATCTGGTGACTTGTGGTCGAGCAAAAATAAATATCTGAGTAGTGATACTTTTGCAATTTAATATTGTATCCGGATACCACATTTCAATATTGATTCTTGGATATTTTTTGATAATTCTGACAACCCTACGAAAGACCGGTAAGAATGCATAAATAAGCGGCACTGGACTATAAACCGTTGAGTTCACAGCAGATGAAAAAAAATAATGGCTTCCAGTCCAAAAATTACAGTAAACCACAATTTATTTGCCAGGAAGATTCTTCGAAAGAAAGAAAAAGGACTTCTGTTCTTTCATCCAAAATGTTACAAGGTGCTATGATAATTGACTACAATCCTCAATGTGGTATGCAGCACATGATGGTGATGGGAAGCTTGGACCACCTCAACGTAGTCCGGATCATCGGTATCTGTCCTGGCGCTAACCTGCAACTCATCAGCCAGCTCGACAACCAAGGCTCCCTGCTGGAACATGTCAGGAACAACAAGAACAAACTTAGTCCTCAGAGGCTCCTCAACTGGTGTGTGCAAATCGCTAAGGTAATATGGCTTAACTGAGTAGCACTTCTCTATGAAACATCACTGTAGCCCATTGACTGTATACATCTCTACACAGGGGATGTGTTACCTAGAAGACAACAGGATGGTCCACAGGAACCTGGCTGCTAGAAATGTGCTGTTGAAGAATAACTACACCGCTCAGATCACCGACTATGGCATTGCTGATCTACTGTACCCCGATGACAAGAAGTACTTTTACAATGAAGTCAAGGTTTGTATACAGGTTGAAACATTGTCAAGTGAAGGTGACTGGATCAATTGTGCGTTCAAATACTTTAATATGCTTTTAGACACCGATCAAGTGGATGGCCCTTGAGAGCATCCTGTTTCGCAGATACACTCATCAAAGCGATGTGTGGAGTTATGGTGAGTTGTGTTTCATCGCCATTTGTTTATGTGTAGAGGGTTAATGCAAAACACTGTGTAGTGCGCAGTGAAAGCGTCTGCCAATGTTAAACTTAAAAAAAAAAAAAAAAAGTTGGGGTGCATTTGCTTGTGATTTTTGAATACTCCTGAATTTTAGCTTTGTGCATGAAAGATCACAAAAGGTTAAATATTTTGATATTTCATAGACTTCACTATAAGTTGATGGGAAACGTGGTGCGGGGCCACTCCAGAGGGGGCCTATTTTCAAAAACTTAAAAAAGTATTTTTCAAACCGAAGCCGCTACCGACCTAAAACCAAAACAGGCACCTCCCTTAGTTAATATTTGAGTCTTCATGAGCAGCAGCATCGAAAAATTCCAAGTCGTTCCCTTGTAAAATCCCGATTAAATATTTTTTATGTAAATATACCGAAACTTAAAATGGTTATAAAATTCTCAGATTTTACATTAGTTTCACAAAAATCACCAAATGCAGAGATAATCACCTCTATTTACAGAATCAATAGCAATATTTAACGTATCATAATTAACACATCAAGGTTTTGCCTGAAATAGCAACTTCATTTTTTTTTTATTTAGTGCAAATTTGATATGTTTTTATCAGCTAATAAATCACTCAATTTTCACATTACTAACTTAATACTTGAGGGAAACATGCAGAATCATCTTAATTTTACTCAAAAAAAGCAAATTTTGCATTATATTCAATACACAATATACTTTATACAATCAAGTATACAATCAAGTCCTATTTAGGTTGAATTCCGATGTCACTATTGCCTCAGCACGTCTTGCCGGCTATCTGGCCCTGGTAGTTTTTAGATTGAAATGTTTCATAAAATAAAACATGTAAATGCCGAATATTTTTTTGTACGGACGCAGAAATGTCTAAATTACTAATATTTTGCCAAAAAACGGGCAGATGGCTGAAAATTTCCTGATTATTTGAATGTAAATTTACGCTGTTGTGTATGAATATGGCCATCACAAAACAAAGAGCTTTTGAATGTGAATTGTAAATAAATGCGTAAATCTCGGAATTTCTGTAGATATGAACGTAAAACAGTCCAGATTATTGGTTAAAAGCAAAAAAAAAAAAAGGGCAGTCATCATTAATTTTATGTAAATATTTCAAGCTTAAGTTACGCTAATTTTTTTCATTCATTTAATTTTTTTCACGTTTCAAAGTGCATGCATGGTGATATTTTACTTAATAATTACCTTAAATCATCGGCCAAATTACTCTTGAGACACTCCTGCCTGCCTGTATGCACTAAAACGTTCGTCCTGTTTCCACCTAAATCCGGCGTTATAGCGCAGCGCGTGTTTGAGTTTATCGCAGTGAAAGCTCCCAGGACGCTCTGTCTGGCCAGGCCCCCTACGGGAAGCCGTGGCACAATGTCTGTTGGAGCTGTCTCGTCAATTGATAGTGAAGTCTATCTATTTCTAATCCGGTGGTAGGTGAGATGGCCTTAATCATCTGTCAAATTGAAAACATGAAAAAATGGCCACTCTAAAGCTATCATAGAGAGTGTCAAAAAATGAATTCATGAATTTAATTCATGTTAAACTCAGGGGGGAACAAATTTAAATTGCATTTTAGTGTTGATCTGGTCATATGTTCTATTGTGATTCAACTGGTGAAAACGTAATATTGTATACCGTAAATATTGAATATTGGGAGCAACCCTGTGCCTTTTGATTTCACGTTACATCTTCAAGTGTTCTTTGTTTTGTTAGGTGTAACAATATGGGAGATGATGTCACATGGCATGGAGCCCTACTCAAACATGCGCCCGCAAGAAGTTCCCGATCTGCTGGAAAAAGGGGAGCGACTCTCCCAGCCCCCTATCTGCACAATTGACGTGTACATGGTCATGGTCAAGTGTGAGTACATTATTGATTCTGCAGCCGAATCAATATCGTGTAGCATTGAATTTTGTTGAATTCAGTGAAATATGACAATAACAAACTACTTCTAGGCTGGATGATCGACGAGAACGTCCGTCCTACATTTAAGGAGCTCGCCAATGAATTTACCAGAATGGCAAGAGATCCTCCTCGCTACCTGGTGATAAAGGTTCGATAACATATTGCGTCGAAAGACTTGGGAAACAGGCGCTGTGTAAATATTTAATTCACATGTCAATGTATTTACTTTCAACAGGAGGACTGCAGCCAGACTGATGGGCCCGCAGATGAATTTACCCAACGTAGTGCAGACCTTGAAGACTTGGAGGATCTTGACTTTGAGCTGGAGGAGCAAGGGAAGGAACTATCAATGGAGGACCTTTACACGGGATCGCACTACCTATCTCCCACTAAGTCTCGGAGCCTGGGTGGCCTCTCCAGGCTGGATTCTCACAGAGTAAATACTTGCTTTTTATTATAATCTTACATTACAATGTACTGTATTCAGTGATCTAAAAATACTTCTTTCTATTAAGGTGGTTTTGAGTTCACCCGGTGGTGCTGGTTATCTGCCAATGACATCAGGTGTAGAAAACCCAGCACAGGTATGATCATTTATGTTTCTCATAATGCATATACTCTCATCCCTAAGCTACTCATTAAAAGCTATTTAAATTGGCATTGTTCGCAACATTACAGGTTCCCTGGCAGCCACGTTCTCGACTCAACTCTGCTCGGACTGTGTCCGAGAGTTCTGAGGGATGCGGTACTGCCACCGAATTGGAGCTGATCGAGGACTCATCCCTGGCTGGGAGCCCGAAGCGTAGGCGTCAGCGGCAGGACAGCGCCTACGTGTCCCAGAGAGATAGCTTGTCTGGTGGGCCGCCTGAGACTCCATCTCCAGAGATGGATGAAGAGGACCAAAACGGTTATGTGCTGCCCGGAGACAGCCCGGAGAGAGGTGATATATCTGCTACTATTAGCGTAGTAACATTTCTGACACAATGGTGAACGATTGTACTGTAACAATAAATCATTCTGGGTCAATATACAATAGGTATGAGTTAAGCACAATCGAAAAGAAATCGATCAAAATGTCAATCAGTGTTGACATATTTAAACTATGCCGTTTTGTTGAAGAGAATGCTTTTTGTTTAAATATTTGAAACTTTTCAACAACAAAATTGTGCAAAAACATCAAAATTGCTTTGTATCAGTGTTGTTTTTAGCCGCCCTTTTCATTTTTGTTTTAGTCTTACTCTTTTGGACGAAAATATTTATTAGTCATATGTTAGTCATTTCAAAATGTGTTCGCCACAGTCTACTTTTCATTGACGAAAACTGATTTCATCTAATTGTAGTCGACAATTACTCAAAATGTTTTCGTCTGTAAAATTCAAGAAAAGTTTGGTCCAAAAATAAATAAAAAAATGAATAAACAACAATTTCGAATAAAGACTGACAGACGAGCACATATTGTAGCGTCTACAAGGACAACGCTAACTTAATGATGATAATACACACTCAGCTAGATAACAGTACAGTGATCCCTCGCTACTTCGCGCTTCAAACTTTGTGCCCTGAGTCCATCGCGGATTTTTTTTTTCAACTAAAAAAAAAATGCAGATGAGCTCTCCCGAGCCAATCACGTAGTCTCACTCACTCTCCCTTCCCTCCTTCCCCCTGCTCTTTGTTGTTGGCAGTGCAATGGAGTTGCTTATTAATTTTAACGATGATTGACAGACGTTTAATGTTTGATCTTGCCAGAGAAGCGAACTTCAAAGAGCCGCATGCGTCAATCAGCGTTTGACTTGTTAAACAGTTGTCGTGGCAACTCATTGTGTGTAAGTGAGCAGCTTGAGTGGATTTGAGTGGACTCAATCAATGAAGCATATAATAAAGCCAAGCATTTTTCTGCTGTATTCTTGTTTGAAAATAATCCGGTGGAAAAGTAACATGTTTAAAACTTATTATATTTACACCAAAAAAAAAAAAAAAAATATATATATATATATATATATATATATTTTTTTAAATGTTATATTAAATATTATTACATATTAAATGTTAAATTAATATTAGAGCTGTCAAAATTATAGCGTTAACGGGCGTTAATTAATTTTTTAAATCAATCACGTTAAAATATTTGACGTAATTAACGCAGATGCCCCGCTCAGACAGATTTAAATGACGGCACAGTGAAACGCTCACTTGTTAATTGTGTTTTATGGAGTTTTGCCGCCCTCTGCTGGCGCTTGGGTGCGACTGATTTTATAGGCTTTAGCACCCATGAGCATTGTGTAAGTAATTATTGACATCAACAATGGCGGGCTACTAGTTTATTTTTTTGATTGAAAATTTTACAAATTTCATTAAAACGAAAACATTAAGAGGGGTTTTAAGATAAAATTTCTATAACTTGTACTAACATTTATCTTTTTTAGAACTACAAGTCTTTCTATACATGGATCGCTTTAACAGAATGTTAATGGCAATGCCATCTTGTTGATTTATTGTTATGATAAAAAAATACAGTGCATATGTACAGTATGTTGAATGTATATATCCGTCTTGTGTCTTATCTTTCCATTCCAACAATAATTTACAGAAAAATATGGCATATTTTATAGATGGTTTGAATTGCGATTAATTGTGATTAATTACGATTAATTAATTAATTTTTAAGCTGTAATTAACTCGATTAAAATCTAACCTTAATCGTTTGACAGCTCTAATTATTTTTGGGGAAAAAAATATGTCTTGTATGTATCTCTTTCCAATGCTAAATCTGAATAAATACACTGAGCACTCACACACACAAAAAATATATATATGGGGGAAGGGGGGGGCACTACTTTAACTTATCACGGCACGCGAAAAATGAGGGATCACTGTACATTATTTTCAAATAATTATACCTACCTGAACGCTACGAACAATTAAAAAAAAAAAAAAGGTGTACGCTTGTCACACTGACATTTATGCTTATGCTAATGCAAACACGAATGCTATGCTAATGCTACGAGCTAAATTTAGTGTGTGATGATCTCTCAGAACAGACACATTTGTCTCGTCAGGTTAGACATGTTTTTAGCTCGTCATCCTTCGTCGATGAAATGTTTTCGTTCTCGTCATCGTTGACGAAAACAACAAGGCTTTGTATATTTGATGGCTTAGAGTGTCCGCTAATATATTGTTACCTCTTTTTTCCCAGAAAACCTACTGTGTCCGTCTCGAGTCATTCCTGGCAGGATGGGCAAGTCGCACTCGTCTGGGCTTTTGTACAACCTGAAAGATGACCAATACGAGTACATGAACAAGCAGACAGAGCTCTTACCCAGAGTCAACAGCCACCTCAAAGACAACGGCCAAAGGCCCAAAACCAAGAAGAAGCGAACGTCTTCCCTCTCATCGCAGGTGATGGTGAGCTCAGGCAACGTCATGCCGTTCGGGAACAATCGAAGCTCAGAACAGCTTGGTTCTGCTGAAGAAGTCAAATATGAATACATGGATATTAGGTGTAGTGAAAAGGACGAAGACCCTCCAGCACACGATCCACCTACTCCTCCCATCAGTGTAGGGCTGACAGAGGAAAAAAAGAAGGATGCAGAAGTAGAGTATGTGGAAGACAGTAATTACCATTACACCAACAGACAGCCAAAGCTGAGGCAAGCCCTTCGGGAAAACAAGGAACTAAAGATCCAGGATCCGGACGAAGGTGAGGCTTATGAGTACGAGGACATGGACTGCTTCACTGCCCCGAAGCCTGCAGAAGCAGGGCAGTACCAGAACATGCAAAGAGGAGGCAAGGGAGAGTCAACTGTCCCCACGGGTCGTCAATTGGGCTTTGACCCGTACGTAAAAGTGCGAGCCGGAGTTGAGGTCGGCGATCCCATAAACGGAGACAGATCCTTTGACAATCCCGACTACTGGCACAGCAGGATTTTCCACAAGCCCAAAGCAGTGCCTACATGAAGAAGGCTCATCTGCTCCTTGCATATATTGATTCATGAAGGACTAAAAAGAACAAAACATCAAAAGCTAAAATATTGCCCTCTTACACTGACATAAGAAATATTAAGCCAACGGTGTCCAGTCCACTTTAACTTTGAAGACTGGCAGTGATCATTCACTGCCAAACTTCTCAGTTCAAATGGATTAAATGTCTATCACTGTCGATGGAAACCAATGTGTTAAAAGCTATTCACTACTGTATTCAGGATTTCCCCAATGGGATTTTGCAAATATATGAGCACTGAAAGGAAATAGAACACAAAACGAGCTATATACAGTATTTTTGTTTACAATTTGAAATTAAAAAATGTTTTTCTTTGTATATTTTCTACCTAAAATAAAACGTTTTTGAATTGTTATCTGAATCACGTTGAATGATTTTTAAACTACACACTCCATTTGGTGCAATACAGAAAGTACTACAGTAAAAATACACACTCACCCACACACACAAAAAGATGCTAGTATTAACCCTTTCAGAGACGGTGATTACTACAGTGAACAGCTATTTAAAGGTTGACACTTAAAACCTTTAAGCAAGTGACTATTTTTGGTCGTTTAAAAAAAACATATTAACGATTATTGTTATTATATTGATTTTCTAAATATTAATCATGATGACATGTTTTTTATATCTATAATTTTAACTACATTTATGATTTAATACAATGTTGATTAATCTAAATTATGAAATTTAAAAGAATAAAAACAAATACACACTGGTTGCGGCCCCAAGTAACACTCTAAAGTTGTTTGGGTTTGTTGTCTCCTAGTGTGGCTTGTCCCTGTGATTACTCATTGATTTCACCTGTTGTGCCGAGTCCTTGTGTGTTGACCAATCCACTGCCTCTTGTGTCACCCACCTGTGCCTCATTGTCTGGTTACCCCATGTCTGTATTTAAAGTGCCTATGACAGCAAAAAACATGTTTATTTTATATTTTCCACGGTATTTTATGCTCCTGAATGAAATGGACAACTTGGATGTGTGTGGAAGCGTTCGATATATTTATTTAGTTTTTTTAATCCCGCCCATGAAAATGAGCGACTTCCTATTTTGACGATGTTTTGCTAATGTGACGTCAGCGGAATAGTCATCTTCAGTATATAGCCAATACTATAGTATGCAGAACGACTGCGGATTCAGCTTGTTTTGCGGAATAATTCGTTTATTTTTCACATCACACCAGCCAAACGGCTGCAGAAAAATGTTGCTGCACCAGGGAGTTTCAAAAGGTTCCCATTCACCGATGGATATTGGCCAAAACAAGCCCTACTACTGTGGCACCATTGGACTTACGAGGAAGTGATTGAACATTGTGTTTTGTATTACGTCAAATACTGGGATCATTTTAATACATAGGTGGCTTAGATTTTGTGGCTGACATGCTTCTTGTTCACTTGGCTTGTCGCACATCACCCTGCCGGGATAGCACTATATTAGGTTTCTTGCCCTCTTCTTCTGCCCGGTGTTCTGTCAAATTTTCCACCCGATCAGAAATTGCAACTTTGTGTTAAAAATGGCTGAGAATACAGCGATTACAAAGTAAACACTACAAACTTTCTTTAGATAAAGGACTATTTACTTACGTTTGATCATGGATGGGCATGTAGAAAAGCTCACTGCCAGACACATTCTGTCATGTTAGCTGCACAACAACTGCAGCCGCTCTCCTGTGACTCTCTCGCTGTTTACATCTTCGCCGTGTAGTAAAGCATTATTTTGCCATATTCGTGTTGACCATTCGGCAGCATTGCGCTTCTCCGATGTCGGCCGGTTTGTTCGGCGGTCATTGTCCAGCTGCTTCCCCGCTAACGAGCCCTCTGCCCTCAGCAGGGAAACGACGAGCTCTAACTTACTCGTCGCCGGGCGAGTTGCCGATCGGCGAAGACAATCGACAACCCCGCCGCCGTGTGAAATGATCTGGGCTAGTTATGTGTGATTTTCCGTTTCGAAGACTTTGAAACATCATTCGGTTCGGGTTAGCGTGTCGTCTAGATGTCACGCCTCTTGGTTTGGTTTACATTCTCTGAAGCCGGCAGGGAAATGACAAAAGCCTGACTAACTACGGCGGCATAAAATATCGTTCGGGAGGTGTGACAGTAAGGGTGAAGTTGACATTTTTGACCATTATGGAGTAATTTTGCCATGTCGTACTGAATAAATGCATTTTTATTATTTCACATTCCATTTAGCTCAAGACTCTTATTTGTCATGACCATACCATTTATTTAGCTATTGGGGAAAAATACTTGGATATCGTCGCATTTTCCTCATTCTGAATAATTTCCCCTCAATGGGCTGAATAGTAAAACAGATGAAACCATTCTCCCGCTGACGTCATTCACCTGTTGGGGACGCTAGAGCCCTATAATGGTAGGCGTGGCTAACCGGCGGATTAAAAGACTAATTTCTCGTCATCTGCGCTTTGACAAATTGTTGTTTACAGTCGAATCGTCTGAAAATATGATTCTTATTCACATAACAATGCTATTTAAGACTTTTTTTTCCTCCTGTTGTAAGCACTTTAAGTCCCCCATGTGCTGTCTGTTCCTCTTGCGTTATTTTCTATTTGTACGTCCAAGCCCTCGTGTTCAGATTCCTGTAAAAAGTAAGTTTTGATACCTTTTCATTTGATCCCCTGGTCTTTTGTTTGGTTTGGTAACTGTTAGTAAAGCATTTTGAGTTCCCACACACCCTGCCTTGCCTTGCCTTTTGTTTTCCCTGCGATTTGGGTCCACCTCATCTTTGAAACCCTGACAAAAGTAGGGTTGGGAACCTCTGGCATGAAGCCGATTCGATATGTATGTAGATACACAGGTTACGATTCGATTAAAAAACGAGACATTTTTAAGGCCGAGCGATTCGATACGATTCGATACAGTTTATGAACGATACGGTTTGATACAGAGTGAAAATGATACGATAGTAAACATTTGTTGTGTGTGTTCGTACAGTATTTTAAACATATAAAAAACACCATATTTCTAATAGCAAAATTAAACAACAAAATTTCATACCAATGTTATGTTTTATTTTTTTATGAAAAAATAAAATAAGGCTTACTATATGATCAGTGTTGTTAATCTTACTGAAAAAAAGTAATTAATTATAGTTACAAATTACTTCTCCCAAAAAGTAATTGCGTTAGTAACTCAATTACCTGAATGTAAGAGTAATTAGTTACTTGGCAAAGTAATTGGTGATAATTACTTTTTTTTTTGCCCTCAAAAAAAAAAAAAAAAACATTGGCCACGCTATGTGAAGTTTTTTGTGAAGGTTTTTGGTACAATTGGCCCGAGCCCAATTCTTTACCCTAATTTACCCTTTACCCTGAATCAACTGTTAAAAGTTGTTAAAATTGCTTACATTATTGCATTAGTTCCCTTCTCTCTACTTTCGACATATGAAAGTTTTAAAACGGTTTCATCATTTAAAGATAGATTCAAGTCAAGATTTTGCCGATTTAGAAGTATTTTAGATAAAAAGTTACTTAGGTTCGCTAGGAAGGCTCTCTACAACAGAGCCGTCCTAAAAAGTCTACTGCTTTAAGATGGCGGCTGTCTACTAACGCATTTAGTGCCATGTCTGTCATTTTGCATCTAGTTATATCTATATACAGTACTAGTGATATCTACCATGTCTACCATATCTACCATAACATGCGGGCGTAGTTTGTAGGCTAGCGGCTACAACATGTATTATTGGAGCTACCTAGCATCGCGTTTGCTCGGCGTCACAACTTTCTTGCCTTCTCCCCACTCCTGCTCTGCTCTGTCGTCTCGGTGAGTCCGTCTCCCTCAGACTTTTCGACCAATATAGTAACGCATAGTAACGCATGCCTTTCCGTCCTCAGTAACGGTAACGGTGTTGCCAAGATGAGAAAAGTAATTAATTAGATTACCCACTACTGAAAAAAATAACGCCGTTAGTAACGCCGTTATATTGTAACGCCGTTATTAACAACACTGTTCATGTTTAAGTAGACTGCGTTTCGTGGAAACAAAATCTTCAGAGGATCGTGCTTCCCTTTTCACCATTTTAGTGGGTTATTTTTCAGGGTTAAAAACTCACGATCTCTGTACCACTTCACACTAGCTATTTCCCATGCGAACAGATCTGGCTGCCTTCATCACTTCAAAGTCCGACTTTTGTTTTCCTGGGTGATTTGAAAATCAATCGCTGCAGGTCGCTGGCGTTGGTGCTCAAACGGTCCATTGTTTTAGCATGTTGCTTCGTTGCCACTACTTGCTTCGTTTTGGGCTGTGAAGAAAACGCTACGGAGCGTGCGTTACAGTGGTTTTGTTAGCTCTCGCGTTGTTATGACACGCCCGTGACGATCGGGTAATGACGGCGACTAGTAGCGGCTCTGCCGAAATGCATGGGAAGTTGAGGCAACTACAAGTCCACGACTGTGAGTTGTGCTTGTCCATATTATATCATGCGTGCGTTCTCAATCTAAGTGCGCTGTGTGTTGAATGACACAAGCGCATGTAAAGTAAAAGCTAAATTATTATCCTATTATGCAATGCATTGAGCTAGGCATTAGAAGCCGATTCTTGTGCTCGCGATAGCCGAATTCTATCTCTACTATCGGTTCATTGAATATTTAATGGCTAATTACTGTCAAATGGTAACTTTACTATCGATACAGCTGTATCTCTCACCTGTAAAACCGGATATCCGGTCGTATCGGTTTATTGTTCTCAAGCTTAGACAAAAGTAGATTTTTCTTTTTTTCATAGTAAACTTGTTGAATGCCACTCATGATGATTGACACTAAATTAATTTATACCAGGAACACTGGCTATAAAATTTCATGTTTCAAAGCCATTGACAGGGCTACAGTTGTATTTTACTACTGTAAGTAGGTTATAAAATAGTGTATTCTTCATTAATAACTTTAGACAAAACAAGATGGAGACCCCAGTACACAACAGTTTGGCAATCCTCTTTAAAAATACCATTTATCAAGAATTAATGTATTTATTGTCAATGGGAAAGTAGCACAAGTGATGCAATCTAACCTTTTAAGGGACAGTTAGATACAGTATTGTGTTCAGTTTAACGTTTCAAAAATTTATCAGCATTTTTTTCATGCCATATATCTATAGAGTGTACTGTAGATCAGGGCCGGAGTGGGAATCACTTTCATCCTGGGAATTTCATGCCTTAGACAGGCCTACTTTATATGATTTAAAATATGGATGTCCCGCTCATGTATTTTTGCACCCAAGTCTGAGTAACCTGATTTTGAGAATCTGCCGATAAAAAGTCCCGATCCGATACCGAGAAAAAAACAACAACAACAAAAAAAACATTTGAACAAAAGTTTCAAACCTTTTACAGTACGGTATTTCCTCGTCTTCTTTTTCTGGGAGAGTTGCAGAGGATAAAACGTGTATATTTTTGTTTCTTTTGGAAATGCCATTGTATTTCTGGATTATTTTGTTACTTTTTAGCTGAATACAAAAATATATAAGTGTATTGCCCAAAACAGTGCGTTCCCTTGTGCACTGCCCGGCAGCTAACTAACATTGAATTTCCTCCAATAAAACACAAGGCTTGGCATTTTCTTGTTTTTACAGAATATGAAGTAATTTAAGTTTGTAAAACTGTAACAAAGAAACATGCACGCATACAAATACCATGTAGACGCCACACTTCACTTGAGCTAGCTAGCTATAAGTATAGTTGAGCTTCCATACAGCAGGACTGATTAACAAATTTCATTCATATAGCTTTTCCCCTTAAACAATAAATGGAAAAATACTGACATAAAACTTCCAAGGTAGAAACGTAACAGAACACTCTTTTTTCTTTTTTTACAAAGCATTCTGATCAATTCAAGTCAATTTTATGGCACTTTAAAGACACCACGTAATTGATATTATTTTTAATTTTCACTCACTGAACATTGCAATCCTACCTCCCTGCTCAGCACCTGCGGTGTTCTCATCATGGCTGTTGCTTGCTGCTGCATGTCCCTTGTGAGGTGATACAAGCCAAAGTGTCATGTCGCTTCCTGTTTTATTTTGAAGGCTTTGCCCTCTTCGTAGTCGAGTACTTGCCCTTCCTCTTGTCACCTAATCACCTATTGTTTCCACCTGTTCCCCATTACCTTGTGTGTATATAATGCCCTATTTTCCCTTGGCTTGTGCAGAAGTGTCTTTTTTTTTTTTTTCCCAGGTCAGTCATGTCAGTCTCTCGCCATAGCCTATCATAGTTATCCTGCATATTATCCTCCATTTGGAGCACTTCGTGTTTGAACCTTTTTGAACCTAGCTATCTTGACTTTTTCCTCCATTTGGAGCGTTTTGTGTTTTTGCCTTTCCTCCCTTTTGGAGTTCTTTTTGTTTGAACTTTTTTATCATGCCAGCAGAAGAACCTTAGTTTTCATGAATAAACTTTATTGCCTGTACTCCGCAACTGAGTCCGTCTCGTCACCACAGTTATATGTTGTTGTTGTACCACACTGTTTGCAAAGTTGCTTTTTATTTGCCATCTTCCCTTACACTTACATTGTAATCCTCTGTCGTTCGAGGGCGCGAGCTCGTATTAAAAAAAATGCTTTTTTTTTTTTCGACTCCACACTTGCTCTTTTAATTAATGATCCAGCACAGCATGAGCTAGTAGCACATTTGGCTCAATACGGACTCCGATTAGCGGGTGGAGCTGCATGTTTTTAACCTGCACACGTCAGGATGCGTCTGAAAAAAATTCTAGTATAAATGTATTTTATATTTTTTTTAAAGACAGCCCACAGGGACGGCAGTAACAGCATTAAGTAACACCCACTGTCATCTATAAATACCAAAGAAAATTATAATGGTTCTAATGTGGCAGTCGTATTTTGTGTGGTGTACCTGAACGCACTGCGGGACAGACGGCAGAGTGAGAGAGTGCAATTCAGATAACACTTTAACATCCTTTTGTTGCGGGCAGTTGGCGTGTTGTGTTGCACAAGTTCTGAAATGATTAAAATCTTGACGAAGCTGGCGATCTCTTTGGCGATGGTTGTCACCCTTACTTATAAAGACTGGCAAACGAAGGTCGGAGGAGTATTGTCAGGCAGTTCACGGACTCGCACCACACGCTAATGTTATTCCATTGGTAAGCCTCACTTTTTGTTTCACCACCTCCTTTAACATTCTTGGAACCCATATTCATTTCTCTCACAAGAAAATCCGCCCTGTGTGCGTCTCGCGGGAAAACAATGAAATTGCAACGCTGTCCTAAATCGTCGTATTTTGAGCATTTCGTCGGATGTAGAAACAAATGGCGAGTCAAATTTTACATCGGATGTCGAAAAAATCTTGTGTTGAAGCGATCGTACAATAGGGCAAATAAGTATTTAGTCGACCGCCAATTGTGCAAGTTCTCTTACTTGAAAATATTAGAGAGGCCTGCAATTGTCAACATGGGTAAACCTCAACCATGAGAGACAGAATGTGGAAAAAAAACAGATACAAAATCACATTGTTTGATTTTTAAAGAATTTATTTGCAAATCATGGTGGAAAATAAGGATTTGGTCAATACCAAAAGTTCATCTCAATACTTTGTTATGTACCCTTTGTTGGCAATAACGGAGGCCAAGCGTTTTCTGTAACTTTTCACTCTTCGCTTGGTGTAAAGAAATCAACTGTGGGAGCAATTATTAGAAAATGGAAGACATACAAGACCACTGATAATCTCCCTCGATCTGGGGCTCCATGCAAGATCTCACCCCGTGGCGTCAAAATGATAACAAGAACGGTGAGCAAAAATCCCAGAACCACGCGGGGGGACCTAGTGAATGACCTACAGAGAGCTAGGACCACAGTAACAAAATCTACTATCAGTAACACAATGCACTGCCAGGGACTCAAATCCTGCACGGCCAGACGTGTCCCCCTGCTGAAGCCAGTACACGTCCAGGCCTGTCTGCGGTACGCTAGAGAGCATTTGGATGATCCAGAAGAGGACTGGGAGAATGTGTTATGGTCAGACGAAACCAAAATAGAACTTTTTGGTAAAAAAACAGGTTCTCGTGTTTGGAGGAGAAAGAATACTCAATTGCACCATACCCATTGTGAAGCATGGGGGTGGAAACATCATGTTTTGGGGCTGTTTTTCTGCAAAGGGACCAGGACGACTGATCTATGTAAAGGAAAGAATGAATGGGGCCATGTATCGAGAGATTTTGAGTGAAAATCTCCTTCCATCAGCAAGGGCTTTGAAGATGAGATGTGACTGGGTCTTTCAGCATGACAATGATCCCAAACGTACAGCCAGGGCAACAAAGGAGCGGCTTCATAAGAAGCATTTCAAGGTCCTGGAGTGGCCTAGCCAGTCTCCAGATCTCAACCCCATAGAAAATCTGTGGAAGGAGTTGAAAGTCCGTGTTGCCCAACGACAGCCCCAAAACATCACTGCTCTAGAGGAGATCTGCATGGAGGAATGGGCCAAAATACCAGCAACAGTGTGTGAAAAGCCTGTGAAGAGTTACAGAAAACATTTGGCCTCCGTTATTGCCAACAAAGGGTACATAACAAAGTATTGAGATGAACTTTTGGTATTGACCAAATACTTATTTTCCACCATGATTTGCATATAAATTCTTTAAAAATCAAACAATGTGATTTTCTGTTTTTTTTTTTCCACATTCTGTCTCTCATGGTTGAGGTTTACCCATGTTGACAATTACAGGCCTCTCTAATATTTTCAAGTGGGAGAACTTGCACAATTAGTGGTTGACTAAATACTTATTTGCCCCACTGTATGTCGAGGTACCACTATAGACCCTACTCACATGACGTCACAACCACGCCCCCGCGCCATATTGTCCGTCAACTCGTCGTGTTGATGCATTACTGCTACGTAAATTCCTCCTATTATGGCGTGTTTTTCTGCTCGTTAACATTAATAATCAAAATGGTGAAGGTGTGTGTGGCGGTCGGTTGCAATAACAGAGAAGATAGACGGAGAGACTTGAAGTTCTACCGTATTCCGAGAGACCCGGAGAGGAGAGCGAGATGGGCTGCTGCAATTCGACGAGAAAACTGGGCTCCAAACGACTACCACAGATTATGTAGTAGTCATTTTATATCTGGTAAGATGCATTTATTATATACTTAGAGGGTTTTGGGCTGACAACCACAATTAAGATCATTGCTAGGCTAATCGCCGACAACATACCGTTTCAAATTCAAGATACTTATTTCTTCCACCATCTTTATTTTTTGAATAATATTTAGCTGGTAACAAGTGAAAGAAGCTGGCCTCGTCTACGGATCATCGGTTAAACAGGGGTGTCCAAACTTTTTGCAAATGGGGCCAGATTTGGTGTGGTAAAAATGTGGGGGGCTATCTGGGCTGATTTACGTAGAACAATACATTTAAAGAAATTTTAGCAAGCCCTTCTGTGTGTCACATTTGCTTTATTATTATTATTTTTAATTAATAATTTCAACAATCTCGCCTTTGTGTCATTCTCTTTCGACCCTCGGGCTCTTGCAAAATACTGCTGCTGTGAAATTAAATTAGCTTCAAGTTGCTTTAATTTCTCTTTGCGTATCTTCCGCGACTGTGTCTTAGCAAATGAGGCAGACACAGTTGTGTATTTTATTGAAGAAACTGTCCAATATGCACCTATCCTTGACGCGTCGCAGTCAACTTTTTTTTTTTATTGATTGTCGCCATTTTAGAAAATTGGACGTAAAGGGTCACACGGGGTAATGTTGCTTAGAGTGCTGCTCTTAAAGTTTTTCAAAGTTTCTTGAGAATAGGCTGAGTTTCTGTGGACAAGATAGTTGTAGATATCAGGGTAGCAGATGTCAGGCAGAGACGGCGAAGACAGCGGGTCGAAAAACATCGATTTAGGCATCAAATATGGATCTGGCGAATGGATAAACTGAAGCTTTTCCACATAACGCCTTTTATGCAACGCATCTAATGAGTTTACAGCGTCAGATAACACCGGGGCTTCCATGAATTGCTCTATAAATTGCACGACTAATTGAAACCATTGAGAATAGGGCTAAACAATGACGGACAATATGGCGGCCGGATACAGCGACACGTCATTTTGTGAAGTTGGTGAGTAGGGTCTATACTGTAGTTTTAAAATTGTGTAAAACCCGGACCGGATTCCCCTTCTGGCCAGCCGGCCCATCAGGATTTCTCCTGATTAGCAACTCCGGGCCTGCTGTAGATAGCATAAAATTATTAGAGCAATTGCATTTATTGGTATGACTATGTACCAACTCTCCTCACCAAAATAATCCACCCATTTTCAGTACCTTTTTATCTTGTTGAAGGTTGCACTGTAATGGAGCTGACAGCAGCCGATACCAGGCGAAAGGCATATGACATCTTGATCTGGTTGTCAATTAGTAGTAAATGAATATAATGTGATGTACTACTACCATTATTAAAATATCAGCAACTTTTGAAATCAAATCATTGCACAGGCCCCCACCAAAAATTATCCAGCCCAAAACCACTGAATGTGCAAAAGCAGAAAGTGAATGCACAGCAGACAACATAAAACAAGCGACGCTTGCAAGTTGCAGGAGAGGTGAAGAGAAGGACGCGCCTGAAGCTTTTTAGTACAGAAATGTGAGTACATAACATATGGTGAGTATTTAAGCGGTTGAAACCGTAAATAATCTTAAATGTTCATTTATATTCTTATCAGTAAAGTCTACATTTAGACAATTCACTTGTTTAAGGACTCGGGAAATAGGAGAATCTTCTCAGCTGTATAGATTATGATGAAAAATTGCAATCTTTGCAGTTCACAGATGTATAAGTCTGCCTCAGACCTAAAAATGACTACATCTTAAAGAAAAGAAAAACATACTTGATGCTTAAAATCCAGTTGTCAGTCTCCCTAGTTTATTATTTTTAAGGTTTTGAACCTTACTTGAACACATACAGTATCTATATGGTTATGTTAAAAATTTGATGTTTTTAAAAGCAATTTTGATCAGCATATTTTGTGCATTGTTCCAAACATAACTGCGTGGCATCTCTATAATCACGAAAAGCAAACTTCAAATATAAAACCGTGTGGTTAAAACGGTAATAATTTCAAACGCAACAAAATCATATCAGAAGAAAAATGACGTAGTCTTCCATAGGAATATTGGCTTGATGTATTTTAACAGATAAACGGAACATTTTCATTCACGTTTCCTCGGAAATGTTCAACTTAAGTTTCGATTCGCAAAAAAAAAAGAAGAAGCAGCATTTTTCGACCAATCGCATGCGCCGTTTGACAGCGAATCAACCAATCAGCTGTTGGTGATGGAAACTGCGGAAGCGCAGGGAGTCCATTGTGGCTTCTCAACGTGTTTTTCTTAATACTGTGGAACCAAAATGGCTCCTTACAGTGGTGGGAGGAACTTATTTGTCGAAAACGAGACCTAAGGAAATGCAAAACAATGTCATGCCTGGTGGAAAGCTTCGGGCACATAATACGGCGAGGAATCGGACACATTCGTGTTGTAAACATCGCTCCATAAACAAGGTATGAACATGTTTTGTCGCCAATCTCACTTACTGTGTACACATTTATTACAGACCGTAGCAGTCTGTAAAATATTAACGCATTGTCCACTTTGATGGGACATTTATTATCACTTTATATTGGGTATTCCCCTGTTTCTGCTGACTGAGAACAAACGTACTTACAGTATGTAATCAAGTAAAGAAAACAGGAAAAACCAATTGTCTTTTCTGATCATATACATACTGCATTGGAGTAGACTAACATTCAATTTAGGACTACCATTTTTATAAGATGGGACATACATTTTGTCGACCCAGTCTTTTTAAAAATTCTATTTCTATAATGAATAGGTCAATTCACTGCTTTCTTCTTTTATCTTGCTAAAAAGGTGAACCCTTTCAGGAACAGTGGTCACTACAGAGGACAGCTAATCAAAGTTGACATTAAAAGACATACAACTCTTTATACAGCAAGTCACTGTTTTGGTGATTAAAAAAAACTTAAAAAAAAATATTATTTTTATAATTATAAACAAATTTATACAATGAAAACTAAGTTATTGAAATTGAATAAATAAAAGCAGAAATACACACCGATTACGGGCCCAAGTAACACTCTAAAGTTGATTTATTTTTTCATAATACCTAATTCATTGCATGCTATTGATGGTGACAGACGTCCAATTTTTTTTAAACCAGGAAGACAGGCTGTGAATGCTCATCTTCAGTGCCATTGGCGGCGCTAGACGTCCAATCCATCCCAGTCGAAATGGATTTGGCGTCCAACTCAGTCAATGGCAGCCAGTGAGTTGAAAGAGTGCTCCGTAAGAGTTAAAAATAAATAAATAAATAAATAAAATCAGAATTTGTGCACACAGGTTTAAAGGAATTGAACAAATAGAAAAACTGCATTTTAGGGGGTACTGTAGTCCTAATTGTTATTTTAGAAAAATGTTTCCAAGCATTCTTTCCGCTTAGTTTATTTTTTTTCTGTTTGGTTTACAAGTCAAGACAAATCTACTCCAAAACTGCATGTTATAGTACAGGGGTTGGTCAAAATAATGGAAACACCTAACATTTTAGTATCATAATCATTGAACATACAGTAATTGTTAAATAGTGGCATGAGGAACATTCTAATGAAGTTGAGCATCTTGTATGGCCAGCACAATCCCCAGACCTCAACATTATTGAGCATTTATGGACAGTTTTAGAGATTCAATTAAGACGTCGATTTGCACTGCCGTCATCTCTAAAAGAGTTAGAAGGTATTCTAACTGAAGAATGGCTTGTAATTCCTTTGAAAATAACAAGGTGCATTACTCAATACCTCAGTGAAGGTTGTAATTGCCACAAAAGGCAGACATACACCGTATTTAATTAGTTTTTGTCAAATGTGCCCCGATCCTAGAATCACCCAATAACACAATAGTATGAGAGTTGACAATACTTCATTATGGGCCCCTGCCAGTCAAGAAACATTACAACAAACCCTTTCTCCTACCCTCAGGATGTCTCAGTGGGAGAGGCTGGTGCAGCTGCCTGCTGCGTTCAGTCAGCAGTTGCATGACTTGTATGACAGGGAAGCACTCCCCATGGATGTTCGCCATTACCTGTCTGCGTGGATAGAATCACAACAGTGGTAACAACTTCGACTCATACTGTACCAGAATTGTTCTATTGAGAGAGTTGAGACTAAATGGATCACATCCAAGTATTCACACTTAAATTGCAAATTCCATCCATCCATACGTACATACATACATACGTTAAAGTATAACGATGCTTTTACATGGTCTCTTTACTAGATGGCAGGAAACATTGAATTTACCCTGTTTTCTATATCTATCTTTTGATCATGCGTGTCCTTTTAGGCAGCGGGCTGCGAGCGACTACGACTTGGCCATGGTCTTATTCCAAGTCCTGCTAGAGAATCTGGATATCCAGTACAGTCGCTTTGTACAAGAGGATTCCTTCTTGATGCAGCACAACTTTCGGCGATATAAACAGAACTTTCAGGTTTGGACTGGATGTTTGAAAAATCAAGGGACAATTAATTCTGTTGTGGTTCTGACAACAATTGTTCAATATAAACATCTAATGCTGTTGAACTAATGAATGACTAAATGACGTGTATTGCTTTTGCGTCCTGACTGAAAATGATCATTTCTCTACAATGTCACAGAGGTACCTGGAGAACCCGTGTGTTTTGGCACACAACATCTGTTGGTACCTGGAAAAAGAGAAAGAGATCTTGCAGACTGCTGATCTGGCTGAGCAGGTAGCAGATTTTTTCCCCCCCCGGAAACATATTTTAAATTTATTTCTTCTGCCAAACCAGCTTGTTTTGAGCTACTCTAAACCTGTTTTTATCAAGCTGTTCCTTTCATAAAAGTTTCAAAACTATCTTAACCCCTATACTAAATGGAAAACTGATCTCCATCTTAAAAAAGCGTGTTATGAGTGCAACAATCTGTGCTGGAAAATGGCTGTCCTGATGGAATGTAGTAGCACTTCAATTGGACTGACAAAGGAGTTATCGTATGATCTCAGCTCCTGACCACAAAGTTCATTATGTGAATTGTCATTAATATCAGAATTTGATGGAAATTTGGAGAAAAACCATTAAACCAAACACAAGCAAATATTATATTGTTCCTAAATGTAAGTAGTAATAAAACCAAAATACACACATTTGTAGTAGACTATGCACGCACAATTCTGCATTTAGGGTACTAGTAACTATCGTGCGTTGTTGCTCAAGTATCTTTTATTTACCAAAAATTAAATTTTAAATGTTTTTTTAGTAACTCTTTCAGGGCCATTGACGGTGATCAACGTCCAATCGTGTGGTCAGGGTACCCGCGGGTTATTAAAAGTATTAAAGAAGCATTGAATTTAGTTTTCCATTATTAAAGGTATTAAATTAGCTGTTGTAAGTCTGGAATTTTTTCACCGTGGTCTCATTTTCAAGAACATCTCAGTGCAACCTAAATTATATCCGTGACAAAGTTTTTTTCTGGTCCACCATCCGGCGTCTGAGGAGAGGAAAGCAGTGCACCATTAACATTGTGTATAGTGAAGATGGTGTACTGCTGACCTCGACTCAGGACGTCGTGAGTCGGTGGGGAGAATACTTCGAAGCCCTCCTCAATTCCACCGACACGCCTTCCTTTGAGGAAGCAGGGTCTGGGGACTCTGAGGTGGGCCCTTCCATCTCTGGAGTGGAAGTCACTGAGGCGGTTGGTAAGCTCCTCGGTGGCAAGGCCCCGGGGGTAGATGAGATCCGCCCGGAGTTCCTAAAGGCTCTGGATGTTGTAGGGCTGTCATGGCTGACACGCCTCTACAACATCGCGTGGACATCCGGGACAGGGCCTCTGGATTGGCAGACCGGGGTGGTGGTCCCTCTTTTCAAAAAGGGGGACCGGAGGGTGTGTTCCAATTATAGAGGGATCACACTCCTCAGCCTCCCCGCTAAAGTCTATTCAGGGGTGCTGGAGAGGAGGGTCCGTCGGGAAGTCGAATCTCGGATTCAGGAGGAGCAGTGTGGTTTTCGTCCCGGCCGTGGAACAGTGGACCAGCTCTACACCCTCGGCAGGGTCCTTGAGGGTGCATGGGAGTTCGCCCAACCAGTCTACATGTGTTTTGTGGATTTGGAGAAGGCGTTCGACCGTGTGCCTAGGGGAGTCCTGTGGAAGTTGCTCCGGGAGTACGGGGTACCGAGCCCCTTGGTAAGGGCTGTTCGGTCGCTGTACGACCGGTGTCAGAGTCTGGTCCGCATTGCCGGCAGTAAGTGGAATTCGTTCCCAGTGAGGATTGGACTCCGCCAAGGCTGCCCTTTATCACCGATTCTGTTCATAATTTTTATGGACAGAATTTCTAGGCGCAGCTGAAGCTTTGAGGGTGTCTGGTTTGGTGGCCTCAGCATTTCATCTCTGCTTTTTGCAGATGATGTGGTGCTGTTGGCTTCATCAAGCAGTGAGCTCCAACTCTCATTGGGGCGGTTCGCAGCCGAGTGTGAAGCGGTTGGGATGAAGATCAGCACCTCCAAATCCGAGACCATGGTCCTCAGCCGGAAAAGGGTGGCATGCCCTCTCCGGGTCGGGGAGGAGATCCTGCCCCAAGTGGAGGAGTTCAAGTATCTTGGGGTCTTGTTCACGAGTGAGGGTAGGAGGGAGCGGGAGATTGACAGGCGGATCGGTGCAGCATCTGCAGTGATGCGGACTCTGCACCAGTCTGTTGTGGTGAAGAAGGAGCTGAGCCAAAAGGCGAAGCTCTCGATTTACCGGTTGATCTACGTTCCTACCCTCACCTATGGTCACGAGCTGTGGGTCGTGACCGAAAGAACAAGATCCCGGATACAAGCGGCCGAAATGAGTTTCCTCCGCAGGGTGTCCGGGGTCTCCCTTAGAGATAGGGTGAGAAGCTAGGTCATCCGGGAGGGGCTTGGTGTCGAGCCGCTACTCCTCCGCGTTGAGAGGAGCCAGTTGAGGTGGCTCGGGCATCTAGTTCGAATGCCTCCTGGACGCCTCCCTGGAGAGGTGTTCCGGGCATGTCCCACTGGCGGGAGGCCCCGGGGTCGACCCAGGACACGCTGGAGAGACTATGTCGCTCGGCTGGCCTGGGAACGCCTTGGAATCCCGCCGGAGGAGCTGGCTGAAGTGGCTGGGGAGAGGGAAGTCTGGGCTTCCCTGCTAAAGCTGCTGCCCCTGCGACCCGACGCCGGACTAAGCGGAAGATAATGGATGGATGGATGGACAAAGTTTTTTTTTTTTTTTTTTTCCTTAAATCCATAACGAAGATGACGCATAGAATTTTTACGATGCACTGCACTACAAATCGAAATGCAACTCGTGCGTGCCAGACCACCACAACTGGCAAAACAGAGAATCCATCCACCTCTGCATCGGGAATGCGTCCGTTTGTCGGGGAACGAAAACCCTGCAGGCAGAAGTATTGTGGATTCTGAACACCAAAACAGACCACCATTCATATACTTCAAATAAGTCCATTGGTGATCTGTTTCGGATATTACGTCATTTTTGGTCGGCATCAGCTGTCACAATGTTGGTCATATTGTGTTTTGTTCCAGAGGGAGCGTTCCCGATGTCTTAACTGTCTTTTGTAACGAATTTTCAGTTGGCAAAAAAACCCCCCGCACATTTTCTTAATGTTTAAATAGTCTACATATTTTTATGACCACTATAAATGCATCTACACAGTGAAATAACGCTGGAAAAGTTTGTTAAACATAATGTTGCTCAAATCGTGTTTTTTTTCTGGAGGGAGCATTCCCGACTTCGTAACTGCAGCCAATTTAAGCTCATCAAGACTTTAAGATAGAGGTAAAATCGGGCCTAAAAAGTCCAGCCCGACCCGAACTGGTCCGCAGGTATTAAAGCCCGACCCGCGTTTTGTGTGATAACATTTGTGACGATGTCTGCATAAAAGCCTGTCTTTTATAACGAATTCTCAGTTGGCAGAAAAAAAACGCACATTTTCTTAATGTTTAAATAGACTACATATTTTTATGATCATTATAAATTTATTTACACAACGAAATAACGCTGGAAAAGTTTGTTAAATATAAATAAACAGATGTGGTTTTGTGGACTCGCAGAGGGGAAGATTAAAAAGGGCGTAGAGGCCCGCTCTGGCTCTGCAATGACCATACAGTGCCTTCTTTTTTTTAATCCAAATTATTTATTTTATAACAAGTATTCCTTAGTTTATCATTCATACACCGTTAATATATAGTTATTTCAAAAAGTTAGCGAGAAAGAACCCTGGCCCGGCCCGAAGTAATATTTGACATTTTAATTTTGGTCATGTTTTCAGTTTAATTTAGCTGTTTCTAGCTTGGTATGTTTATAATTGCGATGTTTGCTTACCGCTTTTCCTCTTACTGCAAAGATGGAGGAAGTTACATCGGCCGCCGCTATGATATTTAAGTCATCAGCCATCTGCTGTGACCCGGGAATTTAACGCCTGCTTTCACGCACACTGCTTCCCATGACAGTCGACACGGGAAATTGTTTTCACACACAACTGCTGCACGGTTAAGTCCCGTGATATTCCCATTGTTTTGGAGTATGTGATAGGGGCTCAAGTTACATCCAGATACTTTAGGTTGCAGTTTATGGGTCATGCGAAGGCAGTGGACCTGCTTAAACATTTCGGTTTGCCTTTCGAATGAATGTGAATTTCGCCGTTTTAACTCGAGAGTTAGCCATGTTCACTGGGGTCTTGGCAGGTGCACTAGCGGCTAGCCTGTTACAGAAGATGGCTGGTCTGAGTCCTGTCCTCCTCCTCTTTTTGTCCATAATTTTTGTGTGTTTAAAAAAATTCTGACAGACTTTATAATGTTACTTTAAATGTGTTTTAATTGTATCTTCAATATATGTGCATTCTTTTGTCAAACACACTTAGTAATTGAGGTTAAATTCGATGTTTAGTGCTTTATTTATTTAATATGATTCAATATGATCTAAATAATGGGTGCGAGAAAAGTATTAATTTTCAGTTGAAATGGCATTAAAAAAGGTCTTAAAAGTCTTGAATTTAGATTTATCAATCCTGGAGGGGACCCTGGTGGTGTCCAATGATCCGTCTGCTGTGAACTGAAATGAATTTGTCCCTGGTAGATGTCCAATTCATTTAAAGTGGGAGGGCTGATAGCAAATGACCATTCCGCTGATAACAAATGAACATTCCGCCTTTAATCACAGCCAATAAGTTGATAGAAACTAAATATAAATATCCTATAGGTCACACTTCCTGTTGATTTTTTTTTGTCACTTCCTAATGATTTTGGGGCCATTTTAGGTAACTTCTTGTTGATTTAGCTTCAGTGGCGTACCGCACGCATGCTATTTTTAGACCGTGACGTCGCTTCATAAAGCGGAAGTAAAACAGGAGTGGGACATTATAGACCCGCCCTGGCATAGAAAGAATGTCAATTGTGCTACTTATCTCCGGTAATCTTTCAAAAACGAACATGGCGATCACACATTGTATTTTTTGGAACTTTTAGAAACGACTCTAGACAATATGACATATGAAGGATGTTTTCTTCATACATTTCCCGAAACCAAAAACTCGAAGGAAAAAATGTGAAGACTGAATCAATGTGCGCGGACTTTTATCGCCAGCTCGGCAGTAAAGATTTATGCAGTAAACATTTTGTTGGGTTGACATTGTCTTTCAGAGGACAAAGAGGTAAGCCATTTTGATATTTTTAACTTATTTTTTAGCGTGACGTGCCGTGCTGCTTCTGTCTGACAATGAATGACCTGAAAATAATTAAAATGGTATCTGACTGCCACTGATACATTTTCTGTTGTAGAAAAAAAGCAACTTTAGTAAGGGGGAAGTGTAAATAAGTTATTGAATTAAAATTTGTTAACAATGAAAAAATTAAAAGTGTTCGTTGGCTGTCACTGAGTAGCATTCGCGATCGCTACACAAAACTAACTAAATTACCCCCAAGAACGGTCATAGATGTAGGATAACCAGAGGATATAATATATAAAGACAGGGCTGGTGGTAAAGGATAGCTTGTTGAAACAGGAGAATGTCATTGTCAGTCGCAAGACCGCGTCGATAAAAAAAGCTAAGGCTATGCTTAGGTCGGCTCGTTTTTTTCGTCTTTTTCAGCCTTCGACACTCAAGCCATCTCGTTAACTCAACATTTTTATGTTCTTCCACATCTTTGCTAGTGAATTTGGCACCAGGGACATCATTTTCGGAGAGAATTGGTAGGTTTAGCTCTGTTAACATCTCCTTCGCACACGACTTCCATTCATTTACTATTGGGGACAAGCTCTCGTTTGTCCCCCACTTAGCAACAGTAGCTAACCCCATGAATATTAATGAGCGGAAGTGACGTGTTGCTTGCGGTACGCCATTCCAGCCCACTCTTTCAGTGCCATTGACCACAATAGCCGTTTTGACTTGTCGAAAGGGATTGGACGTCTATCGCCATCAATGGCAGCCAATGAGTTAACAAGGGAAATGCAAAACTATCCACTATTACTATCAAGAGTAGTTCAAAATTCAAATTTCCCCCACGACAACAAATTCCTGGTGACCTGCGGGCAGGCCAAAACAATTAAATGACTATTGATACTTTTTTCAATCAAATATCGTATCCTGATATAACATTTTAGTATAGATACTTTGATACTTTTCACAATCCTACTTGAAATCAGTCTTTTGTTTTTCTAGTTCTCCTTTGTCTACTGGTTCGATAAGGTGGGGAATACTAAGGTCATCTTCTCCTACTTTTCTGTGTCTTATCAGGTGCGGGTTATGCAAGTAGAACAAGGAGGCTTTGAGACCAGCACTCAGCGTGACCTTGACCATAGAATGGCTAGCCTTAAAAATGAAGTGCAGGTGTTTATACTGTTAAATTATTGTTAATTATGTGAATGAAATACATAATGTGATGAACCAACTATCATTTTCCCCCTTGTTTCATGTGTGGGGGTCACCCGCTCGGTGTTTCAGTGTATGGAACACGCAATGATGTGTCTGGAGGAGCAGCAAGATGAGTTTGATTTTAAATACCAAACTTTCTTGATTGAAGGTAAGCAAAGCACAATGTTCTAATTACGTTTCCAAAGTTCTTTGAGGAGTCGCATAATGTTCTTATGTGTTATTATTATTTTTTTGGTCTTGTGTGGAAATTGTGATCTCACTGTGGAAAAAGCACCCCTAAGTGGAAACCCTGACAACCCACAACAAGCAAAACTTCAGTCATTGATAAATAAACTCAACGATTGCAGAAAGGTTAGCGGCTTTAAGCAGTATCAGTCTGTCCTAGTCCCGTCATTTCTCCAAATCATGCTTACACTTTTGTTCTAGAACACGCTGTTTGGCCTTAATAAGCTTCTGGAAAAGGCTGAGGACCTGATAGATGTTTTGGTGAACAAAGAGAAGGTTGAGTGGCAGAGAAGACAGCAAAAACACTGCATTGGAGCGCCACACAGAGTTTGTCTAGATCAGCTGGAGAAATGGTATGCTTATATCCGCATGAACCATTTTAAGATTGTACATAGACTTCATAATTGTATTGACGGGTCATATCCGTCAGCCACTGCGCAACGCCTACAAATAGGGGGCCGTCCTACATTCCGCTTCAGTTATTTGCAGTCGGTCGCAGTTAGTCAACACGCGTTGCAGCGTTCCAATGCCGGATTTAGGTTGAAAAAGTACGAAAGCTGTACCGCATAGGCCTGTCGCGATAATAAATTTTAGTGTGCGATAATTATTCTCATAAATTATTGCGATATGCGATATTATTGCGCCCCACCCCAATTTTTAAAAACCAATTTACAATAACACAGTGAGAATACAGTATATATTAATAGATCAACTACACCCATTTAAATGCGATAAATATTTACTCTTAAATTAAAAAATACTTTTTAAGAAATCACAACTAAAAACAATAGACCATGCCTCTTAAGTAAAAAACAACAATATTGATACCGCACAGAAACACAGAATAAATAAAATGTGTTTAAAAAAAAAAAAAAAAAAAAAATTGCACTTAATAACTTAAGCATTTAGGCAAATGAAAACTTTTCCCGTCATAGCTTTTGCAATGGTGTTCCATAGGGATGCAACGATACAGTTAAGTCATGGTTCGATACGATTTTTGATACGGGGGACACGATTTTCGATCTGATTCAATACATATAATGCTCTGTAAAAAAAATAACAATTATATTTTTTGTTTCGTTTTTGTTGTTGTTTTTTTTTTTTTGCTAACGAGCAAAAATTAAATTGCCATTATATAAACATTTATTTTAGTGCATAATATTTATGTGCTTACTTCTTACTGATCTGAAAAAATTTTGTATAAAAGTGCTGAGAACTATCTTTACTGTTTGTAAAGTGAGGCGGGGCACACTGTTGATTGCTACAGCTCTCTTAGCAGCTAGGTTTACTACATGAGCAAGACATCCTATTTGTGGTCCGAATCCATCTGTGTCACGTACTGAATTAACAATATTTGCAACATTATCTATAGTCACTGGTATGGATTGATTTGGCCTTCTTAACTTCCATTCAGTCATGACAGTTTAGAATTCATCGATGTAGTATATGGACTACATGTCCCATAATCACTCTGGGCTCATGTAGCCAATGGCATGGGACGTAGCACATCTATTTGCCATTTCATGATATCTAGTGTGCGCGCGCATTAAAAAAGTTTGCAAGCGCCGCTGAAGTCATGTCTGCTCATTACTACACAACACCAGCATATGACAATCGACTTTCATAAACAGGACACGTTTGAAGCACAGCGCTCTTAATGCCATTCAGCTGTTCGTTGTCAAAGTGAGGTTGTTCGTAGCAGCCAAATCGGTAACAATGTTTTGGCGGACTTTGTTGCAAATATCCGGCATTGTGCCGAAAAATAGCCACCCCGCGTGAAATGTCACTCCTGACGGGAGCGCCCACACGTCAACAACACTGGCTCGCCATAGATGGTCCACAGTCACGCCGCAGTACTGACGCTGCCGGTATACGTTGAATAATAGGATATAATGGGAACGATTGGCTCCGGCGCTA
Source organism: Corythoichthys intestinalis (assembly GCF_030265065.1). Taxonomy (NCBI): domain Eukaryota; kingdom Metazoa; phylum Chordata; class Actinopteri; order Syngnathiformes; family Syngnathidae; genus Corythoichthys; species Corythoichthys intestinalis. Next base: position 43,409,858 of record NC_080403.1, on the reverse strand, counting down.
GTTTTTGCCGGACCTGGAATGAGGATGCATTTTGCGCAGTTGGTAACGAGGAATCCGAACTTTTAACAGCACGTCTGCCGCACGCGCGCACGCACGTGCATGCAAGGCGATAAATCGCAGCGGAAAAATTACCGCCTTCGTTTTTATTTATCGTGTGATAAATGGAATAATTGCATATTGCGACAGGCTTAGTACCGCATACAAACAGAAACGATTGTCTCCGGAGCAGGGGTCGCATTAACCGGATATTTTCCGTCGTTGACCGGTTTTTTAAAATGGTGACGGAAAAAACTGAAATCCGTCCGTCATTTTGACAGGTTGCAATTCACACCCCAGACCACAGGGTGGCGAGTCAGCATATTATCTATTGTCTCTCTTAATGCATGACGTCGTTGGCTCTTCTGTCAGAATATTGTAGCTTCACCGGGGTCTGGCGGCGGCACTGTGATTGACACATCAACGTGAGGTTCTTATTGGTGCACCCGGTGTGCCAGCGCGTCATCCAATCACCCAATCACATGACGTCACAACTCCGCCCCCCTGACCGGAGCCGCTATCTTGTGTGTCAGCTCGTCATATTTACACATTACCGCTACGTACATGCCTCCTATTACGGCGTGTTTTTCTGCTCGTTAATATTAATAATCAAAATGGTGAAGGCGTGTGTGGCGGTTGGTTGCTGTAACAGAGAAGATAGACGGAGAGACTTGAAGTTCTACCGTATTCTGAGAGACCGAAGATGAGAGCGAGATGGACTGCTGTAATTCGACAACAAATCTGGGCACCAAACGATCACCACAGACTATGTAATAGTCTTTTTATATCTGGTAAGATGCATTTAATATATATTTAGAAGATTTTGGGCTGACAACCACAATTAAGATCATTGTGTGACGTTGGTGATTGGGGTCTATATCGTTGCCTCTTTTTCTTTGGGGGCGGAGTTGTTGGTAAGCAGAGTAAAAAGGGAGAAAAATACCACGACTTCCGTGTCTAATTTTTCGCCGCCAAGCAAGTGTTACAATATTAATTAAAAATGAATGAAAACTAAATACTATTGAATATGTCATCATTATCATTTAAAAAATTTAAGTGACGGGTAAAAATAGACGATGACCGGATTTTTATGACCCTGTCAGTCAAAATGACAGACAACGAAAATGTCTAGCGCAACCTCTGCTCCGGAGTGATATGTTCGAGGATTCAAGGTAATTATATTTTTTGTACCATGCATGCATTTTGAAACGTTGTGAAAAAAATCAATAGGAGAAATTAACCGCTATGGACTAGCATCATTCTACGACATATTTACGTAAAATAAATGCTAACTGCCCGTTTTTTTGCTCTTTTACCAAAGAGTCGAGACGGTTTTACGTCCATATCTATAAAGAATTCAAGGATTTAAGCATTTGTTCACAAGAATTTTCACCGGAAAAGCTCTGTTTACATATGGCGGCCACCACATTGACTAACACACTAGCATTATATTTCGACATATTTACGTAAAATAAAATAAAAAGTTTTTTTCTGCTTTTATCCAAGAATCGAGACTGTTTTGCGTCCATATCTATAAAGAATTCAGGGATTTAAGCATTTATTCACAAGAAATTTCAACGAAAAAAGCTCTTTGTCTGTGATTCCTCTCGGTCAGCTTTGACGGCCACGCCAACAATGCAGGCCGCCTATTAATCGGCCCCGCACCCCGTGTCACGTCAATATCATAATGAAGTCTATGGATCATATTAAAATACTTACTTTTTAGATCTGAATAGCCAGTATATTTTTATTTTGTGTGTGATCTTTTTTATTCTTGTTTTTGTTTGTTGTATCATACTGTGTATGATCCATAGCGGAAACATGAGAATCGCAAAGATTATCGGTTATAATTTTCCAATTTAAAAATTGTATTTTAAATTATTTTAAAAAAAGCACATGATCTCAGATTATCAGCACACAACATGTTACTCTAAGAGCATCTCAGAAGTTTTAAATTTATTCATTCAATGCTGGTAAATCTAGTGAATAACCCAAACCATAGTCTAGGAGTCTGTTTAATTGTTGTATTACAATAATGAACATGCGTTAAAAGTCTTTTATTGTCATGATAAGTTATACTGTTTTTTTTTTTTTTTTAATTTCAGAGAGTATTTTAAATTTTATGTACAGTATATAATACTGTTTGATCAATCATTTTACGACAATGCATCTTGTAATGCAAGAGGTGTATTCATAAATTAATGTACTTTGTACAACAAAACGAGTTACTTATACTTCAATACAACCTTTTTCGTTGTTGGAACAATTGGCAACCATCGTCAAACTAGCGACAAATATAGTGACGAGTTACCATCATTTTTCTTCTGTTGTACTGTATTGTAATTGTGGTCCATTAACCCTTTAACACCAAAGCCTATTTTGGCCGAATTCGCATGCCTTTGATGTTGCCTTTATATTTCAAAGAAAAATACTGTTCACAATGGCCATGTTGGGTCCCTTTTTTCAGGATACCTTGAACTTCATGTCCAAACTGTTGTTTTCTTCACTGACCAACTTTAATCCACATTTTGGACCCAAAAAGACAAAAAAATCCCCAAATCTTTTTTCAAAATTTGTAATGTTGAAGTCCCACTGACAACCAAACATGCTCGACCAACCGTTTTTTGAAGCTTGATAATATTTATTTAACTTGCTAGGATAAACATTCAATAGAAAAAAATAAGATTGAATAGTTTTATGTTTGACAATTCAACACAAACAGCAGCTATGGTCATAGGCGTTTTTGGCCTTCACACATACTATAGAGCCTACCCACCAACGTCATAAAACCACGTGCTCGCTGTATGGTTCCGCCCACTTGTCCGTCATTTTGACTCTGTATTAGCATTGTTTTCAATTGATGGCGGAATTTAAAATGCATTTCATGAAAGACCCGGTGCTTTCTGATGCCGCAAACTCACTGGATCTGTTGCATAAAAGGCGTTATGTGGAAAAGCTTCGTTCTATACAGTCGCCAGATCCATATTTGATGCCTAAATCGATGATTTTTGACCGGCTGCCTTCGCCGTCTCTGCCTGACCCTGATATTTACAACTATCTTGTCCACACAAAATCAGCCTATTCTCACGAAAGTTTGAAAAACTTTAAGAGCTTGGAGGCTTATAAATGCTACGTTGCTAGTTGGGTGAAACAGGTCCTCGTACACGAAAATTCGGCAGGAATCTTGTGCTCGGAAGGTGAGTTACGAAATTTTCAATTCAAAATCTTTTGTTCTTGCTAACATCAACTGTCAAGTCTAATGTATTTCATGTCATTTGTCAATGGAGCTAGGGCTTTTAATGTTCATATGGTTTAGCGATAGCACTCTCACGACATACATACGTGTATGTTGTCGGCGATTAGCCTAGCAATGATCTTAATTGTGGTTATTTGTCAGCCCCGTATACAAGGCCAGTTTCTTTCACTTGGTACCAGCTAAATATTATTCAAAAAATAACGATGGTGGAAGAAAGGGAAGTCACAAACATCTTGAATTTGAAACTATGTCGTACTACGTCGTATGTTGTCGGCGATTAGCCTCGCAATGATCTTAATTGTGGTTATTTGTCAGCTCCGTAGACGAGGCCAGTTTCTTTCACTTGGTACCAGCTAAATATTATTCAAAAAATAACGATGGTGGAAGAAAGGAAAGTCACAAACATCTTGAATTTGAAACTATGTCGTACTACGTCGTATGTTTTCGGCGATTAGCCTCGCAATAATCTTAATTGTCGTTATTTGTCAGCTCCGTAGACGAGGCCAGTTTCTTTCACTTGGTACCAGCTAAATATTATTCAAAAAATAACGATGGTGGAAGAAAGGGAAGTCACAAACATCTTGAATTTGAAACTATGTCGTACTACGTCGTGTGTTGTCGGCGATTAGCCTCGCAGTGATCTTAATTGTGGTTATTTGTCAGCCCAAAACCCCCTAAGTATATCTTAAATGCATCTTACCGGATATAAAATGACTACTACATAGTCTGTGGTGATTTTTTGGTGCCCAGTTTTCACGTCGAATTGCAGCCGTCCATTTCGCTCTCCTCTTTGGATCCCTCGGAATACGGTAAAACTTCAAGTCTCTCCTTCCATCTTCTCTGTTAGTGCAACCAACAGCCACACACGCCTTCACCATTTTGATTATTAATGTTAAGGAGCAGAAAAACACGCCGTAAATAGGAGAAATGTACGTAGCCGTAACAGGTTAACACTATGTTTTGACGGACAAGTGGGCGGTACCATTCAGGAGAGCGGAGCTCTGATGTCACGTGGGTAGGGTCTATAGTCAAAACATGTTATATACAGTGCAAAATAGTGAGAAAAAAAATTATATATATTATCCAACACAGAAAGGGTTTGGAGGATATCTCTTTGTGAAGTTAGGTATTGTACCCATCACCAGTGTTGTTAATCTTACTGAAAAAAAGTAATTAATTATAGTTACAAATTACTTCTCCCAAAAAGTAATTGCGTTAGTAACTCAATTACCTGAATGTAAGAGTAATTAGTTACTTGGCAAAGTAATTGGTGATAATTACTTTTTTTTTTTTCCCTCAAAAAAAAAAAAAAAAAAAAAAAAAAAAAAACATTGGCCACACTATGTGAAGTTTTTTGTGAAGGTTTTTGGTACAATTGGCCCGAGCCCAATTCTTTACCCTAATTTACCCTTTACCCTGAATCAACTGTTGAAAGTTGTTAAAATTGCTCCCATTATTGCATTTGTTCCCTTCTCTCTACTTTCGACATATGAAAGTTTTAAAACTGTTTCATCATTTAAAGATAGATTCAAGTCAAGATTTTGCCGATTTAGAAGTATTTTAGATAAAAAGTTACTTAGGTTCGCTAGGAAGGTTCTCTACAACAGAGCCGTCCTAAAAAGTCTACTGCTTTAAGATGGCGGCTGTCTACTAACGCATTTAGTGCCATGCAGTGTTGTTAATTTTACTTTTAAAAAGTAATTAATTACAGTTACAAATTACTTCTCCCAAAAAGTAATTGCGTTAGTAACTCAGTTACCTGAATGTAAGAGTAATTAGTTACTTGGCAAAGTAACTAGTGATATTTTTTTTTTCTCAAAAAAAAAAATAAAAAAAAATAAAAAATAAAAAAAAATTAAAAAAACAGGTCACACAATGTGAAGCTTAAAGGGTTTGGGGGACAATTGGCCCAAGCCCAATTCTTTACCCTCCACTTAACTAGACACAAGGGTATTGCGATAACTAGCTAGTAACCTTTGCTATGTGTGGAAGTCATTTAAAGTTGTGAATCAATCGTTAAAGTTGTTAAAATTTCTCCCGTTATTGCATTAGTTCCCTTCTGTCTACTTTAAACATGTGTAAGTTTTAAAACTGTTTCATCATTTAAAGATAGATTTAAGTTAAGATTTTGCCGATTTAGGAGCATTTTAGATTTAAAAAATTTACTTAGGTTCGCTAGGAAGGATCTCTACATCAGGGCCTTCCTGAGAGGTCTACTGCTTTAAGATGGCGGCTGTTTACAAACGCATGTAGTCCTTAAAACATGTTGGCAATGCAGCAGTGTCTGTCATCTGCATCTAGTTCTATAATATGATATCTACCGTGTCATGTGGGCGTAGTTTGTCGGCTATGGCTGCAGTCAGGTATTATTGGAGCCATCTAGCATCGCGGTTGCAACGGCGCCGTCTTCCCCACTCCTGCTCTGCTCTCGTCCCCGTGAGTCAGTTTCTCTCAGACTTTTTTTTATTTAACCAACTTAGTAACGCATAGTAACGCACGCCTTTCCCGCCTCAGTAACGGTAACGGCGTTGCCAAGATGAGAAAAGTAATTAATTAGATTACTCATTACTGAAAAAAATAACGCCGTTAGTAACGCCGTTATATTGTAACGCCGTTATTAACAACACTGCCCATCACCTTATCAAAGGTATATATGTACATGCAATCAAGCTTCTCAAACACACATCTATATAAAAATTGAAAAGATTCATCGTGAAGAAAAAATAACAAACATTGAAAAAAAAGTATTTTCAAAAATATTGACAAGTAGTTCAGTTCAATTCAATATTTTTTAGGCATGCGACCCAGTAAAGTTTTTCTTTTTTTGCGCACTCAATAAAGTTTGACTTGTTTTTGAACATGTCACTAAGCTGCGTCACATACAACGTCACACAGCCTACTCATCCGCCGTTTGCGCGCTGCTGTCACTTCTACTCGCCGAGACGACTTATCCGAGGAAAACAATGACAAATACAGCTCATCCTATTCCTTGAGTTAATGAAATAATGCATTAGCTTGCGCTAAATTTAGTTTTCGATTCATTCTGCACGTTTCAAAGTCGCTAGCTCAATCCAACCGGCCGTTGCTTGCTACGCAAGTCTCCTTTCCCTTAGTTGGCGCCTTGCTCGTCAATTTATTAAAAATGTTCACATTAGGTTCGTCCTTCTTGACATCACAACGGCTCTTGGGATATGTAGTCTTTTGTGCTGCTTTCGGTTTTGAAAAAAGGACAAGAAATGATGGAAATATGGAGACACATGGTCCATGCAGCGTTTTAATGCATATTTATGAGTGCAATACAACTATAAAACTCATTTATCTCCCGTTTTACTTGGTCGATTGACTTCAAATAAAAACTGGTGTGGACATCAACTTCTGTACTTTCAAACGAGAGCAACCAGGGGCACGTGGGTGACGTAATTACAGCGTTACGAGGCTTCAAAGATGATATGCGTAAACGTGTCACATCCGACACGTTCGGTGTTAAAGGGTTAAGTTTGGCAATGTTAAAAAAAAGTTAGGGTTCTATGACGTTATTCCTCTCTCCTACAGCGTCCATTACAATTACATGCAAATTGCAAAGCTTATGGAAATTAGGTGATTACGTTATCTAGCGACTTTTAGAACAGCCAATAGCTACTTTTGTTACTGGGGAGTTGGCAACACTAGAGCTGCTGTGACCAGCCCCTTGTACAAGGGCAGAAGGCTTTTACATACACTTTGAAGGCAACATACATATTGCCCAAAACCGATAATAATAACTGATGTTGATATTTTCCGATATCACTTAAAATGCTTTTATCTGCGGATATTATCGGACAACTCTAAGAAACATTTAAATGTAATTTGTCTGTTGGATGGACAAATCCTTTTTTTCCCCCCAACTCTTTGACAATTATGTGGACAATCACTCTCTTGTAGGTTCACCTGTGTTGCAGAAAGTCTTTTCCAAGTGCGTGAGTTCCTCAGTAAGCTAGAAGAGCTGGCTGGAAAGGTGACGTATGAAAAGGACCCCATCAAGGGTGTAAAACCCTCTTTGCAAATGAGGACCGAAAAACTCCTATCAGATTTGCTCAAGAGGTCTGAATTTTGATAAACATTTTTTGTGCTTATACAGTGGGGAGAACAAGTATGTGATACACTGCCGATTTTGCTGGTTTTCCCACTTGCAAGCCATGTAGAGGTCTGTAATTTGTATCATAAGTTCTCTTCAACTTTGAGGTACGAAATCTAATACAAAAATCCAGAAAATCACATTGTATAATTTTTAGATAACACATTTGTATTTAACTGCATGAAATAAGTATTTGATACATTACCAACTAGTAAATATTTCGGCTCTCAGTTCTTTTTTTAAGAACCCCTCCTGTTCTCCACTCATTACCGGAAGTAACTGCACCTTTTTGAACTTGTTACCTGTATAAAAGACACCTGTTCACATGCTCAAACAAAACAAACTCCGACCTCTCCACAATGGCCAAGACCAAAGAGCTGTGTAAGGACATCAGGGATAAAATAATAGACCTGCACAAGGCTGGGATGGGCTACAGGAAAATAAGCAAGCAGCTTGGTGAGAAGGTAACAACTGTTGGAGCGATTATTAGAAAATGGAAGAAGTTCAAGTTGACGGTCAGTCTGCCTCGTTCTGGGGCTCCATGCAAGATCTCACCTCGTGGGGCATCGCTGATCATGAGGAAGGTGAGGGATCAGCCCAGAACTACACGGCAGGACCTGGTCAATGACCTGAAGAGAGCTGGAACCACAGTCTCGAAGAAAACCATTGGAAACACATTACGCCGTCATGGATTAAAATCCTACATCGCACGCAAGGTCCCGCTGCTGAAGCCAGTGCATGTCCAGACACGTCTGAAGTTGGCCACTGACCATCTGGATGATCCAGAGGAGCAATGGGAGAAGGTCATGTGGTCGGAGGAGACCAAAATTGAACTTTTTGGTCTAAACCCGACTCGTCATGTTTGGAGGAAAAAGAAGGATGAGTACAACCCCAAGAACACCATCCCAACCGTGAAACATGGAGGAGGAAACATTATTTTTTTGGGGCTGCTTCTCTGCCAAGGGTACAGGACGACTGCACCGTATTGAGGGGAGGATGGATGGGGCTATGTATCGCCAGATCTTGGCTGACAACCTCCTTCCTTCAGTGAGAGCCCTGAAGATGGGTCGTGGCTGAGTCTTCCAGCATGACAACGACCCAAAGCACACAGCCAAGGCAATTAAAGAGTAGCTCCGTAAGAAGCATCTTAAGGTCCTGGAGTGGCCTAGCCAGTCACCAGATCTGAACCCGATAGAAAATCTATGGAGGGAGCTGAAAGTCCGTGTTGCCCGGCAGCAGCCCCGAAACCTGAAGGCTCTGGAGAAGATCTGCATGGAGGAGTGGGCCAAAATCCCTGCTGCAGTGTGTGCAAACCTACAGGAAACGTTTGGTATCTGTAATAGCAAACAAAGGTTTCTGTACCAAATATTAAGTTCGATTTTTGTGATGTATCAAATACTTATTTCATGCAATTTATTATTTAAAAATCATACAACGTGATTTTCTGGATTTTTGTATTAGATTCCGTCCCTCACAGTTGAAGAGAACTTATGATACAAATTACAGACCTCTACATGCTTTGCAAGTGGGAAAACCAGCAAAATCGGCAGTGTATCAAATACTTGTTCTCCCCACTGTATATATATATTTTTTAATATACATTTTTTCATATAATTTTTTTATCCCCATCATTTCTTTAAGCTCCTTTGTGGTTGAAACTCAGCCATCCATGCCTCAGGGGAAAGGCCCTCTGGTTCTCCGCACAGGTGTACAGTTCTTTGTTAAAACCAGGTCAGTTTCCAGTTTGATGTAATTTAGAAATATGCACAAACCCATTCTGATTAACGGATTCTTCATGGAGCATGTTTCCGTAATTCTATCCAGATTGTAATTTGTGTTTTAATCTCATAAATTACAACTGCAAACAATTTGATGTTATATAGAATTTTCTCCCTTTGGGAAAAGCAGCCCAGTCTTCCATTTTTTGAAAATGTGGAACATTTAAACATTTTTCAGACTTCTCGTCAAGTTTCCCGATCTGAATCATCACATGAAAGTCAACGTATCAATGGACCGGTAAAATAGTTTGTCTCTCATCCCAGAATTGTATGATGTTGTGTTGTACTTGTGTGTTCAATGCCTTTTTCAATCCTCTATGCTTTTTCAATCAGCGAGCCACCTCAGATAAAGAGGTGAATATTTTTCTTTCATACTTTGCCTTGAAATGATGTGGCACTTTGATTCAGTTGTTATCAGTGTGTTTTTTTTTTTGTTTTTTTTTTTTTTTGCTTACAGATATCGTCATTTTAATGTCCTCGGAACCACAAGCAAAGCCTTGAACATGTCAGAAAGTAAGAATGGCGGCATGGTGGCAGACTTCAGACATCTCGTGAGTGACCTTGATTTTAATTGGAATTAGAGATTGACCGAAATGCGTTTTTAGGACCAATACAAATTATTAGTAGTTAAAGGGGCCAATATCCGATTTTTGGAATAATTTAAAATGCCTATGACAGGATAAAAAAACGTCTTAAATCGCATTATAATGTAAATTAGAATCATATTTTGAGACAATTTGGCAAAGCGCACATGACGAAAAATTTGTCCTTTAATCTGCCGTTTAGCCCTTGCCTATCATTACAGCGCTCTAGCGTCCCCAGCTGAAGGATGGCTTCGGCGGGGTCACGATTTCATGTGATTTAGAATTCAGCCCATTGAGGGGGAATTAGTCAGAAAGGGGAAAATGTGATGCAGAGAGCAGCAAAAATTCATTGTTTCACGCTCTCTTCTCCAACATTTTTACAGGATATTCTTTTTACCTAAGTAATTTTCCCCAATTGCTAAATAAATGGTATGGTCATGACAAATAACAGTGTTGTGCTAAATGTAATATGAAATATTAAAAATGTATCTATTCAGTACGACATAGCAAAATCACTCCATAATGGTCAAAACTGTCGACTTCTTACACCTCCCGAACGATATTTTATGCTACCGGAGTTAGTCCGGCTTTTGTCATTTCCCTGCCCCGGCTTTGGAGAGCGTAAACAAACAAGGGGTGGTGACAGCTAGCCGACATGCTAACCCAAACTGAGCGACGTTTCAAAGTCTTATTCTCGCCTTTCGAAGCGAAAAATGACACAAAACTACCCCGGGTATGTCACACGGCGGCGGGGTTGCTCAGTTTTTACCGATTGGCAAATTGGGCCCGATCAAGCCATTTTCAAAGGATCGGAATCGGGTAAAAAAAGAACTGGTTTTAAAAAGTTATTTTCATTTTTAGGTTTTAAATCATTGGCTGCCATTGATGGCGAGAGATGTCCACACCAATTTGACTGGGTTGTCGGCAGCAATCATTCGCTGCCGATCACAGAGTCAAATTGGAATGGACGTCTCGCCGTCAGTGGCAGTGAAACATGATTACTTTTAATGGAGGTGAATGAGTTAAAAGCTACTCACAACAAAATAATCTAGACATATATTGCAAAATAATACATATATACAGCAGAGGTTGCGCTAGACATTTTCGTTGTCTGTCATTTTGACTGACAGGGTCATAAAAATCCGGTCATAGTCTATTTTTACCCGTCAAGTAAATTTTTAAAATGATAATGATGACATATTCAATAGTATTTAGTTTTCATTCATTTTTAATTAATATTGTAACGCTTGCTTGGCGGCGAAAAATTAGACACGGAAGTCGTGGTATTTTTCTCCCTTTTTACTCTGCTTACCGCCAACAACTCCGCCCCCAAAGAAAAGGAGGCAACGATATAGACCCGAATCTCCAACGTCACACAATGATCTTAATTGTGGTTGTCAGCCCAAAATCTTCTAAATATATATTAAATGCATCTTAACAGATATAAAAAGACTACTACATAGTCTGTGGTGATCGTTTGGTGCCCAGATTTCTTGTCGAATTACAGCAGTCCATCTCGCTCTCATCTTCGCGTCTCTCAGAATACGGTAGAACTTCAAGTCTCTCCGTCTATCTTCTCTGTTACAGCAACCAACCGCCACACACGCCTTCACCATTTTGATTATTAATATTAACGAGCAGAAAAACACGCCGTAATAGGAGGCATGTACATAGCGGTAATGTATAAACATGACGGGCTGACACACAATATGGCGGCTCCGGTCAGGGGGGCGGAGTTGTGACGTCATGTGATTGGGGTCTATACACAGGCAGCAATCTTGTCCATCAATTGGATGACGCGCTGGCACACCGGGTGCACCAATAAGAACCTCGCGTTGATGTGTCAATCACGGTGCCGCCGCCAGACCCCGGCTACGCTACAATATTTTGACAGAATAGCCAACGACGTCATGCATTAAGAGAGACAATAGCTAATTAGTATGCTAACTCGCCACCCTGTGGTCTGGGGTGTGAATTGCAACCTGTCAAAATGACTGACGGACTTCAGTTTTTTCCGTCACCGTTTTAAAAAACCGGTCAACGACGGAAAATTTCCAGTTAACGCGACCCCTGATATACAGTAAGTTTTATACCTTTATAAGTGTATATATTTACACTAAGAAAACAAATTTTCCAATTTAGTTGTTGTTGTTGTTCTATATATTTATTTATGTAAAAGAAAATATTTAAACAACCTTATATTGTGCTGCCCAACTAATTTGCAAAAAAAAAAAAAGTCATTATTTTCGCTTAGTTTAAATCACCTTCTCACAGTATATGATTATAATGTCATGATAGCTTTGTTCAAATGAATAGATAGAAAAACACATTTTATGTTTTTTTTCCTCAATAAATTTCCTAGGTATCAGATCAGGAAACGTTATTGGCAGATCCTCAAAATCGGGCGACTCGGAATCGGATTCACATGCAAAAATATGTAATCGGGACATCCCTTGAAATAAGAAATGGGCATGTCACCACATTTTATTGTTTCGCTATAAGGAAAATAAACAAATCATTTATCAAGAACAACAATTCATGAAAAAGTAGAATATCTTGCGATCTTGACTCTTTTAATATTATTTCATGAAAAGTTAAGTTTGAAGTTTTATTGTATAATATTTTAAAGAGTTTTGATGGGCGCACGTAGTTGTTTTCAAGCACTACAAAATGTATTATTATTATTATTATATATTTTTTAATCTCTGTAGAATCTGAAGGAGCAGAAGTCGGGAGGTGGTGCAAAAGGAGCCCCTGATGTGAGTTGACCTAATTGACATACGTATAGGTGTGCAATGTAAAGATATATCTTATACATGTGATATAAAAATTACATCGTACTAAATTATTCTTGAATCTTGTACCTGTGGATTTACCTTCCCTGTTTATCCTATTTTGGCTGTTCTCTGGTGCAATCACTTCGAACCGTTAAATGTACCGCATTTTCCGGACTATAAGTCGTACTTTTTTTATAGTTTGGCTAGGCCTGTGACATATCCTCAAGTGCTTATGTATTAATACTTATACAGTGGTACCTCGCCACGTGATCTTTTCGACATCCGACGTAAAATTTGGCTTGCCGTTTGCTTCTACATCCGACGACATACTCGAAATACGGCGACATGACAGCGCCGCAGACGGACGCACGGCGGGTTTTTTCTTGAGAGAGAAATCGACACAGGTTCCAAGAAGGTTAGTGCAGGTGGTGAAATGAGGAAAAAGGTGACGCTTACCATGGATATGAAAATATGAGGGTGGGGTGCACATCCGTGAACTGGCTCAACAATACGGCCATAGAATGTCGACGATCTCCACGGTCCTCCTCCGATCTCCGTTCGCCAGCCTTTATAAGTTAAGGTGACAATTATTATTGTGGCAACATCGCCAAAGAAATTGCCAGCTTTGTCAGGTTTTTATTATTTATTTCAGAACTTGTGCAACACAACACGCCTAATGTCCACCGCAGTTGACTGTAAGGATGTGCCAAAAAATCGATTATTAGATGCATCGCAATACGACACTTGACGATTCGATTAAGATTAATAAATGTTCAAAAATGATGATTTTCCCTAATAACCTTATGACAGCCGCTAGAAGCGGAATGAAATTCAAGACACGTCTGCCGCCCGGACACCTTTAATGGACGCACGCACAACGTTATGATAGATGCAGCAGGTTACTGAGCGAGAGATTTACTCCTTTTCAAAAGACTTGAAAATAAATTTGTGTATGAGACAGGCAGGTACGCGGCGGTCGCGCTTTGGGTCCTCTTCTGTGCGCAAGTTATTTTTTAGAGCGAGAGGGTAAGAGAGATAGCTCGTTGCTCCTTGTCTTTCAGTTGTCCAGCAGTAAGTTCAAGTCGTGTTAATTGGAAAAAAATCCCTAGTGTTTTGCTAAGTCTCGTGTCCGTCTATCAGAAGTGAATACACGAACCCTCTTATACGCTTTATCTTTTATTGTTGTTGTTTTTGAGATGTTACAAGTTAGCGCTGAGCACTATGCTAATTAGCTACTTCGCTAACATGTATTTCCATGTCAGGTTGTGCGTTGTATGGTAGTGAACAAAAGTTATTCCAGATGCAGAATGTTTAAAACCAGGATTAGGTACAGCAGTAACACTACAAACATGCGAAATAGTACAGAAATCTGTGAAAACAAAGTATATTGGTTAAAAGAAGTCCTATTTGTAAAGACACTTTCCAGAAAATGTGGAATTCATTCCACCAGTGTAAATTTTATCGTACTGTTGAGAGAAATAAGTACTGCCTTTGAAACAGCTAATGTTTTTGCACCTTCTTGTGAAAAAGAGCATCTCAAAGTCAGCTGTGTGTTGTATACGCATGTTGAGAAATAAGTACTGCCTTTAAAATGGTTAATGTTTTTATACTTTCTTGTATAAAAAAAAAAAAAAGTTGAAGGGCAGCTTTTTGTTGTTTGGGCATGTTTCCATTGTTCCTGTTGAATCATTAGGATATTTCAAATAGATATTGGACATAAATTTGTTTGGCTACTTTATTTATTAGTAATGTATGATTCATCGATAATCGTAAATACCGTGATCATCGTTCAATAATCGAATCGTGGCACCCTAAATCATAATCGAATCGAATTGTGGGGTGCCTAAGATGGCACACCCCGAGTTGATGGTGTTGTCAGTAGAACATTAAAAGAGAAAGTAAAATCTCAACCACACCGCTCCCTCACTCTGTCATGTCAGCGACGTGGTGCGTTCAGGTACAGCACGCAAAACACGTCCGCCACATTAGAACCCAATTTGTTACATTATTACAGGAATCATTATTATTATTTTATTATTCCGGTTTTTATTAATAATTTATTTGTTTTGCTATGTGTAATTTCCATTTGTAATAGTGCCAGCAGTATTTGTTAAGTATTTAGTGTAGGTTTTCGGGTGGTGGAATGAATTCATGGAATTATGATGTATTCTAATGGGAAAATCCTACTCGACCTAATCTACTTTTATCATTATCTTAATAACTGTTAATATGTCAGCAGATACTTATTTAGCTCTTTGTTCTCCGTTTTATTGTGCTTGGTCTCTGTTTAAATAAAATGACCTCTCCAAAATTAATACTTCAATACTCCAGTGTGACTTCTATATGCTTTTTTCCTTCTTTATTGTGTATTTTCGGCTGGTGTGACTAATTTTTTGTCATATCTGTTTTTTTGGCGTATATGGATCGATAGCATGCACGCACTGTCCGTGCATGTCACACACACATACGCGCAGTTTGCCCCGACTCTCGGCCGTGTAAGCAATGTTGCAATATTGCTTATATGGAGCAGACAGAAAACCGATCATTCGCAGGCTTATCCTCAACCCATTTTAATTTTTTTTATGACTGTTGTCAAGTCCGACCCTTCCTAAAAAGCCTTAGGCGCTAATAACGTACAGCTGCACCGCTACCGTGGCGTCTCTCTCACTTTTTGATGACGTAATTGCTGCATGAATTCCGATTTGAGAGACTGGACAGTACAGACTGCCGCGACAGTCTGGAAAAATGTGGCCCAGATCGGATTTGAACCACATACGAAAGTGACCCAGATCGGATTTGAAATGGTCCAGTTCAGAGGTTGCGCTAGACTTTTTCGTTGTCTGTCATTTTGACTGACAGGGTCATTAAAATCCGGTCATAATCTATTTTTACCCGTCACTTAAATTTTTAAAATGACTACATCTTGATGCAGTCACTATATGTATATACACAATAATACAATAATACTTTATAATATAAAGTAACTAACATTAGTGCAGTCATGGATTACAGTAAGCTGGCCAGTACTGTGTTTCCATATATATTTTTATTATATTATGTATATACAGGAGATATATATATATTTATTTTTTTTTTCCCCCAAGTGGGACCTTCTATGATCCTAAAACATTTAATAATAATAAAATATTATATAATTCTATTATATTTATTTATTTATTTATTTATTATTATTATTAAATAAAAATGCACGTCGATACGACGCACATAAAGGCAACTTCCAATTTTAAAAAAAATCGTTAGAAAGTTGTATGGACTTACAATCCGCTAGCTTGTTGTTTCCTGTTGTCTTCCGAAATACACCTGGGTGACGGCGCGTCAAGTGTTCGTTCATAGCCGACGTGCTACCGTGGTATGCGAGCTCAGTTTAGCAAAAAGAGTACACACAGTGGTGGCATATTTTCCTTGAAATAATTTCAGGCTCTGGCTAGTCTGGTCCGCTTTTTTGGCTTTATGCCGCTTTCAGCGTGTTACCAATTCTGCCCTTCTTGGTAATTGGCGGCGTTTTCAACTGCTCGCCGCAGTGAGGAGTGAACCGGCGATTCACTTGATTCGTTGTCATCCTTCACTGCATCAGTCCCTCTTTTTTCGACACCATCGTCGTTTTGGGGCTTTTTGAAGAAAAGTTGTCTTGACATTTTTCCGAGTAAGGCCAACGACGTCATGCATCAAGAGAGACAATAATAGCTAATTAATATGCTCACTCGCCATCCTGTGGTCTGGGGTGTGAATTGCAACCTGTCAAAATGACAGATGGACTTCAGTTTTTTCTGTCACCGTTGTAAAAAACCGGTCAATGACGGAAAATATTCGGTTAACGCGACCCCTGGTCCAGTTCTATGCGACTTGTCACGTTCAGACCGTCAAGTTAATGCCTCACTCGAGTCGGAAAAACACGAAAAAATTGGATTTGTGCATTAAGACCTGTAGTATGAACATAGCCTTATACTCGGGTGTGACTTACAGTCCGACAAATATGGTACCTCTTTTCCTGTTTAGAAAGGAAGTGGTCAAGATCACAAATTTTCTTTATTGTGTTTAACATCAAGGAAATAATATGATCTATTGTTATACAGTGCCTTGCAAAAGTATTCGGCCCCCTTGAACCTTGCAACCTTTCGCCACATTTCAGGCTTCAAACATAAAGATATAAAATTTTAATTTTTTGTCAAGAATCAACAAGTGGGACACAATCGTGAAGTGGAACAAAATTTATTGGATAATTTAAACTTTTTTAACAAATAAAAAACTGAAAAGTGGGGCGTGCAATATTATTCAGCCCCCTTGCGTTAATACTTTGTAGCGCCACCTTTTGCTCCAATTACAGCTGCAAGTCGCTTGGGGTATGTTTCTATCAGTTTTGCACATCGAGAGACTGACATTCTTGCCCATTCTTCATTGCAAAACAGCTCGAGCTCAGTGAGGTTGGATGGAGAGTGTTTGTGAACAGCAGTCTTCAGCTCTTTCCACAGATTCTCAATTGGATTCAGGTCTGGACTTTGACTTGGCCATTCTAACACCTGGATACGTTTATTTTTGAACCATTCCATTGTAGATTTGGCTTTATGTTTTGGATCATTGTCCTGTTGGAAGATAAATCTCCGTCCCAGTCTCAGGTCTTGTGCAGATACCAACAGGTTTTCTTCCAGAATGTTCCTGTATTTGGCTGCATCCATCTTCCCGTCAATTTTAACCATCTTCCCTGTCCCTGCTGAAGAAAAGGAGGCCCAAACCATGATGCTGCCACCTCCATGTTTGACAGTGGGGATGGTGTGTTCAGGGTGATGAGCTGTGTTGCTGTTACGCCAAACATATCGTTTTGCATTGTGGCCAAAAAGTTCAATTTTGGTTTCATCTGACCAGAGCACCTTCTTCCACATGTTTGGTGTTGTGGCAAACTTTAAACGAGACTTTTTATGGATATCTTTGAGAAATGGCTTTCTTCTTGCCACTGTTCCATAAAGGCCAGATTTGTGCAGTGTACGACTGATTGTTGTCCTATGGACAGACTCTCCCACCTCAGCTGTAGATCTCTGCAGTTCATCCAGAGCGATCATGGGCCTCTTGGCTGCATCTCTGATCAGTTTTCTCCTTGTTTGAGAAGAAAGTTTGGAAGGACAGCCGGGTCTTGGTAGATTTGCAGTGGACTGATGCTCCTTCCATTTCAATATGATGGCTTGCACAGTGCTCCTTGAGATGTTTAAAGCTTGGGAAATCTTTTTGTATCCAAATCCGGTTTTAAACTTCTCCACAACAGTATCTCGGACCTGCCTGGTGTGTTCCTTGGTTTTCATAATGCTCTCTGCACTTTAAACAGAACACTGAGACTATCACAGAGCAGGTGCATTTATACGGAGACTTGATTACACACAGGTGGATTCTATTTATCATCATCGGTCATTTAGGACAACATTGGATCATTCAGAGATCCTCACTGAACTTCTGGAGTGAGTTTGCTGCACTGAAAGTAAAGGGGCCGAATAATATTGCACGCCCCACTTTTCAGTTTTTTATTTGTTAAAAAAGTTTAAATTATCCAATAAATGTTGTTCCACTTCACGATTGTGTCCCACTTGTTGTTGATTCTTGACAAAAAAATTAAATTTCATATCTTTATGTTTGAAGCCTGAAATGTGGCGAAAGGTTGCAAGATTCAAGGGGGCCGAATACTTTTGCAAGGCACTGTACCTATATTGTGATGTCAAATTGTTTCCATATTGCATATTTGTATCAGGGTTTCTATTCAAATCTTTGTGGTATGTTGGTGGTAGATTTCTCTGAGTGTGACAGAGGAGCTGCACATCATGTACTTCAACACTTTGTTTGAGTTCAAAGGAATGTCTGTTGAGTTACAGGTAAAGTATCTTTATTCCACATGGGAAAAAAATATTCACATAAATGAATCTGGTTAGAGACTGGATAAAAATGGAATTTCTTGTACCTTAGGCTACCTCTTTACCAGTGGTTATCATCTCGAATGCCAGTCAGCAGCAGAGTGCCTGTGCATCTGTGCTTTGGTTCAACATGCTCAGCCAGGACACTAAAGTGAGACATCTCTCAAGCCATTTTGAAGCATTCCAAGCCACCATTAAACAAGTGATGAAAATGTTATTGTTTTAATTTTGCCACAGGATCTGATGTTCTTTGCTAACTCACCGGCAGCCACTTGGCCACAGTTTGGAGAGATGCTTAGTTGGCAGTTTTTGTCTGCCACCAAACGTGGTCTGAATGATGCTCAGCTGGAAATGATCGCAAATAGACTCTTTGGTAAGTTGATGTTCATTGAAAACAAGCACGAGTGTGCCATGCCCTCTACTGGCTAATTCATAACCTACAGGAATCAATACACAATTAATTAATCAGCCTTGATACAAAAAAAAATTAAAACTCAGGCTCTGAGGGTTGATAGATACTGACCCATGCTACATATCTACATATAAGTTTCAAGACGATCGGTTCACGAATGACTGAACAGTAGGAATTCAAAGTTTGATTCCACAAGAGGAACAATTTCAGCCTGTAAAAAACATGAGTTACCAATTTCACATTTTATTTTGGGCTGTTGTTTGTGTCTCCTGTGACATCGTATGATTTTGTCAAAAGGTTATTAATCTCTATTAAAAGGTTATTGATGTTTTTTTTTTCTCCACTCAGGAAAGCAACAGAGCTACGACATCTGTAGTGTAGCCTGGTCTACTTTTTCAAAGGTAAGGATTTGAACTTTGCGTAGTTGTTGGTATCATGACATGGTCAGAGGTGGGTAGCTCTGTTACATTTCCTTGAGTAATTTTTTTGAGGAAAAATGTACTTCGAAGGGTAGTTTTACCACGCCATACTTTTAAATTTTGACCTGAGTAGATATGCGACGAAGAAACGGTACTCTTACTTGAGCTACACTAGAGTCGTGAAATTTTCCCTCTTTATTGTACATATTAGATTTTATTTTTGCCAAAGATGAAGACGGTTGGTCTACCAGTTTCACCAATGAGACGTTGCAACAATAATCACGTGACTCCATTATATCAATCAGGCATAACAATACAGGCACATGACCACACACAAGCCTGCAGTCCGAAGTCCTATGATTACGCCGGCCTGTTCGATCACACAGTGTCTATCAAGGGCGTAGGTTTGAATAGGAATGATATGGACACAACACCACCAACTTTTCAGGATGCTCTAATTGTCCCCACCAACCTTTAAGCAACCATATATGCATTATAGACCCTACCCACCGACGTCACAAAACCACGTGCTCGCTGTAGGGTTCCGCCCACTTGTCCGGCATTTTGTCTCTGTATTAGCATTGGTTTCAATTGATCGAGGAATTTAAAATGCATTTCATGGAAGACCCGGTGCTTACTGATGCCGTAAACTCACTGGATGCGTTGCATAAAAGGCGTTATGTGGAAAAGCTTCAGTTTATCCATTCGCCAGATCCATATTTGATGCCTAAGTCGATGTTTTTCGACCCGCTGTCTCCGCCGTATTTGCTTGACATCTGCTAGCTACTCTGATATGTACAACTATCTTGTCCACACAAAATCAGCCTATTCTCACGAAAGTTTGAAAAACTTTAAGAGCTTGGAGGCTTATAAATACTTCGTTGCTGGTTGGGTGAAATAGGTCCCCGTCCACGAAAATTCGGCAGGAATCTATCTTGTGCTTGAAAAGGTGAGTTACGAAATTTTCAATTCAAAATCTTTTGTTATTGCTAACATCCACTGTCAAGTCTAATGTATTTCATGTCGTTTGTCAATGGAGTTAGGGCTTTTAATGTTTATATGGTTTAGCGATAGCAGTCTCACTACATACATACAGTGCTGCTCAAAAGTTTGTGAACCCCCTCAACATTTTGGAATTTTCTATTATTTCAACCTGATTTCCTAATCAATCAATTCAGTAGTTTTTTTTGTTTTTTTTAACAGTTGTGTTGTCGAGACTAAATTAAAAAGAGTTTTCATCAACTGATGTAGGTGCAAAATTGAACTGTTTGGTCACAACCAAAACCGCTATGTCTGGCGAAAAGTCAACACTGCATACCACCAAAAGAACCTTCTCCCAACAGTGAAGCATGGAGGTGGGAATGTCAAGATCTGGGCTTGCTTTTCATCCTCAGGACCTGGACAACTCCACATAGTCCAGGGAATCATGAATTCTGAGGAATATTGTCAAATCCTAGAACATAACCTGACGCCATCTGTTTTGAAGTTAAAGCTTGGCAGAAGGTGGATCATGCAACATGATAATGATCCAAAGCATTCCAGCAATACAACCAAGGAATGGCTGAAAAAGAAGAAGATTCGTGTTCTGGACTGGCCCAGTCAAAGTCCTGACCTAAATCCCATTGAAATGCTGTGGCGGGACCTGAAGCGAGCAGTTCATGCCAGACGCCCATCAAACCTCTCTCAACTGACTGCGTTCTGCAAGGAAGAATGGGCAAAAATCCCCCAAAGTAGATGTGAGAGGCTGATTAGTCACTACAGAAACCGTTTGGTTGAGGTAATCTCTGCAAAAGGAGGCGCAATATCCTATTAACTGAAGGGGTTCACATACTTTTGCACACATGATATCTGAGTTTTTCTTAAATCAACCACTTTTGTTAAATAAAGAATGACAATATAACTATTTCTTTTGTTTCAGTCCATTATTTGGAATGTCAGTATTGTGGATTTGGGTATAACTTAACATTTAATAAGGTTATTTTAGTTTTTTTTACAAAAAATCTGACCATCGCTGTGGGGTTCACAAACTTTCGAGCAGCACTGTACGTGTATGTTGTCGGCGATTAGCCTAGCAATGATCTTAATTGTGGTTGTCAGCCCAAAACCCTCTAAATATATATTAAATGCATCTTACCAGATATAAAATGACTACTACATAATCTGTGGTAATCGTTTGGAGCCCAGTTTTCTCGTCGAATTGCAGCAGCCCATCTCGCTCTCTTCTCTCCGGGTCTCTCGGAATCCGGTAGAACTTCAAGTCTCTCCGTCTTCTCCGTCTATCTTCTCTGTTATTGCAACCGACCGCCACACACGCCTTCACCATTTTGATTATTAATGTTAACGAGCAGAAAAACACGTCGTAAATAGGAGGAATGTACGTAGCCGTAACAGGTTAACACTATGTGTTGACGGACAATTGGGCGGTACCATTCAGGAGAGCGGAGTTGTGACGTCACGTGGGTAGGGTCTATACAGTATAATGAGTTTAGCTATACAGGTAATCTAGGTTGTCTTCCCATATGTTGTAAGGATAGAACTGACCCTACCGTTATTAAGTGAATTATTTTCATTACGTTCAAACTTGCTTACATTTACCCCTTTTCACTTGCTAAATGCGCCGGTCCATTTTTTCTCCCTGAAACGTACGTTTAATTTGCTGATTACTTGATCCACCCCAGACACACACACGCACACTCACACTCACACTCACTCAGCCCCGACAGAAATACATGTAGACAACATGCCGCCTCCTCCGCCCTCTTCGAAGAGGAGGGATCTTAGAATTTTTTTTCGGGCAGCAGCAGCCACTGTGAGTAATTTAAAATGATGCCAATATTGTGGAGGAGGCCAACACACAACTAATTTTGCTCCGTAATGTCCGACTTGCATCACAGTTAGCATCACCTTAAACTGTGGGAACTCGCTAACCTGCAAAACTCGAGTAGGAAGCTGCTTAGAGAAAAGTGTCCTTCTGCTTGTGTTTTCTACTGTTATCGTTAATTAAGCTGTGAGAAATGTAGTGAACTCTGCTGGAAACTATAGAACCCGAAAAAGCAAGTGAGTAAGAAGCTGCTTAGAGAGATGAGTGCTGCATAACCTCATAAGTTGCTCACACAACACAACATACACACAACATAATCACAATTGGCTATGTACATAAAAAAAATTTAAAAAATGAAGATTCGATGTAATGAGGACCCCTGATTTAGCATATCAATTAATTGGGTTCATTTTCATGAGAAATGTAGCTCTGACCTCCATTCACTCAATCTGTTTGTCCCATCCCGAGCAAAAAGTGTATATCCAGTTTATGCTGTTAAATCGTCCCTACCAATGTTGGGACCAAACCTACACCCTTGGTGTCTATAAAGCGCCGCAAAAATCAAACTATTTGATATAGATTCAATATTACTCAAAAGGGCAGATTTCAACCTCTCTAACAGTTTTTATTTGGTACTGATAGACCACGGAAAACCAGAGATATGATCGTTTTCATTTCACTGTAGGAAATATGTTTTTTCCACCAGAGGACAGTCGTGCTCTTTGGACAAATGATGTTTCATTTCTGTAGGTTTTTCTAGTCAGAATTTGTTGATTTTTGTATATTTGTTTGGCCTTATCTGACCATGTATTTATTTATAGTGCCGTATAATAAGTTCATATAGATGATGTTATGCTGAGAAAAGAAATGCCATTGTTAAAAAAGTATCAGACATTGTAAACAGTTACAATGTTATTCATTACTTGGATATTATTTTCACCGAATACTTTTTTTACTTGTACCTGAATACATTTTTCAGATAACTATTTTTACTTGAGTCATATTATTTTGAAATAGCGCTCCTCTTACTAGAATAAAAATTTTGGCTACTCTACCCATCTCTGGACACAGTTTCACACAATTGACAATATAGGGAGAGAATACTGTTTTCCTGACTGTCTTTACATGTGAATCAATATGTTGCATACAGTATGTGTCTATTTGTACAAAGATTCGAGTTTCTGACCAGTTTGTCCCAATACAGGAAAACAGTCCTGACACATTCTGGGTGTGGTTTGACAGCATTGTGGTGATGGTGAAAGCAAATCTTGAAAACTTGTGGAGGGATGGGTATGTATTGGACCATCAACACAGACTTGATTGAAACTCAAGCTCTTCATTTTTTTTTTTTTTTTTTTTAAAAACAATTGTTTCTCCTCATCTGTATTATAGCCTCATCATGGGCTTTGTTACCAAAAGCAAAGAGAAGACCCTCCTGAAGAAAAAACAGAAGGGCACCTTCCTGATACGTTTTAGTGAAAGTGTCATTGGAGGCATCACCTTCTCCTGGGTGGAAAATAATGCAACTGGTGAGTACGGTGCATTTAGTAATCATGTTTTATAGCTACAGCACACTAATTTTTTATCTATGTGCCATCTACAGGTGATCCGGAAGTAAAGACAATCCAGCCATTCACCAAAGATGACCTTTCGCAAATTCCCTTCCCTGAAATTATCAGGCATTTCCTCATTTTAAAAGATGTCCCACAAAATCCCTTACTATATTTATACCCAAACACTCCTAAAGATGAAGCTTTTGGAAAATATTATGCTGACAAGAGTGGACGTAAGAAAAGCTATGTTCATTTGTGTTGAATTGTTATTCACTGTTATTACGCTTTACATTCGTCTCTAATCTTCTATTTTTTTTAGTTGACTCGCCTTACCTGATATACATCAAAACCAGGCTCGTGTTTGTTTTAAAGGGGTAAGTGTAATAGTTTTGGTCTATTTTCACATTTTCTATTGTGAATCAAGTGGAATTTATCTGTACCAGCAGGGAGCAGTGTTGCACCACGAGCATTTACACGCTGTTTCCATACTTTAGCAATTACTATTATAATCTTTGGATGAAGACCGTCATAATGTCAGCTCATACGTTTGTTATCGGTTATGTAGGGACACATTGGAAGCGGTGTCACACATGTCCACAGATGCGGCAGAGGGTGAAGTTCCACAGCCAATTGAACCATTTGGCAACGTTGCTGGTGAGCAATGACTCGCTTTGGTGGCACAATTAATAAAGTCAAATGCATTTGTTTAGCCTTTAATTACAAGAGATTCTTAAAATTCTTCTTAAATGGCACGAAACAACAGCATCCCTAGGTCTTACAAGGAAATATTGATCCTGGCAGCATCATTATAACTTTGTCTTGCGTTTATTTCTTCGGTCTTAGTGCAACCTGTGGATTCTCTGGAGCATCATGCGGCCAATTGTTGTTTGGATCCCATGCTGTGTGACTCTGTTGCAAATTTAGGAGATGATCCGATGTATCCCAGCTGCACGAACCACTTTTTTGATTCTGAACCCTTGCCTACCAGTCTATAATAAGTTCAATCATCCTGCCAAAATGTTGAAACATTCGCTTTTACCTCTTTTCTGTTCCTCTGCAACTTCCTGGTCACTGTGCTCATTATTAAAAACAGTCCTTGTTTACATCTGGTTTGTGTGCCTTTTGTCATTAAAGATTGGGGGGGGGGGGGCATCCATAAATATAAGGCCCGTTTGGAAATGGTAGAAACGGACTCTGTGGTTGAATAATAGAAATACACTCAACATTACACTAAGACTAGTGAGTTTGCAGAGACCTTAATCACCAAAGATTCTTAAAGACTAAAATGGCCCTTTGCATAAATGTTAGAATCGCAAAATTATTGGGTGTCACTGGGCACGCAGCACAGGAATTCTGTTTTAGGTTGCACTGGACCGTATACTAATCAATGTGCAAACTCAACGAGTATTTGTAATTGCGTGACAAATACAATTAAAAAAATGTGTAGATCATCCCATTCCCCCCCCACCATTTTCTACAGTTTTGTTTTTTTTAGGCCGTTGGTGATTGGCAGTCTGTCCCAACCAACTTTGGGAAAGTGGGGGAAAAAAATTGAAACTTTTTGGGAGTGAGGGGGCGACATAAGTTTTCAGTGTAATGTACTTTATTTCAATACCACGAATATCCCATTTATTTTTTAAATTGAGTTGGGATGCTTTTGTTGCATCTCGACACAAGAAGTCTGCCAGGGTAACGTTTGCGATTTCAACTTTTATTTTCCTTTGTTGTTGTGTCCGCAAGTTCACAACCGCGCTCTCTCTTTTTCTCTCTCCTCCAAAAACACAGGTGGTGCTTTTTGTGACCTCGAAAATGTCAGTCTCACAAACGATGACTTCATTTGCAATGCGGAAACACAAAAGCATTGGACACAACACAAAAATTTATTAAAACTTGTGAAAATCAATTACACAGAGAGGGGTGCATGTCAAACCAATTACTAAACTGTATTACCATTTGTGAAAATCAAATACACAGTGGGGGCTGCATGTCAAACCAATCACTATCTCCTACACTTTGCTCTCCCATTGCTCCTAGAAATTGTGCAGCATTTTCGGGTCACTTCCATGTTAACTCGCTGACTGCCATTGACGCCCCTAAATGTCCAATGATACAGTTACCCCTCCCACTCAACATGGATTGGACATTTAGCGCTATCAATAACAGCCAATGAGTGCCCTACAATGACTAAAACTAAAATATCAAAGTATCAATTTTTGGGTACAACGACTAAAACTAAAATATCAAAGTATCAATTTTTGGGTGATATTTTGGTGTGGGTGTGTGTGTGTGTGTGTGTGTGGGGGGGGGGGGGGGGGGGTGCCCAAAATTATTGGGTGTGACTCTTGGTGTTTTTCATGGTTTAGCAAAATTTGAAGGTGGTGTGTTTTTTGCCAATATTTTTCTGCAGTTTTGTGTTTTTCTGCTTTGTTGTTGTTGCTGGTGTTTTTTCAGTTTTTTTTTTTTTTTTGCCAATTTGTGCAGGTTTTCGTGTTCTTTGCTGGTTTTTGTCAAGACAAGAATCAACAACAACAGTAACAATCACTACTACTTCTGTAATTAATCCAAGGGGGGGGAAATGGCACACTGACCCACTATTTACTGTCTGCCCCGCTGATCTGCGTCATATTGATTGAGCTCTAGCGCCCCCTGCTGTCCGATTGCCATCATAATGACGGAGGACATTAACCTGCGGCACCTGCCAGTTGCAGGGCACAGCCATCCAAGTTCATACCAGTGTTTTTTTTTCGTCAACGATGATAACGACGAAAATATTTCGTCAATGAACAATTTTTTTCATGACTATGACATCACAGTGACACGCTGAAAATGGTCTTGGGAGACTAAAACAACAAGATGGATGCCAGTTGTCGTCTAACGGAACGAGAACGAGGTGAAAATTCGCCATAGTTTCTATCCACTGACCCCTCCCACGTTTAGCAGTGAGTAAACCTGTGCCCAATCCAGGCTCCTTTTGTGAAACTTATGTGTCAGGTGCTGCAGGGTATCTTTGCTTTCTTATCTTGGCTAGATATGCCATGTAGCCTTTAAACGTTTGTGCCGAGTAATCATCATCACACACTAAACTAACTTGTAGCGTTAGCATAGCGTTTGCATTAGCATTTAGCGCGGTGACTCGGTGTCTTCTTAAACTCTTGGAAAACATTTTACATACAGTTTATGGCCTCCAAGTGAGTTAAATGCAAATAATGTGCTATTTTCCTGCTGTGTGTGTATTATCATCATGAAAATGGTGATGTTTGTAGACTACAATTATGTGGTCGGCTGTCATGTTCATTCATGTTCAGCTTTTTGGCAACAAACACTCTAAGTGGGTCTGGCGTGCCACGAAAGATGCGCATGCTGAAAAGCACCTCATACCCACTGTGAAGTATGGGGGTGGGTCAGTGATGCTGTGGGGCTGTTTAGCTTCCAAATGCCCTGGGAACCTTGTTAGAGTGCATGGCATCATGAATGCTTTGAAATACCAGGACATTTTAAATCAAAATCTATTGCTCTCTGCCTGAAAGCTGAAGATGGGTCGTCACTGGGTCTTTCAGCAAGACAATGACCCTAAACATATGGCCAAATCTACACAGAAATGGTTCACCAGACACAAAATCAAGCTCCTCCCATGGCCATCTCAGTCCCCAGACCTTGTTTTGTTGGCAAAAGGGGGTTGTACAAAATATTAACACCAGGGGTGCTAATAATTGTAATAATAATTAGAAGCTAAAACCACATCTTTTTCAGAGGTGCCAATAATTATGGAGGGCACTGTATATATCTTGTTTATAAAGTCTTTGAAGCAGGCAATCCTTGGCTGAGTCTGATTCTTTTCCCCTAATTGATACTTGTCTTGGTGTTCAGAAGTGAACTTCCCTGACAAATATAACTAAGACTAATAAGTACTTTCATCCAAAAGACTAAGACAAAAATTAAAATGGCTGCCAAAAACAACACTGGTTCATACCTGTAGGCAATTAGGTCTTGCAGTGCAGTATTACTAAATTAATGCTGTATATGGAATATAAGAAAGATGCAACACCCAGTGGAAACGTGACAGCTGAAATTACAACCTGGACGGTGATCAACTTGACTCAAGAAGAAGTCACTATATATAACCTTTGGATTTATTTTTTAATAAACTATATATTTAAATATTTGACATATTAATACAAAATGCACCCGTCCATTTTAAAAGTGCAGAAACCGTATTGGCCCGAATATAAGACGGTGTTTTTGCATTGAAATATGACTGAAAAAGTGGGGGTCGTCTTATAGTCGCGGTCTAGACATTATACCCATTCACGGCGCTAGATGGCGCCGATATCATTGAAGTGATGTTCTGTCATGACAGATCTCAGCTACTCCCAAGTTTAACCAGTTTGCATTATTTTATTGCAATGTTTTTCCTTATTCAGATTTGTTTCAAGACTACAGTTCCAGTAAGACTTCACTTCAATGGTTAATGCAGTTATTGTAATTTTGTTGTTTTATCACAATAGATTGGTTTATTTACATTTCAAAGATTAGGAGCCATTTATTTACGAATGTGATTTGTGTACATATTTAAATGTTCAGATATTAAGATTTGAATGAGGCAAAATAAAATGTTTTTCTCTCAAATATATTGTTACAATCATTTGTTTCAGATGTGCTGTAATTATAATTTGGTGTTCAAAAAGTCTTTTTTCAAACTTGAGTCTTGAAAAAGAGGGGGTCGTCTTATAATCAAGGCCGTCTTATATTTGGGCCAATACGGTAATATAATAATCAACCTAGAACAGATTTTCAGACATAATGTGACTCATAGTTAAAACATTTGTGGAATATTATAGTTTGACTAACCAATTTCTAATTGGTTTCTAGGAACCATTTTTTCTAGATGTACAGGGATTCACTACCTTAGGCAAGGTAGCAACACTGTTTGCAATTTGTAAGTGATGAAAAAGGAAATGAAATGACATTGCTGGCGGCTAAACTCATTTCATGGACCTGATAGAAGCAAAGCATAATTGGTAAGTACAGTATTTGTGTTTGGTACGTAATTGTCAAGAAAACTACACTGACTCATCTTAATAGTTGCAGTTGAGTCACAGGTTTCTCAATTCACAGTATGAAATGTGTCGTCTGGTGCCTGACAGGAAATTCTTCCTGCTGCAACATGTTGGGATTTCATTCTTAACGTGACACACATTATGTAACAGTGGAATAAGTAGCCCATGGAAAAAAAGGAAATGCATGTGCCTCATAAATTTTGCTAGCAAACGTGTCTTCAATATGCGTTAATAGCTAAATTTACCTCACAAATCACAATAAACATCTTGAATGTCGGCAGACCAACAAATAAAACGATTGCATACTGGAATTTTTTTTTAAAGAAACATGACTTGAATATCTTGGAACTGCACCATTTTCTCCCAATTTCTGCTTTTACTTTCTTGTGAAAGTTCCTCAATTCGTGTAGGGGAAATTCCTGCCGCGACATGGTGGGGGTTTCATTCATAATGTGACACAAATGATGTAACAATGGGTAGGTATTTCAAAATGAAAAAAGTGTTTGCTTAATATAAAAAATGTAAGCTAAATCTAGCAAATGTGCCTTAAAGGTGAAGTTAAAAATAATAAGGGTGGCAAGACCAACAAGTAAAAGGACATTGAAAAAAATTAAGAAATGTTACTAGAGTTCCTTGAGCCTTTTTGTTCCCTTTTCTCACAATTGCTACTTTCACTTTTACCACTAATATTTCTTAGCCTGCCAGTGAGTTTTCTGTTTTTGTATAGGAGGGGTCCGTAATCTTTTTGAAAGTGAAAACTTTTGGGGAGCAGTCTGGAACCCCTGGACATTTTTTTGGTGACCCCTGTTTTACATTGTTTGATTTATTTATTTGATTTGATTTATTTTATTTCAGATGTTAAAATTAATCAGCCTCAAAATCCACACAAAAATTATTTGAAATAATAACACTGAAGCATCTGAAAAGGAGTGAGAAGAAGCATAGCTTATTAGGTCCCACCCCTACACATTCAAAATATAATGAATTTTATACTTAAAACACACCTTCATATAATTCAAAACTATACATGCTGTACGTGCATATCAATATCACAAATCAATAAGTAAATAAACACACAAAGATAAATAAAACAACTTAAAAAAAAAAAACATCATTGCACAGTTTCGCACATGTAACACTGAAATATTGACTAATTAAACATTCTCTTAAATTGATAAATACTTTGACATATTTTTAACTCTACATTCAGAGCATTCCACATCCTTACTCCACAAACTGATATACTGAAACCTCTCATTGTTGTACTCATCCTAATCCTTTTGAAATTAAATGTCCTTCTAAGATCATACTGCCCTTCTTCTAAATTAAGCAATTGTTGAATATTACGAGGCAGTTTATTATTTTTTGCTTTGAACATAATTTGCACTGTTTGGTAATGCACCAAATCAGCAAATTTTAAAATCTTTGAATCAAAAAAAAGGAAATGAGTGTGATCCACATATCCTTTCTTATGAATGATATGTATTACTCTTTTTTTGGAGAATAGAGATGCAATGAGTTTTTTCCCCAGACTTCCACACAGTAAGGTAAATAGAAGAACTAAAGAACAGTACAGAATATAGAGAGAATCAAAATCTAAAAACAATTTTGCTTTATTTATTACTGGAATACTCCTTGATATTTTATTTTGTAAATATTTGATGTGTGGTTTCCAATTTCTTTTTCCATCAATAATGACTCCAAGAAATTTTATTTCAGAAGCGCTCTCAATATCCACTCCTTCAATAGAAACAAATGCCTGGGAATTCATTTTATTATTACCAAACAACATAAATTTTAGTTTTTACGAAGTTTAAAGATAATTTATTTAAATCAAACCAAATGTTCAATTTACCCATCCTGTAATTTCTTTAAATTCTCTCCTGAACAAAAAATATTCGTGTCATCGGCAAAAAGAACCAATTTCAATAACTTAGACACATTGCAAATATCATTAATATACAAAATAAACAATTTAGGCCCCAGCACTGACCCTTGTGGGACCCCACACACAATATCTAGGTGAGAAGAACAAAAATCCCCTAGTTTAACAAATTGTCTCCTCTTAGATAAATGGCCCCTAACCCAATCTAAAACTATTCCCCTAATGTCATATTTATCTAATTTGCTGATTAATTATTGATGATTAATTGTATCAAGTGCTTTTTTTTAATCAATAAATATTCCTATAGCACGTTGTTTCTCATCTATGGATTTTGTGATATGTAAATATCAATAGAATATTTCTCCAGTTCTTGTAAAAACTTTTTTGTGTTGAGGGAATCTATGAGCCCTGAATCTAGCGGCATGTGAATGGTGTCACTGCCCTGGTGAGCAGCAATTGGTAGGCTCGTCGGAATTGTCGGTTCATGACAGCGTAGAGCACAGGGTTGATGCAGCTGTTGAGCCAGGTGAGGTTTGCACAGAACATGTGCAGCACCTGCGGGGCACGACCACTCTTATCAACAATATTAAGTAACATAAAGGGGACGAAGCAAAACACAAAACACAAGAAAACCGCAAAACACATGCGAGTCACGCGCCTAAATTCTCCATCGTCTCCTGAGGATGCTGTGTGGGATGCCGCAGAGTTGGGCGCAGGTGGGCTTGAATGTGGCTTATTGACAACATCAGGAATTGACTTGCTTCCTCCCAATTGATTTATTGGCTCGTCCTGTGCTTCGAAGGGTGCATTGTCACTATTGACATCCTCTTTACTCTGCATGAGTTTGCCCTGGTTGCTTAGCTCAGTGCTCGCAGTGGCCATCCCACTCTCCACACCACTGTCATCAGTGCCTGGTGCAGAGAGGGGCGGTTTCTTTTTAGAAGACCGCCTGCTGAGCCTGTAACGGAGCAGGGCCTTTGAAGCAACCCGGACGCGCCGATAAATGAGGAGATAGAAAGTGCCTACGCAGCCCAGTCCGACGAAAAAGTAGAAAAAGAGCAGGATGGTGCTGTAGGGACGACCCCTGGTACGATGGAAGCTGCATGTGCAAACTTGAGGCACAAACACATAAACGGACCAGAGCGGGCCGAAGCTGGCAAGTCCGAGCGCCCATGTCGACAAGAGGAGGAAAACCAGCCCGCAGTCTGAAAAAATCCGGTTAAACAAGGCCCTTTTAGCAACCAGGATGTATCGACTCATTGCTACAAGGCAGAGAGTGATAATGGAGACTGAGTTAGACAGGAAGAGGAGCAGGCCGAAGGTCCTGCACCAGAGCTCGCCGCTGCGCCATCTGAGGTACAGATAGGAATCTACGGAGATTGGCTGCAGAATGGTGCAGTAGAGGAGATCAGCCACAGCCAGGTTGACGATTAGCACATTAAAGCGGGTCCTCAGTTGTGAGTCCATAGCGAAGGCCAGAATGGTCATCAGGTTCCCCACCGTACCGGTGATGGTGACCGCGCATCCCCACAGGACTGCAAAGTAGCGGTAGCCTTCCACTGAAGCGCTGTAGCAGGAGAAGGCATCCTCTGATTGGTTGGTGACATTCAGCAACATCCTGTCAAATAATTGTAAATCAGATTTTGTAATGTCATAGAAGTACAAATACAAACTCACAGATTGAAGAAAAATTTGGTGTAAATCAGCATTTCACAACTGCACTTGAACCATCAGAAACAATCACATGGCAGATGGCAGTGGCATGGCACACGACCCGACTACCAAATAAAAAGTTATCAAAAGTGGAAAGAGGTTAATAATTTCTTCACGTTTTTAGGTCACTATATACTGTATATGTACATTTGTTTATTCATCAAATCATACTTCCTCGGTCAAAAGAGAACCACAGTTTCAGCATGGTCTAAAATAGCTTGGGATGGTGACAAATGACTTTTACATGTGTTGGATTTTAACAAGATAATTTGTAGGAAAAAAATAATAGTAAAATATGATGTAATATGTCCTACATTACTGATTTTTGTGTTTTAATAGAAGAAAAAATTCACACAGCGGCTCCGATTGTGATGCTTCACCATGCGTTCCATCATGCATTTGTTTTTCATTTGAATCATGCAAACATTGACGCCAAGGAGACATGCACTCATTGTCAGTAAACAAACAATACTGAGTGTGTTTGTACATCAATTTTAAGAAAATACAGTAAAATAAAAATACTATATATGAAATGAAATCCAAGTGTTTATAGATTCTACCCAAAAAAAAAAAAAAAAAAATACTGAACTGTAAGGTGGGCGTGCAAACCACTCTTCCATCGTGCCTCTTTTTTATAAGATTTTATGGTAAATTAATCTTTACAAGTGTAAAGTTGCTTAACTCTTGTTTCTTATGAGGCTTTACCTTTAATTATGTAAGGTCATTGTTATTGGTCATTGGTCAACTTCAGTGTTAATATGTGTATTTATACCTTTAAATATATAATTGTATTTTCCTTGAAAAAATGCGATTAATCGCGAGTTAACTTTGGACTGCATGCAATTAATCGCGAGTTAACTATGGACTGCATACGATTAATTGCAATTTTAAAAATTGAATCGACTGACAGCACTAATCGTAGGTAATATACTTTAGCATCTTAAAATATTTTCAGCAGTGTAGAATTATTTGCAATATATATATATATATATATATATATATATATATATATATATGGCGGAAAAAACAGACTAGACTGAAAAAGCAGTTTCTGCTCTTGCACTCCTATTTAAAAGAAACTGCTGTATTTTAAGCCAAAATAACTGTTGTTTTTGATAGAACAACATATCTATATGCTGCCATAGCAGATTTATGGCGTATTAAGCCCCCGAACTATTTTTAATTTGTCCATTTTACCCTGAAAACCCCCATTTACAGACGTCGCGCAACCGCTTTTGTTTCAACCCAGCCATAAAACGAAGGTAGTTAATTATATTTTTTATTCAAAATGTCTGTCGTTTTTAGCTTAGAACCATTAATTGATGTCTCATATTTCGTTTTTTTTTTAAATCATGGAAAAAAATGGCGTCTGTAAAAAAGTCACGGATATCTACCTCATAACTATCGCTTAATTGTATTTTTTTGTTACTGTCGCATTTTCTCCGATATGTGAGATGATAAATAATCGATCCAAACAAAAAAAAAAATTTACCCAAAAAAATTATGGACCCCAGTTTACAGACACCGTGCAACCGCATGTTTCAACCAGCCATAAAAAGACGGTAT
Organism: Corythoichthys intestinalis; assembly: GCF_030265065.1. NCBI lineage: Eukaryota > Metazoa > Chordata > Actinopteri > Syngnathiformes > Syngnathidae > Corythoichthys > Corythoichthys intestinalis. The sequence goes on along the minus strand of NC_080403.1, from coordinate 43,375,975 downwards.
GTAATTATATTTATTATTCAAAATGTCTATCATTTTTAGCTTAGAGTCATTAATTGATTTCTAATATGTAGTTTAAAAAAAATAAAAAATAAAAAAAATAAAATTATTCACTCGCAAATTCTGAACTTTAAACAAATTACGTCACAATGACAAAAATAGGGTCTTTAATTAGGTCAAGGATATCTACCTCATAACTATCACTTAATTGTATTAACAAACAAAAAGATTGAAAAAATTTTTTTTAAGGGTAAATATATGAAAAAGAAACTCTCGACCACTCCTTGATGTCTGCGACTTCTGCATCGCGACCCTTGTTATATTACCATGTTTCACCCATAAAATCCCCCAAAAATCTGGCTGTGGCCATTCACAGCTATGTCTTGACACTCGGTGATGCATGCTACATGGAGTTTTTGGATCGAAACAAAGTAAGTATGCAATAATATATCTTTAAAGTCATGGCGTCTGTAATTCTGCTCTCGCGTGCTCTCACCTCCAGATGGGGTTTTGCTGTTTAAAAAACATTTTTTAAAAAATGCCCTCCAATTCAAAAATTTTCTTCCCCCCAAAAATAGAATTTTTAAGCTTTCCAATGATGTATCACACATGCATATCGGACAATTTTGTAAGTTGGCTAAATTAGGGGTCTCGGAACGGAACTTCAAGTCCCCTGAGTGTTTTCCGCCATATATATATGTGTATATATATATATATATATATATATTTATATATGTATGGCGGGAAAACACTCCAAAACTTTGTGTAGCATGTCTCACCAAGTGTCGAGACGCAGCTGTGAATGGCCACAGCAGGACTTTTTGGGGTGAAACACGGTAATATAACAAGGGTCGCAGTGCCGAAATCGCAGACATCAAGGAGTGGTCGATATTTTCTTTTGAAAATATTTACCCTTTAAAATTTTTTTTTCAATCTTTCTTTCTTTGTTAATACAATTAAGTGATAGTTATGAGGTAGATATCCGTGACCTATTTACAGACCCTATTTTTGTCATTGTGACGTAATTTGTTTAAAGTTCAGAATTTGCGAGTAAATAATTATATAAAGTCGTTTTTTTTTTTTTTTTAAACTACATATTAGAAATCAATTAATGATTCTAAGCTAAAAATGATAGACATTTTGAATAATAAATATAATTACATACCGTCTTTTTATGGCTGGTTGAAACAAAAGCGGTTGCACGGTGTCTGTAAACTGGGGTCTCCAGGGTAAAACGGACAAATTAAAAACAGTTTGGGGGCTTAATGCGCCATGAAACTGCTATGGCAGCATATAGACATATTGTTCCATCAAGCACAACAGTTCTTTTAGATTACAATACAGCAGTTTATTTTAAAGAAGCGTAGCAAAAGCAGAAACTGCTTTTTCAGCCTTGTCCGTGTTTTCCGCCATATATTTTTCCCCAGGTGCCCTTAATTCAATATTTGTGATGAGTAATATCAAATACAAGAAATTCAACATAACAGCTAGAAATTTGCGTTACATATCTGCAACTACGGTAATTAATATCACATACATGTATTCACACATGCACTCACACATACAGACATGCTGTATATACTTTGTAGTGTATGTATATATGCTATGTACATTGTAAAGAATATTATGTGGCTCAAATGTTAATAGAAAAAAAAAAAACATTGGGTCATATTGACCATCAGATAGTCTTAAAATTTCCAGAGAAATGGGTTAGGATGCTTAGGTAGTGAAATATTTCCGAAGTTTAGAGCTATGTTAATTTTAGTAATTGTCTGATGTTCATCTAGATTATTGCTATAGCATCACAGGCTATAATAAAATATTAGTACAAAACCACATCTGTAGGTAAAACAAGACAATAAGACAAAGAGCAATTTTCAAGCAAACTCACCTCAAATTCCCGCCAGTTGTCTGCAAAGTTGATAAAAATCTCCGTCTCACCGTGCCCCGACTCGCTCCTCTGTTGTACTTCTCGTCAGCATTTGTTATATACTCGTTTTGTGTGTTGCGAAAGGGCCCTTGGCATGATGTAATTGTTTGACATAGGGCTTTCCCATTTTCTGTCATGTTGAATTCAGAAAAGGAGGTACTTTGCTGACTGTATGTCCTCTTAGCTTCACTGTAAGTAACCGAAGTGTTGTGCATGTTTTTTTTTAAATTAAGAAATCATTTAAAATGGTGACTACATCTTTACTGCATCATGTTGTCTCTTTCAGACCCAACTATGTTTAAAACGGTGACCTGGGACGGGTACAGAAGAGGAAACAAAACTGCTTGTTCCCAGCAGTCAGGTATTAACTCGCAAACACACACACACAAAATCACATTTTGCAGCCACTTTGTAAAACAGGAAAAGACCTTTAGCTCATAAATTGGGTGTTAAATTAATGTGATCATACTGTTGAGTTAACAAAAACAAACACATTACATGAAGACAGTGAGGATGGCTAATTATTAACATCACCTTAATCTGTGAGCTCTGATATAGTTTTATCCAGAGCTTAATTTGTAAATCATAAAGTGATGGAACTCAAAGTACCGGACATATACAGTGTGGCAAATAAGTATTTAGTCAACCACTAATTGTGCAAGTTCTCCAACTTGAAAATATTAGAGAGGCCTGTAATTGTCAACATGGGTAAACCTCAACCATTAGAGACACAATGTGGGGGGAAAAAAAAACAGAAAATCACATTATTTGAATTTTAAAGAATTTATTTGCAAATCATGGTGGAAAATAAATATTTGGTCAATACCAAAAGTTCATCTAAATACTTTATTATGTACCCTTTGTTGGCAATAACGGAGGCCAAACTTTTTCTGTAACTCTTCACAAACTTTTCACACACTGTTGCTGGTATTTTGGCCCGTTCCTCCATGCAGATCTCCTCTAGAGCTGATGTTTTGGGGCTGTCGTTGGGCAACACAGACTTTCAACTCCCTCCACAGATTTTCTTTGGGTTTGAGATCTGGAGACTGGCTAGGCCACTCCAGGACCTTGAAATGCTTCTTACGAAGCCACTCCTTTGTTGCCCTGGCTGTGTGTTTGGTATCATTGTCATGCTGAAAGACCCAGGCACGTCTCATCTTCAATGCCCTTGCTGATGGAAGGAGATTTTCCCTCAGAATCTCTCGATACATGGCTCCATTCATTCTTCCCTTTACACAGATCAGTCATCCTGGTCCCTTTGCAGAAAAACAGCCCCAAAACATGATGTTTCCACCCCCATGCCTCACAGTGGGTATGGTGTTCTTTGGATGCAATTCAGTAATCTTTCTCCTCCAAACACAAGAACCTGTGTTACTACCAAAAAAGTTCTATTTTGGTTTCATCTGACCATAACACATTCTCCCAGTCATCTTCTGGATCATCCAAATGCTCAGACGGGTCTGGACGTGTACTTTCTTCAGTAGGGAGACACGTCTGGCAGTGCAGGATTTGAGTCCCTGGCGGCGCATTGTGTTACTGATAGTAGCATTTGGTACTGTGGTCCCAGCTCTCTGTAGGTCATTCACTCGGTCTCCCCGTATGGTTCTGGGATTTTTGCTCACCGTTCATGTTATCATTTTGATGCCACGGGGTGAGATTTTGCATGGAGCCCCAGACCGAGAGAGATTCTCAATTATCAATCAATTTTTTTTTTTTTTTTTTTTGCAAGCAAGTAGCTCTACCGATTTAACCAATGAGTCGTCGCAAAAATAATCACATGACTCCATTATACCAATCAGACGCAAGCTTGCCGTCAACTTCACGCAAGCCTACTGAATCATGTGGTGTCTTTAGCACCGTAAAAATGAAGTATTTGATATTGAGCGCTGCTCTCAACATGACGCGAAAGTGCGGATTTCAACCTCTCTCCCAGTTTTTATTTGGCACTGATTGACTATATGCTCATTTTAATTTCTAAATGGTAATTATGAAGGAACTCTTTACTATTCAAACTAGAAATTATTTTCTCCACCAGAGGGCGTCAATACTCTTTGGACGAATAATGCCTCATTTATGTTTTTTTCTCTCATTGGAATTCAATGTATTTTTTTGTGTGTGTTTATTTGGTTTAATGTGGTTATGTAATGTGTTATTGTCCAGTATCATTATGACAACGATTCCTATACCATTGTTTAAAAAAAAAAAAAAAATCAAACAAAAATAAGTAGTTACTCAAAATGTTAACTCTTACTTGAGTATTCTTTTCACTGTATACTTTTTTACTTGTACTTGAGTACATTTTGTGGATGACTATTTTTACTCGAGTAATACTATTTTGAAGTAACGCTACTCTTACTTGAGTAAAATTTATGACAAAATTTAAATTTGCTTATGAAATCCAGACACTTATTCTGGAAGTTTTCAAAATATTTCTTTAGAAGTTTTTGAAAACAAAGGTTTGAATCGAATGGTGTACCACCTAAACAAACCAATACATATGCACTGCAAAACTTCACCTTCTTAAAACGGAGAAAAAAGCTGAACTTCCCTTGTTTTCAGTGTAAATCTACTAGAAATAAATTATCTGCTAGTGCTTTAAGTAAATTTTACTCAGATTTCTTGAAATAAGAAAAATAGCTAGCTGAAAACAAGTTTAACAGACTTATTTTAAGCAAAACGTTTGTATATTTAATTAAAAAAAAAAAAAACTTTTCAGAAATGTTCTTAATTCAAGAATAGATATTGTTCAAAACATTATTTGACAGCATTTTTTTCCTGATTTAGGTGAAAAATGAACAACTTGTAGTTGTATGGCCTTAATAAGAAGAAATACTGTAGTAATATTTACTTAACGTAAGTGGAAGAATCTGACACATTAATCTGTTAACCAGCCTTTAACACTCAGAACAAGATGGAGAAAATTATTTGACTAAATTTAAGAAAAATTAACCCTTAAATACCTGCAACATGAAGCAATTATCAGAGAATCCCAAAATTGGAAAAATAAGGTCCTAATGAAACCTTTTTTTCAAATTTGTAAAAAGAACATTCAAAATGAATATGTGTAATAAGCGCTCTGATATTTATAACCCTTGCTAAATCCTGTTTGTTTTTCTCATGGAACCTGCAGATGCATGAGCTGACTTACATCCGTCATATTTTTTTCCAAAAGAATTGTCAAAATTCTGAATTATTCTCAAAATCATGAAATTTTAGGTGTATCAAATGTGATCCGGTTGGCAATAAGGGGTTAAGACGTTATAAATTTGCACTGTGGAAGTTAAATGAATTTGTATTGATTTCTTTGCATCAATAATTCAACCTATCAATTAATTTGGTTCACATTGGTGAGAAGTGTAGCATTGACCGCCGTTCACGCAATCTGCTTGGTCTTACTAATGTCCCGTCTCAAGCAAAAAGTGTACATGGAGGTTATGCTGTTATATCGTCCCTACCAATATTGAGACCAAACCTACGCTCTTGCACAGCGTCATTACTGTTTCAAGTACTCTAAAGCTGTGACTTTAGAGATGGAAACTTGGAAAAATATATTTGCACATACAGTAGAATCATCAGCTTTTAATGATTTTGCGTACAGTTTTATTACAAGTCAACAACTTGGAAGACCCCACATTTGCCACTTGTCTTTTTATTTTTAGGTTTTAAAGAACCTACATTTACACTAATGTTCCTACACATCACTCCTAAAAACAATGAATATATTTTTTGACACAATTTCTTTGATTGCGTTTCTTGCATTTCACATAAAAAGTAGAAGCAGAAAGTATTGCTACAGTTTTGCTTCGCTGAAGTTTCCCGCTAGTGTGTGACATACTCCCGTGACCGATTTCATGGTGATTCTTCAATGTCATGTTGGATGATAAAGCAGAGCAAATCAGCCATTGCCTCATCCTTCTGCACACCTGCAAAGCTATCAAAAAGGATATTTTTGCTACTTATGTTTGTGTGTTTGCGCTTGTGTTTCTCATATACTGTATAACATATTGCTGGTGTCCTTTTATGTAGTTAGAACATTATTCTAATATGCATATTATTTCTTACTAATATTACATTTATTATGGTTTGCGCTGTATCTACGTGTATACAGTTGGGCAAATAAGTATTTAGTCAACCACCAATTGTGCAAGTTCTCCTACTTGAAAAGATTAGAGAGGCCAGTAATTGTCAACATGGGTAAACCTCAACCATGAGAGACAGAATGTGGGAAAAAAAAACTGAAAATCACATTTTTTGATTTTTAAAGAATTTATTTCCAAATTAGAGTGGAAAATAAGTATTTGGTCACCTACGAACAAGCAAGATTTCTGGCTGTCAAAGAGGTCTAACTTCTTCTAACGATGTCTAACGAGGCTCCACTCGTTACCTGTACAAATGGTACCTGTTATAACTCAACCTCAGTCACACCACTCTCCAAACTCCACTATGGCCAAGACCAAAGAGCTGTCAAAGGACACCAGAGACAAAATTGTAGACTTGCACCAGGCTGGGACGACTGAATCTGCAATAGGTAAAACACTTGGTGTAAAAAAATCAACTGTGGGAGCAATTATTAAAAAATGGAAGACATACAAGACCACTGATAATCTCCCTCGATCTGGGGCTCCATGCAAGATCTCAGCCCGTGGCGTCAAAATGATAACAAGAACGGTGAGCGAAAATCCCACAACCACACGGGGGGACCTAGTGAATGACCTACAGAGAGCTGGGACCACAGTAACAAAGGCTACTATCAGTAAAGCAATGCGCCGCCAGGGACTCAAATCCTGCACTGCCAGACGTGTCCCCCTGCCAAAGAAAGTACACGTCCAGGCCTGTCTGCGGTTCGCTAGAGAGCATTTGGATGAACCAGGAGAGGACTGGGAGAATGTGTTATGGTCAGATGAAACCAAAATAGAACTTTTTGGTAGAAACACAGTTTCTCGTGTTTGGAGGAGAAAGAATACTGAGTTGCATCCGAAGAACACCATACCCACTGTGAAGCATGGGGGTGGAAACATCATGCTTTGGGGCTGTTTTTCTGCAAAGGGACCAGGATGACTGATCTGTGTAAAGGAAAGCATGAATGGGGCCATGTATCGAGAGATTTTGAGTGAAAATCTCCTTCCATCAGCAAGGGCATTGAAGATGAGACATGGCTGGGTCTTTCAGCATCACAATGATCCCTAACACACAGCCAGGGCAACAAAGGAGTGGCTTCGTAAGAAGCATTTCAAGGTCCTGGAGTGGCCTAGCCAGTCTCCAGATCTCAACCCCGTAGAAAATCTGTGGAGGGAGTTGAAAGTTCGTGTTGCTCAACGACAGCCCCAAAACATCACTGCTCTAGAGGAGATCTGCATGGAGGAACGGGTCAAAATACCAGCAACAGTGTGTGAAAAGCTTGTGAAGAGTTACAGAAAAGATTTGGCCTCTGTTATTGCCAACAAAGGGTACAGAACAAAGTATTGAGATGAACTTTTGGTATTGATCAAATACTTATTTTCCACCATGATTTGCAAATAAATTCTTTAAAAATCCAAAAACAGAAAATCACATTTTTTCCCCCACATTCTGTCTCTCATGGTTGAGGTTTACCCATGTTGACAATTACAGGCCTCTCTAATATTTTCATGTGGGAGAACTTGCACAATTAGTGGTTGACTAAATACTTGCCCCACTGTATGTGTGAACTGGTTATCCCCATTTTGCAAGTAGCTGCTACTATTTTACTTACTCATTGCCCTGCTGTGCTCACAGTGTTGCAAGTCTTTCTCTGAGATATGGAAACTTTTCTGTTTTGTGCAGTGAAACGTAAATTAAAGCATTTAAATGCATTTAAAAATCACTTACATGCAGACGTTTACCCCAGTGCAAAGTCACTTTTTTTGAACACGTTACCAGGGAAACATCTGGGGCTCATCAGACAATTAACATGTAGATCTAAACCTAAAGATACTTGCTTAGTCTTCCCTGATGTTCCTTTAGCTTGTTTTTCCCCGCTCCAACTTCAACATCTAATCAGACCACAAATATTAACACTGATAGCTGCATAGTACTTCTTCACCACAACTACAATTTTGCCAACCCATTCACATGGTTAAGGTGCTTCTTTGAATATCTTCTTTAAGACGTAATGTATATTCTGTTCCTCTTTTACTCCCTGTTTGTGTCCCACAGAGGTAAATACAGACCCCCTAAGCCAGCTGGGAAGATCCTAGACATACAGTACAAATGTTGCAGGAGACTCCAGCAGCAACACAAATGGATTGACCACAAAAAAGTGAGGGACCCATTACACAGTGATTGCTAACAGCTAACACCAGAAGAGACCACAATATAGAACCCAGCGGGTTTCTTTTTTTTTTTTCTCTCATGAAATTAATGCATCAGATGTGGAGAAGATTTGAATCATTGAAGAGGTAGGGTTTCAAATACTGCGGTTAAGCCCCCTGCAAAGTGGAAGTGGATTTAATAGTCCACATCCTCATTTTCACAGGTTCATTACCGGTGATAACTTTATTGATGGAGGGCAAGTGGATCAGATGGAAACGTAAGCTCTCTGTTTGAAAAGTCTTCAAGTTGTCAGATATCTCTGGTTCTCCCTGTTAGCATAACTGCAGCAGCTTTCTGCAACTGCAGTATGCACCGATGAGCGTCAGTCACAATTTTGACTATAATGAAACACCAGCTAGTTTCGGCTCTCAGCTTCACAGTGTGCTTCTTTCTGACTCCTCCTCATCCTCGCGCTATTAGTACGGAGTGAAGAGAATTGGCCCGTGCGTAGTGCGTATGGGCCCCGGAGCGGGCCTCAGCAGGCTGAGGGGTGCCCCCTGGAGCAGATGGTGATGGGGGTGAGGATGGGCTGGAGGTCCAGGAGCACGAAGTGCCAGCTGATTTGAGGATGCCGCAGCGGCCATGGCTGCTGCAACAGCCAGAGGATTTGGTAAAAGTCCTGCCCCAAGAGTTTTTGGAAGTTCCTTTGAGAAGGACAAGAAAAATAGCACACGATTAAATGAGTGGATGAAACACACTTGAACAAAAGTACTGGGGCACTTGTCATCTCCCACAGGCAGTGTTGTTTTCCTCAACAACGACTATAATGAAAATATTTCGTCAGCGAATGATTTTTCATGATGATCACGAGACGATAACGAGCAAAAAACGTGTTATGGGAGACTAAAAAATAACAAGACAAATGCCAGTTTTCATTTGATGGGATGAGAACGAGACGAAAATGCGCAGTTGTTTCCGTCACATGTTTTAAATGTGTGACATTTTATGTGTAGTTAGTCTGCATCCTAGCATTGTCTGGTTGTGTCACTCATTTGACGTGCTGCTCCTCTCCAGTCTCCAGGCTTGCACATGGTAAGATTTGTTTTCTTATCTTGGCCAGAGAGAATATGCAATGTTGCTTTGGCCTTGAAAAATCTGTGCTGAGTAATCATCACACACTAAATGTATCTCGTAGCATTAGCATAGCCTTTACGTTAGCATTAGGTCAATGCTAACGGCGTTGTCTGGTTGTGTCACTCATTTGATGTGCTGCTCCTCTCCAGTCTCCAGGCTTGCACATGGTAAGATTTGTTTTCTTATCATGGCCAGAGAGAATATGCAATGATGCTTTGGCCTTGAAAAATCAGTGCTGAGTAATCATCACACACCAAATGTATCTCGTAGCATTAGCATAGCGTTTACGTTAGCATTAGGTCAATGCTAACGGCGAGTGTCCGCTTAAATTCTTGGGAAAATTTTTAACATACAGTTCGTGGCGTCCAGGTGGGTGTAATTAATTGAAAACAATGTACTGTTTTCCTACTGAGTGTGTATTATCTCCAAGTAGTTTTCCTTGTAGGCGTTAAAATATGTGGTTGTCTGTCAATGTTTAAACAGTTGGAAAACTTTACTTTTGCAGTAAAATATTTTAATTTTACTGACGAAAACATTTTTAGTAAACGTCGACTAAAACTAGACTAAATTAGTCTTAATTTTTGGACAAAAAACCCAGACGAAATTAAACATTTTGAGATAACTAAAATATGACCAATAAGTATTATTGTCCAAAAAACTAAGACGAAAATTAATAGGGCTGCCAAAAACACCGCTCACAGGTAATGGTTGTTTTTCTACAATAAACACATTTGATCACGATCCTTTATCCAGAGGTAGGTAGTAATGTGTTACATTATTACAAGTTTTTGAGAAATATTTACTTCTTAGACTAATTTTACCACACAATACTTTTTAATGAGTAGATTTGTGAAGAAGACACACCACTCTTACGCTGCAACTTTGGGTTACACTAGAGTTGTTACATTTTTCCGCTTTATTCTACATATTGACTTTATTTTTGTCAGATGCCGACAGTGGCTGTCTGAGTTTCACCAGAGATGTCGCAAACAATAACCACACGACTTTATTATACGAGTCAACGATAACAACGTTATTTTGTTTTTGTTTTTTCCACCAGAGGGCAGTCATGCTCTTTGGACAGGTGCGGTTTCATAGTATTGTTCTGGTCTGAATTCTGAAATGTTTTTGTGTCATCTTTTTTTGCATGTGATGTAATAGTTTGTAGTACAGTATAATAATGAGAGTTCATATTGATGAAGTTGTGCTGAGAAAAAAAACACCATTATTACTAGGGTTGTTCCGATCATGTTTTTTTTGCTCCCGATCCGATCCCGATCGTTATAGTTTGAGTATCTGCCGATCCCGATATTTCCCGATCCGATTGCTTTTTTTTTGCTCCCAATTGAAGCAAGGCCAATTGAAGAATGGCTCCAAAGGCTGCCAAAATTCACTCTACTCATTTTGCGCTGCCTTTTATCTCTCTATATAGGTAAAACGGTGTCATTACAGATTGAGCGCGACAATAAGTGAGAGGGTCGTGCAGCGCATACATTAATTGCGTTAGTTATTTCAATGTGACACATTTTTAAATAAATTAATTGCTGCCGATATTGGGATATTTTTGATAACCCTACCTTAAGCCTAAACTAAAGACTCTGGATGAGTGTAACATATTATGTCTGTAAATTTAAATACAATTAGAAAACGATTTAATTAAAAAAAAAAAAAGTTTATAAAAGGCATGACCGATATTTTTTTGCCGATTCCGATACTTTGAAAATGACGTGATCAGACCTGATCGATCGGGTCCGATCACGTCATCTCGACATCTCTCATTATTACCATTATTTTTTAAAAAATCTGACATTGTAAGCAGTTACTCACAATATTACTCATTACTTGAGTATTCTTATCAACGAATGCTTTTTTACTTGTATTAGAGTAAATATATGGGTGAATACTTTTATTTATACTTGATTAATAGTATTCATAAGTAACGCAACTTTTACTTGAGTAAAATATTTGGCTATTCTATCCACTTCTGTCTTTATCCTTATTGTTCAATGGGCAGAAACAAAAAAGGGCCACCCAAAAACTTTCAAATGAATCCATCCATTTTCCATGTACTCTATCACTCGATCACGATCCCGGTGGATTATAGTATGATGATTCCATTTGGAGGGTGCTCCAATACTATTGTCTATGTTATATATTTGATGCAAAGATGAATGGTATACCATAAAGTCAGCACGCTTCTTGTGGCGACTGAGTAGAGGATTGGGCTTCCCTGCAACTCCATCTCGATGCCTACGGCTGGAAATATGCTGCAGCGCGGAATGAAACCAGTCAGAGAATGGCATTGGTATCGTTTCCTTTTGACAAAATTTCTCACTTGTTTAAGTTGTAGTTCAGAGTTGACCCTGACATTGCAGATCTCACAGTGGAAGGTTCTTTCCTGAGTGTTGGGGTCAGACGACAGCTCCCCACCCTGTTCGGGGCCTTTCAGACCTAGACGTGGGTACGCTTTAATTGGCCCCAGTCCACTCCGTGCCTCCAGAATTGTTTTGTGTTTTGTACCTATGATGAATAAATTGCATCATGGAATCCAGGTTATATTCACATTTGATTATATGTGATATGCAATTTTCCTATTATACCACTGAGAGGCAGTAGTTCTCCTGCTTTAATTTTATTTTTTCACAACAAATGTGACATTTTTAGCAGCATATGTGTTGGTTTCTCATTTCACGTGGTTTTGCTTGGTGAGCTATGCATATGCACGACTTACCTTTGTTGTGAGCCTCCAGCTGTGAGAGGGAATTAACTGCAACTTTGCATAAGGAGCAGTAGAGAAGCTTCTTAGCTTTCTCCTCCTCGGACTCTCCAGAAGGAGGGCTGGGTGCTGGAGATGGGGTGTCAGGAAGATTTGGCCCTGCTGAGTCTGCAAGTGGCGTGTTGATGATGGCATCCGGTGAAGGGGATGATGGTAAAGGTGTGCCCGTAGATGCTAAGGAGGGACACTCTGCTTCCGCTGAACTTGCTGCCTGTGTCTGGTGGCTTGGGGTCAAATATGACTCAGAGGTGGGACAGGATCGGTTGTCGTCTAAAAACAGTACGCGTATTTCAAGTTAGTAAGAAGTCATAAAAGCCCCTTAAACACGCAGGATCTTAATATAAATGTGAAAGTAATGTGCTTTGCTGCCCGGACATGCCCGAAAGCCTGTCAACACTCGCGTTAGCCCAATCTGCCTTGGTTTCATGGCTTCTGTTGTATCATGTTGTTAACTCATTCCCTACCACTGAATATTATGCTCCCCTGGATATACCAGCAGGATACTGTAAACTAACCATAGAGATGTAACAGAATCTGAGCAGATGTGTTGAGCATCTGTGCCGTTTTGTGCCAAATTTTGTCTCTGTGTGCGTATGCATCATCTCATGTCACCGGTGATGCTCACCCTGCTTATTAGGATCGGGATCCAGGTTGGATGGTGACGGGCCTGACGGGGAGGGTGAAGTCGTGGGGGGAGGGTGCTGCTTGTCGCCATCTTGAAGACGAGCTGTCTTGGACGTTTCGATGCCTTTAACTCTGCGAGCGTGCCTGTTACCCTTATAGTGAGCCTCTGCCTGACTCTGGAAGAAAACACAAATTGATGGATGTGAAAATTCGAGAGTACGTTTCTATCAGTTCCATCATCTTCATTCCTTATTTGCCTTTTGACGTCCAAGTGAGTCATAGAGCAATCTTTCAGAAATGTGTTATGACATGGCCATTTGGTACGCTTTAAACTCTGTGACTTTAAGTTTGATATGTCAAAGTTTTAGGAGTAATTCATTAAACTGGGTCTTCATTGTTATTTGATGACGTAAGTTTGACATGTGAAATAGTGCACTGTGAACTGACTTCTAAGTAGGGGATTTAGTTCTCTTAAGTCTGTGTGAGAGATGATTTCTAACTTGTTTTATTCTACAGAAGCAGTCTTGTAGTTGTTTTTATTCACTCAATTTTGAATGTGGCATGGAGAGGTACACTGACATTGCATCTTAATTATAACATCTAGTCTTATAACGTCTTGTATTACAACATTTTATATTTGATAACAATTTATTCTGACACTTGCGATTTTTAACAAAGAAGCTTAACTTTCCTTTAGGCACATCAAGTCAGTTTCACTGTTTTGTTTGTTTGCCAACATAACACACACAGATCACGAGTTCAACAACTATGTAAAGTCATAGTTGACACTTGGAAGGTATAACCACAAGGCGAAGTCCTGATGTGTTTTTTGTATTTTTTACATGAAAGCGATAATGAGATGATCAAGTGACAGTACTCAGTCAGTGAACACTCAAATATAAATACTCATATTCGGTATAGGGTATTGGAATCCCTAACAAGGGGGTCCGGTCCCTGTATGACCGGTGTCAGAGTCTGCTCCGTGTAGCCGGTCGTAAGTCAGATCCATTTCCAGTAAGGGTGGGACTTCACCAAGGCTGCCCCTTGTCACCGGTTCTGTTCATAACTTTTATGGACAGAATATCTAGCGCAGCCAAGGCGTTGAGGGGGTCCGGTTTGTTGGCCTCAGTATTGCATCTTTGCTTTTTGCAGATGATGTACTGTTGTTGGCTTCATCAAGCCGTGGCCTTCAACTGGAGCAGTTCGCAGCTGAGTGTGAAGCTGTCGGGATGAGAATATGCACCTCCAAATCCGAGACCATGGTCCTCAGTAGGGAAAAGGTGGAATGCCCTCTCCGGTTCAGGGATGAGGTCCTTCCCCAAGAGGAGGAGTTCAAGTGTCTCGGGGTCTTGTTCACGAGTGACAGGAAAATGGAACAGGAGATCAACAGATGGATGGGTGCTGCGTCTGCAGTGATGTGGACTCTGCATCGGTCTCTCGTGGTGAAGATGGACCTGAGCCGACAGGCGAAGCTCTCTATTTACCGGTCAATCTACGTTCCTTCCCTCACCTACGGTCACAAGCTGTGGGTTGTGACTGAAAGAACAAGAGTGGCTGAAATGACTTTCCTCTGTAGGGTGTCCGGGCTCTCCTTTAGAGATAGGGGGAGAAGGGAGGGGTTTGGAGTAGAGCCGCTGCTCCTCTGCATCGAGAAGAGCCAGATGAGGTGGCTCGGGCATCTGATTACGATGCCTCCGAGGCGCCTCTCTGGTGAGGTGTTCCAGGCACGTCCAACTGGAAGGAGGCCGCAGGGCCGACCCAGGACACGCTGGGAAGACCATGTCTCCCTTCTGGCCTGAGAATGCCTTGGGATCCCCCAAAAATTGCTGGATGAAGTGGCTGGGGAGAGGGAAGTCTGGGATTCCCTGCTGAAGCTTCTGCCCAAGGGACCCGATCTCGAATAAGCGGGAGAAGATGGCTGGATGGATGATGGATGGCTATTCGGTCAAAAATGTAGGCTTACAGGTGCATTCTCGGTGTATGCAAATAAACACATGTACAGGTTCTAGCCACATCACTAAATCAGCTGCACAATCTATCAATATCTTATTGAAAGCTAAACAAAAATGTGTCTTTACAAATTCACTAAGGTACAATATAGGTTGATACTTTCAATGAGGTATCATTTGTCATGTAGAAGAGAAAGGAAACTTAGCAATATTGCCTTAATAGATACTATTGAACTGGATTGCAATACATGGTGTCAGTATTGTGGCGAGGGTGTCCAAACACATGATAAGATCGTTGAAGATAATGCCAAAACCAAGTAAGAGGACTTGGACCATTAAGGCTCTTAATGCGAAGCTGGGGCTTCATAGACTACTATGACATGTTAAAGATGCCTCTGTAATTCTCAGGCATTAGCTGGTGATGATAGTTACCCAGATAGGCCTCATCCTGATTGGTGGTGACAGAATGGCATCCGTAGCTCTCTGCTCATGTAACCCAACCCAGTGGCTGCTGCTTCCCAAAGCCTTCAATTAGACAGGGGGATGATGCTTTGCTGGCTCACAAACATGCGCCAGCAGAGCACAAGTCTTCTATTTTCTAACTTTTCTGTATTTTATTCTCGCCGTAGTCTGAATACTTTCACTCTCTTTGTGACCTTCAAGTACAGGTCAGAAGAAATCAATAAGGGATCAGAAGAGGGGTTGGAGATTTGCGCTGAGATCCTCTCAGCTAGCCATGAGGACAGTGCACGGAATAAAATCACTGAGGTTAAGGGGCAAAGTGAATAATGATGAAATATGAATAAAGTGTAGAATCGTAAACTGAGAAAAGGAACGACGACCCTATATGGAAAGGGATTAGATGATTGAGGAGGCATGGATGGGATTTTAAAGGGGAGAAAATGGGAGCAAGTGAACGTCCCTGAAATCCTTTTCTCTCTAAGCAGGATACGCTTTGATGTTTTATCTATAAAGTGACAAAGGCACAGAAAATGGAGCGAGCTGGTCCCAGACAAATCAGGGTACAGGCAGCAGCGACAGGCATGTGGGGGGGTTGGGTAAGAAGCTGGCGAGGTGGCGACAAATGATACAATAAACCCCACAGAGGATGAAAGGGGAACATAATAAACAGAGCAGAAAACGGTAAGAGAAAAAAACTTGTCGACATGTCAGGTTAAGGGAAGGAGCGTGTTGATGTGAATCTGGCTGAATGGAATTTTCAGGATCGAACAGCGTGCGTCCACTGTCGTTCTGCAGTGATGACGACAGCTAATGCAGCATGGCGTGACGTCAGCCTTGCAGCATGCAGGAGTGTGCCGAACACTGGCAGGCTAATATGTCCTCTGTGGCCTGAGATGAATTGGCAACATTATAATTACAACATGTAGCGTAAGAGGCGAGCTGTGGAGGCACTTTATTTTGAGTGGTCACATCAATCACTCAGTCACTTAGACTTTTACTTCTCTTCGACAAACGCTTCCCTCAGGCATTAACAAGAACATGCATAGGTGGGTTTTGCTGCTAAAATGCAAAAGCAGTCGTGGGAACGCTTTCAAAAATTGTTATTCACCACCTTTCACCTGCGGAAACTCTACTCCAAGCAGATTATTCCTTCATTATTAAAGCAAGTCCACAAAGTTCCAGTCCTCTCCGGTTACTGTGGGAAGTTCTGTTCCATGTTGCAGCGCAGATGCGCTGGGTGTCCACACACACGTACAAGACAAACAGGTGGACGGGGGAATGGACAACATGACAGAGGCCTGACGTCTTGTAAATGACACTTACTGTCACTAGTACATAAATGCAATCATAGTGAACAACGTGCTCCACATGCTCACATCTCCTGCTCTTGTGGACCATGTGACAACAGGAGTGGGGGGATATAATTAAGTGGCCCCTCGCTGAGAACAGGGCAGTGTTACACAAGTTTCAGATGACTACTCTGCCTGTGTCCTTTACACACTACTGCATTTAGAGGACAAATATTTAGCACCTAATCAACAGATTGTATTTATATCTCAGGCTCTCCTTAAGAGTTTTGTTTGAATCCTATTTATGTTTTTTCTGTTTATGTTATCTTTTGGCATTTGCTTTACTCAACAACACACAACCACATGATGGTAATCCTTGGAAGAACTATAATACTTTTAAACGTCACTTGAATTAAAGTGATAGACAACACCTAGTATAGAACATAGACTTCATAATGATATTGACGGGACAATGGTGCGGGGCTGATTAATAGGGGGCCTATCTCCGTCAAAGCTGACCAAGTGGAAACACAGACAAAGAGCTTTTTATGCTGAAAATTCTAGTGAATAAATGCTTAAATCTCTGAAATCTTTACAGATATGGACGTAAAACCATCTCGATACCTTGTTATAAGAGCAAAGAGCTTTTATTTTACGTAAATATGTCGACTGTGCTGTGAGTCTTTAAGCCACTGTAGCTTTTTACGTTGAAAATTCTTGTAAATAAATGCTTAAATCCCTGAATTACCATATTTTTCTGACTATACATAAACGCTGATACACTTGAAACTGGTCAAAAGTAACTAAGAAAAAAGGCATGAACTCTACATACAGTATATAGTTAGTGTACTTGTTCAATCCGTTGCTGGCATTCTCCATTCGATGTCTGAGACACAAAGTCTGCGTCACTTCCTGGGTCCATTAAAGCTTATTTCCTTCAGAGTTGGATACAGGGACTAGCTGGCAGGACAGTCTGCGATATTTGCATTTGATTGACTGGCATTTCAACGTGTCTAAAAACAACTATTTTTCCTACTTATGGGAAATACTGGCCTTTATTTACATTTTCCCCCCGCTATTACATATCGGGAAAATGCAATTCTCGTTTTTTTTTTTTTTTACTTCATTAAACCAGATTCTTTCTACTGGGCTACATTGATAGACGTGAGGTCTATTCCTCTAAACATTATAATCCCAAAACGCACAACACATCAGATTAATAACAACAATGAACAACATTTTAAATTTGGTCTTTTTGTCTTTTCGCTTTTTGTTAATGAGGAGTCATTCAACAGAAAGCATTATGTGTAACTCCACTCTTTAGGTACCATGATATAAAGGAAACAGTAACTGACCCCCGAAAGGAAGTGAACTGAACTGTAGGCCTATTGCTGGGTTAGAACATGATTTTTCAGCTTGAGTTTAAAGCAACACTTCGCAACTTTTCAGTTTGGTCGATTTTAGTGACACCGGTGGACAAAACCGATAGTGTTTTGCCTAAAGAAAGACTGCGTTTCCCATGAGGACCAGCGCACACCCGAACACTGTAGTAAAATCATCAATGAATCAAAATTCAATCTCTCGGTCGCCTGCAGATGGATTAAACAACATTTCTGTATCCAGCAGCTGTGTTAAGGACGAATGGTAATCAGGTAATGAAAACAGTTGTAGCTAAACAATAGCATAAGACTGTTAGCAACCGTGAGGCTTAGTGTGGCTAACCCTGCCACCCCACCCGAACTCGTCAGCACTGATGAGTTCGGTTGGGGGGGAGTGAAAGCAGGGCCAATGTTAATTCTGTTTATCCTGGTAGCCTCTCTTTTTTTTTCCTCCTCAGAAAAAAACTTTTTGTCTCTTGTTGCCCTGCCATCTTTGCAGCATTTGCGCAAAAGCGTCCGCATCGACTTCCGTCTTTATAATGAAAGGGGGAAGGGATGTATGCCGTAAAGCATTCAGCACATTTGTAGTTTTTTGTGTGTGGCAGGATTCCTGACTCCCTCCTCAAAGTTAATTAGTGCCGGTGAAATTGATACAGACCCCATCAAGATATAGGTGTCATTCAACTAGTTTTCAATCGACATATTATCACAAATGTTATGAAAGTACCGTATTGGCCAGAATATAAAACGGCCCTGATTATAAGACGACCCCCTCTTTTTCAAGTCTCAAGTTTGGAAAAAAAAAAAGACTTTTTGAACACCAAATTATTTTTTTATACAGAAAATAATTACAGTACATCCGAAACAAATGATTATAAGAATAAATTTGAGAGAAAAAGCATGTTATTTTGCCTCATTCAACTCTTTATATCTGAATATTGAAATATGTAAACTAAAGTGCAATCACATCCGTAAATGAATGGCTTCTGGGGTTTCTAAATGTAAAATAAATGTAACTGTATATGTAAAATGTTAAACTTGAGAGTAGCTGAGATCTGTCATGACAGAACATCGCTTCAATGATATCTGGCGCCATCTAGCGTCGTGAATGAGTATAATGTCTAGACCGCAAATATAAGACGATCCCCTCTTTTTCAGTCTTATTTCAATGCAAAAAAACACTGTCTTACATTCTGATATACGGTATTTTATAAAGGTTGAAAATTTACCTAGTGTCATTTTAAATGATAAAGTTTTAACTTTTTCTCCTCGATGGAAACATTCAATTTTTTTCCTTAAGACCTTTTAGATGCATTGCTTCCAACTGACAGTGTACGCAAGCACCCTCCCGCCCTGAAAAAAGCCTCATCATCTTTAATGTAACTTTACAGAAACGCTGCTGCTGACTTTGCTTCTTGTCCTTGTGGCCTGTCTCACACCTCTTCCGTTAAATTCTTATTAGAGTAAATCTAATAGTCTCCTGTATCCTGACACTGGCAATCTCATGCTGAGGTTTAGTGAGAGATGATGACCCAGCAAGCTGGAGAATGGGTGCACCTTTGCAGAAAAATAACAGGTCAATATACAGTATAGAGTCTTTGATAATAATAACTAAGGATATTTATAATTTCATACATACCTATTAGCTAGACAGCAAAGTACAAAGTTTCTATCGCCTACAGTATATGCATTCCTTTAGTCAATGAATGGGAAGCTCTATCACTGCCAATAACCGCTCCCCAAAAAAATCCAGTCTCATCTTATTCTTGCCTTTTTTCATCGACAATACGACGCCTCAAAACCTGACACAAGGTCACCATTATCCAATTTTAGTGTGCCTGTAATATAATCTGCAATTATTTTGCAATGGTCCGCTAAATTGCTTTCAACTGTATCGCTGTATGTCCGTCATGCCTAAGTCGCTCTCTAAAGAGGCTGACTTCACCGTTTTTTATTTCTGTGATTTAAAAAAAAAAGTATTTTAACAAGTGATGTAATATCAAATGATTTATAACACCGCAAACACAAGTGTTACCTAAAGGCCTATCCATGTGTTGCCGTGTTGAGTTGTCCTACTTCTGAATGCTGAATTTAAATTGGACATTAGTTGCTAGGTTGCAGACTGTGATGTCAGATTTCCTACCTCTGAGTTGAACCGAATTTGACAGACATTGCAGGAGATTACGGGTCGCTTGGTCTTCACCATGGGGTGCCCAAAAGTGTGCGTCATTACGGCTTTCTGGACGGGGTCCATCTGAGGAGAGTGAGCACAAAGGTCACTTGACAGATTCAACAACACAGAATGAGATGAAGGCTCTCTGTTTGCTTATGGTCACCAGTGTTGTTAATAACGGCGTTAAAATATAACGGCGTTACTAACGGCGTTCTTTTCTTCAGTAGTGAGTAATCTAATTAATTACTTTTCTCATCTTGGCAACGCCGTTACTGAGGTGGGAAAGGCGTGCGTTACTATGCGTTACGATGTTGGTTGACTGATGCGAGAAAAGTCTGAAAAAGATGACTCACGGAGACGAGCGAGCAGAGCAGGAGTGGAGAGGAGGAAAGGGATTGTGAGGCCGTTGCAAACACAATGCTACTATGCTAGGTGGCTCCAATAATACCTGACTGTAGCCGATAGCCTACAAACTACGCCCACATGATACTTTGGTAGATATCACATATATACAGAACTAGATGCAAATGACAGACACAGCACATTAGCAACATGTATAATAAAGAACGTGATGCGTTAGTAAACAGCCGCCATCTTAAAGCAGTAGACTTCTTAGGAAGGCTCTGCTGTAGAAAACCTTCCTAGCGAACCTAAGTAACTTTTTATCTAAAACGCTCCTAAAGCGGCAAAACTTAAATCTATCTTTAAATGATGAAACATTTAAAAACTTTTAAATCAAACATTTTAAAACTTACACATGTCGAAAATAGACAGAAGGGAACTAATAAAATAACGGGAGCAATTTTAACAACTTTAACGGTTGATTCACAGCAATAAATGACTTCCACATATAGGAAAGGTTACTATCTAGTAAGGGTGTAACGGTACATGTATTTGTATTGAACCGTTTCGGTACGTGGTGCTCGGTTCGGAACGGAGGCGTGCCAAACGAGTTTCTGACGTAATGTAACCCTTACTTTTCGAGGCTGTGAGTCGATCGGGTTACAGTTTATTTATGTGGATTATATTTACTCAGTCTTCTCTACTATAATGAGGACCAACACGGTAGGACAGTATAACCCAGAAACGTCAACGCAGCAACGCAAGAACGCAGTGAAACACGGGTGTTAAAGTCAATCAGCCAATGCACACCAGTCGCAGTGCGGCCGCGTATTAGACGCGTCCCAGAAGCGGTTTAACACGACGCACGCGAAAAGAACGGCAGAGTTTATTATTTGGCGCGAGACGCAACCCTCCTGCGTCAATACTACTACCGGTAGCTCGGACCGGGCAGACCGGAAGTCACTCGTGTAAAAATACGGCGGATCCGGTCGATTTTCAAACTAATATGCAGTCGTAACCTACTTTTTGAGTCCATCAGATCTCTTGAGTGGTAGATCGGGGCACAGTGGACTTGTCTTTGTTGATTTACTGCTGTCTTCTCTGCTATCATAATAACCAACACGGCCCCGTGTTCAATATTCAATATTCACAGAGGAACTAAAGTTATACAACATAAAATATACAATATAAATGAATACTACATCACATTTGTAAAATATAAACACATAATAAAATAAATAATAGCCCATTTAAATAAAATAAATTGAAATGAGCTAGAACACCTGTACACAGATCCTGCTTACACAATTAAATCTATTCATTTCTGTGTGACGCTTTAACTTGAGAAAATGCACCAGTAAAGCTTTTGAAAACCGTTCATAAGAAAAAAAAATGTTTCATTGAGGCATTTCATTTGTAAAATACATGTTAAAATCTTGATATTGGGATTGCTTTTCTCTTTAGCTCAGGACTTCTGTTTTTCTTCTTTCTTTCAGAAAGAAAGCTGACCAATACGGTCTGAAAGGCAAATAGTTTTTAAATACCCGTTACTTTTTGAGCAGAATTCTAGCTTTGTATAGGTTAATGTTGCTATTGTTGAAAGCACAAAGGTGTGTAATAAACAACTAGCACATTTATATTTTGCATTTTCTTACCTTACTGTACCGAAAATGAACCGAACCGTGACCTCAAAACCGAGGTACGTACCGAACTGAGATTTTTGTGTACCGTTTCACCCCTACTATCTAGTTATCACAATATCCGCAATACCTCTGTGTCTAGTTAAGTTTAGGGTAAAGAATTAGGCTAGGGCCAATTGTCCCAAAAACCCTTTAAACTTCACATTGTGTGACCTGTTTACATGAAAATTATCACCAGTTACTTTGCCAAGTAACTCATTACTCTTACATTCAGGTAACTGAGTTACTAACGCAATTACTTTTTGGGAGAAGTAATTTGTAACTGTAATTAATTACTTTTTTAAAGTAAGATTAACAACATTGATGGTGCCTGTAGAAAGGTTCAAGAATGTGAACGTGGAGAAGGAAATTTGCGCAGGTGACTGAAAGGGGGGGACTTACTAAAAGGAGAGATGAAAACACGAAGCGTGAATTGGGTGAGAGCTTATTGATGTGACAGGAGTGGGAGTGTGGCCTGTTTCTCAGCAGCTGTTGTATGGGCCTGACTTCCTGGGTGCGGTTCAAATGCTTTAATTCACATCATGACTTGAAGGGCCTAATTACAGGCACACTCCATCCAAAAAAAGTGTGTATATATCTTTTTGGTGAGATACTACTGTATATAGATTAGAACTACTCTAGTGCGTAATTGTAGAAAGGGTTGCTCTTAATGAATTTCAAAGGTCAAGAATGTGTGCTCTTTTTTTATGAGGACTACCATGCCCTGATATACAGTATGAGTGATAGACTGTTGAGAATACCCAGTTTTGTTTCACTTCCTGTGCAGTTCATTGTAATGCTTTTAGTTGGAAAAAAAAAAAATCAACACTAAATGCCTCAAACAAAAAAGGTCAGCATCAAATATCAGATGCAGGCCACCTTTTATGTAGAGTCATTGGTGCTTCCTGTTAACATTCAGAGACACACAGACAGTGGGGGTGTTGCCCTCAGCAACCACCTAAAGTTCTCTGTGGTTTTACTCAGCCTATCATCTATTGCCTCTGCTCTGGACACATGCAGCCAAATGAAAGACTGTTTACGCTCCACAGCTGCAGACACCCAAGGAAATTGTGTTGGTCTGAAAACCGGAATTCTGTTGGAATGTATTGTTGGCATATTCACATTTTCTGTTTATTTTCAGCTATTTTCTCTCCTGTCGTCTTCTTGCGTTCTCCGTTAGTATGAGAGACTGTCAGTCAACAAGTTAATTGAGTAATGGATGTAGATGTAATCTAAATAATTGAGCCAATTCAAGGCCCCTCCGGTGCCATTCCACTATTCAATTCATAATTAGCTTATCACAATTTCAGTCAGTTCATCAGCAAGTATTAAAAATAACTCATCATACAGATGCTAAACGTGAATAAATTACCATATTTTTAGGACTATTAAATCGCACTGGAATATAAGCCGCACCAACAAAAAACTGCATAATGAAGAGGAAAAAAACAGATGTAAAACGCACAGGAGTATAAATTAATCTTATCAGTGACGAGAACAAATATTAAGCATTATATTAATAATAACAATGAAAATGGAGACCTCTTCATCGTAAGTAAACATTTATGAACAGGGTCTTGTGTAAAGAGAAGTCATAATGTGATGATTTATCCTTTGAGTTTTCCCTCCACACTTAAAAACTAGGATGTCTTTTAGGCTATATTTAAATGAAGTTTGTCGCACGACTATCAGGAAAAAATGTAGTGCATGTTAAATTTGAACAAAAGACAAGTTGCGACTCTCCAAACTGTTGGATTTATGTGAAATGTATGCTGTGGTTTGTTTTCATTTTTTGAATGATATCTGATTACAAATAGATAATAGATTAGAATAGAATAGAATAGAATAGATAATTTTTCTTCACTAGAAGCCATGATTATATCAGGTACTAGACCCTGATGATACGAGCACCTTACCTTCCGACTTTTTCACAATACGAGCATCATTACAAGAGAAAATAAATCATTAGGCAGGAAAATTTTTACGATGCGAGCAACGAGCGCAATCCAGAAAAGCCTCTCTCTCGTTTTGGTGTGTCTGAGTGCCTCGGCATCCCGCCAGGTGGCATGCCAACTCTCTCCCTTTGACTCCCCAAGTGTCTTGGCGTCCTGTTAGGTGGCATATGAGCATCTCAATTTAACAGAATCCCCCATCTGGCCACCTGCCGCTCATCCTCATTGTCTAATTTTGTATCGGAGTGCATCCGAATCATTTGTGCTAACAATTGAACATTAACTATGTCCCCCAGTTCACTTACTCCAAAAAATATACGTACAGTGGGGCAAATAAGTATTTAGTCAACCACTAATTGTGCAAGTTCTCCCTCTTGAAAATATTAGAGAGGCCTGTAATTGTCAACATGGGTAAACCTCAACCATGAGAGACAGAATGTGGGAAAAAAACCCAGAGAATCACATTGTTTGAATTTTAAAGAATTTATTTGCAAATCATGGTGGAAAATAAGTATTTGGTCAATACCAAACGTTCATCTCAATACTTTGTTATGTACCCTTTGCTGGCAATAACGGAGTCCAAACGTTTTCTGTAACTCTTCACAAGCTTTTCACACACTGTTACTGGTATTTTGGCCCATTCCTCCATGCAGATCTCCGCTAGAGCAGTGATGTTTTGGGGCTGTCGTTGGGCAACACGGACTGTCAACTCCCTCCACAGATTTTCTTTGGGTTTGAGATATGGAGACTGGCTAGGCCACTCCAGGACCTTGAAATGCTTCTTAAGAAGCCACTCCTTTCTTGCCCTGGCTGTGTGTTTGGGATCATTGTCATGCTGAAAGACCCAGCCACGTCTCATATTCAATGCCCTTGCTGATGGAAGGAGATTTTCACTCAAAATCTCTCGATACATGGCTCCATTCATTCTTTCCTTTACACAGATCAGTCGTCCTGGTCCCTTTGCAGAAAAACAGCCCCAAAGCATGATGTTTCCACCCCCAAACTTCACAGTGGGTATAGTGTTCTTCACATGCAATTCAGTATTCTTTCTCCTCCAACCACGAGAACCTGTGTTTCTACCAAAAAGTTCTATTTTGGTTTCATCTGACCATAATACATTCTCTCAGTCCTCTTCTGGATCATCCAAATGCTCTCTAGCGAACCGCAGACAGGCCTGGACGTGTACTTTCTTCAGCAGGGGGACACGTCTGGCAGTGCAGGATTTGAGTCCCTGGCGGCTCATTGTGTTACTGATAGTAGCCTTTGTTACTGTAGTCCCAGCTCTCTGTAGGTCATTCACTAGGCCCCGCTGTGTGGTTCTGGGATTTTTGCTCACCGTTCTTGTCATCATTTTGACGCCACAGAGTGAGATCTTGCTTGGAGCCCCAGAACGAGGGAGATTATCAGTGGTCTTGTATGTCTTCCATTTTCTAATAATTGCTCCCACAGTTGATTTCTTTACACCAAGCATTTTACATATCGCAGATTCAGTCTTCCCAGCCTGGTGCAGGTCTACAATTTTGTCTCTGGTGTCCTTCGACAGCTCTTTGGTCTTGACCATAGTGGAGTTTGGAGTGTGACTGACTGAGGTTGTGGACAGGTGTCTTTTATACCGATAATGAGTTAAAACAGGTGCCATTAATACAGGTAACGAGTGGAGCCTCGTTAGACCTCGTTAGAAGATGTTAGACCTTTTTGACAGCCAGAAATCTTGCTTGTTTGTAGGTGACCAAATACTTATTTTCCACTCTAATTTGGAAATAAATTCTTTAAAAATAAAACAAGGCTATGTTCTGTTTTTTTTCCATGTTCTGTCTCTCATGGTTGAGGTTTACCCATGTTGACAATTACAGGCCTCTCTAATCTTTTCATGTAGGAGAACTTGCACAATTGGTGGTTGACTAAATGCTTATTTGCCCCACTGTACGTTGTTCTTGCTATGCTATCGATTCCATGAATTTTACAGCATATGCATGGCTGCCCGTATTCTCTCAGCCCTCTTGGTAAGTGTTTGGGTATAAATAACATTGTTTTTTAGATTTTGAATTTCTTTTTCAGATTATTTAGCCTTAAAAATGATGCCGTAAATTATTATTTAGGGGGAAAATGTGGGTCATGTGAAGTGTTGCAAATATTAACTGGAATTAAATTATTTCCTATGGAGGAAATCAAGTCATGATACGAGCAGATTCACGTTTAGAGCTTGGTTGTGGAACAGATTTTGCTCGTATCTTGAGGGTCCACTGTATATGTAATTTGTTTCAGTGAGTACTTCAATTTAAGTACTTGTGCTTGTCTAGAGAAAGTGGTATTGTAGCATCCCTGGTTCGTAAAACCATGGAAATACATTCCGAACGCGATGCTGACTCAACTTTGTTAAACACGGGATGCTTCACTAAGAATAATAAGTAACTGAATTGTAGAGTTAAAGAATACAATATGTGAGTATATGTTGTACTGTATCAAAAGACTAACGGAGTTCAACTCTAGAATATATTACCGTAATTTTCGGACCGTAAGCCACTACTATTTTCCCCTCATTTTGAATCCTGCGGCTTATACTCCTGTGCGGCTTAATTGTTCATTTATTGGGTTAATAGGTAACACTTTATTTGACAGCGGCGTCATAAGACTGCTGTAAGACCGTCATAAAATTATGACATGACACTATCATGGGTGTTAATGAATGCATATGACAGATGTCATTAAGTGTTATCCGGCAAATTATGTCACTATCTCCATTTATGTCGAGCTTGGATATTTTATATCCATTCAAAAGTGAGATCATTTGCCGGATAACACTAAATGACATCTGTTATAAGAATTCATTAATGCTCATGACCGTGTCACTTCATAATTATGATGGTCTAATGACAGTTTTATGGTGCCACTGTCAAATAAAGTGTTACCAAATACCTTATCTAGCAACTAATGAAACAACTGGAACAATAACTGAAGAAATAATTAGCACAGAACATGAATTTTTATTGTTATTTACATCTGTAGTGCTGCAATGCATGCTAGGAGGCATCTAGGACAACAACAGTGTTGGCAGCAGAGGTTGACTGTCTCCCCGAAGAGAGCAGTGATGGCCAAATGAAGCTTTTTGAAGCAATGACGCTTTGCAGCTAAATGGTTCAAAGATTCATGGTGGTCCATTTGGTCATATGACAGTTTTATGCCGCTGCTGTCAAATAAAGTGTTCCCGTTAATGTCTTTTAGTGTAAATATCATAATACAGTGTGGACAGCAGTGGCTTATAGTCCAGTGCGGCTTATCTATGAACAAATGCCGTTTCCGTGTCAAATTTGGTGGGTCGCAGCTTATAGTCAGGTGTGCCTTATTGTCCAAAAATTACGGTACTCAATGAAATTTCATTGAATGTATCATTCAAGGTCACAAAACTCATATAATAATTTAAACAAATTAATTGACCGCATAGTTTTTGAGTTAGCGCCATAGCAACACCTTAGCAACAGGCACGTTCCTCGCTGCCAGCCTCTGCCTGATGACGTCATTTACAGAAACAGCACACTTCATTTACGGAAACATTGCATCACGCTAACCTCGCCTTATTCCACAACAATTTTCAGAACGATTTACTCGCGAGATTCATCATGCCATGTCGATGAGTAGCGATGAATTGCTAACTGTATCAGTGGCCCAAAACAATCTTTAGAAAATATTTGGACATCGTTCATGAGAGTCAAGCAGAAGAAGTTCACACCGGCTGCGAGATCGGTTGTATGCTACAAAATGTCAGCAGTGACAGCTTTCAAAACCTAGCAAAATACAACCTTGGTTATTCAAAGACGTAATGATGCCTTACTCCTGATGTTCCATTGACATTTTATTTATAGTAAGCTATGTAGTGATTTGCAAAGGTCTTATGACATTAGTGGCCACATTCCATTCTTCAATATTGCAGCATGAATCTTAAACTCACGAAAGGGTCATTTTGTCCGAGCGGATGAAGATGACAAAGATGATGTGTGTATGTATGTGGCCACGCTGACCTTCACATGCAACCCAATCTGCAAATTAGAACCGGAAAATGCTGACTGCGGAGAAGTCAGCTTGGGCTT
The DNA here is from genome assembly GCF_030265065.1 of Corythoichthys intestinalis. Taxonomy (NCBI): domain Eukaryota; kingdom Metazoa; phylum Chordata; class Actinopteri; order Syngnathiformes; family Syngnathidae; genus Corythoichthys; species Corythoichthys intestinalis. The sequence continues at coordinate 43,347,934 of NC_080403.1, read as the reverse complement.
CTCATACAATTGATTAGCTGCAAGTCATTTTAGTGCTTTAAACACACACACTCTAAATGAGTGTCGCTGTTGAATCAAAATGTCAATAGCTGTCACTTTGCTGGAAAAATGTGTAAATCCAAATATCCAACACTACCAAACACCAACTGTCGCTTGCTTCAGATTCCGTTTGACCACGTCAGCATCCGCGCTTGGTGATAGGACTTGGACCACTTACTGTATTAAAGTTGTGGAAGAGACCCAGAGTGGCAGGGTGCGGCGACTCCAGGGGAAATTGTAGGAAGGGCTTCATATCCAAAGGTGACGGTGGGATGACGGCTGGGCTCCTGAGGAAGGCAGGGACCGGCCCTGCTCGGTTTACACTTCCTGTACACAAAGAGAATTCGAGATGAAAACTAAAAATGTGCACGTATAGATTACTTTTTGTGCTCCATATGCACGAGAATTACATATGACCTTTGCTGCTTGCAATATCCTGGCTCACATATCCTTTAAAATCAATGGTCTAACTCAGATGAGGAATCTTTGAAATTCTAAGGCGGTTCAGTTGAGATCGACTTGTGTACAAACAAATTATAAATAATTCTACCTTGAACTGAAAAGGAACCCGCGGACAGAATGGAAATCTTAATAATGACCAGTGTTGTTCAAGTTACAGTGATAGTTCTCTGAAAAGTTACTAATTAGTTGCCGAATTATTCAATTATTAAGTACTTAATTACTTAAAGGAAAAAATATATAAACACGATTTGAAAAAGTGTTTTTGTTGTTCTGTCGTACATAAAATGCCCTCCTAACACTATGAAATGTAATGGAACAACAAAACGTGCAGAAATTTTGACAGGCATCTTCATTTTTATAAACTTCATCTCCCAAAAAAGGTGCTGTGTAACAATACTAATTAAAATAATAATCATCTCAAGACATCTTCAACAAGACCTGCCCTACTCTGTCAGACTGTTTCTGATTGGCTTACACTGACATCTTGCCCTATGTTAGCTAATCAATAACTGGTGTTTTCTGATAATGACTTTTTGACCGATATCCCGATATTCTCCAACTCCAAATATCCCATATCGATATCAAACCGATACCGATATATGCGTACGTGGACTTAACATATTATGGCTAATTGTATTGTGATGCCCCACTGGATGCTTTAATAATGATAATGCTCACGTAACAAATCCCAAGCTTCTTAGGCTAGGTTCATACTGCAGGTCTTAATGCAAGAATCTGATTTTTTCGTGTTTTTCCGATTGAGGCATTAACTTGACGGTACGAACGTGACAAGTCGCATAGAAGTGGAACATTTCAAATCCGATCTGGGTCACTTTCGTATGTGGTTTAAATCCGATCTGGGCCTCATAAGGCTTATGTGTGTGCATCATGCTCGCTCAGTGCATAGTTATTTGTTTTGATGCTTCTTAGTTTGATGGTCAGTTTGCTCAGTGCATGTAGGACTGCGAATTACTGCGCATTCATAATACTGAATGGACTCAATGGACAAAGGCATTCTGAACGGGCACGCCAAAAAACAGACATGACAAAAAATCGGAATTGTACATTAAGACCTGCAGTATGAACCTAGCTTTTCTTTGGAGATATCAAATGGTCAGTAAGCATAACTGCTGTGCGAAACTGTGACCAGCCCTTGTACAAAGGCAGAAGGCTTCTACACTCACTTTGACCAACGTCATACCGATGTCGATATTATCCGATGTCATTTTAAAACTCTTTTACTCTACTCAACCGATATTATTGGCTACCCAATAATATCGGAAACTATCAATAACCTCTTCTGGAATGTGCTGTGTTCAAGTTATAATGAGAAGAACCATGTGGACTCCGAGGCTAGTATGAGAGCACAATGCTGTCAACAGAGAACACCACAGAAAGCAGCAGAGACGTCTGTAAAGTGACAGGCCACGATGCTGCAGGGGGACACTTTTCACTTACAGTGGGGCAAATAAGTATTTAGTCAACCACCAATTGTGCAAGTTCCTCTACTTGAAAAGATTAGAGAGGCCTGTAATTGTCAACATGGGTAAACCTCAACCATGAGAGACAATGTGGGAAAATAAAAGAAAATCACATTGTTTGATTTTTAAAGAATTTATTTCCAAATTAGAGTGGAAAATAAGTATTTGGTCACCTACAAACAAGCAAGATTTCTGGCTGTCAAAGAGGTCTAACTTCTTTTAACGAGGTCTAACGAGGCTCCACTCGTTACCTGTATTAATGGCACCTGTTTTAACTCATTATCGGTATAAAAGACACCTGTCCATAACTTCCGTCAGTCACACTTCAAGCTTCACTATGGCCAAGACCAAAGAGCTGTCGAAGGACACCAGAGACAAAATTGTAGACCTGCATCAGGCTGGGAAGACTGAATCTTCAATAGGTAAAACGCTTGGTGTACAGAAATCAACTGTGGGAGCAATTATTAGAAAATGGAAGACATACAAGACCAATGATAATCTCCCTCGATCTGGGGCTCCATGCAAGATCTCACCCTGTGGCGTCAAAATGATAACAAGAACGGTGAGTAAAAAATCCCAGAACCACACGGGGGGACCTAGTGAATGACCTACAAAGAGCTGGGACCACAGTAACAAAGGCTACTATCACTAAAACAATGCGCCGCCAGGGACTCAAATCCTGCACTGCCAGACGTGTCCACCTGCTGAAGAAAGTACACGTCCAGGCCCGTCTGCGAACCGCAGGCTAGAGAGCATTTGAATGATCCAGAAGAGGACTGGGAGAATGTGTTATGGTCAGGTGAAACCAAAATAAAACTTTTTGGTAGAAACACAGGTTCTCGTGTTTGGAGGAGAAAGAATACTGAATTGCATCCGAAGAACACCATACCCACTGTGAAGTATGGGGGTGGAAACATCATGCTTTAGGGCTGTTTTTCTTCAAAGGGGCCAGGACGACTGATCTGTGTTAAGGAAAGAATGAATGGGGCCATGTATCGAGAGATTTTGAGTGAAAATCTCCTTCCATCAGCAAGGGTATTGAATATGAGACGTGGCTGGGTCTTTCAGCATGACAATGATCCCAAACACACAGCCACGGCAACAAAGGAGTGGCTTCGTAAGAAGCATTTCAAGGTCCTGGAGTGGCCTAGCCAGTCTCCAGATCTCAACCCCATAGAAAATCTGTGTAGGGAGTTGAAAGTCCGTGTTGCCCAACGACAGCCCCAAAACATCACTGCTCTAGAGGAGATCTGCATGAAGGAATGGGCCAAAATACCAGCAACAGTGTGTGAAAAGCTTGTGAAGAGTTACAGAAAACGTTTGGCCTCCGTTATTGCCAACAAAGGGTACATAACAAAGTATTGAGATGAACTTTTGGTATTGACCAAATACTTATTTTCCACCATGATTTGCAAATAACTTTAAAAATCAAACAATGAAATTTTCTGTTTTTTTTTTCACATTCTGTCTCATGGTTGAGGTTTACCCATGTTGATAATTACAGGCCTCTCTAATATTTTCAAGTGAGAGACCAGCACAATTAGTGGTTGACTAAATACTTATTTGCCCCACTGTAGATCATATAACATGAATAACTTGGGTAACCCTCGTACCATAACTATAGCTCCGTTATAGAATGGCAAAATGTAAAGAGTTGCGTTAGAAGTTACAGGAAAAAGGTAGTTTTGTTATGTAAGGGTGTTAGTTCCAACACCGATAATGCCATTATTCTTGATTATCAGAAGATTAGTTGAGAAATGGCAAAAAATCTTAGAGGACCTTCCAGAAGACTAACGGAAAGGTTGGTCTAGCAGAGGGAAAAACGCAAACCTCTGATTGATAAGCAGCAGCTGATTATACCAAGAAAGAGGCATGTACTTATGTACTTTGTATTTGTAATTAAACCATGCAGTGAATAAAAATGCTGATCCACTTCCTACCCGCACCTCTCCTCCCACGGCATCTCTTGCTCACTTTCCTCTCACTTGCAGCTCAGGCACAGTGGATGCCTGTACTTAAGGACTCTTCTGTGATAGGCAGGGAGGGGGGCTAAGCTCTTTAAGCCTCACAACTGGGGTGCCGCAGATATCTGCCTCCTCGTTTTCTCTGCCGCTGCTGTCTGTCACCAGTCGTTGTTTTCTGCCCTCGTTTCATGCTCGGTTACTCTGCGTCTGCATCCGTGTTTTCTCCCCTCTGCGGCACTTTATCCTACTTCTCGTGTTCCTCTTTATCTTCGCCACTTTTTTTACATGTTCTTCCCACTGTCGTGGTCTCTGGTGGCAAAAACTACAATAAAATTAAGACGCAATCTGATAACACAAGAACAAAAGATCTCTTGAGATATATGCAATCACCATGCGACTGCTTTGTAATATCCACTTATAGCGGTTACATATGCATAGAGAAATTGGTACAATTAGGGGATGTATAGAAATGCTATTATGTTTATTCCAGGCAAGTTCTTTTCACTGACAATAGGAGAAATCTGAAGAATGCACCATAAGGTGCACGGATGAATGAGAAGGTATTTCCTCCTGTCATTCCGCTTCAGATTATTTGAATCCGAACAACACAGTGTTAGCTGTAGGCTATTCTACAAGCAGAAAGCTTTTTCAGGATGACAAATTCCTAAATTTCTACTGAAGTGTGTGCAAATTTAGAAGTCAACGTCACTGTGATTTCATAATACTATAGATTCAGACATATTGCAATGCTCATACAATACTGATACACCTGGTCGAACGTGATTTTGGTAAATTGGACCAGGGTGGTGGCAGATTGATGTCAAGTTGCTCTGACATATTTGTGTCGCCCGAGGTTATCACCAGCTCAGACTGTACCGCTGTTAACATTGTCAGTTGCCAAACCAAGGCTAAAACACGTGGATGGGTGTAGTCATGCATCGTCCTCTTCTGTACAAAGATCTCAGCTCAACTGTGACATCAAAGAATATGCTCTATTTTTCGTAGTACAAGTCGCAGTTTTTTCATAGTTTGGCCGGGGGTGTGACTTATACTCTGGAGCGACTTATGTGTAAAAGCATTAACACATTATTATATCCAGAGGTGGGTAGTTACGCGTTACATTGACTCCATTACATTTACTTGAGTAACCTTTTGAGAAAAATGTACTTCTAAAGGTCATTTTACTAAGCCATACTTTGAATTTTTACTTGAGTAGATTTGTGAAGAACAAATGCTACTTTTACTTTATTTTACATATAAGATTTTACTTCTTTTTGTTTTTCTCAGAGACGCAGTGGCGCCACCCCGCTTGCCAGTATATCGTTAGATTGTTGTAGCATCAGTTATGCATTTCTTCGCAAATGAATGCATTTATTTTGTTTTGTTAAATGTAGGGCTGTCAAATTTATCACGTTAACGGGCGCTAATTAATTTTTTAAAACTAATCACGTGAAAATATTTATCGCAATTAACGCATTCTTGGTACGACTCATTCACGCATTGCCGCAAACAGCCTACAATGGCGCTGTTTTACTTATATACAGAGATAAGAGGCGGAGTGGAGTACATACAAGCATTCATTGGGGCCGTGCTTTTAATTGGCAAAAGCTTTGTCATCTCTCCCACAGCAACTATAAATATTGTGGGAAGCGACGTGGGGAAGAACGACTGGAGTTGATCTTTTTCTTAACACCCTGTAGTGTACCCAATGCAGAGAAGATATAGCATTTGCAGCCACCACAGAGTCATGGTTGCACCACTTTCCATCATGCATTTGGGCAGAACAGTTAAGTCGCTGCAGTATCATTTACTGAAAGCTCAACAAATACACTAGATGGCAAAATTTAGTCACAATATACAAACTCACATTTATCCTTTAAGAATTACAAGTCTTTCTATCCGTGGATCCCTTTCACAGAAAGAATGTTAATAAAGTTAATGCCATCTTGTGGATTTATTGTTATAATAAACAAATACAGTACTTATGTACAGTATGTTAAATGTATATATCTGTCTTGTCTTATCTTTCCATTCCAACAATAATTTACAGAAAAATATGGCATATTTTAGAGATGGTTTAAATTGCGATTAATTACAATGAATTAATTTTAAAGCTGTGATTAACTTAATTAAAAATTTTAATCGTTTGACAGCCCTAGTTAAATGTACACCTTATGCCTAATATATACATAACACAATAAAACAGAATTGTTGTGGAACTCAAATGTTGACTGGACAGTTATAGACTATGCACATTAAATCATTAGTAACATCATATATTACACAATACACCAAAGTATATCAGTAGCCGTGTCCTTAAGTCTTTCTGATAGTTTTCCCCTGACCTTTTTACTACAATAATATAATGAAAACCTGAAATTATGGCTTTTAGTTTTGGCCACCCCAAGATTTTAAGTGGCCCCATCTGGCCACCCCTATGAAAAATTTCTGGAGGCGCCACTGCAGAGACGCCAACAGTGGCTCAACCAGTTTCACAGATGAGACGCCACAACAATAATCTCATGAGTCCATTATACCAATCTTGCAATCTATGATCACGCCAGCCTGTTCAATTATGTGGTGTCTTTAAAGCACGGTAAAAAATTAAAGTATTTGACATAGCCATCAACATGTTTCGAAAGCACAGATTTTAATCTCTGTTTTAATTTGGCACCGATTGAGTTTTATAGTTCCATAATAGAAAATGTTTTCTCCACTAGAGGGCACTCATGCTCTTTGGACGAATAATGCTCAATTTCTGTATTTTTTTTTTTCTGTTGCCGGAATTCAATGTTTTTTGTCATTTTGGTATTTCTATGGATTAACGTGGTTATGTAATACGTTACAGTACAGTAATGCACACAACTGTACTGCGAAAAAAAAAAAACCATTGTCAAAAAAAAAATAAAAAAATAATCAAACATCTTTAGCAGTTACTCACAGTGGTACTCATTACTTGAGCATTCTTTTCACCAAATACTTTTTTACTTGTACTTGAGTACATTTTTTGGATGACTACTTTTACTTCATTAATATTATTTTGAACTAACGCTACACTTAAGTAAAATTTTTGGCTACTCTACCCACATGTGATGATATTTCACATGTTATTTTTACATTAAACCTTAAGAGGACCTGCAAGATTTCATTGTATTTAGTGATTTGGAGTGACACTGATGGTTTGGTAAACTTGTTAGCATGTTCTTTATGCTATAGTTATCTGAATAATGCTTAACAGCTATGTTTCGTCAACATAGCGGATACGTTCTCAGGTCGTTTTTCATGCATCATGTAACGTTAGCATATTCAGCCTGTTGTTCTCTATTCTACAGTGGTACCTCTACATACGAATTTAATTCGTTCCAGGACCTTGTTTGTAAGTCGAAATGGTCGTATGTCGAGCAGGATTTTCCCATAGGAATACATTATAATTCCATTAATTCGTTCCAAAGCCTAAAAACATACACTAAATTCTTAATAAATACTGCTGGCACTGTTACAAATGGCAATTAAACATAGAAAAACAAATAAGTTATAAATAAATAATTCAGAATAATATAATAATAAGAAGAATAATTAATAATTATTCCTGTAAATAATGTAACGAATCGGATTCTAATATGGCGGACACTTTTTACTGTCCCTGAACGCACCGCGAAGGTGACGTCTCAGTGAGATAGGTCGGTGCGGTAGAGATAATACTTTCGTTTTCTTGAGAGCGGTCAACTGCTTAAGACAATGGGCGTTTTGTGTTGGATAAGTTCTTAAATAAATGATAAAAACGTGACGAAGCTGGCGATTTCCTTGGCAATGTTACCACAATAATAATTGTCACCTTAACTTATAAATAGTGGCGAACGGTGGTCGGAAGAGGACCATGGAGCTGTATTGTTGAGCCAGTTCAGGGACGCGCACCCCAAGCTCATATTTTTCTATAACTTGCATCTTCATTTCAAAGGTAAGCATCACTTTTTTCCTTGTTTCTCCAACTGTATCAACTTTTTTTGAAAACTGTGTTGATTTCTCACACAAGAAAATCCACCGTGCGTTCGTTTGCAGTGCTGTCATGTCGTCGTATTTCGAGCAACTCGTCGGATGTAGAAACAAATGGCGGCTCAAATTTTACGTCGGATGTCGAAAAGATCGTGTGTCGAAGTGATCGTATGTAGAGGTACCACTGTATTTTTATTTTATTTATCTTTCAAGATGAGATGTCTGTTCTTGGTGTTAGATTTTATCAAATGAAATTTCCCCCCAAAATGCGACTTAAACTCTGGTGCGGCTTATATATGTATTTTTCCTCTTCATTGCGCATTTTTGGGCGGGTGCAACGTACACTCAGGTGCGACTTATAGTCTGAAAAATACGGTAAGTGTATAGGCGGAGTTTGACTTTTGGGGGAGGGGAGCACAATATCTTAATGACCTCGAAACACAGTGTCAGCAATAAAATTAACTTACAAGAATATTTATCATAATAAGTTAAAAATGAGCGTTTTTTTTTTTTTTTTGTGTGTCCTATCATTCTTGAGGCGAATTCTAAATCAGGCTACTCAGGACAGCTATACTTTTCGCCTAGATCGTCATCCATTGAATATGGTACGCCCGCCGGTGTCGTGCCAATGTAGTTACCCCGTCAAAAAATGTATCCGCTGGGCGGAGTCACTGCGCTGTACTGATTTGCTTGATTTCCGTGTTTTGGTGATGTAGTTAGCTACGAGGTTTTAAAACATGGCCCATCCATCAAAAAAAAAAAATAAATAAAACGTATAACGTAACATACTGAACGTTAAAAAAAGTCAATGTTTTACTGTTTTACTCGTAGGTTGACCTATAACTGTTATTACTGTAATTTAATTCCTGTGTGGAGTTTCTCTAGTTTAATAAACATCGATGTCCAAAATGTATAACTGTGGTTCTTTTCTGGCTTCAATTAATTGTTTAAGTCGACATAACATTTACCTAATGTGTGTGTGTGCGCTCCCGCGGCCAGGGGATACAATTTTTGACAGGGGTAGCTACATTGGCAAGACACCGTCTTTAGTGGGGCAAACTGAAACTCCGCTTACTATTTTGGCAGTGCTATATAGCGTTTCATGGTCCACATTTTTAAATCCTTGGTTCTTGCTCAGTAGTTGTTGCCGCTTTTGAAAGCTTAGGTTTGAAAAAAATTACGTATATCCATCTTGCCTCTTCGGTCCTCGAGTGGTTTTGGTTAAGCAAAGCAAATGACAGTCTAAGGTGCTAACCACATGATCTGTTCGAAAAATAATTTTGACCCATTATAGAACCTACCTTAGACTCCGCGTATGGGTAAGTGGAATATAGAAAATGGATTTATTGATAAATATGGTCTTAAAATCTTTTCCTGAGTTTAGATTAATGCAGGTTATTCCTAGTCTAAATGGATTAAAAATGGTTTGATTGTATTCCAAATACTGTTTGACGTTGCTTCTTGACAAAAACTTTCACAGGCTGTGAGCTTTTATCAGCTTGTGTAGCACATTTTGTGTCAATGACTCAACTTGTCAAAATCAGTAAAACTAGGCAGAAGTGATGGTATTCATCTTTGATTGAGCGAATTTTCGACATAGCCCTTGTATTGGATCACTATCTACTGGTCATTTCAAATGCTTCAGTTGCTAGCAGTGTTGGGAGTAACACCATTATAAATAGGGTTAGCGTTATTTTTTCAGTAACGGGGTAATCCAACTAATTACTTTTTCCGCCGTTACAACACCGTTACCGTTACTGACGGTCAAAAGCGGTCCGTTACTTACTCTGAATAAATTGAAGAAACTACCAGCTGTGTCGAGTCGACTCTCTGCTCTGTTGATTTGTCATCCAAGACTTGGGGTGCGTTCAGGTTCGAGAATAGTGCACGTACTTCTGACTCCAAGCTGTTTGTCCCAATTAGACAATGCTTTCCAAAGTTTGGTAATGTTTCTATGTTTGCTATACCTGATGCTAGCCTCGTTCCCATCTCCCACTGTCAGCCAGCAATAATTCTGCTTCCATCTTGAGGACGGCAGACGCTTTGAAGGTGACGTGAATTGTCGGGAAACGAGCCTACCTGAATGTATCCCCTCGAGAGATGCGATGGAAGTGATTGTGATTGGCTGAGGGTTAGAGTCATGTGTTTTGTAAGCCAATCAGAGCCGGTGATTTCACAAGCAAACCGGAACAGCGCGTGCGGCAAACACACACACAAAACAGATGCACAGGGTCGGTATGGCAGAGCATTCAGAAGAAAAATTGTCCTTTAAGAGGTGGAGATATAGACACTATTTCAAGTTTGTCGAAATCAAAGGAAAGAACCTGCATGTAATGTGTTATTTATGTCCCGGGGCAAAGCTTTTGTCGACATCTGTGGTAAGCAATTCAAATTTGCTGAAGCACCTAACAAGTTAACTACCTGTCTGTTCTTCTCTGTTCCACTGACTCGAATACTGCTCAGAAAATTTCAAATTCTTTGACATACAACAAGTTATTTTTAAAGTAACGGAAATAGTTACTTTCCCTGGTAACTAGTTACTTTTACTATAGAGTAATTCAGTTACTAACTCAGTTACTTTTTGGAAGAAGTAGCGAGTAATGTAACTAATTACTTTTTTTAAAGTAACGTGCCCGACACTGGTTGCTAGTATAGCAGTGCTCATGGTGAGATGTTTGGTTTCATCTAACATTGGTGGTTAAAATGTCTCAGCAATGTGTTTGGGGAAGGCAAGTGTCATTTACGTGAGAGACCAATTCACCGCTGTAACTGGCAGGTTCTTTGCACGTGGTCTTCTTGCCTGGCAGGTCACGGTCTGTTATCATTTGATGTTGTTTATCGATGGTAATATCGTAAGGGAGTTGAACTCAAATTACACCAGTGTAGTACAGCATAATATTGATACTGAATTTTCACAAAAGAAAGACATGAAATAATAGGCAACGGTCGATAGAACTCAAGGTTACTTTAACACGGTTATGTGTTTCTAGATTTTGGATTAAAATGCAGAAAGCCCTCTCTGATTTAATTAAATGCTTGGTTAACAATGCAAATATAGGCAGGTCGAACGACATCTCAAGCAGTATGGATTCCGGCATGAGGTGTAATCTTTCCTTCTGCCTAGCGAAGCGTGCTCCCGCTGCTCATTTTACGCCACATTACAGTTTAAAAGTCAAATCATTTCTGCTGTTCCTTCATTAACATTGCAGCATGCCACAATAGAGTCATGTAAAGTTATCACGCTGCCTTTCCAGAGTCACATTCTGTGCCATCTCAAAGCAGCTTGTGTTCCACGACCTATACGCGCTTCCCGAATGATTTACAATGACATCAGATAAGTGAATGCGGCGCCTCTTCAACAGCGACCACGCAGTACGACTGGCATTGATTGGACACATTCAGAGGAGAGTTTAAGTGTTAATGTGCTGTCAAACTATAAATCCAGACCTCGCCATGCATTGGCCCTTTACTCAGAAAAAGCAGCCCGCCTTCCCTTCAACTGCCTTTTGTTTTCTCATGCAAATGTTTGACTGAGAAAAGATCAATGCCCATGTAATAGCTTATTGAATTTTTAGATTTGTGAGAGCCAGCCTGAAATGAAGAGATGCAGATGTAAGGCAAGGGAATACAGAGAGAAAAAAAAAAGAGCGCCACGGGCAGCAGTTTATCTCCACAAACCATGACGTGCGCGCGCAAACACGTGCGCGCAAACGTGCGGTGCCTAAGGCCTCTCAAATTGGCAATTCATTTGGCCAATTTAAGTTTAATGATCACAGAGGTAATGTCAATGTCAGTGACGATGGTGTAGCCTCTCAGCATTCTCTGCCTTGCTCTGTTCCACGGATGGGAATGGGAGGGAATGTTGGGAGGTGGGCTGGAGATCTCGCTGCCAAAATAAATAAAAGAAAAAAAAAAAAGAAAAGAAATGCAGCCATCTTCCTTTCCTGGCTCGGCACAAAATGCCAGGCGCCTCACATCTGCATTTAAATGGGCTGCTGTGCACAGAAGAAGCCTCCCATCGCCTCCCTTGACAACGCTAGTGTACAGAGCTTCCAATGTGAAGCCCGCAGGTCTGTCTTGACCCACTCTGCTCGTGTTTATTTTTCCCCGCAGTTTATGTGGCGGCGTCACACGTTTGCGAGTTGATTTGGCGGCAAATGACACCGTAAAGAGCAGATGATCATTTATGAGCATCGTTTAGCTCACCTGCTGGCAGGGACCTGACTTGCTCGTAGTTTGTACAAAAATTCTAAGGGCTGCAGTGTTAGCTCACTTAAATGTTGTCCAACATAGGTGTATAAGCGTGAAAGAAACACTGCAAACTTTGTTGCAACTGCAGGGTGAATCTGTCTCAGTGAGGCACGTTGCTACTTGTGAAGGACTGAGCATGAAATCCAATTTACTGCAGCTCAGCTTACCCCCAAAGTCAGACAGAGTTATTTCAACCTAAGTAAGGGACAGAAAGCACACAAAACACTGCTGTGTAACTCTGGGCTTGGTCCTGATTAATGTCGCGTCAGTGTGTGTGAGATCTGCTGGTTGATTTAAGTTTGCGCTTTGTTTTAATGATAGATGCCCTGCACCCCGGTGGCTGAGTTTAAATGCAGCCTTCCACAAAACTCCCACAAGTCCTTTCACTGAAAAGCGAATGTGTGAGCGTCAGCTAGTCTTCCTGCAGTCTTCTGAATTCTCATTGCTTTTGTCATTAACAACCATATGCTTGTTTTTGTCACCATCACATGAATGTTGCTTACATAGTAACGGTGTAACGGTACATGTATTTGAATTGAACCTTTTCACTATGTGGTGCTCGGTTCGGAACGGAGGCGTACCGAACGAGTTTCTGACGTAATGTAACCCTTACTTTTCGAAGCCGTGAGTCGATCGGGTTACAGTTTCTTTGTGTAGATTATATTTACTCCGTCTTCTCTACTATAATGAGGACCAACACGGTTTGCCTGGTATACAGTTGTGGTCAAAAGTTTGCATACACTTGTGAAGAACATAATGTCATGGCTCTCTTGAGTTTCCAGTTATTTCTACAACTCTGATTTTTCTCTGATAGAGTGATTGGAACAGATACTTCTTTGTCACAAAAACATTCATGAAATTTGGTTCTTTTATGACTTTATTATGGGTGAACAGAAAAAAGTGATCAAATCTGCTGGGTCAAAAATATACATACAGCAGCGCTAATATTTGGTAACATGTCCCTTGGCCATTTTCACTTCAATTAGGCGCTTTTAGTAGCTATCCACAAGCTTCTGGTTGAATCTTTGACCACTCCTCTTGACAGAATTGGTGCAGTTCAGTTAAATTTGATGGCTTTCTGACATGGACTTGTTTCTTCAGCATTGTCCACAAGTTCTCAATGGGGTTTAAGTCAGGACTTTGGGAAGGCCATTCGAAAACCTTAATTCTAACCTGATTTAGCCATTCCATTACCACTTTTGATGTGTGTTTGGGGTCATTGTCCTGTTGGAAAACCCAACTGCGCCCAAGACCCAATCTTCGGGCTGATGACGTTAGGTTATCTTGAAGAATTTGAAGGTAATCCTCCTTCTTCATTATCCCATTTACTCTCTGTAAAGCACCAGTTCCATTGGCAGCAAAACAGCCCCACAGCATAATACTACCACCACCGTGCTTGACGGTAGGCATGGTGTACTTGGGGTTAAAGGCCTCACCTTTTCTCCTCCAAACATATTGCTGGGCATTGTGGCCAAACAGCTCGATTTTTGTTTCGTCTGACCACAGAACTTTCCTCCAGAAGGTCTTATCATTGTCCATGTGATCAGCAGCAAACTTCAGTCGAGCCTTAAGGTGCCGCTTTTGGAGCAAGGGCTTCCTTCTTGCACGGCAGCCTCTCAGTCCATGGAGATGCAAAACACGCTTGACTGTGGACACTGACACCTGTGTTCCAGCAGCTTCTAATTCTTGGCAGATCTGCTTTTTGGTGATTCTCGGTTGAATCTTCACCCTCCTGACCAATTTTCTCTCAGCAGCAGGTGATAGCTTGCGTTTTCTTCCTGATCGTGGCAGTGACAAAACAGTTCCATGCACTTTATACTTACAAACAATTGTTTGCACTGTTGCTCTTGGGACCTGCAGCTGCTTTGAAATGGCTCCAAGTGACTTTCCTGACTTGTTCAAGTCAATGATTCGCTTTTTCAGATCCATGTATGTATATTTTTGACCCAGCAGATTTGATCACTTTTTCTGTTAACCCATAATAAAGTTATAAAAGAACCAAACTTCATGAATGTTTTTTGCGACAAAGAAGTATCTGTTCCAATCACTCTATCATAGAAAAATCAGAGTTGTAGAAATAACTGGAAACTCAAGAGAGCCATGACATTATGTTCTTCACAAGTGTATGTAAACTTTTGACCACAACTGTACCAGACTCACTGCTGTTCCAGCGATTGAGTCTGGCGACCGTCTGCTGGATCAAATTCCGAGGGCGGAGCAAGCCACAGCAAACAGACAGCGGAGTGGACCAATCGGCAACGGGCAGACGTGACGTTGTCAAAGCGACAAGTAATTAGCGTGAGCGGAGAATGGAGAAGTTTATTCAACATGGCTAGCGCGAGCCATGTTGACTGTTTCGATGTGTTTTTGGTAATTTAAAACTGGTTTTACCATGGATAGGAACATATTCTCGGCTCTCCCATTCGCCATCTGTGTTGTTGTAGACACTACTTTCGGCGCGCAAGAGTGACGTTACTCATTAAGAACACGTCACGCCAATAAACGAATCTCATTGGACGATTGATTTTGTACCTTGCTCGAGAGGCCGTTAATGGGCTGGGTCCCAGACTATTTCTCACTGTGTTTGAAAAATACAGGGAGAATAGTCTGGCTGTGCCAGGCAACAAAACGGTAGGACAGTATAACCCAGACACGTCAACGGCACGACAACGTGGCCGCCGCGAGAACGCAGTGAAACGCGGGCGTTAAAGTCAATCAGCCAATGCACACCAGTCGCAGTGCGGCCGCGTCTTAGTCGCATCCCAGAAGCGGCTCAACACGACACACGCGAAAAGAACGGCAGAGTTTATTATTTGACACAAGACGCGACCCTCCTGCGTCAATACTACTACCGGTAGCTAGGATCGGGCAGACCGGAAGTCACTCGTGTAAAAATACGGTGGATCCGGTCGATTTTCAAACTAATATGCAATCGTAACCCACTTTTTGAGTCCATAAGATCTCTTGAGTGGTAGATCGGGGCACAGTGGACTTGTCTTTATTGATTTACTGCTGTCTTCTCTGCTATCATAATAACCAACACGGCTCCGTGTTCAATACAAAACCCTCCTACCACAACAAAACAAGTAGGAACTAATATTCACATTGGAACTAAAGTTATACAAGATAAAATATACAATATAAATGAATACTACATCACATTTGTAAAATACAAACACAAAATAAATAATAGCCCATTTAAATAAAATAAATTTAAATGAGCTAAAACACCTATAATTAAATAATAAGAATAATACACAGATCCTGCTTACACAATTAAATTTATTAATTTCTGTGTGGCGCTTTAACTTGAGAAAATCCACCAATAAAGCTTTTGAAAACCATTCATAAGAAAAAAAAAAATCATTGAGGCATTTCATTTGTAAAATACATGTTAAAGTCTTTGTCATTGGCATAGCTTTTCTCTTTAGCACAGGACTTATTTTTTCTTCTTTCTTTCAGAAAGAAAGCTGACCAATACGCGGGGTCTGAAAGGCAAATTGTTGTTGGATTATCTTTAAATACCTGCTACTTTTTGAGCAGAATTCTAGCTTTGAACAGGCTAATGTTTCTATTGTTGAAAGCACAAAAGTATGTAATAAACAACTAGCACATTTATATTTTGCGTTTTGTTTTCTTACTGTACCGAAAATGAACCGAACCGTGACCTCAAAACCGAGGTACGTACCGAACCGAGATTTTTGTGTACCGTTACAACCCTACTGAAGAGCGAATGTGTGAGCTTCAGCTAGTCTTCCTGCAGTCTTCTGAATTCTCACTGCTTTTGTCATTAACAACCATATGCTTGTTATTGACACAATCACATGAACAGTGTTGGGAATAACGGCGTTATTCTTCTCAGTAACGGGAATATAACGAATTATTTTTTCCCGCCGTTACAACGCCGTTACTGTTACTGACGGTCAAAGCGGTGCGTTACTTAATTTGAATAAATTGAAGAAACTAGCAAGTCTATTCTGTTCTGTTTATTTGTCATCCAAGACTTGGAGTGCGTTCAGGTTCATGGCAATGAAAATAGTAAACACACTTAGCCTACCTTTGCAAGAACGATGGAGTTGCCGTTTGATACGATCATAATGTGCAGGTCCTGCACCCATCCGCAGCAAAACTGTTCGTAGCTTTGTAGCGATTTGTAATCTCGGAATCGAGCGCACATACTTCAGAGCTGGTGTTTTCCCACACAAACCGGAACAGCGTGTGCGGCAAACGCGCAAAACAGATGCAGAGGGATATGATGGCAGAGCATTCAGAGGAAAATTTGTCCTTTACGAGTTGGAGATATAAACACTATTTCAAGTTGGTCGAAATTAAAGGAAAGAACGTGCATGTAAAGTGTAATTTATGTCCCGGGGCAAATATTTTGTCGGCACCTGTGGTAAGCAATTCAAATCTGTTTATTTTTGTTACACTTCAAGTGTAGGATAAATCTGTTGCTGGTGAGGTCCAATAAATATTACAAGGTTCTCTAACACAACTACCTGTCTGTTCTTCTCTATTCAACTGACTCGAATACTGCTCCGAAAATGTAACATTCTTTGACATACAACAACTTCTTTTTAAAGTAACGGAAATAGTTACTTTCCCTGGTAACTAGTTACTTTTACTATAGAGTAATTCAGTTAATAACTCAGTTACTTTTCGGAAGAAGTAGTGAGTAACTATAACTAAATAGTTTTTTCGAGTAACGTGCCCAACACTGCACATGAATGATGCTTACATAGGCATGCTGTCAAATTGCTTTGTTCAAATGTTGAACAAAGAGACATGAAAACATGTCAGATTTAAAGCGTGGCGTACATCCTATGATTGGCAGGGAGATGAGATTGTGGAGGAATGATAGCAGCTGAGGGGTTGGATTCAATCGAGCGCAAGTAGAAAAAAGGCACTGGACTAAAATGGGGGAAGAGAGGGATGGAATCTCAGGTCGGGGAGGGGTTTGGGGGGAGCTGCATGTTGAAAGGTGAGTCCAAGGTGAACTGAGGATGTAAAGAGCTGCATATGTAACCTGCAGGTTAATGTGTGGGAGAAGTCACTGGCGGTTTTAGAAGAAGGTGACACAAATTGCTTAACACTTCCATGTGATTATCAAGCGACCCCCACATAGCTGCAGTATACCTGCCTCCAAGGCTTAACGTTTGGCTGTCACATGCAAAATGTCACATGCGCATGAGAAATTTTGGATTTTTTTCATTTCTCATCTGTGTTATGCTTCATTTCTACAACAAAGCATTCTGACCTTTGGATCAATAATAGTCACTACTTGGAACAAATTGTCAAATTAAACATTCACTGCACATTCTACAGTATGAATTGTAGTGTAAAAATTTAATAGTATTTCTAAATGTTGTATATAGTCCCTACTCGAAAGTCGAAACAGTGCAAATGAACTTTAATAACATTGTACAGTGGTATGAAAAAGTATCTGAACCTTTTGGAATTTCTCACATTTTTGCATAAAATCACCATTAAATGTGATCTGATATTTGTCAAAATCACACAGATGAAAAAAACTGTCTTCTTTAACTAAAACCACCCAAACATTTATAGGTTTTCATATTTTAATGAGGATAGTACCGTATTGGCCCGAATATAAGACGGCCCTGATTATAAGACGACCCCCTCTTTTTCAAGACTCAATTTTGAAAAAAGAACACCAAATTAATTTTTATACAGAAAATAATTACTGCGCATCTGAAACAAATGATTATAACAAAATATTTGCGAGAAAAAGCATGTTATTTTGCCCCATTCAAATCTTAATATCTGAACATTTAGATATGTAAACTAAAGTGCGATCACATTCGTAAATGAATGGCTTCTGGTTTTTGAAATGTAAATAAACCAATCTATAGTGATAAAACAACAAAATTGCAATAACTGCATTAACCATCAAAGTGAAGTCTAACTGTAACTGTAGTCTTGAAACAAATCTGAATAAGGAAAAACATTGCAATAAAATAATGCAAACTGGTTAAACTTGAGAGTAGCTGAGATCTGTCATGACAGAACATCTCTTCAATGATGTATGGCGCCATCTAGCGTCGTGAATGGGTATAATGTCAAGACCGCCAATATAAGATGACCCCCACTTTTTCAGTCTTATTTCAATGCAGAAAACACCGTCTTATATTCGGGCCAATACGGTATATAAACAATGACAGAAGGGGGAAAAATAAGTAAGTGAACCATCACATTTAATATTTTTTGCCCCCCTCCCCCTCCTTGGCATCAATAACTTCAACCAGACGCTTCCTATAGCTGCAGATCGGCTACATCATTTTTCCATTAATGATTGCTAGTTGTACAGGCCCTGAGGGCAACAAAACAGCCCCAAATCATGATGCTCCCTCCACCATGCTTCACGGTGGAATGAGGTGTTGATGTTAGTGAGCTGTTCCATTTTTCCTCCACACATGATGTTGTGTGTTACTCCCAAACAATTCAAATTTGGTTTCATCAGTCCACAAAATATTTTGCCGAAACTTCTGTGGAGTGTCCATGTGCCTTTTTGTGAGCATTAAACGAGCAATAATGTTTTTTTTTATTTTTTATTAGACAGCAGGTGGCTTCCTCCATGGAGTCCTCTCATGAACACCATTCTTGGCCATAGTTTTACATATAGTTGATGTGTACAGAGATATTGTACTATGCCAGTGATTTTTGTAAGTCTATAGCAGACATTCTAGGGTTCTTTTTTACCTCTCTAAGTATTCTGCGCGGGACTCTTGGCGTCATCTTTGGTAGACCGCCACTCCTTGGCAGAGAAGCACAGTGCCAAACTCTCTCCATTTTTAGACAACTTCTCTGACTGTCGATTGATGAACATCCAGACTTTTAGAGATGGTTTTGTATCCTTTCCCAGCTTTATACAAATCAACAATCCTTGATCGCAGGTCTTCACACAGCTCTTTTGACCAAGCGATGATACACATCAGACAATGCTTCTCATCAAGACATTACTTACCAGGTGTGTGTTTTATAGTGGGCAGGGCAGCTTTAAACCACTCATCAGTGATTGGGCACACACCTGACTTAAAATGTTTGGTAAAAAATTGGTTTCAATTGCTTTTTAAGTCTCCTAAGGCAGAAAGCTCACTTACTTATTTTTCGCCCTTCTGTCATTGTTTGCATGCTATCCTCATTAAAATATGAAAACCTATAAATGTTTGGGTGGTTTTAGTTGACGCAGACAGACACTGTATTTTCATCTGTGATGTGACATTTGAAGGTGATTTTATGCAGAAATGTGAGAAATTGCAAAAGGTTCGGATACTTTTTCATACCACAGTAGGTGTAATGAATATTTAATACTTTGAACTTCATACGCTGTTCCTGGCAGTAAAAGATACATTTCTACTTTTTTGGAAAAATGTGCGTACTTAGCTGTTGTTTTTATTGTCTCTGTAGACACTTATTAATTTACCATCTAATTTGATTTTCACAGTTGGTTACTCTCGGCTGTAATGAAGCTGAGCCACTTTCTGCTGTTATTGCTACTCAACATTTTGCATGCTTCTTCATCGTCTTTTGCTTTCGTTTTACTTGATGCTAAATGTGTAGCTGGTACTCATCCATATATTTGCCAGATTGTTAGTTTACTTGTTACCATAGAGTTGAGGATTTGTAATTTAGGCCAGGTTCATACTGCAGATGTTAACGCACAATTCCGATTTTTTTGTCATATCTGTTTTTTTGGCATGCCCGTTCAGACTGCCTTTGTCCATTGAGCCCGTTAAGTATTACGCATGCACACTAATTCGCAGTCTGAGGCGTGTTGAGCAAACTGACCCGCATGCGCAGCAGCATCAAAAAAATGACTACACATGACGCACACACACACACTTCGGGACAGTTTGCCCGACTCCCGGCCCTGTAAGCAATCTTGAAATATTGCTCATTTGGAGCAAAGAGAAAACTGAGTATTCTCAGGCTTACCCCCCCATTTTATTTTTTTCATGACTTTTGTCAAGCCCGCCTCTTCCTTAAATGCCGCGTTCAAGCTAGGCGCTAACACTAATGCAGAGTTCCATCACTACTGTACAGCCCTTTCTCTCTCGCTTTTTGCTGACGTAATTGATGCATGAATTCGGATTTGGGGGACTTGACTGCAGCCAGATTCTGGAAAAATGTGGCCCAGATCGGCTTTTAACCACATACGAAAGTGACCTAGATCGGATTTGAAGTGGTCCCCTTTTATGCAACTTTTCCCGTTCAGACAGTCAAGTTAATGCCTCACTCGAGTCGGAAAAACATGAAAAAATCGGATTCATGCATTAAGACCTGCTGTATGAACCTAGCATTTGAGGAGTAGTTCAGCACCATGGAAGGACAGTGTTGACTGTTGAGCCACACCAGCTAGCCAATTGGAGATCTTCGCATTCCCCCAGTTATACCCGGACAGCCAGAAGAGCTGGGTGCAGGGGTGGCCGACCGTTCAACATGGGTGCTTTATTACCGTATTTTTCGGACTATAAGTCTCATTTTTTTTCGTAGTTTGCCTGCGACTAATACTCTGGAGCGACTTATGTGTGAAATTAATAACACATTATTATATCATTTCACATGTTATTTTGGTGTTTTGGAGTGACAGTGATGATTTGGTAAACTTGTTAGCATGTTTTTTTATGCTATAGTTATTGGAGATGTGTGAAATTTCCGATTCTTAGATTATTCGCGATTCGGCCATGGAAGATTCGAGAACGATTCACAAACATCCAAATTCCGATTACCGAAATATGTCAAGTAAAACACACTCCGCGCGCCGCGCGGTCTTCGGGACACAGTGAGGAACGGAGCGAGACTAGCTAAACATCATGCTTGTCATTACCCGGCCCCTCGGGTAATGCCAATGCTCAACTCATGGCTCTAGCTCAACTCATGCCGCGAGATAAAAAAAAAAAAAAAAAGCATACCTGCCGACAGCTGCTACAAAGTACGTCCACATAATGGTACGGTAGATATCATATTTATATAGGGCAAGATGCTATATAGACTCGGTGGCATTGGCAGCACATGTACAAAAAGCTCGATGTGGGCGTTAGTGAACGGCCGCCATCTTAAAGCAGTAGACTTCCCTGCAAGGCTGTTGTAGCGAACCTTCCAAGCGAACCTAATTAACTTTTTATCTAAAATACTCCTAAATCGGTAAAATATTGACTTGAATCTATCTTTAAAATAGTTTTAAAACTTTCACATGTCGAAAGTAGACAAAAGGGAAATTACGGAATAACGAGAGCAATTTTAACAACTTTAACGGTTGATTCACAACATTAAATTAATTGAATGTAGTTTAAAGCTGCTGATACAGAATGGGGATTTGAGTATATTATTTTTTGTTTTTAACTGTTAACTTGATACTGAAATAGTCGTTTTTTTAAGCCTGGGAGTTTTTTTTTTTTTCAACAGTTTTTGTGACTAATGTACAAAACATAACATAAAAAATAACATCTGTCATCAGCCCTCATTCATATTAATGACAGGTGTCATGTCATCATTATGAAAGTCTTATGACACAAACTTCAAATAAAGTGTAACTATGGATTTTTATGTTCTTGCATTGCATTATTTGTACAGTTCTAAAAATATAGGTATTGAATCGGCATCGGATCAGTATTGGCTAAACATATCTTGAAAAAAATCGGATCGGAAGTCAAAAAAGCAGCATCGGCACATCCCTAGTTGCGCAGTCCATCTTCATTAAACTGAGGTTACTCTTTTTCGCAATTTGAGACCAACCGAGGAGTGTATAGCATAATACCACACCGAGGGAAGTGAAGGTCATTAAGAAATCTGCTGTTTCAACATGACTTGCAGCCTTGCCACCGCACATGAATATTATCATTATCATCCTGTTATGTGAGCATTTACACACCTGCTGTTTTTGACCAATGGGGATCGCACAACTTGTGCAAACCTAGTGTATGAGCAACCCAAGGAAAAACATACACATAAGAGTCAACATGCATTCATACAATAACAATAGAGCCAGCAGGTGCATCCTCTATTGTTTTTTTTTTTCTTTTTTCAAGGGGAGAAGACATGAAATGGATGTTAAGGTGACAGCCGTTATCGAACTACTGTGTCATTTTCCATGGAAAGAATAATTACAGGTTTTATTTTGAGTCCATGTGGTTTGATGCAATAGCGTGGTCTTGAAGCAACACACAAAGATAATGACTGGCCAGCGCCAGGCTCGTAACCCTAAGGCCTTATTTGGCAACCTTGAAACCAGTAAATGACAGATCTACACGTTTCTGCCTTTGTATCCAAGCCGTTCTTATTATATATGTGGTCAACAGACTTTTGGCTAGGCAAAAGCCTTTGTCTGTGCTTTACCAGATATTGAACTGGTTCAAAGTCAATATCTTATTTCCTATGCATTCAGGTGTTAAAATATTAATTATTCGGACAAAACAAACTGAATTGTGTGTATTGTAATACAAATTTTAAAATATTATTTTAGCGTTCTAGTGCCTTTGTTAAATGAAGAGGCAGTATTTGAAGTAGGGCCAGTATAATACAGACCAAGACACATGAGTCCAAGAGTCTAAGGCTAGGTTCGGACTGTAGGTCTTAATGCAGGAATCTGATTTTTTTGTGTTTTTCCGACTCGAGTGAAGCATTAACTTGACGGTCTGAATGTGACAAATCTCACAGAAGGTGAACATTTCAAATCCGATCTGGGCAGGGCTGGCCCAGGCCATTTGGGGGCCCTAAGCAAAATAATGCAAAGGGGCCCCTATTTTTGGCCCACCATTTTGTCACAGTGTACTGTGAAACCCATTCATGCAATCCAACCCATACATCCATATTTTGTATATTAATCAGATTTTGTTGCACTGCATACTTCAAACTTCTCACCCCAAATGATTGTTAGTACTTACAATAGATAGCGCCAAACCTTTATCTAAAAGAGGAAAGAAAAGTTAAGGAAGAACTTTTATTTTTTAAAGCTTGTAATCAAGTATCAAAACTCACAAAAGTCAAATAAAGCAAACTGTAGTAAACACAATAGAATATAAATTCAACAATTGCCAGATTGGGGGCCCCCTAGTGGTCAGGGGCCCTATGCAGCTGCATAGTCTGCGTATAGGCTGGGTCGGCCCTGGATCTGGGTCACTTTCATATGTGGTTTAAAGACCAAATGTGAAGTAAGGTTGGCCAACCATGTTTTTGAGTAATATCAATGGCTAAACAATTATAAGCATATTTTCGTTTTTTTTTTTTTTTCGCAACCCTTCCAGGTTCTTTGTTTAACCCATAGCAACGCCCTTGACAACGAAAATGTTTTTCTTTGACAATCTTCGGAAATGACGTCACACAGAGAATTGCGAGGGAAGTGCGCCTTAGAACAGTATTGTTGCATTACTTCTCGGTAAGATGCCACGGCGGTGTGTGGTGATGTATTGTTTTCAGTTTAAAGAAAAGTTGTATGAATGGCCAAAGGATAGTAGGGCACGTAAATGGACATCTTTCGTTTGCAGGAAGCGAATGAATTTCACGCCATCATCGAGTAGTGTTCTCTGCTACAAACACTTCAAAGATGCCTGCTTCCTCAACCGGTATGCTTATGATCAAGGATTTGCAAAAAAGTAAGTGTGATTTTTGGATAGATGACTGATGACTTTGTCAAAGCAGAGCTGCCAATTGTTGTGGAATTAACAGTAGAAGGTAGCGACGTTAGCCGAAAGCTAACTCCAGGCAAAACCCCGATCGTGTTGTGGAATGAACAGAAGAAGCTAGTGACGTTCGCTGAAAGCTAACTCGAGGCAATCCCCGATCATATTTGTATTGAGTTCATTTTGTCTACAGTTATAAATTCGTCAAAACTTTTCTTTATTTCCCAGGCAATAGTAGGTGGTTTATTTACCTGACATGTTTCGACGAACACTTCCGCCTTCATCAGAGGGTCCGAAAGCGGAAGTGTTTGCCGAAACTGCAATTATTACTCATTAATGATATGAATAGCATCGATTCGAGCCGAAAGCTAACGTCGCTAGTAGAGATGATGCCGACCGATCGGGTCCGATCACGTCATTTTCAAAGTATTGGAATCGGCAAAAAATATCGGCCATGCCTTTTTTTAATATGTATACGTATATTTTTAAATTAAATCGTTTTCTAATTGTATTTAACGTTACAGACATAATATGTTACACTCATCCAGAGTGTTTAGTTTAGGCTTAAGGTAGGGTTATCAAATTTATCCCGATAACGGCGGTAATTAATTAAAAAAAAATGTATCACGTTAAAATATTTAATGCAGTTAATGCATGCGCTGCACCATCCACTCACGCATTGTCGCGCTCAATCTGTAATGACGCCGTTTTACTTATATAGAGGGATAAAAGGCAGCGTAAAATGAGTAGAGTGAATTATGGCAGCCTTTTAGCCTTTTTGTAATTGGCTAAAGCCCTACAATCCCTCTTCCCACGATTAGAAATATCATGGGAGGCAATGTGGGGAAGCAAGTTTGCAATTGATCTTTTTCTTAACACCTTATGTTATTTCCCAACGCAGAGAAGATATATCAATTGGTAGCACTACGAAAAGTCATGGTTCCACTTCCCATCATGCATTTGGGCATGGCTACAGTATCATTTACTGAAAGCTCAACAAATACACTAGATGGCAATATTTAGTCACAATATACAAAGTCACAAGTCTTTCTATCCGTGGATCCCTCTCACAGAAAGAATGTTAATAATGTAAATGCCATCTTGAGGATTTATTGTCATAATAAACAAATACAGTACTTATGTACTGTATGTTGAATGTATATACTGTATTCGTCCGAGTTTTATTCATTTTTTTCTTAATGCATTGCCAAAATGTATATGATCGGGAAAAATTATTGGGAATGATCGGGATCGGATCGGGAGCAAAAAAACATGATCGGAACAACCCTAGTCGCTAGCTTCTACTGTTCATTCCACAACATGATCCGGGATTCGTCAAAACTTTTCCTTTTATCCCAGGCATTAGTAGGTGTTTTTTTTACCTGATCTCGGCAACATTTTTCAAGAATGCGGCGGCGGTCTGAACTGTCAAGTCTCCCAAATCTGAATTCATGCAGCAGTTACGTCAGCAAAGAGCGAAAGAGGCAGGCAGAATGGCAGCGATGTAGCTGGGCATTAGCGTTAGCGCCTAGTTTGGACTGGAGGTGGGCTTGACAACATTCTTGGGTTTCGTCTTCCATGCTTCCTCTTTCATCCTGTTCATGTCTGGTGACTGGGCTGGCCAGTCCTGGAGGATCTTGATCTTCTTTGCCTTGAGGAACTTTGAGGTAGTGATTGAAGAATGCGATGGAGCACCATCCTGCACTGTTTTCACAGTTTTTTGAGTGAATCTCGGATCCATGCGGGCTCCAGTAGGTCTCCTGCAATATTTGCGGCGACTGTGGTGTAATTCAATGGAAGATTCATCTGAAAAATCCACCTTTTGCCACAAAACAGTGAAGTTTGGTGGTGGCAAAGTCGTGGTCTGGGGTTACATCCAGTATGGGGGTGTGCGAGAGATCTGCAGGGTGGAAGGCAACATAAATAGTCTGAAATATTAACAAATCTTAGCTGCCTCTTACGTTCCTAACCTTAAAAAGGGACAAATTCTGCAGCAGGATGGTGCTCCATCGCATACTTCAAGCAAGAGTCTCCAGGACTGGCCAGCCCAGTCACCAGACATGAACATCATTGAGCATGTCTGGGGTAGGATGAAAGAGGAAGCATGGAAGCCGAAACCCAAGAATGTTGATGAACTCTGGGAGGCATGTAAGACTGCTTTATTTGATGTTCCTGATGACTTCATCAATGAATTGTATGAATCCTTGCCGAACCGCATGAATGCAGTCCTTCAAGCCCATGGAAGTCATACAAAATATTAAATTTGGATCTCACAGCACCACTACTTAATTCACTTATGTTATGTAATGTAACATATTTTTGTACTTGAAGTACATTTTTTGTTCAGTTCTCACACTACTTTCTGTAGGCGACAAAACTTTTGTCTTGCCAAAATTTGACCTTCATGTCTTCATTAAATGATAAATCGTTTTTTAGTGAAACAAATATATTTTTGTACATTCAACATCATTCGGGAGGGTCTGAGCTTTCATATGAGCAGTTTCTGAAACCAATTGAATAATTAAAAGTCAGGTTATTAGCAACTGTTTCTACAAAATGGATAAGCGACAAGACTTTTGTCAGGGACTGTACTTGTTAAAATAATTTTACAAAATTTATTAAAACGAAAACATTAAGAGCGGTTTTAATATCAAATTATTATAACTCGTACTAACATTTATCTTTTAAGAACATGTCTTTCTATCCGTTGTACCCTTTAAAATAACACGAGAATTATATCGTATATAATGTGTGACAATGTATGTTACAGTAACTCTACTATTAGCATCTTTCACGTTGTAGTTTTTTTTTTTAAATATAACATCTTGCTGCTTAACAAACAATGCACAGAACTCTGAACATTTAAACTTGCGCTGACATTAGCGTCAAATGGTATTCAGGTTGCTCGATTAATCTTGTGGTCCAATGAAAAAGTTATTCAAGGTTGTTAGGGCAATGATACAGATGCTATTCTCCTCAGTACAATACAAGCCTGTGTGCAAGCACATTGATTTTGAGGCTATTATTTTAAGGACACATTACTTGTGAAGTGACTCATGCGTCCAATTCAGTCAAATTAAACTTCACTGACTCTGCAGAGTTTGTGGGAAATGTGTGTCAGTCTGTGAAGCATGCGTTTCAAATGTCAATATGGTCATCCTTCAGTGCGTTGCCTTGGTGTAAAGGTCATGTTATTTATCAAAGGCAACATACACCTGTAGTTCTTTTAGGGGGTATCGATGAGTCCAGATATATAGACTACACACATATGCGCGCGTGGGTCTGCGTGTGAGAGTAAGAAGCGCTTCAGTCCTTAATTTTTAATAAGTTAAGACCTCGAACCACTGGAAGTAAAATATTCATTATTTAAAAAAAAAAAAAAAAAAAAAAAAAAAAAAGCACACAAGTCTCCCAACGCTGCTTTGCACCGAGGGTCATGCGTCACATTCAGAACATTTAGAATGTGTGAATATTTGCTCTCTGGTGTTCAAGTTGTGGATGACGAGCAGAGACAATATGTTGACGCGAATGTGACTGATACTGACGTGTGAGTCTTCCATGCCTGTTAAAACCTGATTCAGTTTGTTGCAGCGCAAGGGATTTGACCATGAAAGCTAAAATAGATTCAAATGAAATATTCAGTCGCATAATCTACACAGACAACGCTCTCATTGCAGTTTATCCATTTGATCATTTGAATTAATTCAATGTAAAGTATGCAGTATGAATCTACAAATTATGAAACAATTGATATTTGCAACGCTATCGTGTTATGTTTCATTTAATAAATCTCAACACGATGTCTTTCATACTAAAAGGACCAGAAGAAAAGAGGTATAAAAATGTTATTCATTCAAGTACAATTGAGGGGGCCTAGCGGTGAAGTTGTATATTGCTCCTCTCTCACCCCCCCCTCCCTTTTTGAGCGAGGAGAGGAAATGAAGATGACCTTCAAGCATTGTCATATTGCAACAGTGTCATTGCAAGATCACGTCAGCAAAGCTACTGAATGAACGATATCACAATTTCGTGTTTGACTGACAACAAACATCTATGGTATTTGTGCATTCAGGGCTACTGTAGAAAAATGGCGCTGCAAGATGGCGGGCTCTGTAAAAAAAACACACAAACAAAAGACCTGCTAATTATGTGTTGCTGGAACCCAGTTTTTAGGTTAAGTTTGGAATATTATTCAGAATTTTGCAGCGTGTCCCAGTTTTTGAAAAAAAAAAAAAAAAAACATAAAAGATTCTTAAGTCATTTTTACCAATCAAATCGACTATCTACAATTCAATTTTAAAAACTGAAAAAAGTTAACATAGTTAGCCTATTAACACGGAATCTTTAAAAAGTTATTAAACACTGATTGCATACAATAAATTGGATTGTAAATTATTTTAATGAAGGCTGGATTATTTTGAGGAAATGACAGTATATGTAAACAGGCTCTAAATGTGTATGTAGGATTATGGAACGCAACAAAGATCTCAAATTAAGCATACGTCAATAAATAAGATGTAAATCCACTGACCTTTACAATCCTCAGTCACTCATCCTCAAAATCCTTAAATAGCTGAATTGATAAATATGACAATTATTAAAGGTGCCTGCTTCTTTGTTTACTTGACCGTGACTGTGATGACACTCATCAAAGTTGTGCAATGACGGACAAAAAAGTTTGCATGATAACACCAGACTCACCTAAGATCATCCTGAATCCTTCCACAGTGAACTTGTTTTTGTCCACAATATCGTCCTCTAAGGTGTGCTGAAGCTCAAATCTCCCTCAAAACTCAGCATCAATGCAGAACAGGCATCCGACATCACAAGCTTTACTTTGCATCCCGATGTCGTCGCTCATCTCCTGCTGAATTGTCTTTCTGATCTTGAGTGGTAGCTGCAGGGGAAGCACGGCAGTCCTGACTTATGCTGCAACATGCGCTCAGATTCTACTGCATTTCAGTCACTGATGTATTCATTGGTAGACATTCAGTTCAGCAGCAAGGACAACTGCGAATAGAGCTTAGATGAAGCTTCACTAGAGGAACCTCTGCACAACTCTCTCTCTTTTGCTCTCTCGCTCACACATATTTTGGGGTTGGGTATAACCTAAAGGCACCTTGCGCTCCCAAGCTGCGATTGGCTGCCGCTTCAGCCAATGAGAGCAGTCAACGCGGTGCATTTTCTTGGGGGGTTTGAATTAGAAGGCAGAGGTTATGTTGCTCTCGCCTTCCTTTTTACCAGCCTTCTTTTTTCGTACCCTAACACACGCATATTTTGGGGTTTTGCATTTGCTCAGATCCATCTGTGATGTGTTTTTTTCCCTTGCTTTTGTAATGCATAGAAAATAGCTAGCGGAGAGCAGAGGCAGAGGTGTGAAAAGAGTCTGTCAGCCCGAGAGAATGGATAGTGTTTGAGGGAACAGATGAGAGATTGAGTTTAATGCACACTGACTGGGGATAAAAGAGTCGGCTGTGGAGACGTGCTGACATCTGTTTTGACACTGCTGATGAGGCTCCAATAAGCAGGCATTTACCATGATAGGAAGGCAAGGCCATTCCATGTGCATGTCATTACTTTCCCTTAAGATCTAGTGGCGTAGTCATATGACCTCTCAACTCAGTCCTGCATGTTTTATCTGATCGACTTCACATGGTGTGTTCGTGTGTGTGCACATGTAAGATAGGATTTCCTCATTAGTGAGCTTGGTCTTAATAATGCAGGTAGGTGCATTGTTAAACCAATAGGCCAGGTGCTAATGTGTGCTGTCCAAGGGTGAGGGTGGGGGCTGTCAAAGCACCACTTTAATGGATGTCACCAAAGTAAACTGAAATCGGACCTGCAGACTCTAGTGACACATGATTCAGTGTGTGTGCGTGCTTGTGTAATTTGTTTGGCTATATCAGGGAGGACGGGCAACTTTGATTATCATGAGGTTTGCTAATGTTTTATAATAATAATAATAATAATAAATTTTATTTGTAGAGCGCTATTACCAATGCTCAAAGACGCTTCACAGTTGAAACAAAAAACAGCAAACAACGTGAACAGAACAAAGCAACAACAACAACAAAAAAAATATAAGTTAAAAGCTACTTTAAAAAGGTGAGTTTTTAACAGTTTTTTGAATGTGGGAAGGTCTGAACAGGTACGGATGGGTTTAGGGAGTGAGTTCCAAAGGGAGGGGGCAGCAACGGAGAAGGCTCTGTCCCCCCCAAGTTCGGTGTGTTCTTTGTTGGGGTGGTGTGAAGTAGAGCAGGGCGGTAAAATGAAAATTTACCGTCACCGAAATTCTTCACGATGACCGACGTAATTTTGACCATGTCGGTAAATTCGGTAATTTAATAAAACAAGAAAATATAGTCTTTCATCGCGCTTTGACTCTGTGTTGTTCGGCTATGTTCATTCCCCTTTAAGAAAGCAGACTGTGTGCTTACGTATGGAGTCACGTGGTTTTCAGAAGGCCAAACAAACAGAAGCCCGGTAGGCTAACGCCAGCGGCTAACGCTACAAGTAAACGGGATGGAGTCGGGCTTAAGTTAGCTTCGCCAAACTTTCACCCGACATTAAGTAAACTCTTGACGGGTTCCAGACGGGCTTTCACCAGCTGTCCTCCCTGGTTCTCACAATTTCAGGATATAATAGTCCGCTTGGGCGAATTTATCGTCATTTATCGTTATCGAGGTAAATCTGCTCAATTTATCGTGATACGTACTTAAGGCCATATCGCCCAGCCCTTGTGTGAGGATGTTTCCATTAGAAGAGCGGAGATGACGGGAGGGGGTGTGTGGACAGAGAAGGTCCGTGAAGTAGGGAGGGGCCAAGTTATTGAGTGCTTTGTAAGTGAGAAGGATGATTTTGAACTGTACCCTGTATGAAATAGGAAGCCAGTGCAGTTTGTGGAGGACGGGGGTAATGTGGTTCCTATAGGGGGTCCGGGTGAGAAGGTGTGCAGCGGAGTTTTGGACATATTGTAGTTTATTGATGAGTTTGGGTGGAAAACCAAAAAGAATGCCATTACAGTAGTCAAGTCTGGAGGTGATGAAGGCATGGATGAGGGTTTCAGCAGCGGAGAAAGTGAGGGAGGGACGAAGACGGGCAATGTTCTTGAGGTGGAAGAAGGCAGTTCTGGTGATGTGGTTGACGTGCTGGTCGAATCTTAGTTTATTGTCGAAAATGATACCTAGGTTGTGGGAATGTGTTGAGAGACGCAGGGTGCAGTTGTTGATGGTGAGGGAAAATTGACTGTCTTTGATGTGAGCTGCAGGATCGATGATGATTATGTCCGATTTGTTACTGTTGAGTTGAAGATAGTTTGTTTGCATCCAGGATTTAATTTCACTGAGGCAGTTGTGAAGTGTGGATTCGGTGCTGTGCGAGATTTGTTTTGTGGAGATGTAAATTTGGATGTCGTCAGCGTAACAGTGAAATTTGGAGTCCATATTTTCGGATGATCTGACCAAGGGGGAGGA
Source organism: Corythoichthys intestinalis (assembly GCF_030265065.1). Classification (NCBI taxonomy): domain Eukaryota; kingdom Metazoa; phylum Chordata; class Actinopteri; order Syngnathiformes; family Syngnathidae; genus Corythoichthys; species Corythoichthys intestinalis. The sequence goes on along the minus strand of NC_080403.1, from coordinate 43,316,633 downwards.
TGTTAAGAATGAAGAGTAGGGGACCAAGAACTGAACCTTGGGGGACACCTTGTGGTAGGGGAACAGGAGGGGTTGTGCAGTGATTAATGCAGTGATGAATTGTTGTCGGTTGGTGAGGTAGGAGCGGAACCAGGAAAGTGCAGTGCCAATGATGTGTACAGATTCTAATCAGGAAAGCAGAATAGTATGGTTGATTGTGTCGAAAGCAGCAGTGAGGTCCAGGAGGATGAGGATGGTAAGTTGTCCAGAGTCCGAGGAGAGAAGAATATCGTTGGTTATTTTGAGAAGGGCTGTTTCGGTGCTGTGCTGTGAGCGGTATCCAGATTTAAAAAGTTCAAACAGGTTATTATAGGTTATTGTTTACCATTCCTCTCAGGGCCAGACTTAGCATGCATTCGCATTTTTTTTAAGAACAACACTATTGTGTCGAGTAGGACACCAATTTTAATAACTCACCACGCGCTTTGACAATAAAACAAACCCATCACTGAAAGGTCATTTCACTAAAACAACACATATTTTGCCCTTTACTGTATGTGACACTGGGCTAAGATAAACATATGTCTTGTGAATGTCACCGATATGTATTTGAAAAATAAAACTTACTTTAAACAGCTTGTTAGTGTAACAATGAAAGGTTACAGAACCTGAACAGTTTTGTCAAATTTTGTATGACTATGGGATGTGTGAAAGGATAGGGATGCGGGGGAAGGGGGTTGAAGTAAGGGGCCAGAGGGTGTGTTCCAATTATAGAGGGATCACACTCCTCAGCCTCCGTGGTAAAGTGTATTCAGGGGTGTTGGAGAGGAGGGTCCGCTGAGAATTGGAATCTTGTATTCAGGAAGAGCAGTGTGGTTTCGTCCCAGGCCGTGGAACAGTGGACCAGCTCTACACCCTCGACAGGATCCTTGAGAGTTCATGGGAGTTCGCTCAACCTGTCTGCATGTGTTTTGTGGATTTAGAGAAGGCGTTCGACCGTTTGCCTCGGGAGTCTTTGGAGGGTGCTCCGGGACTACAGGGTACGAGCTCCTTAGTAAGGGCTGTTCGGTTCCTGTACGACCGGTGTCAGAGTTTGGTCCGCGTTGCCGGCAGTAAATTGAATTCGTAACCAATGAGGGTTGGACTCTTTCCAAGTTTGCCCTTTGTCACCGGTTCTGTTCAGAATTTTTATAGACAGAATTTCTAGGCGCAGTCGAAGCGATGAGGGTGACTGGTTTGGTGGCCTCGGCATTGCATCTCTGCTTTTTGCAGATGATGTGGTGCAGGTCGCTTCATCAAGCCGTGACTTCCAACTCCCACTGGAGCGTTTTGCAGCCGAGTGTAAAGCGGATGGGATTAAGATCAGCACCTCCAAATCCGAGACCATGGTTCTCAACCAAAAAAGGTTGCGTGCCCTCTCCGGGTCGGGGATGAGATTTTGCCCTAAGTGGAGTAGTTCAAATATCTTGGGGTCTTGTTCACGAGTGAGGGTAGGACGGAGCTGGAGATCGACAGGCGGATCGGTGCAGCGTCTGCAGTGATGCGGACTCTGCGCCGGTCTGTAGCGGTGAAGAAGGAGCTGAGCCGAAAGGCGAATCTCTCGATTTACCAGTAGATCTACGTTCCTACCCTCACCTATGGTCAAGAGCTGTAGGTCGTAAACGAAAGAACAAATCCCGGATACAAGCGGCTGAAATGAGTCTCCTCTGCAGGGTGTCCGGGCTCTTCCTTAGAGACAGGGTAAGAAGCTTGGTCATCGGGGAGGGATTAGGTGTCGAGCCGCCACTCCTCCGCGTTGAGAGGAGTTGAGGTGGCTCGGGCATCTGGTTCGGATGCCTCCTGGATGCCCCTGGGATGACCCAGGACACGCTGGAGAGACCATGTCTCTCCAGCGTGTCCTGGGTCATCCCCGGGGCCTCCTGCCGGTGAGACATGCCTGGGACATCTCTGCAGGGAGGGGTCCAGGAGGCATCCGAACCAGATGCCAGAGCCACCTCAACTGGCTCCTCTCAATGCGGAGGAGTAGCGTCTCTACACCAAGTCCCTCCCAGATGACCGAGCCTCTCACCCTATCGCTAAGGGAGAGCCAGGACACCCTTCGGAGGAAACTCATTTCGGCCGGTTGCATCCGGGATCTTGTCCTTTTGGTAACGACCCACAGCTCGGATTTGGAGGTTCTGATCTTCATCTCAACCGCTTCACACTCTGCTGCGAACCACTCCAGTGAGAGTTGGAGGTCACGGCTTGATGAAGCCAACACACCACATCATCTGTAAAAAGCAGCGATGCACCGCTGAGGGCACCAAACCAGACCCCTCAACGCTTCGGCTGCGCCTAAAAATTCTGTCCATAAAAATTATGAACAGAATCGGTGACAAAGGACAGCCTTGGTAGTCCAACCCTCACTGGGAACAAATTCGACTTACTAATGCAAAACAAACTCTGACACCCGTCATACAGGGACCGAACAGCCCTTACCAAAGGTCTCAGTACCCTGTACTCCCGCAGCACTGCCTGAGGCACACGGTCAAACACCTTCTCCAAATCTACAAAACACACTCAGACTGGTTGGGCGAACTCCCATGTACCCTCGACGACCCTGCCAAGGGGGTATAACTGGTCCACTACGCGGCCGGGACAAAAACCACACTGCTCCTCCTGTCCCTGAAGTCCACGCAATGTTGTAGAGTCGTGTCAGCCAAGACAGCCCCACAACATCCAGGCCCTCTAGGAACTCAGTGCAGATCTCATCCACCCCCAGGGCCTTGCCACTGAGGAGCAGATGACTTTCATAGAAGAAAATAATTTACTGTTTTGCTGTGAAAATGACTGTAGGTTTTGTACTTATAAAAAAAGCCTCAGTCACCAGTGTACACTCACCAGCCACTTTATTAGGTACACCTGTCCAACAGCTCGTTAACACTTAATTTCTAATCAGCCAATCACATGGCGGCAACTCATTTAGGCATGTAGACATGGTTTAAGACAATCTCCTGCAGTACGAACCGAGCATCAGTATGGGGAAGAAAGGTGATTTGAGTGGCTTTGAACGTGGCATGGTTGTTGGTGCCAGAAGGACTGGTCTGAGTATTTCAGAAACTGCTGATCTACTGGGATTTTCACGTACAACCATCTCTAGGGTTTACAGAGAATGGTCCAAAAAAGAAAAAATATCCACTGAGCGGCAGTTCTGTGGGCAGAAATGCCTTGTTGATGCCAGAGGTCAGAGGAGAATGGCCAGACTGGTTCGAGTGATACGTCGAATTTTGAGGCAGATGGGGTACAGCAGCAGAAGACCACGCAGGGTGCCACTCCTTTCAGCTAAGAACAGGAAACTAAGGCTACAATTTGCACAAGCTCATCAAAATTGGACAATAGAAGATTGGAAAACGTTGCCTGGTCTGATGAGTCTCGATTTCTGCTGCGACATTCGGATGGTAGGGTCAGAATTTGGCGTCAACAACATGAAAGCATGGATCCATCCTGCCTTGTATCAACGGTTCAGGCTGGTGGTGGTGGTGTAATGGTGTGGGCAATATTTTCTTGGCACTCTTTGGGCCCCTTGGTGCCAATTGAGCATCGTCTTAACGCCACAGCCTACCAGAGTATTGTTGCTGACCATGTCCATCCCTTTATGACCACAATGTACCCAACTTCTGATGGCTACTTTCAGCAGGATAATGCGCCATGTCATAAAGCTGGAATCATCTCAGACTGGTTTCTTGAACATGACAATGAGTTCACTGTACTCAAATGGCCTCCACAGTCACCAGATCTCAATCCAATAGAGCATCTTTGGGATGTGGTGGAACGGGAGATTCGCATCATGGATGTGCAGCCGATAAATCTGCACCAACTGTGTGATGCCATCATGTCAATATGGACCAAACTCTCTGAGGAATGCTTCCAGTACCTTGTTGAATCTATGCCACGAAGAATTGAGGCAGTTCTGAAGGCAAAAGGGGGTCCAACCCGTTACTAGCATGGTGTACCTAATAAAGTGGCCGGTGAGTGTATATTTAAAGTGGAAAAACCTGTAAAGGTGAATTTTTTTTTTTACTGGTGGTGATGTTTTTCGCCAATAAATATCACGTCTAAAGCGCTAAGTAAAACATTTGTTCAGTCCCTACATTTGATAGCTTTTGGAAGCCTCTTACGGTGTGTGACTGTACCTTTTAAATAAGCGTTGGGCAGTCGGTAGCATCAGTGTTTCATCTTTACGGGAAATGTAATAAAGGGAAAAACTGCTGAAGTCCTTAGGAGAATGTGCACTGTATGTGTGCCGGAAATGCCCATGCTTTAGTATTACCTCATCCAGTAGTTTTGTAACAATCAGGATCGGTTTTGGACTCAAAACCATATTTTTAAGGTCATTGTCTTGTCGCAGATTTAGAGTAGCCAGTGGGTCTGTCGAGACTGGTATTTAACTCCGATAATCATGAGAGGAAGCATGAGATAAAAGACAAATACCTCCGATTCATGTGTTAATAATCTTCCACCACTCCCGTAAATAACTGAAATCTTGCGGCCCTTACAAAATTTTCCCAAGTCACTCCCTTTTTGGCTAGTGCTACCTCCTTGTAAAGTAATCTGACATTCAGGTCAAATTCGAAAATGTACAATTTAATATGTTCTGCAGAGAGTGTTACTCACACAAATGGCAAATTTTCTCTGCTTACTAGAGCTGGGAATCTTTGGGCACCTAACGATTCGATTACAATTACGATTCAGAGGCTCCGATTCGATTATAAAACGATTATTGTAGAGCTGAAACGAATACTCGAGCAACTCGAGTCACTCGAGTTTAAAAACTGATCCGAGTAATTTTACTCACCTCGAGTAATCGTTTATTTTTAAGCATCACGTTTTGCTCGGACTACCTTTAATGCAGGACAACGCGCTGATGTCACATGCGTAGAGGAAGAAGCAAAAAAAAAAACTTACTGCAACCGACAGCCGCTACAAATGATGCCAACGTTGCTAAATACTAGCCCGCACGATGCTACGTTGGTAGGTAGCGTCTGACGAGTCTCATAGAGATCACATGTATGTTGAACTAGATGCTAAATGACAGACTCGGCCGCGTCTGGGCAGCGTTAGTAAACAGCCGCCATCTTAAAGCAGTAGAGCGCTAAGCGCTAATAAAGAGCGCTAAGCGCTAATAAATAAAGATTAACGTTACTTATGACCACTGTCGATGCGTGGCTAACGTTTCTTACATACAGGCTTTAACATAACATAGCGTTGTGGAGTGATAAGGGTGTAAAATAAAAACTCAATAATGCTAACTATCAATTTTAGCTCAGTAGTCATTGCTGGATAAAACACCAAGTAGCACTGGTCCCTAATGTGCTCCAATATAGCCTGTATCATACATTTATTTTGAACACTGCAAAAACTCAAAATCCTATCAGAATTTACAGTTTAGACCAACTTAAAACTTAACTAGAACTTAAAAATGGCTTGACACAAATAGAAATTCAATTGAAACACGTGGGAAAAAATCCTAACTTTTAAGTGATGTGTGCTGTCAAGCATAACGGCATTTTTAGGTATATATATATATATATATATATATATATATATATATATATATATATATATATATATATATATATATATATATATATTTTAATAAGATCTAAAGGTTTTTTGAGTGAAAGCAGTGAATTTGTCTTTTTTTTTTATTCTAGTTAATCTGAGATGCAATTGTTGGATTTTTTCAACAATCTACATCGAAAATTAAGACATTGATTGACTGAAAATGGTTCAAGATTAGATGAAATGTCTTGTTTTCTCATGTATATTTTTAATTGCTCTTCACATAAAAATATATTTGTTTTATCCGATTACTCGATTAATCGATAGAATTTCCAGTCGATTACTCGATTACTAAAATATTCGATAGCTGCAGCCCTAGATTATTAATGCACCCCCATCCTTTTTTTTTTTTTTTTTTTTTTTTTTTTTTTTAATGTTTTGTACATTAGTTCCAAAGTTGTTCAAAAATCCTCTCAGGCTAAACCAAACTACTATTTCAGTATCAAGTTAACATATAATAGTAAACAAATATACAAAAATAACAGTAGATAAAAAACTCCAGTCCCCATTCTGTATCAGCAGCTTTAAACTACATTCAATTAAATTAATGTTGTGAATCAACTGTTAAAGTTGTTAAAATTGCTCCCGTTATTCCATAATTTCCCTTCTGTCTACTTTTGTCAAAGTTTTAACACTATTTCATCATTTAAAGATAGATTCCAGACAAGATTCTGCCGATTTAGGAGTATTTTAGATAAAAAGTTAATTAGGTTCGCTACAACAGAGCCATCTAGAGAGGTCTACTGCTTTAAGATGGCGGCTGTTTACTTACGCCGGAAAGTCTGTCATTTCGCATCTCTGTTCAATAATACATGGTCTAACACCGACGTCGTCTGTCATTTTGCATCTAGTTCTACTTATATATAATATCTACTGTAGCCGTATGTTTGTAGCAACTAGCAACTGGGCGTTCTTTGTAGCGGCTGTCAGCCGCAGTCAGGTATGATTGTATTTTTTTTATCTAGCGGCATGAGTTGAACATGATATTTACTCTTTACACTCTCATTGTGTTCCAAAGACCGCACTGACTGTGTTTTACTTCCGCTTTACCTGGTATAATTCAATAATCGGAATTTGGATATTTGTGAATCGTTCTCGAATCTTCCACGGCCGAATCGCGAATAATCTAAGAATCGGAAATTTTGCACGCCTCTACTGCTTACTCCCAAAGACTTGTTAATTTTGATCAATTATGAACAGAATATTTGTGTGTGTGTGTTACACGTTTCAGAAACAGCAGGTCACACTCTTCTAATTCTGGCTGTGATAGCAACGAGTCCTCGAGATGCCAGCCAGTGTTAAATAAAATCGTCGCCGGCCCACAAATGTGTTGGTCAACACCTTCAGGTCATGGCAAATATGACCAAACTATTTAACACTCGTCCTTAGATTGGCTGGTCCAGGGTATACAGTATGTACGCCACCTGTTAGCAAAAGTCAGTTGGGGTAAGCTCCAGCTCACATGTGACCCTATATTGAGGAGCTGCACTATAGAAAATGAAGGGATGGAAATTTAACTCTTAGTTTCTGCCACGACTATCACATTTCTAAAAAAAAAAAAAAAATTTTAAGTGCCCATTTGGACAAAATGGTCAAGTTCAATTTAAAATGTATTCTCTATAATCCGCTGGAACATTTAAACAGCCATTAGCACCAATCTGTCAAGTACCTTTGATACAGTCCCGATCAAAAGTTTGCCTGCCTCACTAAGGTACAAATGCTTCGTTCCCACAGTGTGACATCACACGAGGTGTTTATACTGTTGCGAGGTCACACTTCCTTATTATTCCATTTACGCGTACATCCATCTCTTTTGGCTTTTTTCACAAGTGATTGAGTATAATAGTATACATGTGCATATTGTATGGGTGTACTAAATTGTCGGCGCCTGGTGTGAATTTCCAAAAAAATACTGCGACGCGGTATGCCTGGATGCGTTTTGTCCAGTGGACATGAGATGAATGGAGAAGACCCTCTATATTGACTCATCTCTTTAGTGAACATTTGACCCCAGATGACTAGGAAAACCCATCGTGGCAGTTGGGTCCTGTGTCGAAGTTGAGTTGAAGCCGTTAGCTTGTCGGACATGAGCTATTATTATTATTGTTCTTTTTGTCTTTTGATCAATTTTGACGGCAGCGCTTTATCTGAAACAGTTTATGTTTTACATCCCTTTAGCTCATTTGCTCCCAAAAACGTATAAATAAGTTCTACTTTTAATTGCTTCCTTGTCCCAAAAACGTATTTATACATCTTATGTGGGGTTTTTTTCACAATCGGCATCTATAGGTTCCCATGTATCTCAGATAGAATGCACAAAGCTCAAAGCTGCCCATTTTAAAGCAATAAAACTGGCCACTGGAGGGCAATAGCGCATTTGGTAAGACCAGCAACCCTATTCAAAGGCAACCAACGGCCAAACCGCAAAGCTGGGGAGAGGGCGGAAGACGATCGAATCGATGACAAGCGGCGGACGACCGAGCAGAACAACCGGTAGAACACCTGGGATGCCAGGCGCTGGACGACCGAGCAGAACGACTGAGACCAGTAGATGCCGTACAGTCTGTGCTGCTCGCAAGCAGAGCCCGCAGAGACTCAAAAAAATTCATCTTTTTTAAACAGGCGGCGATGGCGGAAAAGTTTAACCCACTGTCGCGGCCAACACAACGTCATCTTTCAGTTAGTTACAGTATGTCTAAATAAATTGCTACTTTATTTATTTATTTATTTATTTATTTATTTATTTATTTATTTATCTATTTATTTATTTTCCCTTCAGGCATGACAAATCCAAAAAAACATACAGCATTTATATGTGTTTACAATTAATTCAACCTCAAAAAAAAGGGCTGACGGGAGAAGCCGAAGCTTATTGAAACCCGTCCCCAGTATACCATATAGGACGCAGAAAATGCGTCCTTCGCCTTCGAGTGTCTGAGTGGTTGTGAGTACTTTGCTATCAAAAGCTCTATTTGTCTTGTTGATTCTGTTTTTTTGTAAAAGGAAAACATTATTCAGATGTTTGGGATGTAACCAAAGCAAAAAATAGCTGTGATAAAGTCAAAGTTATGTTTGAAATGTATGCATTCACAAAAAGCTCAATTTCTCCATTTTTTTCATCAGAAATTGGAAAAATGGCCAAACTAAGCTATTTTCTAATGCTGATTTCTAAAGAATGGAAAAAGATATGAACTTACTTTTTTTTCTGCTGAAATAAGAGAGTCTGAACTTTCTATTGGTGGGTTCCATATTTATATAGCAATAGAACAGAATTTTCTGTGGGCTTTGCAAAATCAGTCAAAATCAAATAAAACGGCCGGGAGTGAAGGGCCTTGCTCCGGTGAAAATGGCTGGGAGTGAATGGGTTAAAGACACCGCCTGATTAATCACGGCGGCATGATCGTAGCACTCAGGATGACTTGTGACTGCAAACTTGTGCGTAGTCATGTGACTGTATTATTACATCTGATTGGTATAAGGAAGTCATATAATTATCGTTGCTATGTCTCGTTGGTGAAACTGGTAGAGCCACTGTGGACATCTCTGGCCCAAAGTAGCGGAGCAAGGGGACTGTTTTTTCTTCACACATCTACTCAAGTAAAAAGTATAAAGTATGACATAGTAAAAATCTTGAGACATAGACTTCATAATGATATTGACGGGACACATTTGCCATACACTGCGCCACGCCTTCAAGTAGGGGGACTGCCTACATGAAGAGGAGTGATCTCAAACACACGTACGCAACGATCTAACGCCGGATATAGGTTGAAAAATTGCGAAAGTTGTACCGCATACAAACAGGAAGGATTGTTTCAGGAGTGATTTGTTTGAGGATTCATAGTAATCATTATATTATATTATCATTATAATATGTATACTGTATGTTATACCATTCTACTTTCTAGGATGGCAGCGCAAGGGATTTCAAATCAAGCATTCACCTTTGAAATGTCGGGAACACACGATAGCCCTTGGTCCAGGTACACGAAAATTCCTCCAGGTTTACTACACAATTACCACCCACGCTGTTCTAAGTACATCCTTATTTGAAATATCCATACGTTGATATCCCTAAATCTTTGTTTCCAACACTCTTGCATCCACAGACAACTCAATAGTTTGGCATTTGTGGCAGACATTTCACACAGTGACACCCATACTAAATGGCAGATTTTTAAAAAATCTGGGCCATAGACTTCATAATTATTGAAGGGTCAGGTCACATCCGTCAGACACTGCGCCACGCCTTCAAGTAGGGAGCCTGCCCATACCAAGCATCAAGGGGAGTTATTCTTAAACACACGCACGCAGCAATCTAGCACCAGATTTAGGTTGAAAAAGTACGAAAGCTGTACCACATACAAGGCAAGGCAAGGCAAGGCAAATTTATTTATATAGAACAGGATGGATTTTCTCAGGAGTGATTTGTTCAAGGATTTAAGGTAGTTATTATATTTTTCGTACCTTGCATGCATTTTGAAACGTGAAAAAAATCAATGGGAGAAATTAGCCGCTATGGCATTGGCGTTATAGTTCGCAATATTTACGTAAAATAAATGCAAACTGCATGTTTTTTTTGTTTTTGCTTTAAACCAAGATTCGAGACTGTTTTACGTCCATATCTATAAAGAATTCAGTGATTTAAGCATTTATTCACAAGAATTTCCAATGGAAAAAGCTCTTTGTGGTGATAAGGCGGCGCCACAGTGGCTTAAAGACTAGCAGCACATTCGATATATTGATGTAAAATAAGTGCTAACTGCCCGGTTCTTTGCTCTGTTAACAAAGAATCAATACTGTTTTACGTCCATATCTATAAAGAATTCAGGGATTTAAGCATTTATTCTCAAGAATTTTCAACAGAAAAAGCTCTTTGTGGTGATAAATTGGCGCTACAGTGGCTTAAAGACTAGCAGCACATTCAACATATTTACGTAAAATAAATGCTAACGGCCCTTTTTTTTTTTTTTTTTGTCTTTAAAGTGTATGAAAACACCTGAGGAAATGCTAATATTCCATCATTTACCCATAAACGCATGCCTTTTGGATTCATATCATGCCCCTTCATGTAATTACACACATCACAACACCAAGAAAATGATAGAAATTTGGATCGGATGTCAAGCTAAAGTGACCGGCGCCTGAGATCCTGGAAATCTAGCATATTGTGTGCGTGACGTCACAACAAGGAAACACCCGGCTCAGTACTGAATGGCGGCGATGATTGCGGACAATTTTGTTTCTAGTTGCAGCGACGAATCCGACGTAACGAACGTTTTTCTAATGGTGACGAGGAGAGTTATGAACCTTTCTTTGGTGTTTTGGGTTATCAATTTGAGCCCAAACGAAAGCCAATGCAGCCTAATGAAACGATCATTGAAGGGAGCAATCACACTAATGAAACACCGGCAACAGATCGTGTGGGAAACACCGAATGGTTTGTTTTGCATTTCTTTTTGTGAAGCTGATACACCGTGACCGCAAAATAAAGTAATGAATAGTATAGAATAATTATCATTTATTGTGCTATCATAGGTTTTCGCTCTGCCAACAGACACATATATACAACGTATATATTTTATGAGCGATAATTTATACATGTGTCCAGTCCTATATCCAATGCGTGGTGATATGTTTTTATCATAAAAGAGTACTCACTTTGCTTTGCCTGGGGTGGTCTCATCAGTGCCAGTCATCGCCCTCTTTCTTGATATCTCGGGACATTTAGGTGGCTGCACGTGTATGGTGGGCACCGCATCTGCTTTCAGCAGCAATTTCTTCGCAAAACCTGATTTCGTTTGTCTATAGTTCGAATAGCTTTTAGGTGTAAAATGCGCACCACACAAAACCGTGCCGGACGCTGGGTCTGCAAAATTAGCCCTCTTTGCACGGACGAACTTTACTCATTGTCTGCGTAGTCCAGCTCTTTTTCTCGCGTTCGGGAACTCATGGGTACTACATTGCGACAAATGGCTAGTTGTATACCACATAGCATGACAGGTTTGAAGCATTTTAGCGATTTTTTGCTAAAACACGAACGCAACTCTCTCGTCGATAAACAACGATGGCACGTGCCTCGACCTTTTGTTTCCTGGCTGTGACGTCAAAGCTCCATTCGGCTGTTTCCAGAATACTTTCGGAAATGTTTGTAATTTTCGATCTATTTTCGATAATTGCTCATGAATGTGATTTATTTATTTTTGTTACATTATTAATATTTTTTATCTTGCCACATAACGGTTCTATTGATATCTCACAGCCCCTGAGTATTATCATTCTCTTTAAACCAAGAACCAGGACTGTTTTACGTCCATTTCAGGGATTTAAGCATTTATTCACTGGAATTTTCAACGTAAAAAGGTCTTTGTCTGTCTCAGCTTTGACTGAGATCGGCCTCCTATTAATCGGCCCCGTGTCCTGTCACTATCATTATGAAGTCTATGCTTGGGAGTACATATTTCTTAGAAGTTACTTAAGTAAATGTAACGGAGAAAATCTAAAGCGTTACCACTACAGATGTCCCGATCGATCGGCATTCAATCGGGTCCGATCACGTCATTTTCAAAGTAGCGGAATCAGCAAAAAATATCGGACATGCCTTTTTTTAATATATATATATATTTTTAGTTTAAATCGTTTTCTAATTGTATTTAACGTTACAGACAAAATGTCCTACACTCATCCAGAGTAGTTTTGGCTTAAAGTAGGGCTATCAAATTTATTGCGTTAACGGCGGTAATTCATTTTTTAAAATTAATCACGTTAAATAATTAACGCATGCGCTACACGACCCACTCACGCCTTGTCGCTTCAATTTATAAAGACATTGTTTTACCTTCAGATAGCGCTAAAAGGCAGTGTATAATGAGAGAATTTAGACAGCCTTTGGAGCCATTGTACATGTGGTTAAAGCCTTACAATACCTCTCTCAGCAATTAAAAATAACGTGGGAGGGAATGTGGGGAAGAAAGGTAGTAGTTGATCATTTTCTTAACACCCTACGTTCTTTCCTAACGCAGAGAAGATATATCAATTGGTGCCCCAATGCACAGTCATGGTTGCACTTCCCATCATGCATTTGGGCAGAAGTTGAATGGCTACAGTATCATTTACTGAAAGCTCAACAAATACACTAGATGGCAATATTTAGTCACAATATACAGTCACATTTATCCTTTAAGAATTACAAGTCTTTCTATCCGTGGATCCCTCTCACAGAAAGAATGTTAAATAAATGCCATCTTGAGGATTTATTGTCATAATAAATAAATACAGTACTTATGTACTCTATGTTGAATGTATATATTCGTCTGAGTTTTATTCATTTTTTTCTTAATGCATTGCCAAAATGTATATGATCGGGAAAAATTATCGGGAATGATTGGAATTGAATCGGGAGCAAAAAAAAAAAAAAAAAAGCAATCGGATCGGGAAATATCGGGATCGGCAGATACTCAAACTAAAACGATCGGGATCGGATCGGGAGCAAAAAAACATGATCGGAACAACCCTAGTTACTACCCACCTATACTTGTAGCTTAGCTTTTCGGCACTCGTTGTAAATGTGGCACTGATTAGCATTTCCATCCTGAGTTTGTGTCTTAAAATGTAATTGCACCTAGGTTAAGTTGGTACGCAAATAAATAATCACATATAGCAAATTAGGTTAACACAAAGTCTTGTAATTGGCTGATTGGTGGAGAACGGGACATCCGTTGCAAACACAGAATCAAAACAATAACAACTAAAACGGACTGAGTATTGACTTAACCATTGAGAGCAGTGTTGTCTATTAAATATTTGTGATTATGAAAACTCAAAAAATTCAAGGCATGTGCTTGCCTCATTTTTTTTTAGTTCTGGTAACTTATCAAGGTTTACTGTGCAACTATAACTGTCGATATACTTTGAAATATACCTTAATTGGTCGAAAGGTGACCTAGTTTGTTACATATTCACTTAGATGACTTTAATAGATTTTAGTCTGACAAATGGTGCTTTTCATACGTGTTAATCCCACCTTCCTCCTCCCTTCATGCATTCCTTTACTACTCAGGGGTCAGATATAAGGCTGGTGTCCTGGTATTCACACAAAAGTGGGAGAGTTTCATTGAAGAGCAGTGTTTGGAGCCAGCATGACTATCATACTGTATGTTCTTCTAGTTTTACACCAGTCATTAATTGACAGTTAGTCTTATCTGCCTCCCGATTCATTTCAAGATGTTTAACGGAAGAAGTCTGAGTATTATCAGACGAGATCTAGCCTACATTCCACAATGAGGCTCTAAGTCGGAAACCTAAAGCAACTGAAAGATCCTCTTTCAGGTGAATGAATGGCTGGACAGTTGTGTTGACAATAATAGTGGTGTGTAAAACATCAAGAGGAATTGTGGAATGTAGTCCAATCATCCTGGGCCAGAGCAGCCGTTCCCATGGGCCAGAAATTGGTTTGACTATGGGCAAAACAAAACTTGAATGAACTTGAACACTGACAAAATGACACTTTGACACAAAGAAAAGTAGTCTGTGTGAAGCTTATGTAATAGAGTTAATTCATTTTCCCCTCAAAATAAAAATATAGCCATTAATATTAGGGTTGTTCCGATCATGTTTTTTTGCTCCCGATCCGATCCCGATCGTTTTAGTTTGAGTATCTGCAGATCCCGATGTTTCCCGATCCTATTGCTTTTTTTTGCTCCCGATTCAATTCCAATCATTCCCGATAATTTTTCCCGATCATATACATTTTGGCAATGCATTAAGAAAAAAATGAATAAAACTCGGACGAATATATACATTCAACATACAGTACATTCAATATACAGTACTGTATTTGTTTGTTATGACAATAAATCCTCAAGATGGCATTTACATTATTAACATTTTTTCTGTGAGAGGGATCCACGGATAGAAAGACTTGTGACTTTGTATATTGTGACTAAATATTGCCATCCAGTGTATTTGTTGAGCTTTCAGTAAATGATACTGTAGCCATGCCCAAATGCATGATGGGAAGTGGAACCATGACTGTGCGTAGTGCTACCAATTGGATATCTTCTCTGCATTGGGAAATAACATAAGGTGTTAAGAAAAAGATCAATTGCTACCTTGCTTCCCCACATTGCTTCCCATGATATTTCTAATCGTGGGAAGAGGGATTGAAAGACTTTAGCCAATTAAAAAAAGGCTCAAAGGCTGCCATAATTCACTCTACTCATTTTATGCTGCCTTTTATCTCTCTATATAGGTAAGACGACGTCATTACAGATTGAGCGCGACAATGCGTGAGTGGATCGTGTAGCGCATGCATTAATTGCGTTAAATATTTTAACGTGATACAGTTTTTAAAAAATGCCGTTATCGGGATAAATTTGATAACCCTACCTTAAGCCTAAACTAAAGACTCTGGAAGAGTGTAACATATTATGTCTGTAACGTTAAATACAATTAGAAAACGATTTGATTGAAAAATATATATATATTTAAAAAAAGGCATGGCCGATATTTTTTTGCCGATCCGATACTTTGAAAATGACGTGATCGGACCCGATTAATCGGGATGCCGATCGATCGGGACATCTCTAATTAATATCTAAACCCCTGGCAACAAAAGTGAGTACACTCCTATGAAAAAACGTATATCCCTAAATGTCCAAATTGAGGACTACTTGCCATTTTCCCTCCAAAATGTCATGTGACTCGTTACAGGAGTGCTGTCAGCATTGCTGCAGATATTGAAGAGATGAGGGGTCAGTCTACATCAAACTGGTGTGCATGGCTGTCACCCCAGGAGGAAGCCTCTTCTGAAGATGGTACACAAGAAAGCCCACCTGTCTCATCAGACCATAGGACATGGTTCCAGTAATCCATTTGCTTTCTTGACATGTCTTCAGCAAACTGTTTGCGGGCTTTCTTGTGTACCGTCTTCAGAAGAGGTTCCTCCTGGGGTGACAGCCATGCACACCAATTTGATGTAGAGTACGGCATATGGTCTGAGCACTAACAGGCTGACCCCCCACCTCTTCAATCTCTGCAGCAATGCTGACAACACTCCAGTAACGAGTCACATGACATTTTGGAGGGAAAATGACAAGCAATACTCAATTTGGACATTTGGGGATGTACGTAGTTTCCAAGGGGTGTACTCACTTTTGTTGCCAAGGGTTTAGATATTAATTGCTATATTTTGAGTTATTTTGAGGGGAAAATAAATTAACTCTAACATATAAGCTGCACACAGACTACTTTTCATTGTGTCAAAGTGTCATTTCGTCAGTGTTGTCCCATGAAAAGATACACTTAAATATCTGCAGAAACGCGAAGGGTGTACTCACTTTTGTGATACACTGAATACTCCAGTACAAATTATATATGGGTTATTCCTTTTCGTTGATAATTTTTAGCTGGTGCCGCTTATACTCTGAAGCAGGGCCGGCCCAGACCATTTGGGGGCCCTAAGCAAAATAATGCCAAGGGGCCCATATTTTTGGTCCACCATTTCGTGTACTGTGTACAGTGTACTGTGAAACCCATACATGCAATCCAACCCATACGTCCATATTTTGTACATTAATCAGATTTTGTTGCACTGCATACTTCAAACTTCTCACCCAAAATGATTGTCAGTGCGTACAGTAGATGGCGCCAACCTTTTTTCTAAAAGAGGAAAAGAAGATAAGGAAGAGCTTTAAAATTTTTAAGCTTGTAATCAAGTATCAAAACTCACAAAAGTCAAATAAAGCAAACTGTAGTAAACAAAATAGAATATAAATTAAACAATTTCACCGTCTCACAATGTACTGTACTGTCACAACCAGTACAACAGTACACAACTGTTGTATCAAGTGAAAGTCAAATATCACATCAGCAAATAAATTATATACAGTTTAAAGCAGGTTCAACGTCACTCCCCAGGTTGCCAGATTGTAATGACAAGAAAATGGATGTTTGCATAGATAAATGGGAATGCGCGCCTCCTTATTCATGATGCTCTATTAACAACTTATAAAATGAGGTTGCCAGATTGGGGGGCCCCTAGTGGTCAGGGGCCTTAAGCAGCTTCATAGTCTGGGTATAGGCTGGGCCGGCCTTGCTCTGAAGTGACATATTAATATAAAAAAATACGGTAGTTCTTAGAAACAACAGTTCTACAACTGAATTGTATCCGTCCCACCAATAGGGTTGCAGGCAAGCCCTCAAACAGAGATGTTCTAACAAAATTTTTTAACCCAGATTGCATGTGTGAGGAGGATGTGCTAAACACTATTCAGCATCCTACCAAATAATACTTAAATGCAGATAAAACCAGTATTTAAGCAATTGTATAAGTCCACAAACAATACAAAATCAGGGGTCACCAATTACTGTGTCACTTTAGTAGTTCATCCCAAATTATGTCTCATTTGTATGACTTCAGTGCTTCAGAGTTCATACCTGTCAAGTTGTACTGTTTCGGCGTAATTTTCCACAAGTGAGCACGTTTTTTTAAATGTGTATGCTGTACGTTCAAAATCTGTACGTTGTTCGTGCATTACGTTTTTTTTTTTCTCCGTTCAGATTTTGCCACCGTTTCAGCAACGAGACAATGTGCGTTACTTTGCGTTACTACGTTGGTTGAATGATGCGAGAAAAGTCAGAGACACGGAGAAAGACGAGCGGGAGTGGCAAAGGGGGAGTTGTGACGCCGTTGCAAACGCGATGCTAGGCTAGGTGGCTCCAATAATACCTGTCTGTAGCCGACAGCCTACAAAGTACGCCCACATGATGCTTCTCTAGATATCACATGTATATGAACTAGATGCGAAATGATACACTTACCGGCGTTGGTAAACAGCCGCCATCTTAAAGCAGTAGACTTCTCAAAAAAGGCTCAGTTGTAGTGAACCTTCCTAGCGAACTTAAGTAACCTTTTATCTAAAAAAATTCTAAATTGGCAAAATCTTGACTTGAATCTATCTTTAAATTATGAAACAGTTTTAAAACTTTCACATGTCGAAAGTAGACAGAAGGGAACTAATGAAAAAACGGGAGCAATTTTAACAACTTTAACGGTTGATGCACAACATTAAATGACTTCCAAACATAGCAAAGGTTACTATGTTTTTTTTGTTTTTTATTTTTTTAAATGAAAAAAAAAAACATGAAAGGTAACACTAGTTACTTTGCCAAGTAACTAATTACTAGTGTTGCACCGATACCATTTTTTGGGCCCGATACCGATACAGATACCTGGCTGTGCAGTATCGGCCGATACCGATACCATTCCAATACCACTTTGTTTGCAAAAAAAAACTCAAAAAAAAAAACCCATGTATATATGTACGTATAAGGGATGCAACGATACAGTTAAGTCACGGTTCGGTACGATTTTCGATGCAATTCAATACATTTAATGCTCTGAAACAGAAAATACAACTTATTATTATTATTATTATTTATTTATTTTTTATTTTTTTGCTAACAAGCAAAAATAACATCATATAAACAAGCATTTTAGTGCATAATATTTATGTGCTTACTTCTTACTGATCTGAAGAAATTTTGTAGATAATTGCTGAGAACAATCTTTACTGTTTGTAAAGTGGGGCACACTGATGATTGCTGCAGCTCTCTTTGCAGCTATATTTACCAAATAAGCAAAACATCCTATTTGTGGTCCGAGTCCATCTGTAACATTTACTGAATTAACAGTATTTGCAGCATTATCTATAGTCACTGGTATGGATTGATTTGGCCTGCTTAACTTCCATTCAGTCATGGCGGTTTCTAATTCATCAATGGACAATATGGCGTCGCTCTGGGCTCACGCAGCTAATGGCATGGGATCTAATGTAGCACATCTAGGTTGCTATTTGATGATATCTAGTGTGTGCGCGCGAGAGTTGGCATCGGATCTAACATAGGAAATCTAGGTTGCTATTTGATGATATCTATTGTGCGCGCTGCGCCGCTTGAGTGTTTTCTGGCCACAAAAGTCACTTCTGCTCATTACTGCACAACACCAGCATATGACAATCGACTTTCATAAACAGGACGAGTTTGAAGTACGACGCTCTTAATTTGCCAATCATTGTTCATCATGAAACCATGAGTTTGCTTAGTCTCCAACGGTTTTAACCTTTCTGATCCCATCAGCGCAAAAGTAGCAGGCGTTAGCTTACGCATGCTAATCGTTTGTGAATGCCATGTTAGATGAGCAGCGTAACGTCGCGGATATGCGTTGTAGTTTACATCCTTAAAATTGAAGACGAAGGTGTTAATTTCGTTTGGTAATTTCGAGACAAAGACATACAGATGTCATGCATCGGGATTTGGGAAGTTAGCTCACGTGCGGAGGACAGTACATTTGCGTTCAAGTGATGCCGGTAGATGGTATTTGGTATTTGGTACTTGTCGATACCGCCCCCTGCCGATACTGGTATCGGTATCGGTGCAACTTTACACTCTTACATTCAGGTAACTGAGTTACTAACTCAATTACTTTTCGGGAGAAGTCATTTGTAACTGTATTTAATTACTTTTTTAAAGTAGGATTAACAACACTGGTCATACAGATGCAGTCTGCAGAATGAAAAGTTACAAAAGCGGAGATTTTAATCCGCCAATTTGTTGCCAAACACAATTTGCCTGCAACTATTGCTGATCACTTCTAATAATTGGCAAAAGAAATGTTCCCTGACTCAAAGATTGCATTGGTAAGTTAATTTCATCAATTGACCTTTTTAATTTATAATTGGACACACTAACAAACTACCTTCAAGTTAAACTGAACTGCGAGCTGAAGTGAAGTGCCATGAAGTGCAGCCATCAAAAGACATGATAGAAATTGCCAAAAGTGCTACATACAATTACAACAAAAGTCACTGTTAAATTTCAGTAAGCATGATGTAGCTGAAGATATTGATTGTTCTTTGATTGCACCAGATTGTACAGTTGTGGTCTAAAGTTTACATACACTTGTGAAGAACATAATGTCATGGCTCTCTTGAGTTTCCAGTTATTTCCACAACTCTGATTTTTCTCTGATAGAGTGATTGGAACAGATACTTCTTTGTCACAAAAAACATTATGAAGTTTGGTTCTTTTATGACTTTATTATGGGTGAACAGAAAAAAGTGATCAAATCTGCTGGGTCAAAAATATACATACAGCAGCGCTAATATTTGGTAACATGTCCCTTGGCCATTTTCATGTCAATTAGGCGCTTTTGGTAGCCATCCACAAGCTTCTGGCAAGCTTCTGGTTGAATCTTTGACCACTCCTCTTGACTGAATTGGTGCAGTTCAGTTAAATTTGATGGCTTTCTGACATGGACTTGTTTCTTCAGCATTGTCCACAAGTTCTCAATGGGGTTTAAGTCAGGACTTTGGGAAGGTCATTCGAAAACCTTAATTATAGCCTGATTTAGCCATTCCATCACCACTTTTGATGTGTGTTTGGGGTCATTGTCCTGTTGGAACACCCAACTGCGCCCAAGACCCAATCCTCGGGCTGATGACGTTAGGTTATCTTGAAGAATTTGAAGGTAATCCTCCTTCTTCATGATCCCATTTACGCTCTGTAAAGCACCAGTTCCATTGGCAGCAAAACAGCCCCACAGCATAATACTATCACCACCGTGCTTGACGGTAGGCATGGGATACTTAGGGTTAAAGGCCTCACCTTTTCTCCTCCAAACATATTGCTGGGCATTGTGGCCAAACAGCTTGATTGTTGTTTCGTCTGACCACAGAACTTTCCTCCAGAAGGTCTTATCTTTGTCCATGTGATCAGCAGCAAACTTCAGTCGAGCCTTAAGGTGCCGCTTTTGGAGCAAGGGCTTCCTTCTTGCATGGCAGCCTCTCAGTCCATGCAGATGCAAAACACGCTTGACTGTGGACACTGACACCTGTGTTCCAGCAGCTTCTAATTCTTGGCAGATCTGCTTTATGGTGATTCTCGGTTGAATCTTCACCCTCCTGACCAATTTTCTCTCAGCAGCAGGTGATAGCTTGCGTTTTCTTCCTGATCGTGGCAGTGACAAAACAGTTCCATGCACTTTATACTTACAAACAATTGTTTGCACTGTTGCTCTTGGGACCTGCAGCTGCTTTGAAATGGCTCCAAGTGACTTTTCTGACATGTTCAAGTCAATGATTTGCTTTTTTAGATCCATGTATGTATATTTTTGACCCAGCAGATTTGATCACTTTTTCTGTTAACCCATAATAAAGTCATAAAAGAACCAAACTTCATGAATGTTTTTTGTGACAAAGAAGTATCTGTTCCAATCACTCTATCGGAAAAAAAATCAGAGTTGTAGAAATAACTGGAAACTCAAGAGAGCCATGACATTATGTTCTTCACAAGTGTATGTAAACTTTTGACCACAACTGTATGTGACAATATTACCAATAAATTCATATTATTTTAAAATTTGAGTTTTATTTTTGTTTCATATTGAACGCTTTATAAAACATTGTAAGATTAGTCACCAATTTGTAAGGGCATACGCCACTATTTGTAAGATTGCCAATGGCCTCGGGTTGACAGGTTTGAGAGTTATTCCGCATCAAATTCACCATATTTTCTTACCTGTGTGCACTGGCACACTGAGGAAAAAACAACAAAAACTTCCCACACAATTGCCAACAGTGTCTTGACAAGGTAAATAATTAAGAGTTGTTGATACTTCTGAGTACAGCTGCTTCTCTTCTGTCACAGTGCATAGCCTCAGACATCATAAAGTAAATATTCTAGTAGGTTTCCACCGTTAAAATGCTGATGTACTCCAAATTCCAAAGCGCTCTCAGCATCTCTGTCACTCTTGGTGATTGAGTTTGTCATGCAGTGAGACATACTCACTGAAGTGCTGGCTGCAAACGCAGAAGAATTTAATTTGGACTGCTGTGAGACGAATGCAGTCACACAAATCAAACATGATACTGCAGCACTGCAACTGTACCTACATACCTCCACATTACCAGTTGAGGTGTCAAATTAGATCAGATGTCATTTATGTGCTTACAAGTGATGTTTTGGACATATAGGGGATTATTGAGTGGACGTGCAGGAGCCAAGGACCCAGACTGACATATGGCACAATGTCGAATGAATGTCAGTCTAATTCTGATAGGTTCAAATATCAGTTTAGGAGACAGCTCCACTCCCTAATGTTACACACCTCTCTCTGAATGTGTTAGATTATATGCGAACGACCAAATGACCTTTTGTGCTCTATGAAAGCAAACAGTGATGCCCACTCATGTTTTTACGTAACAATACATTGGCATGGTCCATAAAAACTGAGCACATGTCCCGTTTGCACCCGTGAGCACGAACTATCTGTACATTGTGTTTCAAAATGATTATGTAAATGATATGTATTTATATTCTAAGAGATCACAAAATTAAAGTTCAGTCAATATTTCATTTTCCTGGGTGATTTTAGTCAATAAAATTTGGGTAAACCCAAATTTCCCACCCTTCCTCATGAATCAGTAATACCATAATGATAATACCATAATAATAAGAACAATAATAATAAGTAATACAATTGTTCCATGCACTTGTTTTCGAGTCTATCAGTGTTTTGTGCACTGTTTGTTTAAACATTTTTCAAACTATCAGAGTTCTAGTGTCCAGTTTGCATGAACGCGTTCAATCAACGATCGTTAATGAACACTAGAGGCGTGCGAAATTTCCGATTCATACATTATTCGCGATTTGGCCGTGGAAGATTTGAGAACGATTCATAAACATCCAAATTCCAATTATTGAATTATACCAGGTAAAGCGGAAATAAAACACAGTCAGCGCGGTCTTTGGGACACCGCGGTCTTCGGGAGGCAATGAGGAATGGACCGAGAGTAAATATCTTGTTCAACTCATGCCGCTAGATAAAAAAACAAAAAAAACAAACAAACAAAAAAAACATACCTGGCTGCGGCCAACAGCCGGTACAAACAGCGACCGGTTGCTAGTTGCTACAAACATACGGCAACATATGGCTATGGTAGATATCACATATTGTAGAACTAGATGTGAAATGACAGACAACGACAGCATTGGAACATATACAAAGAACTAGATTCGAAATGACAGACTTGCCGCCATCTTAAAGCAGTAGACTTCTCTAGAAGGCTCTGTTGTAACGAACCTAATTACGTTTTATCTAAAAATTCCCTAAATCGGCAAAATCTTGACTTGAATCTATCTTTAAATGATGAAACAGTTTTAAAACTTTGACATGTCAAAAGTAGACAGATGGGAAATGAGGGAATAACGGGAACAATTTTAACAACTTTAACGGTTGATTCACAACATTAAATTAATTGAATGTAGTTTAAAGCTTTTGATACAGAGTGGGGACTTGAGTATTTTATTTACTGTTTTTAACTGTTAACTTGATACTAAAATAGTTTGGTTTAGCCTGAGAGGATTTTTGAACAATTTTGGAACTAATGTACAAAACATTAAAAGTGTGGTGGGGTGCATCAATAATCGATTTATAATCGAATCGGAGCCTCTGAATCGTAATCGAATCGTCAGGTGCTCAAAGATTCCCAGTTCTAGTATCTATTCACTTCACAAGTTGAATGACAAAAACAGCGAATACACCCTCCAGAAACAGTGCTATGAGGGTTATGATTGAAACATGTTCATTCTATATTGCAGATGAGTTTTGTAGCCATTATTAAATTAGAAAAAGTGGACACCAGCCCGGTGAGGCTTCCTCCCTTTTTACTCAAATGCAAATTTATTATTAAATGAGAATGGCACTAATGTGACTTCATCAGTATTATTTGTTTTATTTTTGGCCCACCCACCCTTTCAAAAATCTCTTTATCAGGTACCTCTCTGTGATGCTGCTAATAGAGAAACAAACACTAAATAAGACTGTCTTTTGCCAAGTTTATCTACTACAAAAGTGTAAGGGGAAACTGGAGCAAAATGACCCAATTTTCTGATGTTGTTGCTTGAACGCCGGTTTATTTTTATTTCATTTGCATGACACACGAGCACCTTCTGTCAACATGCCACGGAGGGGTTAGGCTAGGGGACAGCGGCAAGGGCAACAAAGTAGAGCAGTGAGCACGTTTCAGTAGGGGGATACTCTTACATGCAAACAGTTCTATTCACCCCCCCCCCCCCCTTAAATACGGAACCTCCATCCCTCCTTCGCTCAGAGAGCGGCACTCTTCTCTCAAAAGCTCCTCTTTCTCTCCCGCGCAATAAAACTTTTACAAGATGGCTCAGCATCACATCTGGCCGAGGAGTGCAGGAAGTCGCATTCTCCTCTCTGATCTATTTATGGCTCATCAGCGTTTATACACTCGTGCATTCAACTCCGTGTGTGGAGCCTTTTGAACTTGTGTAACAGCTCATTCAAGCTGGAAAGCCACACGAACGACCATGAGACACAAGCGAGGTTGATACATTTTTCAGGATGTTCAGTTGACATCATTTGTGACAGTGTTGGAATTCAAAGCACCGTAGAAGGTTGTTTGAGGCCAAATGACTTAGTCCTGCACAGTAATGATCAATTAAAAACAACAACAAAAACAGTTTATACTAGAGATGTCCCGATTGATCGGCATCCCGATCGATTGGGTCCGATCACGTCATTTTCAAAGTATCGGAATCGGCAAAAAAAATATCGGCCATGCCTTTTTTTAATAAATATATATTTTTTAATTAAATCGTTTTCTAATTATATTTAACGTTACATAATATGTTAAACTCATCCAGAGTCTTTAGTTTAGGCTTAAGGTAGGGTTATCAAATTTATCCCGATAACGGCGGTAATTAATTTTTAAAAAATGTATCACGTTAAATATTTAACGCAATTAATGCATGCGTTGCACGACTCACGTATTGTCGCGCTCAACCTGTATTGGCGCCGTTTTACCCATATAGAGAAATAAAAGGCAGTGCTAAATGAGTAGAGTGAATTTTGGCAGCCTTTGGAATCTTTTTTTAATAGGCTAAAGCTTTACAATCCCTCTCCCTATGATTAGAAATATCATGGGAAGCATTGTGGGGAAGCAAGGTAGCAATTGATCTTTTTCTTAATACCTTATGTTATTTCCCAACTCAGAGAAGATATATGAATTGGTAGCTGTTAGGTCTAAACTCACTTTTGTAATTAATTAAAGACCCAGAGAAGGATGGGAGAAGGATCGGACCAGGAACGGAGATAAGTTTTCACTGGTGGCCACCAGGGAGAGGACTGACAGTGCTGTACGCTTTACTCGCAAGTCAGTGATTCTCTCTCAGCCCCCTCCCTGGGGTTGCGCCTTTTATTGAGGACTATTGATGAGCAGAATACAGTTACAACACTGTTGTCCAACGTGGCAGGTTCGGTCGGGCAAATTCCTTATTCTAGTCAGTGATTGAACAGCCACACTTCCTGATTAAACCTTCCTGATTGAATTTCCTGAGCAGGCAAGATATCTTTGTTTTGAACCCACATTTTGCACTCAAAATACTGTAGCTTGGTGGAAAAGTACTGAGACATTGTGTGATGAATCAACATATGTGTGTGTATCTACTTATCAGCAGGTTGTGATCAATCACCGGTAAGCACATGATGATGGCTAAAACTGTATTCTTCATAATAGCTTGGGAGTGCGCGTATAATAGCTGTGGGAGAGCAAACTGGCATAATACTGTATATTTGGCACCCAAAAACAAGCTTATCTTACAGTAGCACTACGCACAGTCATGGTTCCACTTCCCATCATGCATTTGGGTTGAATGGCTGCAGTATCATTTACTGAAAGCTCAACAAATACACTAGATGGCAATATTTAGTCACAATATACAAAGTCACAAGTCTTTCTATCCGTGGATCCCTCTCACAGAAAGAATGTTAATAATGTAAATGCCATCTTCAGGATTTATTGTCATAATAAACAAATACAGTACATATGTACTGTATGTTGAATGTATATATTCGTCCGAGTTTTATTCATTTTTTTCTTAATGCATTGCCAAAATGTATATGATCGGGAAAAATTATCGGGAATGATTGGAATTGAATCGGGAGCAAAAAAAAGCAATCAGATCGGGAAATATCGGGATCGGCAGATACTCAAACTAAAACGTTCGGGATCGGATCGGGAGCAAAAAAACATGATCGGAACAACCCTACTTTATACATTTACATATATTGTTTGATCCCTCAGAAATTAAGCATTTGAGAAAATTCATTGAAATATTTATGCAATATTTGGGTCTTTTTCTTAAAGAGGACATCTTTACGGCAAAACAACGCCCAGACATAGATTTCATAATGATATTGACGGGACACGGGGTGCAGATCTGATTAATAAGGGGCCTATCTCCGTCAAAGCTGACCGAGTGAAAACACAAACAAAGAGCTTTTTATGTTGAAAATTCTTGTAATTAAATGCTTAAATCCCTTAATTCTATATAGATATAGACGAAAAACAGTCTTGATTCTTTGTTAAAAGAGCCAAAAAAATGGGCAGGTAGCATTTATTTTACGTAAATATGTCAAATTTGCTGCTAGACTTTAAGCCACTGTAGCGCCGCCTTATCATCACAAAGAGCTTTTTACGTTGAAAATTCTTGTGAATAAATGCTTAAATACCTGAATTCTTTATAGATATGGACGTAAAACAGTCTTGATTTTTTGTTTAAAGAGCAAAGAACCGGGCAGTTAGCGTTTAATTTACATAAATATGTTGAATGTTCTGCAGCCGTCTTATGAAAGCAAAGAGCTTTTTCTGTTGAAAATTCTTGTGACGAAATGCCTAAATCCCTGAATTCTTTATAGATATGGACGTAAAACAATCTCGATTCTTTGTTAAAAGAGCAAAGAACCAGACAGCTAGCATTTATTTTACGTAAATATGTCGAATATGCTGCTAGACTTTAAGCCACTGTAGCGCCGCCTTATCATCACAAAGAGCTTTTTCCGTTGAAAATTCTTGTGAATAAATGCTTAGATCCCTGATTTTTTTATAGATATGGACATGAAACAGTCTTGAATCTTTGTTAGAAGAGCAAAGAACTGGGTAGTGAACATATATTTTACGTGAATATGTCGAATGTGCCACTAGTCTTTAGGCCACTGTAGCACCGCCTCATCATCACAAAGAGCATTTTCTGTTGAAAATTCTTGAGAGTAAATGCTTAAATCCCTGAATTCTTTATAGATATGGACGTAAAACAGTCTCGATTTTTTGTTAAAAGAATATGGTAGTTAGAATATATTTTACGTAAATATGTTGAATGTGCTGCTAGTGTTTAGGCCACTGTAGGGGGCCTTATCATCATTTCTTGAATCTTTGTTAAAAGAGCAAAGTACCAGGCAGTTAACATATATTCTAACGTAAATATGTCGAATGTGCTGCTAGTCTTTAAGCCACTGTAGCGCCGCCATATCATTCAAAGACCTTTTTTCCGTTGAAAATTCCATCCATCCATCCATTATCTTCCGCTTATTCCGGGGTCGGGTCGCGGGGGCAGCAGCTTCAGCAGGGAAGCCCAAACTTCCCTCTCCCCAGCCACTTCAGCCAGCTCCTCCGGCGGGATTCCAAGACGTTCCCAGGCCAGCCGAGCGACATAGTCTCTCCAGCGTGTCCTGGGTCGACCCCGGGGCCTCCCGCCGGTGGGACATGCCCGGAACACCTCTCCAGGGAGGCGTCCAGGCATGAAAATTCTTGTGAATAAATGATTAAATCCCTGAATTCTTTATAGATATGGAAGTAAAACAGTCGATTCTTTGTCAAAAGAGCAAAGAATCGGGTAGTTAGCCAATATTTTACGTAACTTTGTCGAAGTACAATGCTACTCTGTTAGTGAATGAGGCTAACGGCCGCCTGGTGTGAACAGAGTTTTTCTGGCGAAAATTCTTGTGAATAAATGCTTAAATCCCCGAATTCTTCATAGATATGGATGTAAAACAGTCTTGATTCTTGGTTAAAAGCAAAAAAACCATGAAGTTAGCGTTTATTTTACGTAAATATGGCGAACCATGACGCCAATGCAGTAGCGGATGATTTCTCCCATTGATTTTTTTTTCACAATGTTTAAAAATGCATGGTATGAAAAATATACCGTATTGGCCCGAATACAAGACGGCGTTTTTTGCATTGAAATAAGACCGAAAAAGAGGGGCTCGTCTTATATTCACGGCCTGGACATTATACCCATTCACGATGCTAGATGGCGTCAAATATCATTGAAGCGATGTTTTGTCATGACAGATCTCAGCTACTCTCCCCATTCACGACGCTAGATTGCGCCAGATATCATTGGAACGATGATCTGTCATGACAGATCTCAGCTACTCTCAAGTTTAACCAGTTTGCATTATTTTATTGCAATGTTTTTCCTTATTCAGATTTGTTTCAAGACTACAGTTACAGTTAGACTTCACTTTGATGGTTAATGCAGTTATTGCAATTTTGTTGTTTTATCACAATTTATTTACATTTCAAAAACCAGAAGCCATTCATTTACGAATGTGATTGCACTTTAGTTTACATATTTAAATGTTCAGATATAAAGATTTGAATAAGGCAAAATAACATGCTTTTTCTCTCAAATATATTGGTATAATCCTTTGTTTCGGATGTACTGTAATTATTTTCTGTATAAAAATTAATTTGGTGGTCAAAAAGTCTTTTTTCAAACTTGAGTCTTGAAAAAGAGGGGGTCATCTTATAATCAGGGCCGTCTTATATTCGGGCCAATACGGTAATAATTACCTTGAATTAGGCCTGAACGATATTGGAAAAAACTATTGCTGTGATTTTTGGGGGGTTTGCGTTATATTGCGATATTATATTGCGATATTAAAAAAAAAAAAAAAAATATATATATATATATATATATATATATATATATATATAGATTTTTTTTTTTTTTTTTTTTACTAAATGACTTGAATAGCTGTTTGGAAAGACATTGGATGACTCATCATGACCACAGTGTACAGTATTCCATCGTTTTTCGCGGTTAATAGGTACCAGAACCCGCCGCGATAAGTGAAAAACCGCAAAGTAGCGCAGACCCCCCATACACCCCCCCCCCCCACACACACACACACACACAATTTTTGGTGTGTGTGTGTGTGCTCAATGTTTTTATTCAGATCTAGCACTGGAAAGAGATACATATAGGACATGTTTTTTCTCGCTTCCCCCCCCCAAAGTCTGATTTTAAAAAATGTATATATATGTATATTAATAAATGCTTTTTAAGCACTTCAAATGTAATAATTATGATCAGTTTTAAACATAACTGTCCCACTGAATCAGTACTTACTGCAGTAGAAAAATGCTTGGCTTTATTAAATGCTTTTGTTTACCTAACATGGCTGTAACTCTTGGAGTGACATGTAGGAATTACAAACTCCTCAGAATCACTTCTGGCGTTTATTTTATATGTTTCGAACGCCTCCACATTCTCCCCCCACAGACACACACATTCATTCCAGCCCGCGCTTCCTTGCAGAAACTGTTTAACAAGTTAAACGATGATTGACAGATTGCTGCCCGGCTTCTTTGGCCGGATCAAAGCCATCGTTAACTTTAATAAGCAAGTGCCGCAGTGACTGAGAGCTGGAAAAGGGGGTGAGCGAGGCTGTGCGAGCGAATGAAGCAGAACAAAGGTTTGTAGATTGGAAAAAAAAAAAAAAAAAAAAACTATCCCACGTCCTTGCGATGGGACTATCGCGCATGCGCACATCCCGATGGCGATCTTTAAATGATATATCGTTCAGGCTTACCTTGAATCCTCGAACAAATCACTTTTGAGAAAATCATTCCTGTTTGTATGCGGTACAGCTTTCATAATCCTTCAAAAATCCAAGCTTAAATCCGGCTATGACATGAGCGTGTGCTGTCTTCGAATGACTATTACTAAATGAAGCCCAGCCTCCTACGGTAAGGCGTGCCGCAAAGAATGACGAACTGTCAGGTCAATAGAGTTCAGAGGTTAAATTCTGACTCACGCCTCCCTGCATCATTCTAAACATGTGTTAGGTTAATTAAAACAACTCTAAATTGTCCATTGTTGTGCGTGAACGGAAGTTGTAATTCAAACAAATTTTATGTCGAATTATGCCTCCACTCTCATTCAAATCAACTGTTAAATACTCTAAATACAACAAAAGACAAGTGCAATGTTTGTGTTTATAGCTATCACACTTGAACATGTTTTCTTGTATCAATATGGCATCCTTCAATGATTCCAAAATTTCTTTCAAATTGTGCCACTCTTGGGTTCATTTCAGTTTTTTTTTCTTCCATGGAGTTTGCCCGCAGTGCTGCTTTTGTTCTCCACTATCAGTGTGCACCTCTAGGATAAAAGCACACATTACATTCCTCTTTCCTATTAAACCGAGGTCCTCGGTTCTCGCTTTGAAGATTTAATCAGGCAGATTTCCTTGATTAATCTTCTCTGCATGTCTTTTCACGGAACATAATCACAATGATATGAACCCTAGTTGGATGCACACTTTTGATTGAGTGTAGTCCCCAGGTACCTTCATTAGCCTGATTATGCACATCCAAACATCCACCAGTTTGCGTGTAATTAGGTTAATTCAATTCCCCAACTTCTCCTCCTCTGCTGGCATGTGTGTATATCAACAAAATATGCACTAACACATTTGGAACACACTAAAGAGACTGCAATAATTTAGATTGACTTAATCCGATTTTTTCAAATGAAGGAGGAATGAGGGAACGCAACCTTTTGCAGACCAGTCTAGACGTCACCTTGTTAGATGGTGACATCTAGTGGTTCAATGCTCCAATGTAACAAAAACGATTTCATAGCAGTGATGTCACAAGTTTTCCACGTGGCGGCGCTCCAAATCCGTAACTATTTATTAGATACTGATTTGCAGTTGGCTCGACATTCGAAATTACTGTATGTCTGTATCTCCATTGAGCAGATTTTTATCTGTTTTACCCTCTAAAAATGTTTTTTTATTTGTGGGAATTGCCACATTCTCAGCAGTGCTGTTTTGAATATAAATGACACATTTAGTTAAACTATTCAGGGATAGTGGATACTACAGTGGACATCGATTCAAAAGTTGCTTTCTCCTATACTAGTCCTTCTCATAAAATTAGCATATTGGATTAAGTTCATTATTTTCTGTAATGTACTGATAAACATTAGACTTTCATATATTTTACATTCATTACACACAACTGAAGCAGTTCAAGCCTTTTATTGTTTTAATATTGATGATTTTGGCAAAAAAAAACAACAACAACAAAAAAAAAAAAGTAAAAAAACAAAAACAAAAATCCCTATCTCAAAAAATTAGCAGAATGGATTAAGTTCATTATTTTCTGTAATGTACTGATAAACATTAGACTTTCATATATTTTACATTCATTACACACAACTGAAGCAGTTCAAGCCTTGTATTGTTTTAATATTGATGATTTTGGCAAAAAAAGTAAAAAAACAAAAATCCCTATCTCAAAAAATTAGCATATTTCATCCAACCAATACAAAAAAAGTCAACCTTCAATTAATTATATCAGCTATGCACTCAATACTTGGTCGCGAATCCTTTTGCAGAAATGACTGCTTCAATGTGGCGTGGCATGGAGGCAATCAGCCTGTGGCACTGCTGACATGTTATGGATGCTTCGATAGCGGCCTTAAGCTCCACAGGGTTTGGTCTGGTGTCTCTCAACTTCCTCTTCACAATATCCCACTGATTCTCTATGGGGTTCAGGTCAGGAGAGTTAGCAGGCCAATTGAGCACAGTAATGCCATGGTCAGTAAACTATTTACCAGTGGTTTTGGCACTGTGAGCAGGTGCCAGGTCGAGCTGAAAAATGAAATCTTCATCTCCGTAAAGCTTTTCAGCAGATAGAAGCATGAAGTGCTCCAAAATCTCCTGATAGCTAGCTGCATTGACCCTGCCCTTGATAAAACACAGTAGACCAACACCAGCAGCTGACATGGCACCCCAGACCATCACTGACTGTGGGTACTTGACACTGGACTTCAGGCATTTTGGCATTTCCTTCTCTCCAGTCTTCCTCCAAACTCTGGCACCTTGATTTCCGAATGACATGCAAAATTAGCTTTCATCTGAGAAAAAGTACTTTGGACCACTGAGCAACAGTCCAGTGCTGCTGCTCTGTAGCCCAGGTCAGGCGCTTCTATCGCTGTTTCAGTTTTAAAAGTGGCCTGATATGGGGAATGCGGTAACCCATTTCCAGCACACGCCTGTGCACGTTGGCTCTGGATGTTTCTACTGCAGACTCAGTCCACTGTTTCTGCAGGTCCCCCAAAGTCTGGAATCGACCATTCTCCACAATCTTTCTCAGGGTGCGGTCACCTCTTCTGCTTGTGCAGTGTTTCCTGCCACACTTTTTCCTTCCCACCTAGGTGCCTTGATACAGCACTCTGGGAAGAAAATATTTGCTCAGAAATTTCTTTCTGTGTCTTAGCCTCTTGCTTGAGGGTGTCAACGATGGCCTTCTGAACAGCAGTCAGGTCGACAGTCTTGCCCATGATTGCGGTTTTGAGTAATGAACCAGGCTGGGCGTTTTTAAAAGCCTCAAGAATCTTAATTCGTTGATTGAGATGATTAGGTTAGTAGCTTCTTAAGAGTACCTTTTCATGATATGCTAATTTTTTTAGATAGGGATTATTGTTGTTTGACTTTTTTGCCAAAATCTTCAATATGATAACAATAAAAGGCTTGAACTACTTCAGTGTGTGTAATGAATCTAAAATGTATGAAAGGCTAATGTTTATCAGTACATTAGAGAAAATAGTGAACTTTATCACAGTATGCTAATTTTTTTAGAAGGACTAGTATTAAATGTCTCAAACTCTATCTATGGGTGGGGGGGTATGGAAATAAGAGTCGGAACTGCGTCAAGGGTTCCCCAAAAAGGGGCTAATGTTGCTAATTCACTTCGGCTAACTTGTTGGTAAAAACACTAACACATGTTATTAGCTTAATTTCCCAGTTAATATGAATTTGGACGTCTATTGCAGTCAATGGCAGCCAACGAGTTAAGCTACAATATGTGAAGTCACAAGAAATGTATATATGGTGGAAAACACAGACAAGGCTGTAAAAGCAGTTTCTGCTCTTGCACCCCTCTTTAAAATAAACGGCTGTATTTTAAGCCAAAAGAACTGTTGTTTGATAGAACAATATGTCTATATGCTGCCATAGCAGATTCATAGCGCATTAAGCCCCCGAACTATTTTTAATTTGTCCATTTTACCCTAGAGACCCCGGTTTACAACCGCTTTTGTTTCAACCCAGCAATAAAAAGGTAAGTAATTATACAGGGTGTTCCAAAATGGTTGACCCCATTCTAAATGCCCATATCTCCGAAACTACTTGATGGATCTTAATGAAACTAAATACACTTTATGTTGAAGGTCTTAAGTTTTATTGGTTAAATTTACAAAGAAAAGTACAAATATTTGTTGGTCTTTGACAGAGTTTCATAAATGTTCAATACTATTGCCGCCTGTGACTCTGCACACGTCGAGTCGTATTTTCGAGCTTGTGCCAAACTTGCTGTAGCATGTCTTCGGTAACAGTTTCCAGTACAGCTGTAATTCTCTGTAGTTGGTGCCTTCTTTGCAAAATTTGTGAAGAAGGCACTCTGCACTGTCTTAGGGAACAGAGTCCTAGCATACTGTAACACGCAAAATGCCTTTTCTTATGAAGTGAACGGCATTTCTTAACCTGAAAAGATTGAAATGCCAAACGTTACACACAAAAACTTGAAACTTTTCTACACAAGCTGTGAAATTTTGAAGTCATTCCAACGCAAATTGTCAAAATTACTGGCCTACGAAATGGGGTCAAACAATTTGGAACACCCTGTATTTCTTATTCAAAATGTCTGTCGTTTTTAGCTTTGAATCATTAATTGATGTCTAATATTTAGTTGAAAAAAAAAAATAAATAAAACAACGTATTATTACAAATTATTCACTCGCACATTTTAAACTTTTAACAAATTACGTAATGATGGTAAAAATTGTGTCTGTAAATAAGTCACTGATATCTACCTCATAACGATCACTTAATTGTTTTTTTTTGTTTGTTTGTTTTTTGTTTTTTTTTGTTACTGTCACATTTCCCCCAATATTTTAGATGATAAATAATCGATCCACTCAAAGAAAAATTGAAAGAAAAAAAAAAACAAGTTTAAAAGGGTAAATATATGAAAAAGAAAATCTCGACGACTCCTTGATGTCTGCGATTTCTGCATTGCGACCCTTGTTGTATTACCATGTTTCACCCATAAAATCCCTCCAAAATCCAGCTGTGGCCATTCAGAGCTGTGTCTTGACACTCGGTGATACATGCTACTTGGAGTTTTTGGATCGAATTTTTAAATGCCCTCCTGTTCAAAAATTTTCTTCCCCAAGAAAATTGAGATTTTAAGCTTTCCAATGACGTATCACACATGCATATAAGACAATTTTGAAAATTTGGCCAAATTGGGGATATCAGAGCGGAACTTCAAGTGACCTGAGTAAAGCTTTTTGGGGAAAGGCATCAACATAGAGTTTACAGGAAAAAAAACCCCGAGGCCTTCAACGAAAAGAACACTGTCTCCACAGTCAAATATGGCGTAGGTTTTCTGATGTTTTGGGGTTGCTTTGCTACCTCTGGCACTAGAGTGCTTGACCATGTGCATGGCATTATAAAGTCTGAAGACTACCAACAAATTTTCCAGCATAATGTAGGGCCCAGTGTGAGAAAGCTGGGTCTCCCTCAGAGAGTCATGGGTCTTCCAGCAGGACAATGACCCAAAACACACTTCAAAAAGCACTAGAAAACTTCTAAAGTGGCCAGAATTGAGTCCAGACCTGAATCCCATAGAACACCTGTGGAGAGATCTGAATATGGCATTTTGGAGAAGGCACCCTTCAAATCTCAGAGACTTGGAGCAGTTGGCCAAAGAGGAGTGGTCTAAAATTCCAGCAGAGCATTGTTAGAGACTCATTGATGGATACCAGAAGCGGTTGTTCGCAGTTATTTTGTCTAAAGGTTGTGCTACCAAGTATTAGGCTAAGTGTGCCAATACTTTTGCCCAGCCCATTTTTGGAGTTTTGTGTAAAATGATAATGATTTAATTTTTGTTTTCATTCTGTGTTTTTTCATTGCAAGCAAAATAAAAGAAGACATTACTACCAAAGCATTTGTAATTGCAATCATTTTATAGGACGAATTGAGCATTATCTGACAAAATTGCAGAATCTTTCCCAAGGACTAGTAAAAAACTTAAAATTGTACAAATGCATTTTATTATGAAGTCCTTTAAAAAGCTTGGAAGCAACCAATTATCTTCAAGTGCCATTTAATTAAATGAAATCAGCAATGCAATCTAAATGTTACATCCAGTCAGTACATGTTTTTTTCAAAAAAGCCCCTGAGGCTTCAACATGAAAGCGAGATGCACTGCTAAAAGAACACAACCATGCACTATATACCAAAGAACTTCCCTAACAAATCCGACAAATGTTTGATGAACCATCAAATTCATTTGAATCAAATGAAACAGTCAGCAATCTCTGCAAACATGAAGCTATCCCTTAAAAAGTGCGTACGACAGGAGAAAAAAAGTTTTAAATAGGATTATTATGTGAATTAGAATCATATTTGGAGACGATTCGACTACATACAACAATTTAGCAAAGCGCAGATGATGAGAAAATAGTCTTTTAATCTGCCGGTTAGCCACGCCTACCATAATAGGGCTCTAGTGTCCCCAACAGGTGGATGGCGTCAGCAGAGTCAAGATGTCATCTGATTTAGTATGCAGCCCATTGAGGGGGAATTATTCACAATGAGGAAAACGCGACGAAGAGAGCCGCAAAATGTCATTGTTTCAGTCTCTCTACTCCAATATTTTTACAGGATATTCATTTTATCCACGTGTTTCCCTAATAGCTAAATAAATGGCTTGAGAAGGACCAGTCAGCCCGTTGAAGGGGAATTATTCAGAACGAGCAAAACTTGACGAAGAGAGCGGCAAAATGTCATTGTTTCAGTCTCTCTACTCCTATATTTTTACAGGATATTCTTTTATCCAAGAGTTTTTCCCAAATAGCTAAATAAATGGCATTGTCATGACAAATAACAGTCTTGTGCTAAATGCAATATGAAAAAATAAAAATGCATTTATTCAAGACGACATGGCAAAATGACTCCATAATAGTCAAAACTGTCGACTTCACCTTTACTGCCGCACCTCCCGAACGATATTTAATGCCACCTAAATCGGGCTTATGTCATTTCCCTTCCCCAGGTTCGGAGAATGTAAACAAACCAAGAGGCGTGACAGCTAGCCGACACGCTAACCCGAACCGAGTGATGTGAAGTGAAGTCTTCGAAGCGGAAAATCACACATAACTAGCCCGGAACATTTCACATGACGACTGGGTTGTCGATTGCCTTCACCGATCGGCAAACCGCCCGGTGGAGAGCAATTTACAGCTCGTTCCCCTGCTAATAGGGGCAGGAGAGCTCGCCGAGGAAGCAGCTGGACAATGACCGCTGAACATTTACATGCCAATCCATGATCAAACGTAAGTAGTCCTTTATTTAAAGAAAGTTTGTAGTGTTTACTTTGTAATCGCAGTATTCGCGGCTATTTTTAACTCAAAGTTGCAATTTCTGATTGGTCGGAAAATTTGACAGAACACCGGGCACTTGAAGAGGGGAATAAGCCTACTATACAAGTAGTGCTCTACCGGCGGGGGGCTGTGCGACAAGCCGCCAGTCGTCGGCCGAGGGGACAAGGAGCATGTCACAAAATGCAAGCCACCCACATATTAAAATGATCCCAGTATTTGACATAATACAAAACACGATGTTTACTCACTTCCTCGTAAGTCCCATGGTCCCACAGTAGTAGGGCTTATTTTTGCCAATATCCACCGGTGAATGGGAAACTTTTGAAACCACCAAAACGCTTGTCCCTCGTACAAGATTTTTCTGCAGCCGTTTGGCTGGCGTGATGCGAAAAATAAATGTATTAATCCGCAAAATCAGCTGAATCCTTAGTCCTTCTCATACAACAGTACCAGCATTGTCAGTAACGCGTTACCTGATTACTTTCTTCAGTAACGAGTAATCTAACGCGTTCATTTTTCCAAGCCAGTAATCCGATTAAAGTTAGTTTCCCTAGTGCCTGTGTGTGACTATTTTGTTTTTGCCTCATAATGTATGTAGAATGAAGAATACTGTAGTCATGTACGAAGAGCATTTCTCATCAGGGGGGAAAAAAACGGATCACGCGTATTACGGTGCTGTCTGAGGCTGAGCGCTGTCTGCCATGGCGGTCAACAACATAGCATTCTGATGAGGCAGCGAGGCTAACAGTGAAAGCCAGGATATATACCGCAAATGGATGCCTTTGCTCACTGGAAACAGCGCCGTTACTTCACATTTCTGTCCAGTAAAGATGACAAAAATATCTCCGTGCGTTGCAAATTTTACGCTGGCTGAAAATGACAGTCGGTCACTAAATCAACAAAGAAGCACTTGGAATTACAGTACAACGCAACAAAACTCGAAACAGCCAACAGGTGACAAGACAGCCAGCACTTCTACAGTTTGTAACCAGCCTTTACGCACATTTTATTGTCAGTGTTTGTAACCATAGGCGGAGTTTTACTTTTGTGGGGCTGGGGTAAAGCATGTTGATGACAAACAAAAGTCAAAAGTTTGGACACACCTAAACATTTTTACGTTTTATATATTTTCACTACTATTGTAAATCCTCTCTGAATACATCAAAGCTATGAACGAACATGTGGAATGGCCAAAAAAAGTGAAGTAACTGAAAACAGGTTTTATATTCTACATTCTTTAAAGTATCCACCTTTGAGGTGTCGCCAAACTTTTGGCTAATACTGTATATATACCGGTACATATACAGTGCCTTGCAAAAGTATTCGGCCCCCTTGAACCTTGCAACCTTTCGCCACATTTCAGGATTCAAACATAAAGATATAAAATTTTTATTTTTTGTCAAGAATCAACAACAAGTGGGACACAATCGTGAAGTGGAACAAAATTTATTGGATAATTTAAACTTTTTTAACAAATAAAAAACTGAAAAGTGGGGCGTGCAATATTATTCGGCCCCCTTGCGTTAATACTTTGTAGCGCCACCTTTTGCTCCAATTACAGCTGCAAGTCGCTTGGGGTATGTTTCTTTCAGTTTTGCACATCAAGAGACTGACATTCTTGCCCATTCTTCCTTACAAAACAGCTCGAGCTCAGTGAGGTTGGATGGAGACTGTTTGTGAACAGCAGTCTTCAGCTCTTTCCACAGATTCTCAATTGGATTCAGGTCTGGACTTTGACTTGGCCATTCTAACACCTGGATACGTTTATTTTTGAACCATTTCATTGTAGATTTGGCTTTATGTTTTGGATCATTGTCCTGTTGGAAGATAAATCTCCGTCCCAGTCTCAGGTCTTGTGCAGATACCAACAGGTTTTCTTCCAGAATGTTCCTGTATTTGGCTGCATCCATCTTCCCGTCAATTTTAACCATCTTCCCTGTCCCTGCTGAAGAAAAGCAGGCCCAAACCATGATGCTGCCACCACCATGTTTGACAGTAGGGATGGTGTGTTCAGGGTGATGAGCTGTGTTGCTTTTACGCCAAACATATCGTTTTGCATTGTGGCCAAAAAGTTCAAGTTTTGGTTTCATCTGACCAGAGCACCTTCTTCCACATGTTTGGTGTGTCTCCCAGGTAGCTTGTGGCAAACTTTAAACGAGACTTTTTATGGATATCTTTGAGAAATGGCTTTCTTCTTGCCACTCTTCCATAAAGGCCAGATTTGTGTAGTGTACGACTGATTGTTGTCCTATGGACAGACTTTCCCACCTCAGCTGTAGATCTCTGCAGTTTATCCAGAGTGATCATGGGCCTCTTGGCTGCATCTTTGATCAGTTTTCTCCTTGTTTGAGAAGAAAGTTTGGAAGGACGGCCGGGTCTTGGTAGATTTGCAGTGGTCTGATGCTCCTTCCATTTCAATATGATGGCTTGCACAGTGCTCCTTGAGATGTTTAAAGCTTGGGAAACCTTTTTGTATCCAAACCCGGCTTTAAACTTCTCCACAACAGTATCTCGGACCTGCCTGGTGTGTTCCTTGGTTTTCATAATGCTCTCTGCACTTTAAACAGAACCCTGAGACTATCACAAAGCAGGTGCATTTATACGGAGACTTGATTACACACAGGTGGATTCTATTTATCATCATCGGTCATTTAGGACAACATTGGATCATTCAGAGATCCTCACTGAACTTCTGGAGTGAGTTTGCTGCACTGAAAGTAAAGGGACCGAATAATATTGCACGCCCCACTTTTCAGTTTTTTATCTGTTAAAAAAGTTTAAATTATCCAATAAATGTTGTTCCACTTCACGATTGTGTCCCACTTGTTGTTGATTCTTGACAAAAAAATTAAATTTCATATCTTTATGTTTGAACCCTGAAATGTGGCGAAAGGTTGCAAGATTCAAGGGGGCCCAATACTTTTGCAAGGCACTGTATATAAAACTGTTCAAGCTCAGTTGTTGTTGGTTGCGTTTGAAAGCTTAGGTTTACAGAAATTGTAAATATCAATCTTGCCTCCACAAGTGTAGTTTTGGCTTAGCAAAGCAAGAGCTAGTGTCTTAGGTGCTAGTCAAATGATCTGCTCGAAAAATGATTTTGACCCATTATGTAATACGTTGTAGGATACGTTGTATTTGTTGTTTGATTTATTGCGTTACAACTTTTATAGACAATATTTTAACAGCTAGGTCTTTATTTTAAAAGGGAAGTTCAGAATTTTTGACATTAGGCTTTATCTTGGAGTTAGCAGGGGTTTATTTAGTCGTTGGAGTTGATTTGAACAAATTCCGTGCAGTTTGTCAGTTATTTGTTAGTTTCAGGCTCCAGGGTGGCTAAGCTAGCGTGAGTCAATGGTGGTTGAAATCAACTCCATCGACCAAATAAACCCCCGCTAACTCAAAGATTAAGCCTTATGTGAAAAATTCAATTACATGTGATATTTTTTGTTGTTGTCATTTTTTATGTTGAGGCAGCAAAAGGAGAAAAATTGGTAAAAAGTAACTTAGTTACTTTGATAATAAAGTCATCGGTAAAGTAACTAGATTATTTTTTTGAGGTGTAATCAGTTATCAGTAATTAAATTACATTTTTTTAAGTAATCTGTGACAACACTGAACAGTACGGCTGTATGGTGAAGAGGACCCCTTCCTCCGTACATGTCACAACGCCCTCTTTCTCAACTCGAGACTGTTGCTGGAAGTCACACATTTTCATGGCGCGGGATTAAAAAAACTAAATAAATATAGCGATCACTTCCACACACATCCAAGTGGTCCATTTCATTCAAGAGCATAAAATACCACGTGTATTATGAAATAAACATGCTTTTTAGTGTCACAGGCACTTTAAAGGATGGGCAAGAAGAGGCAAAAATGACTTTCAACAATGTTTGTCCAAAAAGGAGGAGGTTTTTAATTTAAAAAACAAAAACAAAAGCAAAACTCATAAAGCATGTATGAAAGCCTTTGCAAGGCCCTGTAATGAATTGTCCAGTGAGTGTGTTTTGCAGAAATGAAAGCTACTTGTGTTGTTCAAACTAAAAGAGCAGTAGCTTCTGTTGAAGGCTCTTCCACATCAGAGTGCAGTATTAGAGGTCACAGGGTCGAATGGGGTCAGGTCAAGAAAAATCCTTCGATTGATCTTTCAACTTCAAACATTTCTACTGGCTTTGGGCAATCTTTCCATATTCATAAACGGGAATATCCTGTCACGTGTTTCTCACAGAGATCTTTGGTTTTCTTATTCATTGCGCGCCACACACTTAGTTTGCCTGGTCAGTATAGTGCAAATACACTGCAAATACACACGCAGGCTTACGCTAATCCCTCGGGAAAACAAGGCGATAGGTTTCTCCCTACACAGATCAAGCATGGGATGTTCGTCAGGATTATCAACTGTAATGTAACTGCCAACATCACATTTAGCACACAACATATTTGGCTGGTGTGCTTTGCAAACCACCACAAGTGTTGACATTTTCATATTCAGTAATATGGGAGGATAGTGTGATGGTGCCAATGTTGGATATAAGTCTTTCAATACCGTTCTCACCAATGAGCTCTGACCCACACTGACCTTATCACCCCTGGCTAAGTGACCTCTCAGTGGGTGGCCTCCACACTGACCAACATGAAGCATGAATCACCTCAACTGGATGCTCTTAAATAGACACACAGACAGACAGATAAAATGAACCGATATATCTGTTAGCTGGATTAATTTCGGTCCTGATTTATGGAGGATGAGAAGCAGATGGGGTTGTGGTGGATGCGTCGTTGGGGCATTGCAATTGATACCACGCCAGCCGTTCACTCCAAAATTACTAGGAACCTTAAGCAATTTTTGTATTAGTTATTTTGAGAAATTAATCACCGGAAAATCCGTAACGAATACATTATGAGAAACCGTAACATGTACAATCATTACTTAACAGTTGGTATGTGCAACGATAGCATTTGCACACTATTGGGCTCTGATGTAAGGATGAACATAAAATGTACCATAATTTTCGGACTATAAGGCGCACACAACTACAGTAGGGCTGCAGCTATCGAATATTTTAGTAGTCGAATAATCGATAGACAAGTTAGTTCGAATAATCGAGTAATCGCATAAAGAACATGAAAAATTAAAATACCTGAGCTGAGCCTCAAACGGTATTTGTTTTTTTGGGGCTGTCGTTGGGCAACACGGACTGTCAACTCCCTCCACAGATTTTCTATGGGGTTGAGATCTGGAGACTGGCTAGGCCACTCCAGGACCTTGAAATGCTTCTTGCGAAGCCACTCCTTTGTTGCCCTAGCTGTGTATTTGGGATCATTGTCATGCTGAAAGACCCAGCCATGTCTCATCTTCAATGCCCTTGCTGATAGAAGATTTTCACTCAAAATCTCTCGATACATGGCCCCATTAATTATTTCCTTTACACAGATCAGTCGTCCTGGTCCCTTTGCAGAAAAACAGCCCCAAAGCATGATGTTTCCACCCCCATGCTTCACAGTGGGTATGGTGTTCTTCGAATGCAATTCAGTATTCTTTCTTCTCCAAAAACGAGAACCTGTGTTTCTACCAAAAAGTTCTATTTTGGTTTCATGTGACCATAACACATTCTCCCAGTCCTCTTCTGGATCATCCAAATGCTCTCTAGCGAACCGCAGACGGGCCTGGACGTGTACTTTCTTTGGCAGGGGGACACATCTGGCAGTGCAGGATTAGAGTCCCATTGTGTTACTGATTGTGCCTTTGATACTGTGGTCCCAGCTCTCTGTAGGTCATTCACCCCGTGTGGTTCTGGGATTTTTGCTCACCTTTCTTATTATTATTTTGACGCCACGGGGTGAGATCTTGCATGGAGCCCCAGATCAAGGGAGATTATCAGTGGTCTTGTATGTCTTCCATTTTCTAATAATTGCTCCCACAGTTGATTTCTTTACACCAAGCGTTTTACCGATTGCAGATTCAGTCTTCCCAGCCTGGTGCAGGTCTACAATTTTTTCTCTGGTGTCCTTCGACAGCTCTTTGGTCTTGGCCATAGTGGAGTTTGGAGTGTGACTGATTGAGTTGTGGACAGGTGCCTTTTATAGACCCCAATCACGTGACGTCACAACTCCGCCCCCCTGACTGGTGCCGCCATATTGTCTGTCAGCTCATCGTGTTTACATATTACCGCTACGTAAATTCCTCCTATTACTGCGTGTTTTTCTGCTTGTCTAAGGAATCACCGCCGAGTAAACGACCCAAAAAACCTTCCTGACAATCGTTAACATTGATTAATCAAAAGGGTG
Organism: Corythoichthys intestinalis; assembly: GCF_030265065.1. NCBI lineage: Eukaryota > Metazoa > Chordata > Actinopteri > Syngnathiformes > Syngnathidae > Corythoichthys > Corythoichthys intestinalis. The sequence goes on along the minus strand of NC_080403.1, from coordinate 43,274,153 downwards.
AAGGCATGTGTGGCGGTTGGTTGCAGTAACAGAGAAGATAAACGGTCATTTTAGCAGTTGCTGTGTGCCCATTGTTAAAAGGGCAAATCTCGAAAGCAGCACGGTTTGTTTATCTCGGTCCATGATGCTTTTGTGTCGACAGCTGTTAGACAGCGGCGAAAATATCAATATGATACCAACACGATCGCAGACATCATCAGACGGACACTACGAAGCTCTTCTCCGCGGTCGCGCAGCAAGAAGGTGAGCGCAACAACAGGTGTTGTGCCGAAAAATAGCCGCCCTGTGTGAAATGTCCCCCCTGACGGGAGCGCCCACACACAAACGACTTTCTTATACCATGAATATGTATTATTTTACTCTGCTAGAACTAATAAATGTCATACCTGTGTGATTGTCATTGGGATATGGTCGTGAAAACCTGTAGACTAATACATTTCTGTTCAAAGATGGTTATGTGGCCCAGTCCACGATTTGTTGCTAAAATACAGTACTAATATTTTGTGTAATTTAATTATTTAAAACTGATCTTACAGTCGTAAATCCATTATTGTAATGCGTCCATGAAAACATTTGATGTTTTCACGTCAATAAAGTGTTATAAATAAGCGCTCCCGTCAGGGGGGACATTTCACGCGGGGCAGCTATTTTTCGGCACACACCGGCCCGTTGTCAGTCATGTTTCATTTTACAATCGTGACAATGGTGACGCGCAGCTGACCAAATGTCGGTTTATATTCGGGCCGGTGCCGATTTTGGGTACCCGACTCCTCAACGTGACATTAACTGGAGTATGATTGGAAATTTTGTGGTCTCAGGACGAGCTCTGACGCACGGGACGGGACCGGATGGGAGGAAACATTGGTTTAGGCATCAAATATGGATCTGGCGACTGGATCGACCGAAGCTTTTCCAAATAACGGCTTTTATGCAACTCATCCAATGAGTTTACAGCGTCTGAAAGCACCGGGGCTTCCATAATTTGCAAATGAATCCACCTTTAGAAACTACGATCAATGACAATACAGACACACAATGACGGACAATATGGCGGCACAATACAGCGATCACGTGATTGTGTGACGTTGGTGATTGGGGTTTATACCGATAATGAGTTAAAACATGTGCTGTTAATACAGGTAACGAGTGGAGCCTCGTTAGACCTCGTTAGAAGAAGTTAGACCTCTTTGACAGCCAGCAATCTTGCTTGTTTGTAGGTGACCAAATACTTATTTTCCACTCTAATTTGGAAATAAATTCTTTAAAAATCAAAACAATGTGATTTTCTGTTTTTTTCCCCCACATTCTGTCTCTCATGGTTGAGGTTTACTCATGTTGACAATTACAGGCCTCTCTAATCTTTTAAAGTTGGAGAACTTGCACAATTGGTGGTTGACTGAATACTTACAGTATTTGCCCCACTGTATATCGCCCTTACCAATGTTGAGACCAAACCTACGCCCTTGCAAAAGAACTTGTTATATTCCTTTCATATACATTTTAATAGTTTTATCAGAGGAGTCAGAGAATCTGGGACCAGCTTTTCAGAGCCCAAGATCATCTGAAAGGAACTGACGTCAAGTGCAAAAGTTTGTTTTGGTCTAGCAAGCCTACGGTACATTTCAAATATGAGTGATTTTTGTTTTGTTTTGTTTTGTTTTTTCTCTCCAAAATCATGGAAAGATATGTGCGTGTCAAACCGATGTGAAGGATTATTCTATCCCGGTGTTTGTGAAGAGGGAAGTTGAAACTTAAGCCATAATCACACATTTCCATCGTTCAATCCTACATTGTACATCAGCGGTTTCATTAAAACGTGGCTGCAGGATTAGTGCGGATAAACCACCAAATCTGTCAAAAAGGAAAAACAAGTGAAATGAAGTCGGGCATCAACAAGTCTATTGAACACAGAGTGCATCCGTTGTTGATCATTCATCTTTTAATGTTAACGTCCAAAACAAACAAAATGCAGCTCAAAAAGCAACATGTCATGGAAGAGATATCCATCTTAAAATCTTTGCAAACCTGAGAGTTGTGTTCATTTTCTTCATCATAGTCTTTGTTTTGTCTTTGTTTTCCTCCAAAGATCTACTAAGCATTGCTACAAAACAATGTTTCCACTTCCAATCTTTAAAAACGAGGTAACACACAACAAAGAAAACTACGCACAAAAGACAAAATGGCAAAGAATGAGACCACAAATACAAAACAAACCATAAAAACACATATACATCAGATTGAACATTGTGTGTATTAAATTAGACAATAAATAAAAATACATTTAATTTATGTAGAATATTTGTTGATGCCAAGGAAGAGCTAAAATAGAAGTGCTTGTTTAATTAATAGGACATTGCAGATGATCCGTCATGAGAATTCCCATTAGGATCCATTTGGTCAGTTTGGAAAGAACTATAGAAACGTACTGTACTGTATGTCAAGTATTTTCTAAATTTATACAGCTAGTCTATGTGCACCACACACCTGATCAAGTCATTTTATTCAGTCTACTGATTGCAGAATGTTTCTGCTAGTCTCTGTAGACAGGGGTTATTTGTCGGGGGGTCATGTGAGGTGGATGGTAGGAGTCATATGACGCCTGTACGCCATACCCAGACTGAGGCGGGTACAGGCCATGGTCCCCGGGGGACGGGGAGTAATGCGACGGGGCTAAGTAGTGAGGTGACGTCTCCTGTTTGCTGACCAGGTTGCTGCTGATGCTCAGGGGTGGAGTAGGAGGACCCTCGTAGGGGGGCGTCCCCACACCGCCAGCGTTGTACTCATTTGGCGAGTGGCTCTCATACGCTCCACCCTTCATGGCCCTCAGGTGAAGCAGGTGAGCAGAGTCAAAGCTGCCGTAGGGTGGACTTGGCAGGCCCGGGGAGGTGTAGCTCGCCATGCCGCCCAGAGGGACAGGCGGTGGGCGAACTCTATCTGTCGGTGGCGCGGGGCCTAGCTGCAGACACCCTGCCACTAGGTTGGTGGTGGGTTGCGAAAGGCCTTTGCACAGGGTCTCCATAAAGGCCCTGCTCTCCATGGAAAGACCTCCTTCTAGGGCGGCGGAGAGAGCGCAGATGTAGTTACGAGCAAGACGCAGGGTTTCGATTTTGGACAGTTTTTGGGTTTTAGAGTGACAGGGCATGATGCTGCGCAGGTTCTCCAGAGCGTCGTTTAGGCCGTGCATGCGCGAGCGCTCCCTGGCGTTGGCCTTCACACGCCGGGCACGAAAGCGTTCCTGCCTGGCCTTGGTGGCTCGCTTCCTCTTGGGGCCGCATTGACTGGATTCATTTTCGCCCTCCTGGACTCCCTCTTCCTCCTCCTCGTCTTGTTCCACGTCCTCGCTGCCCTCCTCCCTGGGCTGATGGTTCACGGCGCGTGCTCGACAGCGGTGCGAGGTCAAAGGTACATCACCATCGGGTGAGCTCATGTCACCCTCCATCCACTGCACAGGGCTAACGTCCTCCGCTTCTTCTTCTTGTCTCGCATAGGGTTTAATCATCATCGTAGCTACAAACACAATAAAATAACCCAATGTAAGTAACAATACTTTAAGACATTCACTTCATTATATAATGTGAGATATTAAAGATAATATAACTGATTTGTTCAGATCGTGAGAGAATTAGTAATATTGTAGAGCTGTACTAATATTTCTGACAATTAGACTTGTGCTGATTACCGGTTTCGAGGCATACCGTGGTATGAAAACGTCAAGGTTTCAAAACCGCAAAAATTTTAGCTATTAGCTATTTTTTATATCTCAAAAATGCAGGGAGGAATCCCTCGCTTGCAGTTGCAAGGCTCAACCCTCCCCCACCGGTTGTTGCTCAGTGTCAGTGAGTCAGCTGTGCTACATGATGGCTGGAGGAGGTGAAAATCCTGAACCTTTTTTCCCCATCGAAGAAAACGAAATCGCTGGTACGGGAATACTTCGGCTACAGAAAATTTACAGACGGCTGCGCCTTAGAGGAGGACACCAAACCGACATGTAAAACATGTTTGCGGAGGGTGGCTGCCAAAGAGGCAATACCTCCAATATAATTTCACATTTATACAAAAATTAGGTTAGTAAATCAGTCATGAACGTTTCCCACCAGCTACGAGAGTTAACTCCAGCATGTTTAGTGTGTCTAGCAGTGGTAAAACGGGTGTTTTTTTTCCTCTCTGGCAGCTGTCTGTGTTGAGAAAAAGAGTGTGTGTATAATGTAAACATGATACAAGTCAAACACACATGCTTTTTATGGTATTTGTTCTGATGGTAATGCTGAGCTGTGCCTCTGGGTTTAGGCTCACCCAAAGGATTTATTTTAATTTTATTTAGAATATTTTGTTGTTGTTGTTTTTTAAATCTATTTTAACTAGGATAGTCAAAATTATTGCGTTAACGGGCGGTAATCAATTTTTAAAATTAGTCACGTTAAAATATTTGAAGCACTTAACGCACATGCCTCACTCAAACAGATTAAAATGACAGCAAAGTGTCATTTCCACTTGTTACTTGTGTTTTTTGGTGTTTTGGCGCCCTCTGCTGGTGGTTGGGTGCGACTGATTTTATGGGTTTCAGCACCATAATTATTATTGACATCAACAATAGCGAGGTACTAGTTTATTTTTTGATTGAAAATTTCACAAACTTTATTAAATCGAAAACATTAAGAGGGGTTTTAATATAAAATTTATATAATTTGTACTAACATTTATCTTTTAAGAACAACAAGTCTTTCTATCCATGGATCGCTTTAACAGAATGTTAATAATGTTACTGCCATCTTGTTGATTTATTGTTATAATAAACAAATACAGTACTTATGTACAGTGTGTTGAATGTATATATCAGTCTTGTGTCTTATCTTCCCATTCCAACAATAATTTACAGAAAAATATGGCATATTTTATAGATGGTTTGAATTGCGAATAATTACGATTAATTAATTTTTAAGCTGTGATCAACTCAATTAACAATTTTAATCGTTTGACAGACCTAATTTTAACTTAACATATACTTATGTTTCCAATTTGCTAATATGTTTTGAAAAATAAAAATCATGTTCAATGGAAAAAAGTGTAATTGCAAGACCGTGATACTGTGAAATTTTGACTTAACGTTATCATACCGTCTAAATATTATACCGGTACATGCCTAGTGACGATTTGGTAGCGTATGACAAAGTATAGTGCAGTATTGCAACATATACAAAACACAAATAGAAGCATACTGTTTACTCTTTATACATACTGACGAGTTTTATTATTGCCATAAGGTCAGAATCTTTAATGAGCATGGACTCATTATATTTTAATGTGGTGCTCAGACTAACCTAGCTATTCTGCCTTTACTTTTTTTTAATTTTTGCACAACATGTTACTTTTGACCACTGTATTTCCATTTTTTATGAAAGCTGTGATTAATCATTCAAGTTGAAGTTACAACAGAGTTGTAAGAGTACTACTGCAACGTCCCAAAAATGCATGAGGCCATAATCAGATGTGTGCAACTCGATTTAAACAATTAGTTAGTTGAATTTAGGACTGCAGCTATCGATTATTTTAATAGTCGATTAATCGATGAACTAGTTAGTTCGAATAATCGAGTAATCGGATAAGGAACATGAAAAATTGAAATACCTGAACTGAGCCTCAACGGGTATAAAAAATAAATAAATAAATGAGGATCTATGTACAACAAAGGAACAACTGGCTAACTTACATAGCAAATTCCGCTAGCTTAAATGCTATAAAATGCTAACTTTTTTTTTTTTTTTTTTTTTTTTTTACAATGCTCTTAACAAATTGTTCAGACACATATTCCCACAAAAATGGCTAAATATAAAATTATGAATACATTAGAAAAAATTAGCTCAAACAAAAACTTAGCTTATGTTGGTCTTAACAGGGAGCAGCTGGATTCAATAATGTGAAATGAGGCAGAGTAGAGGGCAGTGTATCCACCCAAATCAAGAAAAACTAAATGCAAACACTTTCAAAATAAACCATTACAACGCCACTTTAATTAAACGAATACTCGAAGCAGAAAATTTTAATTTGAATATTTTTTTCTAATCGAATACTCGAGTTAATCGATTAATCGTTGCAGCACTAGTTGAATTAATACAAATGCTTTAGCTAGGATTTTAGTTTTTCCATTGCTTTCAGCACTGGACAGTTCTCCTTCTGATGCAGTTGCTTTTTTTTTTCGCCCAAACATTGTACATCGAGAAAGAAAATTTAGATATCCTTTTCGACCACCAGTCTTCGCAATCCTATTCCTTGCCCCTTCTTCCTCATTTGGTTGTAATCCCAGTCAATGTCTGAACTGGTAAAGCCCCGGAAGATAAAGTCACTGACAGGTTGCAACTCCAATCTGGGCCATCGTAGGATTTACTCTGCGGATGAAGCGGCGACCACAGGATTAAAATGGAACCCTGACGACCCCAGATCAGACATAGAGAATTCTAGATGAATTGAGATACATCATCAAATGAAGAAATAATAAGTTCATCAGTTTCAATTTGCTTAATGGAAGTTGAGGTCTAGCAAGTTTATATTTCGGGGGCATTCATGTTTCGAGAAATTTCGTTATGAATTGCTGATAAGTCTCTTGATGGTGTTGTTTAATTTGTAGTAGTTAGTAAAAAAATGGTCTATTTCACTAGTCAATAAAATTAGTAAGTGTTCAATTTGACAATTTATACTCATTCAGGATACCAAGTAAAACGGATAAGACTGAAAAACACTACTAGGAGACGTACCTGTTCTCTGGAAGTTTGTCAAGGGAGCTTTCTTGCGTCCAACGGTCACGCTTGTCTTTCCATCAATCAGAGATGTTTGGCTGTGTGCCTCTGCAGAGCTGCAGCGCATTCTCAGTGAGGGTCACCCTGCAGGGGCTCTGGCTTTAACCTCCACTGATAAGCTCCTCCTCTATCCCCCCTCCACCCACCACCGCCAACCAAGTTGCGCGTGGCCGGCCCGTGGCTGGAGGCCCAAACGGCGCCCCCGTGCGTGTCTGCGTGTGTGTGTGTGGACACCCTTTGTTGCAGTGAGGCAGCACGTTTGGGGAGACGCGCTCAACAGCCTGAGCTTAACTGTATGTGACAGCTTGAAGTTGCATGTGAGCAGGTGTTTGCTGCATGCCCTCTTGCAGCCTGCCGTCCCTCAACAGTGGCCTGCTAAACTGTTGCACAAGGTCATCTCACCCAAGAGGCAACTCACACCAGATGAGGTGTACAATTTAATAAGGGTTTCATATAAAGTTTTGCCAAGATGCTCCATACTACAGTAGGTCCGATGCAACAGAAGAACCCTCCCAACGCATGCTGGAGCAGTAGTGCTTGATTTGAAATGTTAACTTTTGACATTTTATTCGAGACCCTTACAATATTTTGTATCAATACTGAATTACACTCACCGGCCACTTTATTAGGTACACCATGCTAGTAACGGGTTGGACCCCCTTTTGCCTTCAGAACTGCCTCAATTCTTCGTGGCATAGATTCAACAAGGTGCTGGAAGCATTCCTCAGAGAGTTTGGTCCATATTGACATGATGGCATCACACAGTGTCACCACACGTTCCACAACATCCCAAAGATGCTCTTTTGGATTGAGATCTGGTGACTGTGGAGGCCATTTGAGAACAGTGAACTCATTGTCATGTTCAAGAAACCATTTTGAGATTATTCCAGCTTTATGACATGGCGCATTATCCTGCTGAAAGTAGCCATCAGAAGTTGGGTACATTGTGGTCATAAAGGGATGGACATGGTCAGCAACAATACTCAGGTAGGCTGTGGCGTTCCAACGATGCTCAATTGGTACCAAGGGGCCCAAAGAGTGCCAAGAAAATATTCCCCACACCATTACACCGCCACCGCCAGCCTGAACTGTTGATACAAGGCAGGATGGATCGACGCTTTCATGTTGTTAACGCCAAATTCTGACCCTACCATCCGAATGTCGCAGCAGAAATCGAGACTCATCAGATCAGGCAACGTTTTTCCAATCTTCTATTGTCCAATTTCGATGAGCTTGTGCAAATTGTAGCCTCATTTTGCTGTTCTTAGCTGAAAGGAGTGGCACCCGGCGTGGTCTTCTGCTGCTGTAGCCCATCTGCCTCAAAGTTCGACGTACTGTGCGTTCAGAGATGCTCTTCTGCCTAGCTTGGTTGTAACTAAAGATGCACCAATACTAGTATCGACAGGGGGCGCCGATCCGGCCCAAAATGGTGGTATCGGTATCGGCGAGTACCAACAAAGACGGCGCCGATACCATGTACCGGTCCATTATTATAACATTTGACTGCAGCCTTTTTTTTTTTCTCCTGGCGCTCACTACACTTTGTCTCTGTGTTGTGTGATGACACGTGAACACCAAACAGCTATCGCTATTGGCCTGCTCCAGACCAATGAGAACGGGCCAATAGCCACTTCTGACCAATGACATGGCCGACATGGCGACATGGCGGCGGTCGGGAAATATTTCAAAATAGAAATCCCGTCAATTAAAATCAATGGCTCCGTGCAAGATTTGCGGCCTGAAAGTTTCGAGATGTGGAGTTAAATCGGCCAGTTTCAATACCTCGAACCTGATAAAACATGTGAAGACGAAACGTGAACCAACACAACGAGTTTGAGGCTGCAAGAGCAGGACTGCTATCCAGAGGAAGGGCGCTGGACAGGTGCAACAATCTCTGGTCAGTTCACTACGTCTACTTTACTTTTATTGTCTTTTACTGAAAGAAATGCTGCAGTAATTTGGGATCTGTTTCCAAAGTAGGGTTGCCACCTTTCAGAAATAGAAATAAGGGACCCACCCCCTCCCGAAAAAACGAGGCTAATAGAGAGACGGGATGCTGTTGTCAAAAAATAACACGCGATCGCGGGATAGTAGAAATAACATAAGGAGTCCGTGACAGCAGGTCGACGGAGCTCAATACTACAAACTCGAAGATTAACTAAGACGATAGGCAGCGAGCCAAAAAGCCAAAATAAAAACACTCAAATACCTGCACAGGGTAGAGGTTACAAACGAGAGCAGCACACTAACAGAAAAAACCCAATGCAGGGGCGTAACAAGTAAATGTAGCGAGACTATAGTGCGAGATGTCAAATGGCGATCAGCAAAGCAAATATCTCGGCAGCCTTCTCTGAGCTCACCCGTGCTTAAATGCTGCGTTGATGAGCCCGCATTGGATTCAGGTGCGACGTCAGGAACGCCCCCACTAACAGCCCAGCAACAAAACACAATCTAACCAGCAGCAGAATGTGACAATAATTTCATGAAAGTTGCACTGTTTGGCCTTTGAGAGGTTTAAAAAAAGTTTGCTCAGTTCATTCAGAGTTTATTAATATGAACTTATTTTTACTTTCTTACTGTTGGGCTAGTATTATACTTTGTACTAGTCTTTTTCCTATTTTGCAAAGGTAAGCAACAGCCTGACAAAGCCTTGATAGCAATGATTTCACATCCAATTATGTAGCTCTTTGGGGGAAATTTTTTTTTATATATATATATATATATATATATATATAATCGGGGTGGTATCGGTATGGTATCGGTATCGGCCGATACTGCACAGCCAGGTATCGGGGCCAAAAAATGGTATCGGTGCAACACTAGTTGTAACGGGTGGTTATTTGAGTCACTGTTGCCTTTCTATCAGCTAGAACCAGTCTGGCCATTCTCCTCTGACCTCTGGCATCAACAAGGCATTTCTGCCCACAGAACTGCCGCTCACTGGATATTTTTTCTTTTTCGGACCATTCTCTGTAAACCCTAGAGATGGTTATGCGTGAAAATCCCAGTAGATCAGCAGTTTCTGAAATACTCAGACTAACTCTTCTGGCACCAACAACCATGCCACGTTCAAAGTCACTCAAATCACCATTCTTCCCCATACTGATGCTCGGTTTGAACTCCAGGAGATTGTCTTAAACCATGTCTACATGCCTAAATGCACTGAGTTGCCTCCATGTGATTGGCTGATTAGAAATTAAGTGTTAACGAGCAGTTGGACAGGTGTACCTGATAAAGTGGCCGGTGAGTGAAGAAATGATTCACTAATATACTGTATACAGTCCCTGACAAAAGTCTTGTCTCAGACATGCTCAATGATGTTCATGTCTGGTGACTGGGCTGGCCAGTCCTGGAGGATCTTGATTAAAGTAAGCGATGGAGCACCATCCTGCTGCAGAATTTGTCCCTTTTTATGGTTAGTTGCCTTGAACCCTGCAGATCTCTAGCACACCCCCATACTGGATGTAACCCCAGACCATGATTTTGCTACCACCAAACTTCACTGTTTTCTGAGTGAATCTCAGATCCATGCGGTAATTCAATGGAAGATTCATCTGAAAAATCCACCTTTTGCCACAAAACAGTGAAGTTTGGTGGTGGCAGAATCATGGTCTGGGGTTACATCCAGGAATAACCCATATACAATTTGTACTGGAGTATACAGTCCCTGACAAATGTCTTGTCGCTTATTCATTTTGTTGAAACAATTGCTAATAAACTGACTTTTAATTATTCAGTTGGTTTCAGAAATGGCTCATATTAAAGCTGAGACCCTCCCAAATGATGCTGAATGTACAAAAATATCACTGGAAAAAGATTTATCATTTAATGGAGACATAAAGGTCAAATTTTGGCAAGACAAAAGTTTTTTCGCCTACAGAAAGTAGTGCGAAAATTGAACAAAAAATGTATTCAAATACAAAAATATGTTACATAACATCAGCGAATTAAGTAGTGGTGCTGTGAGATCCAAATTTAATATTTTGTATGACTTCCATGGGCTTTGGCAACGATTCATACAATTTATTGATGAAGTCATCAGGAACATCAAAGAAAGCAGTCCTGCATGCCTCCCAGAGTTCATCAACATTCTTGGGTTTCGTCTTCCATGCTTCCTCTTTCATCCAGTTCATGTCTGGTGACTGGGCTGGCCAGTCCTGGAGGATCTTGATCTTCTTTGCCTTGAGGAACTTTGAGGTAGAGATTGAAGTATGCGATGGAGCACCATCCTGCTGCAGAGTTTGTCCCTTTTCATGGTTAGGAATGTAAGAGGCAGCTAAGATTTGTTATTTATCCATTTGTAGACAACTTCTCTGACTGTCGATTGATGAACATCCAGACTTTTAGAGGTGGTTTTCCATCCTTTTCCGGCTTTATACAAATAAACAATCCTTGATCGCAGGTTTTCAGACAGCTCTTTTGACCGAGCCATGATGCACATCAGACAATGCTTCTCATCAAGACAATCCTTACCAGGTGTGTGTTTTATCGTGGGCAGGGCAGCTTTAAACCACTCATCAGTGATTGGGCACACACCTGACTTAAATTGTTTGGTAAAAATTGGTCTCAGTTGCTCTTTAAGTCTCCTTAGGCACTTGTATTGAAATGTACTTCAAATACAAAAATATGCTACATAACATAACCGAACGAAGTAGTGGTGCTGTGAGATCCAAATTTAATGTTTTGTATGACTTCCATGGGCTTGAAGGACTGCATCCATGCGGTTCGGCAAGGATTCATACAATTTATTGATAAAGTCATCAGGAACATCAAAGAAAGCAGTCTAGCATGCCTCCCATGGTTCATCAACATTCTTGGGTTTCGTCTTCCATGCTTCCTCTTTCATCCTACCCCAGACATGCTCAATGATGTTCATGTCTGGTGACTGGGCTGGCCAGTCCTGGAGGATCTTGATTGAAGTATGCCTTGAGGAACTTTGAGGTAAAGATTGAAGTATGCGATGGAGCACCATTCTGATGTAGAGTTTGTGTGGTGGTCCTTGCCCACACTCCCCTCTGCTGGCTTTTATTGTTCTGACACTTCCTGTTTTGAATAATGGTATCAGCTTTAACCTGGCTCACCTCGGAGTGCACCTGCAGCTCATCATTAATCAACACTGCTTATGAGGAGCGGCCCGGGCAGCAAGCAGGTGCCAGATGATTCTGCCAGTCACCATTGGTACATCGGCCAACTCAAGTCTGTGGTCTTTTGACTCTTGTTTTTGAAAGCTTCATTGATTTTATCTTTTGCCTTCAGGACACTCACCCAGCCAGGCCTCCTGACAGAACAACGCCGCCTGCCACAGTCACAACCTGGATCATCAACCCTTCCAGCCACTCCACACCTTGCATGTCTTTAATAAATACCATTTCACTCTACTTCAGCTTCCGGGTCGCACTTTGGTCCGCATCGCCTTCGCCTAGCCTGCCTTAACAGTTTGTCCCTTTTTATGGGTAGGAATGTAAGAGGCAGCTAAGATTTGTTGATATTTCACCCTGCAGATCTCTCAGGGTGCAGACAATTAAAAAAACGTGTGGAATTTTTCCAAGGCCCACAGCCAGTCAAAAGGATGGACGCTGGATAAGTGGCAAAAGGTAGATTTTTCAGATGAATCTTCCATTGAATTACACCACAGTCGCTGCAAATATTGCTGGAGACCTACTGGAGCCCACATGGATCCGAGATTCACTCAGAAAACAGTGAAGTTTGGTGGTGGCAAAACCATGGTCTGGGGTTACATCCAGTATGGGTGTGTGTGAGAGATCTGCAGGGTGGAAGGCAACATAAATATCAACAATTTTTAGCTGTCTCTTACATTCCTAACCATAAAAAGGGACAAATTCTGCAGCAGGATGGTGCTCCATCGCATACTTCAATCTCTACCTCAAAGTTCCCCAAGGCAAAGAAGATCAAGATCCTCCAGGACTGGCCAGCCCAGTCACCAGACATGAACATCATTGAGCATGTCTGGGGTAGGATGAAAGAGGAAGCATGGAAGACGAAACCCAAGAATGTTGATGAAATCTGGGAGGCATGCAAGACTGCTTTCTTTGATGTTCCTGATGACTTCATCAATAAATTGTATGAAATCCTTGCCGAAGCCCATGGAAGTCATACAAAATATTAAATTCGGATCTCACAGCACCAACATAATTCACTTATGGTATGTAACATATTTTTGTATTTGAAGAACATTTTTTGTTCAATTTTCACACTACTTTCTGTAGGTGACAAAACTTTTGTCTTGCCAAAATTTGACCTTTATGTCTTCATTAAATGATAAATCTTTTTTCAATTGAACAAATATATTTTTATACACTCAACATCATTTGGGAGGGTCTTAGCTTTCATATGAGCCATTTCTGAAACCAAATGAATAATTAAAAGTCAGCTTATTAGTAGAGATGTCCCGATCGATCGGCATCGATCGAGTCCGATCACGTCATTTTCAAAGTATCGGAATCGGCAAAAAAATATCGGACATGCATTTTTTTGATATACAGTATATATAATTTTTGAATTAAATCGTTTTCTAACTGTATTTAACATTACAGACATAATGTCTTACAGTCTTCCAGAGTCTTTAGTTTAAGCTTAAGGTAGGGTTATCAAATTTATCGCGTTAACGGCGAGAATTAATATTTTTTACATTTATCACGTTACAATATTTAACGCAATTAACGCATGCGCTGCACGATCCACTCACACATTGTCGCGTTCAATCTATAATCGCGCCGTTTTACTCATACAGTCAGGGCCGGCCCAGGCCATTTGGGGGCCCTAAGCAAAATAACGCAAAGGGGCCCATATTTTTGGCCCACCATTTCGTCACAGTGTACTGTGAACCCAATACATGCAGTCCAACCCATACGTCCATATTTGGTAAAATAATCAGATTTTGTTGCACTGCATACTTCAAACTTCTCACCCCAAATGATTTGTCAGTACTTACAGTAGATAGCGCCAAACCTTTTTCTAAAAGAGGAAAGAAAGAAGTTAAGGAAGAACTTTTATTTTTTTAAGCTTGTAATCAAGTGTCAAAACTCACAAAAGTCAAATTAAGCAAACTGTAGTAAACAAAATAGAATATAAATTAAACAATTGCCAGATTGGGGGCCCCCTAGTGGTCAGGGGCCCTAAGCAGCTGCATAGTCTGCGTATAGGCTGGGCCGGCCCTGGTTAAATCACTGTTTTTACATCTGTGTAAAATCTGCATACAGTATATAGAGCTAAAAGGCAGCGTAAAATGAGTAGAGAGAATTTTGGCAGCCTTTGGAGCCTTTTTTTTTTTTAAAGGCTAAAGCCTACAATCCCTCTCCCAACGAGTAATCGTGGGAAGCAATGTGGGGAAGAAAGGTAGTAGTTGATCTTTTTCTTTACACCCTATGTTATTTCCCAACGCAGAGAAGATATATCAATTGGTACCACAACGCACAGTCATGGTTGCACTTCCCATCATGCATTTGGGCAGAAGTTAAATGGCTACAGAATCATTTACTGAAAGCTCAACAAATACACTAGATGGCAATATTTAGTCACAATATACAAAGTCACATTATCCTTTAAGAATTACAAGTCTTTCTATCCGTGGATCCCTCTCACAGAAAGAATGTTAATAATGTAAATGCCATCTTGAGGATTTATTGTCATAGTAAACAAATACAGTACTTATGTACTGTATGTTGAATGTATATATTCGTCCGAGTTATATTCATTTTTTTCTTAATGCATTGCCAAAATGTATATGATCGGGAAAAATTATCGGGAATGATTGGAATTGAATCGGGAGCAAAAAAAAAGCAATCGGATCGGGAAATATTGGGATCGGCAGATACTCAAACTAAAACGATCGGGATCGGATCGGGAGCAAAAAAACATGATCGGAACAACCCTACTTATTAGCAATTGTTTCTACAAAATTGATAAGCGACAAGACTTTTGTCAGGGACTGCAGAATATATTATGTAGCTGAGGTCAACTAAGGTCAATAAATCACAAAGTATTTTTTGTTTGAATGTTAGGTTTCATGGTGTTAAAATGTGTATTGGAATTTGTATAGTGAGAAAGAAAGGGAACTTATTTGGGTAAATGCAGTGTTGTTTTCGTCAACGATGACGATAGAACTTTATAGATGTTTGCTTTTATGAGATGAAAAAGAGTGTCTTTGAATTATACATACCTGTACTGAAAACACTTAAGGTTTCAATCCGTCATAATTTTTTAATGCGCTCAAGTAGTCAAGAAACGAGTGCATATGCAATTAACCAGTTGGAGGGATCGTGCAAATAACTCACATAATCTTATGTCACACATAAAAGAAAGTAGTGAGTGATTTGAAAATATGTCATCATTAAACATCATGTAAATTAAATTATGATTTGGGTTTGGGGGAGTAAGTGGTTCAAATGTGAATGACATGAGCACTGAGGCTGTGGCTCTTGACGTTTATCCTGATGAAAAGGGCAAAGTGTGTAAAGTGCAAAACCAAAGTATGCTCTTCTCTGTCCCTGTTCATTTCTACCCTGAGCTCCCAGCCTCTCCTATTCCACACCTGCAGCCTGTGTTGGGAATAGTAATGTTGGGCCTACTACCTCCCCCGGAGAGAAGCAAGCTCGCTGAGACCTTGTGTGCTCACTCTATTCTCTACGATGCTGACATTAATTTGTATGCCATTTCATTGCATGCTATTTCGTTTTTTAGAGGTGCCCATTTTTTTTGGCCTACTTATTTTATACAACATATGTTCGAACTGTGCTGCTTGTGTTCATACGCAGGCCCCTTCATTAGGTACACCTACACATTTAAAAGCAAATGTTCTGACATACGCGGGGTAAGTCGTGATTGACACTGTCGGAGAGGTATGGAGGTCACTTCATTTCTATGAACCGTCAGACAGGCAATTTTTGGCTTTGACTGGCGACGAAAAATTGACAAATGAGCTCTGTATAAAAAAAAATTCCGAGGTACTTCCGCATTTCTGCTTGCGACTTCCGTTTTATACTTTCTCTAACCAAAACAATAGTGGAGCTGGAGTGACATCACTCATCATAATCCCTCAAAAAAAGACAATTTGGAAGTACTGCAGCTATCTGCCATCATCACGAAATGGGAGGACATGTTCATGACGGCAGATGTGAAACCAAACCCGTGCCACCACAAAGACCGGGTGTTTATGTAGCCATGTTGCCGCTGTGTTATGGAAGCAGTGTTGTCACAGATTACTTAAAAAAGTAATTTAGTTACTGATTACACCTCAAAAAAATAATCTAGTTACTTTACCGATTACTTTATCATTAAGTAACTAAGTTACTTTAAAAGTAACTTATCAGTTACTTTTTACCAATTTTTCTCCTTTTGCTGCCTCAACATAAAAATGACAACAAAAAATGTCATCGCATGTAATTGAATTTTTCACATAAGGCTTAATCTTTGAGTTAGCCGGGGTTTAATTAGTCGATGGAGTTGATTTCAACCACCATTAACTCGCGCTAGCTTAGCCACCCCAGAGCCCTGAAACTAACAAATAACTGACAAACTGCACGGAATTTGTTCAAATCAACTCCAACGACTAAATAAACCCCCGCTAACTCCAAGATAAAGCCTAATGTCAAAAATTCTGAACTTCCCCTTAAAAATAAAGACCTAGCTGTTAAAATATTGTCTATAAAAGTTGTAAAGCAATAAAACAACAAAAATTATTGAAATGAACAAGAATCCTAAGACACTAGCTTTTGCTTTGCTAAGCCAAAACTACACCTGTGGAGGCAAGATGGGTATTTAGAATTTCTGTAAACCTAAGCTTTGAAACGCAACCAACAACAACTGAGCTTGAACAGTTTTATATATATGTATATATACAGTATTGGCCAAAAGTTTGGCGACACCTCAAAGGTGGACACTTTGAAGAATGTACAATATAAAACCTGTTTTCAGTTATTTCACTTTTTTTTGCCATTCCACATGTTCAATCATAGTTTTGATGTATTCAGAGAGGATTTAAAATAGTAGGGAAAATATATAAAACGTAAAAATGTTTAGGTGTGTCCAAACTTTTGACTTTTGTGTCAGTCATCAACATGCTTTTCCCCCAGCCCCACAAAAGTAAAACTCTGCCTATGGTTGCAAACACTGACAATAAAATGTGCATAAAGGCTGGTTACAAACTGTAGACGTGCTGGCTGTCTTGGTACCGCTCGGCTTTTTCGAGTTTTGTCGCGTTGTCCTGTAATTCCAAGTGCTTCCTTGTTGAAGTGGATGTAGAGTTTTTAGCGGGCGACAGTCTTTTTCAGCCAGCGTAAAGTTTGCAACGCACGGAGATATTTTTGTCATCTTTACTGGACAGAAATGTGAAGTAATGGCTGTATTTCCAGTGAGCAAATGCATCCATTTGTGGCATATATCCTGCCTTTCACTGTTAGCCTCGCTGCCTCGTCAGAATGCTATGTTGTTGACCGCTGTGGCAGACAGCCTCAAACAGCATCGTAATACACGTGACCCCCCCCCCCCCCCCCCCCCCCCGATGAGAAATGCTCTTCGTACATGACTACAGTATTCTTCATTCTACATACATTATGAGGCAAAAACAAAATAGTAACGCACAGGCACTAGGGAAACTAACTATAATCGGATTACTGGCTTGGAAAAATGAACGCATTAGATCACTCGTTACTGAAGAAAGTAATCAGATTACAGTAACGCGTAACGCGTTACTGGCAACACTGTATGGAAGGTATGTTCTTCCTATCCCTGCATTTTTATGTGTCCAGTGCTCCGAAAATACTAAAAGCTAAAATCATGCGCATTAAACGACTTATTGTCTTTGATATTGTTATTATGTTGATTCTAGTTATGATGATGTTTAACTCATTCACTCCCAGGCATTTTCACCGGTGCAACCCCCTTCGCTCCCGGCCGTTTTACTTTATTTTGACTGATCTTGCAAGCCCCACAGAAAATTCTGTTCTATTGCTATATAAACATGGAACCCACCAAAAGAAATATTAGACTCTCTTCTTTCAGCAGGAAAAAAAAGTTAGTTCATATCTTTTTTAGGGCTGTCAAAATGATCGCGTTAACGCGCGGTAATTAATTTTTTTAATTAATCACGTTAAAATAATTGACGCAATTAACGCACATGTCCTGCTCAGAAAGTATTCTGCCTTTTGGTAAGTTTTACAGCAGGGCTTTTTGCGCTGTCCAACAGCGAACTCTTGTGGTCGCTTTGCGACATGGTTTATTATTTTCTTCTTTTCTTTCTTCATTATGGCTGCACGACGTCTCGGGCTGATAATGTTGTGCTTATATGATCCTTGGACAAGATTTGTCCGTAAGTATGGTTGTTGTAAAGAATGTACATATTATGTTAGTAAGCGAAATGTTATATTTTTTGTATGAGACGCTTTTTGTTTATGTTTAGTGAACCTGTATCGCGTGCTAAGCTAACGTTGTTGCTAATGCAATGCTTGTGTACTTTTATTTTGTAGTTTTACGACGGTCTAAAGAGGACAATGGTTTGAGGCCATTTTATTAATAAAGCAGATGAAAAAGGAAGAAGTCTAATTATTAAGGTGTCGTTCACTAGCTGTCTAGGTTTGGAAAAAGTAGACGCTTCAGAGTGAGGACAGCATAGACAGATTTAAATGACAGTAGAGTGAAATGCCCACTACAGTCCTTATGTACCGTATGTTGAATGTATATATCCATCTTGTGTCTTATCTTTCCATTCCAACAATTTATTTTACAGAATATATATATAATTTACAGAAAAATATGGCATATTTTATAGATGGTTTGAATTGCGATGAATTACGATTAATTAATTTTTAAGCTGTAATTAACTCGATTAAAAATTTTAATCGTTTGACAGCCCTAATCTTTTTCCATTCTTTAGTGTAATGGACCAAACATACACTGGTGTTTCAACTTAGGTGAAAATTCAATTTCATAAAAGTCACAAAAGAAACAGTTTAACAAAATATCTTGAGCCCAACATAAAAGAGGCCAACATAACAAAAAGGCTTCAACCAAACTGACCTCCCCTCCAGACACATCTCTGTGGCCATTTAAATCAGGGCGGACTCTACTAACGACCACCTGAAGGAGGTATGACAAATTAGCCTAACACTGTCAACTTAATAAAACAACAGATGGAAAATATACATATATTCAAACAATAATTAACTAATGTGCATTTAAATAAACAGTGAAACCTTTACTTCAAACAATCATAATTAACTTAAATAACCCCCTTTCAGAGTAGTAGGTGCCAGATCTTACACAGCTGTGGTCGTTACCTCAAATTGGCAAATAAAATCTAATAGCATTCAGACAAATATTAACTAAAGTGTGCACCCATTAGAAAATACATATCCAAAGTATCACATAAATAACTACCTAAATCTTGAAACACTAAATTGTGGTGGTGGTCGTGGTAGCCACCACATTTAGAAATCAGCATTAGAAAATAGCTTAGTTTGAGCAATGTTCTAATTTCTGATGAAAAAACAGAGAAATTCCGCTTTTTGTAACAGCATACATTTCAAACATAACTTTGACTTTAACACAGCTATTTTTTGCTTTTGTGTTATCCCAAACATCTGAATAATGTTTTTCTTCTACAAAATAGCATAAACAAAAGTTAGTTCATATCTTTTGCCAATCTTTAGAAATCAGCATTAGAAAAATAGCTTAGTTTTAGCAATTTTCCAATTTCTGATGAAAAAACAGAGATATTGAGCTTTTTGTAAAAGCATACATTTCAAACATAACTTTGACTTTAACACAGCTATTTTTTGCTTTTGTGACATCCCAAACATCTGAATATTTTTTTCCTTCTACAAAATAACAAACAACAAGACAAATAGAGCTTTTGATAGCAAAGTAACAATTTACTTACACATAACCAGTGTTGGGCACGTTACTTTAAAAAAGCAACTAGTTATAGTTACTCACTACTTCTTTCAAAAAGTAACTGAGTAACTGTATTACTCTATAGTAAAAGTAACTAGTTACCAGGGAAAATAACTATTTCCGTTACTTTAAAAAGAAGTTGTTGTATGTCAAAGAATTTGAAAATTTCGGAGCAGTATTCCAGTCAGTTGAATAGAGAAGAACAGACAGGTAGTTGTGTTATAGAACCCTGTAATATTTATTGCACCTCACCAGCAACAGATTTATCCTACACTTGAAGTGCAACAAAAATAAACAGATTTGAATTGCTTACCAAAAGCTTTGCCCCGGGACATAAATTACACTTTACATGCACGTTCTTTCTTTTAATTTTGACCAACTTGAAATTGTGTTTATATCTCCACCTCGTAAAGGACAAATTTTCCTCTGAATGCTCTGCCATCATACCCCTTTGCATCTGTTTGGCGTGTGTTTGCCGCACGCTCTGTTCCGGTTTGTGTGTGAAAACACGTGCGCTATTAGGCTTGAGCGTTTACGTCACAGAATGGGGGATCACGTGAGATTTGACAACAAAGCAGCCGTATTTGAAGCAAGTCTGGCTCGCGGGACATTAAACTTTAACTTGCCAGTTCGATAAAGAGACAAACTCGTTACTAAGGCGAAGAACAGATATGTGATCAAACGTAAGAATGTGAACAATGTTGACCCTTACGAGCAAGCCGAAGACAAATAGAGTGAAGATGTCGACGGGCTCCCACAATTATGCAAAATGGACATTCTGCTGTATTTATTGTTTGGTGTATGTTACTAAACTCATCAGCGATTCCGAAATTACAAATCACTACAAAGCTACGAACAGTTTTGCTGCGGATGGGTGCAGGACCTGCACATTATGACCGTATCAAACAGCAACTCCATCGTTCTTGCAAAGGTAGGCTATGTGTGTTTACTATTTTCATTGCCATGAACCTGAATGCACCCTAAGTCTTGGATGACTAATAAACAGAGCAGAGTAGACTCGCTACGGCTGGTAGTTTCTTCAATTTATTCAAAGTAACGCACCGCTTTTGACCGTCAGTAACGGTAACCGCGTTGTAACGGCGGAAAAAATAATTAGTTAGATTACCCTGTTACTGAAAAAAATAACGCCGTTATGTAACGGCATTATTTATAACGCCGTTATTCCCAACACTGCACATAACTAAACTATTGAACTGAGAGATGATGCTGTTGTGGCCGTGGCTGTCTCGGCGGACGGGGTGGGCTTTTCCGTCGTCACTGCCTGTCTCATCAAGATTGATTTTTTTTTTAGTCTTTCTTTTGTGGTGACCACTGCCTCATAGCGGAGTTCGCTTGGGGAGCTTGTGTGGGGTATGTTGTGTTCCTGGCGGGGAACTGGTTTGGCCGTGCACATTTCCGGCTTAGTCGCGGGACACTGGAGGGTCCGAGCGGCCAAGCACGGCGGCGCGGCCTCTGCTCGACGAGCAGCACAGACTCAACAGCATCGTCCGCTGCACTGGTGGTCCTGGTCGTTCTGCTCGGTTGTCCAACGCCTGGCATCCCGGGCGTTCTCCCGGTTGTTCTGCTCAGTCGTCTGCCGCCTGGCATCCTGGACGTCCTCCTGGTCTTCGCACTTGGTCGTTCGTCGCCTGGCGTCCCAGACGTCCTCCCGGTCGTCCTGTTCGGACTTCACGCGCCTGCCGTCCTGGACGTCCTCCTAGTCGTCCATTCGGTTGTCTTCCGCTGGCGCCCCGGCCGTTCGTTCCGTTGAATCGGGTTGCGGGTCTTACCAAATGTGCTACTGCTCTCCAGTGGCCAGTTTTATTGCTTTAAAATGGATTTTGAGCATTGTGCTTTGGAGCTAAATTGCATCAGATTATAGAGATGTATCTTGTGAAAAAAAACGTGAAAGACATATAAATACGTTTTTGGGACACTGAAACAATTAAAAATAGAACATATTTATACATTTTTGGGAGCAAATGAATTAATATTATTTACTACAACTACTGTACTGCTGTGGCTGCAACACATGCTGTCTGCTGCTAGCCTGTTTACAGGTGGAAAACGCTGTTAGGCAAGGCAAGGCAAATTTATTTATATAGCACAATTCAACACAAGGACATTCAAAGTGCTTTACATCACATGAAGATCATAAAAATCACATTTAAATCAATACAACGTAAAAACCAAGACAAAAGATCGCATTTAATCACAAATAGAATAAAATTAAATAAATAGGCAAGGGAAGACAACTTTATGTGCCTCACAACAACACTTACTGTACTTTGATGGACATATATATAGACTACGTGCATTCTACTTTGATGATGGAAGGCTCAACTTATGCTCCACCTTCGTTAATATTTTTCTAATAATTTTATAATTTGTGATTAATTTACCTGTTTTGCACATGCACCAATCCTTTTAAATAAAACAAGAAATTGAATCATGTTGTCCAAAAGTTTTTATTCATTATTATTTATATCTATTGCGATCAATATCTGCAGTAAAAAAGAATGACATACCGTATTGGCCCGAATATAAGACGGCCCTGATTATAAGACGACCCCCTCTTTTTCAAGACTCAAGTTTGAAAAAAGACTTTGTGAACACACCAAATTAATTGTTATACAGAAAATAATTACAGTACATCTGAAACAAATGATTATAACAATATATTTGAGAGATAAAGCATGTTATTTTGCCTCATTCAAATCTTAATATCTGAACATTTAAATATGTAAACTAAATTGCAATCAGATTCGGAAATGAATGGCTTCTGGTTTTGGAAATGTATTGGTAATGTATCTATTGTGATAAAACAACAAAATTGCAATAACTGCATTAACCATCAAAAAGAAGTCTAACTGTAACTGTAGTCTTGAAACAAATCTGAATAAGGAAAAACATTGCAATAAAATAATGCAAACTGGTTAAACTTGAGAGTAGCTGAGATCTGTCATGACATAACATCGCTTCAATGATATCTGGCACCATCCAGTGTCGTGAATGGGTATAATGTCTAGACCGTGAATATAAGAAGACCCCCACTTTTTCAGACTTACAGTATTTCTATGCAAAAAAACACCATCTTATATTCGGGCCAATACGGTACTATTTGGGTTTATATGTACATGTGTGATGAGCTCCTAACACAATAACTATAACCAGATGAAAAATACCTTGTAGTATTTCCTTCTAACAACAAAATCTGTGTCAGCCCTTCTGCATTCGGTAACTGTAATATTATTTGCAATTTTGCCTCATTTTGGTCACTCAAGTGGCCGGCGTATCAATCTACACCTCATGTTAACACAGACTGCAAAGATTGTTAGAATTTTGTCCACCAAGAATCGACGAAGTGATAAGAACAAACGCACACCACAAAAAGCTTCATCTATGTAGTGCTAAATCCATTTTGGGAGATTCCGTGGGTTCCTCTGGTTTGATTTTTGAGTTTTAACTTTGTCTACACACTGCTTACTTCAACCGCACTTCATGTTGTTAGGTCTTAACTTGAAGTCCTTAGCAGAAAATGTCAAAGATGGCGCCACCCATGTTTCGCTCAGGAAACTTGTCTATCGTGAAATTGACTCTCGTCACTCCAAGTTTGCTGTCCAACTGAACAAAGAAATATGAGAAAATATAGAAAATGTGTATTTAAAACTACCACGTAGCTTCATCCAAGCAAAGTCTGCTTAACATATTGCTAACAAGAAATGAAAATGCCATACAAGAGCTAACAAATAGCATTATATTGTTATATCTGAATGCAGATCATGAAACAATCAGCAAACACAGAAAATAATATTTCAATACAAACAGGGATGTATCTGTTTATCCTTTGCGAAGCAAGACTTATATTTCAGAGACCGTCCCCATGTTATACATTTGACCATCTGACAAAGTTGCACACACAAAAATAAGCTGCAACACTGCTCATTGATTTAAAGTACAAATATTTAGACCGTCAATTTAATTCTATAATCATTGTAGTGCAATATTAAAGTGCGTACGACAGGAGAAAAAAAGTCTGAAATAGGATTATTATGTGAATTAGAATCATATTTTGAGACGATTCGACTATATACAACAATTTAGCAAAGCACAGATGACGAGAAATTAGTCTTTTAATCTGCCGGTTAGCCACGCCTACCATTGTAGGGCTCTAGCGTCCCCAACAGGTGGATGACGTCAGCGGAGTCATGATTTCATCTGATTTGGTATGCAGCCCATTGAGGGGGAATTATTCACAATGAGGAAAACGCGACGAAGAGAGCCGCAAAATGTCATTGTTTCAGTCTTTCTACTCCAATATTTTTACAGATATTCTGTATGTTGTATGTTATTAAAATATTTTATAAAGGTTGAAAAGTTACCTAGTGTTGCTTTATTTATATTTATAATACAAATTAGAGAACATATATGCAAAATAATTAAAAACATTTTTTAATTAATATGTTTAAGAACCACACAAAACTTTCAAATTAAAAAAAAAAAAAAAAAAAAAAAAAGGGAATTTTGTGTTCATTATTCCTGGGGTCAGGCACTACACTATAGGGTTAATTTTGCACACAAAAAAAACAAAAAAGTATTTAGTCTGGTAATTTTTATTCATTTCGAATGGTCTGGATGATTTAAAAAAAAAAAAAAAACAAGTTTTGAGTTTCAGGTGTGTTGACCATTAATTAAACATTAATTAATTAAATTTAATAATATATAATAATAAATAATAATGATATATAATAAATAATAATAATAGTAATAAAATAAATAATAAAATGAACAAATAATAATAATAATAAATACATAAATAAAATTTTTTAAAAAATGATAAAATAAAAAAAATAAATAAATAAATAAACATGTATCTCATGGTAATTTTACAAAATATTTACTAATTACAGTAGTTTGTCCATCACAAATTTAGGCTTTCAACACACAACACTATTCTGTCCTGTCCTTCCGTGGGTGTGTGTGTCTAAAGTAGTAATTATATTTTTTTCTAAATGGACACATCAAACTTCACTTCAGTAGACACAGACAGAGACACGCACAAACTCCCAACTACCTCTGAATCCCATGTGCTACAATGTGTGTGTGTGAGACAGTGGGGGAAAGAGGCTTCTGTCCATCTGTTGTACTCCAGGTCCAATGAGAGAATCACCTCCACTGCAAGAGGAGTTCATATATGTACGGAAGTGTACTTGTGTGTTCATTTGTGACTTCGCCAGGGACTTCAAGTGATTGCATGAGAAGCTATCAATTGCCTATTAACAATGTAGTTATCCTGGTCTGGCAAATCAGATTCTTTGTATTCACACTCTCATAAGTACCTCAAATGGAGTATTTAGATTTGCTTTCGTCTTTTTTTTTAGGCGTTGCAGCCATTAATGAATGCTAAATTTCACCTGTTGGTTCTCCAGGGTTAAAATGCATATTTTAAATGCCACCATTTAGTTACATTTCATGACAAAGAGGAAAATGAGATGATGACAGTAGAAATTGAATTGACTGCATACAGTGTTGTCAGTAACGCGTTAGTTAGTAACGCTTTACTGTAATCGGTTTTTTCAGTAACAAGTAATCTTACGCGTTCATTTTTCTACACCAGTAATCTGATTAAAGTTAGTTTCCTTAGTGTCTCTGCGTTACTATTTTTTCATTGCTTCATAACGTATGTAGAATGAAGAATATTGTAGTAATGTATGAAGAGCATTTGAATAGAAAATGCTAAAATAAAAGGTTCCCGTTACGTGTTTCAATGACAACCTCTTAGCTATTTCCTGTTTTGGTCTCGCGTCACGTGTTGTGGGACTGAGGCGGGTGGACATTTGCGCCAAGTGTTGAGACGTTGCGAGAGAATAAAGATCTGTGGATATCCATGAATGAAGGTGAGTATTCTTCCTTCATACTGGAGGGTATTAGCAAAAGGTTGGACCCCCTACATGCGCGGCCGTTTCGTAGCTTTGCCGTAGCAACGATGGGCAGTCATCGCTCCAAGTTGGCAAGCTTTGTTTACATCATATGCGTGTTGCACATTCATGCCGCGAGGTGATGTGTTCGTTTAGCATCTGTGGGATGTGTTGTAAGTCCGATTGAGTGTAAAGTGCTTAGTTGCCGCCACGTTTTGTGGCCAAATTGACCATGTGTGTTGAGAAGAGTACTTCCGGGTTGTGCACGCGCATCGGCGCCCGCCACCACCTTTGCAATTTTGTGCAGTCAGTTTGCATTGTGTTACATTGGCACTAATATGCAGTTAACCATAACCCGAAATTCAGAAGTTTTGACATTAGGCTTAATCTTAGAGTTAGTGGGGTTTAATTGGTTGGTGGAGTTGATTTCAACAAATTCCAAGCAGTTTGTCAGATATTTGTTAGTGTCAGGGCTCCTGAGTGGCTAAGCTAGCGCGAAATTCTGATATTCCCCTTTAAATTCAATCATCGGAAAGTCAATTACATGTCATGACAATTTTCTGGTGTCATTCTTATGTTTAGGCGGCAAAGGGAGAAAAGTGGGTAAAAAGTAACTGATAGATTACTTTTAAAGTAAATTTGTTACTTTGATAATGAAGTAATCAGTAAAGTAACTAGATTACTTTTCTGAGGCGTAATCAGTAATCAGTAATTAAATTACTTTTTCAAGTAATCTGTGACAACTCAGGCCATTTTGGGGGCCTTAAGCAAAATAACACAACAGGGCCCATATTTTTGGCCCACCATTTCGTCACAGTGTACTGTGAAACCCATACATGCAATCCAACCCATACGTCCATATTTTGTATATTAATCAGATTTTGTTGCACTGCATACTTCAAACTTCTCACCCCAAATGATTGTCAGTACTTACAGTAGATAGTGCCAAACCTTTTTCTAAAAGAGGAAAGAAAGAAGTTAAGGAAGAACTTTTATTTTTTTCAAGCTTGTAATCAAGTATCAAAACTCACAAAAGTCAAATAAAGCAAACTGTAGTAAACAAAATAGAATATAAATTAAACAATTGCCAGATTGGGGGCCCCCTAGTGGTCAGGGGCCCTAAGCAGCTGCATAGTCTGAGTATAGGCTGGGCCGGCCATGCACTGACTGCATAGTGGCATAGCAGTATGCCTTGACATACTGTAGCTGCTCAGTAAATTCACAACAAATGGGCATGTTATTTAAAGAAGCAAAGGAGAAGGTACGGCACAAAATCAAGTTTGACCCTCTCCAAAAATGATAACTAATACTACAACTTGTTTTTTGTTTTTTTTAAAATAAAGAATGAAATATTAAAACAAAAACATCACATTGCTTGAGCAATGTGACATTTTAAAGCAATACGAGGTAACTTTTATGTTTTGGTCGATTTTAGCGACGCCGGAGGACAAAAGTGGTAGTGTTTTGCCTTAAGAAAGACTGCGTTTCCCATGAAGACCAGAACACACCCGCACAGTGTCGTAAAATCATGATCTCCGGGTCGCCTGCAGATGGATTAAACAACATTTCTGTTTCCAGTGGGTGTTTGAAGGATTAATAGTAATAAGGTTATGAATCTTGTTGTGGCTAAACAATACCATACGACGGTTAGCAACCATGTGGCTTAGCAGAGGCGTGCAAAATTTCTGATTCTTAGATTATTCGCGATTCGTCCGTGGAAGATTCGAGAACGATTAAAAAAAACATCCAAATTCCGATTATTGTATTATACCAGGTAAAGCGGAAATAAAACACAATCAGCGCGGTTTTCGGGAAGCAATGAGGGATGAACCGAGAGTGCCGTCAACCGCTACAAACAGCGCCCAGTTGCTAGTTGCTACAAGCATACAGCAACATACGGCTATAGTAGATATCACATATATCTAATAGTAGATGTGAAATGACAGATGACGGCCGCGTTAGAACATATACCAAGAACTAGATGCGAAATGACAGACTTTCCCGTGCTAGTAAAAAGGCACCATCTTAAAGCAGTAGTCTTCTCTACAGTCCCTGACAAAAGTCTTGTCACTTATCCATTTTGTAGAAACAATTGGTAATAACCTGACTTTTAATTATTCAATTGGTTTCAGAAACTGCTCATATGAAAGCTAAGACCCTCCCAAATGATGTTGAATGTACAAAAAATATATTTGTTTCACTGAAAAAAGATTTATTATTTAATGAAGACATAAAGGTCAAATTTTGGCAAGACAAAAATGTTGTCGCCTACAGAAAGTAGTGTGAAAATTGAACAAAAAATGTACTTCAAATACAAAAATATGTTACATAACATAAGCGAATTAAGCAGTGGTGCTGTGAGATCCAAATTTCATATTTTGTATGACTTCCATGGGCTTCGGCAAGGATTCATACAATTTATTGATGAAGTCATCAGGAATATCAAAGAAAGCAGTCCTGCATGCCTCCCAGAGTTCATCAACATTCTTGGGTTTCATCTTCCATGCTTCCTCTTTCATCCAGTTCATGTCTGGTGACTGGGCTGGCCAGTACTGGAGGATCTTGATCTTCTTTGCCTTGAGGAACTTTTTGGTAGAGATTGAAGTATGCGATGGAGCACCATACTGCTGCAGAATTTGTTCCTTTTCATGGTTAGGAATGTAAGAGGCAGCTAAGATTTGTTGTTTATCCATTTGTAGACAACTTCTCTGACTGTCGATTGATGAACATCCAGACTTTTAGAGGTGGTTTTCCATCCTTTCCCAGCTTTATACAAATAAACAATCCTTGATCGCAGGTCTTCAGACAGCTCTTTTGACCGAGCCATGATGCACATCATGGCTCGGTCAGAAGCACAATGCTTCTCATCAAGACAATCCTTACCAGGTGTGTGTTTTACAGTGGGCAGAGCAGCTTTAAACCACTCATCAGTGATTGGGCACACACCTGACTTAAATTGTTTGGTAAAAATTGGTCTCAGTTGCTCTTTAAGTCTCCTTAGGCAGAGGGTTCACTTACTTATTTTGCCTCCTCCTGTCATTGTTTCCATGCTATCCTCATTAAAATATGAAAAACTATAAATGTTTGGGTGTTTTTAATTATAGCAGACACCGTTTTTACATCTGTGTGATTTTGACAAAGATCAGATCACATTTGATGGTGATTTTATGCAGAAATGTGAAAAATTCCAAATGGTTCAGATACTTTTCATACCAATGTACCAATGCAATGGATGTTAATTCTATTGATGGCCATATCCTCTGATTCCATTTACACCCATTTACGTCCTTGCCATTGACGGCCATGTACATCAAAATACTAATCTAAAGTGACCTGTAATCAACAGAAGTGGCCCCTAAATGCCCCCAAATCAACAGGAAGGTACTCCAAAATGCCCCCAAATTAACTAAACGGTCTTAGATCTGTATCTACCATAGCAAATCTGCCGTCGCAATTTCTCCAGAAATGGCAGTTTCTAGTTTAACTCGTATTTCTGGTCACCTCTGTAATACACGTATTCACTTGTTTATACACTTGATCATTAGTTGTAAGTATTAAAACCAGAGATGTCCCGATCGATCGGGTCCGATCATGTCATTTTCAGTGTATGTAGTATCGGAATCGGCAAAAAAATATTGGCCATGCCTTTTTTTAAATATATATATATATATATATATATATATATATATATATATATATATATATATATATATATATATTTTTTTTTTTTATTAAATCGTTTTCTAATTGTATTTAACGTTTCAGACATAATATGTTACACTCATCCAGAGTCTTTAGTTTAGGCTTAAGGTAGGGTTATCAAATTTATCCCGATAACGGCGGTAATTAATTTTTAAAAAAATGTGTCACGTTAAAATATTTAACGCAATTAATGCATGCGCTGCATGACCCACTCAGGCATTGTCGCGCTCAATCTGTAATAGCGCTGTAAGTAGTGCTTACCTATATACACTTACTTATATACACCATATATACACTGTCTATGGGAAAACCCATTGGCAGTGTATCAAATACTTGTTCTCCCCACTGTAGAGATAATGTCGCGTTCTGCTGCTTGTCAGAATTTGTTTTTGTTGCAGAGCCGGCTGTGGGGGCGTGCCGACGTCGCACCTGCAGCTAATCCCTGCTCGTCAGCTATAGTATATAAACGCAGGCTATCCGGGAGAAGAACGCCGAGATATTTCCCTTGCTGGTCGCCATTAACACGTACTGCTTTCGAGTCGCTTTGTATTTGCCTTCTAGTTCGTCGGACGTCTAGTTTTGTGATCCTCTACCTTGTGCAGGTATTGAGTGTATTTTTGTTTGTCTTTTTGGCTCTCTGCCCTCCGCTCGGTTTTCACGTTTTTGATCCCCGTCAACCTATTTGTCACGGACCCCTTTTGTTATTCCCTTTTTACCACGTTCGTGTGTTTTGTTTTATTTGTAATTAATAAATCCCCGAACGCTTCCCCTCTATTGTCTGTTTTTGGGTTCAATCTTGTTCTCCGCATCCGCGGAACATAACAGATAAAAGGCAGTGTAAAATGAGCAGAGTGAATTTTGACAGCCTTTGGTGCCTTTTTTTAATTGGCTAAAGCCTTACAATCCCTCTCCCTACGATTAGAAATATCATGGGAAGCAATGTGGGGAAGCAAGGTAGCAATTGATCTTTTTCATAACACCTTGTTATTTTCCAACGCAGAGAAGATATATCAATTGGTAGCATTACGCACAGTCATGGTTCCACTTCCCATCATGCATTTGGGCATGGCTACAGTATCATTTACTGAAAGCTCAACAAATACACTAGATGGCAATATTTAGTCACAATATACAAAGTCACAAGTCTTTCTATCCGTGGATCCCTCTCACAGAAAGAATTAATAATGTAAATGCCATCTTGAGGATTTATTGTCATAATAAACAAATACAGTACTTATGTACTGTATGTTGAATGTATATATTCGTCCGAGTTTTATTCATTTTTTTCTTAATGCATTGCCAAAATGTATATGTTCGGGAAAAATTATCGGGAATGATTGGAATTGAATCGGGAGCAAAAAAAAAAGCAATCGGATCGGGAAATATCGGGATCGGCAGATACTCAAACTAAAACGATCGGGATCGGGAGCAAAAAAACATGATCAGAAAAACCCTAATTAAAACCTTACTTAAAAGAGCTTGTTAAAGTGGATAAAAGCATTATGTTTAGCCTTGGGAAATCAAATTTCACAAATGTCAACCCGCCAACATAGTTGTGTTTGCCTTTAGAGGTCACACTCTTTCCTGCAGTGCATAACCTGTAAAAGTAAAGGTGAAGTGTTTGTGAGCGTAAGCTGGGCTACAATACCAACAGTGTGTGATTCAACGGTTTAATAAATGCAACTCAGCAGAGACTGTGACTCTCCATATGTGTGCATTCACTTCAAAAAGTATATTATGCTAATAGTGGCGACAATATGGAGAGCATACAAAAAAGTGCAGAGAATGAACGCTGCTGCGAGTTTCATGGTCCCCCATCAACTTTTGAATTGACCCACATCCACGCCACACTTGAACCTCCCTCCAGCCCGGGCCGACCCGGGGGAGATTGGGGTGATGTTGACCATGTGTCCCCCTGCTAACCATCTCATTGATGGACCCCGGGACTGGATAAAATAGAGCCCTCGAGCCCACCCCCTCGCCTCACTAAACCCCCTTAACCCTTCTCCAAAGCCGCTGTTGGCCCCCCGTCGTGCGTGCTCATTGGCTGACCGCCTTCAGGCGTCCCTTTTTCACGGGCCCATTGTCTGGGCCCGTAAGCAGCTTTGTTTCTGCATGTGCAGCTGGGCTAGCCCGCGCCGCCATTAGCCGCAACACGCTACACACAGAGCGGGATAATATAATTACAAAACAAAAGTCAGGTGGCTCACGAGATCTGCCAGAAGAAGCCAATTTGGGGGAGATGCAAGGACACGCTGGCGGGTGGCCAGCTATAATTCGATTATGAAGTTGTGTGAATGACAAAAGAAACAATTGAATCTTTTTTCTTTTATTTGCCCCACTGCGATTTAATTGAATTCCATTTGGGCTGCAAAAAAATGGCAGCATGAAAAGAAAGAAGATTTACTCTTCCAATTTAGTGGTCACCCGCTCAGAAAATTCAATATTCTGCGACGAAATCGCAGGAGAAGTTGTCCCCCTCCGACCCGCTGACTGCATGTGAGGCCCGGAGCGGATGAATGACGGCGGCTCAGAGTTTTGCCGCAAACTGACGGCTCTTGTGCTGTTATTGTGCGTGAAAGCACACCGACCGTCAGACAATGGGATCAGTGGCAGATCCATCTCCTGTAATGCTTTCTTTAAACACGGCTGCAAGTGTGTCCCCCTGTTTTGTCGGCAGACCAGAATTTATCCTGTTAGTCACCCTAGATGAGTGAAAAAGACTAAAATCAACCCCCATCCCAGCTGGACACACACACATACACGCGGGCATAAACGCGGCAGCTTTATAGACAGCTGATATGAGCAGGTTTAGCTGGTGACTACTGTTTGGAGCAGGTCAAGCATAACAACATCGGTTAATGTCTTTTTGTCTCCGCGGTCCGTTCCGTACGCAAGGACTGTTTTTGGGGCTTTCGTATAAGACAATAAGCAATTGTGTCAAATGGACACATGCTCGTTCTACTCGAGGGTTGGTGTCAGTTTTGTACCCACTCAGGGTGTGTAAATGGCCATTTTGTGCCTCATTAGGCACAGTTGGATCTTGCCCCTGTGAAAGCGCCGCATTCTCATGCTCGGTGTATCTCGCCAGAAATGTTTCAGCGCAAATTGACAGACATTTCATTGACGTGCTCATGAACGCAAATCGTGTCAAATTGACTCTATCACAACTTGGGTGGGGGCCTTTAAATTGGAATTCTTGAGTTTATCAATTCATTTTGGACAATTTTATGGTGACAGATTCAGGCAAGGTACATCAAGGTAGACTTGGATGAGTTTTGTGTGGAAGAACCTGAACGTTTGGACCTTTAGGCGCTTTCGCACTGCAGGAACCTGAGTACTTGGCTCCTATAACTTGTAAATAGTTTCAGTTTCAGCGTGATGACTGTAATTGACACTATTGCCCCGATTAAGACAAAAACTTTGTCAAGAAAGAACAGGTCACCCTGGAGAAATGCCACACTAGCTTTAAAACAAAAGCAAGATTGTAGACGAGCAGAACGCAGATGGCGAAAAAACAAACTCCTAGTTTTATATGATATCTACAAAGAGAGTCTTCGCAAATACAACCAGGAACTGAAAAATGCTAGACAGTCATATTTTTCGGAGATCACTAGTAGAAACACCAACAATACTCGCACACTATTTTCTGTTGTTGAGAAACTGACAAACCCACAAGCATCAATACCTCAGGAATTGGCATCTGAGGTGTCCTGTAATGATTTCGCAGCATTCTTTACAGACAAAGTACTAAAGATTAGACAGACTGTGTGCAACTCCAGATTAACAATTGTTACACTAAATGCCTCCCAAAATGTCCCCCACGTCAATCTTAGACAGTTTAGCCTCTTGGACTATGCCACTTTAACAGAAATTGTGTCAAAATTAAAGCCCACAACATGCTGCCTTGACATCCTTCCTTCAAACTTTTTCAAAACTGTTTTTCATTGCATAGCCCCAGACATACTTCAGATTATAAATACTTTTCTCCAAACAGGAGTTTCCACAGACTTTAAAAACTGAAGTAATAAAACCTCTTCTAAAAAAACCTAATCTGGATGCCTCAACCATTAGTAATTACAGGCCAATATCAAATCTGACATTCCTGGGGAAAATTATCGAAAGGGTTGTGTTCGAACAGATCCAGACTTTTATAATGCAAAACAATCTTTTTAACTCATTTCAGTCTGAATTTCGGCCACAACACAGCACCGAAACCGTGCTTATCAAAGTCCTAAATGATATTCGTTCATTCGACACGGTTGATCACAACATACTACTCAGCAGATTGGAACAGTGGGTAGGGCTTACTGACACTATACTTCAGTGGTTCACATCCTATTTACATGATAGGGATTTCTTTGTGTCAATCGGAAACCATCAGTCAGAACTAACCAAATTCATGTGTGGAATCCCTCAAGGGTCAATTCTTGGACCACTCTTATTTAACATCTATACGCTTCCCTTAGCTCAGATAATGGAACAGTATGACATCTCCTATCACGCCTATGCAGATGGCACACAACTGTACATTTTTGTGTCCCCACATGATTATAGTCCCTTAGTCTCCCTGAGTAAATGCATTCATCAAATCAATGAATGGATGTGCCAGAATTTTCTCCAGTTAAATGTGGAGAAGACAGAGGTGATCATTTATGGGCCAAAAAAGGAAAGGTCAAAGATAAGCAGGCAACTTAGCTCAATGTCACTTACAGCTACAAATCAAGTCAGAAACCTTGGCGTAATTATTGACTCAGACCTAAAATTTGATAGCCATCTGAAGTCCGTCACTAAATCCGCTTATTACCACCTAAAAAATATAACCAGAATTAAGGGGCTTCTGACTCAACAAGACATGGAAAAACTTATGCATGCATTCATTTTCAGCAGATTGGACTATTGCAACGGTATATTTACAGGTCTTGATAAAAAATCAGTCAGGAAGCTGCAGCTAGTACAGAATGCTGCAGCCAGAGTCCTCACAAATACAAGGAAGCTGGACCACCGGTTTTGAAATCGCTACACTGGCTTCCAGTGAGTCAAAGGATAGACTATACTACTGCTTGTCTACAAAACACTTAATGGCGTTGGACCAAAATACATGCTTGATTTGTTAGATTCCTATGAGACATCTAGACCCCTAAGGTCGTCTGGAACCGGTCTTCTGCATGTTCCAAGAACGAGAACCAAGCAGGGTGAGGCAGCATTTAGTTATTATGCTGCTCACCTCTGGAACACGTTACCTGAACGTCTGAAGTATGCTCAAACTGTTAGCTCTTTTAAATCAGGGCTAAAAACGCTTTTGTTTAGCACTGCATATCCATAACTGTCTATATATTTCAATCTACTTGCTTTCTATTCCCCTTGTGCTTATCTCCATTGCCGATTTCAATTATTATTAGTAGTAGATTTGGTTTTATCTTTATTTATTTATTTTTATTCTATTTGTTATTAAATGCGATTTTTATGTATAATTTTATTTCCGACTTTGATTGTCTTAAATGTGATTTTTATGATCTTCATGTGATGTAAAGCACTTTGAATTGCCTTGTGTTGAATTGTGCTATATAAATAAATTTGCCTTGCCTTGCCTTGCCTTGCCTATAACTACCCCGCCCTCCAGTAGTTCGAGGAACTATCCTTCCGGAGGCAGTCGTGTTCGCACATGGGTACTACGCCCAATGTGAAGTTTAATTCTGCGCCAGTAACGCGCCAGTGACCCATTATTTACTCGTCACACCCAGCAGAGGCGCATTTTTGAAGGGAATAGTTTCCAACGGCAAGCAAATCCAAGAGACTGGAAGCGTATGCAGATTTTGTTAGAAGACGACAGATCCAAACGCGAGCAATGTTTCTTCGTTTCATGAAGGATAAAAGGCAATCGGACAGTAAAAGACAATGGAGGCAACAGGTAAGTGTATATTTAACGTGTTTTTGAGTTTCTTCATCTTCTCCCTACATTGTTTTGTGCCACGATAAATCCCACAATAGCAAGGAGGGCTTTTACGTCCTCGTAGCTCCATAGAGAATTTCCTGGCTCCATTTTTACGATTTAACAACAGTACAGTATTAACAGCAACAACTGTATAACCGCAGGGTAGTGTTTTTTTTTTTTTTTTAAATACGGCGGTTCCACGAGATGCCGCGAGTATGGAAGGGGCGTAGCTGCTGATTTCAGCGAATCACCAAAGAGCTACCTAATATAGTTCCTGCGGCCCCACGGAAAGTATTCACTTCAGAGTAAGGGCTAAAATGATTCTCGCAGTTCGAGTTCCTTGTCCCTAGTTCCTATATATCCGAACACGCAAAATTACGTCATCCACCCCCAAAAGGTTCGAGGAACTGCGGATAGTTCCTACAGTGCAAAAGCGCCTATGAATGAGAACTAGGTTTGGGCATCGAGTATCGATGGGAGTACACCCCATAGAAACTACGTACAGTGGGGGCAAATAAGCATTCAGTCAACCACTAATTGTGCAAGTTCTCCCACTTGAAAATATTAGAGAGGCCTGTAATTGTCAACATGGGTAAACCTCAACTATGACAGACAGAATGTGGGGGAAAAAAAAAAAAAAAAAAAACGAAAACCACATTGTTTGATTTTTAAAGAATTTATTTGCAAATGGTGGACAATAAGTATTTGGTCAATACCATAAGTTCATCTCACTACTTTGTTATGTACCCTTTGTTGGCAATAACGGAGGTCAAATGTTTTCTGTAACTCTTCACAAGCCTTTCATACACTGTTGCTGGTATTTTGGCCCATTTCTTCATGCAGATCGCCTCTAGAGCAGTGACGTTTTGGGGCTGTCGTATGGCAACACGGACTTTCAACTCCCTCCACAGATTTTCTATGGGGTTGAGATCTGGAGACTGGCTAGGCCACTCCAGGACCTTGAAATGCTAATGTTGCTTAGAGTGCTGCTGCCTTTTACTGGGTAAATAAGGCGCAGCATTTAGTGTGTAAGCTACTTCATATTCTGGTAGCAGTACTGCTGACCAATTTATTAATTCTGTGTGTGGGCCAGACGTTATTGATTTTATGACAGAGGCTGGGGGCCGGATGAAATTTGATCACGGGCCGCATTTGGCCCCCGGGCCGGACTTCGGACATGTCTGCGTTACACAGATCAGTTGTCCTGGTCCCTTTGCAGTAAAACGGCCCCAAAGCATGATGTTTCCACCCCCATGCTTCACAGTGGGTATAGTGCAATTCAGTATTCTTTTTCCTCCAAACACGAGAACCTGTGTTTCTACCAAAAAGTTCTATTTTGGTTTCATCTGACCATAACACATTCTCCCAGTCCTCTTCTGGATCATCCAAATGTTCTCTAGCAAACCGCAGACGGGCCTGGACGTGTGCTTTCTTCAGCAGGGACATGTCTGGCAGTGCAGGATTTGAGTCCCTGGCGGCGTATTGTGTTACTGATAGTAGCCTTTGTTACCGTGGTCCCAGCTCTCTTTAGGTCATTCACTAGGTCCCCCCGTGTGGTTGTGGGATTTTTGCTCACCGTTCTTGTTATCATTTTGACGCCACAGGGTGAGGAGGGAGTTTAAAGTCTGTGTTGCCCAACGACAGCCCCAAAACATCACTGCTCTAGAGGAGATCTGCATGGAGGAATGGGCCAAAATACCAGCAACAGTGTGTGAAAAGCTTGTGAAGAGTTACAGAAAACGTTTGGCCTCCGTTATTGCCAACAAAGGGTACATAACAAAGTATTGAGATGAACTTTTGGTATTGATCAAATACTTATTTTCCACCATGATTAGAAAATAAATTCTTTAAAAATCAAACAATGTGATTTTCTGTTTTTTTTTCCACATTCTCTCATGTTTGAGGTTTACCCATGTTGACAATTACAGGCCTCTTTAATATTTTTAAGTGGGAGAACTTGCACAATTAGTGGTTCACTAAATACTTATTTACCCCACTGTATATCCCTAAATGTCCAAATTGAGTACTGCTTGTCATTTTCCCTCCAAAATGTCACGTGACTCGTTACCGGAGTGCTGTCAGCATTGCTGCAGAGATTGAAGAGGTGTTGGGTCAGCCTGTTGGTGCTCAGACCATACGCCGCACTCTACATCAAATTGGTGTGCATGGCTGTCACCCCAGGAGGAAGCCTCTTCTGAAGACGGTACACAAGAAAGCCCACACGTCTCATCAGACCATAGGACATGGTTCCAGTAATCCATGTGCTTTCTTGACATGTTTTCAGCAAACTGTTTGCGGGCTTTCTTGTGTACCGTGTTGGTTTTACACTTGTATTGCATCTTTCCACCTTTTTAAAGCTCTCAAAGCGCTTCACACTAACACACTAACTTGGGGTTTTGCATCTTGCTCAAGGATATTTAGACTAGGTCATTAGGGCTTTTTTTTCTGTAAGAAAAAAAAAATCACAGAGGTATTTATTTAACCTTTTATTCAACTTTATAAGAGTTTTCTGAGTGTTTCTGAGTCCAGGAAATTCAGGCACTTCTGGAGCTATTATTTTCTATATGTGTGATTCAATAAACATGCTTTAGGCATTTTAATGATGTTCAGTGTTTGCGCATATTTTTACACTTTTACTGCAAATCAGTATCGGCTCCAAAAAACTGTTATCGGCCCCTCTGAATACTAATAATCAGTATCGGTCCTGAAAAATATCGGTCGATCTATATTTAAGATACTTTTATCATTATACTGTAGTTTCTATTGGGATACAGGAGTGCGAGCCAACTCTGGAATTACTTTATTAAAGCACATTCACGTCAAACTTTAACGTTAAACTTTCATAGACAATGTTTCCCCAATAGTCAGTGTTTGACGTACAGCGTACAAGACATTTTTAAACGTGGGAGTGTCATAATAGACTACTGTAGACTCCTGTATGGCTTATTCAGGTTCTGGGTGTTGCAGGATAGCCAGTGCCAATATATTTCTTGCCATCCCCGTAGTAAGAGTTATCCCACGTGTATGTTTGGATGATCAGCTCCTTTCCACCAAGACTCAACCGACATCTGTTGGGGGGAAAAAATAGACAATTTGTGGCGAAAGTCCAGCAATGATGGGGGGACCATGCAGGGTGACACTCACTGTTTTCCAGGCCTGGTGATGTAACACAGGCTGTAAATGGCAAAGTCAAACTCAGGGCTGCAGCCAATGACTGCAGAGCCCACCTGCTTGAAGTAGCCATCCCACTTGAACTGCATTCCTAGAACGTCCGGGTAGGTTGTCCACTACGAATGCAAGGACGGGACAGACAGTAAAGGAAGAGCTTCATGTGGGACGTAGCTTTAGGAAGTAAAGTTTTTGTTTACAGGTCCGTTGAAGCTGTGGCTGTAATAATTCAGAAGTCCTCTTTTCTCCAGAAGATAAAACTGGATCCAATTGTGGAAGCCTGACACCTTGCCACCCTTGATCTCACCTGGAACAGAAGAACATTTCCATTCTTAATATTTGTACATGTGCTTGGGATTTGTGAGGATGCTCGAATTTTAGTTATGCGTCAAAGTGTGTTACAATGCCTGTATTTTTTACTTGCATGCTCGTCTGAAGATAAGCTCCCAGTTTTTAATTATATAACTTGTCTCTCTATTTTGGAGCCAAATTTTGTTTTTCTTAATGGGCCTTCCTTTGACATATCAAAAGCTGTGTTTATTTGTACGCAGGAGTCTAAATCCGGCACATGACATAATTTATTAAAAGCAAAACAATCATCCATTTCATGTTTTTGCCTACCTGTAATTTTCGTACTATAAGCCACACTGGACTATAAGATCACTGTATTATGGGAAATATACACCAAAAGCTGTTAATCGGTAACACTTTACTTGACAGCGGGATCATT